>NC_035449.2:136609724-138065214 GCF_002127325.2 Helianthus annuus | reverse complement strand
AATGTGACAACTGGCACAAAACCGGTAACTTCCGTACATTTTAATTATTATTTAATGACTGCAATTATGAGCTTAAATGTCAACATTGACTGATTAGAAGCTAAGCAAGTGAATTCATGCACGTTGTATACTACAAAATATTGCTTTATGCAAAAACGAGAGCGTTGCGTCAGAAATATTAGTAAACTCACCGGTAAGACACACTGTGTCAACGGAATTGCAGAAAGCAGTCAGACATTAGAATTGAGGCCTAGGTGTAGGTCCTACGACAAAGGTACATTAAAACCCAAGAGTACATATCAGGGTTTAATTTATGGTCGTTACGAAAGCTAAAACACGCACTAAAAGGCACCCGAAACACACTTTAAGTGCAGAACTAATTACGACAAAACTGCGAAACGAACGTTGGTGGTCGCCCGGATAATATTTAATCCCACAAATATTCTGTTATGATTAAAATTTTATTTTAATCAGGTTCGTGTTGAAAAATAAATTGAAACGCTTAAAAACGTTATTTTTCAAGTTTAAGCGCGTACCGTGAGTTCCTACGCGACACAGTGCTTACACTGCAAAACGCAGACAACGCAGAAAACCTAGGAATATGCTAGGAATATACCAGGAATATGCTAGGAATATGCTAGGAATATGCTAGGAATATTCCAGGAATATGCCAGGAATATGCTAGGAATATTCCAGGAATATGCTAGGAATATGCTAGGAATATTCCAGGAATATGCCAGGAATATGCTAGGAATATTCCAGGAATATGCTAGGAATATGCTAGGAATATTCCAGGAATATGCCAGGAATATGCTAGGAATATTCCAAGAATATGCCAGGAATATGCTAGGAATATGCCATATGGAATGTCTATAAATACCGTGAGATGGCACATATGAACTCTCACACTTCACAACACCAAACAACTCTCCTCTCTCCCTCTAGAAAGCTCACGGCCAAACATCCCTAATCACCCATCAATTTTTCGAGCCTTGTTCAAGCCATTCCAAGCATACCCAAGCATCAAGGATCACGTATTAGGAGGCTTGGTGCACTCGGAGCACGAAGGACCTTTTTCTCTAGCTTTTATCCACCACATTCGCGTCTAGATTCTTCCCTAGCCTCGAGCTAGTGGTGAGTTACTTAAAACACATTCTTGAACTAATCTAGAGTGGTTAATATGATAGATAACAGTTAAAACTTGGAATCTTGCAATTTGATACATTAAAGTCTACTAAAAGACACTTAAATGATGGATAAAAGCTCACATGATGTGTAAATGTTGTAGTATTTGATTTGTGGGTTTATTTAGGCCCGATCTACGTTGTGGTAGCTCGGATCACCGTTTAACCCGACTTTGTTAAGATCATAGATCTTGACATAAGCTTGTTTCGGACGGTACAAGGGTTAAAAGGTGAAACTCTACCACACGAGAAACATGAACTTGTGTAAAAGTATTTTTACTTGTAAAATAGTGTTTAAAACTTGCCGATCTATGTATCTACAAGTGGTATTTTCAAAAGACCAAGCGTCAAAAGGAACCACATGTTCTAAACCGGATCTTACACAAACAAAAGTGATTTTTGTGAACAAACAAGTGTATGGACACTTGTGTAACAAAAGTTTTAACAAAGAAATAATTTTCGTAAAAACCGACTAGAAGTTGTGAAACTTTATATTCTTTGAAAATAAGGTTTTTAAGAAACTAAACTTATTTTTAAAGATAACAAGACTTACTAAATGTGCTAGTAAGTTACTACACAATTTTAGTAAATAACCAAGTTCATGAAATGGAGAAATTAGTGATATTCGTGGATGATTATTGTTGATAAGTGTTGTTGATGATTGTTGACGATTTAAAAGAAAATAAACACATGTTTTGAAAACATGGGAAACCTCCATTTTTAGGGGAAACTCTGCCAAAATTTTTATAAATTTTGATACTTAGAAAAATATAAGTTTTTGAGAAACTTATTCCCTAAAAATGTATTTAAGAGTATTACCAAGGTTTTCCTAATTTTTGGTGATAAGAAATGAGGATTTCTTCAAGAATAAAAATGAATATAAGTATGTATATTTTTGAGAGAAAAATATATATTATTTTATCACCAACTTTTGTGCTAAGTGTATATAGTATGTGTTATACGTGCTAGCGTATTAAGACGTAAAAATACACTAAATACTCATGAGGAGTATAAACATGAAAATACACATACAATATACAAGACACATAATTCGGGTGCAAAGTGCAAAACACAAGATACTTATATTAATTTGCGAAAAATAATATAAGTAAGATACTTAGTTAAAAAAAAATATGAAATATTTTTTAACACGACAATACGAATACAAAAGTGAGTGACTGAACTTGTGCGACGCAAGTCTAGTGACTAACGTTAAGAAAACGCGTATAGGTTACGACGTTAAATAAGCAAACCCGGTGAAGTTTACGACGCACAGGAACGCAAAGTTGTGAGTTCATGCTCCCCCTTTTCTCTTAACTGTTTTCAGTTTTATAACTTCGGGGGTGAAATACATGTTACAGATATTTTTATGTTTAACAAATGGTATGATAATAAAAAGCACACTTGGTGAGAACGAGTACCAAGTGTGTAGCGATATAAGAATACAAGAAGCGCACTTGGTGAGAACGAGTACCAAGTGTGTTGTGAAATAAGAAAACGAGAAGCGCACTTGGTGAGAACGAGTACCAAGTGTGTTGTGAAATAGGAATATGAGAAGCGCGCTTGGTGAGAAACGAGTACCAAGTAGGATGCGCTATGAAAAATGATGCGAGGAATCGTGTCACGGATAGGGTACAGAAGCACCATTAATCAACAATATACCTAGACCGCAGAACAAAAGGTTAGATCTAACGGGTGCCAGGCAGCCACACTCTCGATGAGGGCGAGTATCGAGTAGTGCTTTTGTGTCTCAGAATATACCAATTAAATGCCTAAGGTTTGGTGACTTCCTATGTCGTGTCACATGTTAATGGCTTTGCAACCCATTAACAACCCTGATACCTACAGGAATACTTAATTTACATAAAAACTCATACCATTCTAAAACTTGATGAATACTTGAGTACGTGGGGTACTCAAGAAAAGCATGGATTATACTTGAGTACGTGGGGTACTCTAGAAGAATTTGAATCATACATGAGTACGTGGTGTACACATGAAACTGGATTTTATGAAAACTCGATTTATTCACAAAATATGTTTTCATACAAAGTATACAAAAGTGCAAAACAAAACGGCATGAATTCACACCAACATTATGTTGACGTTTTTCCAAAACTCACATGTATTTCAGGTAACTAGGATGGATGTGCGCGTGGTCTCTCTTATGCTCGTGGATGTCGCTTGTGTTTGTCTTTAAATAAAGTGTAAACCTTTTAAGACAATGTTTTATGTTAACTCGCGTTGTAAACGCTAACTTATGATTTCAAGTTATGGTATTTGAAGTTATTTTCATGAGCATGTAGTATGTTTACCTTTCGTATGCAATGAGAACCTTTCATGATCACACTTCGTGCTTCCGCCGCAGAAAGGGGTGTGACAGATTGGTATCAGAGCTGCGATTGTAGTGAACCAGGATTCCTTCTCGAGTCTAGTCTACAATCTCTAGGATCCTATCACGAAAACAATTTTCAAAGAGTTTTCATTGCATAAAACGTCCCGCGACATCCACTACCTGAAACTGACTACACGAGTCTAGAAAAGACACTACGAGACTTAGGGTGCACAGGAGTAGCACTTGTCTTAACTGAGAAATTACTTGCAAATTATGTGTGATAATTAGCATATACTAGATGTAGGATGTCACAGGTATACGTGACTTTACCTGCAACGATGGCCCATCTGAAGGAAGAGATACGAGGATGAAACGAACTGTGCGGACTGTGCAAGGAGTTACGTAATTATGGATGCATACATAATTATGGAATTCAGTGCACAGAAATCACAGCAAGTCTTGTCACGTATAGATTCCCTCAGTACAAGCCTACTAAGTACTCTGCTAGAGTAATAATTACTTGATGTTAATTATGTGGTATATACCTGTGAATATATACTACTACTGTCCAGTATGACGACGTCAAAACAAATGCCTAACCCTGCTGTGTTATGTTCTGTCAGAACATGGCACCCAGGAAAGCTGTGAATGCTCGCAATGATGATCAACCTCCTCCTCCCCCACTACCAAAAACTGCTGAAGAGCTGAACGCTCTACTGGAAGAGAGAATCTCTGCTGCTATCGCCCAGTACGAGGCGAACCGTACCCAAGACAGTGGAGGGCCAAGCAGTGCCAGGCGTAACGGACATGGAGATTCGTCCGGTGGAAACGCAGTTCAAGGTAACCTTAGAACAATTTACTAAGCATGAAGAAATTTATGAACGGTCTTTGTTTCATTATTTCTTCGATTGCTCATAAGTGAATTGGTTGGGTTAATTACAGGCTGCACCTTCAAGCAGTTCCTCGACTGCAAACCTATGAACTACGATGGCACTGGAGGAGCAGTAGCCTTTGTGCGTTGGACGGAAAAGACTGAAGCCACAATCCGCATGAGCAAGTGTACCGCAGATCAGCAAGTCACTTTTGCTACTGGGCTATTTGTCGATGAAGCTTTGACTTGGTGGAACCTACAAGTCCAAACCCTAGGCGATGAGGCTGCATACGGCATGACTTGGGATGAATTGAAGGAGAAGATGAGAGAGAAGTATTGCTCTCGTGCCGAACTCCAAAGGTTGGAGACAGAGTTCTGGCACTTGACTATGGTAGGAGCTGACATCACTGGGTATACTCGGAGGTTCCATGATTTGTCTAGGGTGATTCCTTACATGGTGACTCCCGAATTCAAGCGCGTTGAACGCTACATTTGGGGATTGGCCCCAGAATTTCGTGGCATGGTGACGTCGGCCAAACCACAAACAATCACTGAGGCTGTAACTCTGGCTGTCAGTCTTACTGAGGATTGTGTTCGTATGGAGAAGTTATCATTGAACCCAACAGAGAAGACCGAGACACATGTTGAGTCGTCCGGTGACAAGAAGAGGAAACATGCGAACCTGGATCAAGTAACTCGCAACAACAAAGGTTCCAACAAGAAACGTGACACCAACCCCTCTAAGGAGGCAAAGAATTCAGCCAAAGGATACCAAGGCACCATGCCTAAGTGCCAAAAATGCAAGTATCATCATGATGGAGCTTGTCGCATTCCAAGGTGCGACAAGTGTGGTAGATTGGGTCATCGAATAGAAGACTGTTGGAGCAAGGGAAAGAATCAAAATGGAAACGGTGCTGGTAACAAGAATGATAACGGGAAAGGGCGAAACCAAGAATGCTTCAAGTGTGGAAGCAACGATCATTTCATAAGAGACTGCCCAAAGAAAGACAATGCTCAGGCTCGAGCATTTGTGATTGGAGCAAGGGACGCACGCGAGGACCCAAACGTGGTCACCGGTACGTTTCTAGTTAACAATCACTATGCATCCATATTATTTGACACTGGTGCCGACTATAGTTTCATGTCTGTGGAATTTAAACGTACGCTCGGAATAGAATCTAGTAGATTAGAAGTCCCATATTCCATAGAATTAGCCAATGGAAAACTTGTTGAATCGGGCGAAGTAGTTAGAGGGTGCACGCTAGAACTTGGTGAACGAAGCTTTAGCATCGACCTCTTACCTATTCAATTGGGTAGCTTCGATGTGGTAGTCGGAATGGACTGGCTGTCCAAGAACAAAGCTGAAGTTATTTGTCATGAGAAGATCATTCGCATCCCTTTGGCGAATGATGAAACTCTCATCGTGCATGGAGAAAAACGAGACGCGCCTCTTCGAATCATCAGTTGCATGAAGGCACAGAAGTGCTTAAGGAAAGGATGTGTTGCCTTCCTAGCACACGTTATAGATAAGAAGGCTGAGGAACCGAAACTCGAAGATATTCCTGTGGTGAAGGAATTTCCTGATGTGTTCCCTGAGGATCTGCCAGGACTACCTCCGCAACGACAAGTCGAATTCCGTATAGACTTGGTTCCGGGAGCTGCTCCTGTAGCCAAGGCACCGTATAGACTTGCGCCATCCGAAATGCAAGAACTATCTACACAACTCCAGGAGTTGTTGGATAAAGGATTCATAAGGCCAAGCTTCTCGCCATGGGGAGCTCCAGTTTTGTTCGTGAAGAAAAAGGATGGAACCATGCGGATGTGTATCGATTATAGGGAACTGAACAAACTAACGATCAAGAATCGGTACCCACTACCGAGGATTGACGACTTGTTTGACCAGTTACAAGGGTCAAGCTATTATTCCAAGATCGACCTTCGGTCTGGATACCACCAGCTGAGAATCCAAGAGGAGAGCGTACCAAAGACTGCATTCAGAACACGCTATGGGCATTACGAGTTTCTTGTGATGCCATTCGGGCTGACGAATGCACCAGCGGTCTTTATGGATCTGATGAACCGTGTATGCAAACCATATCTCGATAAATTTGTGATTGTATTTATCGATGATATCCTGATTTACTCTCGGACGAAAGAAGAGCACGAGCAACACCTCAGAACCATCTTGGAGCTACTGAAAAAGGAGAAACTTTATGCAAAGTTCTCAAAATGCGAATTCTGGATTCGCGAAGTACAATTTCTTGGTCACGTTGTGAATGAGAAGGGCATTCATGTAGACCCGTCCAAGATAGAAGCAATAAAGAATTGGGAAGCTCCCAAAACCCCAACTGAGGTTCGCCAATTTTTGGGCTTAGCGGGCTACTATCGGAGATTCATCGAGAATTTCTCCAAAATAGCTCAGCCGCTAACTGCCCTTACTCAGAAAGACAAGAAGTATGACTGGGGTGTTAAACAAGAGGAAGCTTTTCAGCTACTCAAAAACAAGCTATGCGATGCACCAATATTGTCACTGCCCGAAGGCACGGAAGACTTCGTGGTATACTGCGACGCCTCGCGACAAGGACTGGGATGCGTGCTCATGCAACGCCAAAAGGTCATCGCTTACGCTTCAAGGCAACTGAAGGTGCATGAAAGAAACTATACCACTCATGACCTGGAGCTGGGCGCAGTGGTATTCGCCTTGAAAATCTGGCGACACTATCTATATGGTACTCGATGCACAATCTTCACAGATCACAGAAGCCTGCAACACATATTTAATCAGAAGGAATTGAATATGCGCCAGCGGCGATGGGTCGAGCTGCTAAATGATTACGACTGTGAGATTAAGTACCACCCAGGAAAGGCAAACGTTGTAGCAGACGCATTAAGTCGAAAAGAAAGGGTTAAGACCCTAAGAGTTCGAGCGTTAGAAATGACCATTCGACCGAACCTCACTGCACGCATTCGTGACGCACAACAAGAAGCTCTTAAAGGAGAGAACCGTAAAGCTGAATACCTCCGAGGTGCATTGAAGTACATGGCACCAAATGAAGAGGGAGCCTTATACTTCAAGAAGCGTATTTGGGTTCCACTCTATGGTGGCATACGAGAAGTCATCCTTAATGAAGCCCACAAATCGAGATATTCGATCCACCCAGGATCGGACAAGATGTATCAAGACTTGAAAGAGTACTATTGGTGGCCGAGACTCAAAGGCGATGTTGCTGTCTATGTTGGAAAATGCCTAACCTGTGCTAAGGTTAAGGCCGAATATCAAAAACCGTCCGGCCTACTACAACAACCAGAGATTCCCGTGTGGAAGTGGGAACAAATCTCGATGGACTTCATAACGAAATTACCCAGGACCCCAAGGGGGCACGACATGATATGGGTAATAGTTGATCGGTTGACGAAATCTGCGCATTTCCTGCCAATCCGAGAGAAGGATAGCACTGGAAAGCTTGCAGAAATATACTTAAGAGAAATTGTGGCACGTCATGGAGTGCCTATCTCAATCATTTCAGACAGAGATGGACGCTTTGTCTCAAGAATCTGGCAATCATTTCAGGAAGCCTTTGGATCTCAGTTAGATCTAAGCACGGCATTCCATCCGCAAACAGACGGCCAGAGCGAACGGACTATACAAACGTTAGAAGATATGCTTCGCGCATGTGTCATGGATCTAGGCGGCAGCTGGGATACTCACCTACCCTTAGTTGAGTTTTCCTACAATAACAGTTATCATACAAGCATAAAGGCCGCGCCGTTCGAAGCTCTGTATGGCCGCAAGTGTCGATCGCCCTTATGTTGGGCAGATGCCGGAGATAAACGTATGGTTGGTCCTGAACTTGTTCAAGAGACAACCGACAAGATTGCGCAGATCCGAGAACGCATTAAGGCGGCTCGAGATCGACAAAAGAGCTACGCTGATCCGAAAAGAAAATCAGTAGAATTCGAGGTGGGAGACAAAGTGTTGTTAAAAGTCTCACCTTGGAAGGGCGTAGTCAGATTTGGAAAGCGTGGAAAGCTGAACCCACGATACATCGGACCATTCAGAATCTTGAGAAGAATTGGTACCGTGGCGTACAAGTTGGAGTTACCGGAAGAACTTAATGGAGTACATGATACGTTTCATGTATCCAACCTGAAGAAGAGTCCAACACAAGAAAACGTGATCATCCCGGTGGATGAAGTGCATATTGATGAAGCCCTCCGATTTACAGAACAACCTGTTGAGGTTACTGACTGGAAAGTCAACAAGACTAGGAGGAGCAGTGTGAAACTTGTCAAAGTACGTTGGAGCTCTAAGCACGGACCCGAGTATACATGGGAACGCGAAGACCAGTTCAAAGAAAAGTATCCCCACCTATTCAAGAAGACTCCTGCGAGAGTTAGTTCAACCTGAATTTCGGGACGAAATTCTTTTAACGGGGGGAGACTGTGACAACTGGCACAAAACCGGTAACTTCCGTACATTTTAATTATTATTTAATGACTGCAATTATGAGCTTAAATGTCAACATTGACTGATTAGAAGCTAAGCAAGTGAATTCATGCACGTTGTATACTACAAAATATTGCTTTATGCAAAAACGAGAGCGTTGCGTCAGAAATATTAGTAAACTCACCGGTAAGACACACTGTGTCAACGGAATTGCAGAAAGCAGTCAGACATTAGAATTGAGGCCTAGGTGTAGGTCCTACGACAAAGGTACATTAAAACCCAAGAGTACATATCAGGGTTTAATTTATGGTCGTTACGAAAGCTAAAACACGCACTAAAAGGCACCCGAAACACACTTTAAGTGCAGAACTAATTACGACAAAACTGCGAAACGAACGTTGGTGGTCGCCCGGATAATATTTAATCCCACAAATATTCTGTTATGATTAAAATTTTATTTTAATCAGGTTCGTGTTGAAAAATAAATTGAAACGCTTAAAAACGTTATTTTTCAAGTTTAAGCGCGTACCGTGAGTTCCTACGCGACACAGTGCTTACACTGCAAAACGCAGACAACGCAGAAAACCTAGGAATATGCTAGGAATATACCAGGAATATGCTAGGAATATGCTAGGAATATGCTAGGAATATTCCAGGAATATGCCAGGAATATGCTAGGAATATTCCAGGAATATGCTAGGAATATGCTAGGAATATTCCAGGAATATGCCAGGAATATGCTAGGAATATTCCAGGAATATGCTAGGAATATGCTAGGAATATTCCAGGAATATGCCAGGAATATGCTAGGAATATTCCAAGAATATGCCAGGAATATGCTAGGAATATGCCATATGGAATGTCTATAAATACCGTGAGATGGCACATATGAACTCTCACACTTCACAACACCAAACAACTCTCCTCTCTCCCTCTAGAAAGCTCACGGCCAAACATCCCTAATCACCCATCAATTTTTCGAGCCTTGTTCAAGCCATTCCAAGCATACCCAAGCATCAAGGATCACGTATTAGGAGGCTTGGTGCACTCGGAGCACGAAGGACCTTTTTCTCTAGCTTTTATCCACCACATTCGCGTCTAGATTCTTCCCTAGCCTCGAGCTAGTGGTGAGTTACTTAAAACACATTCTTGAACTAATCTAGAGTGGTTAATATGATAGATAACAGTTAAAACTTGGAATCTTGCAATTTGATACATTAAAGTCTACTAAAAGACACTTAAATGATGGATAAAAGCTCACATGATGTGTAAATGTTGTAGTATTTGATTTGTGGGTTTATTTAGGCCCGATCTACGTTGTGGTAGCTCGGATCACCGTTTAACCCGACTTTGTTAAGATCATAGATCTTGACATAAGCTTGTTTCGGACGGTACAAGGGTTAAAAGGTGAAACTCTACCACACGAGAAACATGAACTTGTGTAAAAGTATTTTTACTTGTAAAATAGTGTTTAAAACTTGCCGATCTATGTATCTACAAGTGGTATTTTCAAAAGACCAAGCGTCAAAAGGAACCACATGTTCTAAACCGGATCTTACACAAACAAAAGTGATTTTTGTGAACAAACAAGTGTATGGACACTTGTGTAACAAAAGTTTTAACAAAGAAATAATTTTCGTAAAAACCGACTAGAAGTTGTGAAACTTTATATTCTTTGAAAATAAGGTTTTTAAGAAACTAAACTTATTTTTAAAGATAACAAGACTTACTAAATGTGCTAGTAAGTTACTACACAATTTTAGTAAATAACCAAGTTCATGAAATGGAGAAATTAGTGATATTCGTGGATGATTATTGTTGATAAGTGTTGTTGATGATTGTTGACGATTTAAAAGAAAATAAACACATGTTTTGAAAACATGGGAAACCTCCATTTTTAGGGGAAACTCTGCCAAAATTTTTATAAATTTTGATACTTAGAAAAATATAAGTTTTTGAGAAACTTATTCCCTAAAAATGTATTTAAGAGTATTACCAAGGTTTTCCTAATTTTTGGTGATAAGAAATGAGGATTTCTTCAAGAATAAAAATGAATATAAGTATGTATATTTTTGAGAGAAAAATATATATTATTTTATCACCAACTTTTGTGCTAAGTGTATATAGTATGTGTTATACGTGCTAGCGTATTAAGACGTAAAAATACACTAAATACTCATGAGGAGTATAAACATGAAAATACACATACAATATACAAGACACATAATTCGGGTGCAAAGTGCAAAACACAAGATACTTATATTAATTTGCGAAAAATAATATAAGTAAGATACTTAGTTAAAAAAAAATATGAAATATTTTTTAACACGACAATACGAATACAAAAGTGAGTGACTGAACTTGTGCGACGCAAGTCTAGTGACTAACGTTAAGAAAACGCGTATAGGTTACGACGTTAAATAAGCAAACCCGGTGAAGTTTACGACGCACAGGAACGCAAAGTTGTGAGTTCATGCTCCCCCTTTTCTCTTAACTGTTTTCAGTTTTATAACTTCGGGGGTGAAATACATGTTACAGATATTTTTATGTTTAACAAATGGTATGATAATAAAAAGCACACTTGGTGAGAACGAGTACCAAGTGTGTAGCGATATAAGAATACAAGAAGCGCACTTGGTGAGAACGAGTACCAAGTGTGTTGTGAAATAAGAAAACGAGAAGCGCACTTGGTGAGAACGAGTACCAAGTGTGTTGTGAAATAGGAATATGAGAAGCGCGCTTGGTGAGAAACGAGTACCAAGTAGGATGCGCTATGAAAAATGATGCGAGGAATCGTGTCACGGATAGGGTACAGAAGCACCATTAATCAACAATATACCTAGACCGCAGAACAAAAGGTTAGATCTAACGGGTGCCAGGCAGCCACACTCTCGATGAGGGCGAGTATCGAGTAGTGCTTTTGTGTCTCAGAATATACCAATTAAATGCCTAAGGTTTGGTGACTTCCTATGTCGTGTCACATGTTAATGGCTTTGCAACCCATTAACAACCCTGATACCTACAGGAATACTTAATTTACATAAAAACTCATACCATTCTAAAACTTGATGAATACTTGAGTACGTGGGGTACTCAAGAAAAGCATGGATTATACTTGAGTACGTGGGGTACTCTAGAAGAATTTGAATCATACATGAGTACGTGGTGTACACATGAAACTGGATTTTATGAAAACTCGATTTATTCACAAAATATGTTTTCATACAAAGTATACAAAAGTGCAAAACAAAACGGCATGAATTCACACCAACATTATGTTGACGTTTTTCCAAAACTCACATGTATTTCAGGTAACTAGGATGGATGTGCGCGTGGTCTCTCTTATGCTCGTGGATGTCGCTTGTGTTTGTCTTTAAATAAAGTGTAAACCTTTTAAGACAATGTTTTATGTTAACTCGCGTTGTAAACGCTAACTTATGATTTCAAGTTATGGTATTTGAAGTTATTTTCATGAGCATGTAGTATGTTTACCTTTCGTATGCAATGAGAACCTTTCATGATCACACTTCGTGCTTCCGCCGCAGAAAGGGGTGTGACAAGAAGTCCTATATATAGTGTCCTCTGGAGCGAAATCAGTAACGATTGCCTTGTATTCCATACCGAAGTGCTGCCGGTGTGAAGACTAAGTGTATTTGCGTTCAAATCAATACAATCGGTGTTAAAAGTGAAGTTTTAAGCTGTTTCTAACTTTGTTTCTTGTTTTCCGCACCTGAAACAAAGTAAAACTCCTCTGAACGACTCATTCAGATCAGTCGAACGATCCTACAGTTTTCTGGACTCCACCGTAACTTACGGTATCTACCGTAACTTACGGTATCTACCGTAAGTTACGGTAGACCCTGAATGATTCTGGTCTACCGTAAGACAGTAGTGAACCACCGTAACATTTTGTTGTCTACCGTAAATTACGGTGGAGATCGTAATTTACGGTGGACTCTGTAACTTTACCATTTGTCTATTTTGTTGATTTCACCCTAATCCACGTGTCGTTTTAGGCGATTCTTTTCCTGTATGTTTGTAAATTCATTACGGACATATCCCTTACGACTACTATACCAAAAATTGACTCACCGATCATTACGGCTAAAAGCCACTATCGTTCGACCCATTCTAACTTTTTCTATATTACTATATTTCACTACTAAACCTATGGCGCCTTATACCCATCATTCGGGGCTTAGCATCACTTGCGCTTCATTACCAATTTCATGGTTTAACGCTCTTGTGATTGATATCGCCATTACTAACTATTTAGATCACAAATTCTACAATTTACACCATTGTTTGACCCGTCGGCTCATCTTGTGGAAAGCCTCCATTGTGATGACTACCAAGTGGTCCCTTATTCATTCAAACTCTATTAATTTCCAATCACGATTATGATTACTAAAATCAACACAACTTCAAATCTACAACACAACTACGCATAGTTTGACAATAATTCGTTTAATGTAACGGATCAAGTTACATACCTTCAAAGTAAGCCCTTCAAACGCAAATCGCCACTTGTTTGCCCACTTGATGCTCCGGCGTCCTTTCCTATAGATTTCAATCATAACATGTTTAGAACTCTTTTTAAACCATATATCGCATAATACACCGAAACATCATAATTATGCGTTTCAACTTCAAATTTCAGTTTTAAGCCTTCTTTGAGGCGTTTTCACAAACACTTTATGGGCAGAATTTTCACACCTTTTACATGACAAGTTCTTAGCTTGTCATATAGCCCAATTTTCCATTAATCAAATTTTCTAACATAAAGTTTAGCCTCTAAATTTCTGAAACTACTAACAAATCATAGATTACACTAGAAAATCACTATAATCCTAGTGTTTATCAAGTTTCACAAAAACCCACTTATCATCTACAATGGTGTTCATGAATTTCACTAAATTTCACATGGTTTCGACTTGTGTTTGTCTAGGGTTTGTCCCTAGACACTTTATTGTTCCTAATCTATCCAAATAACAAACATGCATTATCAAATTTCAAATTTCCCAAGTTCATGAGAATTTCAAGTAGAGAAATTTCATCAAATTTTACATACCTTATAATCCTCTTGCAATGAGGATCACTAAGTCAGATTCTAATTTCATTTTAGGACTGATCTTGACCTTCAATTTATGAGATTTTGGAGAATTTAGGGCTTGAAGAAAAGCTCCAGGTCGCCCCTCTGTGTTTTAGTCGACCAAACACACCTTTGTGTGTGTTTGGTGTGTGTTTTGGTTACTAATTGAAAATCAATTTCAATTTTAACACTTTCAGTCCCTTAACTTTCGTTTTTGTTTTGTTTTAATCCATTAACTACTTATAAGTCATCCCCTAACTAGGTTAGTGCCATTCCTAGTTAGTTTATTTTACTAATTTATTCACGACATGATTTTTTTATTAATTTAAGTTTTTGTATTTTCGGGATGTTACAAGTCCATCCCCCTTAAATGTCACACCCTGGCTTTGCGGAAGCGTGATTAATTTTGGTGTGACTTCTTAATACCATAGCTTAATCATAACAAAGCTATATGAAATAAAAACCATGCAAGATCATCCATAGGATTAAGTTTTAAAAACCAAATACAACAACATTGTCTTAGGACGTTGACTCAAGCAACTGAAACTACAACCTGATAACATATATCATTGTTCAGAAAACACAAACATCAACATGAAACAAACACAGTTTAAGGACTGTGACTCGTCCAGGAAAAAGTCACATCCCCTAAACCCGGATGACCTCGTAACACCTTGCAGCGGGAAAACTGTCACACCCCCAAAATCCACCTGCGGATAACACCCGCTTCAAGGGCGTGACTGACCAGGATCCAGCCACCAATTATACCGAATAATTAAATTGTTAACAAAAGTAATACTTACTAACCATAAGATTAGCAAATATCAAGTTCAGAGTTTAAGGTTTCAAGTTCAAACAGTTAATAAGTAGCGGAAGCATAAGTAAAGCAGTTTAAACAAGTTCATGTTTCAAAATAAGGTAACACCCAACACAAGGGTGGACAGACACTACTCTTTCCCAAGCAGCAAGCTCCTTCGTCACTGGTTACCTGCAAAGCATGCAGTAAGGGGTCAACAATAATGCTGAGTGAGTTCACTAGTTGTCCAGTTTTAATTACCAAAAACTTGTTTCACCAGTTAATTTATCCGTTTATACATGCCATGGGGAGCTACCCCAAAAGTTAGCGACTAAACTGTTTTTCCAATACCGAACACTAGGTAACCGTTGCGTTTCCGCAGGATGCCCCGATGTCAATGTTCTATCATCATTGACGGATGCCTGAGTACATTAGTTCACGACCGATCCCAAACCAGGGCACGGTGTGAGGCTGGTAAACACCTAAATAGCGCTATCAACTAATAACCCGTTCGCCTGGCCCCGGCGACTAATCGGTATTATGTAGTAGGGACTTGAGTGATAGAGTTTCGTTTAGTGCCGTTTGGTTGCATTCCGTATAAACAGTAATTAACTAAAAGGTTTCCCAATACCAGGGAAGAAAAAGTAAGTTTGTTCCCAATAACTAGGGAAGGAATGTGAATGGTATCCCCTTTTACAAGGGGATAGGATTGTTTTAGTCTCGGGTCCCAAACCACCGGGACGCATGCTTTTAAGTTGTGAACTCACCTTGGGTTGCTCGGTAGGTTAGGTTACTTGTCAAACACGCTGGTCACCACGTCCTAACATGGTTACCGGTATAGGTCAGGTTCGGTGTACAAGTAATCACGTAAAAACTTACACATAACTAACACGTATCATGCATACAAGTAAACAGTGGGTTACTGGGCCGGCCCTATCATTTACAAAATCAAACAGTAACACATAGTCCAGTTAACAGATAGCCCATATCACACATATCGGCCCAATAACCAAAATGGACAGCCCACTCGCAACCAGATGGTCTCGAGTCGCAACCAGGAGGTCTCGGCTTGTCACGTTATGGTTGCGAGTCGCAACCGTGTGGTCTCGAGTCATCATGCTGTGGTTGCGAGTCGCAACCGTCGTAGTCTCGAGTCGCAATCATGAGGTTTCGAGTTGTCATGCTATGGTTGCGAGTCGCAACTACGTGGTCTCGAGTTGTCTTGCCTTGGTTGCGAGTCGCAACGACGCGGTTGCGAGTCGTAAGCTGTCCCTTTCATGTACACGTGATAATGCAGATATAATCAGTCCGAAATGTACTATGAAATCAGACCCAGATTAGGAAACAGCCAATGAGGTTTGAGAAACAAGTTTTCCTAATCTGTCTATTTGTAAAAATGGATCAAATCATGAGGGTTTTCACATCTTCAACTATCATTCAACATGTTGATCCATATTCAAAATTCTAGGGTTTTCATATTCAAACATACCATACATTTATGAACCAAAATCACACATGTTTTTAACAAGGTCATGATGTAAGAACAAGGAAACATATACTAACTAGTTCATGAATTTACACACCATCCTAGGTTCATCATCTTTAAATAACATTTTTCATACAAGAACATGTTTGGTCATAAGAATCCACCATTCATCTCCAAATTACCTACCATTTAGTTTGAACATACAACTAGTCATTTTGAACATGTTACAAGTATTTTACACATAAAAGTTTACACATAGTCAAACTTCACAAATCATCCTAAGGATCATGCATAATATCACTAACCAAGCATTTTCTAGTTCATAAACATACATAAATCTCATGCACATAATAACAACACTAACCGGTTGTGAAGAAGAAGAAGAAGCCGAAATAAAGGAAGAAAATGAGAGAAGATGAAGTGTCCGAGTTATGATCTTGACCGAGTTTCTTGTCCGAGATCCTTGTGCAATCCGAGCTTGATCCGAAAGTTGGAAGAAGAGAATGGGTTGTTGTTTTGGGGTTTTCTAGTAGGAGAGAAACTAGAAGAAGTGTGGGTATGTTTGTGTAGCAAATGAGGGAAATGAGAAGAAGGTTGGAATTGATACAAGGGGTCACGAGTTGGGTTTGGGGGTTTCGGCCCAAATGGTTTCGGCTCATGAGGCCCACTCGAGACCGAGTGGCCTACTCGCAACCGAGTGGTTGCGAGTCGTGGTCTCGACTTTCATACATATATATATATATATATATATATATTACATACATTCAACACATAACATGTAAAAGTCACGTTTCCATTTAATAATAATTATATATACACAAATTATTACAAGGTGTTTGTTCGGAAAAACCTAGAGTGTCACATTATCCCCAAGTTTTAAGAACTTTCGTCCCGAAAGTTAAGGCAGCCACTGCCAAGCTAGCGTGTTTCAACGGGGTGTCACATCATCCCCCCGTTAGTTTGGAATTTCGTCCCGAAATTCAGTCGTAGCTTCAGTGCTGGGGTTTTCGTTTGGGAACAACTGGGGATACTTAGACTTCATCTGGTCTTCCCGCTCCCAGGTAAACTCTGGGCCGCGTCGTGAGTTCCAACGAACTCGCACAAGAGGTATCTGGCTACGTTTGAGGGTTTTGATCTCTCGATCCGTGATCTCAATCGGTTCCTCAGTAAAGTGTAGCTGTTCATCAATAGTGAGTTCCTTCAAAGGAATTATGAGTGTTTCATCTGACAGGCACTTCTTCAGATTAGACACGTGAAAGACATTGTGCACTGCACTCAGCTCTGCAGGCAGGTTCAATCTATAAGCAACCTTACCGATTTTCTCGGTAATTTCGAATGGTCCAACATATCGTGGATTCAGCTTGCCTCGTTTACCGAAACGAACCACACCCTTCCAGGGTGAGACTTTAAGTAGAACCCGGTCCCCGACCTGAAATTCTAACGGTTTCCTACGCTTATCAGCGTAGCTTTTCTGACGGTCACGAGCTGCCGCCATGCGTTGCCTTATCCGTGAAATCTTTTCCGTCGTATCAACCACTAGTTATGGGCCTGTGAGCTGACTATCACCGACTTCCGCCCAGCAAAGAGGTGATCGGCATTTACGACCGTACCATGCCTCAAAAGGTGCCGCCTGAATACTAGTGTGGTAGCTGTTGTTGTAGGAGAATTCCACCAGCGGTAGATGCTTCTCCCAGTTTTTGCCAAAATCGATCACACATGCTCTAAGCATGTCTTCCAGGGTTTGGATGGTGCGTTCGGACTGCCCATCCATTTGCGGGTGGTAAGCGGTGCTCATGTCCAAACGTGAGCCAAAGGATTTGTGCATAGCTTGCCACAACTCGGAAGTAAAACGAGCGTCTCGGTCGGAAATAATGGAAGTTGGCACCCCGTGCCTGGGGACTACTTCCTTCAAATAGATTTCTGCCAAGGTAGAAAACTTGTCTGTTTCCTTAATAGCCAGAAAGTGTGCAGACTTAGTCAATCGATCTACTATTACCCAAATAGTGTCATTCCCACGTTGGGATCTAGGTAGCCCTGTAAGAAAATCCATGGAAATCTGCTCCCATTTCCACTTCGGGATTTCCGGCTGCTGGAGTAGGCCTGCTGGTTTCTGATACTCAGTTTTGACTCTTGCGCAGGTCAAACATTTGCCAACGTATGCTGCTATGTGGGCTTTCATGCCAGGCCACCAGTAAGTGGTCCTTAAGTCGTGGTACATCTTATCTGCACCAGGATGTACTGAATAACGGGACTTATGGGCTTCGTCCATCACAAGCTCTCGTAGATCTCCGTAAAGTGGGACCCAAATGCGCCCTGCCACATAGTAGGCGCCGTCTTCTTTTTGCTCTAATCGTTGTCTCGATCCTCGCAGGGACTCAGCCCTGATGTTCTCTGGTTTCAGAGCTTTAGTCTGGGCATTTCGGATCTGGGTAGGGAGATTAGACTGGATGGTAAGTTGCAATGCTCGCACACGCTTGGGCGTAGTGTCTTTTCGGCGAAGGAGTTCAAGGATAAGGCGCAGGTGCTGTTCATGCTCTTCCTGACTTTTCGAGTAGATCAGGATGTCGTCTATAAACACGATCACTAACTTGTCGAGGTAGGGTTTGCATACTCGGTTCATGAGATCCATGAATACCGCGGGCGCGTTGGTCATTCCAAAGGGCATAACGAGGAATTCATAATGACCATAACGAGTTCTGAATGCCGTTTTGGAGATGTCTTCATTGCGGACCCTTAACTGATGGTAGCCTGATCGCAGGTCAATCTTAGAGTAGTAGCTTGATCCTTGCAATTGATCGAATAGGTCGTCGATTCGCGGGAGAGGGTAACGATTCTTGATGGTAACCTTGTTCAGCTCACGATAGTCAATGCACATTCGGAACGTGCCATCCTTCTTCTTAACAAAGAGTACCGGTGCTCCCCAGGGTGACGAACTAGGGCGAATAAACCCCTTTGTCCAATAGTTCCTGTAGTTGCTTTGATAGTTCTTGTGACCTTCCTGGTGCAAAATGGTAAAAGTACAAGTAATCAGGGCTGCCTCAGACGTGAAATCAAACTGAGATTCCGCCTAACAATTTTCGGAAGTAAAACTGAAAGTTCCTCGGATAGCACGCCGAGAGAAACAACGAACAATTGGTGGATCCTCGATCCACTTTTCCTTAGCCTTAACATCTGTAGCGGTTGCTAACACAGCGGAGTAATCCCTCTGTAGACACTTCTGGCCTTCACAGCTGAAATGGCGCTAACTATTGAACTACTCTGATGCTTTAGAACAAATGCCGATTCTCCACACAAAGTTTTCTCCTCACTGGGTATATTCGCGTGATTCCTGGGTAACCAATTCACACTAACTACTGCGTTGTAACCATCGAGGGTGGTAGAAGGAAGGTCGACATCGGACACTCGTCCCACAAGGTCGTGTTTACACCCTAACGAACTTTTGAGATTCTATTTGACTTGCCATCAGTCGATTCCACATCCGGTTCGGTTTCAAGAAGTATCAGGGTCAAGCAGAATAGAGACGAAGCAAACAACTACCCATACAAGCTACCATGTTGCTACTATGCCTGGCGTCGCCTGCGCCAATCCTAAATGCCCTTCCACGAGCATCATTTCCAATGTTGTTGTTACGGTTGCGAGGATTCCCATTACTATCATTATTCCCTTGGTTGTTGACCTGAATTAACAACGGCCAAACCATGCCGTAGGCACCTTTATTTCCATACTGTAGGCTACGATTACAAGTACCTTGATGTTGTCGCGACTGTTGTTTCTGATGTCGTTGCTTGAAATGGTGCGCTACGATCCTTCACTGACAAGTCCATCTTGTCACGTTTCCGTGCCGCGTCCCAAGGTGTACTTATTGAGCTGGCCGTTACGCATTTCCGCACCATGATCAATTGTCATCGCTTATGTCCCGATTGATTCGTAAGGGCTGGCTCCCATGAGCCGCTGACTAGGGTTAAGGATTCGATTGGAGTCAATTCGCTGATGTTCGTTGTCGGTGACTAGGGTCGTTCAAATGCTGAAGCCAGTAAGGTACTATGTTTACCCTCTTGTCCACCGTTCTTGCAAGTTGACTGAGTAATACACGGTATGTTGAGATAGTGTTGCAGAAGTGATCGCACTTTGGGATTTAAGATGTCAACACGTTAAGTTCCAGCAAGCGAAGAAAGGTGAGAAGGATATAGACCAATCATTGTCGTTTCAACATCCAACCCGGGGATGTTCGTACAAGCACCTAATGTTCTACACAGTTCGCTAGGCGTTCATATGGGTGTTCAGGTAATACTCGATAGCCTCGAGATTTTCCCCTTTTTAAAACCAAGTTCACTATAACCAATGGCTCTGATACCAATCTGTCACACCCCCAAAATCCACCTGCGGATAACACCCGCTTCAAGGGCGTGACTGACCAGGATCCAGCCACCAATTATACCGAATAATTAAATTGTTAACAAAAGTAATACTTACTAACCATAAGATTAGCAAATATCAAGTTCAGAGTTTAAGGTTTCAAGTTCAAACAGTTAATAAGTAGCGGAAGCATAAGTAAAGCAGTTTAAACAAGTTCATGTTTCAAAATAAGGTAACACCCAACACAAGGGTGGACAGACACTACTCTTTCCCAAGCAGCAAGCTCCTTCGTCACTGGTTACCTGCAAAGCATGCAGTAAGGGGTCAACAATAATGCTGAGTGAGTTCACTAGTTGTCCAGTTTTAATTACCAAAAACTTGTTTCACCAGTTAATTTATCCGTTTATACATGCCATGGGGAGCTACCCCAAAAGTTAGCGACTAAACTGTTTTTCCAATACCGAACACTAGGTAACCGTTGCGTTTCCGCAGGATGCCCCGATGTCAATGTTCTATCATCATTGACGGATGCCTGAGTACATTAGTTCACGACCGATCCCAAACCAGGGCACGGTGTGAGGCTGGTAAACACCTAAATAGCGCTATCAACTAATAACCCGTTCGCCTGGCCCCGGCGACTAATCGGTATTATGTAGTAGGGACTTGAGTGATAGAGTTTCGTTTAGTGCCGTTTGGTTGCATTCCGTATAAACAGTAATTAACTAAAAGGTTTCCCAATACCAGGGAAGAAAAAGTAAGTTTGTTCCCAATAACTAGGGAAGGAATGTGAATGGTATCCCCTTTTACAAGGGGATAGGATTGTTTTAGTCTCGGGTCCCAAACCACCGGGACGCATGCTTTTAAGTTGTGAACTCACCTTGGGTTGCTCGGTAGGTTAGGTTACTTGTCAAACACGCTGGTCACCACGTCCTAACATGGTTACCGGTATAGGTCAGGTTCGGTGTACAAGTAATCACGTAAAAACTTACACATAACTAACACGTATCATGCATACAAGTAAACAGTGGGTTACTGGGCCGGCCCTATCATTTACAAAATCAAACAGTAACACATAGTCCAGTTAACAGATAGCCCATATCACACATATCGGCCCAATAACCAAAATGGACAACCCACTCGCAACCAGATGGTCTCGAGTCGCAACCAGGAGGTCTCGGCTTGTCACGTTATGGTTGCGAGTCGCAACCGTGTGGTCTCGAGTCATCATGCTGTGGTTGCGAGTCGCAACCGTCGTAGTCTCGAGTCGCAATCATGAGGTTTCGAGTTGTCATGCTATGGTTGCGAGTCGCAACTACGTGGTCTCGAGTTGTCTTGCCTTGGTTGCGAGTCGCAACGACGCGGTTGCGAGTCGTAAGCTGTCCCTTTCATGTACACGTGATAATGCAGATATAATCAGTCCGAAATGTACTATGAAATCAGACCCAGATTAGGAAACAGCCAATGAGGTTTGAGAAACAAGTTTTCCTAATCTGTCTATTTGTAAAAATGGATCAAATCATGAGGGTTTTCACATCTTCAACTATCATTCAACATGTTCATCCATATTCAAAATTCTAGGGTTTTCATATTCAAACATACCATACATTTATGAACCAAAATCACACATGTTTTTAACAAGGTCATGATGTAAGAACAAGGAAACATATACTAACTAGTTCATGAATTTACACACCATCCTAGGTTCATCATCTTTAAATAACATTTTTCATACAAGAACATGTTTGGTCATAAGAATCCACCATTCATCTCCAAATTACCTGCCATTTAGTTTGAACATACAACTAGTCATTTTGAACATGTTATAAGTATTTTACACATAAAAGTTTACACATAGTCAAACTTCACAAATCATCCTAAGGATCATGCATAATATCACTAACCAAGCATTTTCTAGTTCATAAACATACATAAATCTCATGCACATAATAACAACACTAACCGGTTGTGAAGAAGAAGAAGAAGAAGCCGAAATAAAGGAAGAAAATGAGAGAAGATGAAGTGTCCGAGTTATGATCTTGACCGAGTTTCTTGTCCGAGATCCTTGTGCAATCCGAGCTTGATCCGAAAGTTGGAAGAAGAGAATGGGTTGTTGTTTTGGGGTTTTCTAGTAGGAGAGAAACTAGAAGAAGTGTGGGTATGTTTGTGTAGCAAATGAGGGAAATGAGAAGAAGGTTGGAATTTATACAAGGGGTCACGAGTTGGGCTTGGGGGTTTCGGCCCAAATGGTTTCGGCTCATGAGGCCCACTCGAGACCGAGTGGCCTACTCGCAACCGAGTGGTTGCGAGTCGTGGTCTCGACTTTCATACATATATATATATATATATTACATACATTCAACACATAACATGTAAAAGTCACGTTTCCATTTAATAATAATTATATATACACAAATTATTACAAGGTGTTCGTTCGGAAAAACCTAGAGTGTCACAAAAACATAACATACCGCGCCAGATCTTTAATTCCCTGAAATACATGTAAGTGGAAAAATCAACAATAATGTTGAGCGAGTTCATGTGTAGGTGAGTAAGTAAAACCTTTGTATGTATAAAATCCTGGTATGTAGCAAATAAGGAAAAAGAGATCACCAATGGTTTGCAAGGCCATTGATATGTGTGAAGTGCAAGTAGGAAGACTCAAACCTAGCGGATTTATGCGTTGGGCACAAAGTCACCCCGAGGTCTGTACTGTTGGGCCTGGGGCTGGGCTCGCTACACCCAGATAGATCTACCGCTCCTGTCCCTCGGTCCTACCCTGAGGATTAATGGCCTCAAGTTTTCGCCTACCCACTCACATGATCTAAGTAGTAAACCTCCTTACGCTAACCATACCATGTATAAAGTACTCATAAATATAGTAACATGTATTTCACCCCCGCAGTTTAGAAAACTGAAAACAGTTAAGAGAAAAGGGGGACATGAACTCACAGTGGTGCGTCTCTACCATGTATATCTCCTGATCAAGTAGCTGTGCGACGACCTACACGTACTAACTCTATTAGACGGACGGCCGTGCCTTAGCTTCATGGTTTAAGTTTTTGGGAAATAGTTAGACAACTATTTCATGTTTACATTTTGTAAATACTTGGTAATTATTTTCCTTCCCAAGGATGAGGGATTTAATACATGTGCGTTCGTATAACTTCGAAATATATTATTAAGTCTCACTTAAAATATATTTTATTTCTAACTCCAAAATATAAATATTTTTCCCAAAAATATTATATTTTCATACATATAATTTTCCCAAAATAATACCTTGACAAAATACGCGTTCAAAAATATTTCTTAAAATGCGTAAGTTACGTTTTAAAGATGGAGTGGTAATAATAATTACCGGTGTAACTTAAATAATTATTGTGAAGGCGTTCGTATTATTTTGGAGCCGTTACAATTGGTAATATTATTTTTACCCTAAAAATAATATTTGTATATTTCACAAAATAATCATAAACATTTATACAAGTGACGCTATGAAAAATATATATATATATCAAATATATATTTACCCCGTTTTATTTTGTGAAAATCCCACCTCCGATATTTTGTAAATAAAGTCGTGGCGAAATTTACACTTTGAAAACAAGTCAGAAGTACATTTATAACACTTGTAGTGAAAATATTTCTAAGTGTTAGGTTTTTGGAAAAATTTCGCCAGAGTTTCCCATGAAACTGGAGGTGGCCACGCTTTCAAGCGTATCATTTTCTTTTAAAATTCAATTCAACAATTTTCTCATTCAACCAAAACAATTTTCCAAAGCATCAAACTGGTCACTATATATGTAAATCGCAAAAATTACATGAACTCGTAGTTTGTCCGGAATATGAAGTAGATCCCATTATTTTTAGTGGATCTTTATATAAATCAACTTCGTTTCTTGAAAGTCTCGTTTTTAAAGAAATTCCATCTTTACAACTTCTTGTAAAATTTGACAAAACTAGTTCTTTGTCGGATTTTAGTGTTACACAAGTGTCTACACCCTTGTGTGTTTAAAAATCATTCTTGTTCGTGTAAGATCCAGTTTTAGAAAATATGATTTCTTTGACACTTGGTCCTTTGAAAATTCCGTTTGTAGATCCGTAGATCTACTAGTTTTGAACACTATTTCATAAGTAAAATCGATTTTACACAAGTTCATGTTTAGTGTGTGGTAGAGTTTCATCATTTAACCTCTTTCATCCTTGAACATACTCTATGTCATGTTTCATGAACATGACTAACCCGGGTTAGATGATGATCCGAGCTACCACAATATAGATCGGCACTAAATAATCACCACAAGACAAGTTTTACAAGATTTACACAACATCATAGCTTTTAACCAACATCTTTAACATTTTTAGTAGCTTTTACATATTATCTTGTAAGTTCATGAGTTTTAACCGCCACATTTCATTTTAACCACTTTAAAATAGATCGAGAGGGCGTATGTAGCAACTTACTACTAGCTCGAGGCTAGGGAAGAATCTAGTCAAAGATTGGGTGGATAAAAGCAATGAGAAGAGGTCCTTCACGTTCCGAATGCACCAAGCTTCCTCGTATGTGATCCTTGACACTTGTAGTTACTTGGAATTGCTTGATCAAAACTCGACGATGGATGGATGGTTGTTGTTGATCTCGGCCGAGATGGAGCAAGGAGAGGGAGAGAGTGTGTGTTGTGAGTTGTTAAGTGAGGGTTATGATGTGCAAGTGCTTGATCTTATAGGCAAATTTCAAGTTCATTAACCAATGGTTTAAGTGTAGCCTAGATATTAGGCAAGATTGAATAAAATAATCAAGTGAAGTACAATGGGGGTCACATAGTGACCGAACTCGGTTGGGGTTGGGGGGGGGTAATCCGGTTCCATTCCAACTAGGTGTTAAGATAAAGTTAAGTTAAGTGGAGGTTAACTCGGTTACTAGTGTGTTGTGCATTACAGTGGGTGTTAGGGTATTCAGGGACCCTAACTGGCTCAGAAAAAGATAAACAATGTTAATGGCAATATTTTTATGTTCCGGGTAAAGTCCGGTTGTTCGGTTGGATAGTGATCCGTTAAAGTGCTTAACAAAGCTTTAAAGTGTCGTTATTACTATTTTTAGTGACACAACTTATTCCTGACACTTTGGAAAGTGTCTAGTAATATTTTTCTCATGTCTTGGCACTTTATTAGTTAACCAAATGCTGAATTTTTAGTTAAAGTGCTGAATTTTGTACTTAGAGTACGTTTTAGGCACATCCGGTCACTGTAACTTATTCCTAGTGACACAATACTACAACCCTTATATCCCTACACTCTCTTCTAATGTAGTAAAATATCTCAGGCTCATACAGGCCTTAGAGGCAGTGTCTGCCTGATGCTCGCTATATCAGCATGTTTAATAGGTTATCCGTTCATAGTGCTACTGTGCTTTTGTGCATCAAGGTTGTCACTAGAGTTCAGTATGTAAATAATGGAGTGACAGCAAATAGAGTATGATGCAAGTATGTACACGTATCAGTATTTCAAGTAGCAGTTTATCCATAGTTTCGATCAAGCACAGTAATTAGGCAGTAATTAATTATTAATTAAGTCGTACGGATACCTGATTTGGTGAGGGTTGTCACATTAAAAGGGTTTCGTCCCCGAAACCAAGGTACGTACCGAACAATGTAGGGAAGAGACGTCTCATCTCTTCTTCGGACTCCCACGTAGTGTCCGAACCTTTCTTATGCTCCCACTTGATCTTGACTTGATCGATTTGTTTAATTCGCAAGTGCTTAACCTTTCGATCTAAAATCTCCAATGGCCTTACCGCATAATTCAGTCTGTCATCCACCTCGATATCATCGTAATGGATGTAAGATATTTCCTCCGCTAGACACTTCCGCAGTTGCGACACATGGAATGTGCCATGTATCCCCCTCAACTCTTCAGGTAGTTCGAGGCGATAAGCCACCTTACCGACCCGTTCGATGATTCTAAATGGCCCGATAAACCTCGGACTTAGTTTCCCCCTTTTTCTTAATATCATTACGCCCTTCCATGGGGAAACTTTTAGCATAACCATATCGCCTATCTGAAAAATTTCGTCCCGAAATTTTAAGTTCTGCTTCTAGAAACGGGGTTCTTGGGAAATAGGTGGGGGTATTTCTCTTTCATCCGGTCCTCACGCTCCCAGGTGTAATCAGGACCATGTCTGGCATTCCAACGAACTTTGACGAGCTTGACACTGCTCCGGTGGGTTTTGTTCACTTTCCAATCCGTAACCTCAACAGGTTCTTCGACAAAATGGAGCGTGTCGTCAACATGAATCTCGTCGGTGGGAATGACAACGGTATCTTGAGTTGGACTTTTCTTTAAGTTTGATACATGAAATGTATCGTGAACACCGTTTAATTCAGCAGGTAGGTCCAACTTGTATGCTACTAGCCCAATTCTTTCCAAAATTCTGAACGGACCAATATACCGCGGATTCAACTTTCCACGCTTCCTGAAGCGTGCCACACCCTTCCAGGGTGATACTTTTAACAAAACCATATCACCTACCTCGAACTCTAGAGGCTTCCTTCTTCGGTCCGCGTAACACTTCTGACGATCACGAGCCGCCTTGATGCGATCTCGGATCTGTGTAATCTTATCTGTGGTTTCCTGGATCATATCAGGACCAACCAATTGCCTATCACCTGCATCAGACCAACAGAGCGGTGATCTGCACTTGCGGCCATATAAAGCTTCGAATGGCGCGCACCAATACTGGTGTGGTAGCTGTTGTTGTATGAAAATTCGACCAATGGCAAATGCTAATCCCAGATACCTCCCAAATCCATAACACATGCTCTCAGCATATCTTCCAAAGTCTGGATAGTCCGCTCGCTTTGTCCGTCAGTCTGTGGGTGAAATGCAGTGCTCAGATTCAATTGTGAGCCAAAAGCTTCTTGGAAGGATTGCCAAATCCTTGATACGAACCTTCCGTCTCTATCAAAGATGATCGAGAGAGGTACTCCATGGCGCGTAACGATTTCTCTCATGTAAATTTCAGCCAACTTGCTCGTGTTATCTTTCTCTCTGATAGGTAAGAAGTGCGCTGACTTCGTTAATCGGTCGACTATTACCCAAATAGTGTCATGGCCTCTTGGCGTTCTTGGCAACTTTGTAATAAAATCCATGGAGATTTGTTCCCATTTCCACTTGGGAATTTCTGGTTGTGGCAGAAGTCCTGAAGGCTTCTGGTATTCCGCTTTCACCTTAGCGCACGTTAAACACTTGCTCACATAAACAGCAACATCGCCTTTCATCCTAGGCCACCAGTAGTAATCTTTAAGGTCTCGGTACATCTTATCCGCTCCTGGGGGGATAGAGTACCGCGATTTGTGAGCTTCATCGAAAATAACCTTCCTCAAACCTCCAAACAGATGAACCCAAATCCTTTTCTCAAAACATAACGTTCCTTCCTCGTTTGGCACCAATTGCTTCTCCATCCCACGGAGATATTCGTCTTCAAGGTTTCTTTCCTTGAGAGCTTCTTTCTGCGCGGCACGAATGCGCAAGGAAAGATCGGTTTGAATAATCATCTCCAAAGCCCTAACCCTTATGGGCTTGATCCTTTCTTTTCGACTTAGGGCATCGGCGACCACATTCGCCTTCCCTGGATGGTACTTTATCTCGCAGTCGTAATCATTCAAAAACTCAATCCATCGTCTTTGTCTCATATTCAACTCCTTCTGGTTGAATATGTGCTGTAGGCTCTTGTGATCTGTGAAGATTGTACATTTCGTACCATAAAGGTAGTGTCTCCAGATCTTTAAAGCAAATACCACTGCGCCAAGTTCCAAATCGTGCGTGGTATAGTTCTTTTCGTACACTTTCAGTTGACACGATGTGTAAGCTATAACTTTTTGGCGTTGCATCAACACGCAACCCAATCCTTGATGTGAGGCGTCACAGTATACCACAAAATCGTCAGTACCTTCCGGTAGTGCTAAGATCGGCGCATTACAAAGCTTATCTTTCAATATCTGGAACGCTTCTTCCTGTTTGATTCCCCAATCAAACTTCTTATCCTTCTGCGTGAGGAGCGTCAATGGTTGAGCGATTTTTGAAAAATCCTCAATAAACCTTCGATAGTAGCCAGCCAAACCCAAGAATTGCCGAATCTCGGTTGGCGTCTTTGGCGTTTCCCAATTCTTGATCGCTTCGATCTTGGTGGGATCTACATGAATTCCATCTCCATTTACCACATGTCCAAGAAACTGGACTTCACGTAGCCAAAACTTGCACTTCGAGAATTTGGCGTACAGCTGCTCCTTCTTCAGCAGTTCTAGAATTGCTCTTATATGCTGTTCGTGCTCAGCCTTCGTCTTTGAATAAATCAAAATGTCGTCGATAAACACAATCATGAACTTATCCAAGTAAGGCTTGCAAACTCTATTCATCAAATCCATGAAGACTGCAGGTGCGTTGTCAACCCAAACGGCATAACTAGGAACTCATAGTGCCCATAGCGAGTTCTAAAGGCTGTCTTCGGGATACTTTCCTCTTGTATCCTTAACTGATGGTAGCCTGATCGTAAATCGATCTTTGAGTAAAAGCTTGAACCTTGCAGTTGGTCGAATAGATCATCGATTCTTGGCAGAGGGTATCTATTCTTGATCGTCAACTTGTTCAACTCCCGGTAGTCAATACACATACGGAAAATACCGTCCTTCTTCTTGACAAACAGGACCGGAGCTCCCCAAGGCGAGAAGCTTGGTCGGATAAATCCCTTGTAACAACTCTTGAAGTTGTGTCGACAATTCTTGCATCTCAAACGGGGCAAGTCTATAGGGTGCCTTAGCCACAGGCGCGGCGCCTGGAACTAAGTCGATGTGAAATTCTACTTGCCTCTGAGGTGGCAATCCAGGCAAGTCCTCTGGGAAGACTTCTGGATATTCCCTCACGACAGGGATGTCTTCGATCTTTGGTTCTGCAGCTTTCTTATCTACAATGTGTGCCAGAAAGGCAGCACATCCCTTCTGCAAACACTTTTGCGCTTTCAGGCAGCTGATAATTCTTAACGGCGTATCACGCTTCTCTCCATGAACCACAATTGTTTCACCATCTTCGGTCGGGATACGAACGACCTTTTCGTGACAAACTATCTCAGCCTTGTTTCCTGATAACCAATCCATTCCTACCACCACGTCGAAGCTTCCCAACTGGACTGGTAGTAGATCCAGAGCAAACTCACGCTCTCCCAATTCGATTACACAACCTCTGACGACTTCATTGGCTTCTACTAACTTCCCATTAGCCAATTCGATCGAGTAGGGAATATCTAAGTTACTAGCGGCTAACCCAAGCATATTCTTAAACTCTAATGATACGAAGCTATAATCGGCACCAGTATCAAATAAAACGGATGCATAGCGTTGGTTTACAGGGAACATACCAGTAACGACATTGGGATCCTGGCATGCTTCCCTTGCTTCAATATTGAACACCCTTCCACGGGCTTGGTTCAATTCCGGGCAGTTCCTCTTGTAGTGCCCAACATCACACAGTTAAAGCATCCAGGTCTTTGCCCGTTTCCACCACCATTTCTAGCTTGATTATTCCTTTGGTTACGATTCACAGCGCCCGCTTGATTCGCATTGTTGCCTCGATTTCCATTACCTCCATTGTTTCCTTGTGGGCGATTTCCATTTCCACCCCGGTTATTGTTTCTGTTTCCAAATCCACCCTGGCCTCCCTGGCCAACAGTGGCCCAACAAGAATCCTTCAAGTGGCCAGGTTTCCCACACGCTTCACATACTTTCAAACCACACCGGCCAGAATGGTGACGCTGGCAGGTGTTGCACTTGGGTTGGGTGCCCATATATCCTTTTCCTTTCTTTCCACTACCAGCTGTAACCTGAGCTGGCGCGCTTGACTCTCCTTTCTTAACAACCCCACTAGTGCCTTGCTTGAAGTTCGAGAACTTCCGTTTGTTACCTCCTGATGACTCGACGTGAGTCTCCTTTTTCTTTGGCTCGACATCATCGAACTTGTTTAGGCGGATAGCCTCCTCAGTGAGAGCCACGCTCAGATCAATTGCCTCAGTGATTGTCGCAGGCTTGGATGAGGTCACCATACTTATGATTTGAGGAGCTAATCCCCAAATGAAGCGTTCAATCCGCTTGAATTCTGGAGTGACCATATAAGGTACCACATGCGACAGGTCGTGAAACCTCTGAACATACTCTGCGATCTTCGGACCTTCCATCTTCAAATGCCAGAACTCGGTTTCCAATCTTTGGATTTCAGCGCGAGAGCAATACTTTTTGCGCATAAGTTCCTTCAGTTCAGTCCAGGTTAGTGCGTAGGCAGCAGCTTCTCCAAGAGTCTGCACTTGCAAATTCCACCATGACAGGGCTCCATCCAAAAATAGCCCAGAAATGTAGGTGACTTGCTGGTCTGGTGCACATTTGCTCATGCGGAGAACAGATTCAGTCTTCTCGGCCCAACGAACGAAAGCGACAGCACCTCCGGTGCCATCAAAGTTGACTGGTTTGCAGTCTAGAAACTGCTTGTAGGTGCACCCTGCACATACGTTACAACATGTGAATGGCATTAGCAATCTTGCTAGAGATATCCAATTAGGTCATGGTATGTCTTAATGACTTAGTATTACCATGAGGTGGATTGTTGTTGCCAGTATTGCCAGAATTACTTCCACTAGTCCCTCCTAGAGAGGCGGCGTACTGTGCGATGGCAGCAGCGATGACTTGCTGTAGCTCTGCCTCATTGGTAGGTATCGGCGTTTGACGTCTCGGCGGCATCTTCTAAAAGATGAGTTTACGTAGATCGGGTCATAGTAAAGCGTACGTATATAGTGATAGTAATAGTACATAACATCTCATGTTATAAACACACCAATCACATAACATCCCATGTTACAGTCATATCAATCACACAACATCCCATGTTACAATCATATCAATCACACAACATCCCATGTTACAATCATATCAATCACACAACATCCCATGTTAGAATCATATCAAACATCATATATGATGAGAATACTGCGATTGCCATATATCGAAACCACATAGTAAAGTGTGCAGGTACATAATAGTGTCATACATCATCATCGACTAAGGGCTACATCACCCCAGTCCAAAAGAATATCAAATCAGTGTCAATACATCCATATACATGTCAACAAAAGTCAGAATCCGAATGTAGTCTCCAAAAATGCTGTGCGGTCAAAGCAATCGCCGTCTTCACCAACGTCCACCCGTACGGTACTGAAGAGCTCTACACTGATGGCGGTGGAGGAGGGGGAAAATGGGTGTAGAACAAACGACGCAAATGGAGCCAGTCCTCCTCCATGGCTCTTTGGGTACGCAACCAAGAAGCAACCTGCTGCTCTAGTGCCAAAAGGCGTGCAGCATAGTCAGGTAACAACGGTCGAGGGTGCTGCGAAGAAGCAGGGTGGGTCTGACCCTGACACTGGCATGGCGGTGGCTGAGCTCTCTCAAGCTCCTGAATGCGCCGTGTGAGTGCCTCGTGCTGGACAACAAATGACATCAGAACGTCCTCAATAGAATACCCCATATGGAAAGGATGGTAGGGGTCGGTCGGTGGCATAACAGGTGGTGACGTCCAGAGTAATGGCTCACTGGCTGGATCGAAAGGGGGCACGGAGAATGGTGGAACAGGGGGAATAGCAGTAGAAAACTATGGTGTAACTGAGATAGGTACCGGTACATGTCCAAAGGGATGAGCCGAAGAACCCGCTCCAGGTCGAGCTGGAGGTGTGAACTGAGGGAACGAAAAAGAGGTATCAATGTGACGTGCATCGGTGGTATGTGGGGGAACAGGTGGGAGCTCATCATCAGTGTCAATCCACCCATTCTGGATGTGCGCATACCTGGGATCAATGTGGGTTGCGAATAGTGCATGCTCGGGCTCCAGGGGAACAGGATCAGGTAGGGGAGCAACAATAGGGTCAATGAGTGCATCAACGATGAAAGGGGCATCAACATGGTCAGCAGCAACAACATGGTCACCCTCTAATAGTGGAGCATCAACCGGGTGATCATCAATGGGTGGGTCAGCAATCACAGGATCAACGACGGGTATACCAGCATGAACAGGGTCATGCTCAAACGCAGGGTCTAAAGCGGCCACCGGCTCGGGGGCCATGGCAGGCTCGGGGTCATCAAATGCCATCTCAAAATCAAAAGCAGGGTCAATGGGATCAACCGGGTCAACTGGGTCAACGGGGTCCTCCATAGGCTGATCCAGTGGTATAAACTCTATGTCCTGATCTGGGTCGAACCCAGGGGGAAAGACAGGATCGGAATCCTCCTCAACATCGTGATCGAAAGCAAAGCTCGGGGCAGGGGCAACAGAGGATGCCATATCAGGATCTGAACCGTGAGAAAAGTGTTGCACACTCTGCGTATGCGATGGTGCGGAAGCCACAGACTCGAAAGAGTCTGGGACCGGTGAGTGTGCAGGTGACTCCTCAGCGGGAGCATCTGCGAGTAACAAAAGATCACCAGCAGCTAGAAGGGCCTCGCCCTGAACATCATCCTCTAGGGGCTCATCATCAAATAGATCGACGTCGTCATCAGCGTCGGCGTCGAGGAGTATATCAAGAGCAGGGTATGAAGCAAGTGGTATCGGGGCAGGGATCTCCACTAGCGGTAGGTCCCCAGCAACAGGGCCATCAGCGAGCTCAACAGCATCATCAGGTAACGCAAAGGGCTGGAAGTCATCCTCGTCTGTGCTGGTAACGTCTGATGTGTGAACCTCGTGCTCCGAAGACTCTAAGTCGTCTGATATAATGGGTCTAGGGCCCGTGGTGTCCGAATCACCAGTGCCGGACGAGTCCATGGTGTCTGTAACACAAACACAGATATGCACAAATAATCAATCATACAATCAGATAAACACATTAGTCACCAATTAAATAATCAAATAGTTCTCCTAGTCCCACTAGCCTCCCAGCCTCCCAGACTGATCTTCCTAGTCCCACTAGCCTCCCAGCCTCCCAGACTGCTCTTCCTAGTCCCACTAGCCAATTCTCCCAGCCTCTCAGACTGACTCCCTAGTCCCACTAGCCAATTCTCCCAGCCTCCCAGACTGACTCCCTAGTCCCACTAGCCAACTACCTCGGCCTCCAAGACTGAGCCTAAAAATAATAATTAAGGCTCAACATTTGTTTGTAAAAACGTTTTGGATCTGGACTTAAGTGGTATGCAGTGTAAAAATGTTTTGGTGAGAGCCCTAGTGATCATAGTCTAGACTCGAGAAGGAATCCTAGTTCGCTATGATCAGAGCTCTGATACCAAGCTGTCACACCCTGGCTTTGCGGAAGCGTGGTTAATTTTGGTGTGACTTCTTAATACCATAGCTTAATCATAACAAAGCTATATGAAATAAAAGCCATGCAAGATCATCCATAGGATTAAGTTTTAAAAACCAAATACAACAACATTGTCTTAGGACGTTGACTCAAGCAACTGAAACTACAACCTGATAACATATATCATTGTTCAGAAAACACAAACATCAACATGAAACAAACACAGTTTAAGGACTGTGACTCGTCCAGGAAAAAGTCACATCCCCTAAACCCGGATGACCTCGTAACACCTTGCAGTGGGAAAACATAACATACCGCGCCAGATCTTTAATTCCCTGAAATACATGTAAGTGGAAAAATCAACAATAATGTTGAGCGAGTTCATGTGTAAGTGAGTAAGTAAAACCTTTGTATGTATAAAATCCTGGTATGTAGCAAATAAGGAAAAAGAGAACACCAATGGTTTGCAAGGCCATTGATATGTGTGAAGTGCAAGTAGGAAGACTCAAACCTAGCGGATTTATGCGTTGGGCACAAAGTCACCCCGAGGTCCGTACTGTTGGGCCTGGGGCTGGGCTTGCTACACCCAGATAGATCTAGCGCTCCTGTCCCTCGGTCCTACCCTGAGGATTAATGGCCTCAAGTTTCCGCCTACCCACTCACATGATCTAAGTAGTAAACCTCCTTACGCTAACCATACCATGTATAAAGTACTCATAAATATAGTAACATGTATTTCACCCCCGCAGTTTAGAAAACTGAAAACAGTTAAGAGAAAAGGGGGACATGAACTCACAGTGGTGCGTCTCTACCAAGTATATCTCCTGATCAAGCAGCTGTGCGACGACCTACACGTACTAACTCTATTAGACGGACGGACGGCCGTGCCTTAGCTTCATGGTTTAAGTTTTTGGGAAATAGTTAGACAACTATTTCGTGTTTACATTTTGTAAATACTTGGTAATTATTTTCCTTCCCAAGGATGGGGGATTTAATACATGTGCGTTCGTATAACTTCGAAATATATTATTAAGTCTCACTTAAAATATATTTTATTTCTAACTCCAAAATATAAATATTTTTCCCAAAAATATTATATTTTAATACATATAATTTTCCCAAAATAATACCTTGACAAAATACGCGTTCAAAAATATTTCTTAAAATGCGTAAGTTACGTTTTAAAGATCGAGTGGTAATAATAATTACCGGTGTAACTTAAATAATTATTGTGAAGGCGTTCGTATTATTTTGGAGCCGTTACAATTGGTAATATTATTTTTACCCTAAAAATAATATTTGTATATTTCACAAAATAATCATAAACATTTATACAAGTGACACTATGAAAAATATATATATCAAATATATATTTACCCCGTTTTATTTTGTGAAAATCCCACCTCCGATATTTTGTAAATAAAGTCGTGGCGAAATTTACACTTTGAAAACAAGTCAGAAATACATTTATAACACTTGTAGTGAAAATATTTCTAAGTGTTAGGTTTTTGGAAAAATTTCGACAGAGTTTCCCCTGAAACTGGAGGTGGCCACCCTTTCAAGCGTATCATTTTCTTTTAAAATTCAATTCAACAATTTTCTCATTCAACCAAAACAATTTTCCAAAGCATCAAACTGGTCAATATATATGTAAATCGCAAAAATTACATGAACTCGTAGTTTGTCCGGAATATGAAGTAGATCCCATTACTTTTAGTGGATCTTTATATAAATCAACTTCGTTTCTTGAAAGTCTCGTTTTTAAAGAAATTCCATCGTTACAACTTCTTGTAAAATTTGACAAAACTAGTTCTTTGTCGGATTTTAGTGTTACACAAGTGTCTTCACCCTTGTGTGTTTAAAAATCATTCTTGTTCGTGTAAGATCCGGTTTTAGAAAATATGATTTCTTTGACACTTGGTCCTTTGAAAATACCGTTTGTAGATCCGTAGATCTACTAGTTTTGAACACTATTTCATAAGTAAAATCGATTTTACACAAGTTCATGTTTAGTGTGTGGTAGAGTTTCATCATTTAACCTCTTTCATCCTTGAACATACTCTATGTCATGTTTCATGAACATGACTAACCCGGGTTAGATGATGATCCGAGCTACCACAATATAGATCGGCACTAAATAATCACCACAAGACAAGTTTTACAAGATTTACACAACATCATAGCTTTTAACCAACATCTTTAACATTTTTAGTAGGCTTTTACATATCATCTTGTAAGTTCATGAGTTTTAACTGCCACATTTCATTTTAACCACTTTAAAATAGATCGAGAGGGCGTATGTAGCAACTTACTACTAGCTCGAGGCTAGGGAAGAATCTAGTCGAAGATTGGGTGGATAAAAGCAATGAGAAGAGGTCCTTCACGTTCCGAATGCACCAAGCTTCCTCGTATGTGATCCTTGAGACTTGTAGTTACTTGGAATTGCTTGATCAAAGCTCGACGATGGATGGATGGTTGTTGTTGATCTCGGCCGAGATGGAGCAAGGAGAGGGAGAGAGTGTGTGTTGTGAGTTGTTAAGTGAGGGTTATGATGTGCAAGTGCTTGATCTTATAGGCAAATTTCAAGTTCATTAACCAATGGTTTAAGTGTAGCCTAGATATTAGGCAAGAGTGAATAAAATAATCAAGTGAAGTACAATGGGGGTCACATAGTGACCGAACTCGGTTGGGGTTGGGGGGGGGGGGGTAATCCGGTTCCATTCCAACTAGGTGTTAAGATAAAGTTAAGTTAAGTGGAGGTTAACTCGGTTACTAGTGTGTTGTGCATTACAGTGGGTGTTAGGGTATTCAGGGACCCTAACTGGCTCAGAAAAAGATAAACAATGTTAATGGCAATATTTTTATGTTCCGGGTAAAGTCCGGTTGTTCGGTTGGATAGTGATCCGTTAAAGTGCTTAACAAAGCTTTAAAGTGTCGTTATTACTATTTTTAGTGACACAACTTATTCCCGACACTTTGGAAAGTGTCTAGTAATATTTTTCTCATGTCTTGGCACTTTATTAGTTAACCAAATGCTGAATTTTTAGTTAAAGTGCTGAATTTTGTACTTAGAGTACGTTTTAGGCACATCCGGTCACTGTAACTTATTCCTAGTGACACAGTACTACAACCCTTATATCCCTACACTATCTTCTAATGTAGTAAAATATCTCAGGCTCATACAGGCCTTAGAGGCAGTGTCTGCCTGATGCTGGCTATATCAGCATGTTTAATAGGTTATCCGTTCATAGTGCTACTGTGCTTTTGTGCATCAAGGTTGTCACTAGAGTTCAGTATGTAAATAATGGAGTGACAGCAAATAGAGTATGATGCAAGTATGTACACGTATCAGTATTTCAAGTAGCAATTTATCCATAGTTTCAATCAAGCACAGTAATTAGGCAGTAATTAATTATTAATTAAGTCGTACGGATACCTGATTTGGTGAGGGTTGTCACATTAAAAGGGTTTCGTCCCCGAAACCAAGGTACGTACCGAACAATGTAGGGTAGAGACGTCTCATCTCTTCTTCGGACTCCCACGTAGTGTCCGAACCTTTCTTATGCTCCCACTTGATCTTGACTTGATCGATTTGTTTATTTCGCAAGTGCTTAACCTTTCGATCTAAAGCCTCCAATGGCCTTACCGCCTAATTCAGTCTGTCATCCACCTCGATATCATCGTAATGGATGTAAGATATTTCCTCCGCTAGACACTTCCGCAGTTGCGACACATGGAATGTGCCATGTATCCCCCTCAACTCTTCAGGTAGTTCGAGGCGATAAGCCACCTTACCGACCCGTTCGATGATTCTAAATGGCCCGATAAACCTCGGACTTAGTTTCCCCCTTTTTCTTAATATCATTACGCCCTTCCATGGGGAAACTTTTAGCATAACCATATCGCCTATCTGAAATTCAATCGGTCTTCGTCTTTTGTCGGCATAAGACTTCTGTCTATCTTGGGCTGCTTTCAAATGAGCTCGTACCACTTCAATCTTCTCATTAGTGGCCTGAATTATATCTATATGGGCCAATTCGCGTGGTCCCACCTCACCCCAACACACCGAGGTTCTACATTTTCTACCATATAGCATCTCGTAAGGTGCCATGCCGATACTCAAATGGTAACTATTGTTATATGAAAATTCGGCAAAGGTAGATAAACATCCCAACTTCCACCGAAGTCAATGATACATGCCCGTAGCATATCCTCTAGCGTCTGTATCGTTCTTTCGCTCTGTCCATCCGTCTGAGGATCGTAGGCGGTGCTGATGAACAATTTGGTCCCCATTTGCTCTTGGAAATCTCGCCAAAATTTTGAAGTGAACCGGGTATCCCTATCAGACACGATGTATACCGGTACTCCATGGCGTGCTATTATCTCATTAGTGTAAACTTCTGACATCTTTTCTGACGTATAAGTCTCACGAATCGGAATGAAGTGAGCACTTTTCATCAATCTATCCACCACTACCCATATAGCATCGAAACCTCGGTTCGTCTTTTGTAGTTTGGTTAATAGGTCCATTGTAATATTTTCCCATTTCCAAACCGGGATTTCCAACGGTTGGAGTTTACCGTATGGTTTTTGGTGCTCCGCCTTGACCTGTAGACATGTCAAGCATTTTTCTACGTACTTTACGACATCTGTTTTCATTCCGGGCCACCAATAGTTTTGTTTTAAATCATTATACATCTTGGTCGCCCCCGGATGGATGGAACAACGGGACTTGTGAGCTTCATTAAGTAAAAGCTTTTAACTCCACATGTGTTTGGAACCCAAATTCTATTGACACGTGTTTTTAAACCATGGTTGCCTACTTCGAGATCCTTAACTTGTCCAACAATCCTTTCCTTTTTCCAGTTCTCCTCTTTCACTGCTTCTACTTGCGCCTCTCGGATACGTTCAAGTATACCCGAGGTCACCACGAGTTGCATTGATCTTACTCGTATTGGGACATAGTCCGCTTTTCGGCTCAAAGCATCCGCCACCATATTCGCCTTTCCGGGGTGGTAGTGTATTTCGCAATCGAAATCCTTCACCGTTTCCAACCATCGTCTTTGACGCATATTTAACTCCTTCTGATCGAATAAGTACTTTAAGCTTTTGTGGTCGGTAAATATGGTGCACTTTACCCCATATAAATAGTGCCTCCATATTTTTAATGCAAATACCACCATAGCCAATTCAAGATCATGCGTGGGATATTTCTTTGCCCCGTTGCATCAAAACACACCCGAGCACTGACAATGACGCATCTGAGTAAACCACTAAGTCCTCAACTCCGTCCGGCAATGTTAACACCGGAGCTTGAGTTAACTTCTCTTTTAGTGTCCGAAACGCCCTCTCTTGTTCAACACCCCAAATGAACTTCTCCTCCTTCTGTCACACCCTGGCTTTGCGGAAGCGTGGGTTAATTTGGTGTGACTTCTTAATACCATAGCTTAATCACAACAAGCTATATGAAAATAAAACCATGCAGATCATCCATTGATTTAAGTTTTAAAATAAGAGTACCACAACATTGTTTTAAAGCGTTGACACATGCAACGGGAATTACAACCTAGTAATATAAAAACATTGTTCAGAAGAAATAACCATAAACATAAAATAGACGTAGTTTAAGAACTGTGACTCGTCCAGGTAAAAGCCACAACCCCTAAACTTGGATGATCCCATAACTCTTACGCAGCGTGAAAACGTAGCATACTGTGCCAGATCCTTAATTCCCTGAAATACATGTAAGTTGGAAAAATCAACAAAAATGTTGAGCGAGTTCATGTGTAGTGAGTATGTAAAACCTTTGTAAGTATAAAAACCCTGGTATGTAGCAAATAAGGAAATAAAGAGATCACCAATGGTTTGCAAGGCCATTGATATGTGTGAAGTGCAGTAGGAAGACTTAAACCAAGCAGAATTTTGCGTCGGGCTCAAAGTCACCCCGAGGTCCGTTCTGTTGGGCCTGGGGCTGGGCTCGCTACACCCAGATAGATCTACCGTTACTGACCCTCGGTCCTACACTGAGGATTAATGCCCTTCAGTTCCCGCCTACTCACTCACATGATCTAAGTAGTAACCCTCCTTATGCTAACCATACCATGTAAAAAGTACTCGTAATCATAGTAACATGTATTTCACCCCCGCAGTTTAAAAACTAAAAACAGTTAAGAGAAAAGGGGGACATGAACTCACTGAAGTGCGTCTCGAAATAGTATCTCCCGGTCAACCTGCTGCGTAACGACCTACACGTACTAACTTTTATTAGACGGACGACCGTGCCTTAGCTTAAGGTTTAAGTTTTTGGGAAATAGTTAGACAACTATTTCGTGTTTACACTTCTTAATTATGTATTAATTATATTCCTTCCCAAGGATGGGGGTTTTAATACATGTGCGTTTATATAATTCCAAGACTTCATTATTAAGTCCCACTTAATAAATTATACTTTGATTCATTCGTCCAAAAGATTCCATCTCCAAAATATAAATATTTTCCCAAAATATTATATTTTTATTCCACATAATTTTTCCAAAATTATACTTTTATCAAAATACACATTTAAGAGTATTTTCTGAAAATACATAAGTTACATTTAAAGTTCGGGCGGTAATAATAATACCTGTGTAACTCAAATATTTATTGTGAAGGCGTTGGTATTATTTTGGAGTCGTTACTGTTTAGTGTATTCCAGTAATATTATTTTTACCCTAAAAATAATATTTATGTAGTTCACAAAATAATCATAAAATTCACACAAGTGCTATTATGAAAAATATATATTCAAAATATATATTTTAGCAAGTTTTATTTATGAAAATCCCACCTCCGACACTTGGAAGTTTAAAGTGCCTTTAATATTATTTTTAGTGACACAATGAATTCCCGATACTTTGGAATGTGTCTAGTATTATTTTCCCATGTTTTTGCACTCTAGTAGTTAGCTTAAAAGCTGAATTTAGTGGTAAAGTGCAGAATTTTGTAGTTAGAGCATGTTTTAGTCACATCCGGTCACTGTATCTAATATCTAGTGACGCGGTTCCACAATCCTCACCTCCCTACACTTCCTACTAGTGTAGTAAACTATTCCCGGCTCATACTGGCCTTAGAGACAATATTTGTCTGATGCTGGCTATATCAGCATGTTTAATGGGTTATCCGTTTATTGTGCTACTGTGCTTTTTTTGCATCAAGCTTGTCACTATAGTTTTGTGTAAATAATGGAGTGACAGTAAATAAAGTATGATGCATGTACGTGTATGTAACAGAATTCAAGTAGCAGTTTATCCACAATTGTAAGCAAGCCCAGTAATTAAGCTTTAATTAAATATTAATTAATTTGTAAGGATGCCTGGTTTGGTGAGGCTTGTCACATTCTCCCCCCGTTATAAAAATTTCGTCCTGAAATTTTAAGTTCTGCTTCTAGTTGCAGGGGTCTTGGGAAATAAATGGGGGTATTTTTCTTTCATTCGGTCCTCACGTTCCCTGGTGTATTCAGGACCATGTCTTGCGTTCCATCGAACCTTGACGAGCTTGACACTGCTCCGGCGGGTTTTGTTGATCTTCCAATCTGTAACCTCAACCGGTTCTTCGACAAAATGGAGCATGTCATCAATATGAATCTCGTCTGCGGGAATGACAGCAGTATCTTGCGTTGGACTTTTCTTCCATTTTGATACATGAAATGTATCGTGAACACCGTTCAGCTCGGCGGGTAAGTCCAGTTTGTATGCTACTTACCCAATTCTTTCCAGAATCTTGAATGGGCCAATATACCACGGATTCAACTTTCCACGCTTCCTGAAGCGTGCCACACCCTTCCAGGGTGATACCTTTAACAATACCATGTCGCCTACCTCAAACTCTAGAGGTTTCCTTCTTCAATCCGCATAGCATTTCAGACGATCACAAGCCGCCTTGATGCGATCTCGGATCTGTGCAATCTTATCTGTGGTTTCCTGGACCACATCAGGACCAACCAATTGTTTATCACCTGCATCAGACCAACAAAGCGGTGATCTGCACTTGCGGCCATATAGAGCTTCAAATGGCGCGGCACCAATACTGGTGTGGTAGCTGTTGTTATATGAAAATTCGACCAAAGTTAAATGTTTATCCCAGCTACCGCCCAAATCCATAACACATGCTCTCAGCATATCTTCCAACGTCTGAATAGTCCGTTCACTTTGTCTGTCGGTCTGTGGGTGAAATGCAGTGCTCAGATTCAATAGTGAGCCAAAAGCTTCTTGGAAGGATTGCCATATCCTTGACACAAACCTTCCGTCTCTATCAGAGATGATCGAGAGAGGCACTCCATGACGTGCAACGATTTCTCTCATGTAAATTTCAGCCAACTCACTCGTGTTATCCTTCTCTCTGATGGGTAAGAAGTGCGCTGATTTCGTTAGCCGGTCCACTATTACCCAAATAGTGTCATGACCCCTTGGCGTTCTTGGCAACTTTGTTATAAAATCCATGGAAATTTGTTCCCACTTCCACTTGGGAATCTCAGGTTGTTGTAGAAGTCCCGAAGGCTTCTGGTATTCCGCTTTAACCTTGGCGCACGTCAAACATTTGCTCACATAAACAACAACGTCGCCTTTTATCCTAGGCCACCAATAATAATCTTTAAGATCTTGGTACATCTTATCCGCTCCTGGATGGATAGAGTACCGCGATTTGTGAGCTTCATCAAAAATAACTTTTCTCAAACCACCAAACAGACGAACCCAAATCCTTTTCATAAAACATAACGTCCCTTCCTTGTTTGGTATTAATTGCTTCTCCATCCCATGGAGCTATTCCTCTTCAATGTTCCTTTCTTTAAGAGCTTCTTTCTGCGCGGCACGTATGCGGAAGGAAAGATCTGTTTGGAAAATCATCTCCAAAGCCCTAAGTCCCTAACCCTTATGGGCTTGATCCTCTCTTTTCGACTTAGGGCATCGACGACCACATTCTCCTTCCCTGGGTGATACTTGATCTCGCAGTCGTAATCGTTCAACAACTCAACCCAACGTCTTTGTCTCATATTCAGCTCTTTCTGGTCGAATATATGTTGTAGGCTCTTATGATCTGTGAAAATTGTACATTTCGTACCATATAGATAATGTCTCCAGATCTTTAACGCAAATATCACTACGCCTAATTCCAAGTCATGCGTGGCATAGTTCTTTTCATGAACCTTCAATTTGCGCGAAGCGTACGCTATAACTTTCTGGCGTTGCATCAACACGCAACCCAAGCCTTGTCGTGAAGCATCACAATATACCACAAAATCTTCTATTCCTTCCGGTAGCGCTAAGATCGGCGCATTGCAGAGCTTGTCTTTTAACAGCTGAAACGCTTCTTCCTGTTTGATTCCCCAATCAAACTTTTTATCTTTCTGTGTGAGGAGTGTCAGTGGTTGAGCGATTTTTGAAAAATCCTCAATGAACCTTCGATAGTAGCCAGCCAAACCTAAGAATTGTCGAATCTCGGTTGGCGTCCTTGGGGTCTCCCAATTCTTTATCGCCTCAATCTTGGTGGGGTCCACATGAATCCCATCTCCATTTACCACATGTCCAAGGAATCAGACCTCACGTAGCCAAAACTCGCACTTAGAGAATTTGGCATACAACTGTTCCTTTTTCAGCAATTCCAAAATAGCTCTTGGGTGCTGTTCGTGTTCAGCCTTCGTCTTTGAATAAATCAAAATGTCGTCGATAACCACGAACTTGTCTAGATACGGTTTGCAGACTCGGTTCATCAAATCCATAAAGACTGCAGGTGCGTTTGTCAATGCAAACGGCATAACTAGGAATTCGTAGTGTCCATAACGAGTCCTAAAGGCTGTCTTCGGGATACTTTCCTCTTGTATCCTTAACTGATGGTAGCCTGATCGCAAATCGATCTTCGAGTAAAAGCTTGAACCTTGCAGATGGTCAAATAGATCATCGATCCTTGGCAGAGGATACCTATTCTTGATCGTCAGCTTATTCAACTCCCGGTAGTCGATACACATACGAAAACTACCATCCTTCTTTTTGACAAACAGGACCGGAGCTCCCCAAGGTGAGAAGCTTGGTCGGATAAATCCTTTGTCTAGCAACTCTTGAAGTTGTGTCGACAACTCTTGCATTTCCGAGGGTGCAAGTCTGTATGGTGCCTTAGCCACAGGCGCGGCGCCTGGAACCAAGTCAATATGGAATTCCACTTGCCTTTGGGGTGGCAATCCTGGCAAGTCCTCTGGAAAGACTTCAGGATATTTCCTCACGACAGGGATGTCTTCGATCTTCGGTTCTGCAGCTTTCTTATCCACGATGTGTGCCAGGAAGGCAGCACATCCCTTTTGTAAACACTTTCGGGCTTTCAGGCAGCTGATGATTCTTAGAGGCGTATCTCGCTTCTCACCATGAACCACAATTGTTTCACCATCATCGGTTGGGATGCGAATGATCTTTTCGCGACAAATAATCTTAGCCTTGTTACTCGATAACCAATCCATCCCTACTACCACGTCGAAGCTTCCCAACTTGACTGGCAGTAGATCCAAAGCAAACTCACGCTCTCCCAACTCGATTACACAACCTCTGACAACTTCATTAGCTTCAACCAGCTTTCCATTAGGCAATTCAATCGAGTACGGGATATCTAATTTACTAGCGGCTAACCCAAGCATATTCTTAAATTCTAATGATACGAAGCTATTATCGGCACCAGTATCAAACAAAACGGATGCAAAGCGTTGGTTTATAAGGAACGTACCAGTAACAACATTGGGGTCTTGGCGTGCTTCCCTCGCTTCGATGTTAAAAAACTCTTCCTCGTGCTTGGTTCAATTCCGGGCAGTTTCTCTTAATATGCCCAATGTCACCACAGTTAAAACAACCAAGTTTTTGCCCGTTTCCACCTCCACTCCCAGCTTGATTATTGTTGTTTCGGTTGCATTACCAGCCTGATTTGCATTGTTGCCTCGATTTCCATTTCCTCCATTGTTTCCTTGTGCACGATTTCCATTGCCTCCACGATTATTATTTCTATTTCCAAAGCCTCCTTGGCCTCCCCGGCCAGCAATAGCCCAACAAGAATCCTTCGAGTGGCCAACCTTTCCACATGCTTCACATACTTTTGACCCACACCGGCCAGAATGGTGACGCTGGCAGGTGTTGCACTTGGGATGCGTACCCATATATCCCTTTCCCTTCTTCCCAACACCGATTGTAGCTTGGACCGGTGTGCTTGATTCTCCTTTCTTACCAACACCACTTGTTCCTTGTTTGAAGTTCGAGAACTTCCTTTTGTTCTCGCCAGATGACTCTACATGAGTCTCCTTCTTCTTTGGCTCAACATCTGAAAACTTGTTTAAGCGGATGGCTTCCTCAGTGAGGGCCACGCTCAGATCAATGGCATCTGTGATTGTCGCAGGCTTTGAAGTAGTGACCATACTCATGATCCGTGGAGCTAAACCCCAAATAAAGCGCTCGATTCTCTTGAATTCCGGTGTAACCATAGAGGGTACCACATGTGACAAGTCGTGGAATCTCTGAACATATTCCGTGATTTTGGGTCCTTCCATCTTGAGATGCCAAAACTCAGTCTCCAACTTTTGAATTTCAGCGCGTGAACAATCTTTCTTCGCATGAGCTCTTTCAGCTCAGTCCATGTCATTGCATATGCAGCGGCTTCGCCAAGAGTTTGTACTTGTAAGTTCCACCATGATAGGGCTCCGTCCAAAAATAGCCCAGAAATGTAAGTCACTTGTTGGCCTGGAGCGCACTTGCTCATTCGGAGGACAGACTTTGTCTTTTCGGCCCATCTGACAAAAGCAACAGCACCTCCAGTGCCGTCAAAGTTTACAGGTTTGCAGTCTAGGAACTGCTTGTAAGTGCACCCTGCACATACGTTAGAATATATACAAATGGCATTAGCAAACTTGCTAGAGATATCCAAATGTATCGTGGTATGTCTTAATGACTTAATATTACCATGAGGCGGATTGTTATTGCCGTTGTTTTGGGAGATATTCCCACTGGTTTTCGCCTACGAAGAGGCATATTGCGCAATGGCGGCAGCAATGACTTGTTGGAGTTCTGCCTCGTTGGTAGGCATACGTGTCTGGCGTCTTGGTGGCATCTTCTAAAAGATGTGTTCACGTTGGTCAGCTCGTAATAAATAGAAGGATCATACGTATATAGCAACAATATCAACACATAACACCTCATGTTATAAATAAATCAAACACATAACATCTCATGTTATAGAACATAAACAATCAATCAAAACATCACATATGATGAGAATACTGCGATTGCACTGTCATAAATCGAGACCACAATGTAAGGTTTACAAGTACACAACTGTATCATACAACATCCATGACTAAGGGCCACATCGCCCTAGTCCAAAACTATCAAATCAGGGTCAATACATCCAATATACAAATCATCAAAAGTCAAAATCATCCAAAATGCGGTCTCCAAAAAGGCTGTAAAGTCTGCACAATCGCCATCCTCTCATCAAAAGTCTACCCGTGTCGTACAAAATGGCCCTAAGCTGATGGCGGTGGAGGAGGGGGAAAATGAGAAAAGAGCAAACGTCGCATGTGAAGCCAATCCTCCTCCATAGATCGATGAGAGCGCAACAAGTAAGCTATCTGCTGCTCAGGAGTCCAAAAGCGAGCGGCAGAATCTGGTGAAAGTGGACGTGGAGGATGAGATACTGCAGGTGGAGTCTGGCACTGGCACGGGAGTTGCTGAGCTCTCTCGAGCAACTGCACACGACGAGTCAGCGCCTCCTGCTGTATCATGAAAGATCTAAGAATATCCTCTGTAGAATAACCCATGTGATAAGGATGATAAGGATCAGATGGTGGCATGATGGGTGGCGAAGTCCAGAGGAACGGCTCACTAGATGGAGCGAAGGATGGTATAGCAGATGATGCAACAGGGGGAACAAAAGTATGATGAGAAATCGGAGGTACAAACTGATCTCCTCCTGACATGAAATGTACATGACGAAATGGCTGACGAGATGAACCTTCTCCAGGACGTGGCAGAGGGATGTCCTGGAGAAATGTAACCGGAAGGTCTACGCGATGCGCATCAGTGACGTGTGTGGGAAACAAGGGTGCATCAATAGGAACTGAAGCAGGTGCTGAAGTAGGTGTAACAGGTACTACGAAAGGCGGGTAATCATCATCATTGTCTATCCACCCATTTCGGGTGTGCGCATATCGAGGATCAACATGGGTCGCAAAAGGTGCATGATCAAACTACACAGACACGGGATCCGGAAGAGGGGCAACAACAGGATCAGCGGGTATATCAGCAACATGATCGTCCACTAACGGTGGAGCAACAACTAGCTCGGGGGGTCACAGCAGGCTCCGAATCATCAAACTCCATCTCAAAATCAGCGGGATCAACAAACATAGGGTCAACAGGGGCTACGGGATCCTCCATGGGCTGATCTAAATGAATAAACTCAATATCATGATCTGGATCAAAACCAGGAGGGAAAACAGGATCTGAATCATCATCAATATCATGATCGAACGCAAAACTAGGGGCAGGTGAAGGTGCAGCGGATGACGCTCTATCAGGGTCTGTGTCATGGAATGGTGCTGCACTCCCTGCGCGTGTGATGGTGCAGATGCCACAGACTCAAAGGAGTATGGGACTGGTGAATGAACGGGTGCCTCCTCAGCAGGAGCATCAGCAAGAAGTAGGAGATCACCAGCAACAATGTGGGCCTCGCCCTCAAAATCATCCTCGAGTGGGTCCTAGTCAAACAAGTCGACGTCGTCGTCAGCGACTACGTCGAGGGGCATATCGACAATAGGGTAAGCAGCAAGAGGCACAGGGGCAGGGATCACCATGAGTGGCAAGTCCCCAGCGATAGGGCCATCAGCGGGCTCAACAATGACATCGGACAGCGCAAATGGCTGGAAATCATCATCGTCCATGCTGGTAGTATCTGAGGTATACACCTCGTGCTCTGATGAGACTATGTCGTCTGAAACTATAGGCATGGGGTCTGTGGTGTCCGACTCTCCAGTACCGGATGACGGCTTGATGTCCGTAACAGAAACACACACACATGCACAAATAATCAATCATATAATCATATAAACACGTTAGTCACCAATAAGCAATCAAATAGTTCTCCTAGTCCCACTAGACTACCTCCCAGTCTCCCCGACTGAATCTCCTAGTCTCTCCGACTAATTCCCTCAGTCTCCCCGACCTAATCTCCTAGTCTCCCCGAGTAATTCCCTCAGTCTCCCCGACTAAAGCTCTCAGTCTCCCCGACTAATTCCCTCAGTCTCCCCGACTGAATCCCTCAGTCTCCCCGACTGAACCCTTCAGTCTCCCTGACTGAACCCCTCAGTCTCCCCGACTGAACCCCTCAGTCTCCCCGACTGAACCATAAATTTTAGGAAGGAAAAGTGCTCAACTTTTGTGTGTAAAAACGTTTTGTGACCTGGATCTGGACTTAGTGTATGCAATGTAAAAATGTTTTCGTGAGAGCCCTAGTGATCATAGTCTAGACTCGAGAAGGAATCCTAGTTCGCTATGATCAAAGCTCTGATACCAAGCTGTCACACCCTGGCTTTGCGGAAGCGTGGGTTAATTTGGTGTGACTTCTTAATACCATAGCTTAATCACAACAAGCTATATGAAAATAAAACCATGCAGATCATCCATTGATTTAAGTTTTAAAATAAAAGTACCACAACATTGTTTTAAAGCGTTGACACATGCAACAGGAATTACAACCTAGTAATATAAAAACATTGTTCAGAAGACATAACCATAAACATAAAATAGACGTAGTTTAAGAACTGTGACTCGTCCAGGTAAAAGCCACAACTCCTAAACTTGGATGATCCCATAACTCTTACGCAGCGTGAAATACATGTAAGTTGGAAAAATCAACAAAAATGTTGAGCGAGTTCATGTGTAGTGAGTATGTAAAACCTTTGTAAGTATAAAAACCCTGGTATGTAGCAATAAGGAAATAAAGAGATCACCAATGGTTTGCAAGGCCATTGATATGCGTGAAGTGCAGTAGGAAGACTCAAACCTAGCAGATTTTTGTGTCGGGCTCAAAGTCACCCCAAGGTCCGTTCTGTTGGGCCTGGGGCTGGGCTCGCTACACCCAGATAGATCTACCGCTACTGACCCTCGGTCCTACACTGAGGATTAATGGCCTTCAGTTCCCGCCTACTCACTCACATGATCTAAGTAGTAACCCTCCTTATGCTAACCATGCCATGTAAAAAGTACTCGTAATCATAGTAACATGTATTTCACCCCCGCAGTTTAAAAACTGAAAACAGTTAAGAGAAAAGGGGGACATGAACTCACTGAAGTGCGTCTCGAAATAGTATCTCCCGGTCAACCTGCTGCGTAACGACCTACACGTGCTAACTTCTATTAGACGGACGACCGTGCCTTAGCTTAAGGTTTAAGTTTTTTAGGAAATAGTTAGACAACTATTTCGTGTTTACACTTCTTAATTATGTATTAATTATATTCCTTCCCAAGGATGGGGGTTTTAATACATGTGCGTTTATATAATTACAAGACTTCATTATTAAGTCCCACTTAATAAATTATACTTTGATTCATTCGTCCAAAACATTCTATCTCCAAAATATAAATATTTTTCCTAAAATATTATATTTTAATTCCACATAATTTCTCCAAAATAATACTTTTATCAAAATACACATTTAAGAGTTCTGAAAATACATAAGTTACATTTAAAGTTCGTGCGGTAATAATAATACCTGTGTAACTCAAATATTTATTGTGAAGGCGTTGGTATTATTTTGGAGTCGTTACTGTTTAGTGTATTCCAGTAATATTATTTTTACCCTAAAAATAATATTTATGTAGTTCACAAAATAATCATAAAATTCACACAAGTGCTATTATGAAAAATATATATTCTAAATATATATTTTAGCAAGTTTTATTTATAAAAATCCCACCTCCGACACTTGGAAGTTTTGTAATAAAATCCATGGCTAATTTTATCTGGTAAAACAAGTTAAAAATATATTCATAACACTTGTTGTAAAAATATTTTCCAAGTGTTATATTTCTGGAAAATTTTCGCCAGAGTTTCCTCTGTAACTGGAGGTGGCCACGCTTACAAGCGTATCATTTTCTTTTCAAAATTCAATCAACAATTTTTCCAACATCAACAAACAATATTCAAACACTAAACTAGTCAAAAATATACATAAATCGCAACCACATGAACTTGTAAGTTGTGTAAAAGTATGTAGTAACCTTCCATCATTTTTAGTAGATCTTTCTATCCTTAAAAATGAAATCGGTTTCTTGAAAGCTTTATGTTTAAAGAAAATGCATCTTTACAACTTCTTGGTCAAAAATTACAAAAATATTTCTTTGTTAAATCCTTTCGTTACACAAGTGTCTACACACTTGTTTGTTCACAAAAATGCCTTTGGTTTATGTAAGATCCGGGTTTAAAACATGGTTTGCATCTTACACTTGGTTCTTCGAAAATACCACTTGTAGATCTTTAGATCTACTAGTTTAGAACCTCATTTTACAAGAAAAACTATTTTTACACAAGTTCATGTTCATAAGTAGTAGAGTTCATCATCTAATCATTTTCTCACTTTAACATAACACTAGTTCATGTTTCATGAACATGACCTAGCCCGGTTAGATGACGATCCGTTCTACTACTAGCATCAAACAACATAAAATAATCATAACAAAACAAGTTTCATAAGTTTTACACTATTCTTTACTCTTTAACCACTTTGTTTGTCATTTTTACAAGACTTTAAACTTTGTTTTCTCATGTTCATGATTTTTATCCGATAAACTTCTTATTAACCACTTTAGACAAGATCAAGAGGGTGATTAGAAGCACTTACAACTAGCTCAAGGCTAGGGAAGAAATCAAGACTTGAAGGTAGTGGTGGTGATGATGGTTGTAGAGAGGTCCTTGTGATTTCGTAAGCACCGAGCTTCCTTATGTGATCTTCAACACCTTTGAGTATGTGAGAAATGGTTGATCAAGACTTGAAGGTAGTGGTGGTAATGATGGTTGTGTTCGGCCGAGAGTCTCCAAGGGAGGGAGAGAAAGCAAAGTTTTTGAAGTGTGGTTTGTGAATTAAGATGATTACCCCTTGTTCTTATTTATAGACCATTCATCTCATTTACCCATCATATAATATGTTTAGTAGATATTAGACACAAGGATTAAAATAATCAACAAGGACAAAGGTGTGTCACCCTTGTGGTGACCATTCACGACACGATTTTTTTTTAATTTAAGTATTTGTATTTTCGGGATGTTACAAAAAATATATATAAATTTATTTTTCACCCAAAAATAATGTATTTCATGTTTATTCAAGAAAATATATATTTTATTCAAAAATAATATATCTTCTAATAATTTCAAGAAAATATATATATTTTTATTTACCAAAAATAATATATTTTCCTCTTGTCAAAAATATGATATATCTTTGTAATAATTGTAAAAATCATATTTTTGTTTTCTTGGTGTCCAAAATACTAATTACCAAAATACACTTATGAATTAGATTCCGGAATATTTTTGTGAGTTATATTCCTTTGTTCGGTTTCTTCAATATTTTAGGTATAAATTATGTATTCATTTCTCTTGGAATTTTAGTAATAATTTGGATTGTAATTTTCTTGGTATTTTGGTGTGTTATATTATTTCAAGTCCTAAAATAATATAACTAATACACATAGTATACAAATAATCACACACACGGTGACATCTAAATATATATGTCCCTAAATACATATTTAGTCACTTTTATTTACAAAATCAACCTCCAATATTTTGTAATTTTTATAACAAAAATTATGGCAAACTTTATATGAAAATTCATGGTTTAAAATATACTTGTAAATATTTGTTTAAAAATATTTTTCTAAGTGTTTAATTTTTAGAAAAATTTTGCCATAGTTTTCCCTTAAAAATAGAGGTTTCCATGCTTTCAAAGCATATCATTTTCTTTTATAAATCAACACAATCATCAATAAATCAACCAATACTTACCAATTTGCCAAAATCGTGCATAATTTACCACTTCATGAACTTGAAAATTTACAAAAATTTGTAGTAACTTACTAGTGTGTTTAGTAAGCTTAGTTACCCTTTAAAGTGTGACTGTTTATTTAAAAACTTCATTTTTGAAGAAGTTAGTTCTTTACAACTTGTAATTAAATTTTCTAAAAATGTTTCTTCTTGAGTTTTTCTTGTTACATATATATTTCTACACTTGATTAACTACTAAAAATGTGGTTAATTCCTTTAAGAACCAAGGTTAAGTAAATCTTGTATTTTTAACTTGGTTTCTTAAACAATCATTCTTGAAATCATAGATTCACAAGACTTTACATTCACTTTGATCATCACTTTACAAGAAAAACAATTTACTCTTCAAGTTCATGATTTACATATGGATGATTACTTTGATCTTAACATAATCATCCTCTTATCTTGCTAGATTATGTCTTTAATCACCGTCTAGCAAGATTCACATGATGTTTAACATCATAAACATGAGCAATCAATCAACCAATAAGCACAACAACACTTAAACAACTTGTTTTCTTATGATTTTAGTCTTATGTTATAGTTTCATGTTCAAGGTTCATAGTGTTCTTTATGATTAACAACTTGTATCATTCTTTAACCACCAAAAAAAGATGTAAAATGAAGAGTAGAATGATCTTACTACTAGCTCAAGGATATGGATGATCACTAGATGAAAATGAGGTGGATAAAAGCTTGTGTGAGTGGTCCTTCAACTTCCAAAAGCTCCAAGCTTCCTTATACACCTTCTTACACCTTTGTATATATGTAGAATGGATGGAAGATGATTGAAAAATGGTGTTGTGTGGGAGTGGGTTACAGCCGAGAATGGGGGAAGGAGGAGAAGAAAGTTTCAAGTGTTGTGGTGTGTGAAAGAATGAGAGGTTAAGATCCTTGAGGTTTTCTTATAATACTCCAACATTAGATTATCTAATAGTTTATGTGTTTAGTGAAGAATAAACATGATCCAATATAAAATGCAAATAAAATCTTGAGTGGGCCATGTGTGTTGGCCGATTATAGGTGGGGGGTGGTCTTAGGCTAGGTTGTAACTAAATAGTTAGATTATGGTTAGATTTCAAGTGTTTAGTTAGGTTATTTAGTTACTAGATGTTATATAGTGTGTTATGATGTTCAGGGACCATAACTAGCTTGGTAATGTTAAAACAATGCTTCTAGTGAAAATTTGGTGTTTCGGGTAGTGTCCGCTTGTTTGGTTGGTTACCGGTTTGTTAAGGTGCTAAACTATGCAATTTAGGGTGCTTTATGTTACCTTTTGTGACGGTTTTGATTCCCAACACTTAGGGAAGCATTCTGGACCATTTAACCATATTTCTGCATGATATTAAAGTGTTTAAATGCTGAATTTTACTGATTTCTGCAGTTTATGTGAGTTTTAGGCACTTCCCGGCACTTAAACTATCACTAGGAAGGCAGTTTTGTGATCCTTACTTTCCTACACGCTATACTAGTGCAATTCTTAGTTTCTGGCTCATTCTGTGTCTCATTACCTTGTCTGTCTATACACTGAACTCCGTCAGCATTTTTCTGATTTGTCTGATAACTGTGCTACATTTGATTCGTTCATCATTTGAATCGACAAATTTTGCATGCAATAATGATATGTCATTTGTAATATTGGATGCACATGTATGTATGATAACAATAATCAGAAAGAAATTCAAGTCATTAATTGTAATTCAGCACAGTCATTAAGCACTAATCATTGTTTAATAATTGTACGGATACCGGGAATTTTGACAGTTTTCACATTCTCCCCCTGTTAAGAAAATTTCGTCCCAAAATTTTAAGATTTACTACTAGCTGCAGGGGAGTTAGGGAACAAATGTGGGTACTTAGCTTTCATACGATCTTCACGCTCCCAGGTGAACTCTGGGCCGTGACGCGCATTCCATCGAACTTTGACAAGCTTAACACTACTCCTCCGAGTCTTGTTAACCTTCCAATCTGTAACCTCAACAGGTTCTTCGGTAAAGTGGAGTGTGTCGTCAATGTGCACTTCATCCGCAGGGATGACCACTATCTCTTGTGTTAGACTCTTCTTCAGATTAGATACATGAAATGTATCCTGAACACCATTAAGTTCTGCTGGTAGCTCCAACTTGTATGCTACAGAACCAACCCTTTCCAAAATTCTAAACGGTCTGATAAATCGTGGGTTTAACTTACCACGCTTCCGAAAGCGTGCCACACCTTTCCAAGGTGCAACTTTTAACAGAACCATATCACCCACTTCAAATTCCAAGGGTTTTCGTCTTTGGTCCGCATAACTCTTCTGTGGATCACGAGCCGCCTTGATGCGCTCTCGGATCTGCATGATCTTATCAATTGTCTCTTGGACCAGTTCGGGACCAACCATCTGTCTGTCACCTGTATCTGCCTAGCATAACGGCTATTGACACTTGCGTCCGTAAAGAGCCTCGAACGGTGCAGCTTGGATGCTTGTATGGTAGCTGTTGTTATAGGAGAACTCAACCAAAGGCAAATGAGTATCCCAACTGCCCCCTAAATCCATTACACAAGCACGTAGCATATCTTAGTGTCTGAATCCTTCTCTCGCTTTGACCGTCCGTCTGCGGGTGAAAAGCTGTACTCAGATTCAACTGAGAACCAAGAGCTTCTTGCTAGGATTGCCAAATCCTTGACACAAACCGTCCATCTTTGTCCGATATAATCGAGATAGGCAGTCCATGACGTGCTACTATCTCCCTTAGGTATAGCTCAGCTAGCTTACCAGTGTTATCCTTCTCTCTAATCGACAAGAAGTGCGTAAACTTTGTCAGTCGGTCCACGATTATCCAAATCGTATCATGACCTTTGGGAGTCTTGGGCAACTTGGTTATGAAATCCATAGAAATCTGCTCCCATTTCCACATGGGTATTTCTGGCTGTTGCAGAAGACCTGAAGGCTTCTGATACTCGGCCTTCACCTTGGCACAAGTCAAACACTTTCCAACGTAAGTAGCAACATCACCTTTAAGTCTTGGCCACCAGTAATAATCCTTCAAATCTTGGTACATCTTGTCCGACCCTGGATGGATCGAGTACCTTGATTTATGAGCTTCATCGAAAATAACCTCTCTAAGACCTCCAAAGAGCGGAACCCAAATACGTCCCATAAAATACAAGGTTCCTTCCTCGTTGGGTACCAACTTTTTCTCCATCCCACGGAGATATTCATCCTTAAGGTTCTCCTTCTTAAGAGCTTCTCTTTCTGCCGCACGAATACGCAACGAGAGATCTGTCTGAATAATCATCTCTAAAGCCCTAACCCTTATGGGCTTAATCCTTTCTTTTCGACTTAAGGCGTTTGCCACCACATTCGCCTTTCTTGGATGATACTTAATCTCACAGTCATAATCGTTTAACAACTCAACCCATCGTTGTTGTCTCATGTTAAGCTCTTTCTGATCAAATATGCGCTAAAGACTCTTGTGATTTGTAAAGATCGTACATCGGGTACCATACAAATAATGTCGCCAAATCTTCAAAGTAAACACCACTGCGCCTAACTCCAAATCGTGCGTGGTGTAGTTCTTCTCATGGATCTTCAATTAGCGCGAAGCATAAGCGATAACCTTTTGTCGCTGCATTAGCACACAGCCCAATCCCTGACGCGAGGCGTCGCAGTATACCACGAAGTCGTCGATGCCTTCGAGTAGGGATAATATAGGTGCATCGCAAAGCTTATTCTTAAGAAGCTGAAATGCTTCTTCTTGTTTGTCTCCCCATTAATACTTCTTATCCTTTTGAGTAAGGGAGGTCAGCGGTTGAGCAATCTTGGAGAAATCCTCAATGAATCTGCGACAGTACCCTACTAAACCCAAAAACTGTCGGATCTCGGTTGGCGTCTTCGGAGTTTCCCAATTCTTAATCGCCTCAATCTTGGTGGGATCCACATGAATACCATCCTTGTTTACCACGTGGCCGAGGAATTGCACTTCGTGTAACCAAAACTCGCACTTCGAGAACTTAGCATAGAGCTTCTCCTTCTTAGGTAGCTCTAAGATGGCTCTAAGGTGCTGCTCATGATCTTCCTTTGTCCGCGAATAAATCAAAATATCATCGATAAACACAATCACGAATTTATCGTGATATGGATTGCGAACCCGATTCATCAAATCCATAAACACTGCCGGTGCATTCATCAACCCAAACGGCATCACTAGAAACTCGAAATGTCCATAACGAGTTCTGAAGGCAGTCTTCGGTATACTCTCTTCCTGAATCCGCAGCTGGTGATAACCTGATCGAAGATCGATGTTGGAATAGTAACTTAAACCCTGAAGTTTGTCGAATAAATCATCAATCCTCAGCAAGGGATACCGATTCTTGATGGTTAACTTGTTCAGCTCTCGGTAGTCAATGCACATACGAAAACTACCGTCCTTCTTCTTGACGAACAGTACTGGAGCTCCCCAAGGCGAGAAGCTTGGTCTTATGAATCCCTTATCTAGCAACTCCTAAAGCTGCATCGACAACTCTTGCATCTCTGAAGGCGCAAGTCAATAAGGTGCCTTGGCTACAGGCGCGACGCCTAGAACCAAGTCAATGCAGAACTCGACTTGTCGATGAGGAGGTAATCCTGGCAAGTCTTCGGGAAAGACTTCAGGATATTCTCTTACCACAGGGATATCTTCGAGCTTCGGTTCTTCGGCTTCTTTATCAACGACGTGAGCCAAGAAGGCAACACATCCTTTACGCAAAAACTTCCGTGCCTTCAAACAACTAATAATCCGTAGAGGTGTATCCTGCTTCTCTCCATGAATCACGATCGTCTCTTCATTCGCCATCGGGATGAGGATAATCTTCTCATGGCAAACAATCTCAGCTCGATTATCGACAATCAATTCATCCCATCTACTACGTCGAAGCTTCCCAACTCAACTGGCAGAAGGTCTATCGAGAACTCACGCTCTCCAAGCTCTATCACATAGCTTCTAATCACTTCGTTAGCTTCCACTAGCTTCCCATTAGCTAGTTCTATCGAGTACAGGATATCTAACTTACTTGCTACTAAACTAAGTATATTCTTAAACTCTAGAGATACGAAGCTATAATCGGCACCGGTATCAAAAGCACAGATGCAAAATGTTGATTGATAGGGAACGTACCAGTGACTACATTCGGATCCTGATGAGCTTCCCTAGCTCAAATGTTGAATACTCTTCCCTGAGCTTGGTTATTCTTTGGGCAATCCCGCTTGAAGTGCCCTACATCACCGCAACCAAAACAACCTTGGCTGCGCCCATTCCCATTTCCACCTTGATTGTTGTCATTATTTCCTCTGCGGTTTCCATTTCTCGCCTGGTTTCCATTTCCATTTCGCTTTCCATTACCTCCCTGGTTATTGTTTCGTCCCTGGTTTCTATTCCCATTACCATTCCCACCACGGTTACCATTGCCGTTACCGCCTTGTCTACCATTTCCAGAACCGGTTCTATACCAACATGTCTCCTTAGAATGACCAACGTTTCCACAGGTTTCACATTTTCCAACTCTGCATCGACCAGCATGATGAAACTGGCATACCTCACATTTGGGCAGGGTGCCCATATACCCTTTTCCTCTATTCTCAGTACTCGTAGCACCAGGCTGTGCCTCAACTGGCGGGTTAGTGTCTCTACACTTGTTAGCATTGTTGTTGTTTTCTTGGGTACCTTTCTTGAAATTCGAAAACTTCCTCTTGTTTTCTCCAGACGACACTACATGAGTCTCTTTCTTCTTGGTCTCGGAAATCGAAAACTTGCTCAATCTGATTCCTTCTTCAGTCAGTGCCACACTCAAGTCGATGGCTTCAGTAATCGTTGGTGGCTTGGACGCAGTTACCATGCTCAGGATTTGGGGTGCCAATCCCCAAATGAAACGTTCAACACGCTTGAACTCCGGTTCTACCAAGTAAGGGACAACACGAGACAAATCATGGAATCTTTGCACGTATTCAGCTACTTTGGGACCTTCCATCTTCAGATTCCAAAATTCAGTTTCCAATTTCTGAATTTCTGCCCTTGAATAGTACTTCTTACGCATCAACTCTTTCAACTCGTCCCATGACAACGCATACGCTATAACTTCACCCAAAGTTTGAACCTGAAGGTTCCACCATGACAGAGCTCCATCGAGGAATAGTCCAGAAATGTAAGTGACTTCATGCTCTGGCGCACACTTACTCATCCGCAGCACAGAATCTGTCTTCTCAACCCATCTCATGAAAGCTACGGCGCCTCCAGTGCCGTCAAAGTTCAAAGGCTTGCAGTCCAGAAACTGCTTTTAAGTACAGCCTGTACAAGCAATATCATTCACAGAAAGCATTAGCAAAACGCACTTGGAAATGTCTAAACGTATTGTAATGTGTCTTAAGTGACTTAAACATTACCGTTAGGTGGGTTATTCCCTGAGGTGCCTCCGTTGTGTTTGGAGCGAAGGGCCTCATGTTGTGCGATTGCCTGTGAAATGCGTTCCTGTAATTCTGCCTCGGTTGTGGGCAACTGAGTGTTCCTTCGAGGAGGCATCTTCTAAGAAGAAGATCGGATAGGTCAGGCTTATTTGTTAAATAGTAAATAGTACGTGTATATATATAATAGCATTTATCATAGCAAGCAAGCATATAACATCACAATCATAGCACAAACATGTAAATCAACAACATGTTTAATGAGAACATGACGATTGAGCTTTCATTATACCAGGCTAGGATTCGAGTTACAGGAACAAGGGCCAAACCAACCACCCAAGAATGGAATCGTCGAGCGAAAACACTTGACAACCTCCTAGAAGTAGCTTTTCTTTCCACCAGACCTTTCTCCATCAATTAGGAATCTCATGCCGTCACTAAACACATTCCTTAAATTGTAGCCATTTGTGGAGTTTTTTTTGGTGTCTAATCCGCATATATATCACCATTGCCCTTGATTTTCTTGACTGTATATCTCTTAAATGTCAACATATACACGTGTGATTTAGTTTACGAAGATTTTTAAATGCTGAGAACCTCGATCAGAGAGTAAAAAAGGCGTAAGGTTTACAATGGTGTAAAATTAAAATGGATATACCGGGAAATGATTCGAGTTACATGAACAAGGGCCAAATCAACTGTGACAACCGTCAAATTTGCATGCATCCGGAAATTAATTAATTATAATTATGTGCGTAATGACTGTGCTTGATTATAACTGACAATTTAAACTGCCTTATGATTTTTGTATCATGCATACACATGCATCATATTTCATGCAGTCACTCCATTCACTACACACAAACTTTAGTGACATAGTTGATGCACAAAGCACAATTAGCACACTGAACGGATAAGTCAGAAACATGCTGACAATGCCAGCACATAGACAAACAATGTTTTTGGGGCCAGTATGAGCCAGAGACAGGGTACTACACTAGTATGGAGTGTAGGGAGGTGAGGACCATAAAACTGCGTCACTAGGTGATAGTTAAAGTACCGGGAAGTGCCTAAAACCCGCTAATAATGCAGAATTCTGCATTATTTATCAGAAATTCAGCATTTAACATGCTAGTAATGTGCAAAATTTTGGCAGAATGGTCCCGTATGCTTTCCTAAGTGTCGGGAATTAAATGTGACACAAAAATATATATAGAAGACACTTTTCCGAATAATTAAGCACTTTAACGGAACGGTATCTAACCGAACAACCGGACATTACCCAGAGCACCAAAATTTTGCCAAATACATTGTTTTATTATTTCTTGGCTAGTCATGATCCCCGAACACCATAACACCCGCTAGAAACCTACTAACTAATACATGTAACTTATTACTTGAACTTGAACTAATATTTACCAAATATCATCAAAATATTACATCTAACCCCCCCCCCCCCATTACCCATTTACGGTCACCAAAAGGGACCCACAAAATTCACCGACATACTTCCTAGATTTGTTTTATTTTATATTAGATTGTTGCTTGTATGTTTAGACAAAATATTGAAAGGAAGAATATAAGTATGGCACACTAGATTTCCATATCGATCTCTCACATTCACAAGATCACACCATCTTCTCACATCTCTCCTTCTCCCTCTCAGCCCTCACCATAACCGTCACCATCACCGCCTTAACACCACCATCTTCTTCCATTTTCAAGCTCCATACATGTGTTAATAGATGCTTTGTGAAGATTGTAGCTTGTGGATCATCAAGGAGCTTCCTTTCTTGCTTTTTCAAACCATATTTCATCATCTTTTTACTAGAGATCATCCCTAGCCTTGGTGCTAGTGGTAAGTTCTTGTTTAACTCTTGCTCATCCTATTTTTATGATTAAAGTTGTAGTATGATAAGTATATCTAAAACACTAAAGAACAAGAACTAAAAACATGAGCATAAAGCTTTACATGAAGAGTACATGATGAAATGTAGTAGTAGGATGTTGTTATGAATATATTGTTGATTTCTTATTGATTCTTGGTTATGTGGTGTTAATCACCATATGGATCTTGTTAAATGATATTTATAAATATGATTTAACAAGACTAGAAGGTGATTATATGATACATAGAGTAATCATCTTCTAAGTCTAAGCATGAACTTGAAAGAAAACGATTTTCTTGAAATATAAGTGAACAAAGTAAGTTGAGGATCATGTAGATCCAAGTTTTACCAAAGACTTTTCTAAATAAACCAAGTTAGAGAGTCGGTTTTTGGAAAATCATGACTTTTACATACCCTTGCACCATTTTTGGAAATAAAACAAGTGTGAAAACATTTTATTTACAAGAAGAGTTCGAAAGGTTAATTTTTGTAAAAATTGTTTACAAGTTGTAAACACTAAACTCTTTTAAGAAAATGATTTTTAAAGAAATAATTACACTTTGGAAGGTAACTAAGTCCACTAAAAGCTTTACCAAGTTACTACGCGTTTTCGGAATATATCAAGTTCATGATTAATATGTAACGCATGCGGTTTTACTCTTGGTGATGTAAAATTGTTTAAGGATTGATTATTGATTGATTTCGTAAAGAAAAGGATATGCTTAATAGCATGGACACCTCTGTTTTTAGGGGAAACTATGGCAAAATTTTCTAAAAATTTCAACACTTAGAAATTATTTTCTAACAAGTGGTTACAAATCTGTTTTAAACTTTGTTTCTCCAAATAAAACTCGCCATAGGTTTTGTTACAAAAAAAATACAAAGTGTCGGAGGTCGGTTTTCGTAAATAAAAATGGATAAATATATATTTAGAATATGTATTTTATAATGAGATGCTTGTGCGAATATTTGTACGAATTGTGGACTAGTTATATTATTTTAAGGTAAAATAATATATCTTAACAAAATACCATGAGAATTACAACTCCAAAACAATACCAAAAATCTCATGGAAGAAATATTTAAGTTACACACTTAATATTGTGAAGCCAAACGATAAAACGTAACTTATGTAATGTTCCAGAAAATACTCGTACAACTATCATTTTTGGTGAATATTATTTTGGACATGAAAGAATGACTTTATTTCAAAATGTATCATATTGTTGGACAAGGAGAAAATATGTTATTTTTGGGAGATAAAAATATATTTTCTTGGGTTATTTAGAAGATATATGATTTTTGGGAAAATATATATTTTCGGGAGATACAGTATTTTTGGACAAGATAAGTGTATATATTCTCTAAACGAGATTTGAAAATATATTGTTTTGGAAATATATATGGGATACTTATTAAGAAAATACATACAAATCGGAATACGACGCCAATACGTGGCAATATATACGAATACAAGTCTGAGGTACTCCCATCCTTGGGAAGGAAATACGAATAACAATACTTTAGACGTATTATTACTAAAATATTGAAGACACTTTGAAACGTAACTCAAAAACGTAAATACAAAGGCAAGGCACGACCCGTTTGTCTAATAGACCATAGTACATTGTAGGAGTCGTATTTGCTAAGGAGACTTGAGTTACAAGCACATAAGACGCAAAACAGTGAGTTCATGTCCCCTTTTTCTCATAACTGTTTCAGTTTTATAACTTCGGGGGTGAAATACATGTTACAATTATTACAGACATTTTATACATGGTGTGGTTAGCTTAAGGAAGGTTACTACTTAGATCATGTGAGTGGGTAGGCGGATACTTAAGGCCATTAATCCTCGTTGTAGGACCGAGGGACATGAGTGATAGATCTATTTGGGTGTAGCGAACCCCACCCCTGAGTCGCTGAGTGGACCACGTGGTGACTATGTCTTACAGCCGGAAGCCCGGTGCGAAATCTGCTAGGTTTAAGTCTTCCTGCATCACTTCACACATATCAATGGCCTTGCAAACCATTGGTGATCTCTTTTTACTTATTGCTACATACCAGGGACTTACATACATACATACATACATACTTACAACGTTTCAAAGGTTTATACATACACACAAACAAACACATGAACTCGCTCAACTTTTGTTGATGTTTTTCAAACTACATGTATTTCAGGAAATTTTAATGGATCTGTCGGGCATTGGAAGTTTTTATGCTGTGTTAAGAATAAAGATGTCATCCATGGTCTTGAGTTTGGTTAGTGTGTCTTATTCTAGGACGAGACACGTCTTCCAAACCTTGGTGTTAATCATTACCTTTTGACGAGTCTTTAATAAGCTCATAAACAATTTGTATGATTTGTAAAACTTGAATTTGGAGTCTACGTTTTAAAACGATGTTGTTATGTTTTAGACTTATGTAATGGATGACAAACTTATGGTTTCATCATATAGTTGACGTTCTGATTGAATGCAATGATATTAAGAAAGTCACACCATAATCACGCTTACGCAAAAGTCAGGGTGTGACAGCTTGGTATCAGAGCTTCAGTCGTAGTGAACTAGGATTCTTTCTCGAGTCTAGACTACGATCATTAGGGCTCTCACAAAAATGTTTTCACAAACATGTTTTCCTTGCATACACAAAACGTCCAGATCCAGGGAACAAACATTTTAACAAACAAAAGGCACAATAACACATTTCAAAGGGTTGTGTTTATAATTCAGTCTTAGAGACTGAGGGAGTTCAGTCTTAGAGACTGAGGGAGTTCAGTCTTAGAGACTGAGGGAGGTTCAGTCTTAGAGACTAAGAGAGTTCAGTCTTAGAGACTGAGGGAATTGAGTCTTAAAGACCAGGGAGGTTCAGTCTTAGAGACTGAGGGAGGTTCAATCTTAGAGACTGAGGGAGTTCAGTCTTAGAGACTGAGGGAATTGAGTCTTAAAGACCAGGGAGGTTCAGTCTTAGGGACTGAGGGAGGTTCAGTCTTAGAGGCTGAGGGAGGTTCAGTCTTAGAGACTGGGTGTCTAGTCTTAGAAACTGGGTGTTTTAGTCTGAGAGACTGGGTGTATGGTCTTAGAGACCGGGTGTTTAGTCTGGGGTACTGGTTGGGTTAGTCTGGGAGACTAGCAAGGATAGAAAGTTCCATGAGGAATAATGCGAATACATGACTACATGATAAATTACTTTTGTTTGCATACACTAATTGTTAGTGATTACTATGGATATACATGCTATGACTATTAGGGACCGGCACACATGTCACCTTGATTAGAAAGCGAGTTGTCAGACATTGATAACCCTATGACCGCTGCCGCAGACAATGGGATTACATCTGTACCGGAGATATTCACGTCAGACGTTGAGAATGATCCTGATATGCTGACCAAGGACGAGGACGATTTTCAATAGTCCGCGCTACTCGATTTTGGTGACGATTTACCCTTGCTGATGGCTTCTCTGACAGGAATCCTCCTGTCACTCTTGTTTCAGTTCATGACCACTTTATCACTGGTCATCCCGATGATAAACACACCATGGCTCCGATCCTCGACAATGCGCCTCCTGTGGACATTCCTTCCGAAGGTTGGCTACTCGACGAATAATTGATGATGACTTTGACGTATTATTGATGGTCCTCCTGATAACGCCCATGATGATGGGAAGGTAGACAAAAATGTTGTTACTAATTTCACTTTTTGAGACCCCTGTTATCAAGCTATCCTCGGATTCTAGCATACACTCGATTTCATACTCCTTTAAGTCTGTGACATCTGCAGCTTTACAGACGGCCGGATTACAGCTCTCTACTACTGACTCAGACGACGACGACATGACTGCTGCACTATCACCTGCTCGAGGCACACACCATTACTCGACCCAGAGCCTGCTCCTGAGCCAGCTCTTGTTCCTTTTGGGTCAGCTTGATGCTGCACCTACTGATCCTGCACCCTTGATTGATCATGACCCTGTTTCTTTTTGGTTTACCAGACATTGCACCCCTTATATCTGACCCAGTACCTGCACCTGATGATCTCCTCATTGGTTGAGACGTCTGTTTTTACACCCGCAGCCGCTGATGTTGCTCCTTCTCTCCTATGAAGACCGACGTCCATTGCACTGGCATGCCTATCGCTTCCTCTTAGGACTTACCTGCACCCCGGAAAGGTACTCCAGGTCGGCACCCACGTAACGATCCCTATTGCTGCTGCAGCATTTTCTACGACCTCACCGGCCACACCGTTTGCTACATTCACCTCTACATTGCTGAACGAACCGTTTCGATGATTCCTATAATACGCTATGCTGATTTTAGACCTTTACCATCCCTCACATTATGGAGGCTACACACGGGATGAGTGCTCCTGTAAGTTCAGCTACAGTTGAAGGTACGAGTCACAGAGTTTTGGAGCTTGAGCTGACACCACGTCCTCCACCCTGTATATTGCCTGTATACTTTGATCCTCCACGTTTATCAAAGATTCCTTTTGCACTCTCGCCTGCTGCTATTACGCCTCTCCCAGGTTTCTAATGCTCATTTCTTTACTATCGAGCGGCAGACCAGTTAATTACTTCGACGTATATACAAGCTCGAGGAGGAATTCACGCATGTTAACAATTACTTTTCTTTCCTCCTCCACCTCAGTCACGAGTATGGTTGGTTTCTGGATTATGCGGATTGCATTACATTTGGGTAAAGACACTGATGATAAGCCGGGATTGTGGAGACTTTTAAAGACCACTTCAGACTATGTGATTTTGAGACACTGATATACTTGTTGGGCAAGGGTAGGGTGACCCTGTGTCCCTCTTGAAGTGATACATTTTGAAAGACGATACAGTTGTGGTCGGAAAATAATGAAAGGCCAATCACCATTAAAACATGCGACAATACTTTGTGGCCAATGACCAATGAAAGGCCAATCACCATTAAAACATGCTATGTCTTTGTTAAGCACGATTGTTGATCCATATATGTGTGCTGGAATTATAATGCTACGTGCTTGCTTACTATGCTCTCATTAAACGTAATTACCAAATTACTTGGTTATGCTATAATTATGCTATTGCTTGATTAGCTGATATAAAAACCAAATACATGTATGTACATATGACCTCGAAACAACTATATGCATCCCCTGAACAAATATAACCTGACCTAACCAGTCTTCTTCTTAGAAGATGTCGATACAAGGGAACATCGCTACCAACAATCCTCCGTCAACAACAGCGGCAGAACTACAAGAGCGCATCTCACAGGCCATTACACAGCTCGAGGCCCTTCGCTCCGAACACAGCAAAGGCTGCACCTACAAGCAGTTCTTGGACCACAAACCTCGAGAATTCGACGGCACTGGGGGTGCCTTAGCCTTCGTGCGCTGGGTTGAGAAAATGGATTCTGTCTTATGATTGAGCAAATGTGCCCCAGAACATCAGGTCACATACATAGCTGGACTATTTGTAGATGGGACTCTGTCATGGTGGAACCTCCATGTTCAGAAAATGGGCGAGACAGCTGCGTATGCTTTGACGTGGGACGAACAGAAAGCAGCCATTTGTTGAGTGTTTTTTTGGAATCTGATGCCGTCACTAAACACATTCCTTAAATTGTATCCATTTGTTGAGTTTCTTTTTTGGTGTCTAATCCGCATATATATCACCATTGCCCTTGATTTTCTTGACTGTATATCTCTTAAATGTCAACATATACACGTGTGATTTAGTTTACGAAGATTTTTCAATGCCGAGAACCTCGATCAGAGAGTAAAAAAGGCGTAAGGTTCACAATCGTGTAAAATTAAAATGGGATATACCGGGCTAGGATTTGAGTTACAGGAACAAGGGCCAAACTAACCACACAAGAATGGAATTGTCGAGCGAAAACACTTGACAACCTCCTAGAAGCAGCTTTTCTTGCCACCAGACCTTTCTCCATCAATTAGGAATCTGATGCCGTCACTAAACACATTCCTAAAATTGTAGCCATTTGTTGAGTGTTTTTTTGGTGTCTCATCCGCATATATATCACCATTGCCCTTGATTTTCTTGACTGTATATCTCTTAAATGTCAACATATACACGTGTGATTTAGTTTACGAAGATTTTTCAATGCCGAGAACCTCGATCAGAGAGCAAAAAAGGCGTAAGGTTCACAATGGTGTAAAATTAAAATGGGGTATACCGGGCTAGGATTCGAGTTACAGGAACAAGGGACAAACCAACCACCCAAGAATGGAATCGTCGAACGAAAACACTTGACAACCTCCTAGAAGCAGTTTTTCTTGCCACCAGACCTTTCTCCATCAATTAGGAATCTGATGCCGTCACTAAACACATTCCTTAAATGGTGTAAAATTAAAATGGGATATACCGGGATAGGATTCGATTTGTCAGTTTTTCAGAATTAAAAAGGATTCGTGTAAGAAGCAAACCTCTGTGGCTTTATCCACATGTGAAGGATTCGTGTAATATGATTGTCAGTTTTTCTTTAAAATTTTACAAGGATCGTGTAAGAAGCATACCAATCAATCGTATTTCTTTCATCAGAATCTTTAACCGTACGTTTTAGCTTCTCAAACTTTTCTGAAATTTGACGATTTTCAAGAACTAACTTTTCGTTTTCTTTCCTAACTCTTTCTATATCATTTTTATCATTTTCAATTTTCTCAGTTAATTCTTTTAATCTGTCATTCGAAGCTTTCAACAATTTATCACGGTTTAAGATCTGATCTTCAACACTTCTGACTCTACCAGTCAGATCTTCAACTTCTTACCACTGAGGTAAGTGATTGTACTACAAACTTTGCATTCTTTCATACAATTTTTGCAGTTGTTCTCAGATTTAATTTTCTTACCTGACTCGTGTGTATCACTTTGACTGACCTTATCTTTTGACTCAGTTCCAGTACCAGAATCTACCTCAAGTTCTTTTGCAGCAAGAACTTTATCAGCCACCTTCTTCAAGTTTTCAGCGTTAAATTCCTGTGAAGTATCAATGATCCCATCATCAATCTTCTTTGACTGCTGCTCTTTCTCTTTTTCTTTTTCTTTCTCATCAGTTTCTCCTCCTCCCCACCATAATATTTGCCAACCCTCTTCTTCTTCAGCAATTTGTTGAATCATGGTATCAAGACTAATGGTCTTTGGATCAACGGCAATATTTCCCATGGAGTCAAGATAACATTCTCTGTCTGCATCCCATCTCTTTGCCCTTTTAGCTTCAGTGAATATTGAAGATATTCTGATCATCCTGGCTTGAGCTTTCATCTTTCTGTTGACATACTTCTCTTTTTCATTTCTGCTATCTTTAAAAGGAACAGGCTGAACAGATTTTGCCACAAACGCATATCCTACCGCATCCTCTTTAGGTAGTAATTCGCTCCAATCAAAACCTTCGTCATCATGAATCACAACAAGAGCTCTGGATTTCTCTTTGGAGGTATCCTCAAGCTGCTTCATTCTTGGCGGTTCTGATTTGTTCTGATGATAGATTGCTCTTTTGTAGTAATCTTCTCGAAACGGATTTGCAGTATCATAAGTGTAAGTATTTCTGCATTCACGCTTAAAGTGACCTTTCTGTTTACACTTGAAACATGTCACTTTTGACTTGTCAAAGCCTAACTTGGTAGAAGGTCCACCAATAGACTATCTTCCTGTAATCTCTATGAAACGTTGCGCTCTTCTCACTGCACTGGCCAGGCACCACCTTATATCGATCAACTACATCTCTTCCGGATCGATCTGATTGTAGTCTTCCTTTGTTAGGTTGGTGTTGCCTATCTTGCCTGCCACAAGGCTCTCATACGTCTCTAGCACAAAGGCTAAGAACACCATCTGCTGCATTGCTGATTCCTCGCTGAAGTTTTGAGCGTTCTTTAAATCCACAACAATATTGCATTGAAATAAGTTCTTTGAAGCTGATTGGCTTGAAGTTGACGAAGAACCACTGTGAAAACCACTGCTTGAACTCTCTTTACTTGATGTGTTAGAATTTTCAGCAGAGAAAGCTGTCTTAGGAGACATATTTTTGGGAATCATACTTCTTGGATAGTACAGCTCCACATTCTGCTGATATGAAGAATGATTGACTTTGTTTGATTTCTTTATCTCTAGCTCATGACTCTCCAGTCTTTCAATCAACAGATCAACCGTCAGTTTCTCCGACTCGATCGTATTCTTCAACATCAACGCAAAGTATTGCCAATCCATCTCATCTGGCAACGAGTCAAACAATTTGTCAACTAATTCTTCTCGAGAATATACAATCCCGTGTCTTGCCAGCTCCAACTTCAAGTGCCCAAACCTCTCAATCATCTTAGAAACAGATTCATTTTTTAAACAACCAAATAAATCAAACTCTTTTCTTAGCAGTTTCTTTTTGTTTTTTACTACTTCAGCACTACCCACGCATTTCACCTTTAACTTTTCTCAAAGATCTGTAGCATTTTTGTACTCTATCAAAGATATTATGTCTTCTCTGACAGACTGATGCAGCAATGCGATGCACTTTTGTTCAGCAACAAAATTTTCTATATCTTCAGTTTGTGTCAGATTTTCACCATGTTGTCCTCCATCATCGTATCCATTCTTTAAACTTTTCCAGCTTTGATATGCAAACGCCTTTAACCACTCTTCAAATTTCTTGGCCCACCGATTGTACTCTTAAATCGCCATCAACTTTGGAGGTTTGTTATACGTGTCGTATGCACTCTCCACGCTTAAAGCATCCGACAAAGTTTTCTTCGCACTCGGAGTGTTCTCATTGGTGTTGCTTGAAGTATCATCTCCGGTGTTTCCAGCAAAGGCAAACATATCACTGAAAAGATTCATGAACTCGTCCATCTTCACGTACCTGAAACAGTCAACAAACACATAGAAAAATTTTTGGAATTTTGAAAAACTTTGTTTCAAACGAAATTAGTTCACACGGAATTGTGAACTTCAAACGAAATTAGCCTTCAAACGAGATTACGTTCACACGGAAATAGGTTTCGAAACGAAATTACCACACTTCAAACGAAATTACCAAGTAATGTCTAATTCCGTGCGGAATTAGATCAACTTCAAACGAAATTAATCTCTTGGTGCGGAATTAGTAATTCCGTTTGAATGATTCAAGCGAAATTAAGATTTGTTGGCTAATTCCATGCGGAATTAAAGATTCTGTTCAAACGAGATTAGAGTGACGTCAGCATTTTCGATACTGATTTCATGCGGAATTAAAGTTTTTATCTGATTTTGTTCGAATTAAGGTCCAAAACTTTCAAGGATAAACTGTGTTTTACTTAAAATATGTGAGTTTTAAGCCATTTCAACCATTAAACTTTGTTCAAATCAGAAAAGAAAAAGTAGAAGAAAAAGAATCCGGTGAAATCAAGCTGAATTGGTATGAAGTCCTCGTCCTGAGCTCTGATACCACTTGTTGGATCGACGTGTGACCCTAAACAGTCAATCTAAGTAGTTCATCATCAAATACAAAGGCGAAATCAATGTAAATGATGTCAAACAGCTTGTTATCCTTTAATTTTCTCTTTATATTGATTTCCTGAGCTTTTATAAACAATCCTGACAAAAATCCAGCAGCACCTCAGCTCTCACACAGTAATTCCGTATGAAATGAATCAGGACTGTTAAGTATTTATAGAGGTCTTAATTCCGCACGAAACTAACCAATGCGAAATTACATGTTCAAGCGATATTACTAATTCCATACGGAATTAGTAATTTCGTGTGAAACACTTAATTCCGTGCGAAATTACTCCTTTGTAATTTCGTGCGGAATTACCCAAAATACTGTTTTCTCGTTTTGCGTGCCCTGATCTATCAAGTACAATACAAGACTCTATAAAGATGAAGTTAACAGACATCAGTGCACTAACACGTAAGGTTCACAATGATGTAAAACTAAAGTGGGATATACCGGGCTAGAATTCGAGTTACATGAACAAGGGCCAAACCAACCACCCTATAATGGAATCGTCGAGCGAAAATAGTTGACAACCTCCTGGAAGCAGCTTTTCTTGCCACCAAACCTTTCTCCATCAATTTGGAATCTGATGCCGTCACTAAACACATTCCATATATTGTAGCCATTTTTTGAGTGTTTATTTTTTGGTGTCTAATCCGCATATATATCACCATCGCTCTTGATTTTCTTGACTGTATATCTCTTAAATGTCAACATATACACGTGTGATTTAGTTTACGAAGGTTTTTCAATGCCGAGAACCTCGATCAGAGAGTAAAAAAGGCGTAAGGTTCACATTGGTGTAAAACTAAAATGGGATATACCGGGCTAGAATTCGAGTTACGTGAACAAGGGCCAAACCAACCACCCAAGAATGGAATCGTCGAGGGAAAACAGTTGACAACCACCTGGAAGCAGCTTTTCATGCCACAAGACCTTTCTCCATCAATTAGGAATCTGATGCCGTCACTAAACACATTCCTTATATTGTAGCCATTTATTAAGTGTTTATTTTTGGTGTCTAATCCGCATATATATCACCATTGCTCTTGCTTTTCTTGACTGTATATCTCTTAAATGTCAACATATACACGTGTGATTTAGTTTACGAAGATTTTTCAATGCCGAGAACCTCGATCAGAGAGTAAAAAATGCGTAAGGTTCACAATGGTGTAAAACTAAAATGGGGTATACCGGGCTAGAATTCGAGTTACATGAACAAGGGCCAAACCAACCACCCAAGAATGGAATCGTCGAGCGAAAATAGTTAACAACCTCCTGGAAGCAGCTTTTCTTGCCACCAGACCTTTCTCCATCAATTAGGAATCTGATGCCATCACTAAACACATTCCTTATATTGTAACCATTTTTTGAGTGTTTATTTTTTTGGTGTCTAGTCCGCATATATATCACGATTGCTCTTGATTTTCTTGACTGTATATCTCTTAAATGTCAACATATACACGTGTGATTTACTTTACGAAGATTTTTCAATGCCGAGAACCTCGATCAGAGAGTAAAAATGGCGTAAGGTTCACAATGGTGTAAAACTAAAATGGGATATACCGGGCTAGGATTCGAGTTATAGGAACAAGGGCCAAACCAACCACCCAAGAACGGAATCGTCGAGCGAAAACACTTGACAACCTCCTGGAAGCAGCTTTTCTTCCAACCAGACCTTTCTCCATCAATTAGTAATCTGATGCCGTCACTAAACACATTCCTTAAATTGTAGCCATTTTTGAGTGTTTATTTTTTGGTTTCTAATCCATATATATATCACCATTGCTCTTGATTTTCTTGACTGTATATCTCTTAAATGTCATCATATACACGTGTGATTTAGTTTACGAAGATTTTTCAATGCCGAGAACCTCGATCAGAGAGTAAAAATAGCGTAAGGTTCACAATGGTGTAAAACTAAAATGGGATATACCGGGCTAGGATTCGAGTTATAGGAACAAGGGCCAAACCAACCACCCAAGAACGGAATCGTCGAGCGAAAACACTTGACAACCTCCTGGAAGCAGCTTTTCTTCCCACCAGACCTTTCTCCATCAATTAGTAATCTGATGCCGTCACTAAACACATTCCTTAAATTGTAGCCATTTTTTAGTGTTTATTTTTTAGTTTCTAATCCATATATATATCACCATTGCTCTTGATTTTCTTGATTATATATCTCATAAATGTCAACATATACACGTGTGATTTATTTTACGAAGATTTTTCAATGCCGAGAACCTCAATCAGAGAGTAAAAAAGGCGTAAGGTTCACAATGGTGTAAAACTAAAATGGGATATACCGGGTTAGGATTCGAGTTACAGGAACAAGGGCCAAACCAACCACCCAAGAATGGAATCATCGAGCGAAGACACTTGACAACCTCCTGGAAGCAGCTTTTTTTGCCACCAGACCTTTCTCCATCAATTAGGAATCTGATACCGTCACTAAACACATTACTTAAATTGTAGCCATTTTTTGAGTGTTTATTTTCTAGTGTCTATTCCGCATATAGATCACCGTTGCTCATGATTTTCTTAACTGTATATCTCTTAAATATCAACATATACACGTGTGATTTAGTTTACGAAGATTTTTCAATGTCGAGAACCTCGATCAGAGCGTAAAAAAGGCGTAAGGTACACAATGGTGTAAAACTAAAATGGGATATACCGGGCTAGGATTCGAGTTACAAGAAAAAGGGCCAAACCAGTGACACCCGGCTTTTTCAGGCCGTACCGTACAAATGTAACACGTGTCATGAATAAAAAAAGGTTGTATGTGACTGATATTTATGTTTATATGTGATATTTAATGTGTTGGTGAATCCAAACTTTGACAAAAATTATGTTGGCAACGATAAGATAAACGCTTATCGCGTAATGAATAAAATGCGAAACGAACGTCGTTGACCACCCGATCAGTGTTAAATTCCTAAAAAATAGTCTGTTATGACTAGAATGGTAACTTTAATCATGTCTGTAAGGAAAAATATATTAAAACGCTAGGAAACTCTATTTTTCGCGTTTGAGCGCGTACCGCGCGATACTGCGCGTATTTGACAAAATACTGTCAACACAGCCAGTCAAGGCAACTGATAATTATTTTAGTAATATTTAGTGGGAATATTTTTATAGAATGATAAAAATAATTTAAAACGCAATTAAACGGGATTAAAACGCTAGATAAAATATCCGGTATCCAGTGAAATACCAGTTTATTACTCAATAATACATATATATATATGTATATGTATTTGTGCGTGTATCTATGTGAGAAGAGAGAGAGGTGGCGGCTTGGGGGGTGCCCACCTTTCTTGAAATTGCAATCTTGTGCCATGTGTAATATTATGTCTAAACATAATCATTAGCACCTTTACAACCCTCCATATATCAAATTCAAAGATCAAACAACTTCATTTTCACTCTCTCTCTACTAATCTCGGCCGATCACCCAATCTCTAATCCATTTTCAAAAATTCTAACTTGTTCTTGAAGATTAAAACTAAATCCATGAAGGTTTCAAGGTGTTTTAAGGATCCAAAGGAAGTTTCTAGGTGAAACAAGCTTCCAAACACCAAAATCTAGACAAACCCACTAAAAACTTGAAAGGTATAAATTTATTTTTGAAGTTACATTCTTGATTTTTAATGATGATAGAGATGATGGAAAGTTTCTCTTGAACTTGGAATTAAATATGAACTTGAAAATGATAAAGGATGAGATTTTAAACAAAATGAAAATGGATGTGTATATGAATGTATGTATGGCCGTGAATATATGAGTGTGTGTATGTGATTGTGTTTTGATTTTTGATTGAATGATTCTTGAATAACATGTTACTTGAATGGTAGATTGCATACAAGAATCAAAAGTTGTCATAAAGAATGTTCTAAAAGGGTTTCATGACTTGAAAGGGACTTGATAAAAAAGTGAACTTTTGGAAGTTCATGTGGGTGTGTATATGTATGTATATGTGTCTGCATGCATGTAAATGTTTGTCACATATTCATAAATATAAGAATACTAGCATTTATGTATGAATGATTGGATGATCATGATGATATATGTTGTGTTTTGTAAGAACATGGAGTTAATGTGTTCTTGGGTATATTAAATCATGTATAATGATGATGATGATGTATAAGTGCATTAGATGCACATACATGAACATGCATGATGATATGTAATCATGAAATGATGATTTAAACATGATTTGATAAAAATAATTTTTGATCAAATTATAAACACTAATATGATTATTTTAAAGTGTTAAATGATATAAAACTTTGTCATAAAGTTTACTAGTCTTGCATGTTGTACTTGGTGCTTTAGAAGTTGTAAAATACGTGAAATCGCATAATTTATGTGACTTACACAAAAACTGCACCAATCTGATTATAACCATCATTTTAATCAGTAAATAACAAGTATTTTTTTTATAATATCAAGTCATTCCGGGTTGGGATGTTTATAGTAACGTTTAACGCAAAATTATGCGGTAAAACAGTCAAAAATCGGCTTTTCGAACGATTTTTATGAAACTGGTTTAGATCAGTAAGTAAACTGATATTAAAAATACGTTTTCACTAATTTTAAGTTTACTTGGTGTTTGGTTGGTCATACGTGACTTCCGACGCCCGAAAATGTTACCGAATCACTAAAATACGCGTTTTACAATGAACACTAGTATGGGTTATTTTTTGGTGAACCTTATGTGTTAAAATGTGTTATGTGATTTAAACATGTGAATATGATAATATGTTAAGTGTTGACATGATTGCGGGGAATTTAGACTATGCATGTACACTTGTGCGTTTAGAACGATAGAATCGGTAAAATCGCGTTAAATGTGTAACTTATTTGTCGAGCATGAAAATTGATACATATGAGTTATTTTATGTAGGCATGCCTTAAAAATGACCAAATAAATATGTTAACGAGATTAAGCGTGTGACGTTGTTGATTTATATGTACGTTTATGTATATATATTACGACGCGCAAATCGTAGAAATATTACGTATAAACGAGTGTGTTAACAGATTTACATGTATATATATATATATATATATATATATTAGCGTGCCAACAGATAACTTTTTGAGAAAATCTCAAAGTTATGTGAAAATTCTAAGAAACGGAGAAACTTAGGAATTTTTGTGATATGTTGATCGATAAAATCGTTCCTACGCATAATAGGACGTGTAAAAATCAATCTGTGGGATTGCGCTATTTAAAAATACGCACCCAAAGATCAGTGTCACTAAACCCCCTCTTTTTACTGTTTTGTATATGTTTTGGGGGAAGAACATGCCTAAAAAGGGTTTAAACCCCCTCTTTTTACTGTTTTGTATATGTTTTGGAATAAAACATACCTTTTGATATAAGTTATATATTTTCAATTGTTTCGGGGAGAAACGGTTTTGGTGAAAATATATGTTTCGGGATGAAACGGTTTTGGTGAAAATATATATTTCGGGATGAAACGGTCTTGTTGGATATATGTTTCGAGGAGAAACGGGGATTTGTACGGTGTTTCATAGAAAACAACCATGTTGTTGGGACAGATTTACTTGGTCCCAGGGATTTCAGTAAATTCGTACAACGGTTTATATTATATTTGTCATATTAGTAGGATATATATATATATATATATATATATATATATATATATATATATATATATATATATATATATATATATATATATATATATATATATATATATATATATATATATATATTGTACATGAGGCAGGCATCATAGATGGCCTTGATATGGGCCATGCGCAAGTGATGTCGTTTAATCATTTAAGTATTGCACGCGAGGAATTGTTGGTAGATCTATTGGGTTGACAACCTGTTAGGACCGGTTTTGACTCCGTAACGATTGCGAACCGAACGTGTGACGTGCGGAATCCGTATAGAACGTGACCGAACACACGAGAATGTAATATAATCGGTGATTCTATAGATGAATCTGAAAACGTACAGCACCTGAATCACGTGGAGAACACTTTCTCTCTCTAGACTTTCTCTCTCTATATCCTAGCTCTCCAAAGCTCCAAATGGCAAAAAGTTCTAAATCTAAGGCATAAGCCTCCTATTTATAGTACAAGGCTTTAATGAGAAAACTCATTAATTACAATATTGCCACCTTGCCTCTTCCTACTAATTACAACATAAAGTCTAAAATTAAACAGTTTCAGCTACGATCTGAATTGACGGAGGCGATAGACATAAATGCACTAACAGACTCCCCCTTGGATATTGTCGCAGTCAATCTCATAGCGTCTTGTCTTTCTCTCTCTCTTGAGTCTTCTTGAAGGTTTGTCGACTTCAGCAAACACAGACTCCCTCTTTCTTGAACAGAATCCCTGTGGATCTGCCTTCAGCTTCAGCTCCCCCTTTCAGTAGACTCTTCAGGCTCCCCCTTTTGTCAAGCTTTAGTGCTTTAGGGATAAACACATGGCTTTCTGGTTACAAGCTCTTTTAGGATAGTTACCCTTGCGTTGAGCTCGTCTTCAGACTCCCCCTTAGACTCGGCTATCGGGATCGTAATCTGGAATCGATTGTCCAGGAATCATGACCTGGCACTTATAAACTTTTAATCAAGATCCTGGCTTTAAGATATAATAATATGAATACATCCAGGATTTCTTGAATCTCTCCCCCTATCAACAATTTTCATTGATTTGGCAGTATTAAGAATCCAAAATCAAACACTGGCTCTGTTGCAAAAGATTTTAACAATCTAAGCATCCAACTCCCTCACAGTTAATCATCCAAGTCCAATCTAATGACCTTGGAGATATCACAAACTGTTATTGAATTTTTGATTTTAAAATTTCAAGTTTCAAATTAATGAACTTGTTTATTTTCAGAAACACGATTAGCAAACTTGGATTTTGAAACTCAGCATTCAGACATCGGTTGTCGAAAATAAAGGGGAGATCAAAATCTTTTTGTATTTTTCTGAAACATAAAGCAATTAAAAATATTTACAAACATATTTTGGGTGAGCGTGTTAGGGGATCATACCAGCTGCCGACAAGTTACAAGTACCGTTAAGCTTGATAACATACTAAGCATTAAACAATTCACAATGATTGCTGATATACTGATCCAATTTAAATTTTCACACAAATTTCAATCTGTTCAGGATACGAATTAGTGTTTTAATGACTTAACTTATACGCGTGTACCACCTCAGAATATACTCCCGTATCTAGACTTTCTATATTCAGTCTTACAGGTGAACGTACAATAATGATATCTGTAAACGGGTAATGCGGGGCCATGAGAGCTCAGGTTAGAACTTCCGTTCAGACAGAGAGATGATGGCTCGAGTTTCGGTGTGTCCCATTTAGGGATCTTTTCTTCAACAACACATGATTAGCATTTTTCAATGTTTCATCATTTTTTATGCTGAGTGTGAGCTTTAAGAATAAAGCAGTGCAGAGTATTATACGAGGACTAGGCTATTGCTTCCGCAAAATCAGAAGTCCTGGTATAATACCCCAGATATCATTACGCACATAGACCTAGTATGTCAGAAATAAAGTCTTTCAAACAGGATTTCAAGGGTTACCTATATATCCGAGAGATGTTCCCCACGTGTAAGCAAGAAATGATTTAGGTTTGTATCCCGAACAACCCTACTAAATGTGTAAAAACCTATCGACATATCATCAGCGAGACTGCTTAACACATTTAAACTTTACATTTCTTTAGCGTACAGCAACTGTCTACCTGATGTACTATCATTTCCCCTTTTTACACAAAAACTCATTTTGAATTTTATCATGTTTTTGGCTTTTTCAAATTTTCTAATGTTTTTGGATTTTCTGCCAATTTCTTACTCCCCCTAAAATTCAAAACCATTAAAGAAAATTTGACAACCCGATGTAGATACCTTTGCCTCGCCATCCATTTTCTGGTTCACATGCTCTGTTTTGCAGAAAATATAATGTACCCCCATGATTTACAACCCATTGATTTTCGACAGTTTGAAAACCGTTTTTCAATCTTTTGAATTTTTGACAAATTTAAAAACAAACATATTTTTCGTTTTTAAATTTTCAATTTTAGGGTTTTTAAAAATATTGTTTATTCATGTACAGAAACATAAGCTCCCTGTTCAACAGTTGCAGAGATCAGCAACCTTCTCCTCTCCTTGTGCCAGGCCGCTCTGTTTTCCATTATCACAGTCTTCAAATTTCTTGAGCACCTGCACATTCAACTATTTAGTCACTTGAACAATTTAGCCAAGGTCTTTTTGACCTCAGGCATTTCAGCACAATATGCATCATTTAACTTCCGAAAATCTTTGTCATTTTGTACAAAGATTTTGTCAATTTTGACTTCAACTTTTTCATCATTTACCGAAGCAATTTGTTTCTTAACAGACCATGTTTGACCTTTTGGAGTCCCTCTTTTGTAAAAATGTGAATCTTTTCGAACATTTTGATTTTGAACATCAACTTTTGGTTTCCAAAACTGGTTTGGTTTTGTTGCATCAACTATTGTTTTCCAACTTTGAGTTGTTCTTAATTTGGGTGTCACTGGTTTCCATGTTTGTTGTGAGTCAGCCTTTGACATTTTCGGCTTCCAAGTTTGCTTTGAATCAAACTTGGTTGACTTCTGATTCACAACATCAGACTTCTTTTTCGTTTCAACACCAACAGGTTTCAGATTTGGACACTTGCGTGCAAGATGTCCAGTTTGATCACATTTGAAACATGTTCTCTTGGACACATCTTTGACCTGTTGTTGTTTCTTTTTCTGAGTATAGAACTCTTCATTAGACTGTCGTCTAAATTGGAGTTCTTTCTGTTCTTCAGAACTTGTTCCATGAACAAAATTCATCTTTGTCTGATAATTTGGCATTTCATTTTTATTCCAACTTTGTTTCTTCTTATAACCCAACCCAACCTTCATGTTTTTCTTTTTGTAACCAGGTTTGTTATAAAAAGTTTTGTGACCTTTTCTAGCAAACTTTGGAATTTCAGATTTTTCAATTTCAACCATTTTGAAAACTTTATCAATCTTTTCTGAAATCACATTCTGAATCGGGAATACAATATCTAAAAATAATTTGTTCAATCCAATCATGGTATAAACCAATCCTTTTGAATCATCATTCAAATTTTTCTTAGATTTTGAGTTTTTCAGATATTCTTCATGAAAATTACCTTCATTTTCATCCTGTGATTCAGATTTACCTGTTTCAATCGACTCTCTTTCAACACACTTTCAACGACCTTACCTACCACCTCTGAATCACTTGACTCATCAGATTTGGAATAGGTTACATCAATGTTATCTAGCAATTGATCGACCATGTTGAAGGCTTTTTCGACTTTCTCATCATCATAAAATGCAAACTTTTCCGGTGGAGGAACTTGATGAAACTCAGAACCAATACCCTTTTTGTTTTTCTCAGAATCATCATCACCCGGTTTTATGTTGAAAATTCTTTCAAGCACATATGATGATGCATGATAGCTTTTTAAGTTGTTGTTATCTTGTTCTAAATCATCTATTTGACGCTTTAGCTTAGCAACATCCTCAATGTAAGAATTGACAACTTGTTGTTTTATGGAATATTGTCGCTTAAGCGTATTAGTTGTTTCAGAACAATATCTTAGTCTAGATTGAACAAGTTTCATTTGACTCTTCACATCTTCATATGACTTTTTAGTAATGTGATAAGCCAATTTTATTGAATCGTATTCTTTTTTCATTTCTTGACATGCATTTTCCTTTTGTAAGCACTCTTTTGTCATTTTCGAAACCTTTTCTTTCAAAATCTCATTTTCTTTTTCTAAATTCTTGCATTTTTGTGTGAGCTTTTCGTCATTATCTTTCAAAATCTTTTCGTTTTCTAACATTTCTTTGCATTTATTTTTGAAAACTTCTTCGATTTTATTGAATTCTAGATCTCTTGTTCTGAACTTTTCATCTTTTTCAGTACAAGCACTACATGTTTCCATGCATTTCTTGCACTGTTTTAGTATCGAGTTTTACCTCAGTGATTGGCACTCCGGCTTTCGCTTCTGTCTGCTTCTGATAAACTTCACTCTTCTTCTTATCACCAGCATCGACATCATCACCAACATTCAAACTCTCATTCTTCAGCTCTTCTTCTTCTTTCTTCTTTTCTTCCTCATCATCCTTCTGTTCTTTAGTAACTGGTTCTTCAACTTTTTCTTCTACCTTCTCTTCCTTTTCTTTTACTTCTTCAACCACCTTCTTTAACTCATCCACCATACACTCCACATTTTTCTTCATTCTTGCTTCATCCCTCTTCCTCAGACTTGATGTCATAGCATCTCTGATGATTTTATCCAGCCTTTTCTTGAAGTTTTTGTCTTTTTCAACATTTGAGTAGTACTCGCCGGATAAAGGAATTACTGCAAGAACTTCATCAAAAACTATTTCACTTGGATGAACAACCGGTTCACCATCCCTGTTCACATAACATTCTCTCTTCTTATCCCATCTTTTGTTGCTTATTGCTTCTCCATACTCTCTTTCCATATCTTCGATTCTGTATCCCACAATGCATCTTTCTCTGTAGGTTTTCTCATTCAGAATCTCTTCTCTGGTTTTCTCTTTGATTTCAGCAACAAAAGCATAATGATCATGTTTTCTATAAGGAATTTCAGCGTCTTCCTTTGTTCTAATTTTAAATTGATAATCAACACGATCTTCTTCTAGAAGAATCTCACTCCAATCATACCCTTCATCATCATGGATTACTGCACATGCTCTTGACTTCTCTTTGGGATTATTTTCGATCATTTTCGGCTCTTCTTTGCTACGGTGGTAAATTGCCTTACGGTATTAATTGTCATTGAAGGGATTTGCATTTCCATCAACTGTAGAATTATTGCATTCTCTCTTGAAATGACCTTTTTGCTTACATTTGAATCAAGTCACTTTGGATTTATCAAATCCCAGCTTTGTTGATGGACCACCGATTGTCTGTTTCCCAGTTTTCTCCATGTATCTCTGAGCTCTGCGGATGCAACTTGCCAAACACCAGCGAATGTCTATGAGTTCCATTTCTTCCGGATCAATCTGGTCGTAGTCTTCTTTGGTCAATTCAGAGTTTCCAATTTTGCCTGTAACTAGACCTTCATATGATTCCAGAACAGATGCAAGGAAGCTCATTTGCTTCTTAGCAGAGTTGATGCTCAAAGCTGGAGAATTCTTTAGCTTAAGAGCAATTTTGCACAGTATTTCCTCTGATTCTTCAGGATTAGCTTTTGCAGAAGATAAGTGATATCCTGGATTGTAGCTTGATGAGCTTTTCTGTGGTTCCTTTGTCTTCTCACCACTAAATGCTGTCTTTGGTGAATCACCAGCTTTCACCGAAGGTATGTTACCTTTGTAATAAAGACCAACATTCTGATGATGTGAAGAACTGCTCATCTTGCTTTGCTTTTGTAGCTCCAGTTCATGACTTTCAATTTTTTCTATCAAAACATCAAGAGAAATTGTATCATATAGCACATCATTTTTTAGAATAAACACAAACGTTTGCCACTAATCAACTCGTGGTAACGCTTCTATGATTTTATCAATTATTTCCTCTCGTGTTTTAACAATACCAAACCTATCAAGTTCAATTTTCAAATGACAAAATCTTTCTATCATTTGTCGAACTGATTCACCTTTCAAGCCATCAAACAAATCAAATTCTTTCTTTAATAAATCAATTTTATTTTTCTTGATTTGTTTACCCCCCTCAGCTTTAACCCGTAAAGCTTCCCAAACAGATTTTGATGACCCGTCATGTTGAAGTAAAGCAAACATGTCATCTCTAATCGATGATTGGATTAAAGCAATCATACTCTGTTCAGATGAGAAGTTCTTTTTGTCATATGTGGATAAGCTTTTGAGTGGGATTTCTTCGCCTTTATCATTGGCAGGTCTATCATATCCAAACTCTAAACAAAACCAGCTCTCGTGCACGTAAGCTTTTGCCCAGTTGATGAAACGCTCCTTCCACCAAGTATAGTCTTCAATACTTTCAAGTTACGCGGTTTTGAATGTGTCCCATAAAAATTGTCATGATTAATGTTTTCTTTGATCGCTTTTGTAATAGATTTTGGTGTGACCGTTGAAGTTTCTGACGATTCGGATGTAAACGCCTTGTAGAATGTGTTATAGAACTCTTCAGCCATGACGTGAACTTCTCGAATTACCTGAATCATGAACACACAAGATCAGTTCAAACACTATTAAACAACTTGATCAGACGAGTATCCAATCGAGTGAGTCTACAAAAATCAACACTGACAATAATCGGGTGACAACGTTGTCCGATCGGGTGGGAATGATGTCCGATTAGTTGAAAATGCTTGTCTGTTCGAGCTGCTGTCCAAACGATTCATAATATATTTGAATAAAGTGGTAAACCGAACGACATACTACTCGATTGAATGTCACAAAACGACAAATATGTTGTCCGTTCGGGTGGTGATTGTCTCTTTTACCTCAATAATGAACTTGACTTTCAAGATGATATCACATGCAGACTGACAACATATACACAAGGATATACACTTTCACACACAAATTAATTCAATTCCACCGATATTTGATGAACAATTATGAATCACGTGATATTCATCAACTTGATTGGACCACACAACTTTTAGATCAGATCAATATTAAAATGGGCGACAATTTTAATCTAATACTCAATTCTATTGGGCCGCTATTATGGACTTTAATAAAATGATAGGGCCAAGACAAGGTATGAGGTCACTTGGGCTGACATTAATCAAATGTTCACACGTGAAAATTCTGTATAATGAATCGGGTGGTACTCCGAACGAGCTGATGTTCGAACGATGGAAATGAAACAAGTAGGACAATGAATTCGAACAACTGTCCGTTCGGACTGTACTCCGATCGAGTGACGGTCAAAAGGTCAATCTACTTTAATAAATTGTAAAGTGTGGTGCTTTGGATCAGACTACTGCTCGTTCGGACTATAGTCCGATCGGGTGACATCCAATATCATCATAACAGTAACAGCAGACATATTACCAACTTTTCCGATCAAAAGATTTTAGATTTCTCCCTAACGGCTTAGAATTAAGAGCTGAAAATTTGTGGGCTTGTAGATCAGATGTTTTCGCACAACATATCAAAAAATTAGCCGATTTTAACCGTAAAAAGTCGTTTAATTTGGCAATTTTCTGATGAAAACGTGAAGATATAAAAAAGATGAAGAAATTGAGCAAATCTGATGAGATTTTTGATCTAAATCTGATGAAATTTTGTATGAATCAGTGTCTTTGATCCTTGCAATCGAGCTCCTGCTCTGGTACCACTTGTTAGGACCGGTTTTGACTCCGTAACGACTGCGAACCAAACGTGTGACGTGCGGAATCCGTACACGAACGTGACCGAACACACAAGAACGTAATATAATCGGTGATTCTATAGATGAATCTGAAAACGTACAGCACCTGAATCACGTGGAGAAGACTTTCTCTCTCAAGATCCTAGCTTTCCAAAGCTCCAAATGGCAAAAAGTTCTAAATCTAAGGCATAAGCCTCCTATTTATAGGCCAAGGCTTTAATGAGAAAACTCATTAATTACAATATTGCCACCTTGCCTTTTCTCTACTAATTACAACATAAAGTCTAAAATTAAACAGTTTCAGCTACGATTTGAATTGACGGAGGCGATAGACATAAATGCACTAGCACAACCCCATCGTGATGGGTTGCTCCGTGTCAACTCAAACGACGAATTGATATTTTGTTTATTGTCTAGCTTTGATTATACCCTCATTGTTAATATATAGTTCGTAATGTCTAGCTAACTTACGAGTCTGAACATTTGATGCTATAAATTTAATATGTAAACTTCGGAAGATACTTTGTTCGAAGGTTTCTGGGAAACGCTTGCGACGGCTGACCCTTGGATTTTTATTAAGGAAATAAACTGACTTGCGTAAATTATATGGATGTTTTTAAATAAACACATAATTGGAAATCGTTTTCCTTGGGATCAAATCATTTAAATTTGGATATGTAAACTCACCTTCCTTTGTGTTGACACTTGATTTTAACGTGTTCTTCAGGAACTTGAGTTCGGCTTCGAGAATTAAGGCGTGTCTTGTGGTTATTGATGCATGTGTGTTTTGAAAATGTGTTAGACAAACTTTTAAAACAATTTGGGACGAATGTAATAAGATCCGTGAGGATCAAAACAACTTAACTATGTCATGGTTGTGTCATGTTTTGAAACTTTATGTTTAAAACTTATGTTTTATTAAGTTAATATGTCCAACAATTAAATGCATCGTGTGAGAACTGTGCTCTGTAATCATTGTACGATGTAAAACAATGTTTATTATTAACAAGATAATGTGCTTTGGTGTTATTATATGTGTTTTGGTGTTATTTTGTGTGTATTTGTGTTTGGTGATTTTTACAATTCGATTCGATTCCAATTTCAAGCTTTAAATCGCTTTCTAGAAAGTTATACGCGAACTGGTGCGTAAACGCAGTCAGTATAACGCGACAAACACTCCAGAATAGTGAAATAGGCTTAACATACCTTAAATAACCTCCACATAACTTAGAAATAAGTTTTAGATGGTTTGGTGTGTTAAAATCAACTTTTTTCGATCGCAGGGACTATTTGTGTCAAACTGCGAAACTATACCAATTTGTGTAGTAACGAACATTCCGGAACTTGATCATAAGTTAAACATACCCTAAATATTCTTTACATAGCTTAGAAATAGGCTTTGAGGGGTTCGGTATGCTAAAATAAATTTTATTGATCAATAGGGACTAAAAGCGTCAAAAAGTGCACAAGTTTGCATTTTCGCGCATATTTTACGTTCTGAATATATCCGGACATCAAAAATTCATGTAATCATTAAAATATTATGTTTTAGTGTTTGGCATGATAAAATTTCATTCGTCGCTTAATTTGGATCGTTTTTGCGTTCGTTACGACTTCCGTCGTAATTAACCGAACAACGCAACCGTACGACCAAACGAACCGACATCCGAGATGTTTTTGAGCATGTTTTGAGTTCCCAATACTTTAACTTCATTTCAGAGCCTTGAAATGGGTTAATGGGGCTTAAACGTGTCAAAAATGGGCCGAAACGCAAGTTTCTAAGCTGCAGGGACTAATTTTGACAATCTGCCAAACTAGTCCAGGCGGGGCGCGTAAGACTAAGGTGTATCTTACGCGGGTCGCGTGGCCTTGCCAGACAGAAACTTCAGATTCAGCAATCTGGGCTGAATTCAGGGGTTTTAGTGTAATATTTGCAATACCTGGAGCTGGTTTTTGACTCCCATTGTATTCTAATACCATTAACCCACATGTATGGCCAAGATTACACCCTCTAAACACTTAGAATAATTCTATTGATCTCCACTTCCTATAAATAGCAAGCTTCCTCATTTGGTTCTTCATACTTGATCTGAATTCAGTTCTAAGTTGGGGTGTTTACACTTCATACCTGAGCTATTTTAGATCAAACATCCATCTTGGACCCTTTGTAAGTCCTCTTCTTGCTTGTTCTTGTATTTCAAGCATGAAGGTCAAACAAGTTTGACTTTTAGCTTTGACCAAGTCAATGGTCAACACGAAGTTCCGTTGAACTTTGCAACATGAGCGTAATCACGATGGTTATAGTCCCTTGTGACTATACCTATTGATTACCACGTTGACTAGGCGTAGTGACGAGTCGTAGTTTCGGCCAAAATGCGTGTTTATGCGTATTTTGTAACCAAACTACTCTAGGGTATTAAAACCGTTTGTTTTGATATCAAAACCTGTTTTCTAACTTAACTAAACATGTTCTAGCATGTTTAGCTCGTCACTCTTAGTTTGGTGCTTATATAGAGTCGTAAGTCAAGCGGACTAGACACCCGCTTAGACTTTCGAACACGACCCGTTTGGTCGATCGTCAGGATCCGACCAAACATGTTTAGTGACCATAGTAGCATAGGGAATAACCTTCCGAGGTTATACCTTATGGTCACTTAGGTTTAATTAGTCGCATGATAGGTAGTTATATGCCTTTGGTAAATTACCAAAATACCCTTTTCATACATAATTGGTAATTAAGCATATGTAACCCAAACTTTTGACACATAACTGATTGTGTAACATAATTAAACATGTATGGGCATATAATACTTGTCATGGGACTAGTTAGACGTCTCGAACGCGCTTTTACGCGCACGGCGCGTTAAAGCAGCATGAGCTACCTTAATGGGTCGCGATGGGTCGAAAGCACTTATGTTAGGTTCCGATTTAGAATGTAGGCTTTGTCAAACCATATCATATGAGTTCTAACACTCATTTGGTTTACAAGACCTCATTCTGTCCGATCTTCCGATTTAGGCGTCTATTGTTTGACTAGTGGTTCGATTACTAGGTGATGTTTGATTTCTCTGGTTTGCTCGAGTTTGTTGAAGTTCTATTGATTGAGGATACTTTGCACTCCATGTGAGTACATAGTTCCCCTATGTTACTGTTTTTAAATGTTTTGGGGTGATTCATATGTACGAAATGTTTTCAAGGTTTAAACGATGATTTCAAAAACAATTAAAACGATGTTTACTAAACTAATAACGATTTCAATAATGTGAATGAAACTTGATGGTTGTAGTTACATAACAAATGACATACATTAATTTTGGCCCAACCGACCAGTATTAGGTTATGGTACCATAGGATCTGACAAATCTCGTTACTTTACTACACCCATGGTTATGTGTGGGGGTTGTGGGTAGCGACTGAATCTGATGTTTGTTAACTTACCCTTTGGTGGTTTGTTGACTTACCCTTTGGTGGTTTGTTAACTCGAGAACCGATAAACGAGGTGATTGAGTCACGAAGGTTTGAATGTTATTAACGAGACGACCATACATAAGTTATCACAATTAAAACGAGGACGATTTAAACGAGTAAACGATTTGGAAACGATTTGGAAACGATTTGGAAACGATGTTAAATAATCTGGGTAAACGATTAGTTTTTGGCTAGTGTCTAGATAACGGGACGGGTGTATTGTGGTGAAAACATGGTAGATACGCCGCTGGTACTTCTTATATATAAGTGTTTTCAACATATTATATACCGTGGCGTTATTTAGTTCACTTGGGTAAACGATTTTGGAATGATATCACACAAACGAGGTTTTCGAAATAATACGAGTTTTATTAACGAGATTTTATTAACGATTTAATATGAGATGTTTTACAAATTGCTTTACTAAAACAAATGTTTTTGGGTTAAGAATCATGGCTACGAGATCTTATAAACTATAACCCGCTTGATTTGAGTTGGTTAATTAAGTTGCAATATTACACTTTTTTCAAAACAAACTTTTTAAATGAAGTATTGCAACATTTAAAGTAGCCATGAATCCGACACTCCTATAAAACCTATGTACTCGCCAGCATTTCCTTGCTGACTAAGTTTTTACATATGTTTAAGGTGTTGTTGCTTGATGTGGTTTCTAGGATGCATGCGTCACATAGGATCTGGACAAGGCCTTAGTGACATAATAACAATGATAGTCGATATTTAACGTGTTTGTTATGTGTCAAGACAATGTGATGTTAATATTTTCAATAAAACGAAACTCTTTGTGTATCCATGGTTGTGAAACAATAGCTTCTGTTACAACACTCCCCGACGTTTCCGCCACGGTTTGTTGTCCTACGTGGTCGGGGTGTGACAGAAGAAGTTGGTATCAGAGCCAATGGTTATAGGGAATTAGGTTATTAGCAATGCTTTGACCTAGACTATAACTTTAGGACCCTAACACAAGTTTACTTGTGTTTAGATTTTAAAACAATACCGTCACCTATCCTTAGGTGATAACCACAACGAGAACACAAATCCGAATCTGCTTCGAAAATTAATCATCCGATCTAGGATGATTGATTACTAGGTTTTGAACCCTCTGTTATATGGTTTTGAACCCTTCCAGTTTGATTCATATTTGGCTTAGTGCCTTTTGAATTTTCAAAATCTCGTCAAAGTTTGGGTTTAAATAATGTGAACACGTGCAAACTGGAAGAGTGAATGCCTGTACCCTGAGTTTTCTGTCTAAGGCTATAGTGTTCGTACAAATCCACATAATCGGACCAGTCACTCTTACCTGGGAACTCTTGGGGTGAGTGTTCACTTATAGGCGAGCATGTCTTCGCGATGCATTATTTTGATTCATTTACTTTGATTAGTCACTGCGTGTCATTTGTTTAGCGAACAAATGATCGCCTCTCTTGTGTTTTATCGATGCCTCTTTTGTTTTTCCAATTGTCGATCCCGCTCATGGAGGAGCATTCAATCTGAATACAAACTAGGCTAGAGTTGACAACCTCATTGTCAATGGTACCTTTGTTGTCAATGGTACGTTTCTTGTTAAAAAATCAACCCGCATCTATATTTTTTGATTCTAGTGCCGATCGAAGTTTTGTTTCGTTGTCTTTTGAACCTTTGCTTGCGATACCTAGAACTAAATTGAGGAAACCCTTATCTGTCGAAGTTGCTACTGGTAAACCTCTTGTCCTTGACTCTGTTATTCGTGATTGTCAGTTGAACCTTGATAACCATCTTTTTCCTATTGACCTCACGCCAATGCAACTTGGGAGCTTCGACATTATCGTTGGAATGGATTGGTTAACCAAACACCACGCTAAGGTGGTTTGTTTCGATAAGATTGTTCGTATTCCTCTTCCGTCTGGCGATGTTCTGGAGATTCGTGGCGAGAAACCTTCAGGTGGATTAAAGCTTATGTCATGTATGGAAGCCCAAAGGTATTTGCGAAAAGGATACGTTGCCTTCTTTGCACATGTCACCGAGGAGAAAAGCGAAAGTAAGAGTATTCAGGATATTCCGATTGTTCGGGATTATCCAGAGGTGTTTCCTGATGAACTGCCTGGTTTGCGTCCAGTTCGTCAAGTTGAGTTTCATATCGACCTTGTACCCAATGCCAACCCGATTGCGAAACCACCTTACCGTCTTGCACCATCAGAGATGCAAGAGTTATCGAAATAGCTTCAAGAGTTATCTGATAAAGGATTCATCCGTCCGAGTTATTCACCTTGGGGAGCTCCTGTCCTCTTCGTGAAAAAGAAAGATTGGTCTTTTCGAATGTGTATCGATTATCGTGAGCTTAATAAGCTTACCATCAAGAATCGATATCCCCTACCTCGAATTGATTATCTCTTTGACCAGCTGCAAGGTGCTTCATGCTTTTCTAAAATCGATCTGTGTTCTGGGTATCATCAACTTCGTGTTCTCGAAGAAGATATTCCCAAAACTGCTTTCCGCACGAGATATGGGCATTACGAGTTCACAGTCATGCCCTTTGGTTTGACAAATGCTCCAGCTATCTTTATAGACTTAATGAATAGGGTCTGTAAACCTTATTTAGACAAGTTCATTATTGTGTTCATCGACGATATCCTCATTTATTCGAAGACTCGAGCCGATCACGAACAACACCTTCGCTTAACATTGGAACTCCTTAAGAAGGAACAACTTTTCGCTAAATTCTCCAAGTGTGAATTTTGGCTTAAAGAAGTTCAGTTTGTGGGTCATATAGTCAACGAGCAGGGTATTCATGTGGATCCTTCCAAGATTGTTGCTATTAAGGATTGGAGTACACTAACGACACCTACAGAGATTCGATCTTTTCTTGGTCTTGCTGGTTATTATCGTCGATTCATTTCAAACTTCTCAAAGATAGCAGTTCCACTCTCCGCTTTGACTCAGAAGAATAAGCCTTTTGAGTGGGGACCCAAGCAAGAAGAAGCATTCCAAACACTGAAGCAGAAGTTATGTAATGCTCCTGTTCTATCTCTGCCCGAGGGAAGCGATGATTTTGTTGTCTATTGCGATGCGTCCAACTTAGGCCTTGGTTGCGTCCTCATGCAACGAGGTATGGTTATAGCATATGCATCTAGACAATTGAAAATCCACGAGAAGAACTATACGACTCATGATCTTGAATTAGGAGCTGTGGTTTTCGCACTTAAAATCTGGAGACACTACCTCTATGGAACGAAGTGTGTGATTTTCACAGACCACAAAAGTCTCCAGCATATTCTTAATCAGAAAGAGCTGAACATGAGGCAATGACGTTGGGTTGAACTCTTGAACGATTACGATTGCGAGATTCGCTACCATCCTGGTAAGGCGAATGTCGTAGCTGATGCGCTTAGTCTAAAAGAGCGAGTCAAGCTTCACTTTGTCCAAGCTCTATCCGATATCCAATCTCGTGTCCTTCAAGCTCAGCGATCCTATGTGATCAAGGGTTTATTGAAGGATGAGCTACCGCTTCAACTTGAGCTTAAACTCGAAAGGAAAGGCGATGGTTTACTCTACTTCAAGGATCGTTTGTGGATTCCGAAACAAGACGATCTTCGCACCCTAGTGATGGACGAATCTCACAAGTCTCGATATTCTATCCATCCTGGTGCTGATAAAATGTACAAGGATCTTCGCATTAAGTTCTGGTGGCCTGGTATGAAGAAAGATGTTGCCTTGTATGTATCGAAATGCCTAACTTGTCTTAAAGTCAAGGCTGAACATCAACGACCTTCTGGTTTGCTTGTAGAGCCAGAAATACCGGTTTGGAAGTGGGAGAGCCTTGCGATGGATCTCATCACTAAGTGATCGCGTACATCTAAAGGTCCCGATGCTATTTGGGTTGTTATCGATCGATTAACGAAGTCAGCTCATTTTCTTCCGATTCGCGAGGATCTATCTGCTGATAAACTTGCAAAGATTTATGTTGATGAGATTGTTTCACGACATGGCGTTCCTTTGGATATCATTTCCGATCGTGATGCTCGATTTTCATCTCATTTCTGAAAGACCATGCAATCTGCTATGGGAACTCAACTAAATCTAAGCACTGCTTATAATCCCCAAACAGATGGACAATCCGAGAGGACGATTCAAACTTTGGAGGATATGCTTAGAGCATGCGTGATAGACTTTGGTGGTAATTGGGATTCTCATCTGCCAATGATCGAGTTCTCTTACAACAATAGTTATCATGCTAGCATTAAAATGACACCATTCGAAGCTCTCTACGGTCGAAAATGTCGTTCACCTGTCTGTTGGAATGAGACCGGTGAAGCTCAGCGTACTGGACCCGAGCTCGTTCTGGAAACAACGGACAAAATCAAGAAAATTCGCGATAATCTTATGACAGCTCGAAGCCGTCAAAAGAGTTATGCGGATATACGACGCAAGCCCTTAGAATTTCAAGTCGGAGATCGTGTCCTACTCAAGGTTTCACCTTGGAAAGGAGTCGTGAGATTTGGAAAGAAAGGAAAACTTGCACCTCGATATGTGGGACCATTCAAGATTGTGGAATGAATTGGGAAGGTTGCCTATCGACTAGAGCTACCTCCAGAGCTTGGAAATCTTAATCCAACTTTTCACGTGTCCAATTTGCGAAAGTGTTTAGTTGACGCTGATCTTCACATTCCTCTCGACGAGATCCGAATCGATGAAACGATGCACTTTGTCGAGAAACCCGTGGAGATAGCGGACCGTACATTCAAGCAGTTGAAGAACAAACGGATTCATTTGGTTAAAGTTCGTTGGGAGTCCAAACGTGGCCCAAAATTTACTTGGGAACGTAAGGACCAAATGATGACCAAATATCCACATTTGTTTTCACAAGCGTCCTCTAGTTAAAATTTCGGGACGAAATTTCCTGAAGTAGGGGAGACTGTGACAACTGTGCTCTGTAATCATTGTACGATGTAAAACAATGTTGATTATTAATAAAACAATGTGCTTTGGTGTTATTATATGTGTTTTGGTGTTATTTTGTGTGTATTTGTGTTTGGTGATTTTTATAATTCGATTCGATTCCAATTTCAAGCTTTAAATCGCTTTCTGGAAAGTTATACGCGAACTGGTGCGTAAACGCAGTCAGTATAACGCGACAAACACTCCGGAATAGTGAAATAGGCTTAACAAACCTCCACATAACTTAGAAATAAGTTTTAGATGGTTTGGTGTGTTAAAATCAACTTTGTTCGATCGCAGGGACTATTTGTGTCAAACTGCGAAACTATACCGATTTGTGTAGTAACGGACATTCCGGAACTTGATCATAAGTTAAACATACCCTAAATATCCTTTACATAGCTTAGAAATAGGCTTTGAGGGGTTCGGTATGCTAAAATAAACTTTATTGACCAATAGGGACTAAAAGCGTCAAAAAGTGCACAAGTTTGCATTTTCGCGCATATTTTACGTTCTGAATATATCCGGACATCCAAAAATTCATGTAATCATTAAAATATTATGTTTTAGTGTTTGGCATTATAAAATTTCATTCGTCGCTTAATTTGGATCATTTTTGCGTTCGTTACGATTTCCGTCGTAATTAACCGAACAACGCAACCGTACGACCAAACGAACCGACACCCGAGATGTTTTTAAGCATGTTTTGAGTCCCCAATACTTTAACTTCATTTTAGAGCCTTGAAATGGGGTTAACGGGGCTTAAACGTGTCAAAAATGGGCCGAAACGCAAGTTTCTAAGCTGCAGGGACTAATTTTGACAATCTGCCAAACTAGTCCTGGCGGGGCGCGTAAGACAAAGGTGTATCTTACGCGGGTCGCGTGGCCTTGCCAGACAGAAACTTCAGATTCAGCAATCTGGGCTGAATTCAGGGGTTTTAATGTAATATTTGCAATACCTGGAGCTGGTTTTTGACTCCCATTGTATTCTAATACCATTAACCCACATGTATGGCCAAGATTACACCCTCTAAACACTTGGAATCATCCTATTGATCTCCACTTCCTATAAATAGCAAGCTTCCTCATTTGGGTTCTTCATACTTGATCTGAATTCAGCTCTAAGTGGGGGAGTTTACACTTCAAACCTAAGCTATTTTAGATCAAACATCCATCTTGGACCCTTTGTAAGTCCTCTTCTTGCTTGTTCTTGTATTTCAAGCATGAAGGTCAAACAAGTTTGACTTTCAGCTTTGACCAAGTCAATGGTCAACACAAAGTTCCGTTGAACTTTGCAACGTGAGCGTAATCACGATGGTTATAGTCCCTTGTGACTATACTTACTGATTACCACGTTGACTAGGCGTAGTGACGAGTCGTAGTTTCGGTCAAAATGCGTGTTTATGCGTATTTTGTAACCAAACTACTCTAGGATATCAAAACTGTTTGTTTTGATATCAAAACCTGTTTTCTAACTTAACTAAACATGTTCTAGCATGTTTAGCTCGTCACTCTTAGTTTGGTGCTTATATAGAGTTGTAAGTCAAGCGGACTAAACACCCGCTTTGACTTTCGAACACGACCTGTTTGGTCGATTGTTAGGATCCGACCAAACATGTTTAGTGACCATAGTAGCATAGGGAATAACCTTCTGAGGTTATACCTTATGGTCACTTAGGTTTAATTAGTCGCATGATAGATAGTTATATGCCTTTGGTAAATTACCAAAATACCCTTTTCATACATAATTGGTAATTAAGCATATGTAACCCAAACTTTTGACACATAACTGATTGTGTGACATAATTAAACATGTATGGGCATATAATACTTGTCATAGGACTAGTTAGACGTCTCGAAAGCGCTTTTGCGCGCACGACGCGTTAAAGCAGCATGAGCTACCTTAATGGGTCGCGATGGGTCGAAAGCACTTATGTTAGGTTCCGATTTAGAATGTAGGCTTTGTCAAACCATATCATATGAGTTCTAACACTCATTTGGTTTACAAGACCTCATTCTGTCCGATCTTCCGATTTAGGCGTCTATTGTTTGACTAGTGGTTCGATTACTAGGTGTTGTTTGATTTCTCTGGTTTGCTCGAGTTTGTTGAAGTTCTATTGATTGAGGATACTTTGCACTCCATGTGAGTACATAGTTCCCCTATGTTACTGTTTTTAAATGTTTTGGGGTGATTCATATGTACGAAATGTTTTCAAGTTTAAACAATGATTTCAAAAACGATTAAAACGATTTTTACTAAACTAATAACGATTTCAATAATGTGAACGAAACTTGATGGTTGTAGTTACATAACAAATGACATTCATTAATTTTGGCCCAACCGACCAGTATTAGGTTATGGTACCATAGGATCTGACAAATCCCGTTACTTTACTACACCCATGGTTATGTGTGGGGGTTGTGGGTAGCGACTGAATCTGATGTTTGTTAACTTACCCTTTGGTGGTTTGTTAACTCGAGAAGCGATAAACGAGGTGATCGAGTCACGAAGGTTTGAATGTTATTAACGAGACGACCGTACATAAGTTATCACAATTAAAACGAGGACGATTTAAACGAGTAAACGATTTGAAAACGATGTTAAACAATCTGGGTAAACGATTGGTTTTTGGCTAGTGTTTAGATAACGGGACGGGTGTAATGTGGTGAAAACATGGTAGATACGCCGCTGGTACTTCTTATATATAAGTGTTTTCAACATATTATGTACCGTGGCGTTATTTAGTACACTTAGGTAAACGATTTTGGAACGATATCACACAAACGAGGTTTTCGAAATAATACGAGTTTTATTAACGAGATTTTGTTAACGATTTAATACGAGATGTTTTACAAATTGCTTTACTAAAACAAATGTTTTTGGGTTAAGAATCATGGCTACGAGATTTTATAAACTATAACCCGCTTGATTTGAGTTGGTTAATTAAGTTGCAATATTACACTCTTTTCAAAACAAAGTTTTTAAATGAAGTATTGCAACATTTAAACTAGGCATGAATCCGACACTCCTATAAAACCTATGTACTCGCCAGCATTTCCTTGCTGACTAAGTTTTTACATATGTTTCAGGTGTTGTTGCTTGATGTGGTTTCTAGGATGCATGCGTCACATAGGATCTAGACAAGGCCTTAGTGACATAATAACAATGATAGTCGATATTTAACGTGTTTGTTATGTGTCAAGACAATGTAATGTTAATATTTTCAATAAAACGAAACTCTTTGTGTATCCATGGTTGTGAAACAATAGCTTCTGTTACAACACTCCCCGACGTTTCCGCCACGGTTTGTTGTCCTACGTGGTCGGGGTGTGACACATCGTCAACAAGATATTAATGGGCACCAACTTCCGTCACCACTATGTTTTATATTCCGTTGTGACGTTTTTGGGGCGTGACCGAAGTTAGTATCAGAGCCAATGGTTGTTAGCGAACTAGATGTTTTCGGGGAAATCTCTAGACTTCAACCGAAGAATTTTGAGATTTAAGTCCAAAATTCGCGAAGCCAAAATTTTTAAATAAACATGGAAAATTTTATCATGTATGAAAACCATTGCATGTTTATGCGCATACGTGATTTCAGTTTATTTGGGCCTTATGTGTTATTATTCATTTGATCACACACTTACTTGTACGGTTATATATGTGTCATGAATGTCACATGAACACGAGGTCATCGAGATCCATAACTCAGGTAGCGAGCCAGATTTCGAGACTTCACCCAGATCCATTCTACCAGAGATACCTATCACGACTCCACAGATGGTTGGTATGGCCGAGTTTGCTTCATCATTCCACGTCGACCCTGCTGCTTTTGCCAGCCAGGTAGACCCCCGATACGCTTTCACTAGCAACGGGTGGGTAGACGATGACGATGATGTTCCTCTCTCGATTCATGGGACGGGACAATCATCTAGCACTGTACCAGTTATCGATGATGTGATTAGAGGTGTCCTTATGATCGGAGGATCTCTCAGTATCGCACCAGTGGTGGACGCCACTATTGTCACGGCTCGACCGTTAGAGCCATCAATCGTTCTACCTGCTGCTGTGATCGAGCCTGTCGCTGAGATCCCTCCACCTGTTTCTTCTGAGTCATCTTTACCAGTTATTGAGTCACACGCTCCTACTATGCCTTTTTTGGTTTATTATCGTCGTAAGAAGAGGACTAGGCCTGTTAAAGAGATCGCATCGACGTCACACGCTGAGACGGCATCTGCTTCCAAGGATCTTGAAGGAGGATGTTAGATCACATCGACGTCACACGTAGAAAGGGGTTTGGATAGACCAATGTTGCCACTGCGATCGACAGTTTGCCACTCTACGCGGAGATCTGGACTTAGCTAAGGGTAAGATGAAGGATCTTGAAGGACAGATGGATTGGTACGATGAGTTGAAGGATTTAGATGACAGTTCGATGGACCAAATGCACTGGAGGATAGTGGATCTGGAGGAGCTTGTCAGGAGGATGTTAGATTTCCTGGGTTTGAAGCGTTGATGTTTGATGTTGTTTGTTTTCGTTGGTTGTTATGTTTGTCTCTTTTTAATACACTCTATTTGGGGCCTGCGTGCCAGGTTTTGGGATATTATGTAGAAATTTTGTTTGAACTTGTTTTGGGTGTCGACGTAGACATGCCAAAGGTGGTCAGTGTGTACTAAAAACAAGTTTGTTAATTTCTATGATGAATATCAGTGAATTACCTTTGTTTTAAAAATTGTTCTCATTAATATGTGGATTTTATGCATGCGCAATGTTTGGTCCACTAGCATTTAATGATTGAATTATTTTTTTATCTTCTTATGTTGATTATTATTGGTGTAATAATAGAAATGATGAAATGCCGTCAAAAGCAAGACAGGGTTCTGGACTACCTACCACACCGGAAGAGTTGGCACAACTCATAGCCCAACACGTTAATACTGCCATGGAACAGCGTGATGCTAACCATAGTGATGGCCATGGACGCGGACGTGGGGCTCATGGGCGTGGTTTTGGTGGGGCACAGATTGGAAACCCTCCAGGTAAAATAATGATCGGAAAGTTTAGTAGTTCGTATGTTATGATATAATCAGAACGTATTCCTGATTTTCATTAACTTTATGAACAGTGCACATATGTACTTATAAAACATTCCACGGATGTAACCCATGATCATTTACCGGTGCTGAAGGACCCTTAGATATCACCAGGTGGATTGAGAAGATGGAATCCGTCATGGCAATCAATGGTTGTGCTGCTGATCAACGGGTTATGTACGCTTCTTGCTCTTTTCTTGATGAGGCACTATCCTGGTGGAACTCGCAAGTTCAAATTTTGGGTGAAGACGCTGCATATGGTCTAACCTGGAACGAACTTAAGGAGATGCTCCTGAAGGAATACTGCCTGCGCAGTGAGATACAGAAAATCGAGACCGACTTCTGGAACCTAACCATGGAAGGTCTGAATGCCAGAGCCTACACTTCTCGTTTTAACGATTTTGCAAGGTTAGTTCCACGGATGGTTACTCCTGAGTATGTTAAGGTAGAGAGTTACATTTGGGGGCTATCGCCACGAATTCACAGCATGGTTACATCAGCGAAACCCACTACCTACCTAGAGGCTACTACATTGGCGAAATCATTAGGGGATGACGCTGCTCGCAAAGGTAGTCTTGACAAGAAGAAGGAAACCGGGAAGTCACGGGCAAGGCCAATGCAGACGTGAAATCTGAATGGTCGGGGCGTTCTGAGTCTAAGTTTGGAGATTCGAAGAAGCGCAAGTCCGAGAGCTCGAGGAAGGAAACCGATGAGAAGCGTGACAGGAAACGCAGTTCGGGGAAGGCGTATGTATCAAGTTCTAGCAGCTCTAGAAGGGATAATGCCAGGGACGGCAGGAGTGGTTCTGAGAGGAAGACTCACGAGGATGAGCAGAAAAGGTGCGCCAGGTGTGGTCGAACTGGGCATGTTACTGCGAGTGCTATGCTAAAAGTACTTCGGAGGGAGCGAAGCTAGAGGGATGCTTCCAGTGCGGTGAACAGGGACATTTCAAGAGAGATTGTCCTAAAGCAAAGGGTCAGAATGTCAGGGGTAGAGCGTTCGAGCTAAAAACTGGAAAGGCACGTGATGATCCTGCTGTTGTTACGGGTATGTCTTTTATTAATAACCATTCTGCGTTCGTACTCTTTGATACTGGAGCTGACTTGAGTTTTGTTTCGAAAAACTTTGAAACATTTTTGTGTTCTCCAACAAGTAAGCTAAGTAAGAAGTACTCGATAGAACTAACAAATGATAAACTGATAGAGACTAGCGAGGTCGTTCGCGGTTGTAGTATTCAGTAAGATGATCATAGTTTTAGTATCGACTTGTTACCAGGGAGCAGGGGAGTTTTGATGTAGTCATGGGGATGGATTGGCTATCCAAGAACAAAGCTGAGATTATTTGCTTGGAGAAGCAAGTGAGGATACCTCATCCTGATGGTGGTGAAGCAATAGTTGTTCACGGAGATCGATCGAATCGAGTTTCGTCAGTGTTATGAAGATGCTCAAGTTGTTGCGAAAGGGTTATCCTGCATTCTTAGTTAACGTGGTGGATATGAAGGCTGAAGGTAGGAAGATTGAGGAGATTCCTATTGTCCGCGGTTATCCAGAAGTTTTTCCTGAAGACTTACCTGGATTACCCCCTGCGAAACAGATCGAATTCAAAATTGATCTGGTACCTGGTGTTGCACCGATTGCAAAATCTCCTTATAGATTAGCACCGTCAGAGATGAAAGAATTGTCGAATTAGCTTCAAGAGCTACTAGACAAAGGTTTCATTCGACCAAGCTTTTCGCCTTGGGGTGCACCTGTTTTGTTTGTGAAGAAGAAGGATGGATCCTTCCGGATGTGTATTGATTACAGAGAGCTGAACAAGTTGACTATCAAGAATCAGTATCCTTTACCGAGGATTGACGATTTGTTTGATCAGCTACAAGGATCCAGTTACTATTCGAAGATTGACCTACGTTCAGGATATCATTAGATGAAGGTTGCTGAGGAAGATATTCCGAAGACTGCTTTTCAAACACGATATGGCCATTACAAGTTTATAGTCATGCCTTTGGCTTAACTAATGCGCCAGCAGTGTTTATGGAACTCATGAACAGGGTATGCAAACCTTATTTGGATAAATTCGTTATAATATTCATCGATGATATACTTATATATTCGCGAACCAAAGAAGATCATGAGCATCATTTGAGGTTGATTTTGGAGCTGCTAAAGGAAGAGAAGTTGTATGCCAAGTTCTCTAAGTGTGAATTCTGGATTCGGGAAGTTCATTTTCTCGGACATGTCATAAATGAGAAAGGTATACACGTGGATCCGTTGAAGATTGAGGCGATCAGTAATTGGGAAGCGCCAAAGACTCCGTTAGAGATGCGACAATTCTTAGGACTTGCTGGGTACTACCGGAGATTCATTGAGAATTTCTCAAGATTAGTGCAGCCGTTGACGCTATTGACCCGGAAGGAAAGGAAGTCTGATTGGACGGAAAAGCAGGAGGAAGCTTTTCGGCTGTTGAAGGAAAAGTTGTGTGGTGCACCTATTCTTTCCCTTCCTGAGGGAAGTGATGATTTCGTTGTATATCGTGATGCATCACGTTTGGGCCTTGGATGTGTGCTTATGAAGAGGGACAAAGTGATAGCCTATGCATCTGTCACACCCTGACTTTTGCGAAAGCGTGATTATGTGTGACTTGCTTAATATCATTGCATTCAATCATAACAACAAATATATGATAAAACCATAGATGGTAATCCATTAATTAAATTTAAAAGAAAACATCACAATCATCATTGTTTAAGACATAGACTTCAAATGCAAGTTTTACAAACCATACGAATTGTTTAGAGTTCCATAAGGACTCATCAAAAGACCCTAAATAAAATCAGGCTTTGGTAGATGTGTCTTGTCCAGGATAAGACACACTAACCAAACCCTAAGACAACGGATGACATCCTTTATTCTTAATGCAACTTGAAAGATCCAACGCCCGACAGATCCACTTTTAATTCCCTGAAATACATGTATTTTGAAAACAATAACAAAAGTTGAGCGAGTTCATGTGTTTGTTTGTGGGAATGTATAAAACCTTGTAAACATTGTATGTATGTATGTTTTGGAAATCCCGGTATGAAAGCAAAACAAGGAAAATGATCAATTAATGGTTTGCATGGCCATTAACATACGTGCAATGGCGTAGGAAGGCTCAAACCTAGCAGATTTTGTACCGGGCCTCCGGCTGTAAGACATAGTCACCTCATTGGCCAATCCCCGGTCCACATAGGTGTGGGCTCGCTACACCCAAATAGATCTATCACTCATACCCCTCGGTCCTAACACGAGGATTAATGGTCTTAGGAGTGCGCCTACCCATTCACATGATCTACTATGCAATCCTTAGCTAAACATACCAACTGTAATTGTTTGTAAACATTTTGTAACATGTACTTCACCCCCGAAGTTGTAAAACTGAAAACAGTTAAAAGAAAAGGGGGGTCATGAACTCATAGTCTTGCATCTTCAATCACCGTAACTCAAGCTTCTTCGGATATACACGACTACCTACAACGTACTAATGTTTATTAGACGAACGGGTCGTGCCTTGACTTAGTATGGGTTAGTGTCTTTGAGTTACTTTCTTGTGTCTTCATTATTATTCCATGTTATAATTATTTGTTAAAATAATAAATATTTTAACTTGAATTATATTTATTAAATTTTCGAATAATTGTTAAAACCATATATATTAACTTAATACTTCCCAAGTATTTATACTTGTATATTCTTCCCAAGGATGGGTGTATTTGTACTTGTATTCTTATACTTGTATATTTTTGCCGTGTATTGGGGTCGTATTCCGGTGTCTATTTATACGTACGAGAATACGTATTTTTATTGTGTTCATTAAGTATTCATATACTTAATTTTCGTATTAATTTTCCGTAATAAATATTATTTAGAAAAATTATTTATAATTTTTCTTTTGGCAAAAATATTTGTACTTTCTCATAAGTTTCAAAATTAAATATATTTTCTAGTCCAACACGGAAAATATATATAAACTCATTTTTCTCCAAAAATGATATATTTCGTATTTATTTGAGAAAATGTATCTTTCACCCCAAAAATATTGTATTTTATGTTTGTTTAAGAAAATATATATTTCTTACAAATAATATATCTTCTAAAAATTTCAAGAAAAATATATATTCCTTCTTGCCAAAAATAATATATTTTTTCCTTGTCAAAAATATGATATATTCTTGTAGTAATTGTAAAAATCATATTTTGTTCATTTGGTGTCCAAAATACTATTTACCAAAATATACTTGTGAATTAAATCCCGGAATATTTTTGTAAGTTACATTCTTTTGTTCGGTTTCACCAATATTTTGTGTGAAGTGTGTATATTTATTCCTTGCAATTTTGGTAATACTTTGGATGGTAATTCTTGGTATTTTAATGAGTTATATTATTTCAAGTCCTAAAATAATATAACTAATACACAAAGTATACAAATAATCACACACATGGTGACTTCTAGATATATATTTCCTAAATACATATTTAGTCACTTTTATTTATAAAAATCAACCTCCAATATTTATATTTTTGTAACAAAAATTATGGCAAAGTTTATGTGAAAAATTCATGGTTTAAAATACACTTGTAAATACCTGTTTGGAAATATTTTTCTAAGTGTTTAATTTTTAGAAAAATTTTGCCATAGTTTCCCCTAAAAATGGAGGTCCCCATGCTTTCAAGCATATCATTTTCTTTTTTAAAAGTCAACACAATCAACCAATAATCAACAATAACCAATCTACACTTACCAATCTTTCCAAATCAAGCATAATCTAACACTTCATGAACTTGAATATTTGTAAAAATTTGTAGTAACTTACTAGTGTCATTAATAAGCCGTGCTATCCCTTAAATTGTGATTAGTTCTTTAAAAACTTCATTTTTAAAGAATATGGATCTTTATAACTTGTGATCATCATTTCTAAAAATGTTTCTTTATGAAATTTTCTTGTTACACAAGTGTTTCTACACTTGTTTATCCACTAAAAATAAGGTTTGTTTATGTAAGAAACAAGATTAAATTAAACTTATATTTTTAACTTGGTTTCTTTGAAAAACCATCCATGAATCTTTAGATCTATATGATTAACAACTTGCTTTGATCATTATTTTTCAAGAAAACCACTTGTTCATTCAAGTTCATGCTTCATGTGTGGATGATCTATCATCCTACAACATTTCTATTCTCTCATCTTGCTAGATTATGTTTTTAATCATGATCTAGCAAGATCATATGATGATCTACATAATATACATGAATAAATAACAATCAACAAGCAAAACAACACATAAACAACTTAGTTTCTTCATTAATCATGCTTATGTTCAAGTTTACTTCTTGTGATTCTTAGTGTTCTTCATGTTTAACATTATGATTCTTCTTTTAACCACTTAAAATAGAAGTAAACTAGCAAGATGAAGGTTCTTACCACTTGCACAAGGCTAGGGATGATCAAGTGAAGAAAACAAATGGATAAAAGCAAATAAGATAGGTTCTTGAACTTCCAAAAGCTCCTAGCTCCTTTGTATGTCTTCTAACACCTTTGTATGAGCTTGGATTGTATGAGAATGGATGAATGATGGTGGATGTGTGTGGGGTTGAGTTCGGCCGAGAGCACCAAGGGGGAGGAGAGAATGAGTGTGTGTTCTGAGTGTGTGTAAGTATGAAGGTTATGTCTTGCATGTTCTTTTATAAACCATTTCAAGTGTTTAACTCTTGGGTCTAGTGTTCTCATGGTGCCAACATAATCCAATTAAATATTAAAACAAATCAACATTGTGGGGCCCTTCTTGGGGCCGTAGACATGGGGGGGGGGGGTAGTAGCATAGGTTTAAACTAAATTGGTTACTTACTAGTTGAAATCAAAGTATTAGTTAAGTGTTTTAGTTATTAGATATCTGTATGGTGTGTTATGTGACAACCCTCAAAATTCCATGTATTCCGTACAATTTATTATTGATAATTAAAGTGCTTGACGACTGTGTGGAATTACCTAACTGCTTTTCGATATCTGTGTTATGCTTACATGTGCTTGTTAACATACTAGTAGTATGCAGAAAAGTCACTAAATAGTCCGTTATAATTTCCTAAGTGTTAAAAATTAAAAACGTTATAAAGACATATATGTATGACACTTTACGAATTAATTAAGCACTTTAACGGAACAATATCGAACCAAACAACCGGACTTTACCTGGAACATAAAAATATTGTCAATAACGATATTTTTCCTTTTCTGAGCTGGTTAGGGTCACCGAACGCCCTAACACCCGTTATATTTCATAACACACTAATAACCAAACTTAATTCTCTAACTAAACTAACTAGTGCCTAACTAAATGGTTAAGATCTAACCATATAAACCCCCCCCCCCCCAACGATCGTTTCCCCCAAGGGGACACACCCCATCCACTTTTGACTATTTTATTTATCCATGTCTAATATCTCAAGGACATTTTATACAATGGATTTTAATTTGTGATGGACTATAAGAATGCTTAAAGGGTAACCATTTCATTCACAAACCCATCAACAAATTTCAACTCTCCCTCTCCTCTCATTACCAACGGCCGTGAGCCTCCACACATCCACCATCACCTTCCAAATTCAATCTTGCTATTTCACATACAATCCAAGGTGCTAAAGTTCATTCGAGGAGACCCGGTGCTTACGGAATCACAAGGACCTCTCTACATCGTTTTTATCCACCTAGTTTTTGCTTTGACTCTTCCCTAGCCTTGAGCTAGTTGTAAGTGATTCTAAACACCCTCTTGATCTTGTCTAAAGTGGTTAATAAGAGATTTAATGGGTAAAAATCGAGAACACTAAAGATTAAAACTAAAAGTCTTGAATGAAAGATAAACTTGATGGATAAAGAGTAACTATTGGTGTAAATCATGTAGATCTTGTGTGGTTATGATTCTTGTTGATTTCTGATGATTTTGTTGGTTAATATTGATGTTTGATGTTGTTGTGATCGCTAAACATGTTAACGGAATCAATCAAACACACTTTATAATGTTAAAAGACTGAAAACAACTTGCTGATCTGCATTTCCAGCCGCCTTTAACTAGCTGTAACAGGACCATAACTTAACGAAAAATGTATTTTCTGAAGTCTAGATTTATGTACTATGAAATACGGTTCTAGTGGCACCGGAATCGTAATTTTTGGACTTCGTTTACTATTTTTAAAGACCCGATTTATAACAGCAGCCAGAGGTGCATTTTTCTGCAGAAAATTGGCGATATGTTTTCAGCCATAACTTGAGTTCCGTGTCGAATCAGCCCATGAAATCTGTACAGTAGATGGACACTGATGTCGTAGTAATTGTCCCACTGGAATTTCGTCAATCCGACTTACAATGAATTTTTAGTGAATTATTCCGTGGGCTGCAGTCAGAAAATAATAAATCTGAGTGCAGTCCGGAAAATGATTATTAGTAAAATATTGGTGATGAATTAAATCCTGAGATTTTTACACAATAATATTTGTGTCGTTTAGCATCTTCTGTAAAAAGTTGGGAATTTTTGAATTAAGATAACTATTTTATTAAAATGCTCGAAAACAGCCCAGTTTCGGATAATTAAGTTGAAACGACATAAGTAGTGATTTGCGTGTCTAAATGTCGAATATGTTATCTGTGAATGATCTAACATGTTATGTGTCGATAAAAGTGTTATGTGCAATGTCGTATGTTTATTTGTGATTAGGAATAGATGGGGAGTTTATATGGGCATAAACCGTTAAAGTAATGCATGTTGTGTGATAGATACGTGTAGGAACTTTGTGCTCTATTTGAAAACCACTAAATGATTAACTGGTAATTATATTAGGACGTAATTGACCGACCTCGACTGTTAGCTATATTTGAGAACCCAAACGAGCAAACCAAGGTGAGTTCACACATTTTCTAAGGCATGGGATTCCCGGTGGTTTGGGAATGAGTTAAAGAATTAAAACGGAATCTACATATCTTACTTAGGTAGGATATGTACGGCCATCCTCCTCGGGTAGGATGCCAGTATTAATCCTGCGTATTCTCCTTGGGAGAACTACGTACGTTCGTCCTCCTTGGGTAGGACAACAACCTTAAAACTTACTAGACAAAACTCTATCATAAGTCCCTCATTTTATATCGACTTAATCGCCGAGGCCAATGACGAGCGGGTCATTAGTTAATAGCGCTATTAGGTTTAACAAACCTCACACCGTGCCAGTCGGACGGGCGTGTACTAATGGACTATGGCAAACCATCAGTGATGATAGGCACTGATGTAGGGCACAACTTACTTGTGTAGTAGTCGATATCATACGGTCTAGTAGTTCACATGGGGAAGCCCCTACTAATCATGGACAGGGTATGGGTAATAAAGAAAGAACTGGTTAAACTTTCATTCAACTACGGGGTAACCCCCATGGCAATTACGCCAACGAAAGACAAACCGCGTTTTCAGAAACAACTTAAAACTAAACAACCAAACGTGAACTCACTCAACTTTGTTGTTGACTCGTTGTTACATGCCTTACATGTCGCTAAATGCTTGGAGCTTGCACGAGGAAAGAGTCGTTGTGGTGTACGGACTGTTATGTTCCGTGCTTAATATTTAAATCCGTATGAACTTATTAAACTTGCGTTTTGAACTTTAACTTATAAACTATGGACTTATGTTTTTTGGATTTATGTTATGCTTCCGCTGTTTAATTTAAAACTTGGTTAACTAGCTTTTGGTCACCAATCGTATTGTGGTTGGCTTTATTTACTTAAATACGTTGTTCAGTATGATTGGTGGCTCGATCCTGGTCACGTCACGCCTCCAAGCGGTGGTACTCCGCATGGTGGATTTTGGGGGTGTGACATGTTATGATGTTCGAGGACCATAACTAGCTCGGTAATGTTAAAACAATGGTTTTAGTGTAAATTTGGTATTTCGGGTAGTGTCTCGTTGTTCGGTTGGTTACCGGTTTGTTAAGGTGCTAAACTGTGCAGTTTAGTGTGCTTTATGTTACCTTTTGTGACACTTTCGATTCCCGACACTTTAACCATATTTCAGCATGATTTTAGATTGTTTAAATGCTGAATTTTGCTGAATTCAGCACTTTGGGTGAGTTTTAGGCACTTTCTGGCACTTAAACTATCACTAGAAAGGCAGTTTTGTGATCCTTACTTTCCTACACACTATACTAGTGTAATACTTGGTTTTTGGCTCATTCTGTGTCTCAACACACTGTCTGCCTATGTACTGAATTCCGTCAGCATATTTCTGATTTATCTGATAATTGTGCTAACTATGTTTCATGCATCATTTGAGTAAATAAAGTTCTCATGAAATAATGATATGACATTAAGCAATGTGTGATGCACATGTATGTATATGGCAATAATCAGTAAGCAGTTAATTGCAATTCAGCACAGTCATTAAGCACTAATCATGGTTTAATAGTTGTACGGATACCTGGATTTTTGACAAGCTGCAGGGGTGTTAGGGAATTAATGGGGGTATTTAGCTTTCATGCGGTCTTCACGCTCCCAAGTAAATTCTGGGCCGTGATGCGCGTTCCATCGAACCTTGACAAGTTTAACACTACTCCTCCGAGTCTTGTTAACTTTCCAGTCAGTAACCTCAACAGGTTCTTCGGCAAAGTGGAGTATGTCGTCAATGTGAACTTCATCAGCAGGAATAACCACTGTCTCTTGAGTTGGACTTTTCTTCAAATTAGATACATGGAATGTATCGTGAACGCCATTCAGTTCCGCGGTAGTTCCAACTTATATGCCACAAGGCCAATCCTTTCCAGGATTTTGAACGGTCCGATAAATCGTGGGTTTAACTTTCCACGCTTCCCAAAGTGTGCTACACCTTTCCAAGGTGAGACTTTTAACAGAACCATATCTCCCACTTCAAATTCCAAAGTTTTCCTTCTTTGGTCCGCATAACTCTTTTGTCGATCACGAGCCGCCTTGATGCGCTCTCGGATCTGCATGATCTTATATGTTGTTTCCTAGACCAATTCAGGACCAACCAGCTGTCTATCGCCTGCATCTGCCCAGCATAACAACGATCGACACTTCCGTCCGTTGAGAGCTTCAAACGGTGCGGCTTGAATGCTTGTATGGTAGCTGTTATTAAAGGAGAACTCAACCAAAGGCAGGTGAGTGTCCCAACTGCCACCCAAGTCCATTACGCAAGCTCGGAGCATATCATCTAATGTCTGAATCGTTCTCTCACTTTGACCGTCCGTTTGTGGATGAAATGTTGTGCTCAGATTCAACTGAGAACCAAGCGCTTCTTGGTAGGGTTGCCAAATTCTTGACACAAATCTTCCATCTCTATCAGATATAATCGAGATAGGCACTCAATGACGTGCGACTATCTCCCTTAGGTAAGGCTCAGCTAGCTTACCAGTGTTATCCTTCTCTTTGATCGGCAAAAAGTGCGCAGATTTTGTCAGGCGGTCCACGATTACCCAAATTGTATCATGACCTCTGGGTGTCTTGGGAAACTTTGTTATGAAATCCATTGAGATTTGTTCCCACTTCCACATAGGTATCTCAGGTTGCTGCAGAAGACCTGAAGGCTTCTGATACTCGGCCTTCACTTTGGCACAAGTCAAGCATTTTCCAACATAGGTTGCAACATCACATTTCAGTTTTGGCCACCAATAATAATCCTTCAAATCTTGGTACATCTTGTCGGATCCTGGGTGGATCGAGTACCTCAATTTATGAGCTTCATCAAAGATTACATCTCTAAGACCACCAACAAGCGGAACCCAAATTCGTCCCATGAAACACAAGGTTCCTTCCTCATTGGGTACCAACTTCTTCTCCATCCCACGGAGATATTCATCCTTAAGATTCTCTTCCTTAAGAGCTTCCCTTTGTGCAGCACGAATGTGTAACGAGAGGTCTGTCTGAATGATCATCTCTAAAGCCCTAACCCTTATGGGCTTAATCCTCTCCTTTCGACTTAAGGCGTCTGCCACCAAATTCTCCTTTCCTGGGTGATATTTGATTTCACAATTATAATCGTTTAACAGCTCAACCCATCGTCGCTGTCTCATATTAAGCTCTTTCTGATTGAATATGTGTTGTAGGCTCTTGTGATCTGTACAGATCGTGCATCGGGTTCCATATAAATAATGTCGCCAAATATTTATAGCAAAAACCACGGCTCCTAATTCCAAATCATGTGTGGTGTAGTTCTTCTCATGAACCTTTAGCTGGCATGAAGCATAAGCGATAACGTTCTGTCGTTGCATTAGAACACAGCCTAATCCTTGACGCGAGGCGTCACAGTATACCACGAAGTCTTCGGTGCCTTCGGGTAGGGATAGAATAGGTTCATCGCAAAGCTTGTTCTTAAGCAACTAAAAAGCTTCTTCTTGTTTATCTCCCCGTTCATACTTCTTGTCCTTTTGAGTAAGGGAGGTCAGCGGTTGAGCGATTTTAGAAAAATCCTCAATGAATCTGCGATAATACCCAGCTAAACCTAGAAACTAACGGATCTCGGTTGGTGTATTCGGAGTTTCCCATTTCTTAATCGCCTCGATCTTGGTGGGATCCACATGGATTCCATCTTCATTCACTACATGACCAAGGAATTGTACCTCACACAACCAGAACTCGCACTTCGAGAACTTAGCATACAGTTTCTCCTTTCACCATCGGGATTCAGATGATCTTCTCATGATATACGATCTCAGTTCGGTTGCTCGACAACCAATCCATTCCAACTACCACGTCAAAGCTTCCCAACTCAACTGGCAGAAGATCAAGCGTAAACTCACGCTCTCCAAGTTCTATCACACAACCTCTAATCACTTCATTTGCTTCTAATAGCTTTCCATTAGCTAGTTCTATTGAATACGGAATATCTAACTTACTGGCAACTAATCCAAGTATATCATTAAATTCTAGGGACACAAAGCTATAATCGGCACCGGTATCAAATAGCACAAATGCAAAATGTTGATTGATAGGGAACGTACTAGTTACTACGTTCGGATCTTGACGAGCTTCCCTAGCCCCAATGTTGAAAACTCTTCCTTGGGATTGATTGTTCTTTGGGCAATCTCGCTTGAAATGCCCCAACATCTCCGCAACTAAAGCATCCTTGTCTGTTTCCAATACCAACCCGAGGGTTGTTTTGGTTGCAGTTTCCATTGCCAGCTTGGTTTCCAGACCCACCACGATTTCCGTTACATCCCTGATTGTTGTTTCCTTCTTGGTTTCTATTCCCATAAACGTTACCACCACGGTTTCCATTACCATTACCATTTCCGTTTTCCTCTTTAACCATTATTCCCACGACCGGCTCCATACCAGCATTTCTCTTTGGCATAGCCAACTTTTCCGCACGTTTCACACTTTCTAGCTCTGCATCGTCCAGTGTGATGAAACTGACACACATAACATTTGGGCAGGGTGCCCATATACCCTTTTCCTCTAATCTCAGCACCAGTAGCAGCAGCTTGTGCTTCAACTGGTGGGTTAGCATCTTTACGCTTGTTGGCATTGCTGCTCGCACGAGTACCCTTCTTGAAGTTTGAGAACTTCCTTTTGTTCTCTCTTGATGACTCGACATGAGTCTCCTTCTTCTTTCCTTCTGAGCTTGAAAACTTGTTCAGCCTAATCGCTTCTTCAGTCAATGCTACGCTCAAGTCAATGGCTTCAGTGATCGTTGGAGGCTTCGAAGTAGTCACCATGCTCATAATTTGGATTGGAAATGAAACGTTCAATTCGCTTGAATTCCGGTTCTACCATGTAGGGGACAACACGAGACAGGTCATGGAATCTATGTACATACTCAGCAATCTTAGGTCCATCCATTTTCAGATTCCAGAACTCGGTTTCCAACTTCTGAATCTCAGCCCTTGAACAGTACTTCTTGCACATCAGTTCTTTCATCTCATCCCAAGTCATACCATACGCTGCTTCCTCTCCTAGAGTTTGAACCTGAAGGTTCCACCATGATAGCTCCGTCTAGGAATAGTCCAGAAATGTAGGTGACCTGGTGCTCTGGTGCACACTTGCTCATTCACAGCACAGAATCTGTTTTCTCAGCCCATCTAACGAAAGCTACAGCACCTCAGTGTCGTCAAAGTTCAGAGGCTTGTAGTCTAGGAACTGCTTGTAAGTACAGCCTGTATAGGCAACATCATTCACAGAAAGCATTAGCAAACGCACATGGAATGTCCAAACGTGTCGTAATGTATCTTAAATGACTTAAACATTACCATGAGGTAGGTTACTTCCTGAGGTACCTCCGCTATGTTCAGAGCGCAAGGCCTCATGTTGTGCGATTACTTGTGAAATCCGTTCTTACAGTTCTGCCTCTCTTGTGGGCAATTGATTGTTCCTTCGAGGAGGCATCTTCTATAAAGAAGATTGTATAGGTCAGGTCTTATTCGTATGATATATATATATAGCATGTGCATAATAGTGTTTACCATAACAAGTAAGCATGTAATCATCACAATCATAGCACAAACAAGTAATTTAACAATGTATTTAATGAGAACATGACGATTGAGCTTTCATTAATCATCAACCACAAATATTGTTACATGTTTTACAAATGTATCGTATCAAAAGGGAACACAGGGTCACACTACCCTTGTTCAAAATGTCTATCAATCTACCAAAAGTCATACAGTCAAAAGGTGATAAACATGGAGGTCCCCATGCTTTCATTAATCATCGACCACAAATATTGTTAAGTGTTTAATTTTTAGAAAAATTTTGCCATAGTTTCCCCTAAAAATGGAGGCCCCCATGCTTCAAGCATATCATTTTCTTTTGTAAAAGTCAACACAATCAACCCATAATCAACAATAACCAATCTACACTTACCAATCTTGCCAAATCAAGCATAATCTAACACTTCATGAACCTGAATGTTTGTAAAAATTCGTAGTAACTTACTAGTGTCATTAGTAAGCCTTGTTATCCTTTAAACTGTGATCAGTTCTTTAAAAACTTCATTTTTTAAGAATATGGATCTTTACAACTTGTGATCATCATTTCTAAAAATGTTTCTTTATGAAATTTTCTTGACACAGAAGTGTTTCTACACTTGTTTATCCACTAAAAATAAGGTTTGTTTATGTAAGAACCAAGATTAAATGAAACTTATATTTTTAACTTGGTTTCTTTGAAAACCATCCATGAATCTTTAGATCTATATGATTAACAACTTACTTTGATCATTATTTTTCAAGAAAACCACTTGTTCATTCAAGTTCATGCTTCATGTGTGGATTATCTATCATCCTACAACATTTCTATTTTCTCATCTTGCTAGATTATGTTTTTAATCATGATCTAGCAAGATCATATGATGATCTACATCATATACATGAATAAATAACAATCAACAAGCAAAACAACACATAAACAACTTAGTTTCTGCATTAATCATGCTTATGTTCAAGTTTACTCCTTGTGATTCTTAGTGTTCTTCATGTTTAACATTATGATTCTTCTTTTAACCACTTAAAATAGAAGTAAACTAGCAAGATCTAGGTTCTTACCACTAGCACAAGGCTAGGGATGATCAAGTGAAGAAAACAAATGGATAAAAGCAAATAAGATAGGTTCTTGAACTTCCAAAAGCTCCTAGCTCCTTTGTATGTCTTCTAACACCTTTGTATGAGCTTGGATTGTATGAGAATGGATGAATGATGGTGGATGTGTGTGGGGTTGAGTTCGGCCGAGAGCACCAAGGGGGAGGAGAGAATGAGTGTGTCTTTTGAGTGTGTGTAAGTATGAAGGTTATGTCTTGCATGTTCTTTTATAAACCATTTCAAGTGTTTAACTCTTGGGTCTTGTGTTCTCATGGTGCCAACATAATCTAATTAAATATTAAAACAAATCAACATTGTGGGTCTCTTGTTGGGGCCGTAGACATGGGGGGGGGGGTAGTAGCATAGGTTTAAACTAAATTGGTTACTTACTAGTTGAAATCCAAGTATTAGTTAAGTGTTTTAGTTATTAGATATCTGTATGATGTGTTATGATGTTCGGGGACCATAACTAGCTCGGTAATGTTAAAACAGTGCTTCTAGTGTAAATTTGGTATTTTGGGTAGTGTCCGGTTGTTCTGTTGGTTAACGGTTCGTTAAGGTGCTAAATTGTGCAGTTTGGTGTGCTTTATGTTACCTTTTGTGACACTTTCGATCCCCGACACTTAGGAAAGCTTTCAGGACCATTTAACCATATTTCTACATGATTTTAGATTGTTTAAATGCTGATTTTTGCTTAATTTTGCTGAATTCGGCACTTTGGGTGAGTTTTAGGCACTTCCCGGCACTTAAACTATCACTAGAAAGGCAGTTTTGTGATCCTTACTTTCCTACACACTATACTAGTGTAATACTTGGTTTCTGGCTCATTCTGTGTCTCAACACACTGTCTGCCTATGTACTAAACTCCGTCAGCAAATTTTTGATTTATCTGATAACTGTGCTAACTATGTTTCGTGCATCATTTGAGTAAATAAAGTTCTCATGCAATAATGATATGACCTTAAGCAATATGTGACGCACATGTATGTATATGGCAATAATCAGTAAGCAGTTAATTGCAATTCAGCACAGTCATTAAGCACTAATCATGGTTTACTAGTTGTACGGATACCTGGATTTTTTACAGTTGTCACAGCATCCAGACAATTGAAAGTGCATGAGAAGAACTACACAACTCATGATTTGGAGCTAGGAGCTGTTGTGTTTGCCTTGAAGATCTGAAGACATTATTTGTATGGCACGAAGTGTACGATATACACTGACCATAAGAGCCTCCAGCATATCTTTGATCAGAAGGAGCTCAACATGCGACAACGATGTTGGGTAGAGTTACTCAATGATTATGAGTGTGATATTCGTTATCACCCTGTAAAAGCAAATGTTGTCGCGGATGCACTCAGCAGGAAGGAGCTGGAGAAGCCTCTACATCTGCGTGCTTTGGGCTTGACCATGCAGACAAGTTTGACTGGTCAAATTTATAATGTGGAACAGGAAGCTTTGAAGGATGAGAACCTGAGAAGAGAAGGTTTGAGAGGATTAGAATGCGAACTGATACCAAAAGCGGATGAAGTGATGTACTTCATGAACCGGGTTTGGGTTCCGCTTAGAGGTAACCTACGTGAACTGGTTATGAACGAGGCTCATAAGTCCAGATATTCCATTCACCCAGGTTCTACCAAGATGTATCAAGATATCAAGGAGTTATACTGTTCGCCGAGTATGAAGAGAGATATTGCGGTCTATGTGGGTAAATGTCTGACATGCTCTAAGGTTAAGGCTGAACACCAGAAGCCGTCTGGGCTTCTGCAGCAACCAGAGATTCCTAAGTGGAAATGGTTACATCTTACGATGGACTTTATCACCAAGTTACCCCGTATATCACGTGGACATGATACGATATGGGTAATTATGGATCGATTAACAAAGTCTGCTCATTTCTTGGCGCTTAAGGAAACAGACAATATGGAGAAGATATCGCAGTTGTACCTTAACGAGATTGTAGCCCATCATGGAGTACCGGTGTCAATTATCTTGGATAGAGTTGGACGGTTGACTCCAGGTTTTGGCAATCTCTTCAAGAGTCGTTGGGTTCTCGTTTGGACATGAGTACTGCATATCATCCTCAAACGGATGGTCAGAGTGAGAGAACCATTCAGACGTTGGAGGATATGTTGAGAGCTTGTGAGATTGATTTCGGTGGAAGTTGGGATACTCACTTGCCATTGGTAGAGTTTTCTTACAACAATAGTTACCACGCTAGTATCAAGGTCGCTCCGTTTGAAGCCTTGTATAGAAGGAAGTGACGATCGACACTTTGTTGGGCTGAAGTCGGCGAAAAATAAATAACCAGACCCGAGCTTATCCAAGAAACCAAGGACACAGTTGTCCAGATTAAGGGAAGGTTGAAAGCTGTCGCAGATCGACAGAAGAGTTATGAGGATAACCGAAGGAAACCGTTGGTGTTTTAGGTCGGTGATCAGGTTATGTTGAAGGTATCGCCTTGGAAAGGCGTTGTATGGTTCGGAAAAGGGGGAAAGCTTAGCCCGCGTTATATAGGTCCTTTCGAAATCGCATCTCGAGTTGGATCAGTCGCGTATAGACTTAAGCTGCCGCAAGAACTCAGTGGAGTTCATGACGTGTTTCATCTTTCCAATTTGAAAAAGTGTCTGTCTGATGAGACGCTGCTTATACCCCCCGGAGAGGTTCGAGTAGACGATAAATTGAGATTTATCGAGGAACCAGTGGAGGTTCTGGATTGGAAAATTCAGAAACTCAGGAGGAGTAGGATTAAGTTGGTCAAGGTTCGTTGGGATTCTAAACGTGGACCCAAGTTCACTTGGGAACGACAGGACCAGATGCAACGGAAATATCCTCATCTCTTCCCACCTAGTGCAAAAAAGAAACCTGTAGAGTAGAATTTTCGGGGACGAAATTCCCTAAACAGGGGGAGATTGTGACACCCAGATTTTTCAGGCCGTACAAATGTAACACGTGTCATGAACAAGTAAAAAGGTTGTATTTGACTGATATTTATGTTTATATGTGATATTTAATGTGTTGGTGAATCCAAACATTGATAAAAATTATGTTGGCAACGATAAGATCAACGCTTATCGCGAAACGAATAAAATGCGAAACGAATGTCGGTGACTACCCGATCAATGTTAAAATCCTAAAAAATAGTCTGTTATGATTAGAATGGTAATTTTAATCATGTCCGTAAGGAAAAATATATTAAAACGCTAAGAAACTCTATTTTTCGAGTTTGAGCGCGTACCGCACGATACTACGCGTATTTGACAAAATACTCTCAACGCAGCCAGTCAAGGAAACTGAGAATTGTTTCAGTAACATTTTAGTGGGATTATTTTTATAGAATGATAAAAATAATTTAAAACGCACTACAACGGGATTAAAACGCTAGATAAAATACCGGTATCCAGTAAAATACCAGTTTATTGCTCAATAATATATATATATATATATATGTGTGTGTGTGTGTACTTGTGCGTGTATCTATGTGAGAAGAGAAAGAAGTGATGGCTTAGGGGGATGCCCACCTTTCTTGAAATTGCAATCTTGTGCCATGTGTAACATGTTACTTAAATGGTAGATTACATGCAAGAATCAAAAGTTGTCATAAAGAATGTTCTAAAAGGGTTTCATGATTTGAAAGGGACTTGATAAACAAGTGAACTTTTGGAAGTTCATGTGGGTGTGTATATGTCGTCTATATGTATGTATATGTGTATGCATGCATGTAAATGTTTGTCACATATTCATAAATATAATAATACTAGCATTTATGTATGAATGATTCGATGATCATGATGATATATGTTATGTTTTGTAAGAACATGGAGTTAATGTGCTCTTGGGTATATTAAATCATGTATAATGATGATGATGTTGTATGAGTGCATTAGATGCACATACATGAACATGCATGATGATTTTCTTAACTGTATATCTCATAAATGTCAACATATACACGTGTGATTTAGTTTATGAAGATTTTTCAATGCCGAAAACCTCGATCAGAGAGTAAAAAAGGCGTAAGGTTCACAATGGTGTAAAACTAAAATGGGATATACCGGGCTAGGATTCGAGTTACAGGAACAATGGCCAAACCAACCACCCAAGAATGGAATCGTCGAGCGAAAACACTTGACAACCTCCTGGAAGCAGCTTTTCTTGCCACCGGACCTTTCTCCATCAATTAGGAATCTGATGCCATCACTAAACACATTCCTTAAATTGTAGCCATTTTTTGAGTGTTTATTTTTGGGTGTCTAATCCGGATATATATCTCCATTGCTCTTGATTTTCTTGACTATATATCTCTTAAATGTCAACATAAACACGTGTGATTTACGTTATGAAGATTTTTCAATGCCGATAACCTCGATCAGAGAGTAAAAAAGGCGTAAGGTTCACAATGGTGTAAAACAAAAATGGGATATACCGGGCTAGAATTCGAGTTACAGGAACAAGGGCCAAACGAACCACCAAGAATGGAATCATCGAGCGAAAACACTTGACAACCTCCTGGAAGCAGCTTTTCTTGCCACCAGACCTTTCTCCATCAATTAAGAATCTGACGCCGTCACTAAGCACATTCCTTAAATTGTAGCCATTTTTTGAGTGTTTATTTTTTGGAGTCTAATCCGCATATATATCACCATTGCTCATGATTTTCTTGACTGTATATCTCTTAAATGTCAACATATACATGTGTGATTTAGTTTACGAAGATTTTTCAATGCCGAGAACCTCGATTAGAGACTAAAGAAGGCGTAAGGTTCACAATGGTGTAAAACTAAAATGGGATATACCGGGCTAGGACTCGAGTTATAGGAACAAGGGCCAAACCAACCACCCAAGAATTGAATCGTCGAGCGAAAACACTTGAAAACCTCCTGGAAGTAGCTTTTCTTGCCACCAGACCTCTCTCCATCAATTAGGAATCTGATTCCGTCACTAAAGACATTCCTTAAATTGTAGCCATTTTTTTAGTTATTATTTTTTGGGGTCTAATCTGCATATATATCACCATTGCTCATGATTTTCTTGACTGTATATCTCTTAAATGTCAACGTATACATGTGTGATTTAGTTTACGAAGATTTTTCAATGCCGAGAAGCTCGATCAAAGAGTAAAAAATACTTAAGGTTCACAATGGTGTAAAACTAAAATGGGATATACCGGGCTAATATTCGAGTTACAGGAACAAGAGCCAAACTAACCACCTAAGAATGGAATTGTTGAGCGAAAACACTTGACATCCTCCTGGAAGCAGCTTTTCTTGCCACAAGACCTTTCTCCATCAATAGGAATCTGATGCCGTCACTAAACACATTCCTTAAATTGTAGCCATTTTTTGAGTGTTCATTTTTTGGTGTCTAATCCGCATATATATCACCAACGCTCTTGATTTTCTTGACTGTATATATATATCTTAAATGTCAACATATACACGTGTGATTTAGTTTACGAAGATTTTTCAATGTCAAGAACCTCGATCAGAGAGTAAAAAAGGCGTAAGTTTCACAATGGTGTAAAACTAAAATGGGATATACCGGGATAGGATTCGAGTTACAGGAACAAGGGCCAAACTAATCACCCAAGAATGGAATCGTCGAGCAAAAACACTTGACAACCATCTGGAAGCAGCTTTTCTTGCCACCAGACCTTTCACCATCAATTAGGAATCTGATGCCGTCACTAAACACAAGTGTTTATTTTTTGGTGTCTAATCCGCATATATATCATCATTGCTCTTGATTTTCTTGACTGTATATCTCTTAAATGTCAACATATATACGCGTAATTTAGTTTACGAAGATTTTTCAATGCCGAGAACCTCGATCAGAGAGTAAAAGAGGCGTAAGGTTCATAATGGTGTAAAACTAAAATGGGATATACTGGGCTAGGATTCGAGTTACAGGAACAAGGACCAAACCAACCACAAAAGAATGGAATCGTCGAGCGAAAACACTTGACAACCTCATGGAAGCAACTTTTCTTGTCACAAGACCTTTCTCTATCAATTACGAATCTGATGTCGTCACTAAACACATTCTTTAAATTGTAGCCATTTTTTAGTGTTTTTTTTTGGTGTCTAATCCGCATATATATCACCATTGCTCTTGATTTTCTTTACTGTACATCCATAAATGTCAACATATACACGTGTGATTTAGTTTACGAAGATTTTTCAATGCCGAGAACCTCGATCAGGGAGTAAAAAAGGCGTTAGGTTCACAATGGAGTAAAATTAAAATAGGATATACCAGGCTAGGATTCGAGTTACAGGAAAAAGGGTCAAACCAACCACCCAAGAATGGAATCGTCGAGCGAAAACACTTGACAACCTCCTAGAAGCGCCTTTTCTTACCACCAGAACTTTCTCCAGCAATTAGGAATCTGATGTCGTCACTAAACACATTCCTTAAATTGTAGCCATTTTTTGAGTGTTTATTTTTGGTGTCTAATCCCCATATATATCACCATTGTTCTTGATTTTCTTGACTGTATACCTCTTAAATGCCAACATATACACGTGTGATTTAGTTACGAAGATTTTTCAATGTCGAGAACCTCGATCAGAGAGTAAAAAAAGGCGTAAGGTTCATAATGGCATAAAACTAAAACGAGATATACCGGGCTAGGATTCGAGTTACAGGAAACAGGGCCAAACCAACCCCCCAAGAATGGAATCGTCGAGCGAAAACACTTGACAACCTCCAGAATGCAGCTTTTCTTGCCACTAGACCTTTCTCCATCAATTAGGAATCTGATGTCGTCACTAAAGACATTCCTTAAATTGTAGCCATTTTTTGAATGTTTATTTTTTGGTGTCTAATCCGCATATATATCACCAACGCTCTTGATTTTCTTGACTGTATATATATATCTTAAATGTCAACATATACACGTGTGATTTAGTTTACGAAGATTTTTCAATGTCAAGAACCTCGATCAGAGAGTAAAAAAGGCATCAGGTTCACAATGGTGTAAAACTAAAATGGGATATACTGGGCTAGGATTCGAGTTACAGGGACAAGGGCCAAACCAACCACCAAAGAATGGAATCGTCGAGCGAAAACACTTGACAACCTCCTGGAAGCAGCTTTTCTTGTCACCAGACCTTTCTCATCAATTACGAATCTAATGCCATCACTAAACACATTCCTTAAATTGTAGCCATTTTTTAAGTGTTTATTTTTTGGTGTCTAATCCGCATATATATCACCATTGCTCTTGATTTTCTTGACTGCATATATCTTAAATGTCAACATATACACGTGTAATTTAGTTTATGAGGATTTTTCAACGCCGAGAACCTCGATCAGAGAGTAAAAAAGGCGTAAGGTTCACAACAGTGTAAAACTAAAATGTGATATATCAGGCTAGGGTTCGAGTTACAGCAACAAGGGCCAAACCAACCACCCAAGAATGGAATCGTCGAGCGAAAACACTTGACAACCTCCTAGAAGCAGCTTTTCTTGCCACCAGACCTTTCTCTCTCAATTAGGAATCTGATGCCGTCACTAAACACATTCCTTAAATTGTAGACATTTTTTGAGTGTTTATTTTTTGGTGTCTAATCCGCATATATATCACCATTGCTCTTGATTTTCATGATTGTATATCTCTTAAATGTCAACATATACACGTGTGATTTAGCTTACGAAGATTTTTGAACGCTGAGAACCTCGATCATAGAGTAAAAAAGGTGTAAGGTTTACAATGGTGTAAAACTAAAATGGGATATACTGGGCTAGGATTCGAGTTACAGGAACAAGGGCCAAACCAACCACCCAAGAATGGAATGGTCGAGCGAAAACACTTCACAACCTCCTGGAAGCAGCTTTTCTTGCCACCAGACCTTTCTCCATCAATTAGGAATCTGATGCCATCACTAGACACATTCCTTAAATTGTTGCCATTTTTGATAGTTTATTTTTTGGTGTCTAATCCGCATATATATCACCATTGCTCTTGATTTTTTTACTGTATATTTCTTAAATGTCAACATATACATGTTTGATTTAGTTTACGAAGATTTTTCAATGCCGAGAAACTCGATCAGAGAGTAAAAAAGGTGTAAGTTTCACAATGGTGTAAAACAAAAATGTGATATCCCGGGCTAGGATTCGACTTACATGAACAAGGGCAAAACCAACCACCCAAGAATGGAATCGTCGAGCGAAAACACCTAACAACCTCCTGGAAGCAGCTTTTTATGCCACTAGACCTTTCTCCTTCAGCTATGAATCTGATGTCATCACTAAACACATTCCTTAAATCGTAGACATTTTTTGAATATTTATTTTTTGGTGTGTAATCTGCATATGTATCACCATTGCTCTTGATTTTCTAGACTGTATATCTCTTAAATGTCAACATATACACGTGTGATTTAGTTTACGAAGATTTTTCAATGCCGAGAACAGCGATCGGAGAATAAAAACGGCGTAAGGTTCACAATGGTGTAAAACTAAAATGGGATATGCCGGGCTAGGATTCGAGTTACAGGAACAAGGGTCAAACCAACCACCCAAGAATGGAATCGTCGAGCGAAAACACTTGTCAACCTCCTAGAAGCGGTTTTTCTTGCCACCAGACCTTTCTCCAGCAATTAGGAATTTGATGTCGTCACTAAACACATTCCTTAAATCGTAGTATTTTTGAGTGTTTATTTTTGGTGTCAAATCCGCATATATATCACCATTGCTCTCGATTTTCTTGACTGTATATCCCTTGAATGTCAACATATACACATGTGATTTAGTTTACGAAGATTTTTTAATGCCGTGAACCTCGATCAGAGAGTAAAAAAAGCGTAAGGTTCATAATGGTTAAAACTTAAATGGGATATACCGGGCTAGGATTCGAGTTACAGGAACAAGGGCCAAACCAACCACCCAAGAAAGGAATCGTCGAGCAAAAACACCTGACAACCTACTGGAAGCATCTTTTCTTGCCTCCAGACATTTCTCCGTCAGCTTGGAATCTGATGCCGTCAATTAACACATTCCTTAAATTGTAGCCATTTTTTTAGTGTTAATTTTTTGGTATCTAATTCGAATATATATCACCATTGCTCTTGATTTTCTTGACTTTATATCTCTTAAATGTCAACATATACAAGTGTGATTTAGTTTACAAAGATTTTTCACTGCCGAGAACCTCGATCAGAGAGTAAAAAAGGCGCAAGGTTCCCAATGGTGTTAAACTAAAATGGGATATACCGGGCTAGGATTCGAGTTACAGGAACAAGGGCCAAACCAACCACCTAAGAATGAAATCGTCGAGCGAAAACACTTGACAACCTCCTGGAAGCAGCTTTTCTTGCCACCAGACCTTTCTCCATCAGTTAGGAATCTGATGCCGTCACTAAACACATTCCATAAATTGTAGCCATTTTTTGAGTGTTTATTTTTTGGTGTCTAATCCGCATTTATATCACCATTGCTCTTGATTTTCTTGATTGTATATCTCTTAAATGTCAACATACACACGTGTCATTTAATTTACGAAGATTTTTCAATGCCGAGAAACTCATTCAGAGAGTAAAAAGGTGTAAGGTTCACTATGGTGTAAAACTAAAATGGGATATATCGGGCTAGGATTCGAGTTACAGGAACAAGGGCCAAACCAACCACCCAAGAATGGAATCATCGAGAGAAAACACCTGACAACCTTTTGGAAGCAGCTTTTCTTGCCATCAGACCTTTCTCCATCAATTAGGAATCTGATGCCGTCACTAAATACATTCCTTAAATTGTAGCCATTTTTTGAGTGTTTATTTTTTGGTGTCTAATCCGCACATATATCACCATTTCTCTTGATTTTCTTGACTGTATATCTCTTAAATGTTAACATATACACGTGTGATTTAGTTTACGAAGAGATTTCAATGCCGAGAACCTCGATCAAAGAGCAAAAAAGGCGTAAGGATCACAATGGTGTAAAACTAAAATGGGATATACCGGGCTAGGATTAGAGTTACAGGAACAAGCGCCAAACCAACAGCCCAAGAATGGAACAATCGATCGAAAACACTTGACAACCTCCTGGAAACAGCTTTTCTTGCCACCAGACCTTTCTCCATCAATTAGGAATATGATGCCGTCACTAAACACATTCCTTAAATTGTAGCCATTTTTGAGTATTTTTTTTTTGGTGTCTAATCTGCATATATAACACCATTACTCTTGATTTTCTTGACTATATATCTCTTAAATATCAATATATACACGTGTGATTTAGTTTATGAAGATTTTTCAATGCCGAGAACCTCAATCAGACAGTAAAAAACGTGTAAGGTTCACAATGGTGTAAAACTAAAATGTGATATACCCCGCAAGGATTCGAGTTACATGAACAAGGGCCAAACCAACCACCCAAGAATGGAATCGTCGAGCGAAAACACTTGATAACCTCCTGGAAGCAGCTTTTCTTGCCACCAGACCTTTCTCCATTAATTAGGAATCTGATGCCGTCACTAAACACATTCCATAAATTGTAGCTACTTTTTGAGTGTTTATGTTTTGGTGTCTAATCCGCATTTATATCACCATTGCTCTTGATTTTCTAGACTGTATGTCTCTTAAATATCAACATATACACTTGTGATTTAGTTTACGAAAATTTCTCAATGCCAAGAACCTCGATCAAAGAGTAAAAAAAGCGTAAGGTACACCATGGTGTAAAACTAAAATGGATATACTGGGCTAGAATTCGAGTTACAGGAACAAGGGCCAAACCAACCACCCAAGAATGGAATTGTCGAGCGAAAACACCTGACAACCTCCTGGAAGCATCTTTTCATGCCTCCAGACCTTTCTCCATCAGTTAGGAATCTGATGCCGTCACTAAACATATTCCTTAAATTGTAGCCGTTTTTTGAGTGTTTATTTTTTGGTGTCTAATCCACATATATATCACCATTGCTCTTGATTTTCTTAAATGTACATCTCTTTAATGTCAGCATATACACGTGTAATTTAGTTTACGAAGATTTTTTAATGCTGAGAAACTCGATCGGAGAGCAAAAAAAGACGTAAGGTTCACAGTAGTGTAAAACTAAAATGAGATATACCGGGCTAGGATTAGAGTTACAGGAACAAGGGCCAAACTAACCACCCAAGAATGGAATCGTCGAGCAAAAACACTTGACAACCTCCTGGAAGCAGCTTTTCTTGCCACCAGACCTTTCTCCATAAGTTAGGAATCTGATGCCGTCACTAAACACATTCCTTAAATTGTAGCCATTTTTTAGTGTTTATTTTTTGGTGTCTAATCCGCATATATATCACCATTGCTCTTGATTTTCTTGACTGTCTATCTCTTAAATGTCAACATATACACGTGTGATTTAGTTTACGAAGATTTTTCAATGCCGAGAACCTCGATCAAAGAGTAAAAAAGGCGTAAGGTTCACAATGGTGTAAAACTAAAATGGGATATACCGGGATTAGAGTTACAGGAACAAGGGCCAAAACAACCACCTAAAAATGGAATCATCGAGCGAAAACACTTGACAACCTCCTGGAAGCAGCTTTTCTTGCCACCAGACCTTTCTCCATCAATTAGGAATCTGATGCCGTCACTAAACACATTCCTTAAATTTTTTTAATTTTTGGTGTCTAATCCGCATATATATATCACCATTGCTCTTGATTTTCTTGAATGTATATCTCTTAAATGTCAACATACACACGTGTGATTGAGTTTACGAAGATATTTCAATGCCGATAACCTCGATCAAAGAGCAAAAAAGACGTAAGGATCACAATGGTGTAAAACTAAAATGGGATATACCGGGCTAGGATTAGAGTTACAGGAACAAGGGCCAAACCAACAACCCAAGAATGGAATCATCGGGCGAAAACACTTGACAACCTCCTGGAAGCAGCTTTTCTTGCCAACAGACCTTTCTCCATCAATTAGGAATATGATGCCTTCACTAAACACATTCCTTAAATTGTAGCCATTTTTTAGTATTTATTTTTTGGTGTCTAATCCGCATATATAACACCATTGCTCTTGATTTTCTTGATTGTATATCTCTTAAATGTCAACATATACATGTGTGATTTAGTTTATGAAGATTTTTCAATGCCGAGAACCTCAATCAGACAGTAAAAAGGGTGTAAGGTTCACAATGGTGTAAAACAAAAATGGGATATACCCCGCTAGGATTCGAGTTACATGAACAAGGGCCAAACTAACCACCCAAGAATGGAATCGTCGAGCGAAAACACTTGATAACCTCCTGGAAGCAGCTTTTCTTGCCACCAGACCTTTCTCCATCAATAAGGAATCTTATGCCGTCACTAAACACATTCCATAAATTGTAGCCATTTTTTGAGTGTTTATTTTTTGGTGTCTAATCCGCATTTATATCACCATTGCTCTTGATTTTCTAGACTGTATGTCTCTTAAATGTCAACATATACACGTCTGATTTAGTTTACGAAAAATTTTCAATGCCAAGAACCTCGATCAGAACGTAAAAAAAGCGTAAGGTATACAATGGTGTAAAACTAAAATGCATATACCGGGCTAGAATTCGAGTTACAGGAACAAGGGCCAAACCAACCACCCAAGAATGGAATCGTCGAGCGAAAACACCTGACAACCTCCTGGAAGCAGCTTTTCATGCCACCAGACCTTTCTCCATCAGTTCGGAATCTGATGCCGTCACAAAACACATTCCTTAAATTGTAGCCATTTTTTTAGTGTTTATTTTTTGGTGTCTAATCCGCATATATATCACCATTGCTCTTGATTTTCTTAAATGTATATCTCTTAAATGTCAGCATATACACGTGTGATTTAGTTTACGAAGATTTTTTAATGCCGAGAACCTCGATTGGAGAGTAAAAAAGATGTAAGGTTCACAATGGTGTAAAACTAAAATGGGATATATCGGGCTAGGATTAGAGTTACAGGAACAAGGGCCAGACCAACCACCCAAGAATGGAATCGTCGAGCGAAAACACTTGACAACCTCCTAGAAGCAGCTTTTCTTGCCACCAGACCTTTCTCCATAAGTTAGGAATCTGATGCCGTCACTAAACACATTCCTTAAATTGTAGCCATTTTTTAGTGTTTATTTTTTGGTGTCTAATCCGCATATATATGACCATTGCTATTGATTTTCTTGACTGTCTATCTCTTAAATGTCAACATATACACGTGTGATTTAGTTTACGAAGATTTTTCATTGCCGAGAACCTCGATCAAAGAGTAAAAAAGGCGTAAGGTTCACAATGTGTAAAACTAAAATGGGATATACAGGGCTAGGATTAGAGTTGCAGGAACAAGGGCCAAACCAACCACCCAAAAATGGAATCATCGAGCGAAAACACTTGACAACCTCCTGGAAGCAGCTTTTCTTGCCAACAGACCTTTCTCCATCAATTAGGAATATGATGTCGTCACTAAACACATTCCTTAAATTGTAGCCATTTTTGGAGTATTTATTTTTTGGTGTCTAATCCGCATATATAACACCATTACTCTTAATTTTCTTAACTGTATATCTCTTAAATGTCAACATATACACGTGTGATTTAGTTTATGAAGATTTTTCTATGCCGAGAACCTCAGTCAGACAGTAAAAAAGGCGTAAGGTTCACAATGGTGCAAAACTAAAATGGGATATACCCTGCTAGGATTCGAGTTACATGAACAAGGGCCAAACCAACCACCCAAGAATGGAATCGTCGAGCGAAAACACATGACAACCTCCTGGAAGCAGCTTTTCTTGCCACCAGACCTTTCTACATCAATTAGGAATCTGATGCCGTCACTAAACACATACCATAAATTGTAGCCATTTTTTTGAGTGTTCATTTTTTCGTGTCTAATCCGCATTTATATCACCATTGCTCTTGATTTTCTAGAATGTATACACATGTGAATTAGTTTACGAAAATTTTTCAATGCCAAGAACCTCGATCAGAGAGTAAAAAAAGCGTAAGGTACACAATGGTGTAAAACTAAAATGGGATATACCGGGCTAGAATTTGAGTTACAGGAACAAGGGCCAAACCAACCACCCAAGAATGGAATCGTCGACCAAAAACACCTGACAACCTCCTAGAAGCAGCTTTTCATGCCACCAGACCTTTCTCCATCAATTAGGAATATGATGTCGTCACTAAACACATTACTTAAATTGTAGCCATTTTTGGAGTATTTATTTTTTGGTGTCTTTTAAATGTCAACATATACACATGTGAATTAGTTTACGAAAATTTTTCAATGCCAAGAACCTCGATCAGAGAGTAAAAAAAGCGTAAGGTACACAATGGTGTAAAACTACAATGGGATATACCGGGCTAGAATTCGAGTTACAGGAACAAGGGCCAAACCAACCACCCAAGAATGGAATCGTCGAGCAAAAACACCTGACAACCTCCTAGAAGCAGCTTTTCATGCCACCAGACCTTTCTCCATCAGTTAGGAATCTGATGCCGTCACTAAACACATTCCTTAAATTGCAGCCATTTTTTGAGTGTTTATTTTTTGGTGTCTAATCCGCATATATATATCACCATTGCTCTTGATTTTCTTGAATGTATATCTCTTAAATGTCAACATATACACGTGTGATTTAGTTTACCAAGATTTTTCAATGCCGAGAACCTCGATCGGAGAGTAAAAAAGACGTACGGTTCACAATGGTGTAAAATTAAAATGGGATATACCGGGCTAGGATTAGAGGTACAGGAACATGGGCCAAACCAACCAACCAAGAACGGAATCGTCGAGCGAAAACACTTGACAACCTCCTGGAAGCAGCTTTTCTTGCCACCACATCTTTCTCCATGACTTTGGAATCTAATGCCGTCACTAAACACATTCCATAAATTGTAGCCATTTTTTTAGTGTTTATTTTTTGGTGTCTAATCCGCATTTATATCACCATTCTCTTGATTTTCTTGACTGTATATCTCTTAAATGTCATCATATACACGTGTGATTTAGTTTACGAAAATATTTCAATGCCGAGAACCTCGATCAGAGAGTAAAAAAAGCATAAGGCTCACAATGGTGTAAAACTAAAATGGGATATACCAGGCTAGGATTCGAGTTAGAGGAACATGGGCCAAACCAACCACCCAAGAATGGAATCGTCGGGTGAAAATACCTGATAACCACCTGGAAGCTGCTTTTCTTCCCACAAGATCTTTCTTCAATTAGGAATCTGATGCCGTCACTAAACACATTCCATAAACTGTAGCCATTTTTTGAATGTTTAATTTTTTGTATCTAATCCGCATATATATCACCATTGCTCTTGATTTTCTTGACTGTATATCTCTTAACTGTCAACATATACACGTGTGATTTAGTTTACGAAGATTTTTCAATGCCGAGAACCTCGATCAGAGAATAAAAAAGGTGTAAGGTTCACAATGTTGTAAAACTAGAATGGGATATACCGGGCTAGCATTCGAGTTAAAGGAACAAGGGCTAAACCAACCACCCAAGAATGGAATCGTCGAGCGAAAACCCCTGACAACCTCCTGGAAGCAACTTTTCTTGTCACTAGACCTTTCTCCATCAATTAGGAATCTGATGCCGTCACTAAACACATTCCTTAAATTGTAGCCATTTTTTAGTGTCTATTTTTTGTTGTCTAATCCGCATATATATCACCATTGCTCTTATTTTCTTGACTGTATATCTCTTAAACGTCTACATATACACATGTGATTTCATTTACGAAGATTTTTTTAAAAAAAAGAACCTCGATCAGAGAGTAAAAAAGGCGCAAGTTTCACAATGGTGTATAACTAAAATGGGAGATATCGGGCTAGGATTCGAGTTACAGGAACAAGGGCCAAACCAACCACCCAAGAATGGAATCGTCAAGCGAAAACACTTGACAACCTCCTTGAAGCAGCTTTTTTAGCCACCAGACCTTTCTCCATCAATTAGGAATCTGATGTCGTCACTAAACACATTCCTTAAATTGTAACCATTTTTTGAGTGTTTTTTTTGTGTCTAATCCGCATATATATCACCATTGCTCTTGATTTTCTTGACTGTATATCTCTTAAATGTCAATATATACACGTGTGTATTAGTTTTACGAAAATTTTTCAATGCTGAGAACCTCAATCAGAGAGTAAAAAAGGCGTAACGTTCACAATGGTGTAAAACTAAAAAGAGGTATACCGTGCTAGGATTCGAGTTACATCAATAAGGGCCAAACCAACCACCCAAGAATGGAATCGTCGAGCGAAAACACTTGACAACCTCCTGGAAGCAGCTTTTCTTACCACCAGACCTTTCTCCATCAATTAGGAATCTGATGCCGTCACTAAACACATTCCTTAAATTGTAGCCAATTTTAGTGTCTATTTTTTGGTGTCTAATCCGCATATATATTACCATTGCTCTTGATTTTCTTGACTGTATATCTCTTAAATATCAACATATACACATGTGATTTATTTTACCAAGATTTTTCAATGCCCAGAAGCTCGATAACAGAGTAAAAAAGGCGTAAGGTTCATAATGGTGTAAAACAAAAATAAGATATACCGGGCAAGGATTCGAGTTACAGGAACAAGGGCCACACCAACCACCCGAGAATGGAATCGTCGAGCGAAAACACTTGACAACCTCCTGGAAGCAGCTTTTCTTGCCACCAGACCTTTCTCCGTCAATTAGGAATCTGATGCCGTCACTAAACACATTCCTTAAATTGTAGCCATTTTTTGAATGTTTATTTTTTGGTGTCTAATCCGCATATATATCACCATGCCTCTTGATTTTCTTGACTGTATATATCTCTTAAATGTTAACATATAAACATGTGATTTAGTTTACGAAGATTTTTCAATGCCGAGAACCTCGATCAGAGAGTAAAAAAGGCGTAAGGTTCACAATGGTGTAAAACTAAAATGGGATATATTGGACCAGGATTCGAGTTACGGGAACAAGGGCCAAACCAACCGCCCAAGAATGTAATCGTCGAGCGAAAACACTTGACAACCTCCTGGAAGCAGCTTTCCTTACCACCAGACCTTTCTCCATCAATTAGGAATCTGATGTTGTCACTAAACACATTCCTTAAATTGTAGCCATTTCTTGAGTGTTTATTTTTTTGTGTCTAATCCGCATATATATCACCATTCCTCTTGATTTTCTTGAATGTATATCTCTTAAATGTCAACATATACACGTGTGATTTAGTTTACGAAGATTTTTTAATGCCGAGAACCTCGATCGGAGAGTAAAAAAGACGTAAGGTTCACACTGGTGTAAAACTAAAATGGGATATACCGGGATAGAATTAGAGTTACAGGAACATGGGCCAAACCAACCAACCAAGAATGGAATCGTCGAGTGAAAACACTTGACAACCTCCTGGAAGCAGCTTTTCTTGCCACCGGACCTTTCTCCATGACATAGGAATCTAATGCCGTCACTAAACACATTCCATAAATTGTAGCCATTTTTTTAGTGTTTATTTTTTGGTGTCTAATCCGCATATATATCACCATTGCTCTTGATTTTCTTGACTGTATATCTCTTAAATGTCAACATATACACGTGCGATTTAGTTTACGAAAATTTTTCAATGCCGAGAACCTCGATCAGATTGTAAAAAAAAGCATAAGGTTCACAATGGTGTATAACTAAAATGGGATATACCAGGCTAGGATTCGAGTTAGGGGAACATGGGCCAAACCAACCACCCAAGAATGGAGTCGTCGGGTGAAAATACCTGACAACCACCTGGAAGCAGCTTTTCTTCCCACAAGACCTTTCTCCATCAATTAGGAATCTGATGCCGTCACTAAACACATTCCATAAACTGTAGCCATTTTTTGAATGTTTAATTTTTGGTATCTAATCCGCATATATATCACTATTGCTCTTGATTTTCTTGACTGTATATCTCTTAACTGTCAACATATACACGTGTGATTTAGTTTACGAAGATTTTTCAATGCCGAGAACCTCGATCAGAGAATAAAAAAGGCGTAAGGTTCACAATGTTGTAAAACTAAAATGGGATATACCGGGCTAGCATTCGAGTTACAGGAACAAGGGCTAAACCAACCACCCAAGAATGGAATCGACGAGCGAAAACCCCTGACAACCTCCTGGAAGCAGCTTTTCTTGCCACTAGACCTTTCTCCATCAATTAGGAATCTGATGCCGTCACTAAACACATTCCTTAAATTGTAGCCATTTTTAGTGTCTATTTTTTGTTGTCTAATCCGCATATATATCACCATTGCTCTTGATTTTCTTGACTGTATACCTCTTAAACGTCTACATATACACATGAGATTTTATTTACGAATATTTTTTTAAAAAAATGAAACTCGATCGGAGAGTAAAAAAGGCGCAAGTTTCACAATGGTGTATAACTAAAATGGGAGATATCGGGCTAGGATTCGAGTTACAGGAACAAGGGCCAAACCAACCACCCAAGAATGGAATCGTCAAGCGAAAACACTTGACAACCTCCTCGAAGCAGCTTTTTTAGCCACCAGACCTTTCTCCATCAATTAGGAATCTGATGTCGTCACTAAACACATTCCTTAAACTGTAACCATTTTTTGAGTGTTTTTTTTTTGTGTCTAATACGCATATATATCACCATTACTCTTGATTTTCTTGACTGTATATCTCTTAGATGTCAATATATACACGTGTGTATTAGTTTTACGAAGATTTTTCAATGCTGAGAACCTCGATCAGAGAGTAAAAAAGGCGTAAGGTTCACAATGGTGTAAAATTAAAAAGAGGTATACCGAGCTAGGATTCGAGTTACATGAATAAGGGCCAAACCAACCACCCAAGAATGGAATCGTCGAGCGAAAACACTTGACAACCTCCTGGAAGCAGCTTTTCTTACCACCAGACCTTTCTCCATCAATTAGGAATCTGATGCCGTCACTAAACACATTCCTTAAATTGTAGCCATTTTTAGTGTCTATTTTTTGGTGTCTAATCCGCATATATATCACCATTGCTCTTGATTTTCTTGACTGTATATCTCTTAAATATCAACATATACACGTGTGATTTAGTTTACCAAGATTTTTCAATGCCGAGAAGCTCGATAACAGAGTAAAAAAGGCGTAAGGTTCATAATGGTGTAAAACTAAAATGGGATATACCGGGAAAGGATTCGAGTTACAGGAACAAGGGCCCAACCAACCACCCGAGAATGGAATCGTCGAGCGAAAACACTTGACAACCTCCTGGAAGCAGCTTTTCTTGCCACCAGACCTATCTCCATCAATTAGGAATCTGATGCCGTCACTTAACACATTCCTTAAATTGTAGCCATTTTTTGAGTGTTTATTTTTTGGTGTCTAATCCGCATATATATCACCATGCCTCTTGATTTTCTTGACTGTATATATCTCTTAAATGTTAACATATACACATGTGATTTAGTTTACGAAGATTTTTCAATGCCGAGAACCTCGATCAGAGAGTAAAAGAGGCGTAAGGTTCACAATGGTGTAAAACTAAAATGGGATATATTGGGCCAGGATTCGAGTTACAGGAACAAGGGCCAAACCAACCGCCCAAGAATGTAATCGTCGAGCGAAAACACTTGACAACCTCCTGGAAGCAGCTTTCCTTACCACCAGACCTTTCTCCATCAATTAGGAATCAGATGCCGTCACTAAACACATTCCTTTAATTGTAGCCATTTCTTGAGTGTTTATTTTTTTGTGTCTAATTCGCATAGATATCACCATTCCTCTTGATTTTCTTGATTGTATATCTCTTAAATGTCAGCATATACACGTGTGATTTAGTTTACCAAGATTTTTCAATGCCAAGAACCTTGATCAGAGAGTAAAAAGGGTGTAAATTTCACAATGGTGTAAAACTAAAATGGGATATACCGGGCTAGGATTCGAGCTACATGAACAAGGGCCAAACCATCCACCCAAGAATGGAATCGTCGAGCGAAAACACTTGATAACCTCCTGGAAGCAGCTTTTCCTACCAACAGACCTTTCTCCATCAATTAGGAATCTGATGCTGTCACTAAATACATTCCTTAAATGGTAGCCATTTTTTGAGTGTTTATTTTTTGGTGTCTATTCCACATATAAATCACCATTGCTCTTGATTTTCTTGACTGTATATCTCATAAATGTCAACATATGCACGTGTGTATTAGTTTATGATCATTTTTCAATGCCGAGAACCTCGGTCAGAGAGTAAAAAAGGCCTAAGGTTCAGAATGTTGTAAAACTAAAATGGGAAATACCGGGCTAGGATTCGATTTACAGGATCAAGGGCCAAACCAACCACCCAATAATGGAATCGTCGAGCGAAAACACCAGACAACCTCTTGAAAGAAGCTTTTCTTGCCACCAGACCTTTCTCTATCAATTAGGAATCGGATGCCGTCACTAAACACATTCCTTAATTTGCAGCCATTTTTTGAATGTTTATTTTTTGGTGTCTAATCCACATATATATCACCATTGCTCTTGATTTTCTTGACTATATATCTCTTAAATGTCAACATATACACGTGTGATTTAGTTTACCAAGATTTCTCAATGCCGAGAACCTCGATCAGAGAAAAAAAGTCGAAAGGTTCACAATGGTGTAAAACTAAAATGGGATATACTGGGCTAGGATTCAAGTTACAGGAACAAGGGTCAAACCAACCACCCAAGAATGGAATCGTCGAGCGAAAACACTTGACAACCTCCTGGAAGCAGCTTTCCTTACCAACAGACCTTTTTCCATCAATTAGGAATCTGATGCTGTCACTAAACACATTCCTTAAATGGTAGCCATTTTTTTGAGTGTTTATTTTTTGGTGTCTATTCCATATATATATCACCATTGCTCTTGATTTTATTGACTGTATATCTCATAAATGTCAACATATACACGTGTGTATTAGTTTATGATGATTTTTCGATGCCGAGAACCTCGGTCAGAGAGTAAAAAAGGCGTAAGGTTCAGAATGTTGTAAAACTAAAATGGGAAATACCGGGCTAGGATTCGAGTTACAGGATTAAGGGCCAAACCAACCACCCAAGAATGGAAACGTCGAGCGAAAACACCAGACAACCTCCTGAAAGCAGCTTTTCTTGCCACCAGACCTTTCTCCATCAATTAGGAATCTGATGCCGTTAGTAAACACATTCCTTAAATTGCAGCCGTTTTTTGAGTGTTTATTTTTTGGTGTCTAATCCGCATATATATCACCATTGCTCTTGATTTTCTTGACTGTATATCTCTTAAATGTCAACATATACACGTGTGATTTAGTTTACCAAGATTTCTCAATGCCGAGAACCTCGATCAGAGAATAAAAAAAGGCGAAGGTTCACAATGGTGTAAAACTAAAATGAGATATACTGGGCTAGGATTCAAGTTACAGGAACAAGGGCCAAACCAATCACCCAAGAATGGAATCGTCGAGCGAAAACACTTGACAACATCTTGGAAGAAGCTTTTCTTGCCACCAGACCTTTCTCCATCAATTAGGAATCTGACGCCGTCACTAAACACATTCCTTAAATTGCAGCCATTTTTTGAGTGTTTATTTTTTGGTGTCTAATCCGCATATATATCACCATTGCTCTTGATTTTTATGACTGTATATCTCTTAAATGTCAACATATACACGTGTGTATTAGTTTACGAAGATTTTTCAATGCCGAGAACCTCGATCAGAGAGTAAAAAAGGCTTAAGTTTCATAATGGTGTAAAACTAAAAAGGGGTATACCGGGCTAGGGTTCGAGTTACATGAACAAGGACCAAATGTTAGTGCATATGTCTGTTGACTTCGTCTTATGTCTTGTATCGAGTCATGTTACTAGAATAGATAGACCAGGACATGTTGTACTATGGATTCGGGAAACAAGCCTGAACCAGCCACCTCACACGAGGTGACCAAGTTCATGCGACGTGGCAGGTTCATGCGACCTGGCCAGTTCGTGCGACCTGGGAAGTTCATGGGGTCTGGCCAGAAAGCATGAAATGGTTCGTGGGGTCTGGCCAGAAAGCATGAAATGGTTCATGGGGTCTGGCATTCCTATAAATAGGTGTCTTAGGTCTTCATTTGTAACTTTGTGATTCCAGAGACGAAGTGCTGCCGAAGTGTCGAACGATCTGTAAACACTATCAAATCAAAACAATCGACAGTTAAAGTGATTCTAAGTGTGAATCTAGCTGATATAACATCAATACGTCTGATTCCGCCTTTCGTATTGATCGAGAACTCTTCTGAACGACTCGTTTGATCGAATCCCCGATCCTACAAGTGGTATCAGAGCTGAGGAGGAAGAGTTCTTACCATTTCAGCTTGATTTCTTCAAAAACATCTTCTTTCTACTCATTTTCTACACTTTTTCTTCAAAATCAGAAAGTTTTCACGGTTAAATTGAGCTGAATTTCACAAATAACACGTAAAACACTATTTTGAACAATCGTTGAACAAATTTGACCGTAAAATCAACCTAAAACTTGATAAAAATTGACAAAATCATGAACTTTTGGACTTAGAATTCTCAAACGAGGTGGATATTCATTCAAATCGTTTGAATTTTGAACCAAATCGCGCGAAAACCATTTAGATCGTTCGACAAATCATCAAATCGTTTGAAACTATGTTCCAGGTCGTGCGGTTTTAGTCAGGTCGTTTGAAATCTGACCAGGTCGCACGAAAATCTTACCAAGTCGCTTGAAAATCTGACCAGGTCGCACGTAAATCTTAACCAGGTCGCTTGGTTTGGGTCAGGTCGCACGGTTTGACAACACATCAGGTCGCACGGTTTAATATTAGGTCCAGATCGTTTGAAAAAAGCTTCAGGTCGTTTGAAACTAGTCAGGTCGCTTAAAATCCTAGATCATTTGGAAGTTTAACCAGGTCGCACGGTGTGAGTGAAAACGTCCAGATCGCGTGAAAAAAACTCCAGACCGCGTGAAATATAGCTTTCAGTTCGTACGGTGGTTAAAACTTATCAGGTCGCGTGGAATTTTTGTTAGATCGTTTGAAAAAAATCTATTTTTGTGAACTCTCGATATTGAAACATGGAAAACGAATTCTATAACGCATTCGATACTACCTCAGCTACTACAAGTTCAGTTGCTCAGAACGTAAACATGGAAAATGAAACGGGAACGTTGCAGAAACCCCCAAAGCTGATGAGCATTGAAGAATATTACAGTTGGCAAGAACGGTTCGAGAATTGGGTTCAAGCAAACCATTTAAGGTCTTGGGAGTGTATTGAAACTAAGTATGTTCGACCTCGTTCTGATGTGGGAGTTATAAAGATTATTTCTGAATTTTCGGATAAAGAGAGAGACATGTACAAGGCAGAAAAATGATGATCAGTTTACTTCAACAAGTTGTGAAATAAGACATTTTCGTATTACTTCAACATGATGGTAGTGCACGTTCGATTTGGGAAGCACTTCGCACAAAATTCGAAGGAAGTACGGAGATGATCAAGAATAAAAGAATCATTATTAAAGAAAGAATTTGAATTGTTTTCAAGTTTACCGGGTGAAACTACAAAGACTCTTACTGAGAGATATTGTCATTTAGTGCGTTCAATGACACGGTTGGATATCAATAAAGATCGAGAGGAATGGGTTGAAAAATTAGCCGATGCTTTACCTCAAAATGAATGGGGTACATATCTTATGATTTTGAAGAATACCGGAGAGTATGATAGATTGTCAATTGCTCAATTCATTGAAAAACTTGAAGGACAAGATCTTGAACAACAAAAGATCGCTAGAATGAACAATTTAAGTGGTCAACAAGATATCAAGATGTATTTCAAAGATAATGTTCAAAATGTTGAAGCTAGTCCAAAGATCCAGACCGCTTTCAGCCCAGAAAACTCATTCGGATCACTCAATCAAAGTTCAATCAACAACAGTGGATTTTCTTCATATTCGAGTGTTAGTCCTAATGTTTCAACTTCAAATTATCAGTCTCAAAGCTCAAACAACGGTAATGGACAGGTGCTACAATGGAAGAAGTCGCTAAAGGTTATATGGCATTACTAGTTACTGTGTTAGAATCATATGAGAGTTTGGTTGCGGGAAGGATCGGAAATCCTATGTTAACAAAAGAGGATTACAATCAAATTGATGCTGAGGAAATGGAGCTAATGGATATTAAGTGGTGTTTAGTTAGTGTGTTGAGGAGAGCTGAGAAATTTAAGCAAATTACCGGAAGAGATGACTTACGTGATGCTAATGTTTCTACTTTAGGTTTTGATAAGGCTAAAGTTACTTGTTTTCGGTGCAGGGAAAAAGAACATTTCAAGAGAGAATGTACCAACCGAGAAGCAGGAGGAGCTCAGAATCCTTTTGGGAACAATGAATATTATCGGAAAGCAATATATCATCAGGTAGCTCAACAACCGTCATCATCCCGTACTATTTCAATTGAAGATGGAAAGAAGAAAGCTTGTATTACTATGCCTCCAGATCAAGAATATGAAAGATTGCCAGAGGGATTTAGCTGGGATAAATGTATTTCGGCTAAAAGTAACTCAAAGTTTAGAGCATTTGTTGCACAGAACATTCAAGAGCCAGAGTTGATGAAAGAATGGATGGATGTGTTTGCAAATGATGAGAAAAGTCAAGATGGAGCGTCTGTCTCTTCAGAAGATAGTTCAGAAAAGACACCAGTCTTTGATCAATCACCAATTGATAGCAGTGATGATGATGAAGAAATTAAACAAATAAACATTGGTTAAACTCGTCTATCTCCTGAAAGTTTCAAATTTTTTTTGCAGATAAATTGGAGAAACTAAAGGAGAAACGAGCAGCAAAAGAAAAGAAAGAGGTAAAATGTGAGAATGTTGTTCAGGTGGAAGAGAAGTATGAACAGAGTGAAGAAGTTGAAGTTGTTGAAAAGATTGTAGAGGTCACAAAACCTTGTCTGAAATGTTTGGAACCATGCAAACATTGTGAAGAGAAAGATAAGAAGATTAGTGAGCTAGACAAGATGAAAGAAAAATTGTTGTTCAATGTTAAGTAGGTGAAAGAATCTTATGATGTGTTGAACAGAACAGTCAACCAGTTGGAAAAAAACAAACTCAGAAAGGAAAGATTCTTTGACAATGATGAATGCAGTGATGATGTCTAACCAGAAGGCTATCAATCACTATATTGATGAGTGTGCAAAGTTGAAGCAAGAATTAGAGACTGAAAAGATTGAGAATGGAAGAATCAGACGATTACTAATGAGTTACTGAAGTTCTGATTATTTGATTGATAGAATCTATCCGACAGTAGCAGGTTTTGAAGCTTTTCAAGATAAGAAGTCGGAAGATACGGATACTGGTAAGAAACAAAGTGCAAATTATAACAAGTTTTCGCCTCCGATCTGGGAAGGTTATTCTCCCAGAAAACCAAATTCGGAACAAGTCAAAAAGGCCGTCAATATAAAGTTAAAGTCTGAAACAACTGATAAGTTACCAGACAACATTGACGTCACATTCACATCGTCTGATACTGATCATGAGTCTGAGTTAATAAAGAAAGTGGTTGATCAGGTGTTGGATAAGGATGAGGAGTCAGAGTCAAAGTCTGAATCTGAGAGCTCAAGTTCATCAGTTGACAGTTCGAAATCATCGGTCAAAAAGGCTTACAATAAAGATTTTCTGTTATCAAAAAAATAATTTGAATGACGAAACATTCAAAGTAGCATATACTTTGAATGACTCCGACAAATTATATTCTGATGAAGAATTTCCAATAAGAGGTGTTAAAACTGAAATGATTAACAAGGTTTTCAAATTAACAGAAATTAATATTTCTGAAATAAAAGATGTAAATCTTCCTAAAAAACCTAAATATACTTCTAGAGTTCAACAACGTTTAAACAAGAAGAAAGGTTTCGGTTCATGTTGGTGCATACATCTGTCGACTTCGTCTTGTATCGAGTCCTGTACTAGATTGTTAGATCAGGGCACGTAGTTCGAGAAAGTAGATTTGAATGTGATTTCGCTTGAAGGAAGTAATTCTGCTTGAAATGACATTTGTCACTTTCAAGCGGAATCATAACACTTCTTATTTCGCTTGAATCAGTTTAGAGCGGAATCAGATCCCGCTTGGAGCTGTTTCAAGCGGAATCTCTACTTTATAAATAGCATCCCAAGCGAAATCATATGTATCAGTTCTGGATTTGGATACCGAGGTGCTGCCGGTTTATCCTGTGATTGTAAACAGTGTTATATTAATCAGAAAGTGGTTTAAAGTGATTTGCAAGCTGTTTCGAAGTCTATTTCTCTGGTTCCGCCTTTGAAATAGATTAAAACTCCTCTGATCGACTTGTTCGGGCCTGAAAACGATCCTACAAGTGGTATCAGAGCTCAGGAGGATGAGTTCTTACCGATTCAGCTCAAAATTTCTGTTTTCTACACCTTCTTTTCAAAATCAACAAATTTTTATGGTTAAAATCGGTTAATTTTCTCACATATTGTGTAAAACTGTGTTGTAACAAACCCTTGAAAATTTCATAACAAAATTCGGATTAAAAGTGGTAAAATGGACTAAAAAGGTTATTCCGCTTGAACAAACATTTTCTGATTTCGCTTCAATATCGTTATTCCGCTTGAAATTTTCAAGCGAAATCAGTGATTCCGCTTGAAATAGTTTGATTCCACTTCAAAGTAGTTATTTCGCTTGAAAGTTCAAGTGAAATCAGTGATTTCGCTTCAAAAGGCCTGATTACGCTTCTAATTGTAATTCCGCTCGAAATAACTTGGTTATTTCGCTTGAAAGTACTAATCTCGCTTGAAAAGTTTGTTTCCGCTTGAACAGGGTATTTCGCTTGAAAAGTGTTGTTTTTGAAAAACGTGTTACCGAATCATGGAAGAAGAGTTCTATAACGCATTTGCTACATCTTCAAGTACTCCAGCTACCATTGCTCAAAACATGAACTTAGAAAATGAAACCGGAACTTTACAGAAACCCCCAAAACTTATGGGAATTGAAGAGTACCATGGCTGGAAACATCATTTTGAAAATTGGGCTCAGGCAAACCATCTAAGAGCTTGGGAAAGTATTGAAACCAAGTATGTTAGACCACTGAGTGCTTTGAAAGTTGATAAAATCATTTCAGAATTCACAGAACAAGAGAGAGACAGTTATAAAGGAGAGAAAATGATGATTAGTCTCCTACAACAAGCTGTCAAATAAGACATCTTTATTTTGCTTCAGCATGATGGGAGTGCGTTTTCGATCTGGGAAGCACATAAGAAGAAAAATGAAGTTCAGAGAAAAGAGACAAGAACTTGTTTTAGATGCAATGAAGTTGGTCACATTGCATGGAATTGTCCGTTGGCAACAAAGACAAAACAAGGAGTCTCAGAAAAACTGAAAGATATTGTGATTGATAACACCGAACCACCAACTGAAAGGTTTAAAGTGTTTAAAAACTCAACATATGAAGTTGGTGAGTGTTCGAAAAGGTTTTACAGGAGAAGTGTGAAGCTTGACAATCAAAAGTGGGTAGTTAAGAAATCTGAGGCAAAATCTGGCGATGAATCTGATTCCACAAAATCAGAGGAGTCACATGTTGTTAAAAGGAGTGAAAACTCAGTTCCTCCAATGGATGATGAGAACTTTCCACCATTGAGGACTGAGAATTTTAAACAAAAGATTGGGAAAGTTGATATCTCGAATCAATTTTATTCTGAAAAGAATGAATTTGATGTTGAGAAAACTTTTAATGGAAATGTGAAGAAAATTTTTGGAAAAATGATCGATGGGAAGGTTAAAGGGGTAAAAGACTTTTATGCAACAAAGAAAGCAACCTATACCCCAATTAAAGAAGAGTTGGTATCACCCAAAGCTGGTCAGGCTTGGGTGGACATTTTCTTTCATTGAAAAACCTGACTTGCCGGAGCTCTCAAGTTTATAATCGTGGAGCAGGAATCGACATCATTCTCGTTAAAATAGTTTTTGTGAAAGATCTTAAAATTGTTGAATCTTACAGGTTGTGACTTGCCGGAGCTTCCAGGTTGGTAAGTGTGAAGCAGGAATCAGCATCTTTATTGATAAAATGTTTTTGTGTATATGTGGTATTCCTACAAGGGGTTAATCAGGGACATAAGTTGTACTTGATTTTCTTTCAAGTGATACAGAGGTTTGCTCTGACAAAGTGATTACTCAAGGTCATTAATTTGAACTTGATGTAATCCTCATACATGTGATTAAAAATGTACAATGTGATGAGTTTACCCCGAACCTACAAGTGGTTAAAACAAAACTTATTTTCCGGAAAAACCATTTTGATTAAAACAAACTTAAGTGTTATGAAATCTAAATGGGAAAATAGTTTGTTGAAAGGTGGAGTTCTGATTGTTTTATGCCAAGTGGATGGCGACCTGAAGTGATTCGATATCAGTTGTCAATTTTCTTGTATAGTTTGTTTTCAAATTTCTTTAAATGTATTTGCATTTTAGGGGGAGTAAGAAATTCAGAAAATCCAAAAATATTAGAAAATTTGAAAAAATCCAAAAACATGATAAAAATCAAAAATGAGTTCGTTGTGAAAAGAGGAAATGATAGTACATCAGTGGACTGTCGCAACATGCTAAAGAAATGGAAAGTTAAAAATGTGATAAACAATCTCACTGATGATATGCCAGTAGGTTTTTGCACATTTAGTAGATTGTGACGAGATATAAACCTAAAATTCTAACTTGCTTATATCGTGGGTAACATCTCTTGAATATATGGGTAACCCCTGAAATCTTGTTTGAAAGGTCCCTTTTTTCTGAGATACTAGGTCTTTATGCTTAGTGATATCTGGGGTATTATCCCGGCGCTTCTGCTGAATGGAAATTCTGACCTAGTCCCCGAATAATACTTTACGCTTTGCTTGAAATAAGCACCGCCCTCAGCATAAAAATGATGAAACATTGAAAAATGCTATCATGTGCTGTTGAAGAAAAGATCCTCTACAGGGGACACACCAAAAGTCGAGCCGACATCTCTCTGCTGAACGGAAGTTCTAACCTGAGCTCTCACGGTTTCGCATCTAACCTCTTACAGATATCATCTAGGTATACTCACCTGTAAGACTGAATATTGGGATCTGGATATGGGAGTATATTCAAGTGTTGGGACACGCGAATAAGTTTAAGTGCTTAAAACATTAATATCATATCTCGAAACAGTTTAACTTTGTGTGAAAATTTAAATGGACCAGTATACTGACAATCTAAGTGAATTGTTTAGAACTTAAAATGAAATGAAGCTTAACGGTGTTGGTGATTTGTCTCATAAACTGATATGATCCTCTTACGCAAACTCACAAAAATATTGTGTGTAAATATTTCTTTACTACATTTCATTTAATCTAAAAAATCCAAAAAGATTTTCAGTGTGTTTTAGCAAAAATTTTGAAAATTCAAAAAGATTTTATTTCATCTTGTTTTCGACAACTGATGACTGGAGAGCTGATTTTCAAAATTCCGAGTGCTATACATTATGACTATTTTGTGAGGGGGAGTCTGTTTAAATCTAAAAATGTTTGAATATTCTTCTGCAAATGGTCACAGAGAGTCTGGGTTGGTGCATATATTTTAATATTCAATTGTTAAAATTTGTGAAATTTATTGTGAGGTAGAGACTGTGCAGGTTTGAGTAAGAGATGGGTTAATCGGTCCTGAGAAGCTTGTGATTGAAGAGAGCCAGGTTTCGATACCTAAGTAGATTGAGAGCCAGATTATGATCCTGAAGCTGATGATGCTGATGAACTTAAGGAATCAAAAGATCTGATCAAGAGAATTAGAAAGCTTGATTTCAATTCCAGCACATCGAAAGGGGGAGTCTAAAGACATCCGAGTGAAGGATAGAGGATTTATAAGAAGCCCAAAGACTGATCAAGATTGAAGATGAGAAGACTCGACACTGAAGACTCGTCAACATCTGAGGGGGAGTCTGATGGTGCATACATCTGTCGACTTCGTCTTGTATCGAGTCCTGTACTAGATTGTTAGATCAGGGCACGTAGTTCGAGAAAGTAGATTTGAATGTGATTTCGCTTGAAGGAAGTAATTCCGCTTGAAATGACATTTGTCACTTTCAAGCGGAATCATAACACTTCTTATTTCGCTTGAATCAATTTGGAGCGGAATCAGATCCCGCTTGGAGCTGTTTCAATCGGAATCTCTACTCTATAAATAGCATCCCAAGCAAAATCATATGTATCAATTCTGGATTTGGATACCGAGGTGCTGCCGGTTTATCCTGTGATTGTAAACAGTGTTATATTAATCAGAAAGTGGATTAAAGTGATTTGCAAGCTGTTTCGAAGTCTATTTCTCTGTTTCCGCCTTTGAAATAGATTAAAACTCCTCTGATCGACTCGTTCGGGTCTGAAAACGATCCTACAGTTCAGGTCATCAAAAGAAACCGAATCATAAAAGTAATTTAAAAAAAGAAGGGACTAGGTTTTATTCCACCTGAAAATCATAAAAATGAGAAAATTTATAAACCAAAAACTAAATTTGTTTCAGGAGCAAGTTCTGAATAAGAGAAAAAGAGCTCATTCTGGAAGCAATCGAACAAAGCGTTTCTTGCAGAAAAACAGAAACATGAGAAGAATGAAGCTAATCAGAAAAAGGAGACAAGAACTTGTTACCGATGCAAAAAAGTTGGTCACATGCCTGGAACTGTCCAAAGGCAACCAACACACAACAGGGAGTGTCTTCTAAACTCAAAGAAAAAGTTGTTGATAAAACTGAACCACCAACTGAAAAAATTTAAAATGTTTAAAAACTCAACATATGAAGTTGGTGAGTGTTCTAAAAGGTTTCACGAAAGAAGAGTGAGTCTTAACAACCAAACGTGGGTTGCTAAGAAATCAGATGTTAAATCTGGCGATGAATTTGTTTCTTCAGAAGCAAAGGAGCCACTTTCTGGCGATAAATCTGACTCGTCAAAGTCAGAGGAGCCACAAGTTGAGCTAAAAAGAGAAAAGTCAGTACCGCCAATGTATGTCAACATTCCACCATTGCGGACTGAAAATTTAAAACAAAAAGTTGGAAAAGTAGAAATTTCGAATCAATTCTATTCTGAAAAGAAAGAATTCGATGTCGAAAAGGCTTTCAATGGGAAAGTAAAACATATTTTTGGAAAAATGGTCGATGGTAGGGCCAAAGGGGTAAAAGAATTTTATGAATCTAAGAGGAGAACTTACACACCGAGTGAAAATAACTCGGATGCACCCAAAGCCGGTCAGGCCTTGGTGTCAACATTCTTTGTTTGAAATCCTGACTTGCCGGAGCTCCCAAGTTGGTAATCGTGGAGCATGAATCGGCATCATTCTTGAAAAATGTTTGTGTGAAAAAACCTACAAGTGATAGTTTTTACAAAGTGGTTGAAAGAATAAAGTGATGAACGAATCCCCATGATGTATGAATTCAACAAAACTAATTTTTCTGAAAAAACCATTTTGATTAAAACAAACTTAAGTGTTTTGAAATCATAATGGGAAAATAGTTTGTTGTCAGGGGGAGTTCTGATTGTTTAAGCCAAGAGAATGGAGAATTGAAGCAATTCACATCAGTTTGTCATTTTATTTGTACAGTTTATTGCTTTTATTTTCAAATTTTCCCAGAAAATCAAAAATTGAAACATAATTTTTATTTTAGGGGGAGTAAAAAAATTAAAAAAAAAAATTGAAAATTTGAAAAATCCAAAAACATGATAAAATAAAAAATCCAAAAACATCGAAAAATCAAAAATGATTTTTGTTGTCAAAAAGAGGAAATGATAGTACATCAGTGGACTATCACAACATGCTAAAGAAATGGAAAGTCAAAATGTTTTTAAACAAGTCTCACTGATGATGTGCCAGTAGACTTCACATGACTAGTAGATTGAATTTGAGATATAAACCTAAATATCAATACAAATATCAATACTTGCTTATCTCGTGGGGAACATCTCTCGGATATATGGGTAACCCCCGAAATCTTGTTTGAGAGATTGCCTAATTCTGAGATACTAGGTCTTTATACTGTTTGATATCTGGGGTATTATACCTGGTCTTCTGATATTGCGGAAGCAATGGCCTAGACCTAGTATAATACTTAATGCGCTTTAAAAGCTTTCCCTCCGCATATAAATTGAAAAATATCGAAAGATATGAATCCATTGCAGTTGAAGAAAAGATCCCCTAAAGGGAACACACCTAAAGTCGAGCCTTCATCTCTTTGACTGAATGGAAGTTCATACCTGAGCTCTCAAGGTCTCGCACTAACCCAGAATACAGATATCAAATTGGTATACTCATCTGTGAGACTGAATCTAGGGAATTTTGATACGGGAGTATATTCTGAGGTGGGACACGCGAATATGTTTAAGTCCTTAAAACACTAATTCGTATCTCGAATCAATTGAAATTTGTGTAGAAGTTTATGTGGACAACAATACTGACAATCAGAAGTGAATTTGTTTAAGACTTAAAGTTAAATCAAGAACAACGGTGTTAGTGATAAGTCTCAAAAACTGATATGATCCTCTTACACAAACTCACAAAAAAGATGTCTGTATATAGTTTATTTCCCAAAATCCAAAAAGATTTTCAGTATGTTTTAGCATAAAATTTTGAAAATTCAAAAAGATTTTTTCATATTATTTTCGGCAACTGATGTTTGGAAAGCTGATTTTCAAAATTCCAAGTGTTGATGAACAATAGGGTTGGGAGAGTTTGCTTGAAATGAGAAATGATTTTGAAATGATTAAATGGTTCATTAATTTGAAACCAAATTTGAGTGTTACGAATATAAGTGGTTAAGCAGAGATCATAAATGAGAGATCAAATTGATTTGAGAATGTTTCAAGTAGTTTCTAAAATTGTTATAAATAAAAAACCTTATGTTTTGGATAGAGTATGTGCAGGTAAAAAGCTTTGAAAGAGCTAGGTTTCAACTCCTGAGGATTTTCCGCATAACCATATGCAGATTAGAGCCAGGTTTCCGATTCAAAGCTTACAGATAGTGAATTCCAGACTGCGATCCCAGCTTATCGAAAGCTGGAGTCTGAAGGCATAAGAGCCAGATTCAGTTATTGGAACAGCGTTCGAGATAGAAGCTGCTAATGCTGATAAGCTAAAGGAATCAAGAGACCTGATAAAGAGAATTAGAGAGAGAATAGAGCCAGGTTGAGATTCTAATAGAAAAAGAGGGAGATTGATGAGGATGCTTACAGAGAAAGATACTTTGGTGAAAGTGAGAAGACCGATCAAGACTAAAGACTCGACACACTGAAGACTCGTCATCATCCAAGGGGGAGTTTGTTAGTGCATATGTCTGTTGACTTCGTCTTATGTCTTGTATCGAGTCATGTAACAAGAATAGATAGACCAGGACATGTTGTACGAGAGAATCGGGAAACAGGCCTGAACCAGCCACCTCACACGAGGTGACCAAGTTCATGCGACCTGGCAGGTTCATGTGACCTGGCCAGTTCGTGCGACCTGGCAAGTTCATGGGGTCTGGCCAAAAAGCATGAAATGGTTCGTGGGGTCTGGCCAGAAAGCATGAAATGGTTCGTGGGGTCTGGCATTCCTATAAATAGGTGTCTTAGGTCTTTATTTGTAACTTTGTAATTCCGGAGACGAAGTGCTGCAGAAGTGTCGAACAATCTGTAAACACTATCAAATCAATACAATCAACAGTTAAAGTGATTCTAAGTGTGAATCTAGCTGATATAACATCAATACGTCTGATTCCGCCTTTCGTATTGATCGAGAACTCTTCTGAACGACTCGTTTGATCGAATCCCTGATCCTACACCAAACCAACCACCCAAGAATGAAATCGTCGAGCGAAAACACCAGACAACCTCCAACCTCCTGGAAGCAGCTTTTCTTACCAACAGACCTTTCTCCATCAATTAGGAATCTGATGCCGTCACTAAACACATTCCTTAAATTCTAGCCATTTTTTGAGTGTTTATTTTTTGGTGTGTAATCCGCATATATATCACCATTGCTCTTGATTTTCTTGACTGTATATCTCTTAAATGTCAACATATACACATGTGATTTAGTTTACGAAGATTTTTCAATGTCGACAACCTCGATCAGAGAGTAAAAAAGGCGTCAGGTTTACAATGGTGTAAAATTAAAATGGGATATACCTGGCTAGGATTCGAGTTACAGGAACAAGGGCCAAACCAACCACCCAAGAATGGAATCGTCGAGCGAAAACACTTGACAACCTCTTGGAAGCAGCTGTTCTTACTAGCAGACCTTTCTCCATCAATTAGGAATCTGATGCTGTCACTAAACACATTCCTTAAATTGTAGCCATTTTTTAGTGTTTATTTTTTGGTTTCTAATCCGCATATATATCACCGTTGCTCTTGATTTTCTTGACTGTATATCTCTTAAATGTCAACATATATTGATGCGTGTGTGGTGTGATATATTTTTAAGTACATTTTTAGCCCTTTTTACACGTTAGTAAAGTTTTAAATTTATAAAACACGATATTTTTCTAACACCAAACACACATATGGGCAAGTGCACCCTTCGTGAGCTTAGTATAGTGTTGGCAAGATACCGAGGTCGTCCAAGGACACAAGAGCTTTTAATACCGGTTTATCCTCAACGTCTAATCAAATCAAAGGTTTAGAAAAAGGTTTTAAACTATAAAATAAAAACTAAAAATGCTGAAAAATAAAAATAAAAATAAAAATAGATAGACAAGATGAATCACTTGGATCCGACTCGTGTTTAGTATAACCTTTGATTATTTCCGTACTTTTGCACTTTTTAAGAGATTATCTTAGTTATTTAGTAGGCCCCTCTTTTGAAGGTGACGTTACCCTCAACCCAGTAGTTTGAGCCAGCAAGGATACTGTAACAACTCTCACCAAAACTATTAATTTATTATTTTATTTGTCCAATAGGAAACCCTAATTGAGACCCCCAAGTAATATTGCAGAAACCCTAAAATTTTCAAAACTATTGAAATCAGGATCAGGACCCCTAAAACTCAGGGGGGGTATTCCCTTAATCGAAATTATCTTCACAATTCGTTGTCAAAATTGAATTTTTATGAAACGTTGACTCACCAGGGCTATACAAGACACGAGGCAACCCTAGGCTAGGGGGTGTGCCCCGCGACTCGCGACAGGGGAGGAGGATCCCTTCGCGACTCGCAGGAGGATCAATTCGGGCTAGAAGGCCCCTGGCCTGGGGCTTGATCAGTTTGCCTGTTTCGACGCAAAAAATCGAATTGTACGCTGAGTTACACACTGTTTACTTCAAAACACACACACACCGCACGAAACGCTACCGCGACAACAGGGTAATAACTCGATCGCTGCTACGATTCAATGTCCGATCGATTGAAACCGATCCAATGGATGTTTAAGTGCTGCCTACATTAGGGTTATACTTTGTCATTCGTTGTGAATTCGATGGGTGTTTAAGTATTGCACTTTGTCATTTGTTGTGAGGGTGTTCATCTCGTGAGTTATCGTAAATGCTGTATTAGTTACTAACCTAGTTTCGTGTGCATTGTTATTTGAATTAGGTTAATCAGGTTTATCAGTAGGCTAAACTCTGCCCATCAAACTTGCAAAGTGAGTCATTCTCTTTTTATTAACAGTGTTTTACAATACTCCAAATTATTTTCAAAAGTTATAATTACACGGATTAAGTCGTGGTTATCTTAAACCACTGGCTAGTGGGGTATTTTGCACATTACTAATTTCTCACGTTGGGCTAATAAATCCTAACAGTGATAATCATCACTACTTGGGTGAAAGGACCCAATAGTGGTATGACCATCGTCACTAGGAGGTGACACGGCGCCAGATAAAAATAAGATAGAAGCCATTGTAATCGCTCTTATGCTGTAATTATAACTATGTGTCATTTCATCAAATGGAATGATTCACCAGTATTTCCCCGCTGACAAAACCTTTTTAAAACATGTTTCAAGTGACGTGCTGTGAATCAAGGAAAAGTGCTACGGGGCACTAACAAGCTTGAAGTAGTGGCTCAGTAAAATAAATAAACATGTTTTTTTGTAAAACAGGGTTTTCTCGGCGAAATTTCCCTATTGTAAATTACGGGGTTTATCCCGAATTATGAAATAAAATAGTAATCGGGCATTTTCAAGTTTAAACGATCCTGCTAGACTTCTGCTGTAAACATAAATACCACGGGTTCCTGTCCCGCGGCTCCTGAAACGGGTAAAACCGGGGCGGGGGCCGTGACAGGAAAAGGTGGTATCAGAGCCACTGGTTTAAGCCAATTAAGTATTTAGAAATACTTAATTTATCTAATTGCCATTCTGTGATTTTGTGAAATTTTAGTTTACACAATTTTAACTTAAGGTTGTATGTGTCTTCGTGTGTGCTAACAGTATGAATGAACTATCAGAAGCCCTTCAAAACTTTACTATCCATACCACAGATATGGATACCCCTGGTACCTTCACGGGATACCAGGCGGATATCGAGGAGCCGATGGTGTTCAAAGCCCAACCGCCGGAGAAACCAAAAGTAGTGAAAAAGAGACGGAGGTTTGTAGGTTGGAGGCGTGTACGTAGGAAGAAACCAGCAACACAGAAAGTTGCCAAGAAGGAGGATCCAAAGGACAAGGGAAAAGGAATAGAGACTGGGGAGAGTTCCAGGCAAGACCAAGAAATGTTATCCTGGGAGAAGGAGTTAGATCGTAAATTGGCACTTGTCGACCTCATCAGACCTGCCGATGAAAACCTCTTTAATTACCCAGCTGAAGACCTACTTCCCGTTAACCTAGAACCTGCCATTCCAGATCCCATTGTTCACCCTAGACCTCTACCAGGAGCACTAGAAGAATGGTGGACCACCGACTGGCAATTTCAAAACCTCATGAATAACTCTAATACCTTTCTCCCTCAGTTCGACCCGGAGCCTGCACCAAACCCACCAATGAGCAACGAAAATTTGGCTGAACTCCGCCACTATGGCGAGGAGCTAGTGGATGCCGGAAATCGGATCCGGGAAGTGGGAGAATAGATCTCCTGGAAGTACGATGAGAGGCAACGTCGTTTCTGAAATGCCAGCGAACAGGGATAGTATGGGGTTGTGTGGTTGTGGTTGTATAATAATAATAGTAGTAAAAATATAATCATGTGAAATAACTTAAAAAAATAAAACTTTGTAAGATAACAGGTGTGTACGGACGCATGTTATAATATATAAAAATCGGATAGTCGCAAGATCGACAATTTTGGCTATACTTGTTAGTGTGATTATATGTGTTTTTGGTGTTATTTGACTATTTGTTGATTTACAGTATGGGTAAGCAAAGAATTTCAGACATCTATCGTCAACTAGATAGTGCACAAAAGGATAAGGGAACCTCATCTCAATCAGATTCCTCAAGATACTCAGTAAATACTAAGGAAGGATATTTACTCGTAAAGCACAGTTTGAGAACCACTTACCGCTAAGAAAAGAAGTTGGATTATTAGAAAAAGTCAAGAGAAAATAGGGACGTCAAAATCAAAAGAAGTGATAATAAATAAGGAAACTCAGGAAATAGGCAAAAACCCACCTTGGGAAGATGAATTGGATGAAAAATGGGCAGATCTCTATATGTTAGCCACTACAGCAGTAAATCTTGATTCTTAATTAAGATAAACTGCCAAACTTAGACCAACCAAGGAAGATAGATAAATAACTTAATAAGAGGAGATAGAATAAATGCCGAGCATAATATTCCTAGCTAAATTAAAATAATGGTATATTTTGAATTTCAGTTGTAAGTTGTAATAGACATATATATAAGATCGCAATGTTTGCTATTTTTAAATAGAGTTTGATTGTACCGTTGTACCAAAATGTTTGTACTAAATATTAGCTTGTGATTGATAAACATTCAGATGGAACACGCGGTTAATGAACCAGTTAATGAAGTTAATCAATCGGAACACAATAACGAGGATCACTTTCTAAACCGGTAAGACATAGAAAACATCGTCGCTCAGGGAATAGTTAATGCTATTCCAGCAATCGTCGCTGCGGTTAAAAGTCCGGTTGAGCCTTCGCAATCTCACCCCAATAAACGCACGCGCGACGATAATTCCAGTAATAGTATTAATGGAGGCGGTAACAATGATAATGGGATTCAAGCCCCAGTATACAAAAGAATGAAAGCTGCAACACCTGGTTACACTTACAAGGAATTTCTCGCCTGTAAACCAGCTGAATTTGCAGGCAATGAAGGGGCGACAGTCGCACTGCGTTGGTTAGAGAAAACTGAAGCAGTAATTAAAATAAGTAAATGTGTAGAGCAAGACAAAGTTATGTATGCTTCTCACCTTTTCAAGGAAGAAGCATTAGAATGGTGGAATACTGTATTACAAGCCAAGGGAAGCGACAGGGCTTATGCCATGAATTGGGAAGAATTTAAGCAATTGGTGGAAAGAAAATTATGTCCCAAATATGAAAAAGAACAAATGGCAAACAAGTTCCTGAGCCACCTAATGGTGGATGTTGACTATCGAGGGTATACTTCGAAGTTCTTCGAGTATGCTCAAATTGTACCTATTCTGGCATCGCCAGAGCCGGTACTTATTTCTCGCTACATTTGGGGTTTAATTAGCGAGATTCGTGATATCGTCAAGGCGGATAGACCCCGTGCGATTGACGATGCGGTGGAATTAGCCAACACCTTGACCGACGGACTGGTGCTCACGCGAGAAGAAAATAGAAAGAAGGAAGTGGCCCAGAAGATTACCCTAGGATTTCGTGTGGGTAATAGCAGTAATATCAAGAAAAGAGGAACTGGGTGATCTTCCACTGTTCCATTCTGTGGTACCTGCAAAAGAAAGCATTTTGGAAAATGCAAAGGGTATTGCAACTTTTGCAAAATTCCAGGACATCAAGAAGAAGATTGCAGGAAGAAGAAAGCAACAGTCTGCCACAACTACGGAGAAGCTGGACATTTTAGGCTAGACTACCCGAAATTAGTTAAACCAGCTGATAACAAGGCTAAGCCTGCAGAAGGAACTACCAAGAAGAATGCAAGAGCCTTCCAGTTGACTACGCAGGAAGCCGAACTGATTCCTGACGTCATAGCTGGTACGTTCCTAGTTTACAACGTTTATGCGAAAGTATTATTTGACTCTGGTTCAAACCAAAGTTTCATAAATACTTCGTTCTGCCAAGCTCTTAATTTGCCCTTAACCAACCTTAGGCAGATTTTTACAGTCAAAACAGCAGATGGTAACACTCTTAAAATAGATAAGGTTTTGCGAGAAGGAAAGATAGAGCTCTTAGGCCATAAATTTTCTGCAAACCTATTACCCATGGATCTAGCTGGATTCGAGGTTGTGTTAGGAATGGATTGGTTAGTAGCCAACCATGCTCGAATTCTCTGTGATAAAAATTCCATAGAAATCCATACACCCACAGGAGAATTAGTGGTGATTACAGGAGATAAGCCACAAAAGCCACTGAAATTCATTTCAGTAATGAAGTTGGCCAGTTATTCAAGAAAACAAGGAATAACATATATGGTTTCGATAGTTGTTAATACCAAAAGTAAGGAACTTAAGGACATTCCAGTAGTATCAGAATACCCGGATGTCTTTCCGGAAGACCTACCAGGATTACCACCCGATAGAGAAGTAGAATTTAGAATTCATCTAATTCCAGGAACTACACCGATAGCCAAGGCACCCTATCAGTTAGCACCCACTGAAATGCTAGAATTAAAGAAGCAATTAGATGAATTACTAAGCAAAGGATTTATACAACCTAGTTCCTCTCCGTGGGGAGCTCCAGTGTTGTTTGTGAAAAAGAAAGATGGTTCGATGAGAATGTGTATCGATTATCGGGAATTGAATAAGGTTACAATTAAGAATCGATATCCACTACCTAGGATTAACGATCTTTTTGACCAACTTCAGGGAGCTAGGTATTTCTCTAAGATAGATTTGCGCTCCGGGTATCATCAATTGAAGGTACAAGAAGAAGACATACCTAAAACTGCTTTCAGAACTAGGTATGGACATTACGAGTTTACAGTCATGCCCTTCGGACTAACAAATGCTCCTGCAGCATTCATGGACATGATGAATAGGATCTGTAAACCGTATTTGGATAAATTTGTAATTGTTTTCATGAATGATATACTTATTTATTTCAAAAATCAGGATGATCATGGTAAGCACCTACATGCACTCTTAATTTTGTTAAGGAAAGAAAAGCTTTACGCCAAATTCTCGAAGTGTGAATTTTGGCTACATGAGGTGCAATTTTTAGGACATATGGTGAATCACGAAGGTATTCACGTAGATCCCTCAAAGATAGACGCGATCACCAAATGGAAGGCCCCACAATCGGCTACGGAAGTTAGAAGTTTTCTAGGACTAGCTGGATACTATAGGCGCTTCATTAAAGATTTTTCCAAAATAGTTATGCCACTAACTAAGCTAACTTGTAAAGCCGTAAAGTTTGAATGGGGACCCAGGCAGGAGGAGGCCTTTAGGACCTTGAAGCAAAAGTTAACAAACGCCCCAATTTTAGCATTGCCAGAGGGAACAGAAGATTTTGAAGTCTACTGAGATGCTTCTAAGCGAGGATTAGGATGTGTGTTAATGCAACGCAAAAAGGTAATTGCGTATGCCTCAAGGAAATTGAAAAAGCACGAAGAAAACTATACGACTCACGACTTAGAATTAGGAGCGATAATTTTTGCCCTTAAGATTTGGAGGCATTATCTGTATGGAAATAAGTTTACTATCTATACGGATCATAAAAGCTTAAGGTACATATTTGGGCAAAAAGAATTAAACATGAGGCAAAGAAGATGGATGGAAATTCTAAGTGACTACGACTGTGATATTCAATATCACGAAGGAAAGGCAAATGTAGTTGCAGATGCCTTAAGTCGTAAGTATCATGAAAAGCAAAAGCGAGTTCGTGCTCTTAGATTAAATTTGCAGTTACATTTAATGGAACAACTGAAAAATGTTCAAGCAGCAGCAATCAAAGATGATGCTGAAGGAATGAAAGGACGAATAAAGGAATTGGAGCAAGGAGCTGATGGAATTTGGAGATTCCACAAGAAAAGGATTTGGGTACCTAAGCAGGGAGATTTAAGAAATAAGATTTTAGAGGAAGCCCATAAATCTAGGTATACCATGCACCCTGGAAATAATAAGATGTACCAAGATTTAAGAAATAATTTCTGGTGGTTAGGAATGAAAAGGGACATAGCTAGATATGTATCTAAGTGTCTAACTTGTTCACTAGTTAAGGCAGAACACCAGAAACCTTCAGGGTTACTCCAACAATTAGAAATGCCTGTTTGGAAATGGGAACTAATAACCATGGATTTTGTTACTAAGCTACCCAAAACCAGAAAAGATAATGACACGATTTGGGTGATTGTGGATCGATTAACCAAATCAGCTCATTTTCTACCTATGAAAGAAACTTTCAGCATGGAAAGATTAGCAAAACTATACGTAGATGAAGTAGTATCCTTACATGGAGTTCCACTCTCCATTGTATCGGATAGAGATAGTCGGTTCACTTCACATTTCTAGACAAGTTTCCAAGAAGCCATGGGGACGCGATTAAACTTAAGTACAGCCTATCATCCCCAAACAGACGGACAAAGTGAAAGGACAATCCAAACTCTGGAAGACATGCTTAGGACATGTGTAATAGATTTTGGTGGAAACTGAGACGACCACCTACCCTTAATTAAATTCTCCTATAACAATAGTTACCATGCAAGCATTGAAGTTGCCCCGTTCGAAACACTATATGGACGAAAGTGTAGAACTCCAGTTTGTTGGGCAAAAATAGGAGAAAGTCAGTTATCAGGTCCTGAAATAGTACAAGAAGCCACTGACAAAATAATGCAAATCAAGGAGAGACTAAAGACAGCTCGAGATCGCCAGAAGAGTTATGCAGACAATCGACGTAAACCACTAGAATTCCAAGTTGGTGACAAGGTACTCTTGAAAGTTTCTCCTTGGAAAGGAGTAGTGCGGTTCGGAAAGAAAGGGAAACTAAGTCCAAGGTACGTAGGACCATTCCCAATAGTCCAGCGAATAGGACCAGTCGCCTATCGTCTACAACTACCAGAAGAGTTAGCTGGAGTACATGATGTGTTTCATGTATCCAACCTCAAGAAATGTCTATCTGACGAATCCCTGGTGGTACCTCTTCAAGATGTAGAGGTAAATGAAAAGCTGAAATTTGTGGAGAAACCACTACAGATAGAGGACAGAAAAGTTAAGTTTCTCAAGCACAAATGACTAGTGCTAGTTAAAGTTAAGTGGGATTCGAAAAGAGGACCGGAGTACACTTGGGAACTAGAATCAGAAATGAAGCGGAAATATCCTCATTTATTTCAGTAAATCTCGAGGACGAGATTTTTATTAAGGTGGGGAGGATGTAACAACTCTCACCAAAACTATTAATTTATTATTTTATTTGTCCAATAGGAAACCCTAATTGAGACCCCCAAGTAATATTGCATAAACCCTAAAATTTTCAGAACAATTGAAATCAGGATCAGGACCCCTAAAACTCAGGGGGGGTATTCCCTAATCGAAATTATCTTCACAATTCGTTGTCAAAATCGAATTTTTATGAAACGTCGACTCACTAGGGCTATACAAGACACGAGGCAACCCTAGGCTAGGGGGTGTGCCCCGCGACTCGCGACAGGGGAGGAGGATCCCTTCGCGACTCGCAGGAGGATCCAATTTGGGCTATAAAGCCCCTGGCCTGGGGCTTGATCAGTTTTCCTGTTTCGACGCAAAAATTCGAATTGTACGCTGAGTTACATACTGTTTACTTCAAAACACACACACACCACACGAAACGCTGCCGCGACAACAGGGTAATAACTCGATCGCTACTACGATTCAATGTCTGATCGATTGAAACCGATCCAATGGATGTTTAAGTGCTGCCCACATTAGGGTTATACTTTGTCATTCGTCGTGAATTCGATGGGTGTTTAAGTATTGCACTTTGTCATTCGTTGTGAGGGTGTTCATCTCGTGAGTTATCGTAAATGTTGTATTAGTTACTAACCTAGTTTCGTGTGCATTGTTATTTGAATTAGGTTAATCAGGTTTATCAGTAGGCTAAACTCTGCCCATTAAACTTGCAAAGTGAGTCATTCTCTTTTTATTAACAGTGTTTTACAATACTCCAAATTATTTTTAAAAGTTATAATTACAGGGATTAAGTCGTGGTTATCTTGAATCACTGGCTAGTGGGGTATTGTGCACATTACTAATTTCTCACGGTTAGGCTAATAAATCCTAACAGTGATAATCATCACTACTTGGGTGAAAGGACCCAATAGTGGTATGACTATCGTCACTAGGAGGTGACACGGCGCCAGATAAAAATAAGATAGAAGTCATTGTAATCGCTCTTATGCTGTAATTTATAACTATGTGTTATTTCATCAAATGGAATGATTCACCAGTATTTCCCCGCTGACAAAACCTTTTTAAAACATGTTTCAGGTGACCTGCTGTGAATCAAGGAAAAGTGCTACGGGGCACTAACAAGCTTGAAGTAGTGGCTCAATAAAATAAATGACAATCCAAGCTCAGCTATATATAGTGTGTCCAGTTCGCATGAAACATGCTCCACACGAACTGGTCAGTTCGTATGAACTGGCCTAGCCAGTTTGTACGAACTGGCCTAGCCAGTTCGTGCGAACTGGACTGTTAACACAAAAACTCTCTTTTCTTGATTGCTAAGCTATGGTTTATCCTATCTAGACACACGACTCGATACAAGACGAAGTCAACAGACATATGCACCAACATATCTCTTATATGTCAACATATACACGCGTGATTTAGTTTACGAAGATTTTTCAATTCTGAGAACCTCGACCAGAGAGTAGAAAAGGCGTAAGGTTCACAATGGTGTAAAACTAAAAGGGGATATACCGGACTAGGATTAGAGTTACAAGAACAACGGCCAAACCAACCACCAAGAATGGAATCGTCAAGCGAAAACACTAGACAACCTCCTGGAAGCAGCTTTTCTTGCCACCGGACCTTTCTCCATCAATTAGGGATCTCATGCCGTCACTAAACACATTCCTTAAATTGTAGCCACTTTTTGAAAGTTTATTTTTTGGTGTCTAATATGCATATATATCACCATTTCTCTTGATTTTCTTGACTGTATATCTCTTAAACGTCAACATATATACGTGTGATTTAGTTTACGAAGATTTTTCAATGCCGAGAACCTTGATCAGAGAGTAAAAAAGGTGTAACGTTCACAATGGTGTAAAACTAAAATGGGTTATACCGGGCTAGGATTCGAGTTACAGGAACAAGGGCCAAACCAACCACCCAAGAATGGAATCGTTGAGCGAAAACGCTTGATAACCTCCTGGAAGCAGTTTTTCTTGCCACGAGAACTTTCTCCATCAATTAGGAATCTGATGCCGTCACTAAACACATTCCTTAAATTGTAGCCATTTTTTACGTGTTTATTTTTTGGTGTCTAATCCGCATATATATCACCATTGCTCTTGATTTTCTTGACTGTATATCTCTTAAATGTCAACATATACACGTATGTATTAGTTACGAAGATTTTTCAATGCCGAAAACCTCGATCAGAGAGTAAAAATGGCGTAAGGTTCACAATGGTGTAAAATTAAAATGAGATACACCGGGCTAGGATTCAAGTTACAGGAACAAGGGCCAAACCAACCACCCAAGAATAGAATCGTCAAGCGAAAACACCAGACAACCTCCCGGAAGCAGCTTTTCTTGCCACCAGACCTTTCTCCATAAATTAGGAATCTGATGTCGTCACTAAACCATTTTAGTTTTACACCATTGTGAACCTTACGCCTTATTTACTCTCCGATCGAGGTTATCGACATTGAAAAATCTTCGTAAACTAAATTACATGTGTATATGTTGACATTTAAGAGATATACAGTCAAGAAAACAAGAGCAACGAGAACATTACGATTTGGCTTTCATTAATTATTAACCACAGGGTATTGTTACATGTTTTGCAAAGCGTACCATTTCAAAAGGGAACACAGGATCACACTACCCTTGTCCAATAGGTCTACTAATCTACAATAGTCATATAATCAAATAGTGGTCTCAAGAAGACTTCACAAGCTCAGCTCCACGGTGGTGCTTTCATCACAGGTATTGTATCTGAATAAAACCAAAAACCTACTGTACTGATGGAACAGAAGCGAGTAAAGTAACTCATCCTGTGTAAAGTAACTCATCCTGTGTATTGCCAACAAAATGCGAAGGATGGTAGGGGCCTGAGGTCGGCATGAAATATGGCAGGGATCCTCTGAATGGCTCGTCAATTGGTGAAGAAGTAAAAGGAGTAAAAGGTGCGGACTGGGGAATGTGTGGATAAGCCACTAAAACATGGAGAACTTGACTAGTCTGCTGTCCTGGAGTGTCTTTCCCTGGACGAGTTGCAGGTATGCCCTGCACGAAATCGGTGGGTAAATCTACACGATGAAGGTCAGACTCCACAGAGTGAAAAGGGGCAACATCAGCGGGTGCAGGTGCAGGTGGAGGAACAAGAGGCTCAATAACAGGAGGATCAATGGTTGCAGGAGCTAGATCAGGTATGAGGGGTGCAATGTCAGGTATGCCAAAAGGAATAGGGTCACGGTCAGGTAAAGGCTTAGGATCAGCAGGTGCACCAGCAGGCTGATCATCAGGAACAAGATCTGGCTTAAGACCAGGCCTAAGCTCGTGTAGAGGGGATAGTGTAGCTGACATGGCTATATCGTCATCAGAACCAGTAGCATGACGTCGTAAACCAACTGCCTGTAAGGCGGAAGAAGTCACAGACTCAAAGGAATCTGAGACAGGGTGTAAACTGGTGTCAGGGGAAATCTCGACGCCAGGGATCTCAAAAAGTGGGATAGTAACAGTGTCCTCATCTAGCCTTTCAGCACCATGGGCGTCATCAAAAGGACCATCAACAAGCAAATCAACGTCAACATCAATCAAATCGTCAAAAGGCAAATCCTCGAGAGGAATGGCCACCAAAGGAACGGGTGCGAGGATCGGTGCCACGTCATGCTCATCATTGGGACGATCGACGATAAGATGATCATGGACGGGAATGGAAATAGCAAATGGATCCTCGTCTGGAATGCCATCAGTAGTGGGTGTATCATCTCCTAAGTTGGGTAGCGCAAACGGCTGGAAATCGTCATTGTCGTCGGTCATCATCCCTGAGTCACTCTCTGTATCTGAAGTAAAGATCTCTGGCTCACTCATCCCTGAGCCGGTAGCCATAGGGTCGTCAGCGTCGGGCAATCCACTCTCGGATGATGACATAGTATCTGTTACAAACAATTACAATATATGCACATATATTAACCACTATCATTAAGTATGCAATCAAGGTTAATGTTAGGCCCTGTAGGTTTATGGATTAGTAGGAATTATAGGCTAATGGACCATGTTTCTAGAAGGTGGGTATTGGAGTGGGCTTAGGGATAATGGGCCTAGGGTTTTGGGGGAAACCCCTTACTATAAATAGGAAATGATAATTAGGGGCTTAAGGTTGGTTCATTTGTTTTAGAAACTTGTATTAGATAATTAGAGATTGTATGCAAGTTTAAGCATTGAATCTATAATCATTTGAATCTTCGAATCTTCATCATCGTGTTCTTGATTTCTTGATCATCATCATGTTTGGATTCTGCCCATCCTTGGTGATTGTTTGATATCGTTGTTTTATCCGGATTTTCGGGACTTACAATTGGTATCAGAGCCATTTAGATATCAAACTTTCAAGAAATTCTGCATTTTTGGTTGAAGATCTTCATCGTGTTCTTCGTGATCTTCATCGCGTTCTTCGTGTTATTCATAGTGTTCATCAGTTTTTACCAAAATTATTATATTTTGCTTTTTTGATTTTTTAAAAAGCTGTTAAAAGTTCAAAATTAAAATTTTTGTTTTGAATTCTGACAACTTTTTCATCTTTCATCTATTATCATCAGCAGCAGATAACAACATTCATACATCATACATCATCAACAGTCATCATCGTTTATATTCTTCATCATATCATACACCTTTTGATCCGACATCATCCGAAATACATTGTGTTGTCATCCAAGATCCTTAATACTCTTCATCATCAATTAGCATCATCTTACATCATTCCATCCGAAATCACCCGACATCTTCATCTTTCATCCGTAATCATCCGAAACACATTTCAGTTTTATCCGAGATCATCCACAATCAAACATTATCATCATTCGACATCGTTCACTTCATTTGATTGATCATCCGTGATAACATCTCTCATCCGAGATCATCAGCTGTAATCATTGGAGATTCGTCATCATTCATCATTCATCAGAACTTCATCGACCCCGTTGATCTTTGGTTTCCGTCATCCACCCAACACCACCGTGCACCTTCGACGACCTCCGACACCGACCCAACACCCATAACCATCGTTCCTTTGAAACCCAACTTCCGTTCATCTACGTTCACCTTCGTCTCCGTCATCTTCTTCTGCTCACCTTCTCCGATCACCACTCTAACACATCTCCGTCACCTCCGGCGTCCATCCTGTAACTCCGAAACATCACATCCGTTCTCACACCTCTGTTCATCACCGTCTGTCTCCGGTTGCAGACTGCCTCCGACACCCTCCGCCACCTAAGCTACATCATCTTCACAGTTATCATCGTCTCTCATCTCCGACGACTTCCGATCATCTTCTCTGACCCGGTCACTTGAACTTCATCTCTGTTCATCACCTCCTCCATCGTCACTATCATCGCATCCTTTACGTTCAATCATCTCCGGTCACCGCTGATAGCCAACTTATTCTCTGGTCATACTTGGCGGCGGCATTTAGCAATTAGGGTTTTGGGACTTGAAACGAAGAAGACAGAAACAACAAAACGACATTTCAGTTGTCGTTTAGTTTTTTAATTATATAATAATTATAATATGATAGTAATCATTAGGTAATCATTACATAATTATTACTATAATATAATTATAATATAAATTAGTTTTCTTTTAATATATATCTTAAAAATTTTTAAAAAGGGTTTATATATATTATATTAAAAATTTAAAAAAATATATATATAATATATAACATATTTTAGTAAAAAATAAATTAAAAAATCAGTTTAATAATAAAAAAAGGATTTGTTTGTTTTGGGGCGAAAAATTTTTACAGGTTTTTGACGAGCATTACGGGAAGCGGGTTCATAAGTTTTTGACGTGTTTGAGTTAGCAAGTTTACGGGTTATTGCTTGATTAAACGATGAACTCTCCAAGCAGTGTTTCTCAACGTGGGTTGGTCTAAAAACAACTCGATAGTTTCGGATATATCGAGGGTGAAACCGTAGAAGACGTAATCAGAAGATTTACGCAACTGCTTTCTGAAATCGAGAAGAGCGGATTAAAGGTGACACTTGGTAGGATTAACAGGGCTTTTCTGTATGGTTTGCCACGAAGCAAGACATGGGACTATCGTGTTGCAGTTATCATGGGGGCATACAATTATGCTACAACAGAAACAAAAGATGTGATCTCCTTGGTCAATAAATATGTCCAGGATGACAAGCAGAGGAATCAGAATCACGCAAACACATCGCCTTCTATGTCTAACTGTCAGAAGGCCATTGGTATTTCGCCACTTGCTACTAATCTCAACGCTGCTTAGAATCCCTCATCTTCACCCGTGGCTGCTACATCATTTGATGAGAAGGCCCCACAATCGACAGGATCTCATCCCGATGAAGTGGCTCAAACTGAAGAACCGAAATCACTTTCTGAAACGCTAAATTCTCGTTTATGTTCCGAGCACTGTAGAAAGAAAGTTGCATTTCTGAGATCACAAAACTCAGCATTCATCACTGATTACAACAATGTGATAGGAAAGTACATCGGTCTTCGAGAGCCTAATAAGATTCTCTATGAAAAGATTGAAGCACTTAAGAAGGACATAGCTCAACTTCACAAAGATGTGAATCAACAGCAATGTTGGGTTCACGACTACAAACATAGACTCACAGTTAAAACTCTTGAATGTGACTCTGTGAAGGGTGAGCTAGAGCTCCTCACTTGAAAGTATAAACAAAACGAGTTAAACATCAAAAAGTTTGAAACTTCCAGTGTTGGATCGTCGTGTGACCCTAACGAGTCAATATGAAGAGTTCAACATCAAAAACAAAGGCGGAATCAATGTAATTGACGTGACACATCTTGTTTTCCTTCTAATTAACTTCTTTTATTGATTTCCAGAGCTTTTACAATTCAGATAACAATCCGGCAACACCTCGGCTCTGAAACACAACTTCTAATTCCGTTTTAAATGACACATGCACATCAGTATTTATAGGCGTCTCAAACAGAATTAGTTAATTCCGTGTGGAATTACCTAATTTCGCATGAGACCTTAATTCCGTTTGAAATGATATATGCACATTTCAAGCGGAATTACCCTTTAACTCTATTTTCTCGATTTTCGTGCCCTGTACTTATCTAATACAATACAAGACTTGATAAAGACGAAGTTAACAGACATCAGTGCATCAACAGACTCCCCCTTGGATGTTGACGAAGTCTTTAGCATCCTGTCTTCAGTCTTTAGTCTTGATTTATCGCTCTCTATCCTAAATTGTCTTTGACATTGAAAAGCATCCTTCAATCTTCTATCTTCAAACTCCCCTTTGAATGTTGTTCCAGAATTCTGACTCCCCCTTTCGCAGACTCCCCCTCACAATAAGCTGGGACTTGAATTCTGGTTCAAACTTTGACATTTTCATTACCATGGAGATCTTGATTCCTGTTTCCTGTTTCTCAAACATATAACATTATAATCTATTCAATCTTTAAAAATTTATTAAATGTTCATCAGTTTTAGAAATCCACTTAAGTATTTAGGTCCAAGTTAATGACCCTGATTACTCAATTTATCTACCATGTCCAACTTAATGACCTTGGTTGATCTGTGACAAAAAACAAACTGATTTTTGTTCAACATTTTCAAATTTTCTGAAATTTACAAGTTTCAATTTAATGAACTTGTTTTGACTTTCCATTTTCTCATTTAACATTATTAAGCTCCCAACTCATCATCCAGCTTAGAATCTTTCTGCATCTGCTCCAACCTTCTGAATCTGAAGATCAACTCCCCACTTTGGTTTGTCGGAAAATAAAGTAGAAATGAAAAATCTTTTTGGATCTTTAATAAAGTTTCTAAACCAGAAAATGAATTACAGAAATTAAAATGCAGAATGTAAGTAAACTATTTACAAACATATTTTTGGTGAGCGTGTTAGGGAATCATATCAGCTGACGACAAGTTACTAGCACCGTTAAGCTTGATAACATACTAAGTCTTAAACAATTCACTTAGAATGTCGATATGCTGATCCTCTTAAATTTTCATACAAACTTCAATCTGTTCAGGATACGATTTAGGTGTATTAAAGACTTAAACTTATATCTGTGTCCCACCTCTTGAATATACTCCCGTATCCAGATCTCAATATTCAGTCTTACAGGTGAGTATACCACAGATGATATCTGTAAAGGGTTAAATGCGAAACCGTGAGAGCTCAGGTCAGAACTTCCGTTCAACAAAGAGATGACGGTTCGACTTAAGGTGTGTTCCCTTTTTGGGAATCTTTTCTTCAACAGCACATGATTAGCATTTTGCAATGTTTAATCATTTTTATGCTGGGGGTGATGCTATATGTCAAGCAATGCAGAAAGTATTATACGGGGACTAGGCCATTGCTTCCGCAAAATCAGAAGTCCCGGGATAATACCCCAGATATCACTGAGTATAAAGACCTAGTATCTCAGAAAAAGGGACCTTTCAAACAAGATTTCATGGGTTACCTATATATCCAAGATTTGTTCCCCACAAAATAAGCAAGTTTGAATTTTAAGTTTATATCCCAAACAAGATTTACTGAATGTATAAAAACCTATCGACACATCATCAGCGAGACTGTTTAAAAACTTCAAAAACTTTACATTTCTTTAGCGTATTGTAACTGTCAAGCCAATGTACTATCATTTTCCCTTTTTACACAAGCTCTTTCTCAGTTTTCTGTTGTTTTTGGATTTTTGAAATTTTCTCATGTTTTTGGATTTTTGAATTTTGTACTGTTTTTGTATTTTCTGAAAATATAATACTCCCCCTAAATACCAAAACAAGTAAAAAATCGACAAACCATTGCAGATTGTTTCTCAACATCATCATCTACAATGTTATCCTCATCAACGCCAATAAACCCATCCGACACTCATAAAAGCTTCATACCATTTAGTTTTAAAAGATATTTAAAATGATTTTTTGTCAAATGCTTTGGTATGTGAATCAGCTTTCTGTTCGTCAGTGTGGATTTTCTCAATTCGTATCAACTTCTTCTCGAAGCAATCTCGGATGAAGTGATGACGAATTTCGATATGTTTCGTTTTAGCGTGATGAACAGGATTTTTCGTGATATTTATTGCTGCCTCATTATCAACAAAGATAGGGGTGTTAAGAAATTGCAAACCGTAGTCGCGCATCTGTTGCTGGATCCACAAGATCTGAGAACAGCAACTGCTAGCAGATACATACTCAGCTTCACATGTGGATAGAGCCACAGAGGTTTGCTTCATACATTGCCAGGTGACCAGACGTGGTCCGAAAAACTGACAACCCGCTGTTGTTGATTTAGCATTAACTTTGCAGCTTCCGTAGTCGGAATCAGAATACCCTTCGAGCATGAAATCGCCTGTTTTTGGATACCACAACCCCAATGATGGAGTTCCTTTCAGGTAGCGTAATATCCATTTTACAATCACCATATGCGAAGCTCTGGGACTTGACTGAAACCGTGCTGCGAGGCACGTTGGATACATGGTATCGGGTCTTGAAGCAGTTAAGTACATCAGCGAACCGATCATGGAACGATACATCGTTTCATCTACCTTGTCTCCGGTGAGATCTGGGTTTATCCCATGGTTTGTCGCTAAAGGGGTTGAAGCTGGAGTAGATCCTGACATCCCAAATTTCTCTAAGATATCATGAACATACTTCGTCTGGTGTATGAAAATTCCCTCAGGTAGTTGATCAACTTGAAGTCCCAAGAAGAATTTCATTTCCCCCATCGATGACATTTCAAATTTTTGCTTCATAACTTTCTCAAAGTCTTTGCACAAATTTTCATTCGTTGACCCAAATATGATGTCATCCACGTATATCTGAACTATCAGAAGATGTCCGTCGACCTCTTTGGTGAAGAGATCCACTTTTCCACGGATGAAGCTGTTGGCTAGCAGATGTTGAGACAATGTCTCATACCAAGCTCTCAGGGCCTGGTGTAAACCATACAGCGCTTTATCCAGTAAGTAAACCTTGTCTTTGTGGATTGGGTCGGTGAAGCCCGGTGGCTGTCCGACATATACCTCCTCTTTTACCTTCCCGTAGAGAAACGCCGATTTAACATCTAACTGAAAAACTTTAAATCCCTTCCACGATGCAAATGCCAGAAAGATTCTAATCGCTTCTAGTCGAGCCACAGGAGCATATACTTCGGTGAAATCTATACCCTCCTGCTGACTAAAACCCTGGACTACGAGTCGAGCTTTGTTTCGAATAATAACCCCTCGATCATCCCTCTTGCATTTAAACACCCATTTTGTGTTAATTTTCCTGTGACCATCAGGCAAATCTACCAATTTCCACACTCCTAACTTCTCAAACTGACTCAACTCTTCTTGCATAGCAATGACCCAAGAATCTTCAGTGGCGCCTCCTTATAAGTCCTTGGTTCAATCTGCGAAATAAAACAACTAAGTGAAAACTCAGTTTGTAACGGAGCAACTGTAGTATAAAAACAAGTAAGCCATTGATCAATTTGTCGTCTAGTGCGGACGCTTGATTGCAATTCTCCAATAATCAACTCCTCTGGATGGTGTGAAAGAGTTCTTGGCATCGCCTCGCCTGGAACATCTACCTCGCCTTCCAAATTAGTGATATTCTGGTTTACATCTTGGATCTGCTCCCCCTCAGAATCTGAATCACCACGATCAAATACTGGCATGTTATCAGATTCTAAATTCTCATTGACTGCCATCTGATTATCAGGAGCATGTTCTTGTTCTGAATATTGTTCATTATCATCATGTTCACCAGCATTGCTTGGACCGGCTTCATCATCATTTGAAGTTTGCCGTGGTCTTCTAAAATACTCAGCTGGAAACCTTTCTCCTGGTGACTCATACTCTCTCAGAATATCTAACTCATCAAAGAACTCTGTTTCTTCCACTGTTTCTTCTTCCATGTCAGACGAATCCCACAAAGTATCGTAATTAAATCGCCATGAGTCTCCTGGATTCTGCGGTGGCATTGAGTAACCTTGACATTCAACATTCGATGCTTCGATGATCCGCTTTAAGCTTGGAACAAAGACACGTCTTAGTGGACTTGAATAACCTACAAATATCCCTTCAATGCTCTTTGGACTAAATTCACCAAAAGGCTCTAGAACTGTGTAGGGAGACCCAAACGGTTTTAAATACTTTAGGTTCGGTTTGCGGTTGTTGATCCGCTCGAAACACGTCTTGTTGAATTTCTTGACAGTGAGAACCCGGTTGAGTGTATAGCAAGCGGCTGACACTGCTTCTGCCCAAAAAATGATTGGTAGCTTTGAATCAGCAAGCATCGTCCAGGCCGTTTCGATTAGCGTGCTATTCTTTCTTTCAGCTACTCCATTCTGTTGTGGAGTGAAAGGAGCACTAAATTCTTGCAATATACCTCTTTCATCACAGTATTCTTCCATCTTGTTATTCTTGAACTCAGTACCATTGTCACTCTTGATTCTTCTGATTCGTGCTTGGTACAAGTTTTCAATCTTTCTGAACAATGCCATCAAACTTTCAAACGTCTCATCTTTAGACTTCAGAAATGATACCCACAAAAATCTAGAATAATCATCAGTTACTACAAGACAATAGAGATCACCAGTTATACTTTTGATGTTTACTGGACCAAAAAGATCCATATGAAGTCTCTCTAAAGGTCTTGAGACTGAATTGACTTTCTTTTGAGGATGTGATTTCTTCTTCTGGTTGCCTTTGACGCAGCTAATGCACTCCCCTTCCAGATGGAAACTTTTCAAATGAACACCAATTACTAAATCATTGTGCGCCAGGTGATTCATTTTGCGTAGGTGAATATGAGCCATCTTTCGGTGCCACAACTTCGATTCTTTTTCCGTTGCTCTTGACATGAAGCAATGAGCTTGACCCGTGGTAGTAGTAGCAACACTCATGTCCAACACGTACAGATCATTGACTCTAGGTGCTCTCATGATAACCCACTCTTCGGGAACAACAAATCCTGGTTTCAAGATCAAACATTCTTTGTCTGTGAAGTGCGTTGTATACATCCTATCACAGATCTGAGAAATACTCAGTAGATTATTCTCTAGCTCGGCGATGTAATTCACTCTTTCAAATGTAACAATTCCATTCGATAAAGTTCCTTCATCGATAATTCTACCTCCTTGATTTCCTGCAAAACCCACGTAACCTCCATTAAACCCTCTAACATCGTACAGCAGGGTCTTCTTCCCCGTCATGTGCCGAGAAGCTCCACTATCCATAATCCATCGTGAAACGGATCTTGGAAGCTCCTGCACAATTCACAAACGCTTAGTTAGATTTTGATGCCACCCAAGCCTCTTTTGACTCAGGTAGCTGGAAATTAAGAACAGTTCTTTTGGTGATCAATGGTGGAAAATTCTTGTCATTAATTTTTAAGCTCTCTTCAGATCCAACCTCAACCTCTTTGTATAAGAAAAACTCATCTTTAGGAGGTTGACCAGATGGTTGGTCTTTCTTTTGAACATTTTTCTTTTCAGAAATGAGCATTTGTTCTTCAAGTTTCTCATAATAATCCAAAGGAACATTCATCTTTACCGGTGTAGTAGAAGATGATTGTTTTTCTGACTCTGAAACCTTTGGTTTTGGAGAACTTGTTTTCTTTTCAACAACTTTTGGCTTCCATGTTTGTTGAGATGATGCAACCCGTTTGTAAAACTTATCATTTTTAGTTACCACATTTTTAACACGTTCAGTTTTGACTTTGGTGTTGTCATTTTTCAAAACCTTTTTCTCAACAACCAATGGAGCTTTTCCTTTCACATCAACTTTCTTCTTTTGATTCTTGACCACTTCAGTCTTAGGCTTCAAGTTGGTACACTTTCGTGCAATATGTCCAACTTGGTTGCATTTGAAACATATTCGGGTGTCAACTACCCGACTTGTGCCTTTAGACTGAGGCTGTGAGGCCTTCTTCTCAAAGAACTCTTTGTTTGATTTTGAAAAAATTTTGACTCTTCGTCAGAAAGTGAACTCGAACTTGAACTTTTCACAAACACCTTTTTCTCAGTAAACCTTCTGATTTTGGTTTCGGAATGTATTTGTCCAGGAAACATTCATCATCCTCAGTAGTGTCACTTTCAGACTTTAAAACATTTTCAGCCATGCTTTTAGCGATTTCAGATTGAACACTATCCTCATCGAACGATGAAGTGAATGTGACATCAATTGTGTCCGGAAGTTTCACCTCATTTTCTTCATCAATTACCAACCCTGATTGTTTCTTTGAAAAATTGTTTAGAACTGGTGGTGGAACTTGATGATAGCCCACCCCCGTTCCATCAGAATATACATCTTCGCCTGCTTTGTTCTTTCCAATTGGTTTGGGGACGATATGTTGGAGAACAAAGCTTGCGGAGTTGTAACTTCTCAGTTTCAACTGGATGCGTTCATTTTCAATTTTAGCTTCTTGAAACTGAAGCTTCAACTTAGCAATTTCATCTAGTTGCTGGTTGATTAACTCTTCTTTCACCCTAAGAACTCCTGACAGTTGAAGATTTTCTTTTGTTGTTTTACCATTTTTTTCATCAGAATCTTTAACCGTACGTTTTAGCTTCTCAAACTTTTCTGAAAAATCTGACGATTTTCAAGAATTAGTTTTTCATTTTCTTTCCTAATTCTTTCTTTGTCATTTTTATCATTTTCGATTTTGTCAGTTAACTCTTTTAATCTGTCATTCGAAGCTTTCAACAATTTATCACGGTTTAAGATTTGATCTTCAACACTTCTGACTCTACCATTCAGTTCTTCAACTTTCTTACCACTGAGGTAAGTGATTGTACTACAAATTTGCACTCTTTCATGCAATTTTTGCAGTCGTTCTCAGATTTAACTTTCTTACCTGACTCATGTGTATCATTTGAACTGACCTTGTCTTTGGACTCAGTTCCAGAACCAGAAACGACCTCTAGTTCTTTTGCTGCAAGAACTTTGTCAGCCATCTTTTTCAAGTTTTCAGCAGTGAACTCTTGTGATGTATCAATAATTCCATCATCAATCTTCTTTGTCTGCTGCTCTTCTTCATTCTCTTTTTCTTTCTCATCAGCTTCTCCTCCTCCCCACCATAATTTTTGCTAACCTTCTTCTTCTTCAGCAATTTGTTGAATCATAGTATCAAGACTAATGGACTTTGGATCAACAGCAATGTTTCCTATGGGATGAAGATAACATTCTCTATCAGCATCCCATCTCTTCGCCTTTTTAGCTTCATTGAATGTAGAAGACATTCTGATCATCCTGGTTTGAGCTTTCATCTTTCTGTTGACGAACTTCTCTTTTTCTGTTCTGCTGTCTTTGAATGGAACAGGCTTTGCCACAAACGCATATCCTACCGCATCCTCCTCTGGTAGCAATTCGCTCCAGTCAAAACCTTCATCGTCATGAATAACAGTAAGAGCTCTAGATTTTTCTTTGGGGGTATCTTCAAGCTGCTTCATTCTGGGTGGTTCTGATTTGTTCTGATGATAAATCGCTCTTTTGTAGTAATCTTCACGAAATGGATTTGCAGTATCATCAGCTGATGCGTTACGACATTCTCTTTTGAAATGTCCTTTTTGTTTACACCTGAAGCACGTGACTTTTGATTTGTCAAAGCCAAGTTTTGTGGACGGCCCTCCGATAGAATGTCTACCAGTAATCTCCATGAACCGTTGTGCTCGTCGGACTGCACTAGCCAAACACCACCTGATGTCGATCAACTCCATCTCTTCTGGGTCGATCTGATCGTAATCCTCCTTGGTGAGGTTAGCGTTTCCAATCTTTCCTGCCACAAGGCTCTCATATGACTCTAGCACAAAAGCTAAGAACACCATCTGCTGCTTTGCGGATTCTTCACTGAAATTTTGAGCATTCTTTAAATCCACAGCAATGTTACATTAAAACAACTTCTTTGAGGCTGATTGGCTTGAAGTTGATGAAGAACCACTATGAAAACCACTGCTTGAACTCTCTTTACTTGATGCGTTAGAATTTTCAGCAGAGAAAGCTGTCTTAGGAGACACATTCTTGGGAATCATACTTTTTGGATAGTACAGCTCCACATTCTGCTGATATGAGGAGTGATTGACTTTATTTGATTTCTTGATCTCTAGCTCATGAGTCTCCAGTTTTTCAATCAACAGATCAACCGTCAAATTCTCTGACTTGATTGTATTCTTCAACATCAAGGCAAAGTATTGCCAATCCATCTCATCCGGCAACGAGTCAAATAATTGTCAACTAATTCTTCTCGAGAATACACAACTCCGTGTCTTGCCAGCTCCAACTTCAAGTGCCCAAATCTCTCAATCATCTTAGAAACAGATTCGTGTTTCAAACAGCCAAATAAATCAAACTCTTTTCTTAACAGTTTCTTTTTGTTTTTTACTATCTCAGCACTACCCACACATTTCATTCTTAATTTTTCCCAAAGATCTTGAGCATTTTTGTACTCAATCAAAGATATTATATCGTCTCTGACAGACTGATGAAGCAATGCAATGCACTTTTGTTCAGCAACAAAATTTTCTATATCTTCAGTTTGTGTCAGATTTTCACCATCTTGTCCTCCATTATTGAATCCATTCTTTAAACTTTTCCAGCTTGGATACGCAAACGCTTTCAACCACTCTTCAAATCTTTTGGCCCACCTATTGTACTCTTCAATCGCCATCAACTTTGGAGGTTTGTTATACGTACCATATGCACTCTCCACACTTAAAGCATCGGACAAAGTTTTCTTCGCACTCGGAGTGTTCTCATTGGTGTTGTTTGAAGTATCATCTCCGGTGTTTCCCGCGAAAGCAAACATGTCACTGAAAGGATTCATAAACTTGTCCATCTTTACGTACCTGAAATAATCAACAAACACTTAGACAAATTTTTGAAATTTTGAAAAGTCGGTTTCAAACGGAATTAGTTCGAGCGGAATAGCTCAAACGAAATTCCCACTCAAACGGAATTAAGCTTCTCAAACGAAATAACCAAACAATATCTAATTCCGTGCGAAATTAGATCAATTTCAAACGAAATTAAGCTAATTGAAGCGGAATTAAGTACTTTGAAGCGGAATTAGTAATTCCGTTTGAATGATTCAAGCGAAATTAAATCCCGTGTGAAATTATCTGCACTTTTCAAGCGAAATTAGATACCAAGCATAATTCCGTGCGGAATTACAGTGAAATTCTCAAACGAAATTAGGATGACATCAGCATTTTCGAATCTGTTTTCAAGCGTAATTAACAATTTGACTAGTTTTAGATCGATTTTAAGTCCAATACTTTCAAGGATTAGTTAAAACTGTGTTCTACGTGATATATGTGAGTTTTAATCCATTTCAACCGTTAAATCTCGTTCAATTTAGAAAAGAAAGAGTAGAAGTGTGAGAATCCGATGAAATCAAGCTGAATTAGTGTGAACTCCTCGTCCTGAGCTCAGATACCACTTGTTGGATCGTCGTGTGACCCTAACGAGTCAATATGAAGAGTTCAACATCAAAAACAAAGGCGGAATCAATGTAATTGACGTGACACAGCTTGTTTTCCTTCTAATTAACTTCTTTTATTGATTTCCAGAGCTTTTACAATTCAGATAACAATCCGGCAGCACCTCGGCTCTGAAACACAACTTCTAATTCTGTTTTAAATGACACATGCACATCAGTATTTATAGGCATCTTAATTCCGCTTGAAACTGTCTCATGCGGAATTACGAGTTCAAACGGAATTAGTTAATTCCGTGCGGAATTAGCTAATTTCGCATGAGACCTTAATTCCGTTTGAAATGCTATATGCACATTTCAAGCGGAATTACCCTTTAACTCTGTTTTGTCGATTTCCGTGCCCTGAACTTATCTAATACAATACAAGACTTGATAAAGACGAAGTTAACAGACATCAGTGCATCAACATCCAGTAACACTGTTCGTAATTTGTGCGATGTGCAACTTGCGTATAAAGAAAATAAGGGTAAGGGTTTGGGCTACAAACAGGTTCCGCCACCATACAATCATAATTACTCCACACTGCCTATTACTGAGCAGGAGATGGAAAATTATGATAAAATGATGTATGGCAAACCTAGTGATTATGTCCCATACGAACCATCAAAATTTAAAAATAGCCAAACTGCTGATTTCAAGAAACCATTGAATTTTGTTAAAAATGAAAATGAAAATTTTTCAAATGAATCAGCTGGCGAATCCGAGCAGGTAAAAGAAATTGAAACCGAAATGAGAAAAGAAGCAGAACCAGTTGAAAGATCCGCATAGGAGATTGAAGAAAATTTGTTAGATTCTGATTCTGTTGATAACACTAATTGTTCTAATTGTTCTAACTCGTGAGTAGAATCAGAAACAGTTGAAGAACAGTTCACAATGGATGATGTACCACATTCTGATGTTGCTGAGAATTCGAATGTTGTCAATTATGATCTTGACGTTTGGAATTATGTTATGTCTTCGTTTGCTGAGGCTCATGGTGTTCCGACTAGAACTGATAAATCTGGTGCTGTGATTTTAGATCATAATGAAAATGTTTTCACAAGGAAAACTGATGTATCGACTGATAAACTTGAGACCTGTGTCTCAAGTGACTCAAAAAGTCATTCTGATGGTTCAGACAACTATTCTAGTGTGCCTGAAACATCAGATGATACATCAGAAACTCATGAAGAGGGATCATCTGATGAACCTGACAGTCAAGCTGCAGATTCTGGTACATCAGACAACAAGCGTAGTACTTCTGAGAATTCTGAATATAGCAAATACTTAGAATCGAGCAGTGCAATGTCCGAAGAGAGCAAAACTGTTTCAAACATAGACTGCTCTTCGCATAAGAAACCAGAATTAGCTGATGTCAAGGACTCAGAGGTTGATGAAGCTGAAGAAAAGATTTCCGTAGAATCCATTTCTGAAGAACGTGATGGGATCTCGAAGATTGAGGAAAAGAGATCCATGGAAATTAATTCTTCAGTTGATTCAAATGATGAAACTAAAGAAGAGATATTTGTAGAAACCTTTTCTATCAAAACTCCCGAGAACATAGTTTCTAAGGAAAAGGAATCTATGGAAATAAAGTCAACAGATAATTCAATTTGTGATACAAAGGAACCAGACTCTGAAGAAACTGTTTCAAATGAAGCAAAATCTTCTGAACCTGTTCCTTCAAAGAAGAAACGCTCACGTAAAAACAGAAGATCACGCAAAAAGAAAGTTCGAAAGGAAAACCCAAGCCTCGGGCAAATTGAACCAAAACTGAAGGGTAAAGTTGCGGATACTTACTCTCATGCTGACAACTGTGAGCAGGGTCCAAGATCAAACATGCACGAAAGCAATCAGCTCCAAATGAAAAGAAAAGACTTGCTCAGTTCTCGAGGATAACACAAGCAGAACTTAATGTCTTTTTCTCAAAAAGGCAAACATGTTTTAGTTGTGGAATTCCAGGACACATTGCAAGAAACTGTGATCATCGTCCCTACTACTCTGGGAACACATATCATCAGAAGGCTATGCATTCTCACTTTTCCAAAAATCGACCTCCCAAAGCCAAGCCTTCTGACAGAGACTGGAAAATGGCAAAACAGGAAAATAAAAAATTTTCAAATATAAACAGGTTTCAAAGAAAAACAAAAGTTTTTCCACCAAATGGAAGTGTTTCAAACACCATAAATTGGAAACCTAAAACTCCTGTTGGATGCCAGTCTCCGTGTTCACAACCATCGACATCCACTTCATTGCCAAAAACCATAAGCGATGTTATGAGCCAGATGATCTTTCGCGAAGTCTCATACACAGATAGTAATGGTCAACTTAGGTCCACTAAGGCCTGTGTTCCAGTGTCTAACTGATTCCACTGATTGTGCAGGAACAGCTATGGAGGGCTATCGTTAGACTTTGGTTTATTGATAGTGGTTGTTACAGGCACATGACGGGAGACATGTCCCAGTTGAATGACATAAAAATATTCGACGAAGGATGTGTCGACTTCGCAAAGGAGAATCCAGAAATTTCACCTGGAAGAGCACGGTCTATAATGGAGTTCTCCCTTTTTCAGACGTCAATTAATTCCCGGAGTTGAAGGACAGCTTGTTGAGTGCATCACAGATGCTCGACACAGTAATGGAGATTCTCTTCACCCAGAGTGACTCGCTATCTCGTTCTTCGACCAATTCAGAAGCCGGTTTCTGAACCAGCGATAGCTATCCCTGATGGTGTAGTCCATAACACTGAAGTCTCCTCAGGACCCTCAAATGCTCAAGGAACTTCTCTATTTCTGGAAGCAATTCCCTTAATTTGCATTGTAGATCCACCAGTGATCAACATCGCTACTGCATCAAATGAGGGGGAGCAATCTGTTATAATATCTAGAAGTTTCTCAATCTCAAGCTGCTGGTGTGCGATTCCACAGCAAATCAGGGGGCATCAACTCATGACTATTCAGAAACAAACAAGACGACCCCGACGTGATAGTGAGAAACAATGCACGATTGGTTGTTCAAAGTTTGAACAAGTTGAAGGTCCGGATCTTGGAGAGATACACGCATTGATGGAACATCTAAAGGCCATTCGTATTTTCGTATTGTAACACCCCGAATTCCGTACGTCGCAATATAATATTAAAATTTTATTAATAAGACGTGGTAAATATAGAATTACTTTACCATTCCCTAAGTTTTACAAGTTATGGAAATTCTATAACTTATGTGCACATGAGATTAACTAAGTTAGTATGTAAAAAGGAAACAAATGACATGTTTTGAAAGATGGAGGGGTTAAAAGGGAAAAGTGTTTTAAATAAAACACTTGACAAAAAAAAATAAGTCAGTATTTTGTGTGTTTGGGGCGTGCGATCGAGAACAGGGGCCAAGGAAGAGCCAAACCCCTAACATCCTAAAATCAGCAAATTGAGAAGGAAATCAAAGGCTAATCGATTGCATGTGATCAATTCTTCGTTCATCTAAGGGTTTTCCAACATGGGGTAAGTTGAATTATGCGATTTGTTGATAGTTAATGAAAAAGGGTTTTGATTAATGTATGAAAAAGTATGAAATTGAGCTTGTCTATGGTTTAGAATCATTAAATAGAAGATGTTTTATGCATGATACTGATTAGATTGAAAGTTTGGGTAGAAACCCATTTGAATTGGTTGTATGGTGAAATTGTAGTGAATAAACCAAGAGATTTGGATGGGTGAATGTTATGTGCAAAAATACCAATAGATTAGTATGTTGTAGAATGAATGAGCTATGTGAATTTAGTTGATTTAGTGAGTTATGAGATTACTAGTGAAATTGTGCATTGAATAGTTGTACATTGTGCTTAGAAGGTAGTATGCCCACCAAGTGTTTGATGAAATGTCTAAGTGAAGTTAGGATATGAGATTTAGGAAGTAGCTTGACATATATGAATGACGTATGGTAATGATATAACTAGTAGTATACTAACTTAATGAATGTGCTTTAGATGGAACTAGTACAAGAATTCGGATTGAATGTATGTGTTGGTCAAAAATTATGCATTAAAAGCTTGCACATTGTGCTTGAACGGACGATGCTCGCCATATGTTTTTATTAAGCACTTAATTGCGATTAAGAATTGAATGGGTACTAATGTATAACATATGACCATACTAGTAAAGGATGATGTTATGAATTACGTTAAGTTGGCTAACTTAGCGATATGGTTGTCAAATGTAGAATCATGAAAGCATAAGTATGTGTAAATTGATTATGTGTATATTGTGTATGTGACTAGGCGATCATGTAGTTGTATGTGTCATACAACATTATGTATGAAATGAATATCATGTCATTAATATGGTCTACTATATCAACATGAATGCGTGTTCAAAAGTTAGAAGTTATATGCTAGAAGGTTGACTTTCTGAAAGTCAACCGAGAAGTTATAACATGGTTAGCCTTTCGGACACAATTATAACAGTAGAGAAGTAATGTGTTATGTACTAGATGATCTACATGTCGTGTACGATGATAATTGAGTTGCGTGAATGTGGAACAAGGTGACTTTTAGTCTATGTCTTATGTATGTGGTATATGGTTAATAAAAATGCAAGTAATATATGAATGGAAGGAAATGAATGTTAGTATGAATGAGCATTTGTGCTAACCATAATGTGATTGTAATGACATGAAAGGATAGGGATCACATTAGCATGGACTCAAGAACGGAATGCTAACGGGTCAAGAGGAGGCGAGGAAGCAAGCTTTAACACAAACGCTTAAGGTAAGTGATTTCTGCAATCACTTCTTAGTTGTTTACGTAGAGTTATGTGCTAGTTAATTAAGCATGAAAATTGAGACAAATAATGGATGGGTTGTGTGAAACCAATGATTTTCTCTAAGTAGATGTAACGGGTCAAAAATGAGGTCTTGATGTTATAATGGAATGAAGAATAAGAAATGTCTACGGTATGATAACCGGGTAACGGGAAGGATTGCGCATAAGCACGTTAATGGGTAAGTGGAAGTACGGATAATGTAAAAGCACGCTAAATCGAATGTGTTGTTTGATAAAAACCATGAGCGGGTCGAATAATTCGTAGATGAATAATAAGTCGAAGACGTATAAGTTAAGAATTTCCTTAACCCAGATGTTGGATTTCAAGTTCACATGATAGAATGTTAATTTACAATCATGTAGGAAGAAACGTGACGCAAAACGGATGAAAAATGAGAGGGTTATGTCCGTTTCGGTAAGAATTAATGGCTAGGAAAAGTGCAGAGCTGACACGGCCGGGTGATGAGCTGTCACACCCCAACCGCGTGTAACATGCAACCGCGGCGGAAAACGTCGGGGAGTGTTGTGGACAGAATTAATTGTTTCATAACCATGGTATACAAAGTTGTATTTTATTTATAAACAAGAGTGCTACATCGTTCCAAAACAAGAAATACAAAGTTCATAACATATTTAAACTAGCCTATCTTCATTTTTAGGCCCTAAGGCACAGGTCCGCCCTAGTATCGTGATCAACATCTTATGGAACACCTCCTGAAAACACATGTGAAAGTAGGTACGTCAGCATAAAAATGCCTGTGAGATACATAGTTTTTGTGAAAATGGGATTCATGACTTGAGTTTAAAGAAATGTTTAATAACAGTCAGTCATGAACCTTGTAGTTAGTCTCGCTTTGTAAACCGTTTGAAAAACGATAATATCAGATGATATGTATAGATAAAAGTAAGGTTAAATGAATAACCTAGTAAAATGAGTTGAATAAGATAAGTTGTTTTGTAAGACAATGTTTTATGAAAAGTATGTTATTTGTATAAAATGTTATACGTCTAAACTAAAATGATTTAGATAATGCTAAGATATGTAATATTATACAAACATTTATATATAGGAAGTACCAGCGGCGTATCCACCATGTTTGCATCATATTAAATACTCCACGTTACTCAAACCATTTACCCAAACCAATCCACCATGTAAATTGTTCATGTATAAACCAAATGTCAAGTGTTATTGTGTAAACCATGTCAAATGTTTATGTTCAATGTAAACCACCAAATGTGTATGTCACTGTCAACGTGTTTATGTTCAATGTAAATCATGTAATGTGTATCCCAAAATGTATCATGTATGGTAAGCGAAATGTATCAACTTAAACCATATGTAAAATGCACAAAACAAGTCGTTGAAGTAACACGTGGTTTAAATCAACGTTATGTTCTGTGAAAAAATGCATGCTCTATTGATATTAACATTTATGCGGTATTGTAAACTATGCATACATCCAAGCCTTGAGACTGTGGCGATAAACCCTTAAACAAATTAAAGGTTTATCTAAGTTATGTATATCGAATTCAGTCATTCCTTCCAATCCTATCAAACCCAGGATTTCAGAAACGGGAGTTGTCAATTCCTATGGTACCACTACCTACTAACGAACGGCGTGATCAATGTTAATGAATGTATTGTCCCATGTTAAACAAACCAAATGTCATAACAAAATGAAGGCATGTGATGTAAACAATTGTACTAAGTATGCTAAGTAAACATACGAAGCAGAAATGTTCATGTAAATCAATGTGCCCATATGCTGAGTAAACATATGCAGCAGAAATGTTCATGTAAATCAATGTGTCCATATGCTGAGTAAACATATGCAACAGAAATGTAATGTAAATCAATGTACTAAGTACGCACACAATGGGCATACATAGCATGAAATGTAATGAAATCGTGTACTATAATGTACTAACAACATAGCAGGCATATGATGTGAAAACATGGAAAGCATGAATGTAACAGATAGGCACATGTGTTTCACCCCAAAACAGTTTAGAAAACAGTAAAAGAGGGGTTCAATGTACTCACCTGAGATTGCTTTGGAGTTCTTGTATAATAACCAGATAATGCTAAAGATCACGGGATATCAAACGGCACCTAATAGGTAGCTATGTTAATATACCGGACCAAATCGGAAGGATCGGATAGTACGCGGGTTCGTAAACCAAACGAGTATGGAGACTCATGTAATATGGTTTAACAAATCCTACATACTAAAATGAAACTTAACTTAAGTGCTTACGGTCCATCACGACCCGTTTAGGTAGCTTATGCTACCCTAACGCGTCGTTCGCGTAGAACGCGTTCGGAACGCCTAACATCGCGACCACAAGGTATAACCTCGGAAGGTTATAGCTATGGTCACCTAATGTGTTTGGTTGGATCCTAATGATCGACCAAATGGGTCGGGTTCGAAAGTATAAGCGATGGTTTAGATCGCTTACCTTACGACCCTATATAAGCATTAAACTAAAAGTGACGAGCTAAGCATGTTAGAACATGCTTAACTAAGTTTAGAAAACAGGTTTGGCATCAAAACAAACGGCTTTGATGCTCACGAGTAGTTTGGTTACAAAATATGCGAGAATGCACATTTTGGCCGAAACTACGACTCGTCACTGAGCCTAGATAACGTGGTAATCAGTAGGTATAGTCACTACGGACTATAACCATCGTGATCACGCTCACGTTATGAAGTTCCAAGAACTTCGTGTTGACCATAGGCTGGTCAATGCAGAAAGTCAACAAAACGTTGACTTTCGGACTCGAAAAGCGAATAAAAGAGCGAAAGAAGACTTACGGAGGGTTCCCGAATGCTAATCTAGATCAAAATAGCTCAGGTATGAAACAAAGGTTCCAACTTAGAGCTTAGATCAGATTCTTGTGGGTTTTTGGAACAAAGGGGGGGTATTTATAGGAAAAGCATAACCGTTAGGATCGTTTATCGAATATCGTGCCACGATCTCGCCCGTACACTTGTCAAAAATGTGGTGGTTACTGAAAATGGCCTTTGGCCTTTGATTGGGTGAAAGGGCATTGCCCCTTGATCGAACGAAAGGCCAACTGCATTAAATGCAAACATTGAATCTGGTCTGACAGTCCCACGCGGCCCGCCTCAATATGCAGGCCAAACTCACGCGGGCCGCCTGGCCCCGTCTGATCTGCACATATTTTCAGAATTGGCAGTTTTGGTCCCTGTTGCGTATTTAAGCCATTTCCGACACTTCTAAGGCCCGTAAAGCCAACTTTAAGGCCCTAAAATGATGCCTAAACATTGTGGACATGAAACATGCTCAAAAATGTTCCGGATGTCGGTTCGTTTGGCCGTACGATCGCGATGTTCGCTTAATTACGACGGAGTGCGCATAAGCGCGAAAGACGATCCAAATGACGCGACGAATGGATTTTTCTCATGCCAAACACTAAGGCATAATATTAGGATGCTTACATAAATTTTTGGATGTCCGGATGTATTCAGAACGTAAGTTATGCGCGAAAGTGCAAACTTGTGCACTTTTTGACACTTTTAGCCCCTGAATGATCCAAAAGTTTGTTTTAGCATACCAAACCCCTCAAAGCCTATTTCTAAGCTATGTAAAGGATATTTATCGTATGTTTATCTTATGGACATGTTCCGGAATGTTCGTTACAGTTCGAATTGGCATACTTTTGCAGTTTGTCAATTTTAGTCCCTGTAAGCGAATTAACTTGTTTTTGCCATACCAAAGCCTTCAAAACTTATTTCTAAGTTATGTAAAGGTTATTTAAGGTATGTTGAGTATATGTTGATGTTCCGGAGTATTTGTCGCATTAAACTGAGTATGTTTTAGCACCAGTTAGCGTATAACTCTCCAGAAAGCGATGTAGAGTTTGAAATTGAACAAAAGTCAAAACATGAAAAATGTAAAACACAACCAAACAAACATTGGGATAAAATAACATTGTTTTATTGATAACTGAACTGTTCACAACGATTACAAGCACAAATGTTACATGAGCTGACACGGCCGGGTGAAGGTTCTGTGAAAAATATTATTTATGTGATTTATGCATCGTAGGCTTCGGTATATTATCTGTGGACTACGGTGGGCCTCCCAAACATGATTTCGAGTGTTCCCTTGACGATTATAAGTTGTAAACCCAAGTCTAAGCCTCGTGTAATTTATATAAGAGTATGATACATGTATGTAATGAAGTTGGACATGTATTACATGTAAATGGTATACAAGAATGCGTACGGAACACATAGGTATGAATACATGATTGTAGGTATAATTGAATGTATATAGGTATGTAGATGTGTATGATTCTAAGTATGTATGCGTGCAAGCATGTGCGAATGCATGATTTGGATGCATTTGAGAATTAACGTTACTAACAATGCCCTTGAGTTTGGGATGTAATGCAGGAATGAGAATGTCGGAATCTTATGAAGTTGAAGCCGAACTCGGAACAAGAGACTTAGAGAGAATAGTCAAATGAATCGAAGCTATATTGTCGAATAATATACGAAAGTTAATTGTGTGAGAATAGTGTTGTATGAGGTTGACAATGACTAATGATTAAGTTGTATGTGATGTTCACAGATACCACACGGATTTCCTCTTCTACTAACGAAGATGAGCGGACGAAGATCGAGTCAAGAGCAAGGATTGTACGGGAAGGATCGGTCACATAGTTTAACAAATGTAGGTCCGAAGTATTAATATAATGGAACGCGGTAAATCCTTTTTAATGAGTGTATGACATTTTGTATTCGAACTTTCCTGTAAGTACTATGTCTATTAAAGAACGGAATTTTGGGTTCATATTTTCCGTTGTGTTGTATTTTTAAGTTATTACAAGTTAGTCTTACAGGGAATTGTTCATAATACGAACGGGTCATGCCCGATTTTTATTATAATAATAGCATGATAATATTACTTTCGGATTAGGAATTTTGGTCGTTACACGTATGATGAGAAAGAAATTCGAAATGCGCTCGTTGGGAGAAGTGAAAATGTTTCTGGGCTTACAAGTTCGTCAAAACAGGGATATGAAGTGTACATCAGTTGGATGCCAATTCTTGGGGGATAGTCTCATCTCATGGCAGTGTAAGAAGCAACAGCTCACTTTTGCAGCGGAAGCAAAGTGCGTTATAGCATCTGCTGCCTACTGCTCTCAGGTTCTTTGGATACAGCAGCAGCTCAAGGATTACGGTTTGACTTATCTAAACTCTACTACTTATTTTGATAATGATGCTGTCATCCAGATTATCAAAAACCCTGTCTTTAAGTATAAAACCAAGCACATTGACATCAAGGTGCACTTTATTTGAGATTGCTATGACAGAGGATTGTTTAAACTTGAACAGATCCACACTGATGCTATTACAGCGGATCTTTTTACAAAACCAGTTAGCATCTCGAGATTCAATGTGCTTGTGGATCTTTTAAAAATGATGCGTTTTCACGACTGAGCGACTACAAAAAAAAACCGGGTTTCTATACTAATGTAAATAAATAAGTAAATTTGCGCATAAAGTGTGATGCACAAATTTAGGGGAGGAGAGGGAAATATATGTACATACGCATCGTTTGAGGGGGAGAAAAGCAAAAAAAACAAAAAAAACATATATGTACATACGCATCGTCTGAGGGGGAGAAAAGGTTGCTGGGAAATGAAATGAATTTTCGTGATAAAGAGCTTGATTAACACATGTAAGGTTTCAATGCTGAACAGATTTGGATCCACTGCGATGTGTTGATAGGTCTAACGCTCAAAAAGCAATAAGAGGCAAAAGTGATACAAACATAATGGACTGGACATCTCGTGGGTAACAGACCAATGGTGTATGATTTCATGGTCTTAAATCCTGCGTTGATAGATAGCCAACACTGAAGTTTTGGGTCTTTATGCTGATGAATCATCCGGGATATCAGGGTTGTCCCTCTGTTGCCTCCAGATTATATGCAGACCTGGGCACAGTCAGGATATCTTGCAAAAAGAGCCACAAAAGGGCCAAAACCTGAAAACGGAAGAAAATCTCACTAAAAAGAGAATTTCATGTGCTATTAAAGCCAAATCCATACCGTTAAAGGTATCTGTCTCGCCCTCGTCAGAACTTCTCTGGTCTCTCAGCTGTACGGAAGTACTGACCTGTTCACCAGGAAGTCTGGCGTTGAAAAATTTAAGGATGATCTTAGTATACTCACCTGCTTTGATGAACTGTTGTGCTTACCTTGATCGTGGGGGTATGCCTTGGAATGGGACACATGGATGTTTCGGTATAATTCTACCTTAAGCATATCACAAAGCTAAAAGTTGAAGATTGAGCGTTAGATTTAAGAGGACAAACATATTAACAATCGCATGGACCAGTCCAAGTAAGCAAAGAGCTGAAAAATGTTCCTTAATCGATTCGAAAACGATTTTGATCCCATGACAGGTTCTCCCTATATTATCCCTCCATTACTATTACTTTATTATGATTATTTTGTTATTATTATTTTTCTTTTGTCTATATTAAAAAAGGTTGCTCGGTTGGTTGGATCATTGATTTTGAGAAAGATATTTTCTGTCCTGAAAATGCAAAACATTAAAGTAATAATCTGGCCCACTGTTTCGGATTGGGGCCCACTGTTTCGGATAAAACGAATCAGATCCGGCCCATTGCTCTCGAATGTAATTCGGACCATTGTTCCGAGTTGGGGCTTGGCTGTTTGATCTCAGGCCCAATCCGAAACTCTATAAATTGTCAAACATTTCTCATACGAGTCGCATATTCGGATTAATCTCATCTCCTAATCATTTCGGAACCTCTCATCATCTTCTCGGATCACTTATTCGAATTACGAGGTTTGCAGGTTCCTATACTTTTCAAACCAATGCCTTTGAATGCCACAATTGCCGAAGAGCATGACGTGCAACAGACACTTGCTGATGAGAAAGTTAAGATAGAAAAAGAAATTCTAGATTCATACGAAGAATAATCTGACGAAGACAGTGATGTGGAAGTATTTGTCTCTGAGAATGTTGAGGAACCCGTTCAAGAATCAACGTAAATGACGACTGAAGATCTTCAAGCCCTGATTGAATCCTTGAAGGATAGTATCGGAAACCCTCCTTTCATATCTATTCCTGAGATTGAAGATGATTCGACAGATGATGCTGAAGAAGCATCCAACAAAAAACGAAGAGCCGAAACAGCTCCTTATATTCATTCTCTGGCCCAAGCTCAGATCCATAGCCTACTATGCCCACCGATCAACAAGTCACTACTGCTACTCAAGAAACAAGCACGCAAGATCTCGATTTTGATTTAAAATTCAACTTCGATCTCGATCTGCCTAAAACAACTCATTTGCAACCAGAAAGCTCAAGCGGCATCAGGTTCAATGTAGGAAGTTCCAGTGGTGCTAATTTCTCTGAGCATGATGAAGCAGCCATGCACTTTGCAGCCAACAAAATGAAATCTATTGAAGAAAGAGATAGTGATAATGATACGGCTGTTGATGTAGCGAAGTTGCAGCGAAGAGTGATTGTGTTGGAACAAGATGTTGCCATGAAAGAAGCTCAGATCTCATCTTTGCAAGCTCAAAAATCAAGGAAAGATCAGACGATCAAGCAACTACAAAGCGATGCGGGTATGCTGATGTCTGTTGAAAGTTAAGCTGGAAAAGAAGTTCAAGAACGTGGATCAAGAATCACTTGTTTGCTGATCCGGATCCGTTGCTTGATGGTCCTCCTAACGGATTCAGCAACTAATCCAGCAACTAATCACTTGTTAGGCCCTATAGGTTTATGGATTAGTAGGAATTATAGGCTAATGGACCATGTTTCTAGAAGGTGGGTATTGGAGTGGGCTTAGGGATAATGGGCCTAGGGTTTTGGGGGAAACCCATTACTATAAATAGGAAATGATAATTAGGGGCTTAAGGTTGGTTCATTTGTTTTAGAAACTTGTATTAGACAATTAGAGATTGTATGCAAGTTTAAGCATTGAATCAATAATCATTTGGATCTTCGAATCTTCATTATCGTGTTCTTGATTTCTTGATCATCATCAAGTTTGGATTCCCCCCATCCTTGGTGATTGTTTAATATCGTTGTTTGATCCGGATTTTCGGGACTTACAGTTATCACTGAATCAGGTATCCTTCCTAGTTTCTCGGATTAAATCACCTAGTCTCCCAGACTAACCCAACTAGTCTTCCAGACTAAACCACCAAGTCTCCCAGACTAAACCACCTAATCTCTCATACAAAACCACCTAGTCTCTCAGACTGAACCACCCAGTCTCTCAGACTAAACCAACCAGTCTCCCAGACTAACCACCCAGTCTCCCAGACTAAACCAACAAAGTGACTGTGCATTGTGTTTCTTGTCTTTTTATTTTGTAAAAATGTTTGCTTCCCTGGATCTGGGAGTTTCGTGTATGCAATGAAAACATGTTACATAAATATTTTCGTGAGAGCCCTAATGATTGTAGTCTAGACTCGAGAAGGAATCCTAATTCGCTACAATCGAAGCTCTAATACCAAGTTGTCACACTGTGACTTTTGCGGAAGCGTGATTATGGTGTGACTTTCTTAATATCATTGCATTCAATCATAACAACAACTATATGATAAAACCATAGATCTTCATCCATTAAATAGATTTGAAAAGATCACAAACATCATTGTTTAACAAGACTCCAAATTCAAGTTTTACAAACCATACGAATTGTTTTAAGAGTTCACGAGGACTCACCAAAAGACTCTAAATAAAACCAAGATTTGGAACAGGTGTCTGGTCCAGGATAGGACACCCTAACCAAACCCTAGACCATGGATGACATCTTTTATTTTTAACAACACTTGAAAACCTTCGAATGCCCGCCAGATCCACCTTTAATTTCCTGAAATACATGTAATTTGAAAACATCAACAAAAGTTGAGCGAGTTCATGTGTGTGTTTGTGAATAAGCCTTTGAAATCATTGAAAAATCTGTATATTCGTAGGTGAAAATGAACAGATCAATTAATGGTTTGCAAGGCCATCAATATATGTGCAGGAAGGCTCAATCCTTTGGTATTTCGCACCGGGACTCCCGGCTGGAACGACATAGTCACCACATGAGCCAACTCGCGGACTCATGGGTGGGGCTCGCAACACCCAAATAGATCTACCACTCATGCCCCTCGGTCCTTCTAAAGGATTAATGGTCTCAAGCTAACGCCTACCCTTTCACATGATCTAGAAGTTCATTTCATTTGTAAATCATTTGTAGACATAATTATTTGTAACATGTACTTTACCCCCGAAGTTCTAAAACGAAAACAGTTAAAAGAAAAGGGGGGGACATGAACTCACTGGTTTGCGTCTTCAATCGCCGTAACTCAAGCTTCCTCCACGACTACCTACAACGTACTAATGTCTATTAGAAAAACGGGTCGTGCCTTGACTTAGTATTAATGTTCTTGAGTTACGTTTCTCTTGTGTCTTCGGCATTATTCCAAGTTACATAATTATTTGTTAAAATAATTAATATTTTAACTTAAATTATATTTATAAATTTTGGAATAATTGTTATACAATATTATTGTAATAATACTTCCCAAGTATTTAAACTTGTATTTCCTTCCCAAGGATGGGGGTATCTTACACATGTATTTGTATATTTTTGCCATGTATTGGGGTCGTATTCCGGTGTGTATTTATACGTACGAGAATACGTACTTTTATTGTATTCATTAAGTATTCTTTATACTTAATTTCATATTAATTATCCTGGAATATTATCTTTAATAAAGATTCGATATATATTTCCAAAATATATATTTTAAGGAATATTACTTAGAAAAATTATTTATAATTTTTCTTTGGCAAAAATATTTTTAATTTCTCATAAGTTCAAAAATAATATACTTTCAAGTCTATCTCGAAAAATATGTTTACAAACTCATTTTTCTCCAAAAATGATATATCTCATATTTATTTGAGAAAATATATTTTTCACCTCAAAATATTGTATTTCATGTTTGTTTAAGATGATATATATTAAAATAATATATCTTCTAAAAATTCAAGAAAATATATTTCATACTTGCCAAATATAATATAGTTTTCTCTTGTCAAAAATATGATATATTCTTGTAGTAATTTGTAAAGATCATATTTTTACTTCCTTAATGTCCAATATATTATTTACCAAAATACTCTTTGTGAATAAATTTCCGGAATATTTTGTAAGTTACACTTCATAGTTCGGTTCTCCAATATTTTTGTATTAGCTTGTATATTTATTCTTTGGAATTTTGGTATTATTTTGGATTGTAATTTCTTGGTATTTTAATGTGTTGTATTATTTTAAGTCCTAAAATAATATAACTAATACACAAAATATACAAATAATCACACACATGGTGTCTTCTAAATATATATTTCCTAAATACATATTTAGTCACTTTTATTTATAAAATCAACCTCGAATATTTGTATTTTTTTGTAATAAAAATTATGGCAAACTTTTTGTAGGAAACTCTTGGTTTAAAATACATTTGTAAATATTTGTTTAAAAATATTTTTTTCTTAGTGTTTATATTTTTAGAAAATTTTGTCATAGTTTCCCCTAAAAATGGAGGTTTCCAGTCTTTCAAGCATATCATTTTCTTTTTGTCGAAATCATCACAATCAATTTACAATCATAAACAAACAACCTTTACTTACCAATCTTGCCAAAATCATCCATATTCTACTACTTTATGAACTTGAATATTTGTAGAAAATTGTAGTAACTTACTAGTATTCTTAGTAAGTCTTGTTACCCTTTAGAATGTGTTTACTTCTTTAAAAACTTCATTTTTAAGGAAGTTGGTTGTTTACAACTTCAAAACATATTTTCTGAAAATATTTCTTTATGAAATCTTCTTGTTACACAAGTGTTATTACACTTATTTAACCACTAAAAACAAGACTTGTTTATGCAAGAACCAAGTTTTAATGAAACTTATATTTTTAACATGGTTTCTTTGAAAAACCATTCATAAATATTTAGATCTACATGTTTAACAACTTACTTTGTTCATTACTTTTCAAGAAAACAAAGTGTTCTTTCAAGTTCATGATCTTTATGTGGATGATCTATCATCCTACAACAATTTCCTTTCTTACATCTTGCTAGATTATGTTTTTAATCATGATCTAGCAAGACCTTATGATGATCAACATCATTTCTACAAACAATCAGAGATCAACAAGCAAAACAACTTATATTCATCAAGATATCTTTACTAAACAAGCTTATGTTCATGTTCTCTTCATATGATTCTTTAGTGTTCTTGATGTTTTTGATCATGATTCATCATTATCCACTTAAAATAGAAGTAATATAGATAGGTCAAGGTTCTTACCACTAGCTCAAGGCTAGGGATGATTCAAGTGAAGAAAATGAGTGGATAAAAGCAAACAAGAGAGGTTCTTCAACTTCCGAAAGCTCCTAGCTTCATCGTACGTCTTCTAGTACCTTTGTGTGTATGTAAAATGTATGAAGAAGATTGAATGATAGTGGTGATACTTGTGCTTGATCTCGACCGAAGGTAGGCAAGGGGGAAGAGAGAAAAGTGTGTGTTTTTGAGTGTGTGTACGAATGAGTTTATGTCTTGCATGTTATACTTGTATTCATATCTTCCTTCTAACTCTTGGTTTTTATGTTTCAAAAAGTATAAACAAGATCTATAAAAAAAATCAATCAAATCTTCTTATGGGGCCCTTGTTGGCCGATTTCATAGGTGGGGGGGGGGGGTCTTAGGCTAGGGTTTAACTAATTTAGTTACAATCTAGTTCATTTTGAAGTGTTAGTTACATGTCTTGGTTATTAGATATTTTTAGGAGATGTTATGGTATTCGGGGATCATAACTAGCTTGGAAATGTTAAAACAGTGCTTCTAGTGTAATTTTGATGTTTCGGGTAGTGTCTGGTTGTTCGGTTAGATACTGGTTCGTTAAAGTGCTAAATTATACAGTTTAGTGTTCTTTATGTACCCTTTTGTGACACTTTTAATTCTCGACACTTAGGAAAGCATTCAGGATCATTTAAGCATATTTTTGCATGAAATTAGATTGTTTAAATGCTGATTTATGCTGAATTTTGCTGAATTCAACACTTTGGGTGAGTTTTAGGCACTTTCCGGCACTTAAACTATCACTAAGAAAGGCAGTTTTATGATCCTTACTTCCCTACACACTACCCCAGTGTAGTACTTAGTTTCTGGCTCATTTTGTACCTCAATGCACTGTCTATCTATGTGCTGAATTCTGTCAGCACTTTCCTGATTTATCAGATAACTGCGCTAACTACGCTTAATGCATCATTTAAGGCAATACAGCTTTCATGCAGTAATGATATGACATTAAACAATATGTGGTGCACATACAGGTATTAAGCAGAAATCAGAAAGCAGTTGATTGCAATTTAGCACAGTCATTAAGCACTAATCATGATTAATTAATTGTACGGATACCTGGATTTTTGACAGTTGTCACACACAAATGTCACAAAACCTGTTGAAATCATGGATCGAGGAGTCAAGAGATTGAGGCGCAGTCAAATTCCTATCGTTAAGGTTCGATGTGAAGGAAAACGTGGCGCTGAATTTACTTGGGAATTCGAGAGTGATATGAAGACGAAGTACCCGCAACTCTTCGTTACTTCTTCCTAATTTCGGGACGAATTTCCTAAAGGATGGGAGACTGTAATGCCCTACTTCTTCGTACTTTCCACAATTAGAAAGTCTTGTTTATATTTCTACTTTTGGAAGTCTTGTGTTCTTGTAATCATTCTTTTGTTGTAATTATTGTAAAATCCGAGACTTGAATCATAAATAAAACTCGTATTTCTTTAAATTTGTGTTATACATACTTCATACATGTTCGTACATTTGAATTCATGAAACAATTAATGCTTTATTCGAAATTCTTGGAAACTACGTGTTAAACATGCAAATTCGTGAAATACATGAATAATACGTCTTTTGAATGCATATGATACTTAATTGCGACATGAATATGCTTAAACATACTTCATTATACTTGGTTTATGCTCCTCATACTTGTTTTACCCTCATACTATGCCTTTATATCATAAACAACCCTTGAAACACTTAAAACTTGCAAATATAAACTTAAGGGGCCTAAAATGACAAATTTCAAAACACTAAAACCATCAGACCAGGCCTAGCGGCCCGCGACCCGTCTAGGTGTGGGCTCCGCGGCCCGCGAGCCATCCGAATCCGAGACCAGCTCAATCAGCACGCTGGTTGGTCACTTTTGGTTGGTTTTGTTGCATCTTAAGTGTGTTTCTTGCATTAAATAAGCCACCAACCCAACCCTAATCCATCCCCTATAAAACCCAAGCCTCCTCCAAGCATTTTCCACTTTCCTAACACTCTCTAGTCACTCTCAAACACATTAAAAATGCAGTTGTGAACAGAAGTAAATCATATCATCTCACAAAAGTGAGCATAACTCACTCATTTCTTAACCTTCTTCCTTGATTCTTTTTCCTACTTGCTGGGAACAACCTTAGGTATGTTTCCAATAGGTTTTCCATGGAAAACCAAGGCTGGAACATCACCATATAAGGCTCCAAACTTTTTGTTTTGATTAAACTTTACTAAACTAGCTTGAACTTGAGTTATCTCATACACATTCCTATGTCCTTATACTCATAATCACTTCTATGGTTAGTTGGGCTTAAAAACAAGGTTGTGACACTTAAAATCAGATGTTAAAACCTCATAAACTTTCTGTTTTTGTTAGGGTTTAACCCACAAGTAATGAACAAGCATAAAGCTTGATGTTTGTGTGATTATAGGACTAGCTTGGGCTATCCTACTTGAAAAATCCACACATTACTTGATGATTTATTAGATTAGTTGTAGTTAACTTATTCTTTATTGTATGTTCATGACCCTCCTTGATTGTTTATAACAACAAGTGTAGTGGTGAACACCAAAGAGGTACCTAAATGGAAGACTTGTTCTTCCTACCTCCACATGACTTATATGATATACAAAGAGGTTCCTAAATGGGGGATTCATCCTCTTACCTCATGCTTGACCTATATGACATAATGTACAACTATATAATGCCTATATATTATCCAAACAATCGAACTTTTGATGATGAACTAGTGGTCATTTGTCAAGATAGTAGGTTATATCATCTAAGGACCATAATGCTTGTCACGATTCTAATTTGACCCATGAAAACATCTAAACTCTTTTGAGTTTCATAGTGTCAAGAACGAGTATTATGTGTGCTAGGTGGTTATTTTCTTCATATGTTTACTTTCATGTATTTTAAAAATCCGAATCTTAATCTTCCGATGAACTCTCCATACTCACCCACCTATGTTTCTTCGTGTAGAAGGACAAGGTGCTCCAAACTAATCAACCAAACACTCGCGGAATATCAAGTGGAAAGCTTGCAAAACCGTGAGTATACTCGAACCCTTTCTTTACGTTTACCGCTATTTGGAGTGTAACATGTTTACTTATGAAACTTACACATGAACTTTATTCATAAATGCACAAACATTCCTTTAACATGCTTGCATACTTAATTACTTGATACATTGAACTTGGGGTTATTCGTTTTATGTTAGACTTATCATTAGCTTCGATCGAGCCTATCCTTGCCATATATAGCGCTGTAGGATTAACGCACCACCCGTAGACTTGAGGTTATGTCATGAGCTTATTGCGTTTCATCATTGGTTTGATTTGTTAAACACATGTCGATTTTAATGTTTATCTTGTATCATTAGCTTGCCATGAGGAATCGTTTAAACATAATTTGTATGCTATGTATGTATCAAACTTCTATACTCGTTTTTGCTTTTACATTGAACTTTATTTTAAACATGTTACAGGTTGAGGATGACGATGCTATGAAATGAAGTAGCGATGATGCTTAGATACACATATAGACGTATTAGGTTTAAAATGTTGTACCAATTTTGTTCTTGTTGTTATGTATTCCCATTGAACTTGTTGTTATTTGAAATTTTATGTAATGTTTGACAATTTGAGTTATGGAATGAAACGGTTTTTATTTAATTATTATCACAAAATAGTGTTATGTGTGATGAGCAATCTTTCTTCGTCTCACTCCGATGATTCCGCCATTGGTTGGGGTGTGACAAGTTGTATCAATTGAATCAAACAAGTTTTGGAATGACGATGGGATTTTTTTGGTGGTGGTGGAGTGGAAAGAGAAGTAGCCCTGAGAGGGGGTTGAGAAGAGATATTCAAGTGAATCATCTCCCTCTTGATTTGGTTCCCTGTGCTTACGACACTCTCCTTTTGTGAGGATGAGTGAGGAGTTTGGATAGGTGTAGATGATTGCATCTGTTGTGAGGAAGTAACAATAGATATTTGTTGCATTTGTGTTACAGCAAGTACCTCTATCATCTCAACCCCCAGAGATATCGTTTTTTTGGGTTTTCATTTGGATTTGGGGATGGGAATGGAAGTGGTTTTTGTGTAAATTTATGATGTGTGTTCCACAGTGATGGGATGTGCATTGTGGTCACCAAGAGCAGTGGGCTCAACAACAGATGTTGCAACATCTGTTGCTTGGTTTTGCAAAACATTTTCTTCTCCCATATTTTCTTGACTTTTAGTCATCATGCAGGTAAAATTTTCATTTGAAAGACTGTTAGTTTCAAGGGCTTCATCCTGTTCAAAACTTTCTTGTCTTAAAACATTTTTCAGGTAAAAGCTTAACAATCTTGGATATAATAGAAAAAGATTGTCATTTCCTCTCTTGATTGCTTTTATGTTTGCTACCAAATCCATAAACAATGTCTAGGATAGCTTGTAATATGAATTTCTCAAGATAACATACCCGGATACTGAGTTTTTATGGGAATTTCATTAAAATTTGTGGTATTTGCAGACAAACAAACCAAGAGTGTATGGAAAAAGAATTTCATTTATGGTGGGAATTTTGGTTTAAACAGTGTTGCTCCCACCAGTTAAGCTTCGTATCCCCTTTCTATAAACTCATGATGAAGATCATTTTTAGGGATAGTGTCTATACCTGCAAAATCCTGTAGATTTAACATGTTGGAAATGGATTCTGGAGTTATTACAACATGTTCTTTATTGATGGTAGATGTGATGATGTAGGGCTTTTTGTTTTGGAGTGAAAATTTTGCATTTTCCCAAAATTCTCTTGGGGTGGATAGATGAATGGGGGCGTTTGCAGTACAGATGTTAAGGTATTTGGAGGAAGTGATGGTGTCAATGATGGAGTGAAAAACCGTGTTATTGTTGTGTTTTACAAGATACGACAAGCAATTGTGCGAAGATTTTAGTTCGAGAGCCATGGTGAAATTATGTCAAATCTTTTGATTGAGAGCAAAGTTTGTTGAATGCAAATTCAGAGTTTTTCTCTTTCGAAATGTTGTTTGATAAGTATGGATGATAGATGTAAACTCTGTTTGTCAAGGGTTTTTATAGGGTTTCAGGAACAACGATGTTAGCGTGCCCAATGATTACCTTTTTGGTATACGTGGCCAGTTGTTATTTGTTGTGGCAAACCACTGTTCAGGAAGTGGGTCCTTTTGTGGAAACCCTTTGAAGAAGGAAGATAAGGTTTGTTGTTAAAATATATGTTTGAGACCTCTGTTGGGCCTCAACAGACGTTAGAATGATCAAATCAGTGGTTGGTACATCTATTTGACTTTTGCTCAACAGATGGACGGAAACCCATGTTTGAAACCTCTGTTGGGTTAAACAGAGTTTCAAGTGAAAACAGTGGTAGGTTTTTGACAAATAGTGGATCTGTTTGACTTTTTGTAGTCAAACAATGGATGTTTAATACGTGGTTCTTTGTCTCAAACAGTGGTTAACCAAGGTTAATCAGAGTTTTGAACCACTAAAATAGATGTTTACTCCTTTTCAACCAAGTTTTGTTTTTGGTGATTTTTCACAATCTTTTCTTGGTTTTAAAAACTACAGTTTTTAATTTTCTTGTTTTAAAGACAACATATTAATGTTGTAAGAACCTTTTTGGTGCATTTTTGAAACGTTTTCTTTCTTTTATTAAGATAGAGATATGTGCTAAGGTAATCTCTGTTTGCACTTTCAAATTGCCAATAGATGTTCCCTGCAGACAATGGGAAATGAGTCAGTTTTGCAGATGATCCAAAGCGTTGTCTGCTTTGGATTTGGTATTTTTCTTCCACTGCATCAGCTTTTTGGGATTGGTCATTTGTAACAAGAAGTTTTGATACCATCTCAAACAGTTGTTTCTGACCCTCTGCAAGTATTTTCACACTTGGGTCAACTATTGGTTGACCATTCCTAATGAGGTGATTGTACCCATGAGTGTGTCTATTGACTCTTGGATTTTGGGGCATGTACGCAGGTTCTTCATACCTATAAGGTACCCTGGTGCATGGTGGTTGCCCATAGCCTCTTGGATGTGTGTTGTGTGGTGCAACAAATACTTGACCATCCCTATGTGCTATGTGCAAGGTATTGGTTCAAGCCTTGTGTGACAGATTGGTGACAAGACTCAACTCGTTTAAGAAATTTAAAAATTGAAACGCTTGACGCTAAAAGTGTTAAAAGTTTGAACGTGAACACATATTTGATTTTTGGACCAGATCACAATGATAAAAATTGAAGTTAACTCTAATAAAGATTGTCGATAAATATAACACATCTCTTAGTTACAACCGTGTATTCCAATAAGAAGCAACAAACTAATTAAAATGAGTTGAACTTAGTTCAATCTACAACATACAAACGCTGCCAGTACACCCATTGAAAACACATAGTCGACAAACTTCCTCGTCCACATCTTTGCTGGCTAAAAAACGGACAACCGTGCAGACCTCCATTACGGATAGTCAAACTTCATTACACCATCTGTCAAATCTACATATTATTACAACAACATATTTACATCACCCATGCTCCCCTGCACTCTCAACATTGGAAAAAGAATCTCACTTTCTCTCTCTATCTCTATCTGCATCCTCCTCTGTTCCTAATGAACACCACACCCATTTTAGCTCTCGTGTCTTCTAACCCTTTAACTGCCCCCACATTAAGGGTGTTCAACGAAACCCCTCGTGAACTCCATGTAAAAAGATCTCAGATTTAATGAACCTAACGGGTCGCTTGCAACTTTGCCTCTAATTCAGGTCAGTTTCAGTTTCGCCTCTTTTAATAATCAATCTTTAAGCAAAACCCACCTCAATTTTGTTCACAGATTTACTAAATTGCCATCTGGTTGATTCTTGTGAAGTGGGTGTGTGTTTGGAGGTTTAAAGATTGAATCTTGGACCTTTCTTGAAATGGGGTTTTGTTAATTTTGCTGTATAATTTGTGGGTTATGATTAAAAGTTTGTTTTTTAACGTTTGTTTATCATGGGTTGTAGCCAATTTAAGCCAATCTTGGGTTGTTAGTTGTTACTAGAATTGCCTTTTTTTCTAGTGTATGTATGTGTGTTAAACAGTTTTATTTGATTTGAATGATTTGTTAACAAGGGTTTGGGAGCTTTTAAGATTGCATCTTAAACCTTTCTTGAAATGGGATTTTGTTAATTTAATCTTATAGTTTTGGTTAACCTTAAAAATTGGTCTTTTAAGGTTTCTTTATCATGGTTTATAGCTAATTTAAGTGAATCTTGGGTTGTTGGTTGTTACAAGAAATGCATTTTTAAAAGTGTGTGTGTGGGTGAACTAGTTTATTGTATTCAATTCAAGAAAGTTCAATGATTCTATCAAAAGGGGTTAGATTTGGGGGCAATAATTTGTGTTTTAAAATTTTAATTTCATTGAAAAGATTTGTTTGTATGAGGGATTGAGAATCATAAACGAGAAACAAAATGCCATATTTTGTGATATTTTGCAGAACCAGATCATGACCGGAGTTGTTCGTGATCGGATACTTAAAGATGCGAATGGTAATATTCGTGATCATCTACGCAACCATATCCATTTAACAAACTGTATTCACGTGAAAAATCATATGCACAAAACTAGCCCCATGATGACCGATCGGTCCCTTATTAGGGACCTTGTCGTTCTTCAAAGGTCGCGATCTTTAAGGGATCCATCCATGAGCCCACCCCCATTTCCGTCATCTCCTGCCCTTGACCCGTTACCAAAACGTGCGGAGAAAGATGGCGGTGCTGGTGGTGGTAGAAGGCGGTCTGTTGGTTTATCCGCCAACTTGTCGTCAAATGTGGGCACGGGTGACGAGGTTCATAGAAGAATTAAAAAAGAAGAATCGAGCAGGAGGAGTTTTAAAGACGATTCTCGATTAGATGCCGCCACTTTGGCTAGTGATATTTATCCGGGAAGTTCCGATGATAAACATAAACAAGAGGATCATGTCAATGCCATTTCTCAGCAAGTAATCCCGATCGGTAGTGACAATGTAGCTTCATCACACAATCGTTTACATAGTCGGGTCAAAAGGCGAAAATTTAGAAGTGGAAGGCGAGTTTCGCGGGTACCGATAACCGAGACGTCCATGGCATCTAATTTTGTGTCACAAGTTGATTACGGTGGTCAACAAAATGTCACCGAGGGTTCAAAAAACAGTCGTGGGATTCCGTTTAATTGGTCAAGAATGCATGATCGGGGGAAGTCGTTTCTCGATATTGCAGGAAGAAGTCTGTCATGTGGTTTATCTGATTCAAGGTCTAAAAGAGGCGGTCAAACTCAACGGGACTCTAGTCAAATGCCCGTTATGTCTGATCACGATTCTTCATCTACAAACAGTGAATCGCTTCCTTTATTAATGGACGGTTCTCAAGAAAGTCGAGAAAATCCCGCAGCATGGGTGCATGATTATTCTGGTGAATTGGGTCTTTACGCAGATAAGTTGTTAAATAGTGAAATTGACTCGGATCTTGCGTCAGAAGCCCGATCGGGTCACCATAGACGATCGCGTGGCGATACTCCGCACCAAAACCTCACTCAAAAGTACACGCCGAAAACATTTCGGGATCTAGTGGGACAGAATTTGGCAGTACAAGCTCTCTCAAACGCAATTGCAAAAAAGAAAGTCGGGCTGCTTTATGTATTTTACGGGCCTCATGGCACCGGGAAGACCTCGTGTGCGCGTATATTCGCCCGGGCCTTAACTTGTCAGTCTTTGGATCATCCAAAACCGTGCGGGTATTGCAATTCTTGTGTAGCACATGACATGGGAAAGAATCGGAGCGTTCGCGAAGTGGGTCCCATGAATAATCTTGGATATAAAAGTATTATAAAACTTATAGAAAACATGATTGTTTCTCCGCTACTGTCACAGTACCAAGTGTTCATAATCGATGATTGCGATACGTTGCCTCCTGAATGCTGGAGTGCTATATCTAAGGTTATCGATCGCGCTCCAAGGCGTATGGTTTTCGTTTTAGTCAATTCGAGTCTTGACGTTTTGCCGCATATAATCATTTCCAGGTGTCAGAAGTTCTTCTTTCCGAAGTTGAAAGATGCGGATATTATCTATACGTTACAATGGGTTGCAACCAAAGAAGATCTTGAAATCGATAAAGATGCATTAAAGCTAATAGCTTCGAGATCTAACGGTTCGTTAAGGGACGCGGAAATGACACTCGAGCAGCTGAGTCTACTCGGGCAAAGAATATCTGTTCCGCTTGTTCAAGAACTGGTTTGTATCCATCTTTTATTCTTTTATAAGTATAATCATAAATTGAAATAAATAATTAAATATCATCCAACTTTCAGAAACCATATAGAAACTACATACGGCACTTTAGGCCTGTTTATACTTAATCTGGTCGGTTTGGGCTATGTTTTATCTCTTATAGTGGGTCATACCAAAGCATTTGACTAAATAGGAATCGGGTCAAAACGGGTCGAAAATCATCTGCATCGTGTTCAGTAGATATCAACCTCCCCTGAATCAATTTTTACAAAAAGTAAGATTATTTTTGTAATAATATTGTTTTAATAAGAGTAAAATGCCATTTTCGTCCCTGAGGTTTGCCTAGTTTCGTGAATTTCGTCCAAAGGTTTGTTTTTCCGCCTCTGGATCCAAAAGGTTTGAAATCTTGCCATTTTCATCTGGCTCGTTAACTCCATCAATTTTTCTCCGTTAAGCAGGGGTATTTTCGTCTTTTTTTTCCTTAAGGGTATTTTGAAATTTGAATACTTGTACCCTATGCTAAATGCTTGTGCATAAAGTGAAAACGACCGAATTGCCCTTTAAGTTAACAAAAAAGACGAAAATACTCCAGACTAAACGGAGAAAAATGGATGGAGTTAACGAGCTAGATGAAAATGGCAAGATTTCAAACCTTTTGGATCCAGATGCGGAAAAACAAACCTTTGAACAAAAGTCGCAAAACTGGCCAAACCTCAGCGACAAAAATGGCATTTTACTCTTTTAATAATTTATAAAGGCCAAAAATATAACTTGACTCGTTTTGACGGTTTACCCGACCCACATAGTCAACTCATTTTGCCACATCTAACAAAAACCATTCATCCATGTTAGCATTTTACACATCACCCCTCATAATAATGTATGCACCTCACTAAACAGGTTGGACTTATATCGGATGACAAATTAGTTGACCTACTCGATTTCGCATTATCAGCAGATACAGTAAATACCGTGAAACATTTAAGAGAAATTATGGAGTTGGGTGTTGAGCCGTTAGCTTTAATGTCACAACTTGCAACCGTAGTAACCGATATTCTTGCGGGTAGTTATAATTTCATGAAACAAAGGACCAAAAGGAAGTTCTTTAGACAACGAGAGCGTAAGTTTGACTTTTCTTTCTCTTCCAAGATTTCAAAAAGCCACTCTTTTTTGCCTTTTAACATATTTAGTCCTTCCAGTATCTAAAGAAGATATGGAGAAGCTGCGGTTAGCATTGAAGACGTTATCCGAAGCAGAAAAGCAGCTCAGAATGTCAAACGACAAGTTGACTTGGTTGACCGCCGCTTTGTTGCAGCTTGCTCCTGATCAGCAGTATGTGTTACCAACGTCGTCTGTGGATGCTAGCACTTATCGCAGTCAGTTGGGGTTTGACAATGGCGGTACGAGAGATGGGTCTCACAAAAGTAACTTTGCGCATGGTGAGACAAGCGAGATTCAAAGGGGTTTGTTAAAAACGGGTGAAAGTTCTAGTGGAATTCAAACGAAAATGAAAGAAGGCTTGTATCAGCAAGAAGTCGAAGAAATATGGTTTGAGGTGCTTGAGAATATACAGATAAATAGCGTAAAAGAGTTCTTGTATCATGAAGCAAAGCTGACATCAGTTAGTTTCGGTGCAGGTACTTATTTTATACACTTTTTTTTGTATTTTATTAACCGTAAATCTCATCTCGTTTGACACGTTTTTATTTTTGATCAAGGAGTAAATGCCATTTTCGTCCCTAAGGTTTGGCCAGTTTTGCGACTTTCGTCCAAAAGTTTGTTTTTCCGAATCTAGGTCCAAAAGGTTTGAAATCTTGCCATTTTCATCTGGCTCGTTAACCCCTTCCAGTTTTCTTCGTTAAGTCAGGGGTTTTTTCGTTTTTTTTTTTTTTTTGTTAACTTTAAGGGCAATTCAGTCTTTTTCACTTTATGTAAAAGGACCGAATACCTCTGAAAAAGACTGAATTCCCTTTAAGTTAACTAAAGAGGAGGAAATACCCTGACTTAACGGGAAAAATGGATGGAGTTAACGAGCCGAATGAAAATGGCAAGATTTCAAACCTTTTGGTTCCAGATGGGGAAAAAACAAACCTTTGGATGAAAGTCGCAAAACTGCCAAACCTTAGGGATGAAAATGGCATTTTACTCCTTATCAAGTGTTACGAAGAATATTATTAAAAGTAATCGAAAATAAAATATATTTTTAATAAATTTATATCCTTCATAATGTTGAAAATGAGTATTAATTCGTTTTCGCAGATCCAACCGTTCAGCTTATGTTCACATCGCATGTGACAAAATCGAAGGCCGAAAAGTTCAAAACCTACATTCTAAAAGCATTTGAGAACGTTCTTGGATCACCCGTCACAATCGAAATCAGAAGTGAATTGAGGAAAGAAACACGCGATTCCTATCAAGACGCGTACGCAAAACGGAGAAGTGAGATCGTTGAAGTAGACGCTTCTCCTAGAGAACCAAAAGCTAAAATGCATAATGATACTAAGAATTCAAGTGTCGGTTTACAAAGAAGATTAGGGGAACAAAGTCAATCTCGGAGTCTAGTTAGAGGTAAAGTGTCTCTTGCAGACGTAATTCAGCATGCAGAATCGAAAAGAAATGGTTGGTCAACACGCAAAGCCGTTTCCATTGCGGAAAAACTTGAACAAGAGAATCTGTAAGTACCCTTGACTCCGAATATCAAAATTGAATGAAGTTTTGAAATTAAAAAATAATGTTTGAGTTTCAAAGGTCAAAATGTCACCTCAAGTATAGAACACAATATCCTTAAAGTGACTTGCTTGCTTTATATTGCAGGAGAATGGAACCAAGATCGAGAAGCTTGTTGTGCTGGAAGGCATCTAGAGTTGCTCGTCGGAAGGTAATGAGCAAACTTTTCAATTATGGTTCAATCAATCAATCATACCCAGTAAAATCCCACAAATAGCAAAGCTATTTGTAGGGTCTGGGGAGGGTGGGATGTAGGCACACCTTACCTCTACCCCTAGGGATAGAGAGGCTGCTTCCAGAGAGACCCTCGGCTCCAAAACACCCAGGAAAGAAATAAATAGAACATGAGGGGTGTGTGTGTGTGTGTATGAAGTTACCAATGTAGCATGAGTTGTGAAAGAGTGCATGGTAAAACAGAACAAGTGTGACAACACAAAACAGCCTATACACATAGTTACATATCTACGACCATACACTACACCTAAAAACACAATTGTACAAAACATCGTATACACATAGTTACATATGTACGACCATACACTACACCTAGAAACACAATTGTACCTCTCCTAGAAATCCTTAACCTTAATCCTACGTCTCCACGAGTTCCTATCATGGACCATGTTCTCAGAGAGGTGCAGTCTTTGCAAATCCTGCTTAATCCGCTCATCCCAAGTAATTTTGGGTCTACCTCTACTCCTCCTCCCCTCCACCTCGAGGGTTTCAATCACTCTAACTGGTTCTATCGTCTGCCTCCTCTTCACATGCCCAAACCATCTCAATCTTCCCTCCTTTATCTTATCTGATATACTAGCTACTTCTAATCGCTCCCTAAAAACATTTTTCAATTATGGTTATTGTTACTTAACGATATGTATCGAACCGCGCGTTGCCACGGGGATGCGAGGGGAATTCGATCAGTATTGGTTCGGTTCATCACGATACTGGGTGGAAAGTACAATGAAAAACTTAAAAGTTAAACATTAAAAAACGACAAATATAACAAAACAGAGACGTGAAAAGTCTAAAATAGTGAAAAACGAATACAGAAAACTGCAATTGTAACAAAATAGAGAAGCCAAAACAAAAATACTACAACAAAAAAAAAAACTAAAAGCCAAAAAAACGGCAACTTTTCGCAGCTTAAAAAAAACCCGGTCTCATTTTAGTGTAGATAAGGCGGCGCGTTTTAGCAAATTGGAGATGGTGCATTTTAGCACAATTCACTATTCACAATCATGGATTTCGTCATATATACAATATTAGAGGCGACAATTTTGATCCATTTACTTATTATTTTATCTCAAACGGTTTAAATAACGCCTTTTAGCTATAATGTGGTCACGCGGTTCGTAAATCCCCCAAAGTGTGTTTTACGAGACGCACATCTTAGATCTTATTCAAAGCTTAATATAAATTTTGTAACCATAATTAAGGTATTAATGATATGTAAAAATTTCCACGACCTACTGATCTTGTCGCCTCTAGTCAAGTCATGGAAACTCACTGCTGAAGTTTTGAGCATGCAGGTTTCTCGATCAAAGGTTAGACGACAAAAGTCCCGGGCTTTGCTGAGATTTGTGTTGTGTAGCAGGTGCATATCTACTAGATCACCGCGGTAATACAAAGCATGTAGAGTCTAATCGGTATATCAGTCAGTTAGTTTACATTAAATAATGTCAACTCCAAGAACAATGGTAATGCAAATGTGTATTCCTTGTATTTTTCTAGCTTTCAATTTTCTTTATAGGCCTTTTGCAGTTGTAAAGCGTAAACAGTTTTATTAGTTGATGAATTTATAAGTTATAACCCTTTTCTTTACTAACCCAGTTGGATAAAATCATAAGGTGATAAAACTGTGGAAAGATGAAAGTGGGCCCTTGTATTGATAGTCAATGGGGAGTCAGATTGACTTTGTTCAAGAACACAAATTATAAAGGGAAAATAGCCAAAATATCCTTTTGACCAAACAAATTTTCAAAAATAGCCATCTGAAAAGGCTCCAGGAGCCGTTTACCAATCCATGCATGCCACGTGTCCGACAAACTCATGAAACGACTCAGAGACGTTTCATACGCCGTCATTCGTTTGAAAGTTCTCAGCCGAGCCGTTTCAATTGGCTTGTCCATTGAGCCGGTTCACTGGATGGCGAGCCTGTTGAAAGTTCTCAGCCGAGTACTTTTCACACGGCTGAAGCCGTTTTAGCATCTCAAGCCGGCTTGAAAGGTCAAGCCGGTTCCACTGAAGTTGAACCGTTTCACTAAATTTCTAAGACGTTTCCATACAAAACTAAGCCTAAGCTGTTTCAAGAAAATTCTAAGCCGTTTCCGTTCACTTTTAAGCCGTTTCAGAGTGCTCGATTTTTGTGGGTCATGTTTTAAATATTTCTTTGAATTACCTCATAGTGCAAAGTGATGATGTCTAAATTTAAAAGTTTGTCACAATCAGTAAAATCACGTTTTGTGGTAGTTAATTTAAAATATGAGGGCTAAGTTTGTTGTGTATAGGAGGGGAAAGTGGCAGGTTGTTAATGGGAACATCGAGTATGTTGCTGATGCCGGTGCAAGTAGACGTAGTTTAGAAATTGAAAGCAATCATTCATACATCAGTTTTTTAAGTTATGTTTCTAAGATGTGTTATATTCCAAACATTACACGGTTGTCCTACCGGATATCTACGTTTACTGATCTGATCGATATAATTATGATCGTGATCTTATATTTTTATTTAATTTGGCGATGCAGAATCTTTTTGAATTATATAAATTATGCGTTATTGAAGAGTCTGGTGTTGGTTCATCTAGTTTTGCATCTTTAAATCATTTCAAAGAACGTGATTTAAATATTTCTGTTAAAAGAGTTGTACCCACTTGGAGCTACCTTAGAAATCGACATCAGACCTTTTCTTCATTCGCCTATCGGGATTCGGTTTCTCTTCTCCGTGCTCTGTTTTTCGGTGGTTTCCTTCTGTTCGGCGGCTCGACGTACGGTTGGGGTCCGGTATAGGTGGTGAGGACATCTGGACACTCGCTGCAGCTGTAGTTCCTTTGTCTTATCCTGGTTTCTGACTTCTTCCATTCGCTGGTTGGAATTAGGATCCACATTGGCTTCTTTTGTCTTCTGCCATGGAGCCCGACGATGAACCTTGGGAGGTGCAAAACAGAAAGAAAAGAGGCAGTGGTTCTTATGCTGGCTATAACTCTGGGGTCACCAAATTTTTTGTCACTAACATCCCTATCGGATGCCCGCCATGGGATTTGGCCAACGCATTCAAAGGGTTTGGGGATTTATCGGGAGCTTTTATTGCCAAAAAGAAAGACAAGGAGGGTAGAATCTTCGGTAGCTTCAGGAGTGCGGTAGGGATCTGGACGAGTTTAAGCGAAGCATATCTAATGTGAAATTAGGAGGCAACAAGTTATTGGTTAATGTGGCCTTGTTTGCGAAGGAAAACGCCAATGTTAAGTCGGTGGTTGCTAATGGAGGTGGGGCCAAGTCGATGGGGTCTGGGTCGGGCAGGACTCGGGGGGGGTGCTCATCAGGTTAGGGGTTCTCAAGCTGTTAGAAATGGGGCTTCGTTTCTAGACATTCTGATAAGAACTAGAAATTAGAAACTTCGATTACTGAAAGAACGATTACAATTAGCCACTTTCGAGATAGGCTCGATCTCCAGTTTTAGAGTAAAAAAACCCCTAATTTAGATAAACAAAACAACCACCCCAATTAACCCTAAAACTCTGATACTTATCTAAGAGAAATAGCGGGAACGGTTACACCCACTACTCCTGAATACGTGGGTTAACAGCCCACTTCTAAACTACAACTAATTGGGCCTAAGTTCGTATCAATACTACCCGCCCGGAGAAACGACTTGACCTCAAGTCGAAGATAAGGAAACTGGTTCTTGAATAAGTCGTAATCGTCCCAAGTGGCTTTGTCGTTTTCATTGATCTCCACCCATTTAAAATCTGCAGAGTTTAATCCAGCTTGAATATAACGCCTAGAACCAAATGTTGTAGCTTTTTGAAGAGGATTGTTGTAGTCTCTAAGCTTGTTCCCATTGAGCACATTACCGCAGGTACAGGGACTACCAAACAACCCAATTGACCTGCAAATTGCTTGTGAGAGAAACTGGGAACTGTCATTTGTATGAGCACATTCACCTTTTGTAGGTTTTCTCCAGGTAGGACCACCTAGAATTTCTTTTCCTGGGTCCCACACAATGATAAAAAATACAACCACCGTCCCGGGTCGTTGAGGGGTTTTCCTCAACACAGAAAGCTGCCTTGATATGGTTGTGGTCATGAACAACAAGGGCGAAGATACTCGTAACACCACATAACAATCATGGTAATTCAACTTACAGCCCTCGTTTATGAATTGGACCAATTCCTCATAAACCACTCGGCTCAAACTCCTGGGCAGGAACACCCACCTCTCAATGAAAGCACCAATTTCTCCTCTCCCCTTCTGCTCATGATTGTCATTTTCCGTTAAATTTTCCGCCGCCCCCCAAGCTTCAATTCTGGTTCCATCAATTTTGTCAGTTTCGTTGGTGCCCATTTCGTCATCCATGTCATCGGCGCCCTCGATCCCATCACCAGTTACGTCGTTTCTAACGGTAATTCCGCCACCAGATCCGGATCCAAGTTGCTGAAGAGGGTCATGCTCAGACCCATGCGGTGCCTCCGCCGCTGTGTTCTTCAAACTAATGTCTGATTCTTCACTGTTAAAATCATCTCGGATTACCTGAGCCTTGATCTCTGCGATATCCTTCCGCATAGAGTCTATGCTGGCTGCAATTGATGCTAATTGAGAAGCAATCACAACCTGATCGCAGGAACTGTACCGGGTCTGCACCAGCTTCGAATTTCCCGGCAATGGAACCATTGATAAGAACTAGAAATTAGAAACTTCGATTACTGAAAGAACGATTACAATTAGCCACTTTCGAGATAGGCTCGATCTCCAGTTTTAGAGTAAAAAAACCCCTAATTTAGATAAACAAAACAACCACCCCAATTAACCCTAAAACTCTGATACTTATCTAAGAGAAATAGCGGGAACGGTTACACCCACTACTCCTGAATACGTGGGTTAACAGCCCACTTCTAAACTACAACTAATTGGGCCTAAGTTCGTATCACATTCTCACCAACAGGTCTCGGGTGAGTAGTGATGATGACGTTCTGGTGGTGGATCTCGCTATCTCCTCTCTATCTGGTTTCTCTGGGAGAGCCGTTGTCGGTCGATTTTTGGTGAATAGTATTATCGATTCTAATGAAGGTTTTTGGATTATTTCGGGGGACTTTAATGTGGTCCGATTCAGAGAGGAAAAATTGCTCATTCAAACTGAGGTGTGCTAATAATTTTAACAGCTTTATCTTCGAATCAGGCTTGATCGAATATAATATGAGTAGCAGAAGGTTCACTTTTTGCTCCGATAATGGCAATAAGCTTAGTAAGCTCGACCGCTTCTTAGTCAATGCTGAGTTTTTTAACTCTTGGCCAGTCGCTTGTTGTCGGGTCCTGCCTAGACTCTGGTCCGATCATAACCCCATTTTTTTGGCGTGTCGTCCCAAGAATATTGGGCCTCGCCCCTTACGTATCTTCAACTCTTGGTTTGGTAAACCAGGATTCGATGAGGTTGTGATTCGTGCTTCTGGTGAGTTTGTTTCATTAAAAAATTGAGTTTTATCAGGGATCGCCTGAAAGTTTGGAAAGACGATATGATTCGTAAATCTGGTGAGGAGGTGGAGGCCGTTAGAACTGAGTATGAGGCCCTAGAAGCTAGTTTAGAGAGCTAACCGAGGAAGAGGAATGGATTTTACATGAAAATAAAAAGGTGATTCGAGTTGCTGAGGAGTCCAAAATTATGGATCTTAGGCAAAGATCCTTTATCAGGTGGGCGAAAGAAGGCGACGAAAACTCGAATTTTTTTCATGCCATGATTAATAGCAGAAAAGCGAGTAATTCGATTCACGGTCTCGAGGTCAATGGGGTTTGGATCTCCAAACCGTCTCTTGTGAAAAAGGAGGTGTTCCGTTTTTTCAGAGACAAATTTGTGGAGGAGTGTGCCGTTCGGCCGCGCCTGATTTGTCCTCAGCTTAAGCAGATTTCTTCGTATGATGCCGCTAGGTTAGAAATGCGTTTTTCTAAGGAGGAGATCAAAGCGGCGGTCTTCGAGTGCGGTAGAGATCGGGCTCCTTGTATTGATAGTCAATAGGGAGTCAGATTGACTTTGTTCAAGAACACAAATTATAAAAGGGAAAATAGCCAAAATATCCTTTTGACCAAACAAATTTTCAAAAATAGCCATCTGAAAAGGCTCCAGGAGCCGTTTCATGCTGCTGAAACGGATTAAGGTCCCACCAATCCATGCATGCCACGTGTCCGACAAACTCATGAAACGACTCAGAGACGTTTCATACGCCGTCATTCGTTTGAAAGTTCTCAGCCGAGCCGTTTCAATTGGCTTGTCCATTGAGCCGGTTCACTGGATGGCGAGCCTGTTGAAAGTTCTCAGCCGAGTACTTTTCACACGGCTGAAGCCGTTTTAGCATCTCAAGCCGGCTTGAAAGGTCAAGCCGGTTCCACTGAAGTTGAACCGTTTCACTAAATTTCTAAGACGTTTCCATACAAAACTAAGCCTAAGCCGTTTCAAGAAAATTCTAAGCCGTTTCCGTTCACTTTTAAGCCGTTTCAGAGTGCTCGATTTTTGTGGGTCATGTTTTAAATATTTCTTTGAATTACCTCATAGTGCAAAGTGATGATGTCTAAATTTAAAAGTTTGTCACAATCAGTAAAATCACATTTTGTGGTAGTTAATTTAAATTATGAGGGCTAAGTTTGTTGTGTATGGGGGGGGGAAAGTGGCAGGTTGTTAATGGTAACATCGAGTATGTTGCTGATGCCGATGCAAGTAGACGTAGTTTAGAAATTGAAACCAATCATTCATACATCAGTTTTTTAAGTTATGTTTCTAAGATATGTTATATTCCAAACATTACACGGTTGTCCTACCGGATATCTACGTTTACTGATCTGATCGATATAATTATGATCGTGATCTTATATTTTTATTTAATTTGGCGATGCAGAATCTTTTTGAATTATATAAATTATGCGTTATTGAAGAGTCTGGTGTTGGTTCATCTAGTTTTGCATCTTTAAATCATTTCAAAGAACGTGATTAAAATATTTCTGTTAAAAGAGTTGTACCCACTTGGAGCTACCTTAGAAATCGACATCAGACCTTTTCTTCATTCGCCTATCGGGATTCGGTTTCTCTTCTCCGTGCTCTGTTTTTCGGTGGTTTCCTTCTGTTCGGCGGCTCGACGTACGGTTGGGGTCCGGTATAGGTGGTGAGGACATCTGGACACTCGTTGCGGCTGTAGTTCCTTTGTCTTATCCTGGTTTCTGACTTCTTCCATTCGCTGGCTGGAATTAGGATCCACATTGGCTTCTTTTGTCTTCTGCCATGGAGCCCGACGATGAACCTTGGGAGGTGCAAAACAGAAAGAAAAGAGGCAGTGGTTCTTATGCTGGCTATAACTCTGGGGTCACCAAATTTTTTGTCACTAACATCCCTATCGGATGCCGGCCATGGGATTTGGCCAACGCATTCAAAGGGTTTGGGGATTTATCGGGAGCTTTTATTGCCAAAAAGAAAGACAAGGAGGGTAGAATCTTCGGTAGCTTCAGGGGTGTCAGGGATCTGGACGAGTTTAAGCGAAGCATATCTAATGTGAAATTAGGAGGCAACAAGTTATTGGTTAATGTGGCCTTGTTTGCGAAGGAAAACGCCAATGTTAAGTCGGTGGTTGCTAATGGAGGTGGGGCCAAGTCGATGGGGTCTGGGTCGGGCAGGATTCGAGGGGGTGCTCATCAGGTTAGGGGTTCTCAAGCTGTTAGAAATGGGGCTTCGTTTCTGGACATTCTCACCAACAGGTCTCGGGTGAGTAGTGATGATGACGTTCTGGTGGTGGATCCCGCTATCTTCTCTCTATCTGGTTTCTCCGGGAGAGCCGTTGTCGGTCGATTTTTGGTGAATAGTATTATCGATTCTAATGAAGGTTTTTGGATTATTTCGGGGGACTTTAATGTGGTCCGATTCAGAGAGGAAAAATTGCTCATTCAAACTGAGGTGTGTTTATCTTCGAATCGGGCTTGATCGAATATAATATGAGTGGCAGAAGGTTCACTTTTTGCTCCCATAATGGCAATAAGCTTAGTAAGCTCGACCGCTTCTTAGTCAATGCTGAGTTTTTTAACTCTTGGCCAGCCGCTTGTTGTCGGGTCCTGCCTAGACTCTGGTCCGATCATAACCCCATTTTTTTGGCGTGTCGTCCCAAGAATTTTGGGCCTCGCCCCTTACGTATCTTCAACTCTTGGTTTGGTAAACCAGGATTCGATGAGGTTGTGATTCGTGGTTCTGGTGAGTTTGTTTCATTAAAAAATTGAGTTTTATCAGGGATCGCCTGAAAGTTTGGAAAGACGATATGATTCGTAAATCTGGTGAGGAGGTGGAGGCCGTTAGAACTGAGTATGAGGCCCTAGAAGCTAGTTTAGAGAGCTAACCGAGGAAGAGGAATGGATTTTACATGAAAATAAAAAGGTGATTCGAGTTGCTGAGGAGTCCAAAATTATGGATCTTAGGCAAAGATCCTTTATCAGGTGGGCGAAAGAAGGCGACGAAAACTCGAATTTTTTTCATGCCATGATTAATAGCAGAAAAGCGAGTAATTCGATTCACGGTCTCGAGGTGAATGGGGTTTGGATCTCCAAACCGTCTCTTGTGAAAAAGGAGGTGTTCCGTTTTTTCAGAGACAAATTTGTGGAGGAGTGTGCCGTTCGGCTGCGCCTGATTTGTCCTCAGCTTAAGCAGATTTCTTCGCATGATGCCGCTAGGTTAGAAATGTGTTTTTCTAAGGAGGAGATCAAAGCGGCGGTCTTCGAGTGCGGTAGAGATCGGGCTCCTGGCCCCGACGGTTTTAATTTCAGATTTTTTACTCACTTTTGGGATCTCTTCGAGGTCGATTTTGTTAATTTTATGGATTATTTTTATCTAACGAGGAAGTTAAGCAAGGGATGTGGGTCGGCTGTTATCACCTTAATCCCTAAGTTTAGAGATCCTTTGGGATTGAGCGATTATCGTCCTATTAGCCTCGTGGGAGTTGTAAACAAAGTGGTTTCCAAAGTTCTTGCGAATAGGTTGAAACCGGTGCTTAACGGGGTGGTCTCCAACTCTTAATCGGCCTTCCTTGGGGGGAGGTTCATTTTGGATGGCCCGTTGATCATCAATGAGTTGCTTTCTTGGGCGAAAAAATCCAAGAAACAGGTGTTTTTTCTTAAAGTAGATTTCGAGAAAGCTTATGATAATGTGAACTGGGGTTTTGTTTTGGATATTCTTCATCAAATGGGTTTTGGAGAGAAGTGGTGTGGCTGGATTTCGGGCATTCTAGCATCGGCTCGGGCTTCTGTTTTGGTGAATGGATCGCCCGCATTCGAGTTTGGTTGCAGCAAAGGTATGAGACAAGGAGATCCGATATCCCCGTTTCTTTTTGTTGTGGTTATGGAGGTGCTGTCGTGTTTATTCAAGAAGGCTTGTGAGACTAACGTCGTTAACGGTATTAGTATTCCCAATCTTGACTCATGTGTGTCTCATTTATTTTTCGCTGATGATGCTATGATCATGGGGGAGTGGAGCAAAGAGAATATTGCTGTTGTTATTATGATCCTCCGGTGTTTTCATGTGTGCTCGGGCCTTAAGATCAGTCTTTCTAAGTCTAGTATTTTCGGCATTGGTGTCTCGAATGAGGATATCGAGGAGATGGCTAACTGGATCGGGTGCAAGGTGGATCGTATTAACAACTGGAGACCGGTCTATGATATTTTCGAGAAACGTCTCTCTCTTTGGAAAGCGACTTTGCTTTCTATTGGAGGTAGGGTTACTCTTATTCGTTCGGTTCTCGAAAGTTTGCCCACGTACTTCATGTCCCTTTACAAGGCGCCTGTTAAAGTTATTAAAGATTTGGAAAGTATCATAAAAAAATTCTTATGGGGTGGCTCTAATAATGTTCGGAAAACCCATTGGGTGGCTTGGGATAGAGTTTCATTACCTAAGAAAGCTGGTGGTTTGGGGCTTTGTAAGTTAGCGGACGCCAATTTGGCGTTGCTAAGCAAATGGGGGTGGAGGTTTAAGAACGATCCCGAGAGTCTTCGGGTCAAAATCATTAATGCAATCCATTCGGGTGGTTCGAAGTGGTCGTTTTTGCCGTGTAACAAATCGGTTAGGGGTGTTTGGGTCAACATTTGTTTCGTTTTGAATAAGCCTCTGGTGGACAACAAGCCTATTCGCTGTTTTTTCAAAGGAGAGGTCGGGTCGGGGTCCGACATCCTCTTTTGGTTTGATCCATGGCTCTCCGATATGCCTCTCAAAGATTTATTTCCATGTCTTTTTCGCCTGGAAATTGTTAAGGACTGTTCTGTTTTGGATCGCTTGGCGGATGGTGGCACGTGGCTGTGGAGGTTCGATCCTGACTCTACCTCGGAGATGCAGGAGCTGTCTTCACTTTCCGCTATGTTATCTTCCTTTTCTCTTGCCAGCGGTAGAGATAAGTGGAAGTGGTTGGGCGACTCTTCGGGTTTATTCTCGGTCAAATCAGCAAAGGATTTACTGGTTCGGAGTAGATGTGCTCCGAATGTTCGAGTGATCGACTGGTGTAAATGGGTTCCTATTAAGTGTAATATTTTCGTTTGGAGGCTTGAGCTGAATCGTATCCCTACGTTTAACGCCTTAGCTTCTAGAGGTATTGCTATTCGTTCCAGGGCCTGTCCTCTTTGCGGCTGTGAGGATGAATCGGTCATTCACCTGTTCATATCATGCCAGTTTGCGGAGTCGATTTGGCATAAAATCAGTATATGGTGATATTTGCCGGCGGTTTTTGCGTTCTCGATTAAAGATCTCTTGGATTTGCATTTGTTCAGCAGACTGGGGTCGACGGAGAAGTTGGTCGTCCAAGGTATCGTGATTTCTACTTGTTGGTGCATTTGGTTGGCTAGGAATAAAGCGGTTTTTTTGAACATTAAGCCTAGTGTGGAAGGTGTTTTTAGTGAGGTGAGAGCCTTGGGCTTCTTTTGGTTTAGAAATAGATCGCGGTTTCAATCGATTGAATGGAATGATTGGTGTAAATTTGTAATTATGTAACTTTTTGTTTTGTTGTTTTTTGGGTTGGCCCGGTTTTCGGGTTCGGTTGTTTGTTAATGAAAGTTTATTGTCAAAAAAAAGACCTTTTCTTCAGATCTCACATCCCACACCGTTGTAATCAGCAACCCTCGAAATGCCAACCAATAAATTTTCGCTTTCAGAAAACCACCCACGCGTCGCCGTCCAAAGCCCACGTGTCGCCTCTGCTGTCCCACGCGCCCTCGCGTGATGGCGCGTCTGGCCACCTTCTGCCGTCATTCTTGTTTTACGGCCACCTCTTCGCCTTCCGCACAACCTTATGTAGTTTGTTTTCTAATACGAGTACTTTGATTCTGCATCAGATTTCGGTTCTGCTTATCAGATTCGTATCAGACTTGCATTAGATTTTTTGCATCAGATTTCTGTACCAGATTTTTCGTATCAGATTTTCGCATCAGATTTCGCGTCAAAATTCCGCGTCGGATTTTCTGATCAGTTTTTAAGACCAGATTTTTCAGATCAAATTTGCTGGTCTGTCTTTCTAACCCTTTCCAAATATGATTATCATCAAATTTCTAGGTTCTTTACACTTTAATTTCTAAACATCAAATTTCTGGTTGGTATCTCCGATTTCTGGTTAAACATTGACTTCTGACTTTGACTTTAATTATGGTTAAACCTCCAGATTTCTGACTTTGACTTCCGCTTTCGGGTCAAACTTTCCAGATTTCGTGTTTCGGTTTCTTGTTCTGATCTTTGGTTTATCAAATTGCTCTTCATTTGTTTTCTTTTAGTTAAGTTCAAAGGTTAGAATGGCTGACAAGAAAGAAACCAATGGTGAGTCACGTATTGCTAACAACTCTATTGGTATTCTTCATGGTCGACTCACCGACAACAAACTTGACGGGTCGAATTTCTTTAAATGGAGCGAAATTGTTCATATTTATTTACGAAGTGTTGGGAAGGTTTCTCATCTCACTTCCGATCCTCGTACACAGTGGCGAAGCCTGAGATTTCCGACCGGGGGGTCGAAAATGTATATACCAAAAATTTCTATAAAACTTGGGGGGGGGGGGGGGGGGTCAAAAACGTATATAACTAAAAATTTCTATACGAATAACTATATACTCTCCATACTGAGCGAAAAGTTCGGGGGGTCGGCCGCCCCTTCCCGCCCCCACAAAGCTATGCCCTTGCTTGTACAGATGATACTAAAGATCAGTGGTTAGAAATTGATGCTCGGTTATTCCTATATATCAGAAACTCTATCAACACTTCTGTCACTTCGCTTATCGGTCACTGTGACTATGATAAAGAGTTAATGGACTACCTGGAATTTCTATATTCTGGGCAAAGTAACATGTCTAGAATCTACAATGTTTGTAAGTCTTTTCATCAAGGGAGCAACTTGATCAATCACTAATCACTTATGTTATGGAATTCAAGAAGACGTACGAAGAGTTCAACTCTCTTATCCCTCTAAGCACTAATGTGTGGGTTATGCAAACTCAACGGGAACAGATAGCTGTGTTGAGTTTCTTGACCGGCCTACGACCAGAATTTGATGTTATTCGATCCCAGTTGTTGAATGAATCTACTATTCCCTCTCTTGAGGAGACATTTGCCCGCATTCTTTGTCATGAAGAAATTCCATCTTGCGCACCTTCAACTCATAATAGTGCCTTAATCGGCCGAGGAGAATTCTGAGGTAGTAATCTAATCTAAGTTTGTAGATATAAAAAAAACGAAAAATGAAAAAAGGGATTTGTAACGTTTTTTTTTTTTTATAAATAGGCTTTCCATTTCATATAAAAACTTCAAGGACAATTACACCAAAATAGCCGGTAAGCGGGCAACAAGCTGCGTCACTACCCCTTTTTGAATAGCGAAACCTAACCTAGTAAAAACGAAACCCCGATCTCTAGGAGACGAAATGTTGCTGTGAACAGCCCGTTGGACCCGTTCAAGAAATCTGATGGCTTCTGGGGCTAGCGAGCCAAAGGTATCAAAGGCAAAAGGGATAAAGGAATGTTGATTATCCTTTGTTGCTGTTTGAGTAACCGCTTGTTTATGTTCTATTAGAGTAATCAAGTAAGTGTCTTTTTGAGTTTGATCAGTTTGGGTTTCTGCCTCCGGGTTTCATTCTGGCTCCGAAAATTTTTCAAGTTTTCAGTTCTAATCTTTATACAAGAATTCGGGTAAATATCATGGCGTTGACACAGCCATTCGGTTCGATCTTAAGATCGACTTTGGTATCCTTCTGGTTTGATCTTTTCCCCATGAGATTGACTAAATATTTTTTTGGTGAAGGATTTTTGCATCATAAGTTGATGGTTAGTTATGAGCAACCGTTCATTTTTCTTTCTAGTTCAAGCCCCCTTCAAGTTCGTGTTTAGTATTGAGCAACCATTTGGTTTATCTCTGGTTCGATCGGCGTTAGAGTTGGTGTTTAGTTCTGCGCAACCATTTGGGTTGGGTGTCAGGTTGCATTTTGATTGGTGATCACTTTGTAAAGTTTCAAGGGGAGTAAGGTTGCATTTGAGTTGGTGATCATTTATATAAGTTTCACGGGGTCAGGTTGCATTGGGTTGGTGCTCGCTTTGAGTTTGGGAGTCAGTTTGCTTCTGTCAGTTTTCGTGTTTTGAGCAACCATCATGTTGTTGCTCAGGGGGAGTCAGGCTCCTATTTGTGCTTCTGTTCGTGTTTGTTATGAGCAGCCATTTGTGTTCATCTTGGTAACCTGGGAAGTCGGGTCTGTTCATGTTCGTGTTCGGATTTGAGCAACCATGTCGTTGCTCAGGGGAAATTTTATATCCAAACCACAAATGATCCGATCACTTCTGTGATCATTGTATTGAGCAACCACATGATGTTGCTCAGGGGGAGTTGTAGCACTTTGTGTGAGATCATTTCTTTATATGATCATTTTGGGATTCGAGTTGGGTTAGACTTTTACTTTAATAAGTGATGAGTGTAATCTATGTATGGTGGGTTGCTTGGGGCTACTGGATTCCTTTCGACTTCCGCTTTCAGTCAGCAGACTCACAAATCCATATTCAGATATATCAATGATCTGGTAATCAGTACGATTAACATGTGACATCAGAAATGTGGGAAGAAGGAACAATATCTTCAAGTTTCTTTCCATTGAAAATATCGATTGCAACAAAGTGACATTTAGCATGACTGTGTTTTCCGGTCTTCGAAGTTGACACTTTATTGGTCGAAATTTGTGTGGTTCCATTTATCCCCGAAGTTGTTATCCATAGTTCCACCTTCACTGATTCATATGATCTGTTCCAGTTGGGTAGTTCTCTACATCATGTTCGATCTTTTGATTATTGTTGTCACCTTTAGGGTAGGAGGAGCTCATGTTCTAGTTAACTTGGTGTTGATTTTGTTTCCATTTGTTGATGCCCCTCTCATGATTGGTTCACGGTTACTATTTCAATTCTGCTGCTGGTCAGAGATGTTCAAACAAACAAGCTGATACTGCTATAGTTGTTGCTTTTTTACTTTGCTTATGTTGAAGAGAAGATAAGTTAGCAGGCGTATTCACTAAAATCTTCCCTGAAGAAGAGTTTGCCATATTTATTACAAACTGGGCATGATTGAAAGCTTGAGGGGGAGTGTAAGATAATATAAAGTATTAAATAAGATATGGGCTTACAAGTTGGCTGAAAAGATAAGATTATAATTTCTAGAATTCAGGTTGTTGGTCAAGAAGTACTAGTGTATTTCCTTTTCTATCTATAATAGGTATATTGTAAGTTGTAAAGTGAGATAATTGAGCTAATATGAAATATTTTTAGTATCTCCTGTATTCAAGCCTTTCATTCTTTTGTGTCTGTTTCAGTTTGTTTCAATAACTTATATTAAACATAAACTTATATCCAATTTTAATCTATCAATCTCAAAATTTATAACTTAATCCCATTAGATATTAGCACGTTTTTCCGGGTTGTTCGTATTTTATGGATCCATGGCAAAATTTATAAAAAAAAAAAAAAAAGTGAAGAATTTTATAAAGTTGAGAGAGAGTTTGGGTGAAAGTGGTTTAAAAAATAGGGTGAAAGATGTGTACTTAAATGTAAAATAATTAATTTTTTTTACAAAACTAGCCGTTTGAATTTAATAAGGAATTGAATTTAAAAAAAAAAATAGCGGTTGAACGGCATTATTGGGTGAGGTGGAGGGTCGGCACAAACGGCCTGGCCAAGCCGCTGAAGACGACAATGGACCACAAGAAATGGTGTTGGAGACCAGCGTCGAGACTGGACGGACAAGGCCGTCCCCCACACCGACTAGCCTTATGATCAGTCATAATGGTTTTAAAAACTGTTGCTGCTTAATCGGAAAATCAACACCCAACCAAATTTATGATTTTTTTTAAAGTTGTTTCAAGCCATATCCATTTTTGTCAAATCATGTTCTGTCCTGAGCTAAAATGAACATTTTTGAAGCAATTTGTCCCGACCTGAATTCGTTCTAACCCATTACCCTACCTAACCAGTGGCGGATCTTGATCTAAAACTCAGCATGGGCCGATGTTTTTGGAGATAAAATCAGTCTGGGCCGAACAAATACACATTTAAAAAAATTCTCGAAAACCTGAAATTTAACACTACTGGGCAAAAAAACCGCACGGGCCGAGGCCCGGTCCGGCCTCCTCTAAGTTGCGCCACTGCACCTAACCTGACGTGCCCATTTTGTCAGGTATAGCCATAACCAATACTATACCCGTTTGCAAGCATCAAAACAAATGCCGAACCGTTAAAAATAAAAACTGAACACTTGCTAACAATTCAGTTCCGATTTGATTACACGGTTTGGGCTTCTCGAGCTTTTATATAAAATGTTGTTTTTGTGTCATGTAAATTAGAGCATTCAAGCTCATGGTCCATACTTCAATGGCGTGTTTGTGTGTCATTTTCTTTTTGTTTTGGATTTAACAATGTTTTGGTATTTTTTCCATCAACCTCATGGTGATTCAGAATCCCAGTTCATCGTTCAACATATTACATGATTCGAAAAATTAGAATAGTGATGCACATAGAAAACTACATATGGTTATGGAGACTCAATGGGATGCAAACTAAAAGTAAGGGTAGAAGCAAATAATAATATGAGTTAAATGCTTGGTTGGTCCCTGTGGTTTGCGAAAATTGCAGACTTGGTCCCAGTGGTTCACTAATTACACGCGTGGTCCTAGTGGTTGCAATTTTTGCACTCGGGTGGTCCTTATCACTAACCTCTGTTAAGTTATCCAGTTAAGTGTGTGTTATTCGGTTTGTGCCAGGTGAGAGAGAAGAACAGGGTTTTATTGTTGGCATCACTAGACCCGGTGTTGAAAACGTTGATACCTCGTCGGAAGAGTTGGGTGTAGATATTGCTTTGCTTGACCGTGTTTTCTCTCTCCCCATCAAGACTGTTAAGAGTATCCCCCTTAGTTGTCGTATGGCTTTTGCCCAAGCCTTAACTGCAGCTTTGGACAAGGTGGTTGCTATGCCTGATTCTGTTGAGGCATGGGTTCGACTTTTGATATTACCACGTTGCACCTTGCGGGTGTTCAAGCCTGCTGGTCGTCAGGACAAGAGGTCGGGCAATAGGAAGACGGGCCAATGCCTTAGCATCCAGCGGTCTTTGGCTCAGTGGGGTGATCGTGAGGGTTTTGCCACTCTTGTCTAGTCGTTGTTTGATCAACCCACGAGGGGGGTTACAGATGGAATCAAAAAGGGCACTGAGATTGATAATGAGTGTGGGGGGACCAATGTTAAACAATGTTTACGTAAGGTTGCTGATGGTCATTTCACTGCAGCGGTTAAGGTTTTATGCTCCTCGGGGGTCGCCCCTCTCAATAAGAATACTCTGGAGGCTTTAGTGGCTAAGCACCCATGTATGCCCCCTCCTTCCACGCCTGCCTCCTTGCCTTCTGAGTCTCCTCTTGTGGTGGAGCCCGATTGTGTGCTCGGGTGTATTAAATCTTTCCCCAAAGGTACGTCGTGCGGGAGAGACGGCTTAAGGGCCCAACATCTTTTAGATGCTTTTGTGGGGAGGGGTCTGTGATTGCTGATAGCCTGCTTAGGGCTACTTCAGCTATGGTTAATTTGTGCTTGGGGGGGAGGTGCCCGAGGAGTCTGGCGGAGTTTGTTGCTTCTGCTCCTCTTACACCTCTTCTCAAACCGGATAATGGGATTAGGCCTGTTGCTGTTGGGTCGATTTGGAGGAGGGTGATCTCCAAGGTGGCCATGAAAGGTGTTGGGAAGGAGATGGCCAAATACCTTGGCGATTTCTAGTTTGGGGTAGGGATTCCGTGTGGGGCAGAGGCCGTTCTTCATAGTGCGAACAGGTTCCTTAATGAGTACCACCAAGATGGGTCTCTTGCTATGCTTACTGTTGATTTTTCGAACGCTTTTAATTTGGTTGATAGGACGGCCCTACTGTGCGAGGTAAGGAAAAGGTGTCCTTCTATTTCTACGTGGGTCGATTTTTTATATGGTTAACCAGCTAGATTATATGTGGGGGATGAGTTTATTTGGTCTACTACTGGCGTTCAGCAGGGGGACCCCTTGGGTCCCATCCTTTTTGCCCTTGTTCTACACCCCCTTGTTCACCGAATAAGGGATCGCTGCAAACTTCTATTTCACGCCTGGTACTTAGATGACGGAACGCTTATTGGAGATGCCACCCAAGTGGCTAATGCTTTAGATATCATCAGAGCTGAGGGTCCTTCCTTAGGGCTTCAACTTAATATAAAAAAAAACTGAAGTTTTCTGGCCAACCTGCAATGGTGTAAAGGTTCAGGAGGGCTTATTCCCTCGGGGGATTGGGAGGCCGGTGCTGGGTGTGAAAGTCCTGGGGGGGTGCCGTTAGTTGTGATGCAGAGTTTATTAGTAGTGTGGCTCTTAAAAGAGCAAACTATGCAGTCGAGCCTTAAACGCCTACGGGACCCTCAGAGCGAGCTCCTCTTGCTTCGTTCATGTATGGGTGTTGCTAAATTACTGTTTGGTCTTCGAACGTGTCAACCTTCTTTGGTTGGGGGAGCTGTCTCTGTTTTTGATAAAGGCCTCCGGGGAGCATTAGAGGATATTATTGTTTGTGGGGGTGCCTTTTTTGGAGATCTCCAGTGGAGGTTGGCTTCTCTCCCGACCCAGTTCGGAGGCTTAGGGATTTGTACGGCCGAGGATGCCTCTTCATATGCTTTTGTGGCTTCAAGGGCCCAATCTTGGGGTTTACAAGACCACATACTCCGAGAATGTGGTGGGGATGTTTTAGACTCCGATTACAGAAGCGCGTTGGACCTTTTGCATAGTTCTCTTCCCGACCTTGATATTGGCGGTTTCTACATTAAAGACACCGCCCCTCCTAAATCCCAGAAAATTCTGGCGAATGCCTTATATGGCGAAATTGTCAAGAGGTTTGAAGAGAAGTTTGTTTTATCCCCTCGGCAAAGAGCTGTGTTTGAATGTCTACGTGCCCCACATGCTCAGGATTTTCTGTCTGTCGCACCTATTGAAGGCTTGGGGCAACACATGTCGGCTGTGGAATACCGTGCTATCCTTAGATACCGACTGATGATCCCTTTGCTCCAATTTGACGAGCCATGTCCGGTATGCCGCAAAGCGTGTTTGGATTCTTTCGGTGAGCACGCGATCCATTGTAAAGAGCTAACAGGGTTTAAATATCGGCATGATTGGGTGAGAGATGTGTTGTGTGATGTTCTTAAGCGGGCCGGGAACTCTGCCAAAAAGGAGGCTCCAGTAAATTTCCTGACTGACCCTGTAACACCTCGAAATTTTGTGTCCAATAATGTGTTAACACGTGTCATGAGTTTACACGTGGCATTAAATATTAAATAAAGGACTAAAGTTGACAAACCTTGAAAGTATGTAAATTCGAGGGTTATGAATGTCAACAAAGGGTAAATATACTGTATAGTAACCCTAAATGATGCTCGTGCCTTCAAACGAATAAATCATGGATCGTACGGAGCGAAACGCGGGAGAAAATGAGAGATTACAAGCTACAGGGGTTAATTGTGTCAACATGTTTAAATTATACCTCTGAGTGACCCTTTGACAAACCCGAGGCCTTGTAACAGTAAAATACACTCACTAGAATATACTGTATGAATTTCGCGAAGTTCTGTTTTAAAACGAGAAAGTTATGATCAAATTCGTATGAGAGGGGTTAAAAGCGTCAACAATAAAAGTTAAAGCTTTTCGGATAGTAATTAAACTAACCGGGGACTTAATAATGCGAGTAAAGGTCACGAGGCCCTTAACGGTAAATAATCGAGGGCCAAATCGCAAAGTTACCCCTTCGAAACCGAAAGGTCAGGTTAATGATTACAAAAGATTTGAAAATCTTTGAAAACAGACCTCATGCGGGCCGCGTTGAAGATATGCTTGAGCTAATGCGGGCCGCGCGCCAGAGGAAGATACGTTTTCTGACATTAGGATCCATGCGGCCCGCGTGTGACTTGCTTGATCCTAATGCGGGCCGCGTACAAGTCCCAGATGCAGAATTCTTGGACAGACTTGCTGTTTGAAGTTGTGAGCGATCATTTGAGCAATAAATGAAGCATGGGCGCCCTCTACATGACCCCTAGCACCCAGGGCCACCTGCTGAACATCCATGATGCCTTGTAGGTTGATGTGTAATGATCTTATGCATGAAATGTTACTATAAAAGGCCATACATTGTGCACAAGTAAATCACACCTCAAACCTGCATTCTAAACCATCTCTGGAGCTCTCAAGCACTCTTCTAACATTCTAAGTCGTGCACCAAGCTTCTGTAAGTATGCCAACCCTTTTATGGCTTAGTTTTTGCTTAGTTTAGCTTAAAAGTCAATCCGTCGTAACTAACGGTTGACTTTGCGATAAATCACGAATGGTCCAGTGGTTTGTCGAATCAAAGATAGTTTTATGATGGTAATCATGTGGGCATTAAACCCCTAAAAGGGCACCCTCTGATTCCCACTCTAACTAGTCCGAATGTCGAGTCAAACATGCTTAGAAAAAGTCAACAGAAATGTCATTTTGTGATTTCTTGCATAATCTGTAATGTAGATCATATGTAACCTGTTTGAACACTCATAAAACATGATAATAAGTATATAAACTAGTCTAAGCTTGTTTGATCCGACCATTTTCTGTTTAGACCCGGTACGGAGCCGAAAGTCGCAAAAGTTTGACTTTTGCATTGACTTCAGTTTTGACCCGTTAAAATTTGATTTAGATATGACTTAGGACTCTCTTAGGACCAGGTTACATGATGGTATAGCCCTCTGTGACCGGTTCGTTGTTTGTCCGAGTCTTTTACACATTTCCGTTAAATGCTTAAAAGTTGACCGTAACGCCCTTTTTAATTTAAAACGAGAATTTCGGACATGTGAAAGGATCATAACCTTGGTTACTGATTTCTAAGTATGTCCCTAAAATTTCATGTCAATCCAAGGTCCAGAATAGGAATTATGCTAAATAGCGCAAGTTGCGAAACTTTAGTAATTAAATAGCGCAATTAGCATAACGCCTATCTAAACCTGGATTTCGACACCAAACCTTTTACTCACTGATGTAAAATAATATTTTGGGATTTTTAAAGATTTTTAATTATTTTTAACCTGCTCATAACCTGCGCTTATGGCAACGGTTTGGTAAATACCGAATATACCCTTTTCGGCCATAACTTGAGTTCTACAAGGTCTTTTGACCCGATTCCAGTTGCTCTGATTTTAATTAGTAAATAAAGTATTTTAGACTTTATAAACTGTTCGGGAAACTCAGATTTCCTGTAGAACTCATAAACCTCTTTCATAATCTTTAAAAAGACCGAAATACCCCTACGGGGCATAATATGAACTTAAACTCGTTACGGGCATTATGGAAGGTATCCTACTGATACCACAACCTATTTAAAGCATGTTGACTTAGGAAAACAGTGTAGGACTCTTACGGTTACCCGGTGCGCCTTTTGCGCGCACGGTTCGGCTTATGTAACTAGTTACATAAATTAGCCGAAACGGGTCAAACCATATTGTTTTGACCCCAAAATCCAGAGTATGATTATCATACCCATATAAAACAAGTCTTCAAACTTGTTGGGTCAAAATCACACTCCATTCACGGTTTTCGCCTTCCACGCGATTAAACCGTAACTATACTTTGAAACTGACCGGTCTAAGCTACGGCTAAATTAAAGACCCGTTAGGATTCTAATAGGTTAATTTAAACCTTCGTTCCAGATTAGGGGACCAGTAAAAGCTATCTGCAATTTATTTCAATTTAAGGAATTATACTTGCAAAGGTAAATACTTTTAACTTATTTTCCGTTATACGGGCTTGGGTTACGGTATTTAAAATACCGCTTGGTCGGGCAATTGACCCCAACTCATTAGTAGTTGGGTATTATCAATGTGAGCCATTTAAAAACTTGTTTTGTTGGCTTTACGCCTTTGGGGGCTTAATGACCATGTCCCGGATATCCTTGGCAGCATTTACGAATGGCCACGACCTCGACATCCGGGTGTAGGCGTACACCCGGCATTATGTCCATGACTATAAAAGTGTAGCCGTTGGTTACCCGCCATGGTTTTATGCTAGGTGGCGTGTCTATTAAACTTTAACCCGGCACGACCCGGGCGACCGAACGCATAGTAACATGTAATTCTTTACAAGATTTGATTATAAATTATCCCAAGTTATAAAGAGTTTGTGCCTTGAGCATTTAAACCAATTTTATTAAACATTTTACAAAAGTGTCGGTTGAATGTATTTACCAGTGTAAACTGACGTATTTTCCCCAAAAAGACTAAATGCAGGTACTATGCGTAATTGGCTGGGATTTCTCCTTAGCATCATTAGAAGTCTCGCAAGCTTAAGATGCCTGAAGTCTGTTGAACAATACTTTTGTTATTTTTATTGATCCCCTGTGGATTATTATTTCAACAATGGTGATACATTGATATTACACTTAATGTTGGAATATATTTATCTTTATGCTTCCGTTGTGCATTCATATATATTGTGTGGTTTGACTATAATGTTGCCAACTACGTCACGGTAATCCCCCACCGGGCCCACCGGTGAGACACGTGGAAATCGGGGTGTGACAGACCCCTTAGAGGGGAGGTCCACTTTACGCCCGGCGGACATCCTTGTGTTTGGATGGGAAGGGGGGAAACACGCTTGTGTAGATCTAACTGGAGTCTCCCCCCTTGTCGGGCTCAAGGACAAGGGCTTTGTCGTAGGGCAAGCGGTGCTCAAGGCAGAGGCGAGCAAAGTGGCAAAACATGAGAAAGCCTGCCTGGAGAATCAACATGTGTTTGTCCCGTTTGCGTTTGATACCTTTGGTGGTCTCGCTCCTGACGCTGTGCGACTTTTGAATCGGGTTCAAAAAATCGTTAATAGTAATTCTTCGTCGCTAAAGGTTTCAAACTTTGTATTTAGTAGAATTGGTTTTTCTATTCAAAAGGGGGTGGAGGTGCAACTTGTTGCCCGACTACCCGCCATTGCTTTGTAATTGCCCTTTTTCGTGTGGAATGATATAGTGTTTAAAAAAAAATTAAAAGAGATTACCTACACTCATCTTCACCACCACCATGTAACCCACACTCACCACCAACACCCTCAACCTTTAAACCCTAACCCACCACCACTCTGATCCACCATCATCATTCTGCCATCGACAACCATACAATGACGAACCAGGGCTGCTCCAAAATCACGTTTATCACCGGTACCCACGCTTCAAATTCTGAGTAAACAGGGCTGCTCTATAATCACGTTTAACACTGCTCACATTGAAAGGAATGGAGGCCGACAGTGATACATTTGTTTCGGTTTGCGGGTTGTTAATCGTGGTGGCCAATGGTTACGAAGAAGTCACCGTAAAATCTCGGTAAATAGGGCTCGATGCAAAATAGAGAGAAACAGAGGAAACGGAAATATGTAAGACCCAGTTGAAAAACACTAGATTTAATAGCATAAAACCTTGCCTTTCATAGCAAATTTAAAGTTTACAAAAAAACTTTCAAGATTTGAAAACCATAACTACACATAACATTCGCGATAATATCCTACGAAACATATTCAACATAGAATCTACAACTGTTACATAGTTTTAAAACAAAAGATCAAGTGCAGAAGCCTTCGCTTGAGTGTTCGATTCAAATACAAATGCTTGATCATCACCCTTCTACTAGAAAACCTGAAAAACTGAACATTTTTAGACCAACGTTAGTATTAAGGTCTTGGGATAATAGTATAATCAAAACGGTGTTTGAAAACTAATTAACGCAACCAAGAACAATGAAATTCAGTTTTTGGATCTGGGTGCTACCGTAACTTACGGTAGTCACCGTAAGTTACGGTGGCTCCTGTAAGTTTGTGGCATGCCGTAAGGCAGTAGCATCCCACCGTAGCACTTTGTTTGCTACCGTAAGTTACGGTATCACCGTAACTTACGGTGGTCACTGTACATGTTTTCTAGCTTTGTTGTTGTTGTCATTCTATTCCCAATTTGCAGTAAATTAATCTTGTACATGATTATCACCAAACCAAAGTTAGGATACTCATGTTCTGATTATTACCCACCATCATCTTTTGCTTTCCCCATGAGGGGTTGCTTACGCAATAATCTACATGTTTAAATTCAAGGCTTCGTGTTTGTCAATCGACACTACTTGACATGTTTACCAATCAGAACCTTAACTCCTGTATTAGGAGTTAAGTTTCTCTACTAGCTTAGCGTGTCCGCTACACGGCTTACGCTTGGTTTGAAACCATTCGTCTCGTTTACTCGCAAGCTTGTTTTGACCCGTTAGGCACCAATCAAGGTATTTCAAGAACCCTTTGTCTATCGCATGTTTTGACCCATTTTACTTGTTTGAGACGCAAAGTCACTTTCGTGACATATCGGTCTATCTTGTTTACCATGCTTTATACTACGACGTAAAAACAATAAATAATCTTAATGTAACGAAGCGGAATTTTGTACCTTTAGAGCACGCCTTTCTCCCGTGAATTCCCTCCGGCTTGTCCGCTTGATGATCCGGACTCTTTGCCTAGGAAATTCAGTTTACAACTTGTTTAGAACTCTTTACATGAGTATTAACGCATTATTATAAACATTCATCAAATCTGCATTTTCATCCAAAATTTAACATTCAAATCCCCTCTTAGGCATTTCAACAAACACCTAGCGGGTCAGATTTTTTACATAGTCATTACCAAGTTCATGACTTGTTATTTACATCTAATTTCACTTCAATTAAGCAAATTGTACACACTTAAACATTCAAATTACTGAATTTCATCATACAATTCAGCTTTTCACTAGATTAAAAATTCATAATCCTAGTGTTTGTCTAGTCTTTACAATATCATAAATCACCTATAATAGTGATTGTAATTTCTTCAAGTATCATGCAATGATTTTCACAAATAATCATCTAGGGTTTAACCCTAAACATCATATTACTTCAAGATTCATTCATACATAACATATCTAGGCTCAATTTCAGTTTTCTCACCATTAACCTAAAATTCATGGTGAATCAAAACATCAAAATTATACATACCTTTTGATCCCTATGATGAGGTGATCACTAATTTGTGTTTAGAATTCGATTTGAACTTGATTTAGGCTTCCAATTTGAGCTTTTTGTGACAAACTAGGGTTTGAAGTGAATTCCCTTGGTCGACTTGATCGACCAGACACCAAATTTTTGGGGTGTTTGGTTTTGTTTTGGTTACTATTAGTAACCTAAGTTTCAGTTTTGACAAGTTTAAACCCTCAACTTTGATTTATCCCTAAGTTTAAGTGTTTTAACCATATTATGAATTATTTCAAGACTTGAATTTAACTAGGTTAAGTTCCTAGTTGGTAAATTCTTGTTTGTTATTTCTTTAAAATTTTAATATAAGGATTTATATTTTCGGGGTGTTACAAAATCGCCATTGATTTGTGTCTGAAAATAGGGTCGGGTATTTATTTATTTATTTCCTAATTGTGAATTTGTGATCAGTGCACAGACGTTTTAAATACCCAATTTGAGTTCTGTGATTTCACATTTTGAGTTCTGTGATCAATGCACATAAAAGACCATCAAGTTTTGAATGCCATAGTTACGTGAAAGGTCCATGGAGAAATGCAACAGGCTGGTCTTATGATTATTATTGGTAATGTTTGAAATCGCTTAATACCCAATCGGAGATGTTGGTGGTGAGGCGGTGGTGGTTTGAGGTAGAAGAAGAAGTGGAGATTAAACATTTTTTATTTCTATTTTTATTAATAAGTAAGGGTACTTTGGTCATTTAACAAAATTTAACTGAAAAATTTAACAGAGGTTAGTGACAAGGACCATCCGAATGCAAAAATTACAACCACTGGGACCACGCATGTAATTAGTGAACCACTGGGACCAAGTTTGCAATTTTCGCAAACCACAGGGACCAACCAAGCATTTAACTCTAATAATATATAAATAATCAAGTAGATGTAAAATAACATATATAAAAAAACTGTATTTTATATTTTCGGTTCCGGAGACTACTCGTCTGCACCTGGTTAAAAGGGGCATTCAGCAGCTTCCGGAGACTACCTGTCCGTTATGCAGCACATATTAGGAATCGGCTAACCATTTGTTTGTGTCTTGCGGGTTCGCTTATGGAGTTTGGAGCAAGATATGGAGGTGGTGCAAACTGAATCCTGCTTATTTTGGTTCCATTGACGACTTGCTGCAGTGGCACAACTCGGGTTCGTTATCCTCGTGGGGTAAGAAGATTGTTCGGGGTATCATCATGGTGACGTTTTGGGCGTTATGGAAGGAGCGAAATAAGAAGGTTTTTCATAAATCGGTCCCTAAGTTGGAAGAGGTCGTTGCGGTTGTTAAGTCTATGTCTTTTATGTGGTTGAAATACCGTTCGGTTAGGAGTAACATAGAGTGGAAAGATTGGGCTTTATATCCGTTGTATATAGTGTAACCGGTTTGTGTGCGGCCCTTAATTTGGGGGCGTGCTCGTTTGTGTTTTTAATGAAGTTAATGTTCAAAAAAAAAAAATATATTTTCGGTTTGGTCCAGTCAGGTTTTATACGGTTTGAACTTTTTGAAACCATAAACCAAATCACTCGTTATGGACCGAAAGTTAATAAAAAAACGACTGTGAAACAAAACTGATGACCGATGTGAGTGGTTTCACAGTTTCAAACCGAACCGTAAAAACCCCCTAGTTTTGGGAAGGAGTTTGAGATCCCCTTTTCGGAGATGGAATTTTTAACCGTCAACTTTTAGCCACTTGAGACTTATGAGCTGATACCTCCATTTTCCAATACACATGGGAAACACAACATGGGCGGACCTAGAGTGATAGGAGGGGTAACCTCCGTTGCCTCTTGAAACTCCGACGATAATGTAAATTTTGGAAAAAATTGACGTTTTTTTGATTTCATTACCCCTTTTTATAGAAACGTTACCCTAAATCCGCCACTGTAACACACGAACCCGACGGGCAATGAGTAACTGTAGGGGCGAAGCTATTAAGGGGCCGGAGGGGGCGTCTGACCCCCGAACTTTTCGCTCAGTAGTGTTATGTATGTACATTTCGTATAGAATTTTTCCAGGTATATACGTTTTCGACCCCCGGTTTTATTAAAAAAAATAGGTATATACGTTTGGGTCTGTTGACTTCGGACTCCCCGATAGAAATTTTCAAGCTTCGCCAACTGGTAGCTGATGGCTTCCTAAAGAGATATGGGATTAGAATGATTAAATGAACAACGGGTATACGACACAATGTTACATCGCTTAAGATACAAAAACCCGTCGTTGTGGGTCTAAAACCTCCTTCCATTTTAACATATAATAAAAATTCCCTCTTGGATCTCCATAAGAAGTTGATACAAAAACTATATAATTTATCATATTATTATGTGCATCTAACATATAAAAATACCCTCAGTAAATTATTGATCAGGTATCAAAATTAAACAATAAAATTATGGACTTCAAAGATCAAAAGACTACCAACAAATAACTAAACAACAAAAGTCATAGCAACATCACGAACAAACACAAATCAGGAATTCAAAAACTCACCTAACTGAACATAAATCGAATCCTTTAATTTTAACCACAACATGATTATCCAATCTGACGAAGAGATAACATAATCAGCAAACGAATATGTGTGAAGGCAACCGCAAGGATTCAGATTTGGAGAAGCAAGTGTCGTCAAGAACATCACTCTGGCACCATCGGCAATCGATGTTTCTGGAACACTGCGATCTCGACACCATGTCACTGCACTCTTGGATCTGCTTCTTCTTCGGAGTAACTGCTCCGTACGTTTGCATTACAAGGAAGAAGATGATGAGGAGGACGGGGATCAGATGTGTATTTCGATTTCGAATCGCCATTTTTGGTTTTGCATAATTTAGGGGTTTATTTATATATGGAATTACAAGGGTGATATGTGCCTACTACTCCATGTTCATGCAAGCCACGATTTCCATTATAGTTCATGTTTTGTTTGTTTACTTTTGCATGTGTCTAAGTAATAGGGTTAGTGGGGTTTAACCATTTAGTCCATGTTTTATTAATTCAGTTTGTAATTAAGCCTATAAAAAGGCATATGTGTTAGTTTTTTATTATGAATGAAAAATTTAAAGAATTATCTCAAATCTTGCTTCTTGCTAATTTCTTTTGAGTTTGATCTACTCAACAGATTATCTATCAACCGATTAGTTCGTATCAATTGGTATCAGAGCGGTCTTGATCCCCTCATGGACGCTCACGAATGGAATGAGTCGTTGGATCGAATCATATCAACGATTGCTGAGATGATTGATCTTCTAAAAAACGAGTCCCGGAGATGGGCAACTTCACCCATTTTTTCTTTACCGCTGCCGTCACCCGCTGCCGCATCATCACCACCAACTTCCGCTCTCGTACCTACACTTCCACAGCCCGTTTCCGCCACCGCACCAACAACTACAACACCATCACCAGTTCCCTCTCTCGCGCCACCATCGGTTTCCGCCCCCGAACCACCACCAGCTCTTGTGGCTTTACCGACATCAGCCCTTTCTTCTCTTGATTTTGTCTGGAGCCCATTGCCCTTAATCTCACCTTCTACACGTATTTCAGTTCCTATAAAAATTCAACCTCTCATACTACCCCTATCAATTCAAACCAATAGTGACATCAGTTCTCATAACCCCTACAAACCCATTTTTTTACCAACTTTGCAACAAAAATCGCCCAGGTCACGGCCAACCTCCCTCACTCTCAGCCACAAATTCTTCAATATGGATTCAATTGCAAAATGCCACTTGATTTCAATTTCATGGTGGTATCCAAGTCCAGGCACCAGTCCCTCACCTTCACCCTCACATGGGAAATGCATACACAACAATCTTGTCACCACATCCAATTGCTTTGGTCTTGTAAGCAAGGAAGAAGTTGACAAAGGTGAAGCCGAGAAACGCGAGTGGCGCCCACCATGGCGCTTGATATTGGAAACGACTCCGAGTGCTACGGTACGAGTCGAGTGGCGTCCGTCGTGGTTTACACCAAGTCGTATCCTGATTTTCGACTTGCGGACAAGTCGAGTTCGAGTGGGGTGGATTGATATGTGCCTACTACTCCATGTTCATGCAAGCCACGATTTCCATTATAGTTCATGTTTTGTTTGTTTACTTTTGCATGTGTCTAAGTAATAGGGTTAGTGGGGTTTAACCATTTAGTCCATGTTTTATTAATTCAGTTTGTAATTAAGCCTATAAAAAGGCATATGTGTTAGTTTTTTATTATGAATGAAAAATTTAAAGAATTATCTCAAATCTTGCTTCTTGCTAATTTCTTTTGAGTTTGATCTACTCAACAGATTATCTATCAACCGATTAGTTCGTATCAAAGGGTTAAATAGGACTTGGTATAAACATGAAGGGCTAAAGTGAAATTTGACGTTAAAAAATGAGAAAAAGTTAAAATGGCCCATGCAGGTCTCGAACCTGCGACCTTCGCGTTATTAGCACGACGCTCTAACCAGCTGAGCTAATAGGCCAGTTTGCTAGATTATTTATTTTATTTTTTTCATACTAGAGTGGCAAAAGTTACTATTATGTGGTTTAAAGAGACCGTAACGTATATATGTAAAATATTTTAAATTTCAAACATATCAGATGTAGAGATGGCATAAGACTCGTAAATTCATTGTGTCAAAGACAGTGGCGGACTCAGAAATTATTTGCTGGGGGTGCGAATGAGGTGTTCAACCATATTTTCAAATTTCAAGGGGTGTGGTCGGGTTTTTTGCCTAAAATATACGCTAATTTGTTTTTTTCAAGGGGTGCGGCCGCCCACCCTGGCCAAAAGCTAAGTTCGCCCATGGTCAAAGACATCAACATCAACTCGGATACACTTAAAATCGCTTAACGAGATTAACACTTAAAAGCAAGTAAGATGATTGATAGGTTGTAAATGATTGTTAGACGAATTGATGCGTTGTCACAAATGGGTTAAGGGGGTTAAGTTTATCCTACTACAAATATTTAATCGGTCTAAGTAGGAGCGTAGGACAACTCAAAACACAAGTACACAATTATGTAGCACTTCGAATCGTGTAAAAAATTGCCATCTCAAATTATTCACAAAGTTTACAAAATAACGAAAATTGATATTTATTTGAAAATCAAAGATTACATGTGAAATTTTTACATACAGATGAATCTATGAATCTTAGAATAAAAGAATGTTACGTATGAAATTTGATTATTAAAAACTTACACTATGTTACAAGAAAGAAATTTTGTGAAGAGTCCGGTTGTGTGCAAAAAAAACTCCGATCCAGTTACAACTCAGGCACCAAGTTTACCCATTGCAAGATCACCAGCCGCTAGCAACTTTGGAGCCACAGGCATTAGACCCGCCTTGGCTGCAGCCGTGGAACGATAACTGGCGTGCAGCAGCATACAACGGTGAACAATAACTCGACCACAAAAATCATAACCGCAACCCATATGTATATGGTCCATTTCCAAGACCACAAAATCCTTTTCAAAAACGGTGGTTCAGACTCGAGCTTTAAAGATGCTGCGTATATGACAGGAACACCGGCTCCTCGTGTGAATTCGGCTCGTTGTTCCAGAATTACCCTCAAGCAGGACGTGGGAACGGTTCCTTCTGTATATCCGCTAAACTTCATGTTGAGCGTTTGGGCTTCTGATGAGTAGCCGGTGATTAAAGGTGCTAACTTTAGAAAAGTCAACAGAAGGCGGATGGGTTGACTTTTGTATCGAAGCATACACGGCTGTCTAGTGCTAAAGAGGCATTTACCGTCACCATTAAGAAAGTCGACCCGGACCTTCAACAAAATAAATAAAAATCAGTTATAAACAACATATTGTATTACAAAGCTGGATTAGCAAGAGGCTAATATAGATTCAAAGAACTTCATTTCAAAACTATAGCTATTTGGTCATTTATCTGTTCTTTTCTTAATTTCTTTGCTTGTATATGTTAATTATATAAATATAATGGGTCGTATTTAGGTTGATTTGTTTAATCCATTTAATTTAACAGGTCTACCTGTCAACCCATTGAAAATTAGAATAAAAAAAAGTATTTTTATAAGGTCAAACTGCAACCCGTTTATAACCCATTTAACCCGTTTCCAACTTGACTACAACCCGTTTGACTTGTTTAGATAAATGGGTTACACGGGTCGTGTTTGAGTTGCATGACCTGGATTAGGATTAAAGTCTTTGACAAAAATAAATACATGGGTCAATTCTAAATGTGTCTAGACTAGGGTTGATGTCTTTGAAACGAATAAATATATGGATCATCAATCATGTTCAGTTCTTCAATTCAACCGCCAACCCGACAAACAGCCCTACACTTGGTATGATCTTACAGCATACCTGGAAGATCCCAAGATTTCTATTGTAGTCCGATTCCGGCAAAGTTAACGACACCGTCCCACGCACTTTATGATCAAGAGGTATAACCCGCGATCCCGCACCACACCCATACCAAATCAGTTCACCAGATTCCAAAAACGACGACTTGGGACATGACATTACCGGCACAAAAGCTGTAGGACTATCTTTCGTATAATCAAAACTCAACTGTCGGGTTATCTGAACCGGCTCTTCAATCATACACTTCAACATAACACCACTAACAACAAATGCAAAAACTAACAGACTACACAAAACAAACCCTACATAAACCGACCACAACAACCCCCACCCGATTCGAACACACAGTCTCAATGTAGATTCATGTTTTCTAATCCAAATCTGCATAACCCATTTGACAAAACCAGAACACATACCCAAAATTATTGAAACTTTCCTCAGAATGTAACATTTTACAAGATTTATACTCCTAAATGGATCAATCATGAACATGTAAGAATAATAAATTAGCCACATTGGAAGTGTGACAGAACCAAAAAACAAATTTAACTGAAACCCCATCATTTTGATCACTAATCCAGCTAATAAAAAAAGAAAACTCGAACCAGAAACTGAAGAATCTGTTGCATTGATTCTGTCATCTTCATCAACAGACGCAACTGCAGAATTATGAACCCTAGAGGACCTTAATTTACGTTTTAATTTGTCACTGTTCTTCAGTTTCTTCGGAATTTTGTGATCAGAATGAACAGGTTGCGGATGATTGACGTCAGCGGAGGAAGAAGATGACGGAGATTCCGGTGTTTTGTTGGATTGGGTAGAAGTGTTAACGTTGATAATGGAATCGAAAGAGTCTGAGGCATCGAAGAAGAGGGATTGTTCGTGAAATTGGGTATCGATGTGTTTGAGGTTGTTGGTGATGCTTGGTGACATTGTAACAAGTAAAAATGAACTATGATTAGGGTTACATTGGAGAAGAAGGGTAACTGAATAAAGTCGTTATTGACACATGTGTTACAATACAAATAATTGAAAATTCAAAAAAAAAATATATCGATACCAAATCATAATACCAATACTAATACTAATTTTATTCAGTTAGAAACGATTTGATTCGTTATAGTATCGACTCATATAGCCTGCCACAAAAAGATGCGCTCGTTGTTAATAAGCTTTATGTACAAATTTTGAGGTAAAAAATACCAAATCGCATCTACGTATACAATTTTTTTATGGGTTAGATACTTAGAGAAAGTGTATTGTACAATATCCTTAGCGTACGATGCGTACGCGATTAGCGTATAACATGCAATTTTGTACATTTTGGTTGTCCGAGTTTATGACCATGCGATTTTGAGATATAACATGCGAACAAACATTTTTTGTGAGTCCGAGTTTGTGAGCCATGCGAGCTTATAACATGTCCGGGTTTGTGAGCCATGCGATAATGACATGTCCAGGTTTGTGAAACCATGCAATTTCTATTCGCATACGCATCGTGCGTTAAGGATAATTATACGTTAACTGGCCCATATATACTTATCTTATTAATTGTATAGGTGAAAAATAAATTCTCTATCTATTAATTTTAGAAGTTTTTGAACAGTAACGTCTGACACGTGGCACATTCTCATTGCCTGGCATCTATTTGTTGGACCACATCTATTGATACCACGTGTCTTTCTACCATGTCTTCACCATTACTCCTCTACATCACCCACATCACCACACTTTTCAGTGTCTATCCAGAGGAGAGAACCGCAGGAGAGAGAGAGAAGGGTCTGCTAGAGAGATCGGAGAAATCGACATTGGCGGTGGCACGTCGCCGGCGGCTTCTGCAATCGCCGGTGTCTTCTTTTGAATCACTATACGTGTCTTTCTTGATATTGACAAGTTTGGGTTGTTGTTTATTACTCCAAACCAAAAAGGCAATTCAGGAGAATGAAAAGAGAGAGAGAGAGTGTGTGGCTGACGGAGAATGTTTAAACCGCTCTACCGCCTTTGTCATGTTAAATCGTCTGACCAGTCAATCGTCGATGAGTGGATGGTGGTGATGTTCGCCGATCTCTGTTGCGGCGGTTTCCATTTCTTTCGATTTGTTTTTTATAGGCCCCGAAGGATTCGTCATCTGAAACCCTTAGCGGCCGTGCATGGCGGTGGTGGTCGCCGATATGTGTTCCGGTTGGTCTATGTGGGTATTCACATGTTGGATTCAGCGATCACCTGTTATTGGCCTCTGATTTGGTTATTAGAAGCTTTAGGGTTTTCAGATGCGGAGGTGACCGGTAATCTGCCGGCGTCTCAGGTCTTTTGTTCAGACCGACGGTAGTCGGCGAATGTTTTACCATCGTTGGTGGTAACCGGTTATCTATTATGTATCTCAGCGTTTTACCATGGTCCCGATTTTGTTCGTGTCACTGTGATTATGAGTTTCTTCTATTTCAGATTGTAACAATGATTGTTTTTTGGGTCATTAGCGCTGTGATGATGACTGACAGTCATCTGAGCCTCCGTCATGGTTTTGAGGCCTCCCATTGTGAGTGGCTGTGAAGATAAAATCTGAGCCTGTTGTTGGGGTTTAGGGTCATGCCAATGATAATAAAATCTAAAATGATGATGGTTATTAGCTAATCTGAGATATCCGTTGTCACACCCCAACCGATGGCGGAAACATCGGGGCATGGCACTGAGCGAAACAGGTTGTTCAGGAGAATCCATAACAACTGTTAAGTGACAATATATTTAACATTAATGTCCCATACCACTAACATATAAAGCATAAACAGTCATTGCAGATATAAGTCTCAAAAACAAAATACTGTTCTGACAACTCAGATTTATTTAGTTTGTTTCTAGACTTCCTACTTCGTTTCATCACAGCAGACATAGCATCTTATCAACCTGTCACATACGTTAAAATAAAGTCAATACATAAAATGTAAAGGTGAGTACACAAGTTTGCATAGTATATAGTACAGCGAAAGGCGTTTACGCATAACCAGCATGTAACACGTAGAAATGTGAATCAAATAAGCTATCGACAATGACGCATGCAACCGACATGACTGCGAGTTGTAGAATGCGCAACACATTTTCACCACTGTGAACATGTGAAGTAAGGCCTTGTTGGGATTGAACCCTATCAGAGGAACATATAATTAAAGCCAAAACTAGATCAAGTCAGTGGATCCATAATAAGCAGATGTTATGTATACAAGTCTCTCCCCTTGAAAGTGGTTTCAACATCTGCTGACCTCCTATCTACTGATCGTACAAACTGCTGACCTGCAAACTGCTGATCAAGTAAAAGACTGATGATAGACTAAAGCTCTGCTGTTCAATCTACTGCCTTAAGTCAAGCTCTGCTGATCATGACAAGTACTGCTGGGTTCACATCAGTGGAAGGATGCAGCAGTAGTTTAAATGTCTTTATGTAATGAAATGTAATAACAGTAGTTAGCATAACAGAGGTTGTATAGATCAGAGGTTAGAGTTTGTTAGGAGGTTAGATGTCACTTTCATGGTGACGTCAGCTTAGATGCTTCAGTGATTTGCTCGTGCTATAAATAGAACAGTGCTCTGTACTGTTCTATTAGCTCTTTCACTATCTTCTTCCTGCACGAACAAATACTGTAAGCTCAGGCTGGGGGGGAGCTTGTTGCATACTTGCAAATTGTAATCGTTGTTGAAATTAAATTCAATCATTCGGTTCAATGTTAAACTTGTATGTTAAAAGAAATTCTCCTGTTTGATTGTGAAAAGTTTGCTTCCATCTTAATTCCGCTGCACAACTCATTCATCTTCATCTTAATTCAAACGTAAAACACAATCAAAACCAAACTCAGATCCTAACAATTGGTATCAAAGCTTGGACAGTCAAATTTGATCTAATAATCATTTTGACATAAATAGTTCAGCTCGCAATCGTTGATACTGATAGTTTGTTTGTTTTGTTGAAAAACAGAGCAAGGTTTAATCACCATCAAAGTTGATTAATCAGTGCCTGTAAAACAACCAGTATGACGTCACAATCGCAAGATGATAAGAATAACACTGGCTCTCTTTTCAAACCACCCATGCTTAAACGTAATGAATACAACATCTGGGAGAGAAGGATGGGTCACATCCTTGCTCAACAGAATACTGGATTGTAACAACTGTCAATAAAACCCGTAATTAGGATAATAATTATCCAATAAGAAAACCCTAATTAAGACACCCAAGTAATTTAGCGTAAACCCTGAAATTTTCATAACAATCGGAATCAGGATTAGGGCCCCTAAAACTCAAGGGGATAAAATGTCACACCCCCAAAATCCCACCTGCGGAGTACTACCGCTTGGAGGCGTGACTGACCAGGATCCAGCCACCAATCATACTGAACAAGCATATAAGTAATTATAAAAGTTTAACCACCACAATTGGTGTTTCAAAACAAACAAGTTAAGTTGCAAGCGGAAGCATAAGTTTAAAGTTATAACATAAGTTCCAAAAGTTTCAAGTTTAACATAGTCTTGTAGCAATCCCTGTCCCACAACGATCCTCCTCCATGCAAGCTCCCACTGAGTACCTATGGTCCTGCAAAGCATGTAGTAACGAGTCAACAACTAGTTGAGTGAGTTCACGGGTGGGCGTTCGTTTTAGTTGTTTCGAAAACAGTTTACTTTATCTGGCATCCTGCCGTGGGGGTTACCCCATAGTTTTAAAAACGTGACCAGTTCGTTCCCAGTTACTCCGGCACTCCGGCCGTGGGGGCTACCCCATGTAGTTATCAGGCATTTCGGCCGTGGGGGCTACCCCATGTACATCATCTGGCTCTCCAGCCGTGGGGGCTACCCCATGTGTATACTAGACTCGTTACCGTATCGATTGCTGACTGTAGTCATGTTTATGTGCCCTGAAAACATCAATGTCTATCATCATTGACGTGCCCCAGATCCATTAGTTCACGCCCGTCCTCTGCGGCACGGTGTGAGGCTTGTCAGACCTAAATAGCGCTATCTAACTAATGACCCGCTCGCCATTGGCCCGGCGATTAGTCGATACAAAAAGGAGGGACTTCGTGATAGAGTTTTAGTCTAGTACGTTTATCCGTCCATCCGGACGAGGAATCACATTCCTGAACCACTGACGTCCTACCCAAGGTAGACGAGGAACCACGTTCCTTAACCCCGTTCCCAACCCAGGGAATCCCATGCTTTGTAAAGGGTGTGAACTCACCTTGGTTTGCTCGGCAGTCAAACACAGAAAGTCAATCAAGTCGCAAGTAGTCAATAACGTCCTATCACGGTTATCACGTATAATCAGATTCGAACCAAGTAGTGCACAAATGTTCAACACGTATGGCAGACACGTTTAATCAGTAGCAGTTCACAGGTAACAGTTAATCACATGTTCAAAGTCCAAACAGTTGGGCTCGTGATAACAGGCCCAAATAACTCATCAACAGTAGCACAGAAATCCATAAATTCGGCCCACTAACTTAGGCCCAAAGTGTGGTCTCGAGTCGCAACCGGACTCGCAAGCATGGTCTCGAGTCATGCTGTGTGTTGATCTCAGGTGGTTGCGAGTCGCAACCGGTGTCGCAACCGTGGTTTCGGCTTGTCATGCTGAGGTCTCGAGTCGCAACGGGACTCGTAACCTGTGGTTTCGGCTTGTCCTGCTATGGTTGCGAGTCGCAACCGCGTGGTCTCGAGTCATCACGCTGTGGTTGCGAGTCGCAACGGGTGATTGCGAGTCGGTAAGCTGTCATTTTCACGTTCAGGTGCTGATGCAGATAGTCAGAGTAATGGTACAATATAATCAGGCCCAAATCAGGAAACTACCAATAGAATTTCACTAACATGTTTTCCTAATCAGGTTATTGGTCAAAGTGGATCAAAATCACAAGGGTTTTCAATCTTCAACTATCATTCAAAGTGTTCTTCACATATTCAAACATGTGTTCATCAAGTTCATAACATATTAATCACTTATTCAAGCAAAACTATGAACAATCTTCAAAATACAACTTACTAGCATGCATCCTAACATGACAAACATACTTCTTAGCCGATTTCATGACATATGTAAACCGATTTCATCATTCATTTTTAACATCAAGCATTTAGACACAAAATATCACAACTCATCTTTTAACATATGTTAACCGGTTATCAACATTGTGCATATAATATCATCATTTGTTTAACAACTAGTAAATCATTTCTCATAAATCATTTCTCATGAATAAACAACCTAACCATCTAACTCAGACACATAACATAAATCACCAAAATAAACATCAAGAATACTAACCGGTTGGTGATGTGTGTGTGAAGCTTCTAGCCGATTCGAGTGTGAGCCGATCCAAACTTCAAAGGTCCGAAAATGATGAAGTGTTTGTGTTCTAGAGTTTAAGTGAGAGAAGTAGGAGAGTGTGTGTGTGATGTTTCAACAAATGGCAAAAGTTAACTAAGGGTGGTTTATATAGGCTAGTTCAAGTGTGTGCACCCTTAGTGGGTTTCGAGTGGGTTTACGGCCCAAAGGCCCAACCGGCCAAAGGTTCTCGGCCCAAGGCCCAAAACCGATTACTAGACACTCGAGACCTCATGGTCTCGAGTCGGGTTCTCGGCTCGCATATAACTCGTATAAATAAATAAATATATATACAATGCACACCTACAAAACACATAAAAGTTCACGTATATCATTAAGTTCAATTGGTTAACTAATCACGTAACGTACAAGCAAGTCACATCACGACACAACGAAAGGTTCTAGATTTCGAGTTGTCACATCATCCCCAAGTTGAAAGAAATTTCGTCCCGAAATTTGATGGCACTCACTGAGGAAGCTAGTTAAGTTGCATGGTTTTCCCGGTTTTCCTGGGGTGTCACATCCACCCCCCGTTGATCTGGAATTTCGTCCCGAAATTCCGTAGCTTCAGCCTCAGTAGCGTTTGTACTGTTCTCAAACAGTTGGGGATACTTTTGTTTCATCCGATCTTCGCGCTCCCAGGTAAACTCTGGGCCGCGACGTGAGTTCCAACGAACTCGAACAAGAGGTATTCTAGTGCTCTTGAGGACCTTAACATCCCGGTCCGTGATCTCGACAGGTTCTTCGACGAATTTCAACTGTTCGTCGATCGTGAGTTCCTTCAGAGGAACTACGTGCGTCTCATCTGACAGACACTTCTTCAGATTTGACACATGGAAAACGTTGTGAACTGCACCGAGTTCTGCTGGTAATTTCAGTCTGTAGGCCACTTTGCCTATTTTCTCGATGATTTCAAAAGGTCCAACGTACCGTGGGTTGAGTTTCCCTCGTTTACCAAAACGAACCACACCCTTCCAGGGTGAAACTTTGAGTAATACCCGCTCCCCAACCTGGAGCTCAAGTGGTTTCCTGCCCTTATCGGCGTAGGCCTTCTGACGGTCACGAGCGGCCGCCATGCGTTGTCGTATTTGAGCAATCCGCTCAGTAGTGTCTACCACATGTTCTGGACCAGTGATTTGACTATCCCCCACCTCTGCCCAACAGAGGGGTGACCGGCATTTTCGTCCGTACAATGCCTCAAACGGAGCAGCTTTAATGCTGGTGTGGTAGCTGTTATTATACGAGAATTCCACGAGTGGCAGATGCCTTTCCCAGCTGTTGCCAAAGTCGATTACACAAGCGCGAAGCATGTCTTCTAATGTCTGAATAGTTCGCTCGGACTGCCCGTCCGTCTGTGGGTGATACGCTGTGCTCATATCTAAACGTGAGCCAAAAGACTTGTGCATTGCCTGCCACAGTTCCGAAGTAAAACGTGCATCTCGATCAGAGATGATAGAAGTGGGCACCCCGTGCCTCGAAACAACTTCCTTGAGGTATATCTCCGCTAGAGTGGAGAACTTATCCGTTTCCTTGATTGCCAAAAAGTGTGCGGATTTCGTGAGTCGATCCACGATCACCCAGATAGTATCGTTTCCGCGCTGTGATCTAGGTAGGCCAGTAACGAAATCCATGGAAATTTGCTCCCATTTCCATTGTGGTATCTCTGGTTGCTGAAGTAGGCCTGAAGGTTTCTGATATTCCGTCTTAACTCTCGCACAAGTCAAACACTTGCTGACATAAGTTGCTATGTGGGCCTTCATGCTAGGCCACCAATACGTGGTTTTAATATCGTGGTACATCTTGTCCGAACCAGGGTGTACCGAGTAGCGAGATTTGTGCGCTTCATCCATCACAAGTTCTCGTAATTTGCCATAGAGTGGGACCCAAATGCGTCCTGTTACATAATAAGCACCGTCTTCCTTCTGTTCTAAGCGTTGCCTTGACCCGCGTAGAGCTTCAGCTCTAACGTTTTCTGGCTTCAGTGCTTCTATCTGAGCAGCTCGTATTTGCGAAGGTAGACTAGAATGTATCGTGAGTTGTAAAGCTCTTACACGCTTAGGCGTAGTGTCCTTTCGACTGAGGGCGTCTGCCACAACATTGGCCTTGCCCGGGTGATACCTGATAGAGCACTCGTAATCATTCAGCAGCTCAACCCATCGTCGCTGCCGCATATTCAGTTCCTTCTGCTTGAATATGTGTTCTAAACTTCTGTGGTCGGTGTAGATGGCGCACTTGGTTCCGTACAGGTAATGCCGCCATAGTTTAAGTGCAAAAACAACAGCTCCCAGCTCTAAATCATGCGTAGTGTAGTTCTTCTCGTGAACTTTGAGTTGTCGTGAGGCGTAGGCTATGACTTTATCTCGTTGCATCAATACACAACCAAGACCTTGAATTGATGCATCACAGTAAACCACAAAATCTTCTGTGCCCTCTGGCAATGAAAGGATAGGTGCACTACAAAGTCTATCCTTTAGATGCTGAAAAGCTAACTCTTGTGCGTTTCCCCAATGATAAACAACGCCTTTCTGCGTTAGTAAGGTGAGAGGCTGCGCGATCTTAGAAAAATCCTTAATGAATCTCCTGTAATATCCTGCCAATCCCAAAAATTGGCGAATTTCCTTTGGTGTGCGAGGCGCAGGCCAGTTCTTAATAGATTCCACTTTGGATGGATCAACGTGAATCCCATCCTTGTTCACCACATGCCCTAGGAAATGGACCTCTCGAAGCCAGAAGTCGCATTTCGAGAATTTCGCGTAAAGCTGTTCCTTCCGAAGGAGTTCCAAAATAAGTCGTAGATGTTGTTCGTGCTCTTCCTTGCTCTTAGAATAGATCAGGATGTCGTCGATAAAGACTATAACAAACTTATCCAGGTACGGCTTGCACACTCGATTCATCAAATCCATAAAAACTGCCGGTGCGTTCGTCAGCCCAAACGGCATGACCAAAAACTCATAGTGCCCATATCGAGTCCTAAAGGCCGTCTTAGAGACATCCTCTTCCCGAACTCTCAGCTGGTGATATCCCGATTTCAGATCGATCTTTGAATAGTAGCTCGACCCCTGCAACTGGTCGAACAAGTCGTCAATACGCGGTAGAGGATAACGATTCTTCACAGTCACCTTGTTGAGTTCGCGATAGTCGATACACATTCTGAAGGTACCGTCCTTCTTCTTCACAAATAACACTGGAGCTCCCCAAGGCGATGAGCTAGGACGAATAAAACCCTTATCCAAGAGTTCTTGTAGTTGCGTGGAGAGTTCTTCCAACTCTGATGGCGCTAAACGATAAGGTGCACGGGCTACAGGCGCGGCTCCAGGAGCTAGATCAATCTGAAACTCGACTTGGCGATGGGGCGGAAGACCAGGTAATTCCTCAGGGAATACCTCAGGATAATCGCGTACAACCGGAAAATCTTCTAACTTCTTCTCCTTCTCTGTGGTATCAGTAACTAGAGCCAAAATCGCAGTGTGGCCCTTTCGTAAGCACTTCTGAGCCTTAAGAAGAGAGATAATGTTCTCAACAGCACTTCTCTTGTCGCCACGAATCATGAGAGGTTCACCACCTAAACCAGGAACACGAACGATCTTCTCGTTGCAAAGAATCTCTGCTCGGTGTTGGGATAGCCAATCCATCCCAATGACAACGTCGAAACTACCCAAGACAATAGGAATAAGATCGATAGAGAAGGTCTGGTTAGCGAGAATAAGCTGGCAACCCTTGACTACGTGTGAGGCTTCCAAACTCTTACCATTAGCTAGCTCTACGGTGTGCTTGTCGCTCAGGGGTGTAGGAATACGCTTAAGCATCTTACTAACTTCTAGTGACACATAGCTAGTATCGGCACCCGAATCAAATAAGACTGTAACATAAAAGTCGTCGAGAAGGAACTTACCCGTCACCACGTTGGGATCATTCCTTGCTTCACCTTGACCAATCACGAACACTCGTCCCCTAGCACCATTGTTGTTGTTTCCATTGTTACCATTCCCCTGGTTGTTGTTGTTGTTCTGGTTCAGTTGGGGACAATCTTTCTTGAAATGACCTTCAGCTCCACACTGAAAGCACCCTTTGTTGTTACCCTGCTGCTGTCGCTGATTCTGCTGAGGTTGCTGACGATTCTGGTTGACGGGGTATGCGCTTCTGCAATCCTTTGCAACATGACCAGGCTTGTTGCATCGATGACAGTTGCCCCTGGTGCATGGCCCACTGTGGTGTAGGCTGCAGCGATTGCACTTGGGGTGATTCCCCTTGTATCCACCATGACTTTGACCACCAGACGACTGCTGACTGGGGCTCTTGTGATCGTCCGTCTTTCTCTGCTGAGACTGAGTTTGCACTGAAGTTGAACCCCTGCTTGAAGTTCCATCCCATTTTCGTTTATCCCCACTAGAAGCACCAGAAGTAGTTGCAGCACCTATACGCTTCGGTAACTTGTTCTGCTCCACCGCTTGGTCAGTAAGACGGTGAGCCAACTGTACAACCTGCTGGATAGTAGTCAACCTTGCTGAAGTCACATGACTTTGGATCTCTGGCACCAAGCCCTTGAGATAGAGTTCAATTCGCTTGTAGGGAGGATCCACCATAGTAGGACACAACAAAGCAAGCTCATGCGATCTCTTAGTGTATGCCTCAATTTCTGACCCCGACATTTTGAGATTGTAGAACTCATCTTCCAGTTTGTGAATGTCGTCACGACTGCAGTATTCCTCCCTGATCATTTCCTTGAAAGTTTCCCATGGGGTGGCGTTGGCAGCAACCAACCCTAACATCTGCACTTGAGCATTCCACCACGTGAGGGCCAAACCCTCGAGAGTACCAGTAGCATACTTCACCCTGCGCGCTTCAGGGCATTCGCACATTTCGAACACAGACTCCAGTTTCTCAAACCAGTGTAGGAGACCTACTGCTCCTTCAGTGCCGCTAAAAGTCGTGGGTCGACAGTCCATAAAGGTCTTAAAAGTGCACACCGGTGCCTGAGCATACTGACCTAAGGTAGGTGAAAGAAAAGACAGAGTTTAACACAAAGGTTGGTTCACGAGAGTAGGATCCAAATGATCCTAGAGCAATTTCGGACTGCAGGATATACCTCCTGCGCGTGCAGCTGCGAGCGCTGCGTCAATTCGCTCGTTGATCAAAGCCGTCAACTGGGCTTGTGTCATGTTAACGCGTCCAGACATGGTTCTTCATAATAAAAGCAATACGTGTGAGAGAGGTTCGCGAAAGCACGATAGTAGGACAGAGTAAGTACGCATGTGTTCAAACAACAGTAGTTATACTAGTCAAGCATACCATGAGCAATGTACTACGCAACTAACAAGTAGGCCATATACATACATTATATTACCTAGAACGTCGAGCCTTGCATGAGGAGCGAAGTGTCGTTGTGGACCGTTGAGCACTAAACCGGTTATAGTCTGGTTTTAACAAAAACGTTTCTCCTTTATTAAAACCAAGTTCACTATAACCAATGGCTCTGATACCAATCTGTCACACCCCCAAAATCCCACCTGCGGAGTACTACCGCTTGGAGGCGTGACTGACCAGGATCCAGCCACCAATCATACTGAACAAGCATATAAGTAATTATAAAAGTTTAACCACCACAATTGGTGTTTCAAAACAAACAAGTTAAGTTGCAAGCGGAAGCATAAGTTTAAAGTTATAACATAAGTTCCAAAAGTTTCAAGTTTAACATAGTCTTGTAGCAATCCCTGTCCCACAACGATCCTCCTCCATGCAAGCTCCCACTGAGTACCTATGGTCCTGCAAAGCATGTAGTAACGAGTCAACAACTAGTTGAGTGAGTTCACGGGTGGGCGTTCGTTTTAGTTGTTTCGAAAACAGTTTACTTTATCTGGCATCCTGCCGTGGGGGTTACCCCATAGTTTTAAAAACGTGACCAGTTCGTTCCCAGTTACTCCGGCACTCCGGCCGTGGGGGCTACCCCATGTAGTTATCAGGCATTTCGGCCGTGGGGGCTACCCCATGTACATCATCTGGCTCTCCAGCCGTGGGGGCTACCCCATGTGTATACTAGACTCGTTACCGTATCGATTGCTGACTGTAGTCATGTTTATGTGCCCTGAAAACATCAATGTCTATCATCATTGACGTGCCCCAGATCCATTAGTTCACGCCCGTCCTCTGCGGCACGGTGTGAGGCTTGTCAGACCTAAATAGCGCTATCTAACTAATGACCCGCTCGCCATTGGCCCGGCGATTAGTCGATACAAAAAGGAGGGACTTCGTGATAGAGTTTTAGTCTAGTACGTTTATCCGTCCATCCGGACGAGGAATCACATTCCTGAACCACTGACGTCCTACCCAAGGTAGACGAGGAACCACGTTCCTTAACCCCGTTCCCAACCCAGGGAATCCCATGCTTTGTAAAGGGTGTGAACTCACCTTGGTTTGCTCGGCAGTCAAACACAGAAAGTCAATCAAGTCGCAAGTAGTCAATAACGTCCTATCACGGTTATCACGTATAATCAGATTCGAACCAAGTAGTGCACAAATGTTCAACACGTATGGCAGACACGTTTAATCAGTAGCAGTTCACAGGTAACAGTTAATCACATGTTCAAAGTCCAAACAGTTGGGCTCGTGATAACAGGCCCAAATAACTCATCAACAGTAGCACAGAAATCCATAAATTCGGCCCACTAACTTAGGCCCAAAGTGTGGTCTCGAGTCGCAACCGGACTCGCAAGCATGGTCTCGAGTCATGCTGTGTGTTGATCTCAGGTGGTTGCGAGTCGCAACCGGTGTCGCAACCGTGGTTTCGGCTTGTCATGCTGAGGTCTCGAGTCGCAACGGGACTCGTAACCTGTGGTTTCGGCTTGTCCTGCTATGGTTGCGAGTCGCAACCGCGTGGTCTCGAGTCATCACGCTGTGGTTGCGAGTCGCAACGGGTGATTGCGAGTCGGTAAGCTGTCATTTTCACGTTCAGGTGCTGATGCAGATAGTCAGAGTAATGGTACAATATAATCAGGCCCAAATCAGGAAACTACCAATAGAATTTCACTAACATGTTTTCCTAATCAGGTTATTGGTCAAAGTGGATCAAAATCACAAGGGTTTTCAATCTTCAACTATCATTCAAAGTGTTCTTCACATATTCAAACATGTGTTCATCAAGTTCATAACATATTAATCACTTATTCAAGCAAAACTATGAACAATCTTCAAAATACAACTTACTAGCATGCATCCTAACATGACAAACATACTTCTTAGCCGATTTCATGACATATGTAAACCGATTTCATCATTCATTTTTAACATCAAGCATTTAGACACAAAATATCACAACTCATCTTTTAACATATGTTAACCGGTTATCAACATTGTGCATATAATATCATCATTTGTTTAACAACTAGTAAATCATTTCTCATAAATCATTTCTCATGAATAAACAACCTAACCATCTAACTCAGACACATAACATAAATCACCAAAATAAACATCAAGAATACTAACCGGTTGGTGATGTGTGTGTGAAGCTTCTAGCCGATTCGATTGTGAGCCGATCCAAACTTCAAAGGTCCGAAAATGATGAAGTGTTTGTGTTCTAGAGTTTAAGTGAGAGAAGTAGGAGAGTGTGTGTGTGATGTTTCAACAAATGGCAAAAGTTAACTAAGGGTGGTTTATATAGGCTAGTTCAAGTGTGTGCACCCTTAGTGGGTTTCGAGTGGGTTTACGGCCCAAAGGCCCAACCGGCCAAAGGTTCTCGGCCCAAGGCCCAAAACCGATTACTAGACACTCGAGACCTCATGGTCTCGAGTCGGGTTCTCGGCTCGCATATAACTCGTATAAATAAATAAATATATATACAATGCACACCTACAAAACACATAAAAGTTCACGTATATCATTAAGTTCAATTGGTTAACTAATCACGTAACGTACAAGCAAGTCACATCACGACACAACGAAAGGTTCTAGATTTCGAGTTGTCACATAAAACCCTAATTGGTAATATCTTAATAAAATTTACGTGGGAGCTAAGTTTCCGTCGAAATTGATTCAGCAAAGCTATACCCACAGCAAGGCTACCCTAGGCTATATAGGTATCCCAGGCGAGTCGCGACAGAGGTCACGACATCTTCCGCGACACGCGGGGGAGTCCAATTTTCAGTATAAATAGATGGGGTTGGGACTTGAAGTTCGGTGTTCATTCGACGTTAAAACTCATAATACGCACTGAGTTAGATATAAATCACTATCAAACACACACACTAATCACGAGGTGCTGCCGCAATCAGGGTAATAACTCGATCGCTATTACGATTCAACGTCCGATCGATTATAACTATCCAACGATAGTCCGGGTGCTGCTCAATTGAGCTTGTACTTTGATTATTCGTCGTGATTTCGACTTGAATATTTGAGTGCTGTTCGAATTCGGACTATGCTCTGTTATTCGTTGTAAATCCGACTGAATTATCGAGTATTGCACTGATTAATCGTTGTGAGGGTTTAATCTCGTGAATTGACGTAACTGCTGTATTAGTTACTAACCTGTCTGTGTGTGCATTGTGTTAAACTAGGTATAATCAAGGCTAATCAGTAGGCTTATATCTATTGCTCGTTAATCTGCAATGTGCGTCATTCTTCTTTTTAAATTGTTTTCTCACAGTTTGTTAGTAAGTATTACAATACCTCAAATTATTTTCAAGGTTATAATTACAGGGATTAAGTCTTTGTAATCACCAAATTACAGCTGGTATGTGGGGTATTGTGCACATTACTAAATTTATCACTCTATGTGAGTGAATATTACTCTATGTGAGTTATTATTACTCTGTGTGAGTACACCGTCACTATTTGGGCAACGGGACCCAATAGTGGTATGACCACAGTCACAGAAATGAATCGAGTGACAAATACCCATTCTTGATAATTGGTTGATAGAAACATTGTAATCGCTCTTAATACTGTAAATTATAACTAACGGGTCGTTTTAGAAAACAGAATGATTCACTCAGTATTTCCCCGCTGACAAAACCTTTTTCAAACATGTTTCAGGTGATCTGTGTGATCCAGGAAAAGTGCAGTAAAGCACTATCAAGCTCAGAGAAGTGGCTCAGTGTAAATAAATGAATAAAACATGTTTTGAAAAATAAAGATTTCTGTGTGAAATCAACTATTGTACATTATGGGATTTATCCCTTAAACTTTGTATAATATATTAAACGAGCATATTTTACGGATAAAAGATCCTGTTATAAAAAGACTTCCGCTGCCGCATAAATTAAATACCACGGGAACTGCCTCGCGGGCCCCGACTCCGTCCAGGGTGGGTCGGGGGCCGTGACAGCGAAGGTGGTATCAGAGCTAATAATTAAATTGAGCCACTGATCGAGCCACTGATTCAACCTAAATTAAGTATTTGGACAAAGCTTAATTTTACTAATTGTTATTCGGTGATTATATGTTTTATTAACTAGCTATTCTTAGTTACAGTATGGGTAAGCAAAAGCTGTCTGCTATCTACCACAAACTAGATGTGGCATCTTCTTCTAGAAACCCAGTAAACCTAGAAGAAGGAATCTTTGTCCGCAAGGCAAACTATGAGAATCCACTTTCCCCAGAGAAAAGGGATTCGATACTTAAAAAGAGTCAGGAGACAAAGAAACCCCGAACCAAGAGAGTTAGGTTTAACCCAGAAGTCCAAGAGTTGGGTAATAGTACACCTTGGGAAGATAAAATAAACGGGAAATGGGCAAATCTCTATATGCTAGCTACTGTAGCAGAAAATATTAATCTCTAAATATCCGATAAGTTGGGTCTAGTAAGAGAAATCACAATCCCGTAAATAAATAAAATCCTAAGTGTGTTTATTTCTGTTATTCTTTGTATAAATTAGTATGCAATAAAACTTCAGTGTTTGTTTGTTAAACTTTGTTCCAAAGTTTTAACATTACATTCTTGTATTTTGCATATATGCTATGCAGCATGAATGAGATGTCGGAAACATTCCAGAATCTCAACTTATATCCAGTGCCTATCGAAGTCTCTCACGACTTTACTGGTTACATTGCTGACATAGAGGAACCTGTGGAATTTAAAGCTCCACCGCTGGAAAAAGCCAAACCTAAAAAGAAGAGAAGATACGTAGGATGGAGGAAAGTGCGCCGTAGGAAACCTGCCACTAGGAAACTCCCTAAAATAGAAAATCCTGTGAGTATGAGCAAGGGAAAGGAAATAGAAACTGGAGAAAGTTCAAAACCACCTGAAAAAGAAATAGGAATAGATCTGAAACAAAAGGGAATAGAAATTGGCGAAAGCTCTAAACAATCTGAGGAATTCACGTTCCAAGACGAAATAGATCGCCTACTGGAAAATTGTGATGTTTTAGAGCCTATCAACGATAATCTCTTCTCTTACCCGGCTACAGTTCAATTCCCACTAAACCTAGGACCAGCTATTCCAGACCCACTAGTTCATACCAGACCATTAGGCCAAATGGAGGAATGGTGGACCAATGACTGGCAATTCCAAAATATAGTTAACAGTCCTTATAGCTTCCTTCCACAATTTGACCCAGAACCACTCCCAAATCCTCCCATGAGTAATGAAAACCTAGCTGAACTCCGTCAGTTCGGTGAAAAACTGATAAGTACAGGTAATAGGATCAGGGAAATGGGGGAGCATCTAACTTGGAAGTACGATGAGAGGGAGCATCGTTACTAGAACCGTCAGTTAAACCACAGAAAGCCGTATTGTATGATAGTAACTTAAAATTCTGTAAAATGGGCAATAAAACTCTGTAAAATACGGTGTGTATGGATGCATATACAATATACTAACAAAGTAAAAATCGAGAAATCGACAATTTTGGTTATATTCGTATGTTGTGATAATCTATGTGTATCTATGTGAATTTTGTCATTGATAAGTTAGACACTAATAATTTTACCAATTAGCAGATGGAAAACGCTAATAATGAACCAATTAATGAAGTAAATCAATCTGAGCAAGAACAAGAAGATCAATATATAACTCGACAAGATATCGAGCATTTTATCGCCCAAGGGATAGCTCATGCTATTCCAGAAATTGTAGCTGCTGTTCGAAAACCTGCGGAACCACAATTAATTCCTAGTAAACGTATTCCAGAAGATAACGGCAGTAACAGCATAAATGGAGGCGGCAATCATGACGATCATGATCCGCAACAGGCCCCACTCCCTAAAAGAATGAAAGCTGCAACGCCTGGTTGCACTTATAAAGAATTTCTTGCTTGCAAACCCGCTGAATTTGCAGGTAACGAAGGGGCAACTGCAACACTGCGTTGGTTAGAGAAAACCGAAGCAGTAATTGCAATAAGCAAATGTGCCGATGGAGACCAGGTGATGTATGCATCCAATCTGTTCAAAGAAGGAGCACTCGAATGGTGGAACACGGTCCTCCAGGCAAAAGAAAGAAGGATAGCCTACGCCATAGGTTGGGAAGAATTTAAGAGTTTGGTAGAAAGAAAATTTTGTCCCGAATACGAGAAGGAACAAATGGCAAACAAGTTCCTAAGTCATCGTATGCTAGGAGTAGATTGTCGGGGATATACTTCGACATTCTTTGAATACGCAAGGGTAGTGCCATCACTGGCTTCGCCAGAACCGGTACTTATCTCTCGTTACATCTGGGGTTTAATTAGTGAAATCCGAAACATCGTTAAAACTGCGAGACCTCGTACTATTGACGATGCTGTAGAATTAGCTAATACCCTAACCGATGAATTGGTACGCACAAGAGAGGAAGATCGCAAGAAGGAATTAGCTCACAAGATTACCCAAGGATTTCGTGTGGGTAATGCCAAGAAGAAAGGAACCGGACAATCCTCATCATCTCCTTTCTGCAAAATTTGCAAAAAGAAGCATTATGGACAATGCAACATGGTTTGCAATTTTTGCAAAATGAAAGGACATCGGGAAGAAGACTGCTGGAAGAAAACAAAAGTTTGTTATAATTGCAGAGAGAGGGGACACTTTCAATCTGAATGTCCTAAGTTAGCTAAATCTGTAGTTAACCAAACCAAACCAGCTGAAGGAACAACCAAGAGAAATGCACGTGCATTCCAGCTGACCACTCAAGAGGCCGAACTCATTCCAGATGTGATAGCTGGTACATTCTTAGTTCACAACGTCTTTGCAAAAGTATTATTTGACTCTGGTGCGAACCAAAGTTTTATAAATACTTTATTTTGCCAAGATCTTAAGTTACCATTAACCACTCTTAGGCAAAACTTCACAGTAGAAACCGCAGAAGGAAATTCTGTAAAAATAGATAAAATCTGGCAAGAAGGAAAAATAGAATTATTAGGCCATAAGTTTTCTGCAAATTTGTTACCAATGAATTTAGCAGGATTCGATGTAGTATCAGGAATGGATTGGTTAATAGCCAACCATGCACGAATCCTATGTGACAAAAATGCTGTAGAAATTCAAACACCTTCAGGAGAAATAATTTTAATTACTGGAGATAAACCTCGAAAGCCACAGAAATTTATCTCAGTAATGAAATTGGCTAATTATTCAAGAAAACAGGAAATGGTGTATATGATTTCAATAATCATTAACACTAAAGATAAAGAACTTCAGGACATCCCCGTAGTCTCAGAATACCCAGACGTTTTTCCAGAAGAATTACCTAGATTACCACCTGATAGAGAAGTAGAGTTTAGAATTCATTTAATTCCAGGTACTGCACCAATAGCTAAAGCACCATATAGATTAGCACCTACCGAAATGCTAGAATTGAAAAAGCAATTAGATGAATTACTAGGCAAAGGATTCATACAACCGAGTTCATCCCCTTGGGGTGCACCGGTACTGTTTGTGAAGAAGAAAGATGGATCGATGAGAATGTGTATCGATTATGGAGAGTTGAATAAGGTTACAATTAAGAATCGATACCCACTACCTAGGATTGACGATCTTTTTGATCAATTGCAAGGAGCTAGGTATTTCTCAAAGATAGATTTAAGATCTGGATATCATCAGTTGAAGGTACAAGAAGAAGACATACCTAAAACTGCTTTCAGAACTAGGTATGGTCATTATGAGTTCACAGTCATGCCCTTCGGATTAACGAATGCCCCAACAGCATTCATGGACATGATGAATCGAATCTGTAAACCATACTTGGATAAATTTGTGATCGTTTTCATCGACGATATACTTATTTACTCCAAAAGCCAAAAAGAACATTGTGAGCATTTACATGTTCTCTTAACTTTGTTAAGAAACGAAAGGCTTTATGCCAAATTCTCGAAATGTGAATTTTGGCTGCAAGAAGTACAATTCTTAGGTCATGTGGTAAATCACAAAGGTATCCATGTAGATCCTGCGAAGATAGAAGCCATTACGAAATGGAAAGTTCCACAAACAGCTATGGAGATAAGAAGTTTTCTAGGCTTAGCTGGATACTATAGACGATTTATCAAAGATTTTTCTAAGATAGCCGTACCATTAACTAAGTTAACCTGTAAAGCCGCTAAGTTTGAATGGGGACCTAGACAAGAAGAAGCTTTTAAGATTTTAAAGCATAGATTGACGAATGCACCAATCTTAGCTTTACCCGAAGGAACAGAAGACTTTGAAGTATATTGTGATGCTTCAAAATTAGGATACGGATGTGTGTTAATGCAACGCAAGAAGGTAATTGCATATGCTTCTAGGCAATTGAAAAAGCACGAAGAAAATTATACGACTCATGATTTAGAATTAGGAGCCATAATTTTTGCCCTTAAGATATGGAGACATTATCTGTATGGAAGTAAGTTTACTGTTTATACAGATCATAAGAGTCTAAAACATATATTTGGGCAGAAAGAGTTAAACATGAGGCAAAGAAGATGGATGGAGATGCTAAGCGATTACGACTGTGATATCCAATATCACGAAGGAAAGGCAAATGTGGTTGCAGATGCCTTAAGTCGTAAGTACCATGAGAAACAGAAACGAGTCCGTGCTCTGAGATTAAATCTACAAGTAGATTTAATGGCACAAATCAAAGACGTTCAGAAAACAGCAATCCAAGACGATGCTGAAGGAATGAAAGGTTACCTAAAAGAACTAGAACAAGGAAATGATGGAATTTGGAAATTCCATAAGAAACGAATTTGGGTACCTAAGCAAGGAAAGTTAAGGAATAAGATTTTAGAAGAAGCTCATAAATCTAGATATACCATGCACCCAGGAAACAATAAGATGTACCAAGATTTAAGGAATAATTTCTGGTGGATAGGAATGAAAAAGGATATAGCCGAATACGTATCCAAGTGCTTAACTTGTTCACAAGTTAAAGCTGAACACCAGAAACCTTCAGGACTACTACAACAGTTAGAAATGCCTGTATGGAAATGGGAACTTATAACAATGGACTTTGTTACAAAGTTACCCAAAACCAAAAGAGGTAATGATGCGATTTGGGTAATTGTAGACCGATTAACCAAATCAGCTCATTTCTTACCAATGAAAGAAACCTTTAGTATGGAAAGGTTAGCACAACTCTACGTAGACGAAGTAGTATCCCTACATGGAGTCCCACTCTCCATTGTATCGGATAGAGATAGTCGTTTTACATCTCATTTCTGGAAAAGTTTTCAGAAAGCAATGGGAACTCGACTAAATCTAAGTACTGCTTATCATCCACAAACAGACGGACAGAGTGAAAGGACAATACAAACTTTAGAGGACATGCTCCGAGCATGTGTAATTGACTTTGGTGGAAATTGGGATAGCCAATTGCCATTAATTGAATTCTCCTATAACAATAGTTATCATTCAAGCATCGAAGCTGCACCATTTGAAGCACTGTACGGACGTAAGTGCAGAACTCCAGTATGTTGGGCAGAAATCGGAGAAAGTCAATTATCAGGTCCTGAAATTGTACAAGAAACTACTGACAAGATAACTCAGCTTAAGGAAAGATTGAAAACGGCTCGAGATCGTCAGAAGAGCTATGCAGACAATCGTCGTAAGCCTTTAGAATTTCAAATAGGAGATAAAGTACTTTTAAAAGTCTCTCCTTGGAAAGGAGTAGTACGATTCGGAAAGAAAGGAAAGCTAAGTCCAAGGTACGTTGGACCATTCCCAGTGATTCAACGAATCGGACCAGTTGCTTATCGTTTACAACTACCAGAAGAATTGGCTGGAGTACATGATGTATTTCATGTATCCAATCTCAAGAAATGTTTAGCAAATGAATCCCTGGTAGTACCTCTTCAAGATGTAGAGGTGAACGAAAAGTTGAAGTTTATAGAGAAACCACTACAGATCGAGGACAGAAAAGTCAAGTTTCTCAAGCACAAACGACTAGTACTAGTAAAAGTCAAATGGGAATCCAATAGAGGACCAGAATACACTTGGGAACTAGAATCAGAAATGAAGCGAAAATATCCACATCTATTCCAGTAAATCTCGAGGACGAGATTTTTCTTAAGGTGGGGAGGATGTAACAACTGTCAATAAAACCCGTAATTAGGATAATAATTATCCAATAAGAAAACCCTAATTAAGACACCCAAGTAATTTAGCGTAAACCCTGAAATTTTCATAACAATCGGAATCAGGATTAGGGCCCCTAAAACTCAAGGGGATAAAACCCTAATTGGTAATATCTTAATAAAATTTACGTGGGAGCTAAGTTTTCGTCGAAACTGATTCAGCAAAGCTATACCCACAGCAAGGCTACCCTAGGCTATATAGGTATCCCAGGCGAGTCGCGACAGAGGTCACGACATCTTCCGCGACACGCGGGGGAGTCCAATTTTCAGTATAAATAGATGGGGTTGGGACTTGAAGTTCGGTGTTCATTCGACGTTAAAACTCATAATACGCACTGAGTTAGACATAAATCACTATCAAACACACACACTAATCACGAGGTGCTGCCGCAATCAGGGTAATAACTCGATCGCTATTACGATTCAACGTCCGATCGATTATAACTATCCAACGATAGTCCGGGTGCTGCTCAATTGAGCTTGTACTTTGATTATTCGTCGTGATTTCGACTTGAATATTTGAGTGCTGTTCGAATTCGGACTATGCTCTGTTATTCGTTGTAAATCCGACTGAATTATCGAGTATTGCACTGATTAATCGTTGTGAGGGTTTAATCTCGTGAATTGACGTAACTGCTGTATTAGTTACTAACCTGTCTGTGTGTGCATTGTGTTAAACTAGGTATAATCAAGGCTAATCAGTAGGCTTATATCTATTGCTCGTTAATCTGCAATGTGAGTCATTCTTCTTTTTAAATTGTTTTCTCACAGTTTGTGAGTAAGTATTACAATACCTCAAATTATTTTCAAGGTTATAATTACAGGGATTAAGTCTTTGTAATCACCAAATTACAGCTGGTATGTGGGGTATTGTGCACATTACTAAATTTATCACTCTATGTGAGTGAATATTACTCTATGTGAGTTATTATTACTCTGTGTGAGTACACCGTCACTATTTGGGCAACGGGACCCAATAGTGGTATGACCACAGTCACAGAAATGAATCGAGTGACAAATACCCATTCTTGATAATTGGTTGATAGAAACATTGTAATCGCTCTTAATACTGTAAATTATAACTAACGGGTCGTTTTAGAAAACAGAATGATTCACTTAGTATTTCCCCGCTGACAAAACCTTTTTCAAACATGTTTCAGGTGATCTGTGTGATCCAGGAAAAGTGCAGTAAAGCACTATCAAGCTCAGAGAAGTGGCTCAGTGTAAATAAATGAATAAAACATGTTTTGAAAAATAAAGATTTCTGTGTGAAATCAACTATTGTACATTATGGGATTTATCCCTTAAACTTTGTATAATATATTAAACGAGCATATTTTACGGATAAAAGATCCTGTTATAAAAAGACTTCCGCTGCCGCATAAATTAAATACCACGGGAACTGCCTCGCGGGCCCCGACTCCGTCCAGGGTGGGTCGGGGGCCGTGACAGCGAAGGTGGTATCAGAGCTAATAATTAAATTGAGCCACTGATCGAGCCACTGATTCAACCTAAATTAAGTATTTGGACAAAGCTTAATTTTACTAATTGTTATTCGGTGATTATATGTTTTATTAACTAGCTATTCTTAGTTACAGTATGGGTAAGCAAAAGCTGTCTGCTATCTACCACAAACTAGATGTGGCATCTTCTTCTAGAAACCCAGTAAACCTAGAAGAAGGAATCTTTGTCCGCAAGGCAAACTATGAGAATCCACTTTCCCCAGAGAAAAGGGATTCGATACTTAAAAAGAGTCAGGAGACAAAGAAACCCCGAACCAAGAGAGTTAGGTTTAACCCAGAAGTCCAAGAGTTGGGTAATAGTACACCTTGGGAAGATAAAATAAACGGGAAATGGGCAAATCTCTATATGCTAGCTACTGTAGCAGAAAATATTAATCTCTAAATATCCGATAAGTTGGGTCTAGTAAGAGAAATCACAATCCCGTAAATAAATAAAATCCTAAGTGTGTTTATTTCTGTTATTCTTTGTATAAATTAGTATGCAATAAAACTTCAGTGTTTGTTTGTTAAACTTTGTTCCAAAGTTTTAACATTACATTCTTGTATTTTGCATATATGCTATGCAGCATGAATGAGATGTCGGAAACATTCCAGAATCTCAACTTATATCCAGTGCCTATCGAAGTCTCTCACGACTTTACTGGTTACATTGCTGACATAGAGGAACCCGTGGAATTTAAAGCTCCACCGCTGGAAAAAGCCAAACCTAAAAAGAAGAGAAGATACGTAGGATGGAGGAAAGTGCGCCGTAGGAAACCTGCCACTAGGAAACTCCCTAAAATAGAAAATCCTGTGAGTATGAGCAAGGGAAAGGAAATAGAAACTGGAGAAAGTTCAAAACCACCTGAAAAAGAAATAGGAATAGATCTGAAACAAAAGGGAATAGAAATTGGCGAAAGCTCTAAACAATCTGAGGAATTCACGTTCCAAGACGAAATAGATCGCCTACTGGAAAATTGTGATGTTTTAGAGCCTATCAACGATAATCTCTTCTCTTACCCGGCTACAGTTCAATTCCCACTAAACCTAGGACCAGCTATTCCAGACCCACTAGTTCATACCAGACCATTAGGCCAAATGGAGGAATGGTGGACCAATGACTGGCAATTCCAAAATATAGTTAACAGTCCTTATAGCTTCCTTCCACAATTTGACCCAGAACCACTCCCAAATCCTCCCATGAGTAATGAAAACCTAGCTGAACTCCGTCAGTTCGGTGAAAAACTGATAAGTACAGGTAATAGGATCAGGGAAATGGGGGAGCATCTAACTTGGAAGTACGATGAGAGGGAGCATCGTTACTAGAACCGTCAGTTAAACCACAGAAAGCCGTATTGTATGATAGTAACTTAAAATTCTGTAAAATGGGCAATAAAACTCTGTAAAATACGGTGTGTATGGATGCATATACAATATACTAACAAAGTAAAAATCGAGAAATCGACAATTTTGGTTATATTCGTATGTTGTGATAATCTATGTGTATCTATGTGAATTTTGTCATTGATAAGTTAGACACTAATAATTTTACCAATTAGCAGATGGAAAACGCTAATAATGAACCAATTAATGAAGTAAATCAATCTGAGCAAGAACAAGAAGATCAATATATAACTCGACAAGATATCGAGCATTTTATCGCCCAAGGGATAGCTCATGCTATTCCAGAAATTGTAGCTGCTGTTCGAAAACCTGCGGAACCACAATTAATTCCTAGTAAACGTATTCCAGAAGATAACGGCAGTAACAGCATAAATGGAGGCGGCAATCATGACGATCATGATCCGCAACAGGCCCCACTCCCTAAAAGAATGAAAGCTGCAACACCTGGTTGCACTTATAAAGAATTTCTTGCTTGCAAACCCGCTGAATTTGCAGGTAACGAAGGGGCAACTGCAACACTGCGTTGGTTAGAGAAAACCGAAGCAGTAATTGCAATAAGCAAATGTGCCGATGGAGACCAGGTGATGTATGCATCCAATCTGTTCAAAGAAGGAGCACTCGAATGGTGGAACACGGTCCTCCAGGCAAAAGGAAGAAGGATAGCCTACGCCATAGGTTGGGAAGAATTTAAGAGTTTGGTAGAAAGAAAATTCTGTCCCGAATACGAGAAGGAACAAATGGCAAACAAGTTCCTAAGTCATCGTATGCTAGGAGTAGATTGTCGGGGATATACTTCGACATTCTTTGAATACGCAAGGGTAGTGCCATCACTGGCTTCGCCAGAACCGGTACTTATCTCTCGTTACATCTGGGGTTTAATTAGTGAAATCCGAAACATCGTTAAAACTGCGAGACCTCGTACTATTGACGATGCTGTAGAATTAGCTAATACCCTAACCGATGAATTGGTACGCACAAGAGAGGAAGATCGCAAGAAGAAATTAGCTCACAAGATTACCCAAGGATTTCGTGTGGGTAATGCCAAGAAGAAAGGAACCGGACAATCCTCATCATCTCCTTTCTGCAAAATTTGCAAAAAGAAGCATTATGGACAATGCAACATGGTTTGCAATTTTTGCAAAATGAAAGGACATCGGGAAGAAGACTGCTGGAAGAAAACAAAAGTTTGTTATAATTGCAGAGAGAGGGGACACTTTCAGTCTGAATGTCCTAAGTTAGCTAAATCTGTAGTTAACCAAACCAAACCAGCTGAAGGAACAACCAAGAGAAATGCACGTGCATTCCAGCTGACCACTCAAGAGGCCGAACTCATTCCAGATGTGATAGCTGGTACATTCTTAGTTCACAACGTCTTTGCAAAAGTATTATTTGACTCTGGTGCGAACCAAAGTTTTATAAATACTTTATTTTGCCAAGATCTTAAGTTACCATTAACCACTCTTAGGCAAAACTTCACAGTAGAAACCGCAGAAGGAAATTCTGTAAAAATAGATAAAATCTGGCAAGAAGGAAAAATAGAATTATTAGGCCATAAGTTTTCTGCAAATTTGTTACCAATGAATTTAGCAGGATTCGATGTAGTATTAGGAATGGATTGGTTAATAGCCAACCATGCACGAATCCTATGTGACAAAAATGCTGTAGAAATTCAAACACCTTCAGGAGAAATAATTTTAATTACTGGAGATAAACCTCGAAAGCCACAGAAATTTATCTCAGTAATGAAATTGGCTAATTATTCAAGAAAACAGGAAATGGTGTATATGATTTCAATAATCATTAACACTAAAGATAAAGAACTTCAGGACATCCCCGTAGTCTCAGAATACCCAGACGTTTTTCCAGAAGAATTACCTAGATTACCACCTGATAGAGAAGTAGAGTTTAGAATTCATTTAATTCCAGGTACTGCACCAATAGCTAAAGCACCATATAGATTAGCACCTACCGAAATGCTAGAATTGAAAAAGCAATTAGATGAATTACTAGGCAAAGGATTCATACAACCGAGTTCATCCCCTTGGGGTGCACCGGTACTGTTTGTGAAGAAGAAAGATGGATCGATGAGAATGTGTATCGATTATAGAGAGTTGAATAAGGTTACAATTAAGAATCGATACCCACTACCTAGGATTGACGATCTTTTTGATCAATTGCAAGGAGCTAGGTATTTCTCAAAGATAGATTTAAGATCTGGATATCATCAGTTGAAGGTACAAGAAGAAGACATACCTAAAACTGCTTTCGGAACTAGGTATGGTCATTATGAGTTCACAGTCATGCCCTTCGGATTAACGAATGCCCCAACAGCATTCATGGACATGATGAATCGAATCTGTAAACCATACTTGGATAAATTTGTGATCGTTTTCATCGACGATATACTTATTTACTCCAAAAGCCAAAAAGAACATTGTGAGCATTTACATGTTCTCTTAACTTTGTTAAGAAACGAAAGGCTTTATGCCAAATTCTCGAAATGTGAATTTTGGCTGCAAGAAGTACAATTCTTAGGTCATGTGGTAAATCACAAAGGTATCCATGTAGATCCTGCGAAGATAGAAGCCATTACGAAATGGAAAGTTCCACAAACAGCTATGGAGATAAGAAGTTTTCTAGGCTTAGCTGGATACTATAGACGATTTATCAAAGATTTTTCTAAGATAGCCGTACCATTAACTAAGTTAACCTGTAAAGCCGCTAAGTTTGAATGGGGACCTAGACAAGAAGAAGCTTTTAAGATTTTAAAGCATAGATTGACGAATGCACCAATCTTAGCTTTACCCGAAGGAACAGAAGACTTTGAAGTATATTGTGATGCTTCAAAATTAGGATACGGATGTGTGTTAATGCAACGCAAGAAGGTAATTGCATATGCTTCTAGGCAATTGAAAAAGCACGAAGAAAATTATACGACTCATGATTTAGAATTAGGAGCCATAATTTTTGCCCTTAAGATATGGAGACATTATCTGTATGGAAGTAAGTTTACTGTTTATACAGATCATAAGAGTCTAAAACATATATTTGGGCAGAAAGAGTTAAACATGAGGCAAAGAAGATGGATGGAGATGCTAAGCGATTACGACTGTGATATCCAATATCACGAAGGAAAGGCAAATGTGGTTGCAGATGCCTTAAGTCGTAAGTACCATGAGAAACAGAAACGAGTTCGTGCTCTGAGATTAAATCTACAAGTAGATTTAATGGCACAAATCAAAGAAGTTCAGAAAACAGCAATCCAAGACGATGCTGAAGGAATGAAAGGTTACCTAAAAGAACTAGAACAAGGAAATGATGGAATTTGGAAATTCCATAAGAAACGAATTTGGGTACCTAAGCAAGGAAAGTTAAGGAATAAGATTTTAGAAGAAGCTCATAAATCTAGATATACCATGCACCCAGGAAACAATAAGATGTACCAAGATTTAAGGAATAATTTCTGGTGGATAGGAATGAAAAAGGATATAGCCGAATACGTATCCAAGTGCTTAACTTGTTCACAAGTTAAAGCTGAACACCAGAAACCTTCAGGACTACTACAACAGTTAGAAATGCCTGTATGGAAATGGGAACTTATAACAATGGACTTTGTTACAAAGTTACCCAAAACCAAAAGAGGTAATGATGCGATTTGGGTAATTGTAGACCGATTAACCAAATCAGCTCATTTCTTACCAATGAAAGAAACCTTTAGTATGGAAAGGTTAGCACAACTCTACGTAGACGAAGTAGTATCCCTACATGGAGTCCCACTCTCCATTGTATCGGATAGAGATAGTCGTTTTACATCTCATTTCTGGAAAAGTTTTCAGAAAGCAATGGGAACTCGACTAAATCTAAGTACTGCTTATCATCCACAAACAGACGGACAGAGTGAAAGGACAATACAAAATTTAGAGGACATGCTCCGAGCATGTGTAATTGACTTTGGTGGAAATTGGGATAGCCAATTGCCATTAATTGAATTCTCCTATAACAATAGTTATCATTCAAGCATCGAAGCTGCACCATTTGAAGCACTGTACGGACGTAAGTGCAGAACTCCAGTATGTTGGGCAGAAATCGGAGAAAGTCAATTATCAGGTCCTGAAATTGTACAAGAAACTACTGACAAGATAACTCAGCTTAAGGAAAGATTGAAAACGGCTCGAGATCGTCAGAAGAGCTATGCAGACAATCGTCGTAAGCCTTTAGAATTTCAAATAGGAGATAAAGTACTTTTAAAAGTCTCTCCTTGGAAAGGAGTAGTACGATTCGGAAAGAAAGGAAAGCTAAGTCCAAGGTACGTTGGACCATTCCCAGTGATTCAACGAATCGGACCAGTTGCTTATCGTTTACAACTACCAGAAGAATTGGCTGGAGTACATGATGTATTTCATGTATCCAATCTCAAGAAATGTTTAGCAAATGAATCCCTGGTAGTACCTCTTCAAGATGTAGAGGTGAACGAAAAGTTGAAGTTTATAGAGAAACCACTACAGATCGAGGACAGAAAAGTCAAGTTTCTCAAGCACAAACGACTAGTACTAGTAAAAGTCAAATGGGAATCCAATAGAGGACCAGAATACACTTGGGAACTAGAATCAGAAATGAAGCGAAAATATCCACATCTATTCCAGTAAATCTCGAGGACGAGATTTTTCTTAAGGTGGGGAGGATGTAACAACTGTCAATAAAACCCGTAATTAGGATAATAATTATCCAATAAGAAAACCCTAATTAAGACACCCAAGTAATTTAGCGTAAACCCTGAAATTTTCATAACAATCGGAATCAGGATTAGGGCCCCTAAAACTCAAGGGGATAAAACCCTAATTGGTAATATCTTAATAAAATTTACGTGGGAGCTAAGTTTCCGTCGAAACTGATTCAGCAAAGCTATACCCACAGCAAGGCTACCCTAGGCTATATAGGTATCCCAGGCGAGTCGCGACAGAGGTCACGACATCTTCCGCGACACGCGGGGGAGTCCAATTTTCAGTATAAATAGATGGGGTTGGGACTTGAAGTTCGGTGTTCATTCGACGTTAAAACTCATAATACGCACTGAGTTAGACATAAATCACTATCAAACACACACACTAATCACGAGGTGCTGCCGCAATCAGGGTAATAACTCGATCGCTATTACGATTCAACGTCCGATCGATTATAACTATCCAACGATAGTTCGGGTGCTGCTCAATTGAGCTTGTACTTTGATTATTCGTCGTGATTTCGACTTGAATATTTGAGTGCTGTTCGAATTCGGACTATGCTCTGTTATTCGTTGTAAATCCGACTGAATTATCGAGTATTGCACTGATTAATCGTTGTAAGGGTTTAATCTCGTGAATTGACGTAACTGCTGTATTAGTTACTAACCTGTCTGTGTGTGCATTGTGTTAAACTAGGTATAATCAAGGCTAATCAGTAGGCTTATATCTATTGCTCGTTAATCTGCAATGTGAGTCATTCTTCTTTTTAAATTGTTTTCTCACAGTTTGTGAGTAAGTATTACAATACCTCAAATTATTTTCAAGGTTATAATTACAGGGATTAAGTCTTTGTAATCACCAAATTACAGCTGGTATGTGGGGTATTGTGCACATTACTAAATTTATCACTCTATGTGAGTGAATATTACTCTATGTGAGTTATTATTACTCTGTGTGAGTACACCGTCACTATTTGGGCAACGGGACCCAATAGTGGTATGACCACAGTCACAGAAATGAATCGAGTGACAAATACCCATTCTTGATAATTGGTTGATAGAAACATTGTAATCGCTCTTAATACTGTAAATTATAACTAACGGGTCGTTTTAGAAAACAGAATGATTCACTCAGTATTTCCCCGCTGACAAAACCTTTTTCAAACATGTTTCAGGTGATCTGTGTGATCCAGGAAAAGTGCAGTAAAGCACTATCAAGCTCAGAGAAGTGGCTCAGTGTAAATAAATGAATAAAACATGTTTTGAAAAATAAAGATTTCTGTGTGAAATCAACTATTGTACATTATGGGATTTATCCCTTAAACTTTGTATAATATATTAAACGAGCATATTTTACGGATAAAAGATCCTGTTATAAAAAGACTTCCGCTGCCGCATAAATTAAATACCACGGGAACTGCCTCGCGGGCCCCGACTCCGTCCAGGGTGGGTCGGGGGCCGTGACATGGATGTTGGAGGTCTGTTGTTTTTGGTCCCCATGTTCCTATGGTGCTAAGTGCTGAGGATGCAAAGAAGTTCGTGCCTAAACCAACTGAAAACTATACTGAAACTGACTTTCAAAAGTTCGAACTCGATGCCAAAGCATTTAGCATCATAGCATCTGCATTACCCAATGAAATCTATGATGGGTTGTTACATTGTAACAGTGCCAAAGAATTATGGGATGCATTGAATGAACAATTTGGGGGGACGGAAGAGGTTATTGAAAACAACAGGGAAATTCTGAATCAGTAGTATGAAACATTTTGTCACATCAAGGGTGAATCATCAACCCAAAAGTTTGAACGTTTTATCTGTCTCATTAGTGAACTAAGGCTTGTTAAAGTTACATTTCCAAATGCAACTCAAAATAGCAGGTTTCTTAGATCACTACCTGAAAAATGGGATACAATTGCTTTTGTCACTAGAAATTCAGCTGAGTTCAAAGATCAGACCCTGACCCAACTCCATGGTAGACTCCTGACCTATGAAAGGGAGTTAAACCAGAAAAGGAAGTTGCAAGAGTCTGGTAAAGTTGCTGATGATTATTCATTTGGCAGCACAGCTCTTTTTGGTCAGGAAGAATCTGGTAGTAGTAGTAAGGATCAGAGTTATGATCATTTTATTGACATAACTGCTGGTGGAAATTTTAACAATTCTGATTCTCACTCTGCAAAGTATGCTTTCATTGCAAACTGTGAAAACCAGATGTCAGATAACTAGTGCTTTGAACTCAATGATTTGCAACATTTTGATCCCACTGACTTAGAAGAGATGGACAGTTTGCATCAATTGGCTTTGCTTAGTGTTAGAACAAGCAAATTCTACAAAAGAACAGGGAGAAAATTCCCAGGGCTTCATGGGAATTTAAAGGTGGGGTTGGATAAGTCAAAAATTAAGTGCTACAAATGCAATAGGCTAGGTCATTTTGCTAGGGAATGCAGGAGTCAAACCACTGGTCCAATAATTACTCATCCCAGCTCAAACCCTAGACCACAACAACAAAGCACTGTGCACTATACCTAATATACCCCTGCACCACATGTTAACATTGCTTACTATGCTGCAACCCCTGTGCATGTGCATTATGTTCAAACCACTGTTCCACAAATTCAGTATGTTCAAGCCCCTGTTCCTCAGGCACAAGTGCAACCTGTTGCACCTCAACAAGCTGCTCCAACAGTGGTACAACCAGATCAGTAAAGCTTTTTCACTCAAGGCTTTGTTGATTGGAGCAGCATGCCTGATGAACTTGGTGATGAAAATTTTGCTCTCTATGCTTCTAATGATACTTTTGATAATGAATTTTGTTTGATGGCATTAGAGACAATACCAGAAGGGGTAGAAACTGAAGGTGAACAGCTAAGTGCTGAAACAGTGGATGAAGTTGCTGAAGCAGGGGTTACTGCAGTTGCTGGTGAACTACTGTTGGGAGAAAATTCAGAAACCCTGATTGAACCACTGTCATGTCACACCCCAAAATTATCAGAGCATTGGCGTGACTGGACTGGTATCTTCATTGCACAGCGGAAGCAAACAATCTAAGTCTTTTAGAAGTTGAACGCCCACTAAGTACTCGACTCTTCATGGTCCTCCTATTCCAACCGTGCCTTGTCTTAGAAATGCAATCTGAGAAAGAAACATGCGAAAAATCAACATAAAGTTGAGCGAGTTCATAGTTTGTTTGTAAAAGATTTGAAATAAATCTTTTTGAAGTAACCGGTTTCTGAAGTATTGTTGAGAAAACGAATTTTTAAAAAAAATCATTTTCTTGTACACATCACGCATTCTTACTTATGTATAATTCACATTTCTCTTGAGTACCCCACGTACTCAAGTTAGTTCCCGTTTTCTTGAGTACCCCACGTACTCAAGTTTAATTCAAGTTTTCCAGAGTACCCCACGTACTTCAAGTATTCATCAAGTTTTAGTATGGTATGAATTTTATGTAATTAAAGTATTCCTGTAAATATCAGGATTGTTAATGGGTTGCAAAGCCATTAACATGTGACACGACATAGGAAGTCACCAAACCTTAGGCATTTAATTGGTATATTCTGAGACACAAAAGCACTACTCGATACTCGCCCTCATCGAGAGTGTGGCTGCCCGGCACCCGTTAGATCTAACCTTTTGTTCTGCGGTCTAGGTATATTGTTGATTAATGGTGCTTCTGTACCCTATTCGTGACACGATTCCTCGCATCATTTTTCATAGCGCATCCTACTTGGTACTCGTTTCTCACCAAGCGCGCTTCCCGTATTCTTATATCACATCACACTTGGTACTCGTTTCTCACCAAGTGCGTTTCTTGTATTCTTATATCGCTACACACTTGGTACTCGTTCTCACCAAGTGTGCTTTTTATATTTTCATACCATAACTCATGTATTTGTAAACTCTTGTATTTGTATTTTCAGAAAAATACGCTTGTTTGGTAAACCGGTATAAATCATAAGCTTTTCGTAAACCATTTGTGCTCTTTGTAACATGGTTTAAAAATATATAATTCTTGTATGCTTTGCAAAAAGTGCATGTCTTTCCACCCCGAAAACATTTAGAAAAATGTAAAACCGTAAAAAGGTGGGGTTATGAACTCACCAGAATGTTCCTGTGCAAGCTAGCTAATTACGACTTCGATGATGTCGTTTCCAAGATGAGATTCGCTAGCGTGCATCCTACAATATTCCTAACACGGAATATCTAATAAGTCTCTAAATAAACGCAGTAACTAACTACGTGTAATCGAGCTCTACCGAATCGTTGACCGAACGATATGACGGTAAATTGTTAACTTAATGAAAATGATTAAGTTATGTATGTTGATATATAGGAATGTTCGTATGAAAGATATATATAATAGACTTGTATTATATATTGCGTCTTGTATATATTTGCCAAAAATATACATATGTGCCATCTAGGCGTATAAAATAAATATAAAAGTTATATTTATTTCGTAAAAGAATCGTCGACTTTTATTGGAAAATAAATATATAACTATATTTATTTATAAAAGGATTCGAGTTCGTTTGAAATAAATATAATAATAACTATATTTATTTTTGTTGTTGAAATATTTTCCATATCGTTGTTCTCGTAAGTTGTAAGTCGTTGTCGAAGGAAACTTTATATTCGTATCTCGTTTTATAAAAGTCGCTTTTCAATAAAACATGTTTTGCTTTTACCAGTTTTCTCGAAAAACGGGCAGAGTTTCCTCTATTTTTGGACGCCCCCGACAACGCAAGTTGTCGTTACTTTTATCAAGATTCAACAACTCAACATATATTATATAAAGTTTATGCAAAATATATCATACGGCAAATATGAAAACTAAATCACTAAGAAAAATCCGTTAGTCGGGTCGAGCTCGTTCACGAAATTAATAAAACAATATAAAAACAATGTAATTAATTCTCGTTGTTAATGTTTTACCAATCTTCGTATCGGAGTGTCGAATAGGCTGACCGAGTTGACCGAGTCAACCGGCTGAGTTGACTCGCTGAGTTGACCGTGTCGACCCGAACCGTTCCGTTGACCACAGCTGACCGCACCAAACTGTTGACCCGAACCTGCTGTTGACCACTATTGACTCGGTTGACCGAGTCAACCCCGACACGAAATCTGACCCGAACACCGAACCGAGCGGAAACTGAGGTTGTGAACCATAACCAATCGAGCTTTGACCATCTTTGACCCGAGCCGTGAACAACACCCAATCCAAACATCATCAGCCAATATAAAAAAAAAGAAATGAAGAAGATCGAAAAAGGTTTGGTCCTTACCAGAAATTTGTCGGACCGAGACCCGAACCACCGCCACTGCCGAATCATTATCAACAACATAACAGCAACACCAATCACCCACTGTATCCTGACGGTCAAAAGCAAAGTCCGTCGGATCAATGAACCGACCGACGGTCGGTCGGTGTGACCATCGGTCAAATGTCGTAGAAGGGGGGGGTCTCGCTTGTCGGAGAAGGCCACCGGAATAATGAACCGACCGGCGGTCCAAGCCTTTGACCGCCGGTTCTCCCTCTCTCTCCTCGACCCGAGCTCTCTCTCTCTCTTCTTCGAATCTCTTTAGCTCTCTCTCTCTCTCTGCTTTCTGCGTCGTCCGACACCAACCACCACAGCGCCGCCGCCTGTGGTGGTGGTAGTGTTGCTGTTGTAGTCTGCCACCACCAAAAGATGGTGGTGGTTGGTCCGATTAATAGGGGGTAAAACATGTGGGTTGGGAGTTGATTTCTCTGTGTTTGATTGTATAGATCGAAGAGAGATGGGAGGTAACTTTTGAGAGGATAAATGGCTTTTGTGGTTACTGCTTAGGGATCGAGAGAGAAAGAGAGAGTGTGAGGTTTGTATGTGTTTAGGATAGTATGAAGACAAAGGGAGGTTCATGGGTATTAATAGAGTGGGGGATTTTTATTGTTTTTCATGTATATAATTTACATTCAGGTCAGGTCTTGTATCCATTGAAAGAAGATCTATTGAAGAGATATGTGTAGATTTCTAAAGATATTTAGAGATCTTATAGGGTTTGATTTATTGTGCAGGTTTAGGCTTGTGGGTTTCGGGCTTGGACCCAGGGCCCACAAACCCATCTCGTGTGTAAATGGCCCGTAATTCCTACGTGACCTGATATCGCAATCCAAACTCCATAAACATAAAATTATTCGTGTAACATCCATTTTTGGTCGGTGTTGTCAGTATTTCGTACGTTTTCAGTGTATCATCGTTTAATTTCCAATAGCATCTTCGCAGATTGTCACACGCGCACTGTAGAACCGGATACACGTTCCTAGGCACTCCAAAGGCCTAATTAAGTTAATTAGTGTCGTAAACCCTATTTATTATCGCGTTAATCACCTGTTAATCACATAATTAAGCGCGTAAATTACCGGTTGTCACAGTCTCCCCCTGTTAATAAAATTTCGTCCTCGAAATTTAGACTACGTTAACTCCCTAGAGTTACGTTATGCGTAGAAAATACGAATAGTACCAAAGTGAACGATCTTGAAATCGAATCAAGACTTATTCGAATGATGTGAATTCAAGGACGTATCGCAAGATATGAATGAATTCTAGAAATGATTGCATCCAATAAATGAATTTAGATTTCAACAAGCTCAAATGTAACAGTTTGCATGAAACGCTCGATCACGATCAGCCCAAGCTGCAAATTCTACCGACGCCACAAGGTGTCGTAGTGAATGAAACAATTCAAGTATAGCGGTGATCGAACAAGTATCACCTGTGTTTTGCATAAAACGTTCAATCATGTATAGCCCAAGCTACAAGTCTGTATTGACACCACAAGGTGTCGAAATCAACAAACGACTTAATGGAGTCGTAGATCAAACAAATCTACTACGACTCGGAACAATGAAACGATTGTTAAAACGAATTCGAATATGATGTTTTCAATACATCATATGATGTCTTGAATTGAATATGTATACTGAACAGGTTCAAACAACTGAATTTTATTTCGGCGCAAGCCGACAATAAATATATGTATCGACAAGAAAACTTTCGGCATGGTCACAACGAAAACCATGTATGTAACTTGAAAAGAAAAGAAATTTCAAGGAAGTGTGTTGACTTGATAACAAGGAAGCCAACAATTTCAATAATGTGGGTCATTTGAATCACAAATCAACAATATTTGAACTTTAATGAAACACTTTATTCGAAACAAACCACATGCGTAACAAACGATGCATGCGTAACATATGAATTTTCAAGAAATGAAGCAAATGAATATTCGCTATAGTGAAAGATGTGGTCGTGACACAATGACCATCAAGAGGAGTAGAGATACGAAAATCTACTCAGTAGATGTGAAAGTCGAAATTTCAATAAAAGAAATTTGAGGACTTTACCTGGGGTTGCATGTGATAACCAGTTGTTAGGTGACATTACCATGGAATGTCAAACATAGCGTACTTGTCATTATTCGGATAGGGGGGATACGGTGACTTGCGACTTTTCCTTAGCATGACTCGTGTCGTTTGCAGGACCGCGTGCCAAACCGCCGCTTCCTGATCGATAGTTTTCGTGCTGACAGGATCTAGCGTCGTTGCTGAATTGCGCCATCGTGTCCTTTCTAAGGCATCGCCTTGATAGTCGTATGTGACATACTTCAACCTCCGTTGATCGAGTTTTCGTGTACTTTTGCACGCTCGTGCTTCGTTTTGCGTAGGTTACCTGCTTGGCTAAATAGCATAGATGACATAAAAATGACGTTTGTCCGAGTTAATAAACGTGGTGCCTACGTGGTGACCTTTAATGAACTTCTACATGAGTTTCCGAAGGTCTTAAATGCATGTTTCCTAAATTCTCAGAGTTTTGTGTACTGTATGCGACTGTTTTGTGTACCGTGTGTAAAACACCACTTTAGCGTATGTTTGAAAACAAAATCTTGATTGTTTGTTTTTCGGCAACGGTTGGAGACCATATTCGAGTACTATGCGTTCTTGTATGCATTCAGGTTTTAATATTCTAAGTTCCCAGAGGATAGTGAGGTTAGAGCCTAGGTATTCCTACGGAAAACCTTATTCGCTGTAACCTATAGCTCTGATACCAATCTGTCACACCCCGAAATTATCAGAGCATTGGCGTGACTGGACTGGTATCTTCATTGCACAGCGGAAGCAAACAATCTAAGTCTTTTAGAAGTTGAACGCCCACTAAGTACTCGACTCTTCATGGTCCTCCTATTCCAACCGTGCCTTGTCTTAGAAATGCAATCTGAGAAAGAAACATGCGAAAAATCAACATAAAGTTGAGCGAGTTCATAGTTTGTTTGTAAAAGATTTGAAATAAATCTTTTTGAAGTAACCGGTTTCTGAAGTATTGTTGAGAAAACGAATTTTTAAAAAAAATCATTTTCTTGTACACATCACGCATTCTTACTTATGTATAATTCACATTTCTCTTGAGTACCCCACGTACTCAAGTTAGTTCCCGTTTTCTTGAGTACCCCACGTACTCAAGTTTAATTCAAGTTTTCCAGAGTACCCCACGTACTTCAAGTATTCATCAAGTTTTAGTATGGTATGAATTTTATGTAATTAAAGTATTCCTGTAAATATCAGGATTGTTAATGGGTTGCAAAGCCATTAACATGTGACACGACATAGGAAGTCACCAAACCTTAGGCATTTAATTGGTATATTCTGAGACACAAAAGCACTACTCGATACTCGCCCTCATCGAGAGTGTGGCTGCCCGGCACCCGTTAGATCTAACCTTTTGTTCTGCGGTCTAGGTATATTGTTGATTAATGGTGCTTCTGTACCCTATTCGTGACACGATTCCTCGCATCATTTTTCATAGCGCATCCTACTTGGTACTCGTTTCTCACCAAGCGCGCTTCCCGTATTCTTATATCACATCACACTTGGTACTCGTTTCTCACCAAGTGCGTTTCTTGTATTCTTATATCGCTACACACTTGGTACTCGTTCTCACCAAGTGTGCTTTTTATATTTTCATACCATAACTCATGTATTTGTAAACTCTTGTATTTGTATTTTCAGAAAAATACGCTTGTTTGGTAAACCGGTATAAATCATAAGCTTTTCGTAAACCATTTGTGCTCTTTGTAACATGGTTTAAAAATATATAATTCTTGTATGCTTTGCAAAAAGTGCATGTCTTTCCACCCCGAAAACATTTAGAAAAATGTAAAACCGTAAAAAGGTGGGGTTATGAACTCACCAGAATGTTCCTGTGCAAGCTAGCTAATTACGACTTCGATGATGTCGTTTCCAAGATGAGATTCGCTAGCGTGCATCCTACAATATTCCTAACACGGAATATCTAATAAGTCTCTAAATAAACGCAGTAACTAACTACGTGTAATCGAGCTCTACCGAATCGTTGACCGAACGATATGACGGTAAATTGTTAACTTAATGAAAATGATTAAGTTATGTATGTTGATATATAGGAATGTTCGTATGAAAGATATATATAATAGACTTGTATTATATATTGCGTCTTGTATATATTTGCCAAAAATATACATATGTGCCATCTAGGCGTATAAAATAAATATAAAAGTTATATTTATTTCGTAAAAGAATCGTCGACTTTTATTGGAAAATAAATATATAACTATATTTATTTATAAAAGGATTCGAGTTCGTTTGAAATAAATATAATAATAACTATATTTATTTTTGTTGTTGAAATATTTTCCATATCGTTGTTCTCGTAAGTTGTAAGTCGTTGTCGAAGGAAACTTTATATTCGTATCTCGTTTTATAAAAGTCGCTTTTCAATAAAACATGTTTTGCTTTTACCAGTTTTCTCGAAAAACGGGCAGAGTTTCCTCTATTTTTGGACGCCCCCGACAACGCAAGTTGTCGTTACTTTTATCAAGATTCAACAACTCAACATATATTATATAAAGTTTATGCAAAATATATCATACGGCAAATATGAAAACTAAATCACTAAGAAAAATCCGTTAGTCGGGTCGAGCTCGTTCACGAAATTAATAAAACAATATAAAAACAATGTAATTAATTCTCGTTGTTAATGTTTTACCAATCTTCGTATCGGAGTGTCGAATAGGCTGACCGAGTTGACCGAGTCAACCGGCTGAGTTGACTCGCTGAGTTGACCGTGTCGACCCGAACCGTTCCGTTGACCACAGCTGACCGCACCAAACTGTTGACCCGAACCTGCTGTTGACCACTATTGACTCGGTTGACCGAGTCAACCCCGACACGAAATCTGACCCGAACACCGAACCGAGCGGAAACTGAGGTTGTGAACCATAACCAATCGAGCTTTGACCATCTTTGACCCGAGCCGTGAACAACACCCAATCCAAACATCATCAGCCAATATAAAAAAAAAGAAATGAAGAAGATCGAAAAAGGTTTGGTCCTTACCAGAAATTTGTCGGACCGAGACCCGAACCACCGCCACTGCCGAATCATTATCAACAACATAACAGCAACACCAATCACCCACTGTATCCTGACGGTCAAAAGCAAAGTCCGTCGGATCAATGAACCGACCGACGGTCGGTCGGTGTGACCATCGGTCAAATGTCGTAGAAGGGGGGGGGTCTCGCTTGTCGGAGAAGGCCACCGGAATAATGAACCGACCGGCGGTCCAAGCCTTTGACCGCCGGTTCTCCCTCTCTCTCCTCGACCCGAGCTCTCTCTCTCTCTTCTTCGAATCTCTTTAGCTCTCTCTCTCTCTCTGCTTTCTGCGTCGTCCGACACCAACCACCACAGCGCCGCCGCCTGTGGTGGTGGTAGTGTTGCTGTTGTAGTCTGCCACCACCAAAAGATGGTGGTGGTTGGTCCGATTAATAGGGGGTAAAACATGTGGGTTGGGAGTTGATTTCTCTGTGTTTGATTGTATAGATCGAAGAGAGATGGGAGGTAACTTTTGAGAGGATAAATGGCTTTTGTGGTTACTGCTTAGGGATCGAGAGAGAAAGAGAGAGTGTGAGGTTTGTATGTGTTTAGGATAGTATGAAGACAAAGGGAGGTTCATGGGTATTAATAGAGTGGGGGATTTTTATTGTTTTTCATGTATATAATTTACATTCAGGTCAGGTCTTGTATCCATTGAAAGAAGATCTATTGAAGAGATATGTGTAGATTTCTAAAGATATTTAGAGATCTTATAGGGTTTGATTTATTGTGCAGGTTTAGGCTTGTGGGTTTCGGGCTTGGACCCAGGGCCCACAAACCCATCTCGTGTGTAAATGGCCCGTAATTCCTACGTGACCTGATATCGCAATCCAAACTCCATAAACATAAAATTATTCGTGTAACATCCATTTTTGGTCGGTGTTGTCAGTATTTCGTACGTTTTCAGTGTATCATCGTTTAATTTCCAATAGCATCTTCGCAGATTGTCACACGCGCACTGTAGAACCGGATACACGTTCCTAGGCACTCCAAAGGCCTAATTAAGTTAATTAGTGTCGTAAACCCTATTTATTATCGCGTTAATCACCTGTTAATCACATAATTAAGCGCGTAAATTACCGGTTGTCACATGTCAGACCCTAGGTCCAAAGAAAACAAAGAGAAAGAGGAAGAGAAGAAAGCAGGCGAGAAAGAAATTAGAGCTGATGAAGAAGGTGATCATCAATGTGATTGTGCCATGATGGCTGCTGCTAAGGTATCACCTCAAGTTCTTGAAAAACTTGTAGGATCGTTCTCGGCCCTGTTTGAGTCGTTCAGAGAAGTTCATATCTGAATTAAGAGGCGGAAACTAATAATCCGGTGCTATTCAAGCTGTATTCACTTTAAACTTGCTGTTTTATTGATATTGAACGCGATTACAAGGTTTGACAGCACTTCAGCAGCATGCCGGAACACAATACACCATCAACTAACTGTCTAGGTTCGCTCGAACATCCACTATATATAGACTAGCTGGGTTCGCTTATATGAACATCCATATAAGCGAACCTGATCACAAACCGTATAAGCGGACCTGTTTGTTACCACATAAGCGAACCTAAATCTAAACATGACACAAAAGCGGACCTAACCTAGTGACTGATAAGCGAACCCTATACAAACATGTATTTCTAGGTTTCCGTGCCATATTAGATCTGTTCAACTTCAAGACTCGATGAAAGACGTAGTCAGCAGACGTAAGTGCACCAACAGACTCCCCCTCGGATGTTGACGGAGTCTTCATAGAGTCTTCGCACATGTCAATCTACAATCTTCATCAGTCGTCAAACTGCCTCTGAAATATCTGTCATTTCAATAATCCTCGTTCTCTATTTTCATCATCAACAAACTCTTCTCTCTTGAATGTTGACACGGTGTCTTCAGACTCCCCCTCTCACACAGCTGGGATCGCAGTCTGGAATTCACAACTTCATCAGATTCAAGATAGTAACCTGGCATTTCAGCACATAATTGTCACCTGGCTCAAAACCTGCACAATCTCTACCTAACCATAAGTTTCTATTAAAAATTAAACTATCAAACTTTGCAGAAACTATGTTGATAAGCTATAATAATGATTTTGCATTCAGAATCAATTACCAGCTTTTTCAAACAAAATTTAACATCTTCACATACACTCTCCCAAACCAGTTCTTCAAGTTTAGCACTTTGAATTTCGAAAATCAATATCTCAACATCAGATGTCGAAAATCTTTTTGACTTTTTCAAAATGTATGCTAAAACACAACAAAAATATTTTTGAAATTTTCCGAATTAAAGTAGAAAATGCAGAAAAAAAACAAATATTTACAAACAATATTTTTTGTGAGCTCGTGCAAGAGGATCATATCAGTATATGAGACATATCACTAACACCGTTAAGCTTTAAACATTCTCAGTTCTAAACAATTTACCTAGATTGTCAGTATGTTTGTCCACTTAAATTTTCACACAGATTTCAATTGATTAGAGATACAATGTTAATGTTTTAGAAACTAAAACTTCATTGTGTATCACTCCACTTGAATATACTCCTGTATCCAGATCCCAAATATTCAGTCTTACAGGTGAGTATACCACAGATGATATCTGTAAAGGGGTAGATGCGAAACCGTGAGAGCTCAGGTCAGAACTTCCGTTCAGCAGAGAGATGACGGCTCGACTTTTGGTGGGTCCCCTTTAGAGGATCTTTTTTACAACAGCAATGACTATCAATTTTATTGTTTAATCAGATTGCTGAGGGCGAGCTTGTATTACAAAGCTTTTAGCAGAAAGTATTATTCGGGGACTAGGTCAGTATTTCCATACAGCAGAAGTCCAGGAATAATACCCCAGATATCACTGAGCATAAAGACCTAGTATCTCAGAATACGGGACCTTTCAAACAAGATTTCGGGGGTTACCCATATATTCAAGAATAGTTACCCACGAATTAAGTAAGTTTGATTTAGGTTTATATCTCGTTTCAATTTACTAAATGTGCGAAAATCTACTGACACATCCACAGTAATATTGTTTATCACATTTTGGCTTTACAATTCTTTAGCATGCTGTGATAGTTCACTGATGTACTATCATTTCCTCTTTTATGCAACAAAAACTCATTTTTCAATTTTATCATGTTTTTGGCTTTTTCAAATCTTCTAATGTTTTTGGATTTTCTAAAAATTCTTACTCCCCCTAAAATTCAAATACATCTAAAAAAAATTGAAAACAAACTGTACAGAACATGACAACTGATATCGAAACACCTCAATTCTCCATCCGTTTGGCTTAAACAATCAGAACTCCCCCTCACAACAAAACTATTTTCCCATAATGATTTCAAAACACTTAAGTTTGTTTTAAGCAGAATAGTTTTTCCGGAAAATAAGTTTTATTGATTTTACCTCTTGTAAAATTGGGGTTCAAATCATCATATTGTTTTACCAATCTTATAAATGATAGTTGATTCAAGTTCAAATTAATGACCTTGATTTAACCACTTGTACGATCAACTAGTTCTCATTCTGAACCACTTATAACATCCACAAACATACAACCACTTGTAGATTTAGTAATTAAGCTATTCAAACCTGTTTTTCAACCAATTACCATCTTTTGGTTGAATTCTCAAGATGCCGATTCCTACTCCTCGCTTACAAACCTGGGAGTTCCGGCAAGTCCTGCAAAAACCTCAAACACAGATTTAGAAGGATGCCGATTCATGATCCATGATACCAACTTGGGATCTCCGGCAAGTCAGGATTTTATTCTTGAAAAAATATATCCACCCAAGCCTGACCTTCCTTGGGTGTAACCTCATCGTTTCCATCGTTCCTTTCAACCGACTTGTAAACCCATCCTTTGGAAGCATAAAAATCCTTAATGCTTTGGTCCTTACCACTGACCATTTTTCCAAAGATGCGTTTTACATTTCCGTTGAAAGTTTTTTCAACATCAATTTTCTTCTTGTCAGAATAAAATTGATTTGAAATTTCAACTTTTCCAATTTTATTTGTAATTTTTAGCATTCAGTGGCGGAAAATTCACATCGTCCACTTTCAGAACTTTTCTTACAATCTTTTTCTCAACATGTGGCTCCTCTGATTTTATGGAATCAGAATCATCACCAGACTTTTTACCTGAACCTTTACAACCCATTTCTGATTTGTGGCATTGTCTATTCTTTTGGAAGCACTCTTTGAAGATTCTCCTTTTTCATAAGTTGAATTCTCAAAGCCTGTGAACTTCCGGGTTGACAGTTCAGTCTTCTCAACAATTTTTTCTTTCATTTTTCTTGAGACTTCTTGTTTTGGTTGAAATGTCTTTGGACAATCTTTCGCAACATGACCCACAGCTTTACACTGAAAACAAGATCTCTTTTCAACCTTCTTTGGATCTTCCTTCTTCTTCATGTCCTCTTGCTTTTTAGCAAGGAATTCTTGATTCGTCTGATTTCTGAATGATTTTTCTTTTTCAGCTTCTGTAGTTTTTCCTGCAACAAACATTGTTTTTGGTTTATAAACCTTTTCATTTTTATAGTTTTTCTGTGGAACAAAACTAAGACCTTTCTTTTTGAAATTACGATTATGGTTTGGTTTCTGTTGGAAACTATAACCACAATTGTAACCCATTTTCTTGTTGATTCTTTGTTGATCTCTTGAAGTGTATTGTTTAGATTTTCCATTAAGATTGAAATCTTTTATTTCAGAAATATTAATTTCTGTTATTTTGAAAACCTTTTGAATCATTTCAAGTCTGACACTTCTTATTGGAAAACTTTCGTCAGAATATAATTTGTCAGAACCTTTCAAAGTATATGCCACTTTGACCGATTCATCATTCAAATTAGATTTCGAAAGTAAAAACTCTTTATCATAAACCCGTTTATCCTTTTTATTTGTCGGCTTTGACATATTTGACCCAGACTTTGACTCGGGTTTGGACTCTGGATTTGACTCCTCACTGTCATCTTTATCTAACACCTGATCGACCACACTTTTTATCAACTTTGACTCATGATCAGTGTCTGATGACGTATACGTGATATCAATATTTTCTGGCAAGTTATCCGACGGTCCAGACTCCCATTGCAAATTGATTGCTTTATTGACTCTTTCAGAATTCGGATTTCGAGGCATAAATCCATATTCAACCGGGGGCGGACATCTATTATAGACCACACTTGATTTCTTACCAGAAGTTTTCACTTTTCCTTCATCTTCAGTCACAATTTTCTCTTCTTCAGACATCTTCACTTCTTCAAACGTTTTCAAGTTCTCCACCACTGGATAAATCCTGTCAACAACAAAAGACGAACATGAGTAACTGTCTAACAACTTTTTAACTTTCTTAGTCTCTATCTTCTGTGTTGCCAGCTCCAACTCTAAATCAGCACACTTTTTGATATGAAAGTTAACATCATCAAGCTGTCTAAGATATGCTACTTTCAACGTGTTCATCGCCACTGCTTGTTCACCACTCGAATCAGTATATTTGTTAATCTCTCTGTTCATTGTATCATACGATTCTTTCAACTTGTGAATGTTGTGCAACAACTCATTGTTTTGTTTGATTAACGAATCACAGTTTAAGCACTTTTCAGAAACTTCAACTTGTTCTGCATCAATCTTTACTTCATATTCTGGAACTTCTTTGACACTTCTGCTTGGTTGTAAAAACTCAGCTCTTCTTCTTTTCTCAGCTTTCGCTTCTTCCTTCAATCTCTCTTCCTCTTCTGCCTCTTCTCTGTTCCTTCTTCGTTTTTCTTCAGCAGCTTCCATGACTTTTCTGCACCTTTCTGCACATTTCAAATCATAAGCATTAGCAAAGAAAGCATGAGAAGTGTTTTTGGACATCTCTTTGGCCATAAGATTTTGATCTGGACAAAAATCATCCCAAGTAAAACCTTCAGCCAACTTCTCATCATCTTGTTCAGCCAAACACACTTTGCTGTCTTTCGGAAGATACTTTTCCCAGGTAAAATTATCATATTTTCCCTGACTAACAACACATGCTCTTTTATCATCCACATCTCTCCCATGAACGGTTTGTGCCTGTTGTTGTGCTGGTGGTGTGATTTGATAATAGATGGCCTTCTTGTGATAGTCGTTGTTTCCGAAAGGGTTCTGGGCTCCGGTAGCTTCACGGTTTTTGCACTCCCTCTTGAAATGCCCTTTCTCCCTGCAACGAAAACACGTAACTTTAGATTTATCAAAACCCAAAGCTGAAACGTTTGCATCACGAAAATCATCACGGCCTGTAATTTGTTTAAACTTTTCAGCACGTCTCATCACACTCGCCATACACCATTTTATATCCATCAATTCCATTTCCTCAGCATCAATTTGATCGTAATCCTCTTTCGTGAGCATTGGATTTCCGATCTTTCCTGCAACAAAGCAACTATAAGATTCTAAAATCATCCCTAACAAAGACATTTGATTTTTAGCAATCTCTTCAGTGTAGTCTTTGTCATTTTCAAGGCTTAACACAATGTTACACTGAAGTTTTCTACCATTCTTTGTTACAGAGATGTTAGGATCGAAAGATGAAAATCTTGTGCTGTTGCTTGATCCTTGAGATGTCTTCTTCTCAGGAGAATCTTTAACACTGTAAGCAGTTTCGATCTTAGGAGAATACTTTGTTGAATCAGTAGCACCATGCTTGTAGTACAGACTGATATCCTGTTCTCCATCGTAGTTCTTCATCCTAGTGATCTTCCTCTGTTCCATCTCTTGAGCTTCCAGATGCTTTATGAAGTCTCCTAGTGTCATCTTTTTATATTCTGCTTTGTTGGACCTCAGCATCATCAAAAATGTTCCCCATGTTTCATATGGAAGCGCATCTGCAAGTTTTTCAATTAATTCATCAGTATCTTTCTTAACACCAAGTTTCGTCATATTTCTAACCAAGTTACAATATCTATCAATAATTTGCTTGGTGTTTTCATTTTTCAATCCCCGAAACAAATCAAATTCTTTCTTCATGAGAGACATTTTGTTCTTTAACATATCATCACTTCCTGTAAACTTTGCTTCCAATTCTGTCCACATTGAATATGCAGTTCCGTCATGTTGAAGCAGTATCAAGATATCTTCTTTTATAGCTTGCTGAAGCAGACTCACCATAAGCTTTTCATCGCGATATTTCTTTTTATCTGTTGTACTCATCTCTCTAAGTGTTAACGGAGTACCATTCACAACATCATTCTTTGTGGGCTTAACATATGGCTCTTCAGTATGTTCCCAAGCATCTAGATGATAAGCTTCAACCCAATTTCCGAACCGTTCCGACCACACGTTATAATCATCAATATCCATGAGTTTAGGTGGTCTTTGAGACGTTCCGGTTTCATTGTCGATCAAAGCACTTTGAGTAATCGAGGTTGGGGTAGCAAAAGCGTTATAGAATTCAGTATCCATTCTTCAAAATACTCAAAGTTCACAAGATTTACAAATTTATGTAAACTGGTCAAATAAGCGGACTGTCACAAAAGCAATACTATAATTGTTCCCAAAAGCGAACTAACACAGTGTCTTAAACGCGAACCCTGATATTGACCCTTGGAGCGAACCAGTTAAGATAACCAATAAGCGGACCAGATATGCTGATCAGATAAGCGAACCAAGTAAAGCTGACCAATCGAGCGAACCAACTATTGGTCAGATAAGCGAACCAATAGACTTGACCAGATAAGCGGACCAATCAGATATCGTTGGAGCGAACCTATCAAAATCTGTCAGTAAAAGCGAACCCAATTTGAACTTTCGAGTGATCCAGGATGCTGATGTCACTTTTTGAGCGGAACCGTATAAGCGAACCCCCTAAAAATCAACTTTCTAGATCGATTTTAGTTCTGAAAACTTCAAGGGTTTGTTAATTCATGATTCCGAGTGCACTGTGTGATTTTGAGCTGGTTTTACCTTAAAAGATTTAAAAAACGTGAAGAAAGTGTAGAAAATCAGAAGAAATGCAGCTAAAATGGCAAGAACTCCTCCTCCTGAGCTCTGATACCAATTGTAGGATCGTTCTCGGCCCTGTTTGAGTCGTTCAGAGAAGTTCGTATCCGAATTAAGAGGCGGAAACTAATAATCCGGTGCTATTCAAGCTGTATTCACTTTAAACTTGCTGTTTTATTGATATTGAACGCGATTACAAGGTTTGACAGCACTTCAGCAGCATGCCGGAACACAATACACCATCAACTAACTGTCTAGGTTCGCTGGAACATCCACTATATATAGACTAGCTAGGTTCGCTTATATGAACATCCATATAAGCGAACGTGATCACAAACCGTATAAGCGGACCTGTTTGTTACCACATAAGAGAACCTAAATCTAAACATGACACAAAAGCGGACCTAACCTAGTGACTGATAAGCGAACCCTATACAAACATGTATTTCTAGGTTTCCGTGCCATATTAGATCTGTTCAACTTCAAGACTCGATGAAAGACGTAGTCAGCAGACGTAAGTGCACCAACAAAACTGTGTTCAGATAAATGCATAATTGCATTTGCTAACATTAAAGAGGTAAATGAAAACCTTAGGGATAAGGTCTTATCTGATGAAGTCCAATTTGAAAAGTCATTACAAGAACTTAAAAACAAATTGGCTGAAAAAGACAAGGAAATCAGCAGTCTCAAAGAAGAGCAAAGCATAACCAAGACTCAACTCCAAACTATGGTAGAAAAATACCAAGTTTGCAAAAAGGAGTTGGAATCCACCCAAATTACTTGTGAAAAATGGGTGGAATCATGCAAAGGTTATGAGGTCATGCTTAAAAACAGATTAAGAGCAATGTGTAAAATTTGGTGTTGGTTTTAGAAAACATGATGAAATTGAAAACAATGCTTACAAAGAATCTGTTCAAACCATTGTTGAAGTTATTCCCACAAACAAGGATGGCCAAGAGGTTAAAATAACTGATAAACTTGGTAACAAAATTACTCTGGAAAGATCTGTGGGATCCTCAACTTTTGAGGAGATTGAGAAATATCAATTTAAACCCACATGGTCTGATGAGTGTGACATCCTGGAAAACTTCAAACCAATGGATTTCACAACCACTGATGGTGTAAAAGCTCCAAAAGAAAAGGTCATTCCTATCAAAGATATCCCAACAGTGGTTCGAAACTCTGTTGCTAAGGAATCTGAGAAAAAGAAGAAAAGAGAAAAGATTAAAAGCCTGTTTTGTGATTTTTGTGAAAAGAGAAATCATCTAAGAAAAGACTGTTTTCATCTAAAAGCATATGATCTAAACAAAACATGTGTCATTGTAACTGCTGAAAGCTGCACCATCTGTGGTAAGAATAACCACAAAACTAAGGAATGTGTGTATCTCAAAAACTTTGATGAGAAAAAGAATGAATACACTGCAAAAACATCCTTAAGTTCATCAGCATCATCTGTGAAATTCACCAAGAAACAACCACTGTTTGTCCCTGTCCAAACAGCTGTCACAAAACAGCTGAATCAAACATCTATTCACAGAGATGTTCAAGTGACTGATGCACCTCCTGCCAATCAATTCAGGAGAGGCAAAGGACAACCATCATACCAAAGGATCCCACATGTTTATGAGGCTTACAAAAAGCCCTCTAAACCAAGAGTGAACAGGCATCCATTTGGTTATCAACAGGTGATTGGCCAAGACCCCCAACAGTGGTTAGAGAAAAACATTCTCAAAAATGTTCAAACCCCTAAGCTAACCCTTGTCTATGCATCTGCCACCATCTCAGACACTGTTGAGACCCCATCCAAAGCCTTATTGGCTTTGGAGACCTTAATGAACTAATCCTTTTACTTCATGTGCAGGGAGCTTCTGCATGCTTAGATAGTCTTTGGTATGTAGATAGTGGAGGCTCCAGGCACATGACAGGATGTAAAGCCCTACTTCAAGATTTCAAAACTCATGGAGAGGGTGATATATCTTTTGGTAATAATAGTAAAGGGAAAGTTCTGGGGTCTGGTACAGTGAAATCTGGTAATGTAAAATTTGAAAATGTCAATCTTATAGACAATCTAAAATTCAACCTCCTGAGTGTTTCCCAAATGAGTGATAAGGTGTATGGATCATTCTTCACAAAGGAGTGTTGTAGGATTTTTGGGCCAGAAATGGTTGAAAAGATTGAAGCAATAATAAAAAATGGTAAAACTAAACTTGTTGCTCAAAGAAGTGACAATGTTTATGTTGTTGATATGTCAAAAGAGTGTCCCAGAACTGATGCCTGCCTGTTCTCAGCTGCATCAAACAAAGAGACAGAACTATGGCACAGAAGATTGGGGCACACAAATCTTAAGACAATCACTGCCATTTCAAAACAGGGGCTGATAAGGGGTTTACCTCAAAAACTGTTCACCTGTCCTGAGCATTGTGTTTCCTGTCTAAAAGGAAAACAACATAAAAGCTCCTACAAATCCATTGATGAGTCCAAAACAACCAAATGTTTGCAAATGCTTCATATGGAGTTGTTTGGCCCAGTTAAATTCATGAGTCTAAAGAAAAAGAGATATTGTTTGATTATTGTTGATGACTTTTCTAGGTTTACATGGACTTACTTTTTACACTCAAAAGATGAGACTGCAGGCATTCTGCAAGACTTTGTGAAACAGGTTGAAAAGCAGTTTGACCTTCCAGTAAAAATCTTCAGAAGTGACAATGGCACAGAGTTCAGAAACAAGGAGTTGGATGATTTCTGTGTGTCAAAAGGAATTATGAGGCAATACAGCATTCCAAGGACACCGGAACAAAATGGGGTTGTTGAAAGAAAGAACAGAACTTTGATTGAGGCTGCCAGAACCATGCTTGCAGATTCAGGTTTGCCATTAACTTTTTGGGCAGAGGCAGTAAACAGTGCTTGCTATGTTCAAAACAGAGTTTTAATCAACCCCAGGCATCAAAAGACTGCCTATGAACTGTTGTATAAAATAAAGCCATTAATCTCATATTTCAAAGTTTTTGGTTGCCCATGCTTCATTTTAAACTTAAAAGATTCTATCTCAAATTTTGCAGCCAAAATTGATTGTGGGTATCACCTGGGATACTCAACCACTACTAAAGCCTACAAAGTGTTTAACACAAGGACCAAAACAGTGGAAGAGACTTTGAATGTAAAGTTCAATGAACTTTCATCACTGAAAATCCCAGCAAATCCTGCAGATTTGTTTGATCTTGATAAATTCACTTTTGAAAACACTACTGTCAAGACTAACAGTGCAGGTCCATCTGAGAATTCATCACCAGACTATGGGTATGAGATCATCATTCCTCAACAAAAGTCTGCCACAATGGAAAGAGCAGCAGGTGTTCAAAACAGTTGTCAAAGCTCAACCACTGCTACCTCAAGAGTTGTTGACCAAAGTAACCCTTTAACCCCTGCTACCTCATCATCAAACACTGCTGATAAAAGTCCTCAAACAGTGGATCAAAGTCAGCATGTGTCCTTACCATTACCTCCCATTCCACCACCTTTTGAAGCCACTGCTGGATCATCAAAGTCACCAGTAGTGGCTAGCTCAGATGATTCACATCTGCAGCCTTCACCACTTAATGCCATTGTCCCATACCAAGGAGAGTTGTTCTTCTTGAAATCTCATCCACCAGACCAAATTATTGGCAACATCAATGAAGGGGTGCTCACAAGAAGTCAATCCCAAAACATTTGTCTTTTTGCTGGCTTTCTATCTCTCCATCAGCCAGTCAAGTACCAAGAGGCACTGAAAGACAATAGCTGGGTAGAAGCCATGCAAGAAGAGCTCCAACAGTTCAAAAGACAACAAGTATGGGAGCTTGTACCACTACCAGAGAATGTAAGTCCTATTGGCACAAAGTGGGTCTTCAAAAACAAAACTGATGAAAGGGGCATTGTTGTCAAGAATAAGGCCAGGCTTGTGGTTCAAGGTTACAGACAAGAAGAGGGCATTGACTATGATGAAACATTTGCCCCTGTAGCAAGACTTGAAGCTATCAGATTATTTCTGGCCTTTGTTGTCAACCACAACATCAAGGTGTATCAAATGGACATTAAATGTGCATTCCTCTATGGTAAGATTCAAGAAGAGGTTTATGTTTGTCAACCTCCAGGCTTTGAGGACCCATTTAATCCAGATCATGTCTACAAGCTAAATAAAGCTTTGTATGGCTTGAAACAAGTACCAATAGCCTGGTATGAAACTCTTTCCAACTTTCTACTCTCCAGTGGTTTCACTAGAGGAAGAATTGATAAAACATTGTTTTTAAAATGGAGAGTGAAGGATTTGATGATTGTCCAAATTTATGTGGATGACATTATCTTTGGAAGCACATGTAACAAAATGTGTGAGGAGTTTAGGCAACTCATGACAGCTGAGTTTGAAATGAGTGTAATGGGTGAACTCCAGTGTTTTCTTGGTCTCCAAGTAAAACAACTGCAAAATGGCACTTTTATCCATCAAGGCAAATATGCCAAAGAACTTTTAAAGAAATTTGATATGGATGATTGTAAGCCATGCATTACACCCATTGCAACCAACAAATTAGTCATGTCTGATGAGAAGGATGATTTGGTTGATCAGACCTTATATAGAAGCATGACTGGGTCCTTATTGTACCTAACTGCATCTAGACCAGACATCATGTTTGCAACATGTGTCTGTGCAAGATCCCAATCAGCCCTTAGAAAGTCAAACCTTATTGCTGTAAAAAGGATATTCAGATACTTCAAAGGTGCTCCCACACTTGGTATCTGGTATCCAGCTGATGGTAAAATTGAGCTTTCAGGTTTCTCAGATAGTGACTTTGCTGGATGTGGCAAAACAAGGAAGTCCACTTCAGGAGGGTGCCAATTCCTAGGCAATTGCTTAGTGTCTTGGCAAAGCAAAAAGCAAGCAGCTGTTTCCACATCCACTGCTGAGGCAGAATATATAGCTGCTGCAAGCTGTACATCCCAACTGCTCTGGCTTCAACATCAGTTGCTGGATTTTGGTATCACTGCCTTGAAGACACCACTCATGTTGGACAGCTAGGCAGCAAAAAATATCATCAAAAATCCAGTTTCTCATTCAACCACCAAACACATTGACATCAGACATCACTTTGTGAGGGATTGCTATGAAAAAGGTTTGATTTCTCTACATCATGTTCCAACTAAGGATCAGCTGGCAGATGTGCTGACCAAAGCATTAGACACATCCACCTTTGAAAGCTTGATCTCTAGGATTGGCATGCTAAACATAGAATAACAGGCAAAAATCCTGTTTTTCTATGAATAAAAGCATTAAAATGTTTTCAGAAAATCAAAATTCCATCCTTAAAAATAGCTAAAAATGATTTTTTTCATTAAATCCTTAAAAGTCTGCCATAACCACTGATGAGTTCAAAAGTCTGATCTACTTCAAAAGTCTGTCCACTGCTGAAAGTCATTCCCTGCTCTCTTATTCCTTTGATAAGCACTGTTGTTCAAAATCAGTGTTGTATCCACTGATGTGCTATCCACTGATAGTAAAAATCATCTACTGTCCTCATTACCGTTGCAACCACTGCCTTCATCAGTAGTTCTCATAAAAGTACTATCCTTCGCTTCATCAGGGGATGGCACGTGGACAGTACATAGTGGTCAGACCTTTTGTAACCGCTGCCACATCAGCATTCACTTTTTCTCCATAAAACCCCCTTTCAAAACCCCAAACAGGGTTCTACTCTCGAATTGAATTCTTAAAAAATCTTTTCTCAAAGCAGTTTTCATCAAATTTCATCAAATTCCTTCGCAAAATTTCTTCAATCGTCTTCTTAAAAAATGACCAAATCAAAGTCTTCTGCAAAATCCACCACAAATTCATCTTCAAAAGAAGCCTCTCAAAAGGCTAAACCCACAGAAATTCCACACAAACCTTCTCACAATCTTCTGGGTCTTCTCACAAAACCCGGCACCACAGAAGCTTTCGATTCCATCCTTGATATGATCACTGCTTCAAAGTACAAAACTTTGTTAACAGCAGATGCACCAATTTATCTGACGACCCAAAGAGAGTTTTGGAAAAATACAACCCTTGAAAAACAAGGTGAGACTGTCACTGCCATTAACTCTTCTCTAAAGGGTAAAGCTATCAAAATCACACCACAATCCATCTCAGAAGTCTTTAAACTCAATGATCAGGAAGGTAAAAATTCTTTTCCCAAAAATGAGTTAAAAATTGACTTCATTGAAAGAGGGTATGCAGATACAATGATGAAGAGGGATACCTTACAAAAAGGTTACTTCCCTCCTGCAACAAGATTTTTATTCCATACCCTGCTAATGTACGCTTCAAATAAAACAACTTCTTTTAATGAAATACCATTAAAAATTCAAAATCTGGGATATGCTATTCTTCAAGATGAAGATTTCAACTATTCTCAGGAAATTTTTAATGATTTAGTTAAAAAATGTTGAAAATAAGTCATTCTTATTGTTTCCAAGATTTCTAAGTTATTATTTTGAAAAGAAATTTAGTAAGGATGATATTTCTAAAATAAACCAAGGTGAATCTTTTCAAATGCACAGCTTAACTGCTGAAACTTTTACAAGAATGTCAACACCTTGCAAAACACAAGCAGAGGTGCCTGAGCAGAATTTAGCAGCAAACACTGCTCCTCAGGTATCTGCTGCTGAGCCCAGTGCTCAAGGTGATCAAAGCAGCAAAACAACTGTTTTGAAACCCACACCTACAATTCCCAAAAAGCCAAAACAAAAGAAAATTCAAAAACCCCCCAAACCTACCAAAAAGGCAACTCTAGAGGATGAGATTCCAGAGCAACTGCCAGTGACAGCACAAAAGTCACTAGAAACCACTGCTGCTACTTCCTCACAGCAGTTGGTAGAAATATCTCAACCCATGGCTGAAACTCCTCCTGCTTCTTCTAAAAAAGAACAGGTTGTACAAATAGGGACACCACAATATGATGCTCTGGAATCACTTGTTTCCATCATCCACAGCCCACCAACACAACCTGAGGAGGTTACACCCCTTGAGTTACAAGTAACTCTTGGTGGTGTTCCAAGTGAAGCAGCCACTACAAGTGCTGAACCCACTGGTTTACACTTGGACAGTGATTACATCAATAAGACTTCCTTGGAGGCAATTCCATCTATAGCACCTCTGCTAACCACTGGTGAGTTTGTTTTAACCACTGGTACTATCAAAAGGTTATCAAGTGCTGAAGGAAGAAGTCCCTAGTACCAAGAAAAAGGGGCATCAGTGGATAATGCTTGGAGTACACTCCCTGTATCAACCACTGATACAACCACTGTTAGTGGGAAATCAGATGATCCCATTCAGTTGGGTGATGGTTTAAAGTACCAGGAATTGACGGCCAGAGTTGAAAAACTAGATACTTCTGTTGCAGAAATCAAAGAAATGCTGCATCAGTTGTTGAAAGTACTAAAGCTGCAATCCCCTGCTGTTCCACCTCAAGCACTTGCTCCACCACAAGCATCTGCTGCAAATGAGATATGGAACTTCTTCTAACCTTTTCTCTAGCAACAACAACAAATGGCTGATCAGCAACATGCCATACATATACAAGAGCTGAGAAACATGCTGGAGTCTAGGTTTAGAAACACTCAAGCTGATATCAAGGCTATCAAGGCCCACATATTGGAAACCACTGGCACTGCTCCTCCCACAGTTCTCTTCATCGATCAACTACCCCCAGATAATGCCAAAAAGGGAGAGAAAATTCAGGAGTGGAAAAAGAAGGGTATAGATGATGGTTTGTATGTTGAACCTGAAAAGGATGCTATGACCAGAAACATTCCTTTGCCAGATGGTAGCAAAAAGGTTGATGTTACCCAAAATGCACTTGATGAAGCTGTAGCAAGTGTAAAAAGGGACAGAGCGGCAAAGGATTTGTCAAGGTGGAATGAGGAGAAAAGAGCTTACATGGAGATGAATGCACAGGGTTTTTCTAAATCAGAGGATGTTCAAAATCCTGTGTTAAAAGAAATCCCACTAGAAAAGTGAGGGAACCCAAGTCCATACCATCCAGACTCACAAAGCATACTCCAAAACCACCATCCAAAAGCCCCCAACATCAAACCTCCATCCAAACAGTTGTTGTAACACCTGTTGTGTCAACAGTTGCTGATACTTCAGTGGTTTTAACAACTGTCAGCCAAACACCTGCCATCACTTCAACACACACCACTACCACTGCCTTACCTCCATCACCACCAAAAATCACTTCACATCCAAAAACAGTCACCTCATCATCACCTCCTGCCAAAAAGCAGAAGACATCAGATGTTACAACATCTGCTGTAATGACAACAGTGGTTGAAACACCAGTTGTTTCAACAACTGTTAGTCAATCACAAACCACTGCCACCAAAATCACTACCACTACTCCACTCAAAACATCATCAGTCTCTCCTCAACCAAAAAGGAGAAGGCTAATTTTGAAAGATGATGACATTTCACCACCACCAACATCTTCAAAACCTCTATCACTTGTCACAATTCTAAATCCCATTCCTCTCTCTTCAGCTCAAATTCAAAAGCCATTACCTCCTGCAGGTGTTCAATTTCCTCTGGAACTCATAGCAGTTAGAGAAGAAATCAAATCTTTCTATTATGAGGATGACCCTGCTAAAAGGAGTTTGCCATCAGTTGAAGGATATCCCAGGCCTAACAATATTGAAGAGTATTTGAAGGTAAAGGCTAAGCAAGCAGAGGATATCTCAAAAAGAAATACACAAGGGAAATCTGATAGAGAAATTCAGCAGAACTGTCAGTTTCTACTTACACAAGTCAGTGCTTTGGAGCGATTTGCTAAAAATGTATGTCAACAAATCTCAGAAAGGGCAGATGAGACCTTGAGAAAAGACTACATTGATAACATCATGGCTTACAAAAAATACAAAGGAGAGAAGTACATGTATAAGGACTGGACCATTCCTGAGCTTGAAAGTGAAGCAGCCAGGATTCAAGAAATGATCAAAAATAAGGTCAAACATACTCCTCCTGAAAAATTCAAAAAGTTTGTATCTGACAAGGCTTTAGAGTTGAAGAGAATGAAAGAGGAGCTGATAGCAGCAGATTATGGGTCAAAGAATTCTGTGTCAAAGTGGGGAGAAGATAGGGTCAGGGCCACCTATAAAAGGCTGGAGGAACTAAGAAAGAAATATCCAAAAGTTCCAAAAAAACCTGACTATTCTAAAGCAGAGGTCTCAACAAGACAACCAAAGCTACAAGTCAAAAGAGCCACTGTTCCAACTGGTGCTGCCCTCTACAAAAGAAGGAATCAAAAACAGTTGGATGCTGAATCAATTCAAGAGATAATTACTGGAGATGACCTTGTAAAAGAGGGCATAAAAAGAATGATTGAAGAAACTCTTGAGCTGAATCAACCTGCAAACACTGCTCAGACAGTTATGAATAGGCCTGCATCACCAAACACCTCATCCAATAAAAATCTCCCAAGAAACCCACCAGAACTCAAAGGTACTAAAGTGGAAAACTGACAAACAGACCCACGTACTAACATTGATCAAGTCTAGTGGAGAAGTGAAGAAAATATCAAGGGAACAAGCTCTTGGCTCGAGTCTTGAAGATATGCAGGATCTCCTTGATCTTCCACTTAGCAGGGATGATGATGACACAGATGCCTTAGCCTTTGAACTTCAACTCAAAGGGCAAATAAGGGAACTGCTGATGAGGCAATAAAGATCTTCCAATAATGAAGAGTTTTGGCATTATCTGTTCCAGGGGGAGATTGTTGGGATTGAACCCTATCAGAGGAACAGATAATTAAAGCCAAAACTGGATCAGGTCAGTGGATCCAGAATAAGCAGATGTTATGTATACAAGTCTCTCCCCTTGAAAGTGGTTTCAACATCTGCTGACCTCCTATCTACTGATCGTACAAACTGCTGACCTACAAACTGCTGATCAAGTAAAAGACTGATGATAGACTAAAGCTCTGCTGTTCAATCTACTGCCTTGAGTCAAGCTCTGCTGATCATGACAAGTACTGCTGGGTTCACATCAGTGGAAGGATGCAACAGTAGTTTAAATGTCTTTATGTAATGAAATGTAATAACAGTAGTTAGCATAGCAGAGGTTGTATAGATCAGAGGTTAGAGTTTGTTAGGAGGTTAGATGTCACTTTCATGGTGACGTCAGCTTAGATCAGTGTTTTAAAAACCGGTAAATATCGGCCGGTTATACCGGTATTACCGGTTCCGGAAGCAAATCCGGTACGAAACACCCCGGTAAATAAGTGAAACGGCATAAGATACGTACCGGCGGTAAAATCCGATATACCGGTTTGAACCGTAATACCGGTATCGGCCCATGGTTATTTTGGTTTGGGTTTTTAGTATTCTAGAGTTATTTTGGTGCGCGTGCGCGCGTATGTACGTAGTATGTACGTATCTACGTACGTACGTACGTACGTACGTATGTATGTATGTCTATACGTGTAAAGCAATGTTATTGGAAAGATTATATTTTGAAACTTGAAAAAGAAAGATGACATGATAATAGTTATATTATAATTTATTATGTTGGTGAAAAAAATTAAAACTGATAAGTTATGTCAATATAATTCATGTACGTATGTATCTCTATGAAATTATAGAGTTAACTAGTTCATCCGGTTGAACCACCCGTACAACCCGGTTCTACCGGTTGAACCATTTTCAAGGCCATCCCGGTATGATTTAAAAACCGGTTTTTAAAACATTGGCTTAGATGCTTCAGTGGTTTGCTCGTGCCTATAAATAGAACAGTGCTCTGTACTGTTCTATTAGCTCTTTCACTATCTTCTTCCTGCACGAACAAATACTGTGAGCTCAGGCTGAGGGGGAGTTTGTTGCATACTTGCAAATTGTAATCGTTGTTGAAATTAAATTCAATCATTCAGTTCAATGTTAAACTTGTATGTTAAAAGCAATTCTCATGTTTGATTGTGAAAAGTTTGCTTCCATCTTAATTCCGCTGCACAACTCATTCATCTTCATGTTAATTCAAACGTAAAACACAATCAAAACCAAAATCAGATCCTAACAGGCCTTTAACAACCCCTATCCACGACAGGTGCTGAGTCCAAACTATATACTATCGTTGCTAAGGTGTCAGGCAAACAATCACTATGTAAACATAACATACAAGCATTCATCGAATCACGTATAACATGTGAGAGCGGTTAGCGTTTAAAAGTGTTTGTGTTGTGTATTGATGTGTTTGATAGAGAACGTATGTAACACCCAAAGTGCATTAAAAGAAAATGGATTCGAGTATACTCACAGTATGTGTTTAACAAATAAACACAATCTTGGATTAAAGGGAGCGCGTTGGAGTCTAGCATGAGCATAGAACAGTAGCGTAAGCATTGAACAGTGTGTAACCAGTGCGTCGGATGAGTTACGTGTCGAATAGTGAGTCAAACGGGTGAGTACCCATTCGACCGGATGGTCATGCGGACGGGTAGTCATCTGGACAGATGACCATTCGAACGGTTGGTCATTCGATTGAGTGAGTGTGTTTGAAATTTGTTTTGAGAATTTTGAAGTTTTCGTTGTAGCATTTAAACAAGTCATCCGGTCGGATGGTCATTCGATCAGATGGCTATTCGATCGAGAGTTTGGGTAGTTTAAAGTTTGATCAAATTGTTTTGATCAAGAGATAGTGCAAAGGACAAATCACCTAGTCGAATGGTCATTCGATCGGATGGTCATCCGATCAGATGGCCAGTCGAGTGGCAATCTGTTGGTTTGAAGTTTTGTAAAATTTTCTAAGTTAAAAAGTTTTGAAGTTTAACGGAGACGGCGTAACGACGTGTCAAACAACGAGAATCCACACTAAGTCCAGCTCAGTCGTTCGGATGGGAATCACCCCATTCGATCAGACTAACTGTCCCTGATGAGATTTCATGTTCAACCCGTGAATCAGTCGTCCCTTCGGTGGGAATCCGTTTTCAAGTCGGCTCTCCACTAGGAAATGAGCAGAGAGTCTGAATGAGTACGGATCCCATCGGTTTTGTGTAGAATATTGAAGAAAAGTTGAAATTAGTTGAAAAAAAATTGAGCTATGTCAAATTCTCAACAAGATCTCAAGTTATGAGTGTGGAAATCCTTTAGATCTGAGCCAAACTTGATGAGATGACGTCACCAAGTGAACACCACCTTTAAGAAGCCCAAATCAGGTGATTTCGGGAAGAAAATCAGTGTTTGTGTGTGATTTTGATGGAGAAGATGATGTAGAGGTGTGTAGTGATGATGAAAGTACAAGATTTAGAGAGAAATACTTATGAAATGGCCTTGAATCTAGAGAAATAGTGCTTGAAAGTGACTTGAGAGCGAGTGGGTCGGATGGAGCTGTCACATCAGTGAACAGTAGTGTGTACGGGTATTTATAGTGTGAGAGAGGGAGTGAGGCGGTGCAAGTGCGAGGGTCGAATGGATGTCCGGTCGGATGGCCATCCGATCGGATGGTCATCCGGACAGATGTCCATTCGATCGAATGGTCATTCGACCAGTCGAGTTGTGCGAGTTAGTTTTCCAACTTTTGTTTCGTGCATTAAGCGTTGCGTTGCGTTTAAGCGAGTTGTGAGTAAGCGTTGCGTTGAGATAACCACACATATCATTAAGCAAGTAATCACACAATTAACACACATAACAACTAAGTAAAACATAAAGTAAATCTGCGTTTCGAGTTTCGTTGAGATTGCGTTGTGATAGCGTTTAGTATACACAGGCGATGTAATATGCGATAAAATGCGTTTAAATGGTATGCATTGTAATCTGCGTTAAATGCGATAAGTTTGAATAAGCGTTGTGAATGCGTTGTAAAACATAGTTTAAAATAGTTAACCCATTGCGATAATCGATATCTCGAGAGTACAAGTCAATTAAGCAAGAAAGGATAGATCTAAGTAATGACCCAAAGAGTCGGGTTGTTACATCCATGGGCCGGATTGTGTTGTCACTGTGATTATGAAGTTTCTTCTACTTAAGATTGTAACAATGATTGTTGTTTGGGTCTTTTAAGGCTATGATGATGACTTGGTAGTCATCTGAGCCTCCATCATGGTTTTGAGTTGACTGAATCAACCCATCACATGTGAGGGCCTAAGCAAGAGACTGATTAACATGTGATGGGTGATCGGAAGAACTTCGTAAGAACTTCGTAAGAACTTTAGTGTTGTAAACGAACCCGAACAGTTGACTCAATAGAACCTGTGTGGTCTAGGGCGTAGCTTTCAAGGGGCTTGGAGGGGTGCTCGATCCCCTGAACTTTTTGCTCAATAGTGTTATGTATGTACGTTTCGTATAGAGTTTTTTAGGTATATACGTTTTTGACCCCCCGGTTTTATAATATAAATTTACTTATATAGAATTTTTAGGTCCAAGGACTTCCGACCCACCGGTGGAAATTTTCAAGCTTCACCGTGTGGTTAAAAGTGAAGTGGTTAGTTTGATTAAGATCAGACCAACCGAAGGAAGAACTTATCAAGAGCTGAAAATTGCTATGTGATGCAATGATGCAACTTAAGTGGTTTAAAGGTGAGTTTATCAGTGTGATTGATGTGTGCAAAATGCAACATATAAATTACATTAATTGAGGCATAAAACTAACCCTTTTTATTACTAATGTTGGAAAAAGTGCGTTTCTTTCTTCCTTTTGAATTTACAGGACTAAATGAGCTTAAAAGAACAAAAGGAACAAATAAGCAGCCAAAACCAACATAAATACAAGAAGAAGGAATAACATGAGGCGCCCGACCCCTCGGCAGCATCTCCCAAAGCAAAAACAAGAAGACAGAACCTGACCAAGTTTGGCTAATGTCACACCCCAACCGATGGCGGAATCATCGGGGCGCGGCACTGAGCGAAACAGATTGTCCAGAAGTTTCCACAACAACTATCATACAAATTTAGTTAAATGATACGTCCCATACCGTATCCCAAATAAATAACAAGTCATTACAGAAAACATCTAGGCAATAAATCCTGCTTCGACAACTCAGATTCAATTATTACAAACATCTAGGCAATAAATCCTGCTTCGACAACTCAGATTCAATTATTACAAACCAAATAAATATTGTTCGATGTTTCTAAGACCCCTATTCTGTTGACTCCTCTGGCTATAGTGCCAGTGGACAAGATCTACGGACAATTATGGCCCAAGAGCTTGTTCAGGGCCGACAACTATCTGTTGGGGAGTCTCTAGGAACTTATTTAAGCTTCGCTTTCCTAGCAAGCTAACACCTTAAACACCTGCCACATACGTTAAAATAAAGTCAATACAAATAATGTAAAGGTGAGTACACAAGTTTGATATAGCATATAGAGTTCGAATAGTTTACGCATAACCAGGCACGTACACAGAGGAAAACGATGCATGTAAATTATCGACATGGACCTATCAATACCAATGACTGCGGGTTGACTGTCCGAGACAGTTCGCAATACATGATTACCACCGTAATCCATGCAAGTAATTGTCCTTAACAACCCCCGTGTGAACGGGTGCTGAGTCCAAACTATAGTACTACGTTGCTAAGGCAGGTAGACAGCATTCCACGTGTAAACATAACAACAAGCATACATTGAGTCACGTAATACATGCATTCGGTTAGCGTTCAAATAGTTTGAATAGTGTGTTCGATTGTGATTTTGATAAGTAACGTATGTAACACCCAAAAGTGCTAAAAGCAAAAAGGGATCGAGTATACTCACAGTGATTTGGTATGGATTGAAGGGAGCACTGAGAGAAGTTAGCCTGAATAGTTCGATAGTATAACGATGAGTAACGCGAAAATGCAAACAAGTGATGATGGATCGATTGGGCCGGTCGATCGGACAGCTGGTTCGATCGGACGGGCTGTTCATCCGGTTTGAAAGTCCGTTTGAACATTCCCATTCGATCGGCCGGCAGGCTCGATCGGCTGGTCCTTTCAAGTGGATTGTTTCTTCCTTTAGGAAAGGATGTGTTTGTGTATGATGGTTTGTACTTTTGAAGTTTTTGCAGCATTACCTTTCAAGTCGGTCGATCGAACAGACTGTTCGATCGGTTAGCCCAACCGATTGGTCTGCAACTTCAGTGTTTAAATCTGGCAATGTGCCACTCGATCGGGTGGTATGCTCGATCGGGTGACATTCCAATGTTTCAAAAAAAAATGGTTAAGTGTTGAAGTATAGTATCTCATGATTCGAGGAGTAATGTTACAATCGAGTGGTGTAGTCGATCGAACATCGCCTCGTCAATACTACACTTGGTGAGTTTGTGGGTCCATGTGTTAGCCGATCGGCTGGTCCGGTCGATCGGCTGGGTAGTCCGTTCGGTTGTGCTGTCCGATCGGACAGCCTAACCGTTCGGCCAGCATCTTTGACCTGGTTAGCCCATCTCCTAACACTTGGTTGTTTTGATTATTTGGTGTGATTTTGAGATAGTTCGATAACGAGTTGAACCACAAAACATAAGCCCCTACTTGGTTCACTGGTTCAGGCAGGAATCACCCAAGTCCGGTCAGCGAACGGTTCAGAACCTTAGTTTAACGTTTAACCCGAAATCGATGAATCTCGCGGTAGAATCCAAATCTCAAACCATGTGTTTGTTTAAAATGATTGGTAAGTTGGTTCAAGCTTCATTTTCACCGGGTTGAGTGTAAAAGAGTTGAAAGATAGATGGAAATCCGTCTTTCAATCCTTTTCCACCGTGGAATGTTAAGATCTTTGGTAGATTTTAGGTTGTTTATGTGGAAATCGGTTAGATCTAAGCTAATCATGGTGGAATGATGCCAAAACTTGGTGTTCTTGAAGAACACCATGATGACATCACCCAAGAACACCTAGATCTTGGTGATTTCACGGTTAAAATCCAAGTTTTGAAAGATAGAAAGGTGTAGAATCATTAAATGAACAAGATCGTACAAGATTTAGAGTGAAAACTTACCGGATTGAAGAGAAATCTGAGAAATAGTGAAGAACAAGGGGCTGGTCGGTCAGAGCTTTCCAAAAGTAGAAAGAATGACAATGATAGCCTATTTATAGGCTTCCAAAAGAGGAAAGGCCCAACCGATCGGCCAGAATTCCTAACCGAATGGGCTGCTCGATCGAACAGCATGTTCGATCGGCTAGCCTGTTCGATCGGTGGTCCTGTTCGATCAGGATGTTCCTTTTTGAGAGTTTCGTGACAATTTTTGGTATTTCGACTTCGATGAATGATGATTTGAGTATGATAGAGTTTCTAATCAAATTACTTTTAGTCCTAACCACTATATCTAACATATAAGCATCCTTACACCACAATTCGGGTTCGGTTTCAATTGAGTTTGATTAACCTTCGAGTTTCGATTTGATTCGATTGATTCACCACACAACACAACGTAAATAAACATGCACAAGTAACACGTAAGGCACACACACACGTATAAAGTACCAGATTCCCATTATTTGAGTTCGATGATTGATTCAATTAGCTTGATTATTGATTGATTAACTTTATTGCATTGTTACTTCCTATTGTTCACAGTCGATCGTCGATTCGCGGTTAGATTACCGATCGATTAGTTTTGATTATACAACACTTACTCTACATAATAAAATAAAATAAAATTAAAATAACTTTAATTCCAATAACAGTCAGCATTTGACTTTGACTTGACATTTTGGAAAACACGGGGTGTTACAGCCTCCCCTCCTTTAGGGAATTTCGTCCCGAAATTAGGCTGAGAGCCGTACATCGCCGTGTGATTTTACCAATTTGATGCTTCAGATCTACTTGAACAACTGCGGGTACTTGGCCTTCATGTCGCTTTCGAGTTCCCAAGTGAACTCCGCGCCTCGTTTGCCTTCCCATCGGACTTTCACGATCGGAATGCGAGAGCGTCTGAGTTGCTTGGTCTGGCGATCCATGATCTCGACAGGCTTTTCCACGAAGTGTAACGTTTCGTTGACCTGAAGATCGTCAAGCGGTATGATTGCATCGTGATCCGCTAAACACTTCCGAAGGTTTGACACATGGAAAGTCGGGTGGACATTGCTGAGTTCCTCCGGTAAATCGAGTCTGTAGGCGACTTTTCTGATTCTTTCCAGAATCCTAAAAGGTCCAACATATCGCGGTGCGAGTTTCCCTTTCTTGCTGAATCGGACTACACCCTTCCAAGGTGATACCTTTAGGAGTACGTAGTCACCAACTTCGAATTCAAGGGGCTTGCGTCGGTTATCGGCGTAACTCTTTTGTCTTTCCCGGGCCTTTACCAAGTTTTCCCTTATTTGGTGGATCTTGTCGGTCGTTTCCTGCAGAATCTCGGGACCGGTTAATTGGGAATGACCGATCTCGTGCCATACAATAGGCGAACGACATCTCCTACCATACAAGGCTTCGAAGGGTGCCATCTGAATGCTGGAATGGTAGCTATTATTGTACGAGAACTCGACCAATGGCAGGTGTTTGCTCCAACTACCACCAAAATCAATAACACACGCACGGAGCATGTCTTCCAGAGTATGGATCGTTCTTTCAGTCTGTCCGTCGGTTTGTGGATGGAATGCGGTACTCAAATTCAGTGTCGTACCAAGAGCCACTTGAAATGTTTCCCACAATCTCGAAGTAAACCGAGCATCACGGTCAGAGATGATGTCTCGAGGCGTACCATGATTCTTAATGACCTCGTCGGTGTAGATTTGTGCTAGTTTGGCCACCTTATAGTCTTCTCGTATTGGCAGAAAGTGGGCTGACTTGGTTAGACGGTCGACTATAACCCAAATACTGTCGTGACCTGATGGCGTGGTCAGAAGCTTAGTTACGAAGTCCATAGCTATACTCTCCCACTTCCATACGGGTATCGGCGGTTGTTCGAGTAAGCCGGAAGGTCTTTGATGTTCAGCCTTAACTCTTGCACAGGTTAAGCAGCTACCAACATTTAGAGCGATATCTTGTTTCATCCCAGGCCACCAGTACTTGTAGCGAAGATCCTGGTACATCTTGTCTGCACCGGGATGAATGGAGTATCGGGATTTGTGGGCTTCATTCATGATGATCTTTCGCAAATCGGTCCGTTTCGGGATCCAGATTCGGTCCAGATAATAGAATATCCCATTGGCTTTGCTTATGAGATGAGCTCCATCGTGATAGATTCTCGCTCTCTTCAACGTACGCTCATTAAAGCAAGCATGTTGTGCTTCACGGATGAGAGCTTCGAGGTTATACTGTGCTTGGATGTTCCGGACACTGAGCACGTAATTCTTTCTGCTGAGTGCGTCAGCAACTACATTCGCTTTGCCTGGGTGATAACGAATCTCACAGTCGTAATTGTTGAGGAGTTCTACCCATCGGCGTTGACGCATGTTGAGTTCTCTCTGATTAAAGATATGTTGCAAGCTCTTGTGATCGGTGAAGATCGTACACTTTGTACCATACAGGTAGTGTCGCCAAATCTTTAACGCAAAGACAACTGCGCCTAGCTCGAGGTCATGGGTTGTATAGTTCTTCTCGTGGATTTTGAGCTGTCGAGAAGCGTAGGCTATAACCTTGTCTCGTTGCATGAGAACACAGCCAAGACCAAGGTTTGAAGCATCACAATAGACAACGAAGTCATTGCTTCCGTCGGGCAGTGTAAGAATCGGTGCATGGCACAGCATATATTTGAGGGTCTGGAAGGCAGTCTCTTGCGCGGTTCCCCACACAAAAGGCTTATCCTTGTGAGTAAGGGCGGTAAGCGGCACAACGATTTTAGAGAATCCTTCGATCAATCGTCGGTAATAACCTGCTAATCCGAGAAAAGAGCGAACTTCTGACGGATTCTTGGGCGTAATCCAACCTTTAACTGCTTCAATCTTCGCGGGATCGACGTGTATACCTTGACTATTCACGATGTGACCCAGAAATTGAACCTCCTCCAACCAGAATTCACACTTGGAGAATTTGGCGTAGAGTTGATTCCCTTGAAGTAACTCGAGAACCAAACGTAGATGTTGCGCATGTTCGGCCCTCGACTTGGAATAGATCAAGACATCGTCGATAAATACGATGACAAAACGGTCTAGGAAGGGCTTACACACGCGATTCATCAGATCCATGAAAATCGCGGGTGCGTTTGTCAAACCAAAAGGCATAACAACGAATTCGTAATGGCCATAGCGGGTTCGAAAAGCGGTTTTAGGTATGTCTTCCTCTTGAATCCGCAACTGATGATATCCTGAGCGTAGATCGATCTTTGAGAAGCACTGAGCACCTTGTAGCTGGTCAAACAAATCGTCGATTCTGGGCAAGGGGTATCGGTTCTTGATGGTTAGCTTATTCAATTCCCGATAATCGATGCACATTCGGAACGACCCATCCTTCTTTTTAACGAAAAGGACTAGCGCGCCCCAAGGAGAAGTGCTCGGGCGAATAAAGCCCTTTTCGAGTAGTTCCTGGAGTTGGTTCGAAAGTTCTCGCATCTCGGAGGGAGCGAGTCGGTAAGGGGCTTTGGCAACAGGGTTAGCTCCAGGAATAAGGTCAATTCGAAAGTCGATATCACGACTTGGAGGTAATCCAGGGAGATCATCAGGAAACACCTGAGGAAACTCTCGGACAACTGGGACATCTTTAACTTCAACTTTCTTTTTCTTTCCCTCCTCCGCTACTACAATATTAGCCAAGAAGGCTCGATATTCCTTGCGGAGATACTTGCTGGCTTGAAGACATGACATGAGTTTGAGACCTTTCGTTGCAGTTTCACCATAAACACATAGAATATCACCACTAGCTAACACAAATCGAATCATTTTATCGAAGCACACAACTTCAGCATGGTTCTCACGAAGAAAGTCCATGCCTACTATGACATCGAAACTTCCAAGTTGCATCGGAATGAGGTTGATGGGGAAGATATGATTGTTGAGCTCAAGAGTACAATCACGGAGCACAGAATTAACAACGATGGTTCTTCCAGTAGCGACTTCAACTTCGAATGACGACGAAAGATAAGAGCGCTTACGACTAAGAAGCTTCTCGAATTCAAACGACACAAAGCAGTTATCGGCTCCAGTATCAAACAAACATGATGCATATATACCATTCACAAGGAACGTACCATTGACCACGTTGTTGCAGCTTGAGCCTGACGTGCATTGATGTTGAAGGTTCTGGCGTGAGCCGCTTGTTGTTGTTGCTGAGGCTGCTGTTGTTGAGCTTCTTGCTTGACAACCCTGTTCGGGCACCGGTTTGCAAAGTGGTTAGGGTCACCACATGCAAAGCAGGTCCGAACGTTGGCTGCTGGGGCTTGAGCTGCTGGTTGACCTTGTGGGGCAGGAAGTAGAGCCTGACTGACAGTTGCTTGAGCTTGGGCTTGACGGGGACCATAGCGACAGTTCGCAGTGAAATGCCCGTATAGGTTGCAGTGGGCACAGAATCGGCAAGCCACACCCACTGGATGGTGATAAGAACACGTTGGGCAGAGTGGATGGGGGCCGGTATATGCACGCTTAGCTGGCGGCGCATTGATCACTGGAGCTGCGCGCTGTGGTTGCTGCTGTTGAGCTGGTACAGACTGAAGTGGAGCAGCATTGGTTGCGGCAGTGCAACTCTTGTTCTTCTTCCTCCTTCTGGAAGACTTGGAGGCTTGAGCAGGAGTGTTGTCGGTTGATGCTGTTGTGACTTGATGCAGAGACTTGGCTTGCTTATCCCAGAAACCAGCCTTCACCCGCTTGTCGTTAATCTCAGCGGCTAGCAGGTAGGTTTCCTCGATTGTTGCGGGCTTGGAGGCGTGAACAAAATCCGCTACACAGTCTGGAAGAGCACGGATGTATTTCTTGATGGTCATATCCGGAGTCTTGACCTGGTCGGGACAGATAATGCTCAACTGCTTGAAGCGAGCAGTGAGACCAGCGTTGTCTCCTTCCTTCTGCTTGATAACCCAAAATTCATCCTCCAGCTTTTGGCGTTCGTGAGGAGGACAGAACTCGTCGATCATGATTGCTTTCAGTTCCTCCCACGTCAGCTCGTATGCTGCGTCGTTCCCGCGCTTGTTTCTCTCTGCGGTCCACCAGTCAAAAGCACGAGACTGGAAGACACCAGTAGCGTTGAGAGTACGGAGGTGATCGGGGCATTCGCTTTGTCGGAGGGTGACTTCCACCGAGTCAAACCAATGAAACATGGCTGTGGGGCCATCTTCGCCGGTGAACTCCTTTGGCCCACATGCTTTGAATTGCTTAAAGCTAAAAGCAGTCTTGTTGGAATCTTTGGAAAAGTCAGCTCGAGATTCCTCGGATGATTTGCTCACGTTCTCATACACATCGCTGACAGCTTTCGCCACAGTTTTGGAGATGATCGCAGCAAGACGTCGGTCTCTCTTCTCCTGACGGGTAAGTCGGCGAGACATGGATGATGACGACGTGGTCTGCAATAGACATCGCCACAGGGCTCAACACAACGAAATCGAATCTCTCCTCACACATCTTAGATTACTAAAGCTTAGAATCACGCCGTATCACGTATCACGTAACACATATCACATAGGCACAAAAGCACAGAATGCACAGAATTCACATAATCACAGAAGCACATAAGCACATAAGCAGGTAGGGCACAAAATTCCTAACACATACGCATTTTAGCACAGAGGTAGTCAGAAAACAGAAACCTATCCTTCCAAGTCGAGTGTCGTTCGTATAGTATATCGAGTAGCATCATATCGTATTGTCTAACTTAGTCGTATAGCGTAGTATAGCATATTAACATCGTCTAGATTGCGTCAACTGGAAATTGGATCGGAATAGGATAGCAATACAAGTCGTGCGGATTGATAACAAAATCGAGTAACCAGCGGAAATTTAAACATGTAAACAGGCGAAACATATAAAATCAGCAAGGCAACACATAAAATCAAGAGGTAGATTGTCTGCGGCTACTAGACATTGACTAACCAAAACAATGTAACTATTCGCAGTGGACTTGTCGTCACTTTCGACTCTAGGGGTCGTGATTCTGCCTCAGTTCTCGGGCATTATGCACGCATTTCCTAGGTCATACTCGTGAGTTCAGGTCGTTGGAGTCCGTTAAATGTCTCGGCGAGATGAGGTAAAGTTCGGAACAATCGCCAAGGTTAGGGTTTCACCCCTAGCTTAGCAATTTCTTCCTTGTTTTAAGAAAATTTTGAGGAAAATTTGCATCAAATTGCGGGTTTCAGCCCTGATTTGGTATAATTCTCCCCGTTTTGTTGTAAAAATAATGAGATTCACATAAATAATCGTCATGAATCAGACAACTTAGGCAGGAGTTTATGGTTTTCACACCTAGTCCTTTCCAAATTTGCTGACTTTGATATGGAGTTCGAGTGCAGTGATAGAATAGAATGAATAAGCACATAAACTTGGTCTCTTGGTTCTTAGCTATAGTCTAGGTCTCTAAGACAGCGACCCGGACTAGGTCGTGTCTAACCTAATTCCCTATAGTTATGGCTCTGATACCAATCTGTCACACCCCAACCGATGGCGGAATCATCGGGGCGCGGCACTGAGCGAAACAGATTGTCCAGAAGTTTCCACAACAACTATCATACAAATTTAGTTAAATGATACGTCCCATACCGTATCCCAAATAAATAACAAGTCATTACAGAAAACATCTAGGCAATAAATCCTGCTTCGACAACTCAGATTCAATTATTACAAACCAAATAAATATTGTTCGATGTTTCTAAGACCCCTATTCTGTTGACTCCTCTGGCTATAGTGCCAGTGGACAAGATCTACGGACAATTATGGCCCAAGAGCTTGTTCAGGGCTGACAACTATCTGTTGGGGAGTCTCTAGGAACTTATTTAAGCTTCGCTTTCCTAGCAAGCTAACACCTTAAACACCTGCCACATACGTTAAAATAAAATCAATACAAATAATGTAAAGGTGAGTACACAAGTTTGATATAGCATATAGAGTTCGAATAGTTTACGCATAACCAGGCACGTACACAGAGGAAAACGATGCATGTAAATTATCGACATGGACCTATCAATACCAATGACTGCGGGTTGACTGTCCGAGACAGTTCGCAATACATGATTACCACCGTAATCCATGCAAGTAATTGTCCTTAACAACCCCCGTGTGAACGGGTGCTGAGTCCAAACTATAGTACTACGTTGCTAAGGCAGGTAGACAGCATTCCACGTGTAAACATAACAACAAGCATACATTGAGTCACGTAATACATGCATTCGGTTAGCGTTCAAATAGTTTGAATAGTGTGTTCGATTGTGATTTTGATAAGTAACGTATGTAACACCCAAAAGTGCTAAAAGCAAAAAGGGATCGAGTATACTCACAGTGATTTGGTATGGATTGAAGGGAGCACTGAGAGAAGTTAGCCTGAATAGTTCGATAGTATAACGATGAGTAACGCGGAAATGCAAACAAGTGATGATGGATCGATTGGGCCGGTCGATCGGACAGCTGGTTCGATCGGACGGGCTGTTCGTCCGGTTTGAAAGTCCGTTTGAACATTCCCATTCGATCGGCCGGCAGGCTCGATCGGCTGGTCCTTTCAAGTGGATTGTTTCTTCCTTTAAGAAAGGATGTGTTTGTGTATGATGGTTTGTACTTTTGAAGTTTTTGCAGCATTACCTTTCAAGTCGGTCGATCGAACAGACTGTTCGATCGGTTAGCCCAACCGATTGGTCTGCAACTTCAGTGTTTAAATCTGGCAATGTGCCACTCGATCGGGTGGTATGCTCGATCGGGTGACATTCCAATGTTTCAAAAAAATGGTTAAGTGTTGAAGTATAGTATCTCATGATTCGAGGAGTAATGTTACAATCGAGTGGTGTAGTCGATCGAACATCGCCTCGTCAATACTACACTTGGTGAGTTTGTGGGTCCATGTGTTAGCCGATCGGCTGGTCCGGTCGATCGGCTGGGTAGTCCGTTCGGTTGTGCTGTCTGATCGGACAGCCTAACCGTTCGGCCAGCATCTTTGACCTGGTTAGCCCATCTCCTAACACTTGGTTGTTTTGATTATTTGGTGTGATTTTGAGATAGTTCGATAACGAGTTGAACCACAAAACATAAGACCCTACTTGGTTCACTGGTTCGGGCAGGAATCACCCAAGTTCGGTCAGCGAACGGTTCAGAACCTTAGTTTAACGTTTAACCCGAAATCGATGAATCTCGCGGTAGAATCCAAATCTCAAACCATGTGTTTGTTTAAAATGATTGGTAAGTTGGTTCAAGCTTCATTTTCACCGGGTTGAGTGTAAAAGAGTTGAAAGATAGATGGAAATCCGTCTTTCATGTCACACCCCAACCGATGGCGGAATCATCGGGGCGCGGCACTGAGCGAAACAGATTGTTCAGAAGTTTCCACAACAACTATCATACAATTCAGTTATATAACACGTCCCATACCGTGTCCCAAATAATAACAAGTTATCATAGAAATCAACTAAACAATATGGGAACTGTTCCGACAACTCAAATTCTTAATTATTACAAACCGAATTTAAATATTGTTTTAAGACTTCTAGACAGCTAACGGTAGATCTTACTGACTACAGGTGCCAGTACAAGATCTACAGATAATTATGGCCCTGGATCAGGTACGTGGACACTGTCCTAAGGTCACAGGCTCCTAGAAGCTTATTATTGCCTCGCTTCCCTAGCACGCTAGTAGCTTAAACACCTGTCACATACGTTAAAATAAAAGTCAATACATATAATGTAAAGGTGAGTACACAAGTTTGATATAGCATATAAAGTTCGAATAGTTTACGCATAACCAAACACGTACACAAGGGCAAACGATGCATGTAAATTATCAACATGGGACCATCGATACCAACGACTTCGAGTTGACTGTCCGAGACAGTTCGCGATACATGATTACCACTGTAATCCATGCAAGTAATTGTCCTTAGCAACCCCCGTGTGAACGGGTGCTGAGTCCAAACTATAGTACTACGTTGCTAAAGCAGGTAGATAGCACTCCACGTGTAAACATAATAAACAGCAATCATTTAGACAAGTAATACATGCAAGTAGGTTAGCGTTCAAATAGTTTGTGTTGTTTGTGAATTTGATAGATTACGTATGTAACACCCAAAAGTGCTGAAAGCAAAAAGGGATCGAGTATACTCACAGTGGTTGATCGTGGATTGAAGGGAGCACTGAGAATAGGTTAGCCTGAATAGTTCGATAACACAACGATGAGTAACGCGGAAAAGTAAACAATGTACTTGGATCGAGTAGGCCATTCGATCGGACAGCAGTTCGATCGAGTGGGCTGTTCGATTGGTTTGAAAGTCCGTTCGAACATCCATTCGATCGGCCGGCTGGCTCGATCGGCTGGTTCCTTCAAGTGGATTGTTTCTTCCTTTGATGTGAAGGATGTGTTTGTGTATGATGGTTTGTACTACCTTTCAGGTTGGCCGATCGAACAGCTGTTCGATCGGTTAGCCCAACCGATCGGCTAGCACTTCATTGTTTTCAAATATGTCACTCGATCGGTTGGCATGTTCGATCGGGTGACATTCCAATGTTTCGAAAAGTCTAAGTGTTTTGAAGTATAGTATCTCATGATTCGAGCAGTAATGATTACAATCGAGTGGCGTAGTCGATCGAACAGTACCTCGTCAATACTACACTTCATGAGTTTGTGGGACTAAGTGCTAGTCGATCGGTTAGCCTAGTCGATCGGCTGGCATAGTCGTTCGGTTGGGCTGTTCGATCGAACAGCCTAGCCGTTCGGCCAGCTTCTCGATTCGGTTAACCTTTCACTTAACACTTGGTTATTCCCGTTAATTGTTGATGTTTTAGAAATATTTTGACTACGAGTTGAACCACAAAGCTGAAGTCCCTACTTAGTCTACTGACTCGAGCAGGAATCACCCGAACCCGGTCAGAGACGGTTTGGAACCTAAGTTTAACGTTTAACCCGAAATCGGTATATCTCTCGGTAGAACCCGAATCTTGAACCATGTGTTTGTTTAGATTGATTTGTAAATCGGTTCAAGTCCCGTTTTCACCTTTTTGAGTGTAAAAGAGTTGAAAGATAGATGAAAACCCATCTTCCAATCCTTTTCCACCGTGAAATGTTAAGATCTTTGGAAGATTTTAGGTTATTTATGTGGAAGTCGGTTAGATCTAAGTTATTCATGGTGGAATGATGCCAAAACTTAGTGTTCTTGAAGAACACATGATGACATCACCCAAGAACACCTAGATCTTGGTGATTTCATGGATGAAATCCGAGTTTTGAAAGATAGAAAGATGGAGAATCGATTAATGAACAAAAACGTACAAGGATTAGAGCGAAATACTTACCGGTTTGAGAGAAATCTGAGATTTAGTGAGAAGAAGAGGCTGGTCGGTCAGAGCTTTTCCAAAAGTGGAAAGTTTGACAAGGACAGCCCTATTTATAGGCTTCCAAAAGAGGAAAGGGTCAGCTGATCGAACAGCATCCCTGATCGAGCAGCTGTCCGATCGAACAGCCTGTCCGATCGGCTAGCCTGTTCGATCAGGTTGCCCTGTTCGATCGGCTTGCCTGGTTTTTGAGTGTTTCGCGACGATTTTTGATATTTCGAGTTCGATGAACGATGATTTGAGAATGATAGAATTCCTAATCAAATTACTTTTAGTCTCAACTACTATATCTAACATACGAGCATCCTTACAACCATTTCGGGTTCGATTTCCATTGAGTTTGATTCACCTTTGAGTCTTGATTGATTTGATTGATTCACCACACACTTAACATAAAAGTAAACATGCACAAGTAACACATAAGGCACACACACACGTATAAAAAGTACTAAAATCCCCACACTTGAGTTTGATGATTGATTTGATTAGCTTGATTATTGATTGACTAGCTTTATTGCGTTGTTACTTCCTATCATTCACAGTCGGTCGTTGATTCACAGTTCGATTATCATCCGATTAGTTTGATTATACAACACTTACTCCAAATAATATGAAAAATCAAAATGAAACTAAAATGAAATTAATCTTTATTAATCTTTAATTCCAATAACAGTCAACACTTGACTTTGACTTTGACTTTTGGAAAACACGGGGTGTTACAGTCTCCCCTCCTTTAGGGAATTTCGTCCCGAAATTAGGCCGAGAACCGTACATCGCCGTGTGATTTTACCAATTTGATGCTTCAGATCTATCTGAACAACTGCGGGTACTTGGCCTTCATGTCACTTTCGAGTTCCCAAGTGAACTCCGCGCCTCGTTTGCCTTCCCATCGTACTTTTACAATAGGAATGCGAGAGCGTCTGAGTTGCTTGGTCTGTCGGTCCATGATTTCGACAGGCTTTTCCACGAAGTGTAGCGTCTCATTGACCTGAAGATCGTCGAGTGGTATTATTGCGTCGTGGTCGGCTACGCATTTTCGAAGGTTTGAAATATGGAAAGTCGGGTGGACATTGCTGAGTTCCTCCGGTAATTCGAGTTTGTAGGCAACCTTACCGATCCTTTCCAGAATCTTAAAAGGTCCAACAAATCGAGGCGCAAGTTTCCCTCTTTTGCCGAATCGGACTACTCCCTTCCAAGGTGATACCTTTAGGAGCACGTAGTCGCCAACTGCAAATTCGCGGGGCCTGCGTCGTTTATCGGCGTACATCTTTTGTTTGTCCCGGGCCTTCACCAAATTTTCCCTTATCTGGTGGATCTTGTCAGTCGTTTCTTGCAGGATCTCGGGCCCAGTCAATTGGGAATGACCGACCTCGTGCCATACAATAGGCGAGCGACATCTCCTACCATACAAGGCTTCGAAAGGTGCCATTTCGATGCTGGAGTGATAGCTATTATTGTACGAAAATTCGACCAACGGTAGGTGTTTGCTCCAACTACCACCAAAATCGATAACACACGCACGGAGCATGTCTTCAATAGTACGAATCGTTCTTTCCGTCTGCCCGTCGGTTTGCGGGTGGAATGCGGTACTCAAATTCAGCGTCGTACCAAGAGCTGCTTGAAAAGTTTCCCACAATCTCGATGTAAACCGAGCGTCGCGATCAGAAATGATGTCTCGAGGCGTACCATGATTCTTAATGATCTCGTCGGTGTAGATTTGGGCTAGCTTGGCCACCTTGTAGTCTTCTCGTATTGGCAGAAAGTGGGCTGATTTGGTTAGACGGTCGACTATAACCCAAATACTGTCGTGACCTGATGGCGTGGTCGGAAGCTTAGTTATGAAATCCATAGCTATGCTTTCCCACTTCCACACGGGTATCGGCGGTTGTTCGAGTAAGCCTGAAGGTCTTTGGTGTTCAGCCTTGACTCTTGCACAAGTTAAACAGCTACCAACATATAGAGCAATATCCCTTTTCATCCCAGGCCACCAGTACTTGTAGCGAAGGTCCTGGTACATTTTGTCCGCACCGGGATGAATGGAATATCGGGATTTGTGGGCTTCGTTCATGATGATCCTTCGCAAATCTGTCCTCCTCGGAACCCAGATTCGGTCCAGATAATAGAATATCCCGTTGGCTTTGCTCACGAGCTGAGTTCCATCGTGATAGATTCGTTCTTTCTTCAACGTACGCTCGTTGAAGCAAGCGTGTTGTGCTTCGCGGATGAGAGCTTCGAGGTTATACTGAGCCTGGATGTTTCGAACACCTATCACGTAATTCTTTCTGCTGAGGGCGTCTGCAACTACATTCGCCTTGCCTGGGTGATAACGGATCTCACAGTCGTAATCGTTGAGAAGTTCTACCCATCGGCGTTGACGCATATTGAGTTCTCTCTGGTTAAAGATATGTTGTAGGCTCTTGTGATCGGTGAAGATCGTACACTTTGTACCATACAGGTAGTGTCGCCAAATCTTTAAGGCAAAGACAACTGCGCCTAGCTCAAGGTCATGGGTTGTATAGTTCTTCTCGTGGATTTTGAGCTGTCGAGAGGCGTAAGCTATAACCTTGTCTCGTTGCATGAGAACACAGCCAAGTCCAAGGTTTGAAGCATCACAATAGACAACGAAGTCATCGCTTCCGTCGGGCAGTGTAAGAACTGGTGCATGGCACAGCATGTGTTTGAGGGTTTGGAAAGCAGTCTCCTGCGCGGTTCCCCACACAAAAGGCTTGTCTTTATGAGTAAGAGAGGTAAGCGGTACAGCAATCTTTGAGAATCCTTCGATGAATCGCCGGTAGTAACCGGCTAATCCGAGGAAAGAGCGAACTTCTGACGGATTCTTTGGCGTAACCCATCCCTTGACTGCCTCAATCTTTGCAGGATCAACGTGTATACCCCGACTATTCACAATGTGACCCAGAAATTGAACCTCCTCCAACCAGAATTCACACTTGGAGAATTTGGCGTAGAGTTGGTTTCCCTGAAGCAACTCGAGAACCAATCGCAAATGTTGCGCATGTTCGGCCCTCGATCTGGAATAAATCAGGACATCGTCGATAAATACAATGACGAAACGGTCTAAGAACGGTTTACACACGCGATTCATCAGATCCATAAAGACCGCGGGTGCGTTGGTCAGACCAAAAGGCATGACAACAAACTCGTAGTGGCCGTATCGGGTTCGAAAAGCGGTTTTGGGTATGTCTTCCTCTTGAATCCGCAACTGATGGTAGCCTGAACGTAGATCAATCTTGGAGAAACACTGAGCACCTTGTAGTTGGTCAAACAGATCATCGATTCTTGGTAAGGGGTATCGGTTCTTGATGGTCAGCTTGTTCAATTCCCGGTAATCGATGCACATCCGGAACGACCCGTCCTTCTTTTTGACGAAAAGGACTGGTGCGCCCCATGGAGAAGTGCTCGGGCGAATGAAGCCTTTTTCAAGTAACTCTTGGAGTTGGTTTGAGAGTTCTCGCATCTCAGATGGAGCGAGTCGATACGGAGCTTTGGCCACTGGGTTGGCTCCTGGAATAAGGTCGATTCGAAAGTCGATATCACGACTTGGAGGTAATCCAGGAAGATCATCAGGGAACACCTGAGGAAATTCTCGGACAACGGGGACATCCTTGACTTCAACTTTCTTTTTCTTGTCCGTCTCTGCTACAACAATGTTGGCCAAGAAGGCTCGATATTCCTTGCGGAGATATTTGCGAGCTTGAAGACAGGACATGAGCTTGAGATCTTTCGCAGTAGTTTCACCATAAACACATAGAATATCACCACTAGCTAGCACAAAACGAATCATCTTATCGGAACACACAACTTCAGCACGGTTTTCACGAAGAAAGTCCATGCCTATTATGACATCGAAACTTCCGAGCTGCATCGGGATAAGATTGATAGGAAAGATATGGCTGTTGAGCTCGAGAGTACAATCACGGAGCACGGAATTGACGGCGATTGTTCTTCCGGTAGCGACTTCTACTTCGAATGACGACGAAAGGTAAGAGCGCTTACGTCTAAGAAGTTTCTCGAATTCAAAGGACACAAAGCAGTTATCGGCTCCAGTATCAAACAAACATGATGCATATATACCATTCACAAGGAACGTACCATTGACCACGTTGTTATCAGCTTGAGCCTGGCGTGCGTTGATGTTGAAAGTTCTGGCGTGAGCAGCTTGTTGTTGAGGTTGCTGTTGTTGTTGCTGGGGTTGTTGAGCTTCTTGTTTCACCACCCTGTTCGGGCACCGGTTTGCGAAGTGGTTAGGGTCACCACATGCAAAGCAGGTCCGAACATTGTTTGCCGGGGCCTGTGCAGCTTGATGAGCTTGAGGAGCTTGAGGAGCAGGTAGCAGGGCTTGGTTAACAGCGGCTTGAGCTTGCGTTTGACGAGGACCATAGCGGCAGTTTGCAGTGAAATGCCCGTAAACGTTGCAGTGGACACAGAAACGGCAGGCCACACCCACCGGATGATGATAAGAACATGTAGCACAGAGTGGGTGGGGGCCGGTGTACGCACGCTTCGCTGGCGGCGCATTGATCACTGGCGCTGAACGCTGTGGCTGTTGCTGCTGGGCTGGTACAGACTGTAGTGGAGCAGCAGTGGTTGCGGCAGCGCAACTTTTGTTCTTCTTTCTTCTTCTCGAAGACTTGGAGGCTTGAGTGGTGGTGTTGTCGGTTGATGCGGTGGTGACTTGATGCAGGGGCTTGACTTGCTTATCCCAGAAACCAGCCTTCACCCGCTTGTCATTAATCTCAGCGGCGAGCAGGTAGGTCTCCTCAATCGTTGCGGGCTTTGAAGCTAGGACAAAATCCGCTACACAGTCAGGAAGAGCGCGGATGTATTTTTTGATGGTCATGTCGGGAGTCTTGACCTGGTCTGGACAGATGATGCTTAACTGCTTGAAGCGAGCAGTGAGACCGGCGTTGTCACCCTTGTCTTGTTTAATACCCCAGAATTCATCCTCCAACTTATGACGCTCATGGGAGGGACAGTATTCTTCGATCATGATTTCCTTCAGCTTCTTCCATGACAGAGCATAGGCTGCGTCGTTTCCGCGCTTGTTTCTTTCAGCAGTCCACCAGTCCAAAGCACGGGACTGGAAGACGCCAGTAGCATTGAGAGTCCGGAGATTATCTGGGCATCCACTTTGACGAAAGGTGACTTCTATCGAGTCAAACCAGTGAAACATAGCCGTTGGACCATCCTCGCCGGTGAACTCTTTTGGCCCACATGCCTTAAATTGCTTGAAGCTAAAAGCAGTCTTGCTGGATTCTTTCGGAGCATCAGCTTGTGACATCTCAGATGATTTGCTGGCGTTCTCATAAACCTCACTCACGGCCTTCGCCACGGTCTTAGAGATGATAGCAGCCAGACGTCGATCTCTTTTCTCCTGGCGGGTAAGACGCGAGCGTGATCTAGGTTGTCCAGATGACGACATGGTCTGCAATAGACATCGTCACAGGCTCAACACAACGAATTCGAGTCTCACACGTTCTTAGATCTCTAAAGCTTAGAATCACGTCGCATCTCTCGTCACGTAACACACATAATCACATAAGCACATAATCATAGAGGCACATAAGCACAGAAGCAATTAGGGCACATAAGCACAGAAGCAATTAGGGCACATAAGCAATTAAGCAAATAGAGCACTTAATTTCCTAAACACGTACGCAATTTTATCACAGAGGTAGTCAGAAAACAGAAACCTATAACCACAAGTCGAGTGCCGTTCGTTTTGCGTATCGGATAGCACCACATTGTATCGTCTATCTTAGTCGTATAGCGTAGCATAGCACACTGGTTTCGTTTAGATCACATCAACAGGGATTTGAATCGAGATAGAATAGCAACAAAGGTCACGCAGATTGATAACAAATGGAGTAACCAACAAATCTTAAAACACATAAACAGGTAAATCATATAAAATCAACAAAACAACACTCAAAATCGGAAAATGGATTGTCTGCGGCTACTAGACTTTGACTAACCATGGCAATTTAACTATTCACAGTTGACTTGTCGTCACTTTCGACTCTAGGGGACATGTTCCTGCCTCGATTCTTGGGCATTATGCATGCGCATTCTAGGTCATACTCGTGAGTTCAGGTCGTTGGAGTCCGTCAATTGCCTTGGCGAGATAAAATTAAAGTTGGAATAACTGCCAAGGTTAGGGTTTCACCCCTAGCTCAGCAATTTCTTCCTTGTTTTAAGAAAATTTTAGAGGAAAGTTTTCATCAAATTACGGGTTTCAGCCCTAATTTGGTATAATTCTCCCCCATTTGTTGATAGAAAATCGCACAAAATAATCGGCAAAGATTTTGTAATTTAGGCAGGAATTTGCGGGTTTCACTCCTAATCCCGTCCAATTACAAAATTTGGCTCGGAGTTCGGATGTAATGATAGAATAGAAGGAAACAACATAAGATAAGCACGTAAACTTGGTCTCTTGGTTCCTAACTATAGTCTAGGTCTCTAAGACAGCGATCCGGACTAGATCGTGTCTAACCTAATTCCCTATAGTTATGGCTCTGATACCAATCTGTCACACCCCAACCGATGGCGGAATCATCGGGGCGCGGCACTGAGCGAAACAGATTGTTCAGGAGTTTCCACAACAACTATCATACAATTCAGTTATATAACACGTCCCATACCGTGTCCCAAATAATAACAAGTTATCATAGAAATCAACTAAACAATATGGGAACTGTTCCGACAACTCAAATTCTTAATTATTACAAACCGAATTTAAATATTGTTTTAAGACTTCTAGACAGCTAACGGTAGATCTTACTGACTACAGGTGCCAGTACAAGATCTACAGATAATTATGGCCCTGGATCAGGTACGTGGACACTGTCCTAAGGTCACAGGCTCCTAGAAGCTTATTATTGCCTCGCTTCCCTAGCACGCTAGTAGCTTAAACACCTGTCACATACGTTAAAATAAAAGTCAATACATATAATGTAAAGGTGAGTACACAAGTTTGATATAGCATATAAAGTTCGAATAGTTTACGCATAACCAAACACGTACACAAGGGCAAACGATGCATGTAAATTATCAACATGGGACCATCGATACCAACGACTTCGAGTTGACTGTCCGAGACAGTTCGCGATACATGATTACCACTGTAATCCATGCAAGTAATTGTCCTTAGCAACCCCCGTGTGAACGGGTGCTGAGTCCAAACTATAGTACTACGTTGCTAAAGCAGGTAGATAGCACTCCACGTGTAAACATAATAAACAGCAATCATTTAGACAAGTAATACATGCAAGTAGGTTAGCGTTCAAATAGTTTGTGTTGTTTGTGAATTTGATAGATTACGTATGTAACACCCAAAAGTGCTGAAAGCAAAAAGGGATCGAGTATACTCACAGTGGTTGATCGTGGATTGAAGGGAGCACTGAGAATAGGTTAGCCTGAATAGTTCGATAACACAACGATGAGTTACGCGGAAAAGTAAACAATGTACTTGGATCGAGTAGGCCATTCGATCGGACAGCAGTTCGATCGAGTGGGCTGTTCGATTGGTTTGAAAGTCCGTTCGAACATCCATTCGATCGGCCGGCTGGCTCGATCGGCTGGTTCCTTCAAGTGGATTGTTTCTTCCTTTGATGTGAAGGATGTGTTTGTGTATGATGGTTTGTACTACCTTTCAGGTTGGCCGATCGAACAGCTGTTCGATCGGTTAGCCCAACCGATCGGCTAGCACTTCATTGTTTTCAAATATGTCACTCGATCGGTTGGCATGTTCGATCGGGTGACATTCCAATGTTTCGAAAAGTCTAAGTGTTTTGAAGTATAGTATCTCATGATTCGAGCAGTAATGATTACAATCGAGTGGCGTAGTCGATCGAACAGTACCTCGTCAATACTACACTTCATGAGTTTGTGGGACTAAGTGCTAGTCGATCGGTTAGCCTAGTCGATCGGCTGGCATAGTCGTTCGGTTGGGCTGTTCGATCGAACAGCCTAGCCGTTCAGCCAGCTTCTCGATTCGGTTAACCTTTCACTTAACACTTGGTTATTCCCGTTAATTGTTGATGTTTTAGAAATATTTTGACTACGAGTTGAACCACAAAGCTGAAGTCCCTACTTAGTCTACTGACTCGAGCAGGAATCACCCGAACCCGGTCAGAGACGGTTTGGAACCTAAGTTTAACGTTTAACCCGAAATCGGTATATCTCTCGGTAGAACCCGAATCTTGAACCATGTGTTTGTTTAGATTGATTTGTAAATCGGTTCAAGTCCCGTTTTCACCTTTTTGAGTGTAAAAGAGTTGAAAGATAGATGAAAACCCATCTTCCAATCCTTTTCCACCGTGAAATGTTAAGATCTTTGGAAGATTTTAGGTTATTTATGTGGAAGTCGGTTAGATCTAAGTTATTCATGGTGGAATGATGCCAAAACTTAGTGTTCTTGAAGAACACATGATGACATCACCCAAGAACACCTAGATCTTGGTGATTTCATGGATGAAATCCGAGTTTTGAAAGATAGAAAGATGGAGAATCGATTAATGAACAAAAACGTACAAGGATTAGAGCGAAATACTTACCGGTTTGAGAGAAATCTGAGATTTAGTGAGAAGAAGAGGCTGGTCGGTCAGAGCTTTTCCAAAAGTGGAAAGTTTGACAAGGACAGCCCTATTTATATGCTTCCAAAAGAGGAAAGGGTCAGCTGATCGAACAGCATCCCTGATCGAGCAGCTGTCCGATCGAACAGCCTGTCCGATCGGCTAGCCTGTTCGATCAGGTTGCCCTGTTCGATCGGCTTTCCTGGTTTTTGAGTGTTTCGCGACGATTTTTGATATTTCGAGTTCGATGAACGATGATTTGAGAATGATAGAATTCCTAATCAAATTACTTTTAGTCTCAACTACTATATCTAACATACGAGCATCCTTACAACCATTTCGGGTTCGATTTCCATTGAGTTTGATTCACCTTTGAGTCTTGATTGATTTGATTGATTCACCACACACTTAACATAAAAGTAAACATGCACAAGTAACACATAAGGCACACACACACGTATAAAAAGTACTAAAATCCCCACACTTGAGTTTGATGATTGATTTGATTAGCTTGATTATTGATTGACTAGCTTTATTGCGTTGTTACTTCCTATCATTCACAGTCGGTCGTTGATTCACAGTTCGATTATCATCCGATTAGTTTGATTATACAACACTTACTCCAAATAATATGAAAAATCAAAATGAAACTAAAATGAAATTAATCTTTATTAATCTTTAATTCCAATAACAGTCAACACTTGACTTTGACTTTGACTTTTGGAAAACACGGGGTGTTACATTTCAATCCTTTTCCACCGTGGAATGTTAAGATCTTTGGTAGATTTTAGGTTGTTTATGTGGAAATCGGTTAGATCTAAGCTAATCATGGTGGAATGATGCCAAAACTTGGTGTTCTTGAAGAACACCATGATGACATCACCCAAGAACACCTAGATCTTGGTGATTTCACGGTTAAAATCCAAGTTTTGAAAGATAGAAAGGTGTAGAATCATTAAATGAACAAGATCGTACAAGATTTAGAGTGAAAACTTACCGGATTGAAGAGAAATCTGAGAAATAGTGAAGAACAAGGGGCTGGTCGGTCAGAGCTTTCCAAAAGTAGAAAGAATGACAATGACAGCCCTATTTATAGGCTTCCAAAAGAGGAAAGGCCCAACCGATCGGCCAGAATTCCTGACCGAATGGGCTGCTCGATCGAACAGCATGTTCGATCGGCTAGCCTGTTCGATCGGTGGTCCTGTTCGATCAGGATGTTCCTTTTTGAGAGTTTCGTGATGATTTTTGGTATTTCGACTTCGATGAATGATGATTTGAGTATGATAGAGTTTCTAATCAAATTACTTTTAGTCCTAACCACTATATCTAACATATAAGCATCCTTACACCACAATTCGGGTTCGGTTTCGATTGAGTTTGATTAACCTTCGAGTTTCGATTTGATTCGATTGATTCACCACACAACACAACGTAAATAAACATGCACAAGTAACACGTAAGGCACACACACACGTATAAAGTACCAGATTCCCATTATTTGAGTTCGATGATTGATTCGATTAGCTTGATTATTGATTGATTAACTTTATTGCATTGTTACTTCCTATTGTTCACAGTCGATCGTCGATTCGCGGTTAGATTACCGATCGATTAGTTTTGATTATACAACACTTACTCTACATAATAAAATAAAATAAAATTAAAATAACTTTAATTCCAATAACAGTCAGCATTTGACTTTGACTTGACATTTTGGAAAACACGGGGTGTTACAGCTAATCTCTTACATCACTTGGTGAAGACAAGTCTTTAATGTATTACTTTTGATTTTTAATCTTTTGGCACTTTTTATTTGGGTTTGTATTAATGACTTTAATAACTAGTTTCTTATGTTGAAAGTGAATTTGCTTTACCATTTCTTCATTATGTCATTGATCTGCTCATTCATGTCTTTACGGTCTATAAAGCGCGTTAACTACCTGGAAGGGGTTTAGGAGGTTGGTTTGGTAAAGTTCTTGTCTCGTTCAGTGTATAGATCCTGTGAGGACCTGGTTCAAGCTTACTAGGACCTCCTTCAATGCCCAACGGTATTGGATGGCGGGGGTGCGAATAGCTTGAACCCCTCATATGTAAACTACTATTAATACTTTAAACCGGTTTCTTGGGATTGTATCCTAGCTGACTCAAACCACTTAGCCGAGGGTAACGTCAACTTCAAAAGAGGGGCCTACTACTTTTCGCATTAATAACTTACTTAATTGTCTTTCAATATTCCGACCCTTTGGGATTATATCTCTACTAACTCAAACCACTGGGTTGAGGGTAACGTCACCTTCAAAAGAGGGGCCTACTACTATAACTAAGATAATCTCTTAAAAAGTCCGAAAGTGCGAAAATCATCAAAGGGTACATTAAAGATGAGTTGGATCCAAGTGATTCTATCTTTTCTATTTGTTTTTCTTTTTATTTATCTTTTCGTTTTTAGTTTTACTTTCATATTTTAAAAACTCTTTTCTCGAAAATTTAGATTGATTAGACGTTGGCGATAAACCAGTATTAAAAGCTCTTGTGTCCTTGGACGACCTCGGTATCTTACCAACACTATACTACGCTCGCGGTGCACTTGCCCAAGTGTGTGTTTATAATATCATGTTTTATAAATTTAAAACTTGACTAATGCATAAAATGGGCTTAAAATATTAATAAATCATATCACGCTTAACGCACACCAGTGATTCAGGTCAAACTGAAATGATTAATTTGAGATGCATGGAAAAAGAAGCAAACTACGATCAACAAAGATAAAAGGGAGGTGCAAATTGTTATAAAGGGCGCTAAGGACTGTTCAAGGTGGGATCACTGTGACAACTTATATGGGAAAAGGTAAATAAATCCATTTATCTCTAAACAACCTTAAAATAGTTTATAAAAAAGAATTCATCTATAGCTTTTAGTAACATATAAGTGGTGTCACTAATACGTTTGTACGTGTGGGAGTTACATAGGAACAGTTCGAGGGGAGGTGGGCGAGGAGTGGAGCAACCGACATGGGAGACACGAGCGTTGTGATCGCGAAATCGAGGATGTAGAGATGCCTCTTGGGTTCATCGGAATATCTACACCGAAACGTCGTCAAAGTTGGAATGTTTTGTTTGTTTTGGAGTTTTAATGTGATGAATAATGTGCGGGTGCTTTTATGTTGAGCATTGGCATGGTGTTGTAAACAAATGTTTTCATGCATGTTTGGTTTTTGGTATTGAACTTTCATATCAATTAAAATATATAACATATATTACGTTGTCAGGTTATTTATTTGTTGTTTTTGGTTGTACTAGCGAGATTCAACCCATCCTTGCGACGGGAATTCCATCAGTGTGTGGGTTTAATTCAATACGGTATCGACATATGCAATAGCCAAAAAAGGAAATTGCAACATAATCAAAACATTATCTACACATTTCGGTTTGTTGGTAAAAAAGAAAGTAACAATCAAACAATTATGATATTCATAAGCTACCGAAACTCATAATCTGTGTGTTTTGGCGAGATATTAAAATCAGGAAAGCTCGCTTTCTACGACTACACATATAAGTATTTTTTATAACTGTTTCATTACACAAAACTTGCATGGTGTAACTGTGAATGCATATGTCTGTAGCTTCCGTCTTGTATCGAGTCTTAGTTATAGTTGATTATTTGTAATTGTATGTAATCCGTTACGAACTGAAAGGTGTTTTGATGTAATAGTCCTTTCGTACGAATGGAGTCCATTCGTACGGATGGACACTTTAGTTGGTTCGTACGGATCAATGTTGATCCGCTCCTAGGTTCGTACGAAGGGACGAGGTCTAATATAGGAGTGTTGGGGTCTTCATTTGTACAACTTTGACAATAGAGGGGAAACTCTGTCAAATCTTTTCAGGGTCTGTAAAGTGTTTCTAATCAATGAAAAGATCTTTCCACGGTATCTTTGTGATTATGTCTACTTATTACACGGATTCCGCACGTGATAGTAGGATCTAGGAAGCCGGTCGGAGAGTACATCGAGACGAAAACGATCCTCACAAGTGGTATTAGAGCTTGGAGACCGGATTCGAAGACGAGGATCACTTGATACCAGAGATTACTTCCAGATTCAAGCCGATTTGGATCTGCATTTTTCACACTTCTACTCATTCTTCTTTTTCTTAACTTTCTTAGACTTTAAACTCAAAATTCACGTCGAATTCATGGACAAATTTGGCTGAATTTTTGATATGCTGTGCGAAACTGGGGTTTAATCAATCCTCTAAAAAATCAGATCAAAGTTCGACCTAAATCACGTAAAAATCTTGAAAAAACCATGAAAAACACAACTTGGGTGTTTGCAGAGTAGATCCGTACGAATCAAGTTAAACAGTTGTGATTTTTGCTAAGTGTTCAAGTGCATAATTACGGATCAGCAATCATGATCCGTTCGAATCAACTAAAAGCAGGTTTTGAAAGATTTGAGTCCATTCAAATGAATCAACTTGATTCGTACGAACGCATTGGTTAAAGTCTGTTCAGTAGAATTATGCTTGATCCGTACGAATCAACAATTCCAGATTCGTACGAACGGACAGTGTTTGTTATTTTCAATCTTGATTTGACCAAGGTTTGACTTTTGCAGGAATTCATCATGGAGAACGAGTTTTATAATGAGTTCTTTGATGCATTTACAACTTCAGAAGCACCCGCTTCAACTTCCAATCCGAAAAAACATGACGAGTGTTATTTCCGAAACCTTGAATGTTGATAACGCTTACGGTGCCTACCAGAAACCACCAAAGCTGATATTGAAGATTACAACAGGTGGAAGGGCAGATTCGAGAACTGGTTGAAAGCTTACGTGTATGAGAGATGGAAATCGATTCAGAAAGGATATACAGTTCCAAGTTTACCGTATACTAAGTTGGGAAAAAGTGATCAAGATCTTTTCTCTAGTGAACAAAAGGCTATTGCACTCATTCATATTTGGGTCAGGTTACGGATTAACCCAAATCTTATTTGGGTCGGGTTACGAATATAGGCAAAAGATCAAATACAAATAATCTTAACATACTAAACATACAAATTGAAGGAAAACTCAAAAAGACAAGGTGGCATTTTTGTAATTACCACCAACTATCAAAGTTACTATACAAATGTGAACTCAACCAAAAATACCTAAAAAACACAATTTTTTTTAACATTTTTTATTAAAAAATCGCTACATTTCGTTAGCAATTTTTTTTTTTTGCTGCTACTAAAAGTAGCGATTTTTTAATAAAAAATGTTAAAAAAAAATAAAATAATTTGTGTTTTTTATTTTTTTATTTTTTTATTTTTTTATTTTTTTAGGTTTTTTTTTTTTTTGGGGGGGGGGGGGGGAGGAGGGGTTAGGTTTTTTTTAGATATATTTGTAGAGTAACTTTGATAGTTATTGATAATTACAAAAATGTCACATTGTCTTTTTGAGTTTTCCTTCAATTTGTATGTTTAGTATGCTAAGATTATTTGTACAAAAACTTTACCCTACGAATATAATTCCTATAACAAAAAAAAAAACCCGAATAACCTGATTAAAAAACCCGCAGAACACCCCTAGGTGACGACAATGATGTAGCGAAGTTGGTATCAACCCTCACATGCATACCCAAGTTGGAATACATAATTTAGGTTTAAAAAATGGAATTTACCCTTTATATTATCATGGATTTTCACAATTTAGGTTTAAAAAATGGAATTTACCCGTTATATTATCATGGATTTTCACCAAAGTGTAGCATGACCAATTTCAAATTACAAGCATAAAAAACAGTCTTTTGATATAAGTTGCTTATTTATACTTTTGTTATAAAAGTGAACAGTTGATAACATCGTTTATATATTTTGGGTAGGATAAATATATGATAATTATTTTAAATTCTTATATTAGCTGGAAAGTTGTTAGTTGCAGACTTATGGCCTTAAAAGTGATTAAATCCAATACACATAAAGTCATAAACCTAACGTGTTAAGGTATAATCCAAATGTTAAGCAAGGTTTTTTTTTTCCGATTTAAAAAGAAAAGAAAAAACGTTTTGTAAATTCAAAATTGATTTTTATAACGAAAGCTAAGAAAATTTGTATTTTAATAAATACAAAACAAAGAATCAAAATTCAAATATGAATTATTTCCCTTATTTCAAGTTCGAATGCAACCTACTATTTGTAGGGTCAATAACCAAATGTTTAGTATGTGTTCTATTAAAAATATCGTTTATCTTCGTTTATTTAGCAAGCAAACAATAACAAACAAATGTTTTATTTATTTAATTAAACGTAAGGATCACATCCCTAATTTGTTCTTTCATGTTAGTGGGACTACTTAACCTACAAAAGCATTGTGGGGGTAAAAACATTTTTCTTTTGTCCTCTAGGGGTTACTTAGCACCATAATAAATATTATGAGGCTACTTAATCTATAAAGCTGATGTATATAGTTTTCATGTCCTTATACCGGAAATCATTGCTGGAAAGAGTTACATGAAATATCGACCAAGTAAAGCTTACTTGTCTTCTTAATTTGCTAAAACTCTTTTTTTGGTAAGTGCTACCCGTGTCCCTTCTAGCTAAAGCCCGTTATCTACTAATGTTTATTGTTTTATGGTCGTTGCTAACTTGGCAGATTTGGTAGACCCGATATTGGTTCTGATTTCAACAAAAAACGAGTCATTGAGAATGATTAACATGGTTTTATTGTGCACTAATTAAAACCCAACGCTTAGGCCTACAATGTATCAAGTAGCGAATATGCTTGAGGTTCGTACGAAAGTCAAGGAACCAAACATGACTCAATTAATGTCTGTTTTGAAGTTCTTGGAGATGCATCATCTTCTAGCTCACATCTCTTTTCTAATAGTCAAATTTTGAAGATTAATGTTAACTCATATTGAGTATAGCACTATTATTTTTATGCGCTTTTGGTAACGGGGTTGCTAGTATATCGCTTAGACCATCCGTAATGGGGCTCTATATCACACCTACCTCTCCCATAGCACCCCATGGCGCCCCTGAACACCATTACGGGGGCCGCCATGTGCTAAAAATCCCCCTCCTCGCGAAAATTTTCACGGTGTTGCCCATTCTTCCCTACTCACACACATATATATACATGAATATATATATATATATATATATATATATATATATATATATATATATATATATAGGTGGCTGCTAGAATGAGAACCACCCCGAGTTATAAGAACCGCAAGAACTACACCCCACGGAGCGCCGTTCGCCATGATTTTTTTTTTACAAGTAGATGTGTGTATTATAAACACAGCCGTAAAAAATCATGGCGAACGGCGCTCCGTGGGATGTAGTTTTTTACACCACAAGTTTGGTGTTTTTTAATTTTTTTTCTTTTTTCTTTTTTTTTTCACCAAACTTGTGGTGTAAAAAACTACACCCCACGGAGCGTCGTTCGCCATGATTTTTTTACGGCTGTGTTTATAATATACACATCTACTTGTAAAAAAAATCATGGCGAACGACGCTCCGTGGGGTGTAGTTCTCGCGGTTCTTACAACTCGGGGTGGTTCTCATTCTAGCGGCTCCCTATATATATATATATATAGGGAGGGGCTCATGCGAGAACCACCCTTATTGTGAGAACCTTGAGAACCAATGTGAACACAACCTAAAATAACTAAAAAAAACCTAACCCCCCCCCCCCCAAAAAAAAAAACCTAAACCTAACCCCCCCCCCAAAAAAAAAAAAAACTAAACCCCCCTCCCCCACCCCCCAAAAACCTAAACCCCCCTCCCCCAAGCTAAAATGCTAAAAACTAAACCCCCAAAAAACCTAACAAAAATCTAAAAAAAAAATCTAAAAATTTTTTTTTGAATTTTTAAATATTTTCCATGTTAAAATCGCTACTTTTAGAAGTCAAAAAAAAAATTTTTTTTTTTTTTTAAAATTAAAAAAAAAATTTTTTTTTGGTTTCGAAAAGTAGTGATTTTTTTATAAAAAATATTAAAAAATTCAAAAAAAATTTTTTTTTTGTGTGATTTTTAGCTATTTTTATGCATTTTTGGTGTGTTCACATTGGTTCTTGCGGTTCTCATAATAAGAGGTGGTTCTCGCATGATCTTCTCCCTATATATATATATATATATATACTAGCTTATATCCCGTGTGACACACGGGTTCAAAAAATAAAATTTAAAACATATTAATAAACATGATGTATGATTTTTTTAAAGAATAGAAAAAAACATGTAACCAAGTAATTTAAAATAATAATGTTTTGACGCTTGTCAGTTCAATTTTTAATTTTATGAACACAAATTTCAATTTAGTAAGTTGTTCAGGAAATATAAGTCGACATCTTCATTTTTTTAGAATGTCCTCTGAAATGTTTGTTTATAGTATGAAATAATAGAAATTAATGTTAATCTAAAATAAAATAATAAAAAAAGAAAATAAATAACAAACTAAATAATCTGACATGAAAGATGTGCAAAAAAAATATATAAACATACGTTACAAATTTCTAAAAACTTCGTTGTATAAAACATTTGATGTTGTATTTGAAAGATTACCATCACTATCTAGCATAACAACTTTGAGGCCATCTCGTCTTGTAACTCTTGCATCAACATGTTACCTAATTCATTTAAAAGATGCTCAAACTTGGGAAACCATCTTCGGATAACATTGGCTTGCATCTTTGTTCCCTACAACATAAAAGATGAAAAATATAATAACTGACAAAATGTGAAATATTTAAAAATTAGATTTTTGAAACATATACCTGTTCGTCAACCACAATCATTTCGATCGAGTAAAACTATTTTGGATTGTTATACATGGGTTGCTTCCATAACCGGAGTATACGAACCTTCACAATGTAAACACGACGAGCCAAATCCAAGTCCTTCAAATAGGTGATGTTACTGTACCATAAAATATATAGAGAAAGTATAATGTACTTCAAGGCTTAACCTACATTAACATACATGACAAAAAATATAACGTGCGTTATTATCATAGAACGTGCGTGATTATAGTCCCATGCGTGATTATGTGGTCCCATGCGTGATTATGTGGTCCCATGCGTGATTATACCCTTGATCCAACGGTTACCATTGTCTCCTACGTGATGTATGATAAGGCTTTTTGTATGTTAACCTTACTCAAATATATATTTAGTATTAATTATAAAATATGATATGAATGTGTAAATTATGATATGCAAAGTTATTAGAGATGTACCCGTGCTCCATGAGTTGAGAGTTTGACAAGCAAAATAGTAAAATGCAAGAATGTAATTTTGGATGTTGAAATATGAGAGTTGTGGTAGTCTTTATAAATAGCTGGTGATGAAACAAAACAACAAATCTATTTGAGGGTATATGAAAGTATACATAAAAGGTTAAGTTTCTTGATTAGGTAGTTAGATAACTAAAATGTGAAACAATTTGAAATGTATAATCTCTCTTTATAGTTGACCAACATTATCTATTTCAAAACTGATCTAAAAAGTATTATGTTGCAGAAAGTAAGAATCCATTTATGTAAGGTCAAATGGAGAGAGAAGACCTTTGAGAAGGTCAAACTTATAGGTCAAAGTAAGGACACATGGTTTGTTTTGTTTTACAGCTTTTTTTACTTTAGGAATGATGAAAAGTAAAAAAAGTGAACAATTTTTTTGGGAAGAGATTTATTACCATGTTGATGCAAAGTCAAAAAGAAAGTCACCGGTGGCGTCAATAGCTGCCGAAATTACACACCATTTATATAATTTAAAAACTATATGAACTAAAAAGAACAAAAAATCGTTATTTCTTATATATAAAATAATCATCTTTGCAATAAATTCTTACCAACAGGTCAGATGAGACTTTTCCTTCAGCTTGAAATGCCTGAGCAGAAGCTTTCAAATCTCTCGTTACCAAATAATCATGTATATAAACATCTAACCTGCTAATGAAACAAAAAAAAAAAACAAATTTAAAGACTAAAATAGCCAAATAGTTACACAAAATGTAAACATTTGATGAAGAGACGTAAGAAAAAAAATAACTAAATCAAAAATTAGAAATTTATTTCTTTGAACCATGTGTTTTCCTTCAAAATGCATCAATGGTGAAGCTACCAAGTAAACATAACTTACCAAATATAACTTTTTTCAAGTAAACAGAAAGACAAATAAATGCAAAAGCCCTAGAACAACAAAAGGGGCAAAAATAAAGAGGGAATATAAAATTGCTAAAAATATTCAGAAAAGAACAATTAAATAGTTATTTATTATGTATAGATCGAGTCATTATTGTTTTCAGTTTATTAAGTTTTATGTTTCTAATTTTATCACCATAGTTATTTCATAACAACTAATCAAGAAAGAACTTGTTGTTGACTCTCGTATAATATATATGTAACCTTAACTATCCCATTTGAGTATCTACTAAAAAGATGTCCCCTGTAGTAAATGAGAAAGTCCACAGCTCCACTGGCATTGTATTATGCCTCCAAAAGTTGTGTGTGGACACAAAATATTCAATGTTAATGAAATGATGAGTTGAGTTTCGCAGTCAAACAAACTACTTGACTCAAAAGTAATATAAATATTATAAATTTCTAAGCGGACCGTTTCAACAGCTAATATTTCTAATCGAATCGTTTCGACCAGTAACGTTTCTAATCGAACTGTTTCGACCCGTAACGTTTCGACCAGCCCCGTTTCTAATCGAACCGTTTCGACCCGTAACGTTTCGACCCGTACCGTTTCTAAGCGAACCGTTTCGACGCGAACGATTTCGACGCGAACCGTTTCGACCCGTACCGTTTCGAACCGAACCATTTCGACGCGAACCGTTTCAACCCGTACTATTTCGACGCAAAAATATTACTATTCCATTGAAATTAAAGCTAAAACCAGATCCAAAAAATTAAGTTAATCATGACCAAGCACCACCCCAATCGAGAATCGATATTCAGTAGAAGCAACAATCATCATGGAGAATCCTAGGATTTTTTTAAGATTTAATGTTGCAAAAAGACGTACCCAGATCTAAACCTAGGATGTCACTACCTTCATAAAATAAGCACCAACACCATTTTAACATATATCAGTGCCACCACCATCTTTGAATCCCATCAATTTATTAAGAATGACAACTTCTTTCAACCCAACCCGACCCGAAACCCGTTCCGACCCGAAACCCGTTCCGACCCGAAACCCGTTCCGACCCGAAACCCGTTCCGACCCGAAACCCGTTCTGACCCGAACCTGTTTCAACCCAAACCCGTTTTGACCCGAACCAAAACAACCCGTTTTTTAATTGACACGTTTTGACCCGAACCCGTTTTGACCCAAACCCATTTTGACCCATGACCCAACCCGACCCGTTTTCCAGGTCTAATGAAAAGTAATAAGCTTGACCACACAAGTCAAAGGTTACATCTTGAAGTTAAATAAAGGATACTCCTTATATTACCTCGAGTGTATCATCTGACCCATAAATGCTTCTGACAATATTTTTCCAACAAATATATCAATGAATAAGAACACCCAAGCTACCTTTTACATTCTGCAAAGAATGAATGTATTATCAATAATAACACCAAATTCAACCTTGAGTTTTTGGTTGATTTATTTCGCAAGGTTTAAGAAAATGCTTAGAGTCAACCAGTTCATCAAATGATACCTTTGGAAATGATTCTAAGAATGATTTAGGAACACCTATATCAGCTAAAGCAATGTTGCTAATAGCCATTGCAGTAAATCTATTAGAGTCAACAGTGGCATACTTTATCCAAGCTGAAAGTTGATCAACATAAACTCAAATGATGTGCTCGAATTATAAGGAACTACGGAATTCTCAACAATACTATAGATACACATTTAAATCACCTATCAGCGATGGCCATGAAATAGCGGGTGCTATTTCATTTCTAGCGATACAGTAGAAGAAAATTTTAGAAATATTATACATGTAGATTTTATTAAAATTCCTGTAAATATGGAAGAAATACGCTTCTTTTTTCATTCCTAGAATAAAAGTTGTTACCAAACGATACCGGCATTTTCAAGATCTGGGCCAGCAACAACATTATGCCCAAGCTTAATCCCCGGTAAATATTTCACATTTTCCTGTTAATCAACAAAAAAAATAAAACTTTCGGACAAATCAAAACTTTCAGACGAAAAATACAATCTTGAAAAATAATCTTGAAAATTGGGGGAAACAAAAACAATTACATTGGTTCGATTGATGGCATCTGTGAGTTTTTCACCACAAGGCAATATTTATTCAAACACCCACATCTTCACTTCATCTAAAAATTCAAGATCAAACATAATTTTTCACGAACACATTAAAAAAATAAGAAATGCAAATGAATCCAATATCAACAAACCATGAAAAGATGAGAGCTTTAACGTGTTGGAGGCAATGAGTTTGGAAGCAACACTGCCCCAATTGCCACTTCCGATGATTCTTTGACTTTGAATTTTGGTGGGTGTTCATCATTGTTGTTAACAGGGGCCATGGATGAAAATAACACTACACACAAATTCAGAGTTAGAACCTAACCTAAACCTAATAAACATCCAATCACCAACCAATTAACTTCAAATTTAGCTCTAAAACATTCTGATTATACATAATTCAACATAAACACGTGCAATTAGAACAAAATTAGGTCAAAAACTGCAATAGATACCTGAAATTTGAAGTTTCCGGTGACGAATGAAGTTGGATGCTCCGCTAAATCACAAACTTCACCTAATTAGGGTTTAATAAAGTTGAAAGCAACTGATCTGGAAGGTTGGTAGAAGATTGATGATGAAATGATACCTTATTGAACTTACGTGGGCTAATGAGAATATATCTTATATGTGGAACACAAGCTTGCAATGATTTTACCCCAAATAAATCGAAGTAAATCAACAGAAATCGAACCTCCAAATACCTGTTAGATTGCGATGAAGGTGAAGAGTAGAAAAAAATAGATCTTTGATGTAGGAGAAGCATCTTACAATTGACTGAGAGGAAAAAAATAGATTGAGAAACGGCTGAATATTTTAGGGAGAAGATTAGGGTTTGGAGGAATACATGAAACAAAAAAAGCCCAGTTTTGAAAAAGGAGACGTGGACAAGCTTAATAAAGAACACGGTAGCAAATGAAAGGAGAAGGGGACATGTGTCTCAAATGAATGTGGAGGGGACATGTGTCCCAACCTTGTTCTTTTATTAAAGATAGAGATATAAAGCCTCATACATATATATCACCACTACACTCTCAAGTTATATAAAGCCACATAAACAGGGGCGGACCTACCCACTTGGGTGGGTGGGCAGCCGCATCCCTTGTAAAAAAAGGTTTTAGGGTTATATATCGCGTAAAATCTCGACCGCACCCCTTGAAAATTTTCAACCGCACCCTTTGGAAATTTTCAACCGTCCCCTTTAAAAAAACCTTATGAATTTAAAAAAAATGTAAACATTTATTTTTATTAAAATATAACCTAGTATATATAATTATTCTTTAACCACTTCACTTAACAATTTAACCCAATAACTTTCGCTTAACAATTTAGCCATCAGCCCACTAAACATTCCACTGTAACCCAAACCCAATTAACCCAATTAAATTTGAAGTTAAATAAAATAACCCAACTCAATCACCCCTTCCAATTCTTTCTCCCACTCTCCCTCTTTTGATCGCGCAGCAGCCGACGCATGAAAGCAGTCAACAGGCACGACGGCAATGGCTGCATTCTCACCGGAAAAGCTTGATTCCGGCCACACCACCACCTGGAATACAAAATTTAACGAGGTACCTTCGTTTTTATTTTATTTTTTGTTGTTTTATATGGTTTTTAGGAGAGATAGAGTTATAGAGATATTAAAAGGGTTTGAAATTTTATGTGTTTTGATGAATTTTTTTTGCTGTTCTAGACTTTAGTAGCATGATTTTGTTGTTTTGATGTTTTTTTGTTGTTCTAGACTTTGCTAGGGCTTGAAAATTAAAATTGAAAATTATGGATCGATTTATATGTGATAGATACCATGAGTAGGGAAGTTTTTGGCGAGATTTCTCATGAGGAACCATTAGAAAAGTAACTCTAGATGATGTTTTGCATAGATTTCAAAAAATGAAAACATGTAGGGCACAATTTTAAACATGTTTATAGTGACGTTTGACGTGTTTTTGATGGTTATATAAATTTTAGTTTGATATTCTTTTGTTTTACATGACCTGACCCGATATGAAACGATTTTTTTATATATACCCAAGGGACTAAAATCTTTAAAAATATTCTACCCCCATAGAAAAATTTCTAGGTCCGTCACTGTATATAAAACCCCTCTCTTATGTGTTTGGTTAGTTATCGCATAACGCCCCAGAGTTTTATAACTAAACATCGCCACACATCGCCTAATGTCTGTTCTCGGATTTTTCAAATCAGATTCAACCACAACCAAATACTAATGCCGATTTTAACATACTTTGGTGATGGGACATTAGAAAAATGAAAAAAAAAGGAAAAGAAAAAGATATTTATCTAGATTTGCTAACATGGGGCATTTCCGTAAATTCACCATTCAAATCGTAATATCATTCCGTATTGTGGATCTGAAGTTGTCTGTACTACATACAATAAAGACCAACGCGTACGCGTCGCAATTTCTTCATTACTCATTTTCTCCACACCTCGACGGTGTAAACCCTAAGTAAGGTTCGTCCCCAATTTTCAATAATATCTTCAATTATTCAGTTCTAATTCCATCTCATATGTTCACCTATTACATTCAATTGTCTTCATTTTCGATAATTAATTGAAATCAGCTCTCATTCAACCCGATCTGTAATAATTTCTTCAATTCAAACATTTAATTGTGATATTAAGTTGATATATAGTTGTTACTGCTCAAATTTTCTACTTTTGTGTTATGGATCTGGAAATATGAATGCATGATGTGGTACTAGAGATCGATCGATTGATTATTGTAGCCGATGAACCTTTGATTACTTACAAATTGTGATTTCTCATTGTTTATATGTTTCGTTGATTTGCATGTCCATGATAAGCCTAAAAATCAAAATTTATTTTGCATTAGATGATAAAATTTGTATGAATTGCTTGGTTTTATTGAATCTTGATGAAATAATGTTTAATTTATTACATTTTTTGGGGCTGTGAATATGTATTCAAGTTTAGGAAATAGTTCAAGGAGGTTTTATTGAACCTATATAGATTTTATCTGGATCTCGTGACCGGTTTTGTCCTGGAAGGCGGAAGTTCGTATGAATTGCTTGCTTTTGTAGTAAAGTTGACTTATGTAGTTTGTATGACTATAGGTATCTAGCAAGGCCATAAATCAGTTTTAAATAGATACAGACTCTAGATGTTTCGTTTATGGTTGATACATAAGTTTATTGTGCCTGTTTTCCGGTAGAACTTTTTAACTATGGCTAATTATGCCACATTTTGTAACAATAATTGCTTTCTTTTTTTAATTTGTTTGAAAAAACTGGTTTGCAGTTCTGATTTGATAAAATGGGAGGTGGTTTTCGAGTGCTACATCTGGTCAGGCCGTTTCTTTCCTTTTTACCGGAAGTGCAAAGTGCAGACAGGAAGGTTCCCTTCAGAGAGAAAGTCATATACACTGTCATCTCTCTTTTCATCTTTCTGGTGTGCAGCCAGCTTCCTCTGTATGGCATACATTCAACAACGGGTGCAGACCCTTTCTATTGGATGCGTGTTATTCTGGCCTCAAACCGTGGGACCGTCATGGAACTTGGTATTACCCCTATTGTGACTTCTGGGTTGGTTATGCAGCTGTTAGCTGGGTCCAAAATCATCGAAGTTGACAACAATGTTCGTGAAGATCGTGCACTATTGTAAGCATCTTCTTTCATATAAATAATCTTTACTATTTTTTACCATGTTTTTAATAAAGTCTTTATAAACTTGTGATTTTTCCAGGAATGGTGCGCAGAAGTTGTTGGGTATCTTGATTGCGGTTGGTGAGGCTGTTGCGTATGTTCTGTCCGGAATGTACGGCAGTGTAGGTCAACTTGGTGTTGGAAATGCTATTCTTATTATCGTTCAACTATGTTTCGCTGGGATTATCGTCATATGTTTGGATGAACTTCTTCAAAAAGGATATGGTTTAGGCTCCGGTATTTCATTGTTCATAGCTACCAATATCTGGTAAGCCTGTAATCTTTACATTGTGTATACTCACAGACTCATGTTATTCCTCAACTCATACGTTCTTATTAATTATTCAGTGAAAGCATTATCTGGAAAGCGTTCAGCCCTACGACAATTAACAGCGGGCGTGGTGCTGAGTTTGAGGGTGCGGTTATTGCGCTGTTTCATCTTCTGATCACTAGATCGGATAAAGTCAGAGCACTTCGGGAAGCTTTCTATCGGCAGAATCTACCTAATGTGACTAATTTACTTGCTACTGTTTTGATCTTCCTCATTGTCATCTACTTCCAAGGCTTCCGTGTCGTTTTGCCTGTGAGGTCCAAGAATGCCCGTGGGCAACAAGGATCTTACCCCATTAAGTTGTTCTATACTTCCAACATGCCTATTATTCTTCAGTCTGCACTTGTGTCCAACCTTTACTTCATCTCTCAGGTATTCTATTTATATCATGGCCGGTAGAATTGAACTAGCTCTGTTACGTGTGTTGATACCAACTGCATGCATCCTTTTTTTCTTTTCAGTTGCTGCACAGAAAGTACAGCGGGAATTTCTTGGTTAACTTGTTGGGAAAGTGGAAGGAGTCTGAATACTCGGGCCAGTCGGTTCCAGTTGGTGGTCTTGCTTACTATGTTACTGCACCTTCGAGGTAATGGAATCCTGTTACTTTTACTAAATGGACTCATTCGTATGTAAATGGGTTTGAATTGCTTACCTTCTAAGTTTATTCAATATGTGGTTTGGTTTTTCAGTCGTGTATACCAAAATAACACATGTACTCATGCTTTCGTCTAACTTAATTGCTTGCTTCTTAATATCAGCCTGGCAGACATGGCAGCCAATCCCTTTCATGCTCTTTTCTACCTGGTCTTCATGCTAACAGCATGTGCACTCTTCTCTAAAACCTGGATCGAAGTTTCTGGTTCTTCCGCAAAGGATGTTGCCAAGCAACTTAAGGTAATGCTCAAAGCAACATTATGTCTTAACTGTATATATAATACTAATTATTATGTAATATATATATAATATCTTACTAAAATTATAGAAATAATAGTCTTGTTTAGGCTCGTTAGTGTAGTCAAGCTTGATATGTGAAGCTCAGGCTTGAGCTCGTTTATTCAAATATAGGCTTTCTAACGGGTTGGTCTTGAGTAGCTCATGAGTGGCTCGTTTCATTTACACTCCTATACAAAACAAATGAGAACATATGAAGTTCTAAAGTTTGTGTGCTTCATTGCTAAAGCTTGAATCATGATAATATTTGTTTTGGAAAACGTGGCAGGAGCAACAAATGGTGATGCCGGGGCATCGGGACTCGAACCTTCAGAAGGAACTAAACAGGTACATCCCAACAGCGGCTGCATTTGGAGGAATGTGCATTGGTGCATTGACGGTTTTGGCAGATTTCATGGGAGCCATAGGGTCCGGTACTGGGATATTGCTAGCAGTTACAATCATATATCAGTACTTCGAGACATTTGAGAAGGAGAAGGCCAGTGAACTTGGTTTATTCGGGTTTTAATCTCTACGTGTAGGTTTCTGGTAGAGAACCAGTTTAGCCTCTTTTGTTGGTAGTGACAGACTGAGTTTGAATCCCAACTTTTCTATCTTTGGATGTTGCTCCAGTGTTTTTCTTTTATACCAGCAAAGGTTCCCTTTTCTCTACCTATTGGCGAGGTCCAAACGGGTCGCTTTCTAGTTTTAGTTCGGGTCAGATGGAGTTGAGTTGACTTGATAGACTCGCCATGTTTTGGTTTTAGTATGTCTGACATAAAACAGTTATATAATTACTTATGTTTTTTAATTTAACAGAACTACTTTTCATGAGTGGTAGCTCAAGGTTATAAACGCCCATGTTCATTGTCATTGCTTTTAATACAGTCATGTAGAAAACTATATAAAAAAAAAACGATGGATAAGTTGACATTAACGCCCATATTCATTGTCATTGCTTTTAGTTCATTGTCATTGCTTTTAATACAGTTATGTATAGGTAAAAATCCCGATAGCACCTCTTGAAAGTTTGGTTGAACCCTTCATTCGCATCCTCAAAATAATTCATGGGTCTGTCACTGTGTCCGCCACTGTCGACGATGTTACTCATTTTGGTACAGCACTCACCAAAACACGTTTAACTCATGGTTTGGTGGGACTCGTCATCTATAAGGTTTTTTGCACATCGACATAGGAGTTGATTTGGTACTACTTGTGCTGCTCTGTTGTGCAAGTTCACAACGTGTCTGCTTTGTCCCACTAGCTCGCAACGTTGTGTTTAGCGATCAGATGAGCACTTGGAACTAGGGTTGTAAACAAACCAATTCAGCGAACAGTTCGTGAACCGTTCGACGAAAAGTTCGTCTATGTTTGTTTGTTTAATAAATGAACAAACACGAATAAGAAATTCCGTTTGATAAGTTAAACAAACGAACATGAATAGAGGCTGTTTTCGTTCGTTTATGTTCATGAACGTTCGGTAATGTGTTCATTTATGTTTGAGCTTAAAAATTTGAAACCATATTTATACTATATGCCTCCGCCAACATCCCTTATTTGATTATTTCAATTTCAGGTTGTGTTAAAGCTTCACAAACTTCTTAGTTTTTGCGTTAATTATGTTAAGTATTTATTTATTTTTGTGAATTCTTCTGATGAAAATGCAGATTGTATTTTTAAATGTAAATAAAACATTCAATATTTGTTTGTGTTCATTTATGTTCATGAACATTTGTTTATGTTCACACACAATAGAGTTCTTAACTTCTTATGGGATCTAATGTGTATTTGTCAATTGTCTCCAGTGTCACCAAAGTTCACACACAACAGAGTTCTTAACTTCTTATGGGATCTAATGTGTATGTCTCCAATGTCACCAAAACGCATCGTATCATATTAGACATATTGTTCTCTTTATAATCACACATTATGTTTCAAAACGTGTAATGCTTGACAAAGCAGTGCACTCTTTTTAGCTCAATATGGATACGTATGTAGTGCCGTTTGACTTTGACCCTTAACCATGCATGTCACATGCAAGTCCAATTTTGACTGTTTTGTTTTTAAATATTTTCTATGATTAATACGCTAAGTAGTTCATGCCGTAAAATATTGGATATTAGTTAAGGACCAATATTTGAGATATCGGTTATCGCGGTTGGATATTAGTGGGATATCGATAATTTTTTAATATCATGTCAAATTTATATGTATACCAATTTAACACAAAAAATTCATTATACTCTCCCACTATTAACAAATTATCCTTTTGCAACTTGCAAACCACTAACAATTATAGCAAGTAGGAACTGACTGAGACTTAAAACGCTAACATTTAACACTAACAACTAACAATTAAGACTTAAAACAGTGATAGAAACGATAAGAAGACAGAAGAACAGTAGAACTAAGAAGCAATGTACTAATGTCAGGAAAATAAGTGATATACGGTCAAATATCGGACAATATCGCCGATTTATCGGTACCGATATTTTACCCTAATATCTCACCAGGGGACCGATAGCCAAGATATTACTGAGATATGATATATCGTGATATTAACTACATAGTAAATACGTTACAACTTGCATTATGGAGAATTTAAACATCTAACATGTTGGTCATAACTCATAAGACACAAACATCTTAACCATCAGGATCAGGATGTCTGTCCACTTGAGGACCCGAATATTTATTGCTTAACCTTTTGATTTTTATCAAATACTCAATAACTTGCATCATTTTGAGTCAAATGGGACATAATTTACAAAATAATCCATCCTTAACTCCTCAAGACTTACTTAAGAAGATACTTTTATTTATTTATTAAAGAATTCTATCACCCTAATTACAACCTACTAATTTTTTATGTCAAAGTTACCCTCATGTCTAATAGATGATATCGAATAATGAATCCATAAACGACTCACAAATACACAAGGCAATTGCGATGACGATACGAACAAACAGGGTTAGGTAATGTAACGACACTGACTACCGAGAAGGTTAACATGGAAATATTTGATGTCAAATTGGAAGTTCTTCTGTTTACACAACCGGTTCCAAGTTTCAAAACAAACGAACCATTAAAACATCAAACCACGAAGAAGCCCGTTTGAATGCCTTACTTCAGTTTAGACAATTCAATCGGTTTAAACATTTTTTTAACACCCCAACTAAAAAGCAGGTGAGCCAAGAAAAGAAGCTAAGGTCAACTCTTATCAAGATTTGCATCAAAATGACCAGTTAACAAGAGTAGTTCATCATCTGTTCATTCACAGACCAAAACAAAGTCAAATCACTTTAACAACTACCCTGCTTATGTCCACATTGTACCAACAACTACCCCATTTTCCAATCTTCCATCTTTCCAATTAATGGAATGAAAGAACAAAACAGGCCCACTAAACCTCTTTTTATAATTAAAAACCCCCTTTACCTTTACCCCCTTTGCTTTCTTCATCAGAATGTACACAGCAAAGCAGATACCTCAACAAGATTCTCAAGAATCAGAATCTTCTGACCCTGAAAGATCTCCAAGATTCTCAAGCATGTTTATAACTTCCACCGTGTCATCCAAATAGTACTCGGCTCTACTCGGTTTCTGTCCGACCGTGCACGCAAACACCGATTTGTTGTTAACGATCACATCCGCTTTTATTGAATCACCGATCATCACAAACATATCTTCATCACTTCTATCGTCCCCAACACAAAGTACAAAATCGGCCCGTCTTTCTTTTCTAAACATCGACTCGAAGATCTTCTGTGCAACCGAACCTTTAGTCACACCCTACGTATAGTTGCGCCAATCGTTCAATCACACCATACAAGATGACATTTTTCATTTTGGGTAAATTACACTTTTCGTCCTTTATGTTTATACAAAATTTCAATGGATGTCCTTTATCTTTAAAAATGTCAGGAATCATCCTTTGCATTTTGAAACCTTACACGGTTTGTTCTTTGACACTAACCTAGTTAAACTTTTCAGTTAAGTTCGGGCAATTTGGTTACTTTAATTAAATTAAAAAAGTATATTAAAAATAAAACAAAAATAAAAAATAAGAGATATAAACACCCCTTCTCTCTCTAAACACCATAAAAAGTCTTAAACTACCCTTATGTGACCAGACTTAACTAAAAATTTTGACTGGGTTAGTGTCAAAGGACAGACCGTGCAAGGTTTTTAAAACGTAAAGGATAATTCCTGACATTTTTAAAGGTAAATGACATCCACTGAAATTTGATATAAACATAAAGGACGGAAAGTGTAATTTACCCATTCAATTATATATTAAGCATTAAGCGTACCTGTGGTTTGACTTCTATAATGTATTGACCGCTTTTTACAACCACGGGTTCGTTAGCAAGCACGCTTTCAAGATGATCTAACATTTCTTTAGCCTGGGCCGAGCCGAAAGCTGTGTCGGCATCCTGAAAGTGCCAAACCAGTGCACTTTCTTTGCGTTCAATGGAAGAACCATCAGTGGATTCTGTGTATAATCTCATTACCGGCTCCGCCATATGCATCCATCCAAAGCTTGCATTTTGTGCATGTGTTTGCCAATCTTCATCAGCTAACCACCTGGCATCGCATAAAATTTGTGAGCTTGTATAGTTTATGTGTTGTATGCAAAATGAAAAATACTTGGGGTCGTGTTGGGTTAACCGGTTGACAGGCTTCAGGTTGGCGGGTTGAATTGTATGACCCGAACATGACCCATATAATTATTTGTCTAAAATATATCAACCCTAAATCGGATACACTTAAACCGACATGTTTGATTAAACGGTTTAAGCATATCATTTTAAACACAACCCATTTAAATAAACAGGTCAACTAGAAGACGGCCCGGTTTGTTAAATGGGTTAGATATGACAACCCAAAATACGATCATTTTCGTGTTGTGTTTCAAGTCATGTCGAAAATTGCAACCCCTAAAAATCATACCTCATAAAGTAACCATGTTCGGCTGCAATGCCGAGCCTCTCACAAGGAGCGAACCATTTGGCAAGATCTTCTTTACCTCGTCCACTGACAACAAACACTGTATTCTTAGGATCACTACATAGTCTGTTGATAATGGAAATAACCTCGGCACTAGGACGTTTGTCAATTGATGATTGTGGCATGACAGTTCCATCATAGTCCAACAAGATCGCGCGATTTTGAGCACGTTCGTACGCATCCATAATCACATCACTGGTCAACTTTCTGAACATCGGGTCAAGAGCCACGACTCTAAATCCAAAGCTCAATCCTATACCCCAACACCGACTCCTGAAATGGTCAACACAAGTTCTCTCCAAATCTTGAAAGAAGCTGCGTGCCCAATACGCGACATCGTGGGTGCTAACGTATTTATAATGCTTTTCGTGACGCATCTGTTTTTCAAAATCTGAAATTGAGATAGCCTCGTACATAGCTTCCGCTGATGCATCCACGTCCCATGGGTTGACCCGTATTGCACCACTTAAAGAAGGTGAACACCCGACAAATTCCGACACCACTAGCATGCTCTTTTGGGGAGAATTTGAAGCATCGGAACCCGAGATCCCTTGCCTACAAACAACATACTCGTATGGAGTGAGATTCATACCATCGCGGATAGCTGTCACTATTGCAGCCTCAGAGATGGTATAATACGCCGCCTTTTCGGATAAACTAAGTGGTTTATCGATAAGCACAATAGGCATGTAGCCCGGAGTTCCTAATTCTTGATTGATTCTTTCGGAGCTAGATCTTATCTCCGCCTCGATCTCCGCCACATCCCGCCCTTTGCCACGAGCCGGATTCAAGATTTGGACTAAAACCGCATGCCCGAGCAAGCTACGATGAGACTTGAGCATCTGTTCCATTGCCAAAACCTTAAGATTCACCCCTTTAAACGTATCCATATCATCAACACCAAGAAGCACCATTTTTCCTGCATATTCTTGTTCAAGCTCTCGAACCTTTGATTGTTTACACGAATCCTTCAACACAGACTCCATCTGACCCATGTGGATCCCACTTGGCATAATCTTAACCCCAATCGTCCTCCCGTAGTATTCCAATCCGATATAGCCCCGTTTCGACTGGTACTCCAAACCAAGCATCCTACTACAACACGAGAGAAAATGGCGCGCATAATCAAAAGTGTGAAAACCAACAAGATCAGCATTCAGAAGCGCCTTCAAGATCTCCTCCCTCACCGGCACTGTTCTATAGATTTCCGACGACGGGAAAGGGCTATGCAGAAAAAACCCCATCCGCAGCCGATTAAAATGTCTTCTCAAGAACGTCGGAAGCACCATTAAATGATAATCATGAATCCAAACATAATCATCATCAGGGTTTATCACTTCTATCACCTTCTGCGCGAATATCTTATTCGCAGACACATAAGCTTCCCATAAACCTCGATCAAACCGACCGCCATTTCCCCCAGAAAACGGCAGCCGGTAATGAAACAACGGCCACAAATACTGCTTACAAAACCCATGATAATACTTATCCAAAATCGATGGCGGGAGAAACGCGGGCACACATTTAAACTTCTCTAACAACATCTGTGAAACATCATCCTGTTCACTCGGGTCGATTTCCGCCTTTAACGAACCGACATAAATAACCTCCATTTCGTCCGGCAGCCCATCCTTAATATGCCAATACAACGAACTCTCGTCCCATTTAAAATCCCACAACAATTCTCCGGTCTTCTCATCAGTTACCCGGGTCGCTTTCAACGGCAACTGATTCGCCACAACAATCAACCTATCCGCGGTTACCGCAGACAGAGCATCTGACGACACACTACGAGCTTGATCATCATCAATCTCTGATAAAACTCCGGCCACCGTCATTGTCCGGGGGAACACCTTCCGGCGAGGCTCCTCCATTGCCGGAAAATTCCCATTTGCTAGATCTAACAGATTCGCATACGATTTCGATATCATTTCAATTATCGAAACAGAGTCTTGTTACGCAATAATCTGAAATTAAACAAATGGGTATCACAAATTAATCGATATCATCAAATTAACATGAAATTCACATCAAATTCGTATAAATTAATCAAAATTACATCAATTGGAGCATACAGAGGACTTTAATTACACAAATTGTGATTATTTATAAACAATTTATGAACAGAAATTTACGAGAAATTGACATGTAAAACCGTAAATTCATATAAAGATGTTGAAAAAGATGATTACCCAATTCGATTCGAAGATTCTGGAATGGTGAATTGTGATTGATTAATGAGGATTGAAGGGTTTGAAGATTATTGTTGAACAGAACAGAATTTAGGGTTTGATTTGTGGTGAAAGGGGATAAGGTCGGCCAGCAAAGAAAGTAAGGATGCCAACTGGAATACTTGTGTCACGTGCTGTTTGGTAGGGCACGTGTCAGTTCCCCTGTTTGCCACGTGTCCATATGTTTTTGATAAATTGTATCCATTTTGTTATTTCATAATCAAGAGTTTGAGAAAATGTCTAAATTGAAAAAAGATTATTGAGGTATTGTTTTTATGTTTTTCGATATAGTTGTATTATTAAATAATTCTTTTCACAGTTATGGTTTTTTTAACGACCAATAGAATCAATCTCGAGCACTTTTGGGACATCCACCCGGAACAAATGAAGTACTTCGAGAGTAACCCGAGTCCACCATTAATTCCGGGGAAAACCCAGTAACACACCTGCCCGTAGGCACGACGGTGAAATTACCGGTAAAACCATTTTGGCTCAAGGATCCAACCTAAGTTTCTCTGGGTCTCCTATCATTGTCTACCAGTGTCTCTCTCTGTATCAAGTGAGAGTTAAACCTGTATCTCTAAAAAAAAAAAATACAAGTCTTTCACCAGTTGATTTGAAGATTATTCATTTTCATAGTTATGTTAATTGTTATTTTGTTGGTACAAGTGACTTAAACTTTTTTATTTAACAAATAGTGAATAAATATTCAACCATTAATAATGGTTGTATAAAATAAAACAAGTAATACCAATCAAATCACATCATAATAATGTTATATGCGTTCATTCATTAACGAATATTGATAGGCAATAAATAATAATAATAATAATAATAATAATAATAATAATAATAATATAAATATAAATATAAATACATCAATAATCAACCGTATCATGATTCGAATCTTTAAGGGTATGCACCTTTCTCCGAAAATGGTAGTGTACTTAAATAATGGCCCATATGGCAAATGGCATCATTGCGTAATCAATTACTTAGAAACTTACATGTGAAAAATAGCAATTAAAATAAAAAGAAAATCGCAAGTAGATAGTTTTTTATTATATATGTTAGGCTTTCGTATATCTATCTATACATATAATAAAAGAAACTATGTCAGGGACACATGACATTTTATGAGGCAGTCTTAATTATTTTTTTAAATATTTATTATGAAAAGTCATTTATTGATAATATATTAAATTTAAAATTTGTAGAAGATATTTTAATGATAAAAATAAAGATAACTGATAGTAATATATTAATTATCATAATCATATATTAATTAATAAAATCTAAAAAATATATTAACGTTTTAAATATTTATAAAGATAAAGATTTTATTTAATTGTAGTTTTAATTGTTTTTATATTTTTATGATAACAAGGATAACTGATAATCACATATTAAAATAAAAAATATTTATTTTAATCAACTGTTTCGTTAAAATGATTTATTCAATACATGTAGAACATATATATTTTGGTATATTTAGAATCCTATTTCTAATAAAGGATCTCATTATCCCGTTTTACACTCCAATGAAATAATAATATTAAATCATAATATCCAGCTTATCTCATGTATATTTAATATTTTTTACTAAAATATTTCTTTTCTTTTTTTCTGCTGATTATCCAACATCAGGTAATACGTAAGTTTTAACCTAATAATAAATAAAAAAACAAAGTAAAATGTTATAAACCATGTAATACACAACTCTCTAACCTAATAAAAAATAAAGTGAGATGTTACAATAAGTAAATAGTACCTCAAAGTTCCTTTTGTTAGAAAACACATCTTGATAACTAAATATTTTAACGAATTACATTATTCGTGTAAGACATCTGTTTATTCAAATCGTGCAATACACGAGTTTTTAAAATATGTAACTATTTTATTACTTTGTAATATTCGAAAATTTTAAATAAAAAATAAAAAGTAACAATATAACAAAAATTAATAAAGAGATTTGATAATTAATTGTAGGTTAATTGATGTGTATATGTGACGTTATGGTATGAAAAAAATAGAATAAAGTAATAAGGAAACATGTATAAGAAAATATGGAATTTGAATCTCAAATTCAATTTGATTGTAACCGACAAAAATCATTTCCATCTTAATTCCTTGTTTCTCGTACACAAGCACTAGTATTCTTTTTGTATTTTCAAGAATCATTGTCGTAGAACTCTTCATCAAAGGAACACCTTAAAACGATTCCATCGGAATGGCTTCTGAATAAGTTCTTTCGAGTTTTCGTCAAGCCGCAACCCTCTATTTCACTTAACCTATACACGATCAGGCCGCATCACCATTCATCGCCGCTGTCGGGTTTCACACCACCGTAGCACCTTTGTTTGCGGGAGTTTTGTCACACCGCACTACCTTTCGCAACCACAACTAATCATCCCCGCTATCATCGGCCGGTTCACGAGTAACTACCATCGGTGCGAACTAAGTCGCCAATGTCATGATCAACCATCCCACCACCGCAACTAATTGTCGACGCCTCCGCTGGTTTGAAGCGCCTTCTTCGCAACATGGGCCACCGCGAATCAGGTGTGACCACCGTTTGCCATCATTGCCGCCTTCGGTCACCCTGAACCGCCACTGCCGCCGTCTTGTTCCTTCTGATCACTTGAGGTATCCGACCTTGTTGTTCTTTCTGTTTTCTGTTCTAGCGAAATAGCGTGGGATGGGGCTGGGTTAAGAGGCTGCCGGCGACAATTAGAGATTTATAGAAAAGCATGTGTGGAATGTATATATGATATGTGTGCAGAAATGTGGATTTGTGTGTGTATAGTTTGGGTGATGTGCGTGGGTGTTTGTGGTGTATGTGTGTGTGCTGTGTTATAATGTGTGTGTGTGTTTTTTTCATTTGAGTCTTGCATGTATGTTTGTGTGTTGTGGATTACTGACTACATACATGCATGTGTTATGGGAGGCATGTATGTGTGTATAGTGGGTCTACAACCTAGGAATGGGATCAAATACAAACACTTAAGTTTGTAAGAACCAATACATAATTGACAAGTGTCCATCAATAAAAAATTAGTTTAGGGGTAATTTAGACTTTTTGACCATATTTATTTATAACTAATTAAAAATAATTACAAAAAATATAATCAGCACAACACTATATAATTAGCACAACATCATTAATCGTTCTTCATTATCAGCACATCGTCCTCGAATCGTTCTCCATTATCAACATAAACGACATTAGCACAACATCTTCAATCGTTCTCCATTATCAGCACACCAGATGTACTGATTATATCTACTTTTGGTGTTTGTTTGTATTATTTTGTAATTAACACATAATCAGCACCTTATTAGCACAAATATAAAACACCTTTTGTTAACTTTTTTTAAAAAACACTTTTATAAATACAAAAAGGTATAGCAATATGGTACTCATATTAAAGATAAAAAAATACTTGATTTTATGGTATATATTTTTAAAAAAAATAATGAAGTATATAAAAGTTATTTTAGTTTAAAAACCTTGGTGGAATTTGTATTTAATAGAAAATGGTCAAATGACTAGCAATTTTACAAAATTACCCCTAATTTGTTAGTAGTAATTTTTAATTATAAGAGTTTTATTTATAATCAATATCAACCCTTGATTTAAATTAACAATGGTTCAGATCTGTTCTTACGGTTCTTATAATTAGCACTGTTTGTACAGGATCTCAACCCCTACAACCTATGCTCTGTGTGTTTGACCCTTTCTTTTAAAAGAAAGGATAAAGGGTGTGTACATAGGTTAAATGAAAAGGAAAAGAATTAAATATTCTAATTTGGTTTTGATTTTTTTTTCTTCTTAGATAGTTATTTAATTAAGATGGTTAGTATGAATTTTATGAGTTGGTGGTTATGATTTAGTAAACGGTTAAAATTCATATTTTTCACATATATGTACTTGGAGTTTTTTTATTAAATTATAATAAAAGTACAATGAATTATTTTTGTAAAACAGGGCAATTAAGTTATGTGTTGTGAGTGTTAACCGAAAGCGTACTCTAGTAAATCATTACGTGAAAGTTACTCCACGGTCGCCGGGAACTTTAACAAAAGAACTTTTAATTCAAAATAAACTACAATAAATACTAATCTCGAAAATACGGGATTTAGGTTCGCAAAAGTTTTGAGGACGACTCGATTTAATTAGGGATTCCTTTGCTTTGCTTGCTAATCTAAGGTACGGATTCTGTTTCGTTTACATCATAGTATAATTTTATTTTCGTTACTCTTGGTATGGATTCTTTGGTCTTCTCATCAGAGTATTTTTTTTGTCATATCCGTTACTTTGCAGTACGGATTTTGTCTGTTCCCGTTAGTGGTTTCATTTCACATTTATTATTTGATAAGTTCATAGTAGCATGCAATAGACTTTAGCAGTTGTAATCATTGTTGCATGTTCTCGTTAGCTTTGTTTGTTGTACTCTGTCACCCGAGCATGTTTGGTTTGGTTTGGTTTGGTTTGGTTTGGTTTGTGGAGATGGAACAATGGGTGCACATCGCACTCGCCGTCTCAGAGGTGCATGGACTAGCTAATTGTGTACCTGTTTGGTTGTTTAGGCTCGTGGGTGCTTCCGTCTGACGTGGCTTAATTTATTTTTAAGTGTAGTTACGTAGTGTGACATCTATATATGTTTGATATGCTTTTGATTTTGCCATGATATGTTTCGATATGTGTTCGTTTATGTTCCAGTCAAGTATTGGGTTATACCTCGGACTTTGATCAGTTTTGTTTCCGTAGAAGTTTGGTTTCTGGTCTGAAATAAAGTCTGTTTGGATTTCATACTTTATTATGAACGTTCTTTACTTGTACTATTGTTGTCTTCGTTACTGAGCAACCTTTGGCTCAGCCGTATTTTTCTTTTTGTGTTTTTTTTCCTATTTGTTTTACAGGTAATATGGGATGATCTGGGATTTCAGTGAAGAGTGTTAGGAAGTTGCTAGTCAAGATTCTTTATTTCAGTAATGTAATAAATGTAATTAGGATCTTTTATTTAATGCTATGGATTAGTTTTTGGTTTTGATATCTGTAAGAGTGACACGCCAGCCCTACTCGGGTCGGGGTGTTACAGTTATGGTATTAGAGCCAAGGCTCTTTCCTGTAGAAAATTTAAACCTTAAAAAAAACAACCTGCGAGTTAATGGGTAGACGTTGGGTTAGGATTGCGACTTTCCATCAATCTTCATACTCCTCAGTTTGTCGTCTTTGGGTCTATCTGCCTGAGGCGTTTTTTTTGCCAATCGCTACTAACTCTACTTGCGTTCATGTTCACCATTTGTTCTTGTTTCCGTACCAGATGTAACAATTTGATGTAGTAACCGTATCGGTTTTGGGTTGTTATTTGTCTAAGTGCCAGGTTTAGTTTTCGAGTTAGATTTAGATCGTGTGTTTTGTTTTATATCTGTCAACACATGTTATATGTGTTTGTCTCAGTATTTGTTTTGCGTTGGTTTTGTTTCCTTTTCTTGTTCCATATCAGTGTGCAAGATTTTTACAAGTCCTCAAGTGTTTTGTTTTCATATTTAGGTTATCTAAATTATCTGTTAGTTAAGTATAAATTTTCAGCTGTAGAAAAATTGTCATTTTTATCAAATGTTGATTTTTTTTATTAAATTTAATAAGTTAATAGTTTCGATTATATGATGGTTTTAAAACTTGTAGAGTTATTAATTGTATCTTGAATGTATGGAATAGTTCCATCATCATTGTGGTTTCATTATCGAATTCATTAAATGACTTGCGACATAGTGTATGACTTGGCTAAAATGAGTACAGCATCGAGCTAACTCGATTACACACCATAAGAACCTTGCTACCATATGTGCTTCAAGGGGTGTTTCACATCAGTTTTATATTCTATCAAGATCAACACATCTACTTTTGTTATTATTTGATTATGACTTAGAATTATAACAACTGATAATCCTTCTTTTATCGTTACTTTGTCTGTCTTACAATTTGGATAAGTTATCGAGATGCATGATGGGAGGAACCGTCAGGGCATCGATGTAAGGTGATTGACAATTACGGTCATGAACGTAATTGTGAATTATAGGTACATACATGCGCTTTTGGATTCCTATTATGTGGACCGGTGCCTATCTGAATCCCTTTATGTCTTAGTAATCAGAATTTCTATCTGTTTGATTTTGTTTTGATCACATTTAAAGTTAATTTAGTTAAGTCCTCATTTACATTGTCATGTTAGTAACTCCGTGTTATTGAATTTGTGTATGATATATGTTTATGCAATTTGAAATGTGTTTTGTATGTGTTAGATGCCTTAAGACACTTACTCATCTTGTAGAATTTATAGAATAAAAAAAAGGGTTAAGTTGGTATTATTGTTATCATCGTTACCATTTAGTATTAAATAATATACTAGCTCACGATGCATACTACTAAAATATAAATTTTTATTCGTGACATTTGAATTTGAATAAATTATAACTTAAGATATAGAATATTAATAATGCGACTATTTGAATGATCTATTATTTATCTTCAACTTTGAAATTTGAATTAATAAGATGTGTTATCGTAACTAGTTTTGGTAAGCTTTAATTCGAGTAAGGATTTTTTTTAAGAGGGGTGGTATTCTAATATTTCGAAACATATTTTAATCATGTGCTAATTTTTTTTTTGACACATAAAGATATTATATAGATTGAATAAAAAAAAATTGTTAATTGTAAACAAGCTATTAGTGATCCAATCAACTTCATTACTAATTAATTAAGTGTATTTTATCTTATTACAAGGCATAAATGTATAAAATGTTGTCCAAATCTATTTGTATCATGAGTATGTACCGTATTTCAATTATTTGAACGACTATATTCAAGTTTGGATTTTAATATAATATATTATTATGTTCTTTTGCAATCTAAGTTTTAATTTATGTTGTTTTAATCATAAATCTTGAATCATATGGCTTTGATACTTCATTATCTAGATGCAGATATTTATATATGTCTTGTAAGGTACCTACTTAACAATTTCGAGGACGAAATTTTTTTAGGAAGGTAGAATTGTAATATTCGAAAATTTTAAATAAAAAATAAAAAGTAACAATATAACAAAAATTAATAAAGAGATTTGATAATTAATTGTAGGTTAATTGATGTGTATATGTGACGTTATGGTATGAAAAAAAATAGAATAAAGTAATAAGGAAATATGTATAAGAAAATATGGAATTTGAATCTCAAATTCAATTTGATTGTAACCGACAAAAATCATTTCCATCTTAATTCCTTGTTTCTCGTACACAAGCACTAGTATTCTTTTTGTATTTTCAAGAATCATTGTCGTAGCACTCTTCATCAAAGGAAAACCTTAAAACGATTCCATCGGAATGGCTTCTGAATAAGTTCTTTCGAGTTTCCGTCAAGCCGCAACCCTCTATTTCACTTAACCTATACACGATCAGGCCGCATCACCATTCATCGCCGCTGTCGGGTTTCACACCACCGTAGCACCTTTGTTTGCGGGAGTTTTGTCACACCGCACTACCTTTCGCAACCACAACTAATCATCCCCGCTGTCATCGGCCGGTTCACGAGTAACTACCATCGGTGCGAACTAAGTCGCCAATGTCATGATCAACCATCCCACCACCGCAACTAATTGCCAACGCCTCCGCTGGTTTGAAGCGCCTTCTTCGCAACATGGGCCACCGCGAATCAGGTGTGACCACCGTTTGCCATCATTGCCGCCTTCGGTCACCCTGAACCGCCACTGCCGCCGTCTTGTTCCTTCTGATCACTTGAGGTATCCGACCTTGTTGTTCTTTCTGTTTTCTGTTCTAGCGAAATAGCGTGGGATGGGGCTGGGTTAAGAGGCTTCCGGCGACAATTAGAGATTTACAGAAAAGCATGTGTGGAATGTATATATGATATGTGTGCAGAAATGTGGATTTGTGTGTGTATAGTTTGGGTGATGTGCGTGGGTGTTTGTGGTGTATGTGTGTGTGCTGTGTTATAATGTGTGTGTGTGTTTTTTTCATTTGAGTCTTACATGTATGTTTGTGTGTTGTGGATTACTGACTACATACATGCATGTGTTATGGGAGGCATGTATGTGTGTATAGTGGGTCTACAACCTATGCTCTGTGTGTGTTTGACCCTTTCTTTTAAAAGAAAGGATAAAGGGTGTGTAGGTAGGTTAAATGAAAAGGCAAAGAATTAAATATTCTAATTTGGTTTTGATTTTTTTCTTCTTAGAGAGTTATTTAATTAAGATGGTTAGTATGAATTTTATGAGTTGGTGGTTATGATTTAGTAAACGGTTAAAATTCATATTCTTTCACATATATGTACTTGGAGTTTTTTTATTAAATTATAATAAAAGTACAATGAATTATTTTTGTAAAATAGGGCAATTAAGTTATGTGTTGTGAGTGTTAACCGAAAGCGTACTCTAGTAAATCATTACGTGAAAGTTACTCCACGGTCGCCGGGAACTTTAACAAAAGAACTTTTAATTCAAAATAAACTACAATAAATACTAATCTCGAAAATACGGGATTTAGGTTCGCAAAAGTTTTGAGGACGACTCGATTTAATTAGGGATTCCTTTGCTTTGCTTGCTAATCTAAGGTACGGATTCTGTTTCGCTTACATCATAGTATAATTTTATTTTCGTTACTCTTGGTATGGATTCTTTGGTCTTCTCATCAGAGTATTTTTTTTGTCATATCCGTTACTGTGCAGTACGGATTTTGTCTGTTCCCGTTAGTGGTTTCATTTCACATTTATTATTTGATAAGTTCATAGTAGCATGCAATAAGACTTTAGCAGTTGTAATCGGTGTTGCATGTTCTCGTTAGCTTTGATTGTTGTACTCTGTCACCCGAGCATGTTTGGTTTGGTTTGGTTTGGTTTGGTTTGGTTTGTGGAGATGGAACAATGGGTGCACACCGCACTCGCCGTCTCATAGGTGCATGGACTAGCTAGTTGTGTACCTGTTTGGTTGTTTAGGCTCGTGGGTGCTTCCGTCTGACGTGGCTTAATTTATTTTTAAGTGTAGTCACATAGTGTGACATCTATATATGTTTGATATGCTTTTGATTTTGCCATGATATGTTTTGATATGTGTTCGTTTATGTTCCAGTCAAGTATTGGGTTATACCTCGGACTTTGATCAGTTTTGTTTCCGTAGAAGTTTGGTTTCTGGTCTGAAATAAAGTCTGTTTGGATTTCATACTTTATTATGCACGTTCTTTACTTGTACTGTTGTTGTCTCCGTTACTGAGCAACCTTTGGCTCAGCCGTATTTTGCTTTTTGTGTTTTTTTTCCTATTTGTTTTACAGGTAATATGGGATGATCTGGGATTTTAGTGAAGAGCGTTAGGAAGTTGCTAGTCAAGATTCTTTATTTCAGTAATGTAATAAATGTAATTAGGATCTTTTATTTAATGCTATGGATTGGTTTTTGGTTTTGATATCTGTAAGAGTGACACGCCAGCCCTACTCGGGTCGGGGTGTTACATACTTAGTATATAAAATTATATTTATTCAACCCGTGTAATACACGGGGTTCTAACCTAGTATTATATATACTAGATTATAACCCCGTGTTTTACATGGTTAAATAAAAGAATCAAATTGTAATTAATGAATATTTAAATTATAAAACGATAATTTTAGACGTTTTTCAAATGACCAAATAAATTTTGTATCGTGTATGATCAATATGTGTGATGTTTACCAAATTTATAAATATGAAAACATTTAAATCGATTAAAGAAACTGTACACATCAACTTTCTCGTAAGTTTCAGCATTCATAACAACCATTGTTTGTATATTTTTTACATTTAATGAGTTAGATATATACACACAATGTTAGAATCTCGTGTATTCCACTACACAAATTAAGTAAATGTAATATCCAGTATTTAATAACAAAAAAGGTTACGTTTTTTGAAACCCGTGTATTGTTCGAGTTGAATACACATGTTTATTACACCAACATGAGTATTGAATAATATTACAAATATAATTTGATACTTTATTTATATAATTTGCTACCAATTTTAGCATCTTAAGTTATACTATTAATAAAATTATAAGTATGCGTACATGTTATGTGGTTCTTCTTCTTTTTTTACTATTTTAATAATATGTATAAAGAAAATATTATTTTTAAATATTATTTTATAGCATGAAAAATAAAAATATCATTATTTGTAAAAATGATTAACATAATAATGTATCAAACAATTTAAAAATATATATATATATATAAGGTAACTAAAAGTAAGAAAACCTTTCCACTTTCCACGTTTAGACGTTTTGTTCTTTCGGTTTTAATATTGTTTTGTATTTATATTATTATAGACTTCTTATATATGATTATGATTTATTTATTGAAAAAGAAAAATAAATCAAACCATCTATCGAATCAAATGATATTGATATTGGGAGTAAATTCATTATGTAGTTACTGTAATCTCTATCTATTTTTATTTAAATCTATTTTGTTTTAGGTTTGTATTTATCTTTTTAGATTTGTTGAGATTTTATAGGAGTTACAATTTAAAAAAAAGATAGATTGTTTGTATTAAAAAATATAAAAAGGGTAAGTTGAAGGAGAGAATGTCATGTGACATTAGATGGAGTCTTTTATTAATATTTAGATTAGATTGTTAACGAAGATCCATGAAAATAATTTTAATTTTATAATAATATATAGTTTTTTTAATTATTTATATTTATTATTTTCATAGTATAATACTTAATTATTATATTTGGTTTTCATTTTTTTATATATTTTCAACTTTTTTTTTTCTTAAACCATATTTCCTTAATTTCTTATTTTATAATTTAATAATTATTTTTTTCCTTTTCTAAATCATATTTCCTTTTTTAGTTAATTAGATATTTTATTAATTACTTAGATTAGTTATTTTTTCTCTTGACATTTCCGTATAAGTTTTGTTAAAAACAAACATGTATTCAAAATAAAGTATTATTTGGTATTATAAAACGGTACGATAATAAACTGAACTGATATTCCTGACGGTTTGGCTTTCTAAACAAGATGTTTCTTTTTCAAGTAACGTTTGTTTTACCCTATCATCTGCTTCGTTTCGCCGCAATGCGCGACGTCAACAAATCTAGTTTTATTTAAAGCCACAGAGAAAGATTATTACACTAAAAATAAGTATTAACATACAAATGAGTCTTAATATAAGAAGTGAATGAGAAACTTTTTTTCTATCTTATCAAGCACCACATATTTTAGTATTAGAATTTAAAAAAATAGTATATTTACTCTAGTATAGTAATTATACCTATATAGATATAGTGTATTTACTCTAGTAGAATACTAATAGATTAAACACATAATATAATATATTTTTTAAATTTTAAAACTACACATCATTTTTAAGTAGATAAAATTAAAAAAAAAAATCTCTCACTTCTAATGTTAAGACTCATTTGTATCTAATCTTTACGCTATATCTATATAGTATCATATTATATTTAAACAGAGGCTAACCCCTCTACAAGAGAAGCCTCTTGTACGAAGGATGGACGACATCATCAGCAATTAATCTCCCAAGATTAAGGGCTCAAAATTAAGCAGTGACATTTTCATAAATATTCTCAGGTTCAAACAATTGAAAAAACAAACCGAGAAAATGTATTCTGGTCCTTTCTCACTTGAACACATTCCCCCTGATTTTCAAACAGTTATAACTTTTTCATACTTTAATTTTTTTAGAAAAAAATTACACCGTACTAACGAGCATTTTATTCTCTTTAATTCGAGCAGCCTATTACTACAGTCTTCTTAATTTTTTTACTGGATTTCAAATACCCATTAATCCATTACGTGATTACGTGATTTTAAATACCCAGCACATGACTACGTGATTAGTGATTTTTTTGAATACATAAATTTTAAATACCCATTACGTGATTTCATTATAGTATTTTATGCAAAACCCCACTAAGTGATTACGTAGTTACGTAACATAACAATAGTTGACTATGTATTATTACGTGACTACGTGATTTTGAATACCCATTTCGTGATAACGTGATTTAGTATTTTATGTGAAAACACACTGAGTGATTACGTAATTGCATAAAAACAAAACATGTAATACATAATATTTCATATGGAATACCTAATATTTCAGATCAAATCACGTATTAAGGATACATTATATACAAAACATTAGCCAAATCAACCTATAATAACCACATAATGTCGTCTATTAAAGATTTAATCACGTAATAAAGCATAAACAATCAAGTTCTTATTATTGGTGTGTAATCACGTAATAGGCATAATTGTAATAACATCAGTTATAACAAATCATATTGAATGTCTAATCAAGTAATGGATTTATATTGAATGTGTGATCGTGTAATGGTTTATGTTGAATGTGTAATCACGTAATGGGTATTCAAAATCAGGTAGCCATGTGCTGGGTATTCAAAATTACGTAATCATGCAATAGGTTTCTCAAATTAAAGAGAATGAAATGCTCATTAATATGGTGTATTTTTTTAAATATCAATGTATGAAAAACTTATAGCCGTTTGAAAATCAAGGGGGGAAGTTGTTCAAGCGAGAAAGGACTAAAGTACCCTTTAAGCCAATGAGACTTGTCCTCCTCTCCTAATCACGTATGCTTCGTATGTAATATTGGTCTTGTACATGATCCAACCACGATTTAAACATTCGTATCTTCAGTTAAGTGTTATAATTGAAGTTAAATTAAAAACAATGTCAATCATCATCGATTATTATGGTAGTCATGATTATTTACCACCAAGAATAAACGAAGATAATATCAATCAATGATTACAACGATTACAACGATTTTAATTTTGTTAAGTTAGTATATAAAGAAATACATGTTTTTTTATTGTTCTCCATACTTTTGTGTTTGAAGAGAGCGAGTGTCACACCCCAACCAATGGCAGAAACATCGGAGTGAGACGAAAACGAGATTGTTCGAGACTTCATAACACTAATGTGACAATATTTAATTCGAAACCGATTTCATTCATTTCATAACTTGTCAAATTATAACATGGAATCAGAAAGTACAACATTGAAATTTTAAAATACAACAAGTTTGAACAATACGGCAAAAGTACAACAACATATCTAGTATTTCTAAAGCATCCCTACTAGATTTCGTCAATATCAACATCATCAACCTGCAATATGTTTAAAAGTATAGTTCAATACAAAAATGTATTGGCGAGTATACAAGTTTAAGTAAATACATACGTATATAAAACGGTTTAAACAAATCCACATGGCAAAAATAGTTAACTAGATTAATGTAAACCTGACATACAACTATACAAGTCAATCCTCTGATTACCACATGTTTAAAAGACTTAACATGACCACAAGACTACGGGCGGTGCGTTACTCCTATAGCGCAATACATATTAAGGGGAGGCTCGTACAAAGTTAATGACAAGTGAATCACATAAGAATGTTCCAAGAATACAAATCAAGTATCACGTATTTAAGCATACATGATTGGATTGTTTGTGTTTGCATAAAGTATAAGTGTGAATGTGTAATTTGATAATGTAAACATATTGCACCCAAAAGTGTAAAACGTAAAGAGGGCGTTCGAGTATACTCACGGTTTTGCAAAGCTTTCCTTTGTTAATCCCCGAGTTGAAGAGTTGGATGTTGGAAACCGAGGTCACCCTACATGGGGCAAACGAAGGTGTGTGAGTATTCGGAATATTGACGAAGGATTCGGATTGGAATTTAAATTACAAAAAGTATGTATTCATAAAATATATCTTGTCTAAGTACTCGTTTTGACACTGAGTTTGTATGTGATTTCATGGGTCCTAGTTTTCCCATTAGAATCGAAAACGAGAAACTTAGAACATTAGATAAAGTAACCTAAGTTCATAACACATAATCATAAACCGATTAAGATCATGAGTTAGGCTATGTATATAGATTTATATATTTTATATAGTAATCCTAAAACTAAGTCCATCAAAAGTATCATAGATGTCATATATGTCAAGCATGGAGGTAAGATTAACCTCATTGTATGAATTCCCCAATGCACAAATCATCACAAGGATGATTGTGACACTTTGGGTTTTCCCGAACAACCTTATTGTATAGTACAGTTATGTGAAGCTATTAAATGACAATCTGTGTTATGATCATCATGTATTGCGTGCATTATGTGCAAATGTATGAACTAAAAATATATAATTATTATAATTTATGTATAAGTTCTAGGCATGTTGGTACGTTAATCGAAACCCTTCGGTTTCGACTCAAGACACCATGGTCTTGAGTCAGGACTTCCTTGGGTTCCGACACCCCTTTCGACTCCCCTTGGGCCGCCGCATGGTGTATTGGAATCCGACCCAACACCTCAACAAGCCCACTCGAAACCCTTTTAGGGTGCGCCATTTTTGGAAGGTTATATAAACCCTCATAGCAGCCGACAATGGGAACCTTTTTGGCTGCAATCATTTGACAAACAAATCCCTAAAAACATTCCCTTATCCACACTCTCTCCCCTTATCCATTCTCTCTCTATAAAACCCTGAAATTCCACTAAAGTTCTCCCCTCCTCCTCTCGGATCCAACGGCAGCAGCTAGGGCTCTCAAATCAGCTTTCTTCGCTTATTCTACACCCCTCCCACTTCTGATTTCTAACTGGTTAGTGCATTATTTGTTTTAATGGTTTCGTGTGGTTATAGATGCATGATAAAGGTGCTAGCTTGATGACTACATTGTGTGTTAAATGTTGTGAATGGGTTGTACCTTGTTGATCGTATGATAAAAATGCAAGATTGTTAATGCTTCATATGTTATACGGTCATGAATGAGAGATACTTGATTTAGGGTTAAACAAATAGGTAACTTGGCTTGAAGAATGTACAAGAGATTATACTCCTGAGTTGGTTAAACAATATGATGATTCGCATGATATAAAGGTTATATATACATGCTCTTGATCAGTGGAATGCATGTTATGTGTTAATGGAACAGTAATGATTTGATGATATTCATGATGTGTGTTATGATGATGTTTGTGAATGGTAAAAATGATAGATCTATTTTGATGAATGATGAATCTGATGAACAAGTTTGCATATTCCAAAAATATTTGAAAATTGTTGTTTTTGATCTAATTTAGAAGTGTACGGATAGTGAAAACATGTTAATGAAATCTGATTGGCTCGTACTGAATTGGAAAAGGTTCTAGAAAGATTCCACAGTGGTTGCGAGTCGAGACCGCATGATTTAGACTCGAGACCACTTAGCTACAACTCGAAACCAGACAACACAAATAAGGAGCTCGAGACCAGCGAGATTGCGAGTCGAGACCTCCCTGGTTCCGACTCAGAGACTGACTCGAAACCACGAGGTTTCCACCAAATAATGTACAACTCGAGACCATCGGATTTCGACTCGAGATCTCCTGGTTGCGACTCGAGATCTCTCAGTTTCGAGTCGAGACCGCATGCTTTCGACTGACCTAGTCTTCTTAGTTATTGGGCTGTTAATTATTTGGGTCGCACAATTCTGTGTTACGTTATGTTTGTGGGCTACATGTTACTGTTGCTGTTACTGTTAGGCTAGGCCCAAATACTTTATATGTTGTTTTGACATGCATGCTATGTGTTAGATACGTGTAGGATATACGTGAATTATTTGAACCCAAACCTGACCTATACCGGTAACCATAATAGGACATGGTTGACCAGCAAACCTAACCAAGTAAACTGTCTGCCGAGCAAACTGAGGTGAGTTCACAATTTTTACTCAAAGCATGTGTACCCGGTGGTTGGGAAACGGATACAAACAATGCTATCTCCTTGTGTGGGATACAAACAAACTTTCTCCCCTTGTGTGGGACGCTCAGTTAATTACTATTTATATTAGATGCAACAAGTGTACTAAACGAAACTCTATCATGAAAGGCCCTACTTACGATACCGATTAGTCGCCGGGGCCGGGCGAACGGGTTATTAGTTGATAGCGCTATTTAGGTTTCACCAACCTCACACCGTGCCTTTTGAGGACGGGAGTGAACTAATAGACTCGAGCAAAACTCGTCAATGATGATAGACATTGACAACAAGGGGCAAACAAACAGAGGTCGCAGAGTATTCGGTATAACGCAGTTTAGTAGCTTACATATGGGGTAGCTCCCCATGGCATGATATAAATGAGTAACTTAACTACTTAAACAAGTTTTTGGAATTAAAACTGGACAAACTCGTGAACTCGCCAACTTTATGTTGACACCCTACTGCATACTTTGCAGGTACTGAGTGACTTTGGAGCTTGTGGCTTGGGGAGGTGTAGTGGTCGTCTTAGCCCGTGTTGGGTCTTAATTAATTCATTGAACTACGAACTTATGCTTGAACAATTTTACTTATGCTTCCGCTATCTACTTAAATCATTGTTTTGAACTTGGAAACTTCGGACTTAAACTCTAATTGTCACTGATCATATTGGTATATGTGAAACTATATTACTACTATTTTAATTGTTCAATATGATTGGTGGCTGGATCCTGGTCGGTCATACACCTCGCGGTAGTACTCCGCATGTGGACTTTGAGGGCGTGACAATGATTCGGATGGTCATGAATGAAAAGGAAATATATAACTATCTAACATTTCATCAAGTAGCCAAGTAAGATCAACCCGGGTGTGCCGTCTCAACATGGAAGGAATGAACCAAGTGTTGGAGGCTGGACGGGGTTGTGTTACTTTAGGACTAGTAAGCTACTTGAAATAGCAAGATAAAACATCAAGTGAGGTATGGAACAAGTTAGGATAGCCATGGCTTCCAAGGTTCACACTTTCATCAAACACAAGTTTTGCGATATGAACTATGGTAGACTTGGATAATTTCAACACTTGTGGGTTGTCTTAAACCCTATCAAAACAGAAAGTTTAGAGGGTGTTTACACCTCTAAACTCATAAGAATAAACCATACACAAGCTCACTAACCCTGGACTTGATTAGAAGCAAGGTAGGTATAAGATTGCACAAGAAATCATAAGTTTTATAAAAGTTAACAAGATAATATTCCAAAACAGAAAGTGTGGACCTCAAAATGGTGATGTTCCACCTTTGTTTACCATGGTAAACTTGTGGATACACTCCTAGAGGTGTTCCAAGCCTTGAAATGGAAGAAAAGATGAAGAAAAGTGAAGAAAGTGCTTACTTTTACAGTTAGAATAATCTGCCTTTTTCTGATGTTTGCAACTGATTTGAGAGTGTAGATGAGTTGGGAAAGTGAAAAAGAGTGATAGGAAGCTTGCTTATATAGTGGTTGGTTAGCGTTTAGTGTTTAATGAAGATTGAAGATGATTGGGGAGTAAAAAGGTGGCCAATCCATGACCAAGAAACAATAATCTGCGGATCAAGGGGTTTGATGGGCCGCGACAGATATGGCTTAGGGTATCGCGCCTCGTGGTGTCCCATTTTATCAGCTCTAAGTTTGATTTATTGCAATTTGGCCCCTGAACCTTGATAGTCTTATTATTTTAAGCCATAACTTCCATTTTTAGCACATTTTCAAGTATGTAAGATGTATGCAACCATAATTTGAGTGACGTGAATGCATGTATATGTATTTACACGTATAAAGAGTATCGAAACACGTATTTAAACGATTGATTGTATGTATAAAAATATGTATAAAGAACGAATTTCATTATGATCAATTCTCGGATTACAAAGTTGGAAAATGAAATATGATTACAATGAGGATACAAGTTTCCAAAAATAGAAATACAGACAAACTTTCTAAATAAGGAAAGTTCCAAAATGCGATGAGTTACAGTCTCCCCTACTTTAGGATATTTCTTCCCCGAAATTTATTCAGGAGGAAGACACAATGAACAGATGCTGATACTTAGTCTTCATTTCACTCTGAGTTCCCAAGTAAACTCAGCGCCACGTTTTCCTTCCCGTCGTACCTTGGTCCATGATTTCAACCGGTTTCTCCACGAAGTGCCAAGTCTCGTTGATTTGAAGATCCTCGAGTGGAACTTGAAGTCCTTCTTCAGTTAGACATTTCTTCAAGTTTGAGACATGAAACGTAGGATGGACATTGTTGAGTTCTTGAGGTAGGTCCAGTCGATACGCTACCTTACCAATCCTTTCGAGAATCTTGAAAAGACCTACATAGCGAGGAGCGAATTTTCCTTTCTTACCAAAGCGAACTACGCCCTTCCAAGGGGATACCTTGAGAAGTACAAGGTCACCAACGTTGTCAGCATAACTCTTTTGTCGGCTTCTGGCTTTGAGCAAGTTGTCTCGAAAATGCAAGATCTTGTCCGTCGTCTCTTGTATAAGCTCGGGACTGGTGATTTGAGCTTCTCTGATCTCGTGCCAACAAATAGGCGAACGACACTTACGACCATACAATGCCATAAAAGGTGCCATTTGAATACTCGCGTGATAACTTTTATTGTACTAGAATTCTATCAAAGGCATGTGCATATCCCAGTTGCCACCAAAATCGATTACGCATGAACGAAGCATATCCTCTAGAGTTTGGATAGTACGCTCAGTGTGACCGTCGGATTGAGGATGGAAAACGGTACTAAGATTAAGATGAGTACCACGAGCGGATTGGAACGTTTACCAAAGATGAGAGGTAAAACGACCATCACGGTCTGAGTTGATGTCGGTGGGGATACCATGACGATAAATGATTTCGTCCGTGTAGATACGAGCCAATTTCTCGACTTTGTAATCTTCACGAATGGGGAGAAAGTGAGCAGATTTGGTCAATCGATCAATGATTACCTAAATGCTGCCATGACCAGAAGAAGTACGAGGAAGCTTAGTGATAAAGTCCATTGCGATATTCTCCCATTTCTAGAAAGGGATTTCTGGTTGTTCGAGTAGGCAAGGGGGACGTTGATGTTCAACTTTTACTTTAGAACAAGTGAGACACTTGGAAATGAAGGTGGCGATATCTTTCTTCATGCCAGGCCACCAATAAGACGTACGCATATCGTGGTACATCTTATCAGCACCAGGATGAATAGAATATCGAGACTTGTGTGCCTCCTTCATTAAGAGTTCACGAAGGTTATCATGATTTGGAACCCAAATGCGATCGAGATAGTGTAAAATGCCATCAGATTTGGTTACGAGTTGATCTTCTGCACCATATTTCATCTCGTTATAGAGGTTACCCTCGTTAACAGATGAGTATTGAGCTTCTCAAATGCGGTTTCGAAGATCGTCTACGAGTTGGAAGCAACCAACACTCTTGACATGCGTTTTACGACTAAGAGCGTCAGCCACAACATTCGCTTTGCCTGGATGGTTGCGAATCTCGCAGTCATAGTCGTTTAACAATTCTACCCAGTGACATTGACGCATGTTGAGTTCCTTTTGATTGAAGATGTGCTGAAGGCTCTTATGGTCGGTGAAGACCACACACTTGGTACCATAAAGGTAGTGTCGCCATATATTCAATGCAAAAACAACTGCACCAAGTTCAAGATCGTGCGTAATGTAGTTTATCTCATGAATTTTGAGTGATCTCAATGCATAAGCGATAACCTTGTCCTGTTGCATAAGAATGCAACCAAGACCTTGATTCGAGGCATCGCAGTACACGGCGAAATCGTCATTTCTGTTGGGAAGAGTAAGAATAGGAGCATTGCTATCACACCCTCAAGTTTCCACAAGCGGAGTACTACCGCGAGGCGTGTGACTGACCAGGATCAAGCCACCAATCATATTGAACAATCATAATAGTTAAACAGTTCTACCAAAACAAATATGATTAGTGACTAATAAAGTCTAAGTCCATAGTTTTAAGTTCTAAAACAATGTTTGAGGTAACAACGGAAGCATAAGTCAGATAGTTCGAAATAAAAGTTTAAAGTTCAAGGTTATTATAAAAAGACCTAACACGGGTTAGCATGTCCACTACACTCCCAAGCTGCAAGCTCCAGCAATCACTGAGTACCTTCAAAGCATGCAGCAGGGTGTCAACATAAAGTTGGCGAGTTCAAGAGTTGTCTAGTTTTAATTTCCATAAAACTTGTTTAAGTAGTTAAGTTACTCATTTATATCATGCCATGGCGAGTTCGAGTCGCAACCAAGAGGATCTCGAGTTGTATTCAAGAGGTTTCGAGTCAGGTTTTAAGTCGAAATCAAAGAGGTCTCGACTCGCAACCGGGTAGGTTTTGAGTCACGTTTTGAGTTGTAACCAAACAGATCTCGAGTCACAACCGGCCAAGTTTCGACTCGCAACCTCAGTCGGAACCCCATATGCTCTATCAGATTCAGCCTAAGTTATTCAAAATCCAATAACCCTTATTTTATCCGTAAAAATCCTAAAGGCATAAAATTTCAAATATTTTTTAGACTATTCAAACAGTTCATTAGTGTTTCATTATCCTACTATCCATCCAAACAGTTCTAACTTCTAATAACACAAACATCATCTAAACACTTTTTCATCCATTTTATCAAACAGGATCGGGTGCAAGCACTTAGCATATGAATGATCATAACATTAATCATTTACTCAAATATTTTTACAGAACATCATCATATGGACATTAATCAATCATCACGGACAGATTCGTAGACAAGCTCATCATCATCATTCATAAAAATCCAAGCTGTGCTACAACAAACCCCTAATCCTTATATCAACCTTTATATTCTAGCATCAAATAATCTTTGTCAACATACCAACATATTGCACAAAAACAGTTATTATATATATCATATGAATCAATAACCAACATGCACCTTTAACATGTATTCCTAACAAGTATAGAGGTGGTTCACTAACCGGTTCGATTGAGAGTGAAGATGTGTAGAAAGATCAAGATATAATGCTTCTAAATTAATTAGTTGATGATGTCTTAAAGGCTGCCATCGAGATCGAAAGAAGGGAGGAGATGATAGTGTGTTTTAGGGTTTTTAGAGAGAGAAAGTGGATAAGGAGAGAGAGGGAATGAGGGAATGTTAATAGGGAATTGAGCCCTAAATGATTGCTGCCAAAATTTCTCATTGTCGGTTGAAAAGGAAGGCTTTATTGTGTTCCTAAGATGCGCATAACTAGAGCTTCGAGTGGGCTCGATATGTTGGGCCAGGCACGTATACATGGTCCATTTGTCCAGGAAAGAGGGGTGTTCGGAACCAAGGAAATCCCGATTCGAACCGAGAGGTCTCGATTCAGAACCAAGTGGTTTTGACCCACCTTTATACATACACATTTGCACATATAATAGCTTAAATAATTATATTATCATTTTTGGTTTACACATTATCACATAACTATCACATAATCAATCCATTAATTATCAATTTAATTCTCGTTTATTAATTCATATAGTTACAACATAAAAGAAATGTGCAGGAAAACCCAAAGTGTCACATTATCCCCAAGTTTCAAGAAATTTTGTCTCGAAATTTAGAGCGTATCCACTAACAAGCTAAGGTGTTTAAACGTTTTCGCGAGGTGTCACACCACCCCCCAGTTGGTTTGGAATTTTGTCCCGAAATTCAGCTATAGCCTGAATGCTGGAAGTATTGTTCGCAAACAACTGGGGATACTTGCGCATCATCTGGTCTTCCCATTCCCAGGTAAACTCTGGGCCACGACGCGAGTTCTAAAGAACTTGAACTATTGGTATTCTGCTACGCTTGAGGGTTTTGATTTCATCCATGATCTCAATCGGTCCCTCAACAAAGCGTAATTGATCATCGATAGTGAGTTCTTTAAAAGGAACGATAAGAGTTTCATCTGACAGACACTTTTTTAGATTTGATACATGAAACACGTTGTGTACCGCACTCAGCTCTTCAGGCAGGTTCAGTCTGTAAGCTACCTTACCGATCCTTTCGGTAATTTCAAAATATCCAACGTAACGCGGATTAAGCTTGCCCCTTTTGCCAAAGTGTACCACACCTTTCCAAGGTGAGACTTTTAGTACAACCCGGTCCCCGACCTTGAATTCTAGAGGTTACCTACGCCTGTCAGCTTAGCTTTTCTGGCGGTCACAAGCCGCTGCCATTCGTTGTTTGATCTGGGCAATCTTATCTGCAGTGTGAAGTACAAGCTCCGGGCCGGTAATTTGCCTTTCGCCAACTTTCGCCCAGCACAAAGGTGACCGACATTTACGTTCGTACAATGCCTTAAATGGTGCTGCCTGAATGCTAGTGTGGTAGCTGTTGTTATAAGAAAACTCTACCAGAGGTAAGTGTCATTCCCACCCGTTTCCAAAGTCGATAACACATGCTCTCAGCATGTCTTCGAGTATTGGATGGTACGTTCAGTCTGACCATCCGTCTATGGGTGATAAGCGGTGCTCATATCTGACTGTGAGCCAAAGTGTAACCTTTCCAATTTTTTATCATATAAGAGTTATAGATTGTTTAAATTTATTAACCACTAGTAACTAGTTGTATTTTTAATATAATTATTCGACCCATTTTATTCTTATACGTTTTTACATAGTTTTAAAAACTATTTTATATATAATTGGTTGGAGTGTTATACAAATTAATTGACTTGTATATATATATATATGAGATTTTTTTATTAAAATAAAGTATATAAAACTTATATTATTAAACAGGTAGATGACGGGTAAGTTGACTGTTAGAAATATGAAGTACCAAGACGGACCTAGAAACCGTTTAATAATTAAATTATAAAAATACATTATAGATGAACCTACTCCGTTTTTAATGAAACTTGATTCAAAATGTAGATACAAATATTCTCATTCTAATGACATATTCATTGTTTTATAAAACGTCATATTTTAGAAGTTATAAGCTTCAAATAAGTGAAGCAGTTGAATTAATTATAATTAATAAAATAATATTAAAATAAAGAACTCCAACGACTGAGTCAGGCAGAGCCTTGACATGCGTTATGGAGCACTAGATCAATCGGGCAGCGTAACTAATATGTAACTGGGGGTTATGATACTTACATCGAGGTAGAGCTTCGCTTTTTAGTGGGTATTATGCCTGGGAATTATAATTACTATCAGAGAATTGAGAGAGAGTTTTCGATTTTGAATGAATTCTCAAGTGAAGCCGTGATCCCCTATTTATAGTTCTGATCAACCAGCGGGTCGCAGCCCGCGACGCACTTAACAACATCTTTCGCGGCCCGCGAGAGATGTAGGGTAGGCTCTAGCCTTGGCTAGTCACGAGTGCAGGTTGGACATATAACAGGACACGTGGCATCACCGGGTTGTGCCTAGTGTCATGGGGTCGCGGCCCGCGACGGACACACTTAAGTGTGTCGCGCCCCGCGAGCGCCCCCTAATTCTTGTTTTATTTGATTTTTGTAAAAATTAAGGTATTTGGGGCCCACTTTTCGTATACGGGGTGTATTTTAGGGCGTGTAGGGGTGTTTTAAGGATTTTAGTAGAGTTGTTATATCCTCCCCAACTTGTTTTAGAACTCGTCCTCGAGGTCTACCGGAACAGGTGTGGATATTTGTTCTGCATCTCTGATTCAAGCTCCCAAGTGTACTCTGGTCCTCTATTGGAATCCCATTTTACTTTGACTAGAACTAATCTCTTGTGTTTGAGATTCTTGATCTTTCTGTCTTCAATCTGTAGGGGTTTCTCTACAAACTTAAGTTTTTCATTTACCTCTATGTCCTTAAGAGGTACCATTAATGATTCATCTGCTAAGCATTTCTTGAGATTACATACATGAAATACATCATGTATTCTTGCCATTTCCTTTGGCAGTTGTAGCTGGTAAGCTACGGGTCCTATTCTTTTAATAATCTTAAAAGGTCCAACATACCGAGGCTTAGCTTTCCCCTTTTGATGAATCTAACTATTCCTTTCCATGGCGAAACCTTTAATAATACTTTATCTCCGACTTGAAATTCCAACGGTTTTCGCCTGTTATCAGCATAACTCTTTTGTCGATCACGTGCTGCTTTTAGTCTTTCCTTGACTTGAATAATCTTGTCCGTTGCTTCTTGTACTATCTATGGTCCAGATAGTTGCTTTTCTCCAATTTCTGCCCAACAGACTGGAGTTCGGCACTTTTGTCCACAAAGTGCTTCAAATGGTGCAACATTGATACTGATATGATAGCTGTTATTGTAGGAAAATTCTATTAATGGTAAATGATCGTCCCAATTTCCTCCAAAATCAATTACACAAGCTCTAAGCATATCTTCCATTATTTGAATGGTTCTTTCGCTTTGTCCATCCGTTTGAGGATGCTAAGCTGTGCTTAGATTTAACTTGGTTCCTATTGCTTTTTGGAAACTAGTCCAAAAATGAGAAGTGAAATGGCTATCTCGATCAAAAACAATAGATAAAGGAATTCCATGTAATGAAACTATTTCATTCACATATATTGGCTAACTGTTCCATACTGAAAGTTTCCTTCATCGGTAAGAAATGAGCAGACTTGGTTAACCTATCTACGATTACCCAGATTGTATCATTACCTTTTCGTGTCTTGGGTAATTTGGTAACAAAGTCCATTGTTATCAATTCCCATTTCCATATTGGCATTTCTAATTGCTGCAAGAAACCTGAGGGTTTCTGATGTTCAGCTTTAACTTGTGAACAGGTTAGACACTTGGCAACATAGGCTGCTATATCCTTTTTCATTCATATCCACCAGAAATTCTTTCTTAAGTCTTGATACATTTTATCACTTCCAGGATGTATCGTATATTTAGACTTATGGGCTTCTTCTAATATTCGGTGGCGTAAATTTCCTTGTTTGGGTATCCAATTTCTTTTCTTATGGAATCTCCAAATTCCATCTGTTCTTTGTTCTAATTCCTTAATCATTCCTTTTAATTTTTCAGTATCATCCTTGATTACTGATTCTTGTATTTCTCTAATCTGTTCATTTAAATCTATCTGCAGGTTTAATTTGAGAGAACGTACTCGTCTTGGATTTTCATGATACTTTCGACTTAAAGCATCGGCTACTACATTAGCCTTTCCTACATGATACTGGATACTACAATCATAATCACTAAGAATTTCCATCCAGCGTCTTTGTCTCATATTTAACTCCTTTTGCCCGAAAACATATCTTAAACTCTTATGATCGGTGAAAATAGTAAACTTACTACCGTAAATGTAATGTCTCCAAATTTTAAGGGCAAAAATTATGGCTCCTAATTCTAAATCATGTGTTGTATAATTCTCTTCATGATTCTTAAGTTGTCTAGAAACATAGGCTATAACCTTTTGACGTTGCATCAACACATATCCATAACCTAACTTAGAAGCGTCACAATAGACTACAATGGCTTTAGTTCCTTCTGGTAGCGTGAGTATGGGTGCGTTGGTTAATCTTTGCTTAAGGATTCTAAAGGCTTCTTGCTGTTTTGGTCCACATTCAAACTTAACTGATTTGCAGGTCAGTTTTGTTAAGGGAATGGCTATTCTAGAGAAATCTCGGATAAATCGCCTAAAATAATCTGCCAGTCCGAGAAAACTTCTCACCTCCGTTGGTGATTTAGGGACTTTCCATTTAGTAATCGCCTCGATCTTTGTGAGATCCACATGAATTCCTTCATGATTAACTAAATGTCCGAGGAATTGTACTTCTTCTAACCAAAATTCACATTTTGAAAATTTAGCATAAAGCTTTTCTTTTCTCAGCAAATTTAGGAGTGTATGCAGATGCGCTGCATGTTCCTCTTAGAGTAAATGAGAATATCATCTATAAAGACGATTATGAATTTATCCAGATATGGTTTACATATTCTGATCATCATGTCCATAAATGCGGCTGGGGCATTGGTTAAACCAAATGGCATGACTGTAAATTTATAATGACCATACCTTGTTCTGAAGGCAGTTTTAGGAATGTCCTCTTCCTGTACTTTGGGTTATTATACTTAACACGAGTGCATTATATATTTTATTAAATAGCTCAGGAGTTATACCCAAGATTATACTAGGAGTCTTTTTAGTTGAACCCTAAAGTTACAGAGTGAGTCATTCTTCTCTTTACCACCTTTTTTGTGATACAGTTATATTTAAAAATGTTTTCCAAAAACCTAAATGTTTATCAGTTATACATACAGTGATTAAGTTTTTGTACTTTGTAATAGCTGCCAGTATGTGAGGTTTTATACATTACTTAACACTCGTTACGATTGGTCAAAGAGTTAGCCAATAGTAGCACAAATATGGTTTAATATGGTTTAATGGAGGCATAAACATTCAATGCCATATATTAGTAACAATATATTATGTCTTTGTTATTTAAAAATAGTGTTATATTTAATGTTTAAATATGATTTAAATATTATATTTACTATTTAATATTGTATATTATGGTTCAAATATTATATTTAATATTAATAAAATTTAATGAGATGTATATCTAATGCATATTATTAGAGATTTCATAAAAAAAGCAACTAATATTATATTTGACATATGGGTAACTTTATTGTCTACGCCTAGTTATTAGTGGTCATATCTAGTTACGTGATCTCTATGTGATATGTAATATTAGTTTATATATTGAAGTAAAATATTAGTTTTTATGTAGTGTAAAACAATTAGTGATCTAACTATGTCTTAACTGAGTGCAAACATTTGTATTTGTGTAATTGTTTAAGAATGAAAAGTGTGCAAAATATATCACAAGCACATATTATGAGTACTAATTACAACTATATATGATTTGTAAAATTATTTTTGATGAAGTATGATAATATATAGAACGATATATATTATTTAACTTTTAATATAATAAGATATACATCGGGAATTATATTTTAAATCTTAGTCCCTTTAATATATTAAATAATTGCATTACAATTATTTAATTAATATATTACCTTTAATAATGTTATAACTACTAGTTTGACAGAAAATGATATATTTCCTTTTCTGGGTAAAATTGTTTTGAGCCATAAAAAATATTTGACAAAGTAATATCATGGGTTTTATAGTATATACTACTAGAGTCACTAGTTGAGAGATTGATCAATAGTGATATGATCAAAGTCATTAGTTGAGAGAATGACCAACAGTGTTATAACCAGAAATATGACCAGAGTCACTAGTTGAGAGAATGATCAACAGTGATATGACCAGAGTCATTAGTTGAAAGAGTGATGAACAAGGATACAACCCAAGTCACTAGTTGGAAGAATGATCAACAGTGATTTGACCACCGTCACGGGAATCGTCTAGTGACAAATACCTTTGAATAATAGTAAGATAGGGTAAGGTTCATGCAAGAACCACCTTTATTGCGAGAACCGCGAGAACCAATGTGAACACAACCTAAAATAGCTAAAAAAACCTTAAAAAACCCTAAAAAAACCTAACCCCCACCCCCCAAAAACCTAAACCCCTCCACTCTAGTTGAAAGAGTGATGAACAAGGATACAACCCAAGTCACTAGTTGGAAGAATGATCAACAGTGATTTGACCACCGTCACGGGAATCGTCTAGTGACAAATACCTTTGAATAATAGTAAGATAGGGTAAGGTTCATGCGAGAACCACCTTTATTGCGAGAACCGCGAGAACCAATGTGAACACAACCTAAAATAGCTAAAAAAACCTTAAAAAACCCTAAAAAAATCTATTTTTTTTAAATATTTTTTATGTTAAAATCGCTACTTTTAGTAGCAAAAAAAAAAAATTAAAATTTTTTTTTTGGCTACTAAAAGTAGCAATTTTTATTTAAGAAATATTAATTTTTTTTTGTGTGTGTTTTTAGTTATTTTTAGGCATTTTTTGTTGTGTTCACATTGGTTCTTGCGGCTCTCGCAATAAAGGGTGGTTCCTAACGGATCTTTGTCCTAGTAAGATATACTATATATATATATATGTATATATTTTGTCCTAGTAAGATATACTATATATATATATATATGTATATATATATGTGTGTATATATATATATTACTTGATAAACTACACTATTGGGATATACTATATATATCTATTACTTGATAAACTACACTATTGGACGAAAGTTAGCCAATGAGTGATATGACCGTCGTCACATCGGAACTGCCACCATGTGACAAATATTGATTGAATTTTGGGTAAATATAAACAATTATAAAAACCCTTAATGCTGTAAAGTATAACAATATATTTTTATAAAAATGGAATGAACTTGCCATTGTTTATTAAAGATAAAATGTTTTCAAAACACGTTTCACGAAATTTGTTGTAAATATAATAGAAGCCAGCTATGGTGCACTGAAGGCTTAAATAAAGTGGCTATAACTACCCGAATAAAAGAAGAAATTTATGTTTTATTTATTTGGGTTTATCCCTATAAAAACAATTGAACTGAATGTGGGTTCTAGCCCATTTGTTTAATATTAAAAGTTTGGTGTTTTATAAACTCTGAAACTATTTCCTAACTACGATCCTGATGAAAATTTTTTCGCTGCGTATTTAATAAACACCGATACCACTTGACTGGTTCACGGCTCCCGTTCCCAGGGTGGGGTCGAGGGATGTGACAGAAGGTGGTATCAGAGCCACTGGTTTAAGCTATTTAGGTGTTCTTTTAATACCTAAACTTAAACAATAAAGTTAGGAAATTAATACAAAGTAACATATGTGTTATTTTTGTATATTTAAATATATATATATATATATACATATATATATATATATATATATATATATATATATATATATATATATATATATATATATGTACATATGATTCTTAAGAGTATTGTTTTTTATATATTTTTTGATATTAATAATTGAAAATGTTTGTAATTCAGATGTTGAATGAAGTATCACATAATCTAGAAGTTCATGCTAATAATGAAAATCCTTTGATTAAAAATGCTATAGAAAATATGATAGCCCAAGTAATAGCTAATGCTATACCTTTAATAATTAAAGCAGTTAAAAACCCCTTAGAACCCACAAAAGTTGTGAGTAGCAAGCATACTCGTGACGATAGTTTTAGCCATAGTGTCAATGGAGACAATGATGATATTATCAAAACCCCATTTCCCAAGAAAATGAAGGAGATGACTCTCGAGTGTACCTACAAAGAATTTCTAGCTTGTAAACCAACTGAATTCGCCGGCAGTGAAGGAGCCACGGCTGCTCTACAATGGTTGAAAAAGACGGAAGCTGTTCTTAAAATCAGCAAATGTGCCGAAGAAGATAAGGTAATCTATGCTTCCAACCTCTTCAAGGAAGAAGCCTTAGAATGGTGGAATACAATTCTTGAGGCAAAAGGAAGTGACATGGCTTATGCCATGAACTGGGAAATTAGTTAAGAAGCCTTAGAATGGTGATATATCTCTTTTGGGCTTGAACCTAGTCACCTTGGAAATTATATCATTTGATCTCGTTCATTTGACATCGATTTCTGGAACTAATTCAGTTGAACTATTGAGTCCTATTTATTGTAAAACTTATATTAAAAAAAATGATGTTTTGATTCTGTATCATTTACCTTAATACGGTTCTTATTAACTGTCGCAACCCCCGACCCCTGCCCCGGGAGGCGGGCGGCCGCGAGCTACTCAGAGCTGGTGGTATTATTGTTTATTAATTTGGCAGCAGAATTTACATCAGGACCGTAGTTAGGAAATAGTTTATCAGAGTAAAACACCACACTTTTATATTAATAAATACATGGGAAAATCCCAAGTTTCCATTATCTATTTATAGGGATAAACCCTAATTTATTGAAATAAAACTTCTTCATTATGTAGATAAATTTTATAGCCACTTTTCCAAGCCTTCAGTGCTCTCCAGCTGACTTCTATTTGGCTTTCATATTTTGTTACCTGAAACGCGTTTAAAATATTTTATCAGCAAGAAATACTGGCGGGTGAATCCCAGTTTAATCAAAACAAGTTTTATCATTTTACAACATTGAGGGCAACCCGCAATTACATTTGTTTACATCTACTTTAATTACCACCCACGGTACTGTCAATCCTGACTTATGGTAATGTTACTACTCACAGTGTAGTAACAAGTTATGTATACAAAACCCAACATACCGACGATAATTGTGGATTTACAAATACTCAATCACTGTTAATTATAATTTAAAACAATTGAGGTTTTGTAAAACTAGTTTACAAAAAGAAGGATTAACTCACATTGCTAATTTAGGTATTTCCTTGTGACTTCCTGGTTATAATCTATTAATTTAAACAATTCACACGTGTTAGTATATTAACCCAATTTACATTAGCTATACCCTCCCCGAGACAGAACTCCAACGACTGAGTCAGGCAGAGCCTTGACATGCGTTACGGAGCACTAGATCAATTGGGCAGCGTAACTAATACGTAACCGGGGGTTATGATACTTACATCGAGGCAGAGCTTCGCTTTTTAGTGGGTATTATGCCCGGGAATTATAATTACTATCAGAGAATTGAGAGAGAGTTTTCGATTTTGAACGAATTCTCAAGTGAAGCCGTGATCCCCTGTTTATAGTTCTAATTAACCAGCGGGTCGCGGCCCGCGACACACTTACCAACATCTTTCGCAGCCCGTGAGAGATGTAGGGTAGGCTCTAGCCTTGGCTAGTCACGAGTGTAGGTTGGACGCGTAACAGGACACGTGGCATCACCGGGTTGTGCCTGGTGTCATGGGGTCGCGTTCATGACGAACACACTTAAGTGTGTCGCGCCCTGCGAGCGCCCCCTTATTCTTGTTTTATTTGATTTTTGTAAAAATTAAGGTATTTGGGGCCCACTGTTCGTATATGGGGTGTATTTTAGGGCATGTAGGGGTGTTTTAAGGATTTTAGGAGAGTTGTTATATTAACTAAGACGTGACATAACTCTAAGAAGACAGCGTAGCCCAAATCTTGAGGACGAGATTTAAAACAAGGTGTAGAGGATGTAACCTTTCCATTTTTTATCATATAAGAGTTACAGGTTGTTTAAATTTATTAATTACTAGTAACTAGTTTTATTTTTAATATAATTATTTGACCCATTTTATTCTTATACGTTTTTATATAGTTTTAAAAACTATTTTATATATAATTGGTTGGAGCGTTATACAAATTAATTGACTTGTATATATATATATATATATATATATATGTGTGACATTTCTATTAAAATTAAGTATATAAAACTTATATTATTAAACGGGTAGATGACAGGTAAGTTGACTGTTAGAAATATGAAGTACCTAGACGGACCTAGGAACCGTTTAATAATTAAATTATAAAAATACATTATAGATGAACCTACTCCATTTTTAATGAAACCTGTTTCAAAATGTAGATATAAATATTCTCGTTCTAATGACATATTCATTGTTTTATAAAACATCATATTTTAGAAGTTATAAGTGCCAAATAAATAAAGCAGTTGAATTAATTATAATATATAAATTAAAAAATAATATTAAAATAAAAAAACTAAAACATTCAAATTTTGAATGTATACGTGGCTTTCAAAGAAAAGAATAAAATAATAAAAAAAATCATCATCAAATTCTACATTAAATGAACAAGGTTAGATGTCTTTGAAAATTAACTGAAGGTGTATGTGTAACTTGTGTACACTCCAAGAATCTTGGAAGAAATTTCATATAAATAAGATACATAAGCTTCAAAGAACTTTGCTCAACTTCCTCTGCTCTCTCTCTCTAGATATCGCCAACCTTCTCTCTCTCTCTCTATCTAAAATTCTTTTTTTCTTTCTTTTCTTTTAAACCAGTTATACTCCAAAGCCCTACCCCGTTTTAAGTGTTTTAACCCCTGATCACTAAGTCGATACCCTGTCCGATTGATCTAGGGCCCTGTAACGCATGTCAAGGGTCTGCCTGACTAAGTCCGTTGGGGTTCTGTCTCATGTCGTATTGATAAAATTGAATTTGGGTTATTATACTTAACACAAGTGCATTATATATTTTATTAAATAGCTCAGGAGTTATACCCAAGATTATACCAGGAGTCTTTTAGTTGAACCCTAAAGTTACAAAGTGAGTCATTCTTCTCTTTACCACCTTTTTTGTGATACAGTTATATTTAAAAATGCATTCCAAAACCCTAAATGTTTATCCGTTATACTTACAGTGATTAACTTTTTGTATTCTGCAATAGCTGCCAGTATGTGGGGTTTTATACATTACTTGACACTCGTTACTATTGGTCAAATAGTTAGCCAATACTAGCACAAATATGGTTTAGTGGAGGCATGAACATTCAATGCCATATATTAGTAATAATATATTTAAACCTTTATTTATGTCTTTGTTATTTAAAAATAGTATTATATTTAATGTTTAAATATGGTTTAAATATTATATTTACTATTTAATATAGTATATTATGGTTCAAATATTATATTTAGTATTAATATTAATAAAATTTAACGAGATGTATATCTAATGCATATTATTAGAGATTTCATAAAAAAAAAGAATCACTCACTTTGTAACTAGTGGTCATATCTAGTTACATGATTTCTATGTGATATGTAATATTAGTTTTTATATTGAAGTATAATATTAGTTTTTATGTAGTGTAAAACAATTAGTGATCTAACTATGCCTTATCTGAGTGTAAACATTTGTATTTAACACAATTATGTGTAATTGTTTAAGAATGAAAAGTATACAAAATATATCGCAAGCATATATTATGAGTACTAATTACAACTATATATGATTTGTAAAATAACTTTTGATGAACTATGATAATATATAGAACGATATATATTATTTAACTTTTAATATAATAAGATATACATCGGGAATTATATTTTAAATCTTAGTCCCGTTAATATATTAAATAATTGTATCACAATTATTTAATTACTATATTACATTTAATAAAGTTATAACTACCAGTTTGACAGAAAATGAAATATTTGCTTTTCTGGGTAAAATTGTTTTGAGCCATAAAAAATATATTTGACAAAGTAATATCATGGGTTTTATAGTATATACTACTAGAGTCACTAGTTGAGAGCTTGATCAACAGTGATATGACCAAAGTCATTAGTTGAGAGAATGACCAACAGTGATATGACCAGAGTCACTAGTTGAGAGAATGATCAACAGTGATATGACCAGAGCAACTAGTTGAGAGAATGATCAACAGTGATATGACCAGAGTCACTAGTTGAGAGAACGATCAACAATGATATGACTAGAGTCACTAGTTGAAAGAACGATCAACAGTGATACAACCCCAGTCACAAGTTGGAAGAGTGAACACCAGTGATTTGACCACCGTCATGCGAATCGCCTAGTGACCAATACCTTTGAATAATAGTAAGATATACTATATATATCTATTACTTAATAAACTACACTATTGGACGAAAGTTAGCCAATGAGTGATATGACCACCGTCACATCGGAGCTGCCACCATGTGACAAATACTGATTGAATTTTGGGTAAATATAAACAAATATAAAAACCCTTAATGATGTAAAGTATAACAATATATTTTTATAAAAATGGAATGAACTCGCCAGTATTTATTACTAATAAAATGTTTTCAAAATACGTTTCTGGTAATTTGCTGTAAATATAATAGAAGCTAGCTTTGGAGCACTGAAGGCTTAAATAAAGTGGCTATAACTGTGACACCCGGCTTTTCAGGCCGTACCGTACAATTGTAACACGTGTCATGAATAGATAAAAAGGTTGTATTTGACTAATTTTGATATTTATATGTGATATTTAATGTGTTGGTGAATCCAATCATTGGTAAAAATTATGTTGGCAACGATAAAATAAACGCTTATCGCGTAACGATTAAAATGCGAAATGAACGTCGGTGACCACCCGATCAGTGTTAAAATCCTAAAAATAGTCTGTTATGATTAGAATGGTAGTTTTAATCATATTCGTGAGGAAAAATAAATTAAAACGCTAAGAAACTCTATTTTTCGAGTTTAAGCGCGTACCGCGCGATACTGCGCGTATTTGACAAAATACTGTCAACGCAGCCAGTCAAGGCAATTGGTAATTATTTCAGTAATAATTTAGTGTGATTATTTTTATAAAATGATAAAAATAATTTAAAACGCACTAAAATGGGATTAAAATGCTAGATAAAAATACCCGGTATCTAGTAAAATACCAGTTTTTACACTATATTATATATATGTATGTATATATCATATTTTTGTGAGAGAGGGGCTAGGTGTTGATCCTGGAAACTACATATGATGATTAATCTTGTAAAAGCTTCCATAATCTCACCAAGATCAACACAAACTTTTCAAAACTCACACACTCACTCTCTCTCTCTTACTCTCGGCCGAAACACCCCTCTACAACATCCATTTTCATTTTCCAAATTGTTCTTGAGGATTCAAACTCATTACAAGGTGTTTTCAAGTACATTTGGTAGTTTAGAAGCGGTTTCAAGGTGTTTCAAGCAACAATCAAGTCCCATATCATCAATCTTTACTAAAAATCATTCGAGAACTTGAAGGTATAAAACTTATTTTAAAAACCTTGTTTTTGATTCTTAATGATGATGAAAGTTTCTCTTGTTTTTGAGTTTAATCACAAACTTGAAACTAAAAACAAATGGGTTTTTGAATGAAATAAAAACGGGTGTATATATGTATGTATGTGTGGCCGTGAGTGTGTGTGTGTGTGTAAGTGATTGTGTTTTTGATTTTGATTGAAAGATTCTTGATTAACATGTTACTTGAAAAGTAGAATGCATGCAAGAATCAAATGTATCATAAAGGAATGTTCTAAAAGTGTTTCAAGATTTGAAAGTGACATGATAAAAAGTGAAATTTTGGAAGTTCATATGTATATATGTATGTCGTGTATATGTATGTATATATGTATGCATGCATGTAAAAGTTTGTCATATATTCATAAATGTGATGAATATTTGCGTTTATGTATGAATGATTGGATGATCATGATGATATATGTTGTGTTTTGTAAGAACATGATACTAATGTGTCATAAAGGAATGTTCTAAAAGTGTTTCAAGATTTGAAAGTGACATGATAAAAAGTGAACTTTTGGAAGTTCATATGTATATATGTATGTGGTGTATATGTATATATGTATATATATATGTATGCATGCATGTAAAAGTTTGTCACATATTCATAAATGTGAAGAATATTTGCATTTATGTATGAATGATTGGATGATCATGATGATATATGTTGTGTGTGTTTTGTAAGAACAAGATATTAATCTGTTCTTGGGGATTATTAAATCATAAGTAATGATGATGATGTTGTATGAGTGCACTAGATGCACATACATGAACATGCATGATGATATGAAAGCATGAAATGATGATTTAAACATGATTTGATAAAAATAATTTTTGATCAGATTATAAACACTAAAATATGATTATTTTGAAGTGTTTAATGATATAAAACTTTGTCATAAAGTTTACTAGTCTGACATGTTGTACTTGGTGCATTAGGAGTTGTAAATTACATGAAATCGCATGATTTATGTGACTTACACAAAAACTGCACGAATCTGATTATAATCACTATTTTAATGAGTAAATAACATGTATTGTGTTAAAATATCAAGTCATTCCGAGTTGGGATGGTTATAGTAACGTTTAACGCAAAACTATGCGGTAAAACGGTCAAAAATCAGCTTTTCGAATGATTTTATAAAACTGATTTAGATCAGTAAGTAAACTGAAATTTTTCGTTTAAAAATAAGTATTTTAACTAATTTTAATTTACTTGGTGTTTGGTAGGTCATACGTGACTTCCGACGCCCGAAAACGTTACCGAATCACTAAATTACGCGTTTTACAATAAACACTAGTATGGGTTATTTTTGGGTGAACCTTATATGTTGAAATGTGTTATGTGATTTAAACATGTGAATGTGATAATATGTTAAGTGTTAACATGATAGTGGGAAATTTAGACTATGCATGTACACTTGTGCGTTTTATGCGGTAGAAACGGTAAAATCAATTTAACTGTGTAACTTATTTGTCGAGCATGAAACTTGATACATATGAGTTATATTATGTGACATATGTGCTTGTGTAATCATTTTACAAACTCTGAACAATTCAATATTAATAAAACAGTGCGTTTTGATCCCAACGTTTGTTATTTATGTTTGACATTATGCACGTTTTGATTTTTGATTGATTTTAAACTCAATATCGCTTTCTAGAAAGTTATACGCAAACTGATGCGTAAACGCGATCAATTTAACATGACAAACACCCCGGAACAATAACATAAGCTTAACATACCTCAAATAACCTTTACATAACTTATAAATAAGTTTTGAAGGCTTTGGTATGGCAAAAACAAGTTTATTCGCTCACAGGGACTATTTGCGTCAACTAGCAAAAGTCTGCCGTTTCGTAAGACGACGTACAGTCTGGAACTTTTCCATAAGCTAAACATACCATATATAACCTAAACATGGCTTAGAAATAAGATTTGATAGGTTTGGTGTGCGAAAACATGCTTATATGATCATACAGGGACTAAAAGTGTCAAAAACGGCGTAAGTTTGCATTTTCGCGCATATCTTACGTTTTGACCACATATAGACATCCAAAATTTTTGTACACACTAAAATATTTTTATTTTAGGGATCGGCATACAAAAACACCGTTCGTCGCTTAATTTGGATCGTTTTCGCGTCCGTTCGAGTTTCGTCGTAATTTGACAAATAACGCGACCGTACGACCAAACGAGCCGACATCCGAGAGTTTTCTGGGCATATTTTGAGTCCTCTATACTTTGACCACCTTGTAGGGCCTTGAAAATGGCTTAACGGGTGTTAAAAATGCCAGAAATGAGCTCATACACATGCAGGGACCAAAGTTGTCAAAACTGAAACTGTTGCTGATCTGCTGATTTCACACGGGCCGCGTAAGCCCTATCTAAATCTTACGCGGGCCGCCTGAAAATGCCCAGTTCTAGAAACTTGTTTTTCAGCAACTGTTTGATAGATTAGGGGTTGTTAATGTAAAATCTTTGTGTATTAACCAAGTTAACACCTCTCCAAGGCTTCTAACCTGCATCAAACACATGTATGGCTAGGATTTTATGCTTGGAAGTTACACAAGCAGTTGTCTTGATCTTGTTCTTCATCAACTACTATAAATAGCAAGCCATTTCATTCATTTCAATTCACCCTTGATCTGATTTTCTCTAAGTTGAAGTCATTTACTTCATACCTGAGATTATTAGACCAAGTTCTCCCTAGCAAGGACCCTTTGTAAGCTTCCTTCGTTCTTTTATCGCTTTCTTAGCGTAAAAGTCAAACAATGTTTCAGCTTTGACCAGTCAATGGTCAACGCAAAGTTCGTTTGAACTTTATAACGTGATTGTAATCACGATGGTTATAATCCTTAGCGATTATACCTACTGATTACCACGTTAATTAGGCGTAGTGACGAGTCAAAGTTTCGGTCAAAATGCGTTTTAGCACGCATTTTGCAACGGAACAACTTTTAGGTATCAAAACATTTTGTTTTGATACCAAATCAGTTTTCTAAGTAGGTTAAACATGTTTTGACATGTTTAACTCGTCTCTATTAGTTTAGTGATTGTTTAGGGTCGTAAGTTAAGCGGTCTAAACAACTGCTTAGACTTTCGAACCCGACCCATTTGGTCGATCATTAGGATCCGACCAAGCGTGTTTAGTGATCATAGTTGCATAGGGAATAACCTCTGAGGTTATACCTTATGATCACATAGGATTGGTTAGTTATTTGTTAAGTAGCTTGTATGCCCAAAGGAAATGACCAAAACGCCCTTTTTAAGCATAAATCCGTATGTTGCATATGTAAACATGTTTTTGACATATAATCTGATTTAGTAACATGTTTAGGGATAATTAGACATATAAGACTTAGCATAGACCATAGTTAACCATCCGAACATAGTTTTACGCAAAACGACACATTCTTGTAGCTTATACTACCATAATGGGTCGAAACGGGTCAAAAGCACATAGGTAGAGTTTCAAATCAGAATGTAAGGTCTATTAAATCATACCATATGAGTTCAAATACTCATTTGATTTATAGAACCTCATTCTATCCTATCTCCCGATTTAGGATCCGATTATTAACATAGTTACCTATATTAGGTGCCGGTTGATTCATGATCCTTGGAGCCTTATTTGGTCTTATTCTTAAGACTATTAGGCAATCCCAAGTGAGTACATAGTTCCCCTCTTTTACCGCTTTCAAGTAATTTGGGGTGATACACATGAACATACTTGTTACTTATGTGTTTTCATTGGTTTTATGACATAAACATGCTAGTTTCACCTAGTACATATTTAGTACATGCTTTCAGTTATGTTTTGCTATGTATGTTAAGCATGCTAGCACATTGATTTATTACACATTTGTTGCATATGTTTACTTAGCATATGTACACATTGTTTTACATGATATTTCTGCTATGTATGTTTACTAAGCATGCTAGCACATTGTTTTACATGACATTTCTACTAGGCATGTTTACTTAGCATTTCTAGTACATGGTTTTCACATGCTATATTGGTTATGACATTTGGTGTGTTTAATCGGGACAATAATACATTCATTAACATTGATCACGCCGCTCGGTAGTATGTAATGGTACCATAGGACTTGACAAATCCCGTTTCCGACTTCCTAGGTTTGTTTGGAAGTTGGGAATGACAGAATCCGATATACATAATTTAGATAAACCTTTAATTCGTTTAAAGGTTTGTCGCCACAGTCGCAAGGCTTGAATGTATGCGATTAACATTACTGCATAAATGTTTGTAATCATAAGGCATTGTTTTCTGCAAAACATAACATTTGATTTAAACTTCGGTTTATCCAAAAACCTTGTTTTGTACATTTTCCTATGGGGTTGAGTAATTACTAGTTATTCAACATACATGACATTTGTTTTCACATTGACATAACACGTAGTTTGAGTAGATACTTTCTACTTGCTATGCATGACATTTGGTTATACATGATACATTTTACACATGACATTGAACATGGTTTACACATAAACATTTGGACATTGGTTTTAAACAAGACATTTTGGTTTGTTATTGATAAGTGATTTATGTAACGGGGCTATGTGTTATATGATAAAAGCATGGTGGATACGCCGCTGGTACTTCCTATATATAAGTGCTGTTATTGTATTACACATTGTTGCGTTATCTAAACCACTTTGACAAGGACATGAAACATTTTTACAAGAACATGACATTGTTTTACAAATTTCATTTGTTATACAAATTCACTTTTAATCGGTTATTCGTTTAACCATGCATTGTCCTTTTATTATCATTTGATTTTTACATCGATTTTCACATGATTTTATAAAGGAAAACATTTACAAGGTTCATGACTACATTTTTGTTAAACACTTCTTTCAAATACAAGTCATGAATCCTGCATAAACAAAACCTATGTATCTTACAGGCATTTTTATGCTGAAGTACCTATTTTTACATGTGTTTCAGGTGCTAATGCATGATGATGTTTGTGCTTCACTTAGGCGAACTTGGCCCTTAGTGACTTAAAAGACAGTTAATTATGTTATTTTAGTTTGAACTCAAAGAAAATGTAAACTCTTTATTCAATAATACATAACTTTAATTACCATGGTTGTTGAAACAATAATTCTGTCGCTCCACTCCCTGGCGTTTCCGCCGCGGTTTGTTGTTTTAATACAGCCGGGGTGTGAAAGAAGAGTTGGTATCAGAGCCAATGGTTATAGGGAATTAGGTTATTAGTAATGCTTTGATCTAGACTATAACTTCCTAGGACCCTAACACAAGATTTCTTGTGTTTAGTGTGACACTTTGGGTTTTCCCGAGCAACCTTCTTGTATTAGCCTTTGGTGTACTTATATTATTAAATGAAAGTTTGTGAATTATCTTGACGAGTTATGTGATCCTTGTATTAAGTATGTGAATTATATATATATATATATGTATGTGTATAATAGCGAATCGAGACCACGAACTCGACTCGAGACCACTCTCGGTCTCGAGTAAACAGTAAACGGTTGGGCCGGTTGGGCTGCAACCTCCCTTAGCCCACTCGAAACTCTTGTAGGGTGCACCACCCAAACCGGGTATAAAACCCCTCATCCACCTTCTCCCTTACACTCTCACACACTCTCTCCCTCACCAAAAACCCTAGAACTACAAGACATCCTCTGCTTTCTCTCGGATTCAACCGGCAACAACAAGGAATCTAAGTCAAGCTCATCATCATCACCCGGATACCTCATTTTCTCACCTTCTTCCTTGACTCGGTACCTTTTCATCAACCGGTTAGCATCTTTGACTTTCACTAGGTGTTTATGTGTATAATAGTGCTATTTGCTTTGAATTATTGAAATGATGGATGATATGTGTGAGCTCTTGATATTTGAATATTGAATGATTGATAGTTTAGGATGTTTATGATCATCCGATTTATGTTGTTAGTATAGGTCATAGTGTTTAGAGCAAATGTTACATGATTGATGCTTGTGAAATGCATGTTTGGGTGTGTTGAAGGTTTATTGAATGGCTTCTATGTCCGCGTGAGTAAATCGGTGGATCATAAGGAATGTGTTGGTTGAATAGTCAAATTATGAAAACCCTAAAATGATGAACATATGATGAATATGTGTTGAATGTGTTGGTTGAATAATCAAATTATGAAAACCCTAAAATGATGAACATATGATGAATATGTGTTGAATGTGTTACAAATATTTGAAAAACTTACTGTTTGATCTATTTTGGTTAAGTGCTAGACAAGGGAACATGTTTGTGAAACCTTATTGGATAGTACATAAGGGCATGAAATCAGAATTCTGTTGCATAGTACAATTCGGGCAGATGTATCAGAATCAGCAGGTAAACGACTCGAGACCAATGGTTGCGACTCGAGACCATGGAGCCACAACTCGAGACCGCAACGGTTGCGACTCGAGACCTGGGCCAAGCAACTTCAAAACGGACTTCATGGACTCGAGACCCTCAAGGTCTCGACTCGAGACCACATCGTGACAACTCGAGACGGGACTCGAGATCTCCGGGGTTGCGAGTCATGCCTGCACCACTCGAGACCAACCATTACAAGCCGAGACCTCCTGGTTGCGACTCGAGACCGCATGTTCTCGAATCGAGCCCACCTTGTCTCGACTGGGCTGTTCACTTTAGTTATTGGGCCATAACGTGATTTGTTTGGGCTGCCTGTTTAACTGAACTATGTGTTAGTTGATACTGTTGACTGATCCAATAGTAGAACAGGCCCAATAACTCTGCAAGTAACTGTATGCATGCTATGTGTTAGATTATGTGTAAAGTATACGTGACATTCTCTGTACCCAAACCTAACCTATACTGGTAACCATGTTAGGACGTGGTGACCAGCGTGTTTGACAAGTAACCTAATCTGCCGAGCAACCCAAGGTGAGTTCACACACTAAAAGCATGCGTCCCAAGGAGGGACACGGACAAACTGCCAACTTTGGGAAAAATACTTTTGAAATATCATTTCCGGGGGAAATCCGAATGGGTATTTACTATCTCCGGGGGAGATACGTTTGGATAATATTTATAAATCACAACTAGCCAAGCTAAACGAAACTCTATCACCTTAAGTCCCTGCTTACAGTACCGATTAATCGCTGGGGGCGAACGGGTTATTAGTTGATAGCGCTATTAGGTTTGACAACCTCATACCGTGACCGGGGGAGATCAGGCGTGAACTAGTAGACCTTGCATCTTGGTCAATGACGATAGACATTGACTCGGGGCACAACAACTTTCCGTCAACAGTTTCGCTATCTACAGTTTAGTGAGCTTACAGATGGGGTAGCTCCCCACAACGTGATTATAAATGCTTTATCTAAACAACTTACGTTTTCAAAAATTAAAACTTGACACCTCGTGGACTCACCAACATTATGTTGATACCCTACTGCATGCTTTGCAGGTACCCAGTGATTCAGGAGCTTGCAGCTTGCGGATGTGTAGTGGTCGTCTAACCCGTGTGTTGGGTTTTTAACCAACTTGAACTAAGAATCTTGTTTTAAACTATTTTGTCTATGCTTCCGCTACTTACCTGAACTGTTACTTCAACTTGAATACTTTTGAACTTTGATTATGATATTTGCCAACCTTGTGGTTGGTGAGTATTACTTATGTTACTAATTAAATTGCTCAGTATAATTGGTGGCTGGATCCTGGTCAGTCACGCCTCCAAGCGGTGGTGTTCCGCATGTGGATTTTGGGGGTGTGACATTTAGATCTTAAAACAATACACATCACCTATCCTTAGGTGATAGCCACAACGAGAACACAATAACAAATCCGCTTCAAAAAGTAATCATCTATCCTTGGATGATTGATTATAAGGTTTTGAACCCTTCCAGTTTGATTTATTTTTGGCTTTGTGCCTTCTGAGTTTTCAAAATCTCGTCAAAGTTTGGGTCTAAATAATGTGAACACGTGCAAACTGGAAGAGTGAATGCCTGTACCCTGAGTTTTCTGTCTAAGGCTAGAGTGTTCGTACAAATCCGCAGTATCGGACCAGTCACTCTTACTTGGGAACTCTTGGGGTGAGTGTTCACTTATAGGCGAGCATGTCTTCGCGATACATTATTATGATCCATTTACTTTGATTTGTCACTGTGTGTCGACTGTTTGTTACGAGGTAATGAACAAATGACCACCATCCTTTCATTTTGTTGATATTTATGATATCTCATTTTTCATCACATCATCTCACTCGTTTTCTCTCATGTTTCCTCTTTTAGAATGCCTCCTCGACGTAACGTTCAACAACCTGATGCCGAACTGGCAGCTATTATAGCACAGCAGATGGCTGCTATGCTACCTGATCTCATCACTCAAATAAACCAAGCCAACAATAACAATGTTAACGCACCTGCTCCGTGCAACTTTAAACAGTTTAACTCGGCTAAACCGCTAAAGTTTAGTGGTTCTGAAGGGGCAACTGGGCTCCTACAGTGGTTTGAGAGTCTTGAGAGCACCTTTCGCCATGTTCAGTATCCTAACAACCGTAAGGTCGAGTTTGCTTCGAGTGTATTCCAAAAGAGAGCTCTTACCTGGTGGAATGGGGTAATGAGAGATAGAGGTGCTGATGTTGCTTTGGGTCAGACATGGGAGGAACTTAGAGCTCTCATGATGAGAGAATTTTGTCCTCGTCACGAGCATAGGGCACTTGAAAATGAGTTCCATGACTTGAAGCAAGACAGTGGTGAACACCGGGCTTATACAGACAGATACGAGCAGTTAAGCTTGCTCTATCCTACTATGGTCATGCCTTTGGATAAGGCTATTGAGAAGTACGTAGACGGTTTTCCAGATCCTATTCAGGATATTTTCACTGGAAGCAACCCTACAACCGTCCGACAGGCCATTGAGCTAGCTGCAACCCTTACTGAATCACAAGTCAAAAAGGGTAAACTCCACAGGAAAGGTGACAAGAAACAGAAACAGTCTGATAGCACCACTGAGAAAAAGGGCAAGAAGGCTGCTGAGTCTTCCAAGAAATCTAGGAAGCGTAAGGCTTCCAAGAACTTCGCTGTTACTACTCAGACTAATCAGGCAGCCCAGAATCAGCCTGCACAACCTGCTGCCAAGAGGCAGTATGCTGGGAATGCACCTCTGTGCAACAGATGTAACAGCCATCACCAGCCACAGTTGCAATTCCACATCTGCACAAATTGTGGCAAATCTGGTCATCTTGCGAATACCTGCCGTTTTGCTCCGAACCAAAATCAGGCAGTTCAAAACCAAGTAGCACAAAACCCTGCCCAAAATCCTGCACGACCTCACTATCCGCCTGGTTCATGTTTCAACTGTGGGGATCTGACCCACTACAGGAACAACTGCCGAAGGTTGGCAAACGCAAATCAGGCACCGGCTCGTGGTAGATCTTTTAATCTTAATGCAAATGAGGCACGCGCAGATAACGAAGTGGTGAATGGTACATTCCTTGTTAACAACCATCATGCTTCTGTTCTATTTGATTTGGGTGCCGATAAAAGTTTTGTGTCCTTAGCATTTGAGCCTTTGCTTTCGATGACTAGAACAAAACTAGGAAAGCCCTTGACAGTAGAAGTAGCTAGTGGTGAACCTGTTGTACTCGACTCTGTTCTTCGAAATTGCCAGTTGAACCTTAACAACCATCTTTTCCCTATTGACCTCACACTGATGCAACTCGGGAGCTTTAATGTAATAGTGGGAATGGATTGGTTAGCCAAATACCATGCTGAGGTGGTTTGTTTTGAGAAGATTGTCCGTATACCGCTTTCGACTGGTAAGATCTTAGAAGTTCGTGGGGAGAAACCCGTTAAACTCATGTCTTGGATGCAAGCCCAAAAATACCTACGAAAGAAATATGTTGCTTTCTTGGCACATGTCGTAGAGGAGAAAGGTAAGGGTAAGACTATCCAAGATATCCCTGTTGTTCGGGATTATCCTGAGGTATTTCCTGAAGAATTACCTGGTTTACCCCCTGTACGCCAAGTTAAGTTTCGTATCGATCTTGTGCCTAGTGCAAATCCTGTTGCTAAGTCACCTTATCGTCTTGCACCGTCTGAGATGCAAGAGTTATCTAAGCAGCTTCAGGAGCTTTCTGATAAAGGATTCATCCGTCCGAGCTTTTCACCTTGGGGTGCTCCTATCCTATTTGTGAAAAAGAAAGTTGGATCATTTAGGATGTGTATCGATTATCATGAGCTTAACAAGCTTACCATCAAGAATCAATATCCCCTACATCGCATTGATGATCTCTTTGATCAGCTACAGGGTGCTACTTGCTTTTCAAAGATTGATCTTCGTTCTGGGCATCATGAACTTCGAGTTCTCGAAGAAGATATTCCCAAGACAACTTTTCGTACCAGATATGGTCATTATGAGTTTACTGTTATGCCCTTCGGTTTAACAAATGCTCCTGCTGTTTTCATGGACTTGATGAATAGGGTTTGTAAGCCTTATTTGGACAAGTTCATCATCGTTTTCATTGATGATATTCTGATCTATTCTAAGACTCGAGCTGATCATGAGCAACATCTCTGTATTACAATGGAGCTCCTAAAGAAAGAACAGCTTTTCGCCAAATTCTCCAGGTGCGAATTCTGGCTTAAGGAAGTTCAATTTTTTGGGCACATCGTCAATGAACAAGGTATTCATGTAGATCCCGCCAAAATCAGTGCGATTAAGGATTGGGATACACCTACTACTCCTACCGAGGTTCGTTCTTTTCTTGGTCTAGCGGGTTATTACCGCCATTTCATTGAAAACTTCTCCAAAATTGCAGTTCCTCTCACAGCTTTAACTCAGAAGAACAAACCTTTTGAGTGGGGATCCAAACAGGAAGAAGCTTTCTAGTCCTTGAAACAGAAACTCTGCGATGCAACTATTTTATCTTTACCTGAGGGCAACGATGATTTTGTGGTGTACTGTGGTGTATCTAATTTAGGCCTTGGCTGCGTTCTTATGCAAAGAAACAAAGTCATAGCTTATGCATCAAGACAGCTGAAGGTACACGAGAAAAAATACACCACTCATGATCTTGAGTTCGGTGCAGTAGTATTTGCTCTCAAAATCTGGAGACACCACCTTTACGGTACAAAGTGTGTAGTGTTCACTGACCAAAGATTCTCCAGCATATCTTCAATGAGAAAGAACTAAACATGAGGCAACGATGTTGGGTTGAACTCCTAAATGATTACGATTGCGAAATTCGCTACCATCCTGGTAAGGCGAATGTCGTGGCTGACGCATTGAGTTGTAAGGAACGTGTCAAGCTTCACTGTGTTCAGGTTCGATCTGTCATTCAAACCCGCATAATTTAGGCTCAAAATACTTGTGTTACACAAGACTTAATGGGTAAAGAGTTACCGTGTCACATTAAACCTGACCTGGAACTGAAAGACTTTGGGATATTCTATTTCATGGGTCGTTTGTGGGTCCCAAATATAGACAATCTTCACACCTTGCTAATGGATGAAGCTCACAAGTCTCGTTATTCTATTCATCCTGGTGCAGACAAAATGTATAAGGATTTTCGAACCCAGTACTGGTGGCCAGGTATAAAGAAAGACATTGCCTTATATGTTTCCAAATGCCTTACTTGTCTTAAGGTTAAGGCAGAACATCAACATCCCTCTGGATTATTGGAGCAGCCAGAGATACCAGTTTGGAAATGGGAAAACATCTCTATGGATCTCATTACTAAGCTGCCTCACACTAAAAAAGGTCATGACGCCATTTGGGTTGTTGTTGATCGTCTTACAAAGTCAGCACATTTCTTGCCGATCCGTGAGGATTTATCTGCTGACAAGCTTGCCCAGATAGACGTTGATAAGATTGTATCTCGACATGGTATTCCTTCGAACATTATATCTGACAGAGATGCTCGATTCTCGTCTCGCTTTTAGAGAACCATGTAATCTGCCATGGGTACCCAACTTAATTTAAGCACAGCGTATCATCCGCAAACGGATGGTCAATCTGAGAGAACAATCCAGACACTGGAGGATATGCTTAGAGCTTGTGTGATTGATTTTGGTGGTAGTTGGGATTCGCATCTACCATTGATCGAATTCTCCTACAACAATAGTTATCACTATAGCATTAATATGGCTCCGTTCGAAGCTTTATATGGTCGAAAATGTCGTTCACCGGTCTGCTGGAATGAGATAGGTGAAGCTTAGCTTAATGGACCCGAACTCATTCTAGAGACTACAGATAAGGTCAAGAAGATTCGCGATAACCTACAGACAGCTAGAAGCCGTCAAAAGAATTACGCGGATCGACGACACAAGCCCTTAAAATTTCAAGTCGGTGATCACGTCCTACTCAAGGTATCTCCTTGGAAAGGTGTGATTAGATTTGGAAAGAAAGGAAAACTTGCACCACGCTATGTTGGACCATTCAAGATCATTGAAAGAATCGGAAAAGTAGCCTACAGACTTGAGCTACCTCCTGAACTTGGAAATGTTCATCCAACATTCCACGTGTCCAATCTCTAAAAGTGTTTAGCTTATGAGAACCTCCACATACCACTTGATGAAATTCGTGTTGATAAGACGATGCACTTAGTTGACAAACCTGTGGAAATCATGGACCGTGAAGTCAAAAAGCTCAAACACAAGCGCATACCTATTGTCAAAGTTCGCTGGGAATCTAAATGTGGCCCAGAATTTACTTAGGAGCATGAAGATCAGATGAATGCGAAATATCCACATCTATTCTCACAAGTTTCCTCCAAATAAATTTTGGGACGAAATTTCCTAAAGTAGGGGAGCATGTGACATCTGTGCTTGTGTAATCATTTTACAAACTCTGAACAATTCAATATTAATAAAACAGTGTGTTTTGATCCCAACATTTGTTATTTATGTTTGACATTATGCACGTTTTGATTTTTGATTGATTTTAAACTCAATATCGCTTTCTGGAAAGTTATACGCAAACTGATGCGTAAACGCGATCAGTTTAACACGACAAACACCCCAGAACAATAACATAAGCTTAACATACCTTAAATAACCTTTACATAACTTAGAAATAAGTTTTGCAGGCTTTGGTATGGCAAAAACAAGTTTATTCGCTCACAGGGACTATTTGCGTCAACTTGCAAAAGTCTGCCGTTTCGTAAGGCGACGTACAGTCTGGAACTTTTCCATAAGCTAAACATACCATATATAACCTAAACATGGCTTAGAAATAAGATTTGATAGGTTTGGTGTGCGAAAACATGCTTATATGATCTTACAGGGACTAAAAGTGTCAAAAACGGCGTAAGTTTGCATTTTCGCGCATATCTTACGTTCTGACCACATATAGACATCCAAAATTTTTGTACACACTAAAATATTTTTATTTTTGGGGATCGGCATACAAAAACACCGTTCGTCGCTTAATTTGGACCGTTTTCGCGTCCGTTCGAGTTTCGTCGTAATTTGACAAATAACGCGACCGTACGACCAAACGAGCCGACATCCGAGAGTTTTCTAGGCATATTTTGAGTCCTCTATACTTTGACCACCTTGTAGGGCCTTGAAAATGGCTTAACGGGTGTTAAAAGTGCTAGAAATGAGCTCATACACATGCAGGGACTAAAGCTATCAAAACTGAAACTGTTGCTGATCTGCTGATTTCACACGGGCCGCATAAGCCCTATCTAAATCTTACGCGGGCCTCCTGAAAATGCCCAGTTCTAGAAACTTGTTTTTCAGCAACTGTTTGATAGATTAGGGGCTGTTAATGTAAAATCTTTGTGCATTAACCAAGTTAACACCTCTCCTAGGCTTCTAACCTGCATCAAACACATGTATGGCTAGGATTTTATGCTTGGAAGTTACACAAACACTTGTCTTGATCTTGTTTTTCATCAACTACTATAAATAGCAAGCCATTTCATTCATTTCAATTCACCCTTGATCTGATTTTCTCTAAGTTGAAGTCATTTACTTCATACCTGAGATTATTAGATCAAGTTCTCCCTAGCAAGGACCCTTTGTAAGCTTCCTTCGTTCTTTTATCGCTTTCCTAGCGTAAAAGTCAAACAGTGTTTGACTTTCAGCTTTGACCAGTCAATGGTCATCGCAAAGTTCGTTTGAACTTTGCAACGTTATTGTAATCACGATGGTTATAATCCTTAGCGATTATACCTACTGATTACCACGTTAACTAGGCGTAGTGACGAGTCAAAGTTTCGGTCAAAATGCGTTTTAGCACGCATTTTGCAACGGAACAACTTTTAGGTATCAAAACATTTTGTTTTGATACCAAATCAGTTTTCTAAGTAGGTTAAACATGTTTTGACATGTTTAACTCATCACTATTAGTTTAGTGCTTGTTTAGGGTCGTAGGTTAAGCGGTCTAAACAACCGCTTAGACTTTCGAACCCGACCCGTTTGGTCGATCATTAGGATCCGACAAAGCTTGGTTGTTAGCAAACTAGATGTTTTCGGGGAAAACACTAGACTTCAACCGAAGAGAATTTTGAGATTTAAGTCCAAAATTCTCGAAGCCAAAATTTTTAAATAAACATGGAAAAATTTTATCATGTATGAAAACCATTGCGTGTTTATGTGCATACGTGATTTTCTGTTTATTTGGGCCTTATGTGTTATTATTCATTTAACCACACACTTACTTGTACGGTTATATATGTGTCACAGATGTCGCACGAGCACGAGGTCATCGAGATCCATGACTCAGGTAGCGAGCCAGATTTCGAGACTTCACCCAGATCCATTTTACCAGAGATACCTATCACGACTCCACAGATGGTTAGTATTGCCGAGTTTGCTTCGTCATTCCACGTCGACCCTGCTGCTTTTGCCAGCAAGGTAGACCCCCGATACACTTTCACTAGCAACGGGTGGATAAATGATGACGATGATGTTCCTCTCTCAATTCATGAGACGGGACAATCATCTGGCACTGTACCAGTTGTCGATGACGTGATTAGAGGTGTCCCTATTATCGGAGGATCTCTCAGTATCACACCAGTGGTGGACGCTACTATTGTTACGGCTCGACCATTAGAGCCGTCAGTCGTCCCACCTACTGCTGTGATCGAGCCTGTTGCTGAGATCCCTCCACCTGTTTCTTCTGAGTCATCTATACCTGTCATTGAGTCACGCGCTCCTACTACACCTCTTTTGGTTTATTGTTGTTGTAGGAAGAGGACTATGCCTGCTGGGGAGATCGCACCTACGTCACATGCTGAGACGGCATCTGCTTCCAAGAAGCAGAAAGGGGTTTGGATAGACCGATGTTGCCACTGTGATCGACAGTTTGCCACTCTGCGCGGAGACCTGGATTCAGCCAAGGGTAAGATGAAGGACCTCGAGGGACAAATGGATTGGTACGATGAGTTGAAGGATTTAGATAACAGTGCGATGGACCAAACGCACTGGAGGATAGTGGATCTGGAGGAGCTTGTCAGGAAGATGCTAGATTTCTTGGGTTTGAAGCGTTGATGCTTGTTGTTGTTTGTTTGTTTGTTTTTGTTGGTTGTTATGTTAGACACTTTTGATACTCTCTATTTGGGGCCTGCGTGCCAGTTATATTTTTGGGATATTATGTGGAAATTTTGTTTGAACTTGTTTTGGGTGTCGACGTAGACATGCCAAAGGTGGTCAGTTTGTACTAGAAACAAGTTTGTTAATTTCTATGATAATATCAGTTGAATTACTTTTGGTTAAATTTTTTTTTTCCTGATTAATATGTGGATATTATACATGCGCAATGTTTGGTCCACTAGCATTTAATGATTGAATTATTTTTGGTTATCGTCTTATGTGATTATTATTGTTGTAATAACAAAAACGATGAAATGCCGTGAAAAGTAAGATAGGGTTCTTGACTACCTACCACACGGGAAGAGTTGGCACAACTCATAGCCCAACACGTTAATACTGCCATGGAACAACATAATGCTAACCAAAATGATGGCCAGGGACATGGACGTGGTGCTCATGGGCGTGGTTTTGGTGGGGCACAGATTGGAAACCCTCCAAGTAAAATATGATCGGAAAGTTTTAGTAGTTCATGTGTTATGATGTAATCGGAACGTATTCCTGTTTTTCATTAACTTTATGAACAGTGCACAGATGTACTTATAAAACATTCCAGGGCTGTAACCCACGATCATTTACCGGTGCTGAAGGACCCTTAGAGATCACTAGGTGGATTGAGAAGATGGAATCCGTCATGGCAATCAGTGGTTGTGCTGCTGATCAACGGGTTAGGTATGCTTCTTGCTCTTTTCTTGATGAAGCACTATCCTGGTGGAACTCGCAAGTTCAAATCTTGGGTGAAGACGCTGCCTATGGTCTAACCTGGAATGAACTTAACGAAATGCTCCTGAAGGAGTATTGCCCGCGCAGCGAGATACAGAAAATCGAGACCGACTTCTGGAACCTAACCGTGGAAGGTCTGAACATCAGAGCTTACACTTCTCATTTTAACGATTTGGCAAGGTTAGTTCCACGAATGGTTACTCCTGAGTATGTAAAGGTAGAGAGGTATATCTGGGGGCTGTCGCCACGGATTCGCAGCATGGTTACATCAGCGAAACCCACTACCTACCTAGAGGCTACTACTTTGGCGAAGTCATTAGCGGATGAAGCTGCTCGTTAAGGTGGTCTTGACAAGAAGGAGGAATCCGGGAAGTCATCGGGCAAGGCCAAAGCAGATGTGAAATCTGAATGGTTGGGGCGTTCTGAGTCTAAGTCAGGAGATTCGAAGAAGCTCAAGTCCGAGAGCTCGAGGAAGGAAACCGATGAGAAGCGTGACAGAAAACGCTGTTTGGGGAAGGCGTATGTTGCCAGTTCTAGCAGTTCTAGAAGGGATAATGCCAGGGATGGCAGGAGTGGTTCTGAGAAGAAGACTCATGAGGATGAGCAGAAAAAGTGTGCCAGATGTGGCCGAACTGGGCATGTTACCCGCGAGTGCTATGCTAAAAGTACTTCGGAGGGAGCGAAGCTAGAGGGATGCTTCCAGTGCGGTGAACATGGACATTTCAGGAGGGATTGTCCTAAAGCAAAGGGTCAGAATGCCAGGGGTAGAGCGTTCGAGCTAAACACTGGAAAGGCACGTGACGATCCTACTGTTGTTACCAGTATGTTTTTTATCAATAACCATTCTGCGTTCGTACTCTTTGATACTGGAGCTGACTTTAGTTTTGTTTCGAAAAACTTTGAACCATTTTTGTGTTCTCCAACAAGTAAGCTAAGTAAAAAGTACTCGATAGAACTAGCAAATGGTATACTGATAGAGACTAACGAGGTCGTTCGCGGTTGTAGTATTCAGTTAGATGATCATAGTTTTAGTATCGACTTGTTACCAGTGGAGCTGGGGAGTTTTGATGTTGTTGTGGGGATGTATTGGCTATCCAAGAACAAAGCTGAGATTATTTGCTCGGAGAAGCAAGTGAGGATACCTCGTCCAGATGGTGGTGAAGCGATAGTCGTTCACGGAGACCGATCGAGTCAAGTGTCGAGTGTCGTCAGTGGTATGAAGATGCTCAAGTTGTTGCGAAAGGGTTATCCTGCGTTCTTAGTTAACGTGGTGGATACGAAGGCCGAAGGTAGGAAGATCGAAGATATTCCTATTGTTCGTGATTATCCAGAAGTTTTTCCTGAAGACTTACCTGGAATGCCCCCTGTAAGACAGATCGAGTTTAGAATTGATCTTGTACCCGGTGCTGCACCGATTGCAAAATCTCCTTATAGATTAGCGCCGTCAGAGATGAAAGAATTGTCGAATCAGCTTCAAGAGCTACTAGACATAGGTTTCATATGACCGAGCTTTTCGCCTTGGGGTGCACCTGTTTTGTTTGTGAAGAAGAAGGATGGATCCTTCAGGATGTGTATTGATTATAGAGAACTCAACAAGTTGACTATCAAGAATCGGTACCCTTTACCGAGGATTGACGATTTGTTTGATCAGCTACAGGGATCTAGTTACTACTCGAAGATTGACCTGCGTTCAGGATATCATCAGTTGAAGGTTGCTGACGAAGATATTCCAAAGACTGCTTTTCGAACACGATATGGCCATTACGAGTTTTTAGTAATGCCTTTTGGCTTAACTAATGCGCCAGCAGTGTTTATGGATCTCATGAACAGGGTATGCAAACCTTAATTGGATAAATTCGTGATAGTATTCATCGACGATATACTTATCTATTCGCAAACCAAAGAAGATCATGAGTATCATTTGAAGTTGATTTTGGAGTTGCTGAAGGAAGAAAAGTTGTATGCCAAGTTCTCTAAATGTGAATTCTAGATTCGGGGAGTTCATTTTCTCAGGCATATCATAAATGAGAAATGTATACACGTGGATCCGTCGAAGATTGAGGCAATCAAGAATTGGGAAGCGCCAAAGACTCCGTCAGAGGTGCGACAATTCTTAGGACTTGCTGGGTACTACCGGAGATTCATTGGGAATTTATCCATGTTAGCGCAGCCGTTGACGCTATTAACCTAGAAGGAAAGGAAGTTTGATTGGATGGAAAAGCAGGAGGAAGCTTTTCGGATGTTGAAGGAAAAGTTGTGTAGTGCCCCTAATCTTTCCCTTCCTGAGGGAAGTGATGATTTCATTGTATATTGTGATGCGTCACGTTTGGGCCTTGGATGCGTGCTTATGCAGAGGGACAAAGTGATAGCCTATGCATCCAGACAAGTGAAAGTGCACGAGAAGAACTACACGACACATGATTTGGAGCTGGGAGTTGTTGTATTTTCCTTAAAGATCTGGAGGCATTATTTGTATGGCACGAAGTATACGATATACACTAACCATAAGAGCCTCCAGCATATCTTTGATCAGAAGGAGCTCAACATGCGACAACGGCGCTGGGTAGAGTTACTCAACGACTACGAGTGAGATATTCATTATCACCCTGGAAAAGCAAACGTTGTTGCGGATGCGCTCAGCAGGAAAGAGTGGGAGAAGCCTCTACGTGTGCGCGCTTTGGGCTTAACCATACAGACAAGTTTGACTAATCAAATTCGCAATGCGCAACGGGAAGCTTTGAAGGATGAGAACCTGAGAAGAGAAGGTTTGAGAGGTTTAGAATGCGATGATACCAAAAGCGGATGAAGTAATGTACTTCATGAACCGGATTTGGGTTCCGCTTAGAGTTAACCTACGTGAACTGGTTATGAACGAAGCTCATAAATCCAGATATTCCATTCACCCAGGTTCTACCAAGATGTATCAGGATATCAAGGAGTTTTACTGGTGGCCGAATATGAAGAGAGACATTGTGGTCTATGTGGGTAAATGTCTGACGTGCTCTAAGGTTAAGGCTGAACATCAGAAGCCGTCTGGGCTTCTGCAGCAACCAGAGATTCCTAAGTGGAAATGGGAACATCTTACGATGGACTTTATCACCATGTTACCCTGTACATCGCGGGGATATGATACGTTATGGGTAATTGTGGATCGATTAACAAAGTCTGCTCATTTCTTGGAGCTTAAGGAAACAAACAATATGGAGAAGATATCGCAGTTGTACCTTAACGGGATTATAGCCCGTCATGGAGTACCGGTGTCAATTATCTCAGATAGAGACAGACGGTTTGACTCCAGGTTTTGGCGATCCCTTCAAGAGTCGTTGGGATCTCGTTTGGACATGAGTATTGCGTATCATCCTTAAACGGATGGTCAGAGTGAAAGAACCATTTAGACTTTGGAGGGTACGCTGAGAGCGTGTGCGATTGATTTCGGTGGAAATTGGGATTCTCACTTGCCGTTGGCAGAGTTTTCTTACAACAATAGTTACCACGTTAGTATCAAGGCCGCTCCGTTTGAAGCCTTGTATGGAAGGAAGTGTCGATCGCCACTTTGTTGGGCTGAAGTCGGCGAAAAAAATTTGACCGGACCCGAGCTTATCAAGGAAACTACGGACAAAGTTGTCTAGATTAAGGGGAGGTTGAAAGCTACCGCGGATCGATATAAGAGTTATGCGGATAACCGGAGGAAACTATTGGAGTTTCAGGTCGGTGATTGGGTTATGTTGAAGGTATCGCCTTGGAAGGGCATTGTGAGGTTTGGAAAAGTGGGAAAGCTGAGCCCGCGTTATATAGGTCATTTCGAAATCGCATCTCGAGTTGGATCAGTCGTATATAGGCTTAAGCTACCACAAGAATTGAGTGGAGTTCATGACGTGTTTCATGTTTCCAACTTGAAAAAGTGTCTGTCTGATGAGACACTGATTATACCCCCAGGTGAGTTTCGAGTGGATGATAAACTGAGATTTATCAAAGAACCAGTGGAGGTTCTGGATTGGAAAATTCAGAAGCTTAGGAGGAGTAGGATTAAGTTGGTCAAGGTTCGCTGGGATTCTAAACGTGGACCCGAGTTCACTTGGAAACGACATGACCAGATGCAATAGAAATATCCTCATCTCCTCCCACCGAGTGCGAAAACCAAACCTGTAGAGTAGAATTTCGCGGGGGGGGGGGGGGGGGGGGACGAAATTCCCTAAGCAGGGGGAGACTGTGACACCTGGCTTTTCAGACCGTACCGTACAATTGTAACACGTGTCATGAATAGATAAAAAGGTTGTATTTGAATGATTTTGATATTTATATGTGATATTTATTGTGTTGGTGAATCCAAACATTGGTAAAAATTATGTTGGCAACAATAAAATAAACGCTTATCGCGTAACGATTAAAACGCGAAACGAACGTCGGTGACCACTCGATCAGTGTTAAAATCCTAAAAATAGTTTGTTATGATTAGAATGGTAATTTTAATCATGTTCGTGAGGAAAAATAAATTAAAACGCTAAGAAACTCTATTTTTCGAGTTTGAGCACGTACCGCGCAATACTGCGCGTATTTGACAAAATACTGTCAACGCAGCCAGTCAAGGCAACTGGTAATTATTTCAGTAATAATTTAGTGTGATTATTTTTATAGAATGATAAAAATAATTTAAAACGCACTAAAACATGATTAAAATGCTAGATAAAATACCCGGTATCCAGTAAAATACCAGTTTTTACACTATTATATATATATATATATGTGTGTGTGTGTGTGTATGTATGTATCATATTTATGTGAAAGAGGGGCTAGGTGGCGGCAATTGGGCAGCCCACCTTTTGCCATTTCTTGTTTCTCTTGCCAAGTGTTGATCTTGGAAACTACATATGATTATTAATCATGTAAAAGCTTCCATAATCTCACCAAGATCAACACAAACTTTTCAAAACTCACACACACACTCACTCTCTCTCTCTTACTCTTGGTCAAAACACCCCTCTACAACATCCATTTTCATTTTCCAAATTGTTCTTGAGTATTCAAATTCATTACAAGGTGTTTTCAAGTCCATTTGGTGGTTTAGAAGTGGTTTCAAGGTGTTTCAAGCAACAATCAAGTCCCATATCATCAATCTTTACTAAAAATCATTCAAGAACTTGAAGGTATAAAATTTATCTTAAAAACCTTGTTTTTGATTCTTGATGATCTTGATGATGATGGAAGTTTCTCTTGTTCACGAGTTTAATCACGAACTTGAAACTAAAAACAAATGGATTTTTGAATGAAATAAAAATTGGTGTATATATGTATGTATTTGTGGCGTGAGTGTGTGTGTGTGTAAGTGATTGTGTTTTTGATTTTGATTGAAAGATTCTTGATTAGCATGTTACTTGAAAAGTAGAATGCATGCAAGAATCAAATATATCATAAAGGAATGTTCTAAAAGTGTTTCAAGATTTGAAAGTGACATGATAAAAAGTGAACTTTTGGAAGTTCATATGTAAATATGTATGTCGTGTATATGTACGTATATATGTATGCATGCATGTAAAAGTTTGTCATATATTCATAAATGTGAAGAATATTTGCATTTATGTATGAATGACTGGATGATCATGATGATATATGTTGTGTTTTGTAAGAACATGATACTAATGTGTTCTTGGGGATGATTAAATCATAAGTAATGATGATGATGTTGTATGAGTGCATTAGATGCACATACATGAACATGCATGATGATATGAAAGCATGAAATGATGATTTAAACATGATTTGATAAAAATAATTTTTGATCAGATTATAAACATTAAAATATGATTATTTTGAAGTGTTTAATGATATAAAACTTTGTCATAAAGTTTACTAGTCTGACATGTTGTACTTGGTGCATTAGGAGTTGTAACTTACATGAAATCGCATGATTTATGTGACTTACACAAAAACTGAACTAATCTGATTATAATCACTATTTTAATCAGTAAATAACATGTATTGTGTTAAAATATCAAGTCATTCCGAGTTGGGATGGTTATAGTAACATTTAACGCAAAACTATGCTTTAAAACAGTCAAAAATTGGCTTTTCGAACGATTTTTATTAAACTGATTTAGATCAGTAAGTAAACTGATATTTTTAGTTTAAAAATAAGTATTTTAACTAATTTTAAGTTTACTTGGTGTTTGGTTGGTCATACGTGATTTCCGATGCCCAAAAACGTTACCGAATCACTAAAATACGCGTTTTACAATAAACACTAGTATGGGTTATTTTTGGGTGAACCTTATGTGCTGAAATGTGTTATGTGATTTAAACATGTGAATGTGATAATATGTTAAGTGTTAACACGATAGTGGGAAATTTAGACAATGCATGTACACTTGTGCGTTTTATGCGGTAGAAACGGTAAAATCGCGTTAAATGTGTAACTTATTTGTCGAGCATGAAATTTGATACTTATGAGTTATATTATGTATGCATGCCTTAAAAATAACAAAATAAATAAGTTAACGATATTACGCATGTTACGATGTTGATTTATGTGTACGTTTATGTATATATATTACGACGCGCAAATCGTAGATATATTACGTATAAACGGGTGTGTTAATGGATTTACATGATAACAGTCACCAATAAAATCGTTCAAGTCACAAAATCTTAAAAACATATATATATGGACTCATATATATATATATATATAGGGAGCCGCTAGAATGAGAACCACCTCGAGTTGTAAGAACCGCGAGAACTACACCCCACGGAGGGGCGTTCGGCGCGATTTTTTTTTTACAAGTAGATGTGTGCATTATAAACACGGCCGTAAAAAATCACGGCGAACGCCCCTCCGTGGGGTGTAGTTTTTTACACCTCAAGTTTGGTGAAAAAAAAAGAAAAAAGAAAAAAAAATTAAAAAACACCAAACTTGAGGTGTAAAAAACTACACCCCACGGAGGGGCGTTCGCCGTGATTTTTTACGGCCGTGTTTATAATGCACACATCTACTTGTAAAAAAAAAATCGCGCCGAACGCCCCTCCGTGGGGTGTAGTTCTCGCGGTTCTTACAACTCGAGGTGGTTCTCATTCTAGCGGTCCCCTATATATATATATATATATATATATATATATATATATATATATATATATATATATATATATATATATATATATATATATATATATATATATATATATTAACGTGCCAACATAATCTAAAACAATAGCTTTTCGAGAAAATCTCAAAGTTATGCGAAAATTCTAAGAAACGGAGAAACTTAGGATTTTGTGATATATTGATTTCTAAATCGTTCCTACGTATAATAAGACGTGTAGAAATCAATCTGTGGGATTGCACTATTTAAAAATACGCACCCAAAGGTGAGTGTCACTAAACCCCCTCTTTTACTGTTTTGTATATGTTTTGGGGGAAGAACATGCCAAAAAGGATTTAATAATTTTTTTTGGAATAAAACATGCCTTTTTGATATAAATTATATACTTTCGTTGAAAATATATGGATTTGTAAATATATTTGTTTCGGGATGAAATGATTTTGGTATAAATATGTTTCGGGATGAAATGGTTTTGTTGAATATATGTTTCCGGGATTAAACGGTTTTGATGAATATATGTTTCGGAAATGAAACGGGGATTGTACGGTGTTTCATAGAAAACGACTGTGTTGTTGGGATGGATTTGCTTGGTCCAATGGATTTCAGTAAATTCGTACAACATTTTATATTAAATTTGTCATATTAGTAGGATATATATATATTGTACGTGAGGCAGGCATCATAGATGGCCTCAATATGGGCCATGCGCAAGTGATGTCATTTAATCATTTAAGTATTGCCCGCGAGAAATTGTTGGTAGATCTATCGGGTTGACAACCCCGTCGTGATCGGTCACTTCGTGTCAAGTCAAACGACGAATTGATATTCTGTTTATTTTCTAGCTTTGATTATCCCTACACTGCAAACATATAGTTCGTAATGTCTAGCTAATTTACGAGTCCGAACATTTGATGCAATAAATTAAATATGTAAACTTGGGAAGATGCTTAGTTTGAAGGTTTCTAGGAAACGCTTGCGGCGGCTGACCCTTGGATTTTTGTTAAGGAAATAAATTGAGTGTCGTAAATTGTATGGATGTTTTTGTAATAAACGCATAATTGGAAAGTATTTCCTTGGGATCAAATTACTTTAAATTTGAATATGTGAACTCACCTTCCTTTGTGTTGACACTTGATTTTAACGTGTTCTTCAGGTACTTGAGTTCGGCTTCGGGAATCATGGCGTATCTTGTGGTTGTTGATGCATGTTTTGTCATTTAATATGTTGGACTAACTTTTAAAACTTTCTGGGACAAATGTAATAAGATCCGTGAGGATCAAAACAACTTAACTATGTCGTGGTTGTGTCATGTTTTGAAACGTTATGTTTAAAACTTATGTTTTAATTAAGTTATCATGTCCAAGAATTAAATGTATTGTTCAGCAAGATATTAATGGGCACCAACTTCCGTCACCACTACGTTTTATATTCCGCTGCGACGTTTTTGGGTGTGATAATAATTACCCGAATAAAAGAAGAAATTTATATTTTATTTATTTGGGTTTATACCTATAAAAACAATTGAATTGAATATGGGTTCTAGCCCATTTGTTTAATATTAAAAGTTTGGTGTTTTACAAACTCTGAAATGATTTCTTAACTACGATCCTGATGAAAAATTTTCCACTGCTTATTTAATAAACACCGATACCACTTGACTGGTTCACGGCTCCCGCTCTCAGGGTCGGGTCAGCGGATGTGACAGAAGGTGGTATCAGAGCCACTGGTTTAAGCTATTTAGGTGTTCCTTTAATACCTAAAATTAAACAATAAAGTCAGGAAATTAATACAAAGTAACATATGTGTTATTTTTGTAGATTTAAATATATGTATATATATATATATATATGCACATATGATTCTTGAAAGTATTGTTTTGTTTTATGTATTCTGTGATATTAATAATTGAAAATCTTTGTAATTTAGATGTCAAATGAAGTATCACATAATCTAGAAGTTCATACTAATAATAAAAATCCTTTGGATAAAAATGCTATAGAAAATATAATAGCCCAAGTAATAGCCAATGCTATACCTCTAATAATTAAAGCAGTTAAAAACCCCTTAGAACCCACCAAAGTTGTGAGTAGCAAGCATACTCGTGATGACAGTTTTAGCCATAGTGTCAATGGAGACAATGATGATATTATCAAAACCCCATTTCCCAAGAAAATGAAGGCGATGACTCTCGGGTGTACCTACAAAGAATTTCTAGCTTGTAAACCAACTGAGTTCACCGACATTGAAGGAGCCACGGCTGCTCTACGATGGTTGGAAGAGACGGAAGCTGTTCTTAAAATCAACAAATGTGCCGAAGAAGATAATGTAATGTATGCTTCCAACCTCTTCAAGGAAGAAGCCTTAGAATGGTGGAATACAATTCTTCAGGCAAAAGGAAGTGACATGGCTTATGCCATAAACTGGGGAAAATTCAAGAAAATGGTAGAAAGGAAATTTTGTCCCCCTTATGAAAAGGAACGAATGGCTAACGAGTTCCTAAATCATAAAATGATAGATGTGAATTGTCGTGAATATACGACAACGTTTTTCGAATACGCAAGACTGGTACCAACTCTGGCTTCACCAGAACCCGTACTAATTTCTCGTTATATTTGGGGATTAGTTAGCGAAATCCGAGACATAGTCAAGGCCGCTAGACCACAACCTATTGAAGAAACAGTTGAACTAGCTAACACCCTGCCAGATGGACTAATCCGCACTAGAGAAGAAAACAAGAAGAAAGAGTTAGCCCAGAAAATTTCCCAAGAATTCAAGAAGAAAGGAACTGAACCGTCATTGTAGCAACCTACCTGCAGAAACTGTAACAAAAAGCATTCAGGAAATGGCCGTTCTAGGAGAACACCCTACTGTAACTTCTGCAAGATGACTGGACATATAGAGGCATAATGTAGAAGGAAAACTAATATCTGTTTCAGTTGCGGAGAAACAGGACACATCAAATCCTATTGCCCGAAACTGACTAAAGCACTCGACAACAACGCAAGAACAACAGACGGAGCTAAGAAGAACGCGCGAGCATTCGTACTTACTACGCAAGAAGTAGAAATGATTCCAGACGTAATCACTGATATGTAATATCTAAGTTAAGTTATTATTTGACCATAGTACAAATAAAAGTTTATAAATAAATGCATCCTATCAAGTACTTCATCTATTCAAAAACCATAACAGACTTGTTTGGTCTTCCCTTTCATTGAATCCTGTTTTTGGTTACGACAACTTGTGATGGCGTTTTCTTTAATTTGAAGCTTGAGCTAATCTTATTTCACACATGATGTACGGATTTAGTTATTTAATTTCTGTTGGTTCATTATCTTAAACAGTCTTAATACAATTATGTGTTAAGATAAGAGTACACAAATTCGTATTATATTCCGATGTACCTCTAAAGATTCTTTCATCATTGATCGAAAATTTTATGATATTTATTTGGTCTTTAGTCATCAATTGAAAATCCTATAATATTTATTTTAAATAAATATCCAAATTTACTTCATGAAAACTTTCAGTTGATTACGAACAAGGTGAATTTGTTCGGTCACCGTAATTATTGAACTATTTCAATCATTACGACACCTTGCGGCGTCAGTATAAACTTGTAGTTTGGGCTAATCATAATCATACAATTCACGCGAAATCATGTACCTCTTTCATTTGATTCATCATTGAAAATAGTCTTAATGCAATTATGTATTAAGACAATGATACACTAAACTCTATTGTATTTCGGTGTATCCTTGCAATTCAATATTGTCAACACATTGATTTTTCTCATGTCATGGTTTGATAGTTGACAAATCATTTTCGGGCTTCTATTTCATTTAAGCTTATTGATTCTAAGTCTTCCTTGATTGATGATCAAAGTAAGTTTTCTTTTGGCAAAGAATTCTGTTGATTCTAAAAGTCAATCACAACTTGTAAACATTCAACTTAGACATCTGTTGATCATATATCTCTTTCGGCTTGAACCTAGTTACCTTGGAAATTATATCATTTCATCTCGTTCATTTGACATCGACTGGAACTAATTCAGTTGAACCATTGAGTCCTATTTATTGTAAAACTCATATTCACAAAATTTGATGTTTTGTTTCTGTATCATTTACCTTAATACTGTTCTTATTAACTAAGACGTGACATAACTCTAAGAAGACATCGTATCCCAAATCTCGAGAACGAGATTTAAAACAAGGTGGGGAGGATGTATCCTTTCCATTTTTTTGTCATATAAGAGTTATAGATTGTTTAAATTTATTAACCACTAGTAACTAGTTTTATTTTTAATATAATTATTCGACCCATTTTATTGTTATACGTTTTCACATAGTTTTAAAAAAATTTCATATATAATTGGTTGGAGTGTTATACAAATTAATTGACTTGTATATATATATATATATCTATATATATATATATGTGACGTGTCTATTAAAATAAAGTATATAAAACTTATATTATTAAACGGGTAGATGACCGATAAGTTGACTGTTAGAAATATGAAGTACCTAGACGGACCTAGGAACCGTTTAATAATTAAATTATAAAAATACATTACAGATGAACCTACTCCGTTTTTAATGAAACTTGGTTCAAAATGTAGATACAAATATTCTCGTTCTAATGACATATTCATTGTTTTATAAAACATCATATTTTAGAAGTTATAAGCGCCAAATAAATGAAGCAGTTGAATTAATTATAATATATAAATTAATAAAATAATATTGAAATAAAAAAACTAAAACATTCACATTTTGAACGTATATGTGGCTTTCAAAGAAAAGAATAAAATAATAAAAAAAATCATCCGCAAATTCTACATTAAATGAACAAGCTTAGGTATCTTTGAAAATTAATTGAAGGTGTACGTGTAACTTGTGTACACTCCAAGCATCTTGGAAGAAATTTCATATAAATAGGATACATAACCTTCAAAGAACTTTGCTCAACTTCCTCTGCTCTCTCTCTAGGTATCACCAACCTTTTCTCTCTCTAATATTCTTTGTTTTCTTTCTTTTCTTTTAAGCAGTTATACTCCAAAGCCCTACCCCGTTTTAAGTGTTTTAACCCCTGATCACTAAGTCGATACCCTGTCCGATTGATCTAGGGCCCCGTAACGCATGTCAAGGCTCTGCCTGACTAAGTCCGTTGGGGTTCTGTCTCGGGTCGTATTGATAAAATTGAATTTGGGTTATTATACTTAACACGAGTGCATTATATACTTTATTAAATAGCTCAGGAGTTATACCCAAGATTATAATAGGAGTCTTTTAGTTGAACCCTAAAGTTACAAAGTGAGTCATTCTTCTCTTTACCACCTTTTTGTGATACAGTTATATTTAAAAATACTTTCCAAAACCCTAAATATTTATGAATTATACTTACAGTGATTAAATTTTTGTATTCTGTAATAGCTGCTAGTATGTGGGGTTTTATACATTACTTGACACTCGTTACTATTGGCGAAAGAGTTAGCCAATAGTAACACAAATATGGTTTAATATGAGTTAGTGGAGGCATGAACATTCGGTGCCATATATTAGTATTAATATATTTAAACCTTTATTTATGTCTTTGTTATTTAAAAATAGTGTTATATTTAATGTTTAAATATGGGTTAAATATTATATTTACTATTTAATATAGTATATTATGGTTCAAATATTATGTTTAATATTAATAAAATTCAACAAGATGTATATCTAATGCATATTATTAGAGATTTCATATAAAAAGAAACTAATATTATATTTGACATATGGGTAACTTTATTGTATACACCTAGTTACTAGTGGTCATATCTAGTTACGTGATCTCTATGTGATATGTAATATTAGTTTTTATGTAGTGTAAAAAAATTAGTGATCTAACTATGCCTTAATTGAGTGCAAACATTTGTATTTAACACAATTATGTGTAATTGTTTAAGAATGAAAAGTGTGCAAAATATATCGCAAGCATATATTGTGAGTACTAATTACAACTATCTATGATTTGTAAAATAATTTTTGATGAAGTATGATAATATATAGAACAATATATTTTATTTAACTTTTAATATAATAAGATATACATCGGGAATTATATTTTAAATCTTAGTCCCGTTAATATATTAAATAATTGTATCACAATTATTTAATTATTATATTACATTTAATAAAGTTATAACTACCAGTTTGACAGAAAATGATATATTTCTTTTTCTGGGTAAAATTGTTTTGAGCCATAAAAAATATGTTTGACAAAGTAATATCATGGGTTTTATAGTATATACTACTAGAGTCACTAGTTGAGAGATTGATCAATAGTGATATGACCAAAGTCATTAGTTGAGAGAATGACCAACAGTGATATGACCAGAAATATGACTAGAGTCACTAGTTGAGAGAATGATCAATAGTGATATGACCAGAGTCACTAGTTGAAAGAACGATCAACAGTGATACAACCCCAATCACTAGTTGGAAGAATGGTCAACAGTGATTTGACCACCGTCACGGGAATTGCCTAGTGACAAATACCTTTGAATAATAGTAAGATATACTATATATGTCTATTACTTGATAAACTACACTATTGGACGAGAGTTAGCCAATGAGTGATATGACCACCGTCACACCGGAATTGCAACCATGTGACAAATACTGATTGAGTTTTGGGTAAATATAAATAAATATAAAAACCCTTAATGCTGTAAAGTATAACAATATATTTTTATAAAAATGGAATGAACTCACCAGTATTTATTACCGATAAAATGTTTTCAAAACACGTTTCAGGTAATTTGCTATAAAGATAATAGAAGCCAGCTATGGAGCACTGAAGGCTTAAATAAAGTGGCTATAACTACCCGAATAAAAGAAGAAATTTATGTTTTATTTATTTGGGTTTATCCCTATAAAAACAATTGCATTGAATATAGGTTCTAGCCCATTTGTTTAATATTAAAAGTTTGGTGTTTTACAAACTCTGAAATTATTTCCTAACTACGATCCTGATGAAAATTTTTCCGCTGCGTATTTAATAAACACCGATACCACTTGACTGGTTCACGGCTCCCGCTCCCAGGGTGTGGTCGGGGGATGTGACACAAAGGATTTGTGCATAGCCTGCCACAATACGGAGGTGAAACGTGGGTCTCGATCAGAGATAATGGATGTTGGCACCCCGTGCCTAGCAACTACTTCCTTCAAGTTGATAGCTTCAAGTTTCGAAAACTTGTCGGTTTCTTTGATTGCGAGGAAGTAAGCAGACTTTGTTAAACGGTCTACGATGACCCAAATGGTATCATTTCCGCTTTGCGACCTCGATAAGCCAGTAACGAAGTCCATGGAAATCTGTTCCCATTTCCAGGTTGGCAACTCTGGTTGTTGCAGTAATTAAGCCTGACGGCTTTTGGTATTCGATCTTGACTCTAGCGCAAGTCAAGCATTTGCTAACGTACTTAGCAATAATAGCTTTCATGTTAGGCCACCAGTACAAAGTCTTGAGATCGTGAAACATCTTGTCTGAACCGGGATGTATTGAGTAGCGAGACTTGTGTGCTTCATCCATCACAAGTTCTCGTAGATTTCCGTAAGATGGAACCCAGATACAGTCCATGAAGTAGTGAATGCCGTCATCTTTGAGTTCGAGCTGCTTTTCCATGCCCTTCATAGATTCAGCTAGAAGGTTCTCCACCTTCAATGCTTCGACTTGAGCGTTTCAGATTTGGTTAGGGAGGTTCGAGTGAATGGTGAGCTGTAAGACACAGACACGCTTAGGTTTGGTTTCTTTTCTGCTGAGGGCGTCAGCTACAATATTAGCCTTGCCTGGATGATTCTTAATTGCGCACTCGTAGTCGTTTAGGAGTTCGATCCATTGGTGTTGCCGCATGTTCAACTCCTTTTCTGGTCCAATATGTGTTGGAGACTCTTGTGATCGGTGTAAATCGTGCACTTGGTACCATACAAGTAATGTCTCCAAATCTTGAGTGCGAAGATTACTGCTCCCAGTTCCAAATCGTGTGTTGTGTAATTCCGTTCATGGATCTTGAGTTGTCGAGAAGCATAAGCAATAACTTTCTCGCGTTGCATCAGCACGCAACCGAGTCCTTGAATGGACACATCGCAGTAGACGACAAAATCATCAGTACCTTCAGGCAACGAAAGAATACGGGCACTACAGAGTTTCTCCTTTAGCTTCTGAAATGCAGATTCTTGAGCATCGTTCCACTTGTAAGCAATATCCTTCTGGGTAAGAGTTGTGAGGGGTTGAGAGATCTTCGAGAATCCCTCGGTGAATCTACGATAGTATCCAGCCAATCCTAAGAATTGACGGATTTCGGTGGGAGTCTTAGGTGTTGGCCAGTTCTTGATAGAGTCAATCTGTGGCCAAGGTCAACTACTCGACCGCGACCAGCCCCTTGGCTCTCCCAGATGTGCGGAAACCCGACCTCCACCCACCCGGTGTCACGGTGGTTGACACGTCGTTCCTTGCCGTTCAAAAAAAAAAAAAACTTGTATATGCTTTATCATTTTATAAAAAAACTATGCTATAAATTTGAGAATTGATGGGGGTCTAAATTATATATATTTTTATATAAATATTTCTTAACTTTTGAGTATTATTTATATTTTTAAATAAATATTTCTTAACTTTTGAGTAGATTGAGAGTGGTTTTTATTAATTTTACAAAAGAAATATAGAAATATAGTTTACTAAAAAGAAATATTCTTTATAAACCACGTAAAAGAAAATCACTTCAATTTGGAGTTACATATCTTTTGTCATGAGTTGCTTAATTTAGGTGTAGGAAATAAATCATGTTAACTTTAAAGTTTCAATGGTTTGGATTTGGGTCATCGAATGAAAGCAAAAAGAAACGGCAGAGGAAGAAACCACAGAACACATTTTTACTGGCTGTGATCTTTCGACCGGGGTTTGGAACGGGGTCTCCAGATGGTGTCGTATTCTGGATATTTTTGTTTTTCATGTTAAAGACTTGGTTAACTTGCACAACTTATGTGGGATTGTTGGTATTAAGAAGGCGGTGGTGCAGGGGGTGATTATAATTGCTTGCTGGGTTATGTGGAAAGCAAGGAACGACAAGATTTTTTCTAATAAGGAGTCAAAGGTGGTGGAGTTGGTGGCTGACATCAAGACTTTGGGCTTCCTTTGGTACAAGCACAGATTCAAAGATGGTGTGGTGGGTTGGGATAGATAGACTAATTTTGATTTGATGTAATCCGGTTTGATTGTATAGTTTTTGGCTTGTTATCTCCGTCTTGATGATAGCTTGTCTTTTTTAGGTTTAATGAAAGTTAATCTTTAAAAAAAAAAGAAGAATGAAAGCAAAAAGAAACAATTAAGTTTCAATGGTTTGGAGTAATTTATTTGAATGGAGCCCATTTGATGTAGGTTTTGGAACCCAAAAAATATCGGCCTATAGGGAAACTTGGAAAAGAAGGAATGGGATACTTGAAGACCTACTAATTTGAAGATATACCATACATACCACCAGTATCCAACCTAAAAATTCAGAACTATCCCAATTTATTTTTCTTGGAGATCAGAGGTATCCTTTGTATAAAAGTGAAGAATTTTTTTTACACCATACATCAATCAGAGGAAGGTGGCGTGGATGAGTTGTAGAAGGGATACGAATTCAAAAGCAATAAAAGGACGATTCTTGGTGGTCGAAAGTTGGTGGTTCAAGTACAAGATTCCGATTCAAGATTTGTGTCAGGGTTCGCAAACGAGTTAGTTTTTTTTATTACTTTGTGTTATTAAAACTATGAACATGATTTTTTTTTTTTTTTTGTTATTCAATACTTGTTTCTTGTTTTTTACTATGATTCTTGGCTAGAACTTTGTCACTGCCTAGGTCGATGAATACACTTGTTTGATAATTGTTTCTTTCGGTTTTGGATTTAGTTGTGGATTTAATATTTAAAGTAAAGACCTGGTTATTATAGTTTGTTGTGTATGCATACTAAATCCTGTTTGTTGAATGTTATTCGCTTCACATGTCCCTTGTTGAATGTCTTTCATATAATAGGTTCGTGTTAGATCAACTACCGTGTGATTTTTATTAGTTTATGGTTGATTGGCCAAGATACCATAGGAGTGATTTTCATACTTCGAATAGGGTTGAGTGTTCTACCAATCTCAATAGCTTTGAGGTGAGAGGTTGTCGGTCTGTCTTTAGTGTTAGATTGCTAGGGTTATATACTTTGTGAGAAGATTCCCTTGGTTTCCCTTTCACTACTTGCTTTTCGAGTCTGATCATAACTCCATAGTTACCTGTGACGTTCGCGTTGTCAGGTAAATTGTCTAGAGGAAACTTTATTATTACAGTAAGAAAGCTCGTGAAGGAATCCTTGAAACCGGTAGTTTAACGGAGTTTAGGTTTCCGTAGGTTTCTTTTCTAGAAGGGTCAAGGGTCCTTTATGTTATCATTTAAGTTTAGTATCTTGAGATCCCAGTTTCCACAATATAAGCTTGTCACACATGTGTAAAATTCTGACCTAGGTGGTGTGTTTCTCATATCACCTGAATTCGTCTGCAGTTAGTTCGTGTCCGTGTTAACTTTAGTTAATTTTTGTAGTTAGTTAGAAAACCCCCCAAATAACCAAACAAATTAGTCGAGTCATTTTAGATAAGTTAGTCGAGTCTAGTATACGTAATTAGTAGAGTCTCGTGTGTTCAATATTCGAACTTACTTAAGCTACTACCTTGACTGGTACACTTACCGGTTGTGTGGTCTAGGTTTTAGAGAGTCTTAGGTTATAAATTTAAAACTTAGAGTGTCTAGTTTAGAGTTAATTTAGTTAGTTTTAATTAAACCACTTAGAGAACATTAAGAATTTTATTATCTTTAATTTGAGTATTATTTTTATAGGTAATTTTTTTTTTCCAATAAGATAGGATGTAATTATCGTAATTATCGTACATGATACGTAATTATGCACGTAATACGTAATTATACTGCTTGATTTTGAACAATTATAACGTTGCATGATTATATACACATGATACATTATTACAAAACATATGATACGTGATTACATATGTGCAGTTTTGCCCATCGCATAAAATACATGTGTCGCATTTTGATGGCTTCCTATCTTCTCAGGGAATTAAGCCTTTGTACAGGAACCACCCTATACACACATAATCCAGATCTAATATAAAGAATATTAGAAATGTGCAAATGTGCCGTGCACGAAATGTCAATGGTTAAGATTTAGGCGATAACATGATCGTACATAGTAAAAGTTAAAAATGAGTCTAAAGGGTAAAAGATCATAACGTTTATTGTTGACTTTATTTCTGTTTTTATATAAATCTAGTTCTATCATTTCTTAAAGCTTAAATAAGTTTTTTACACTTCGCAGTTAATTTTTTAATATCAAGAATATTCTTATCTTCAATTCAAGCATAGTATTGTTATAAAAACACACACATAGGGGCCCATCAATTAGTTATATTGAGAATAGTGAACCACATAATAAACTTGTACCTTTCATAAACATAATAAATCATCTTATATTTTCCTCTTTTGATGATTTGGTTATGAGTAGTTATCTTTCTAAATCAGACTGTCTACAACTTTTTCCCATTCACTTCATTAGTTTATTTTTTTTTTGTTTTCACTATTCTCAATTTCATTGATTACATATTAAAAGATAACTTAGTATTAAGAACTATTGTGTTTATGGATTGATATCCGGTATCTTACCTCCGTTATACTTATTGATGATAGAGAAGTTGTAAACGTATTGGAATTGCAAGAGGAATTGAGTGGGAATCCTCCCACCTTTCAAGTATCGCATTTAAGGAAATGTTTAGCTGACTAAGAGGCATACATGCCACTTGTGGACGTCGACGTGGAAGATAAACTAAACAATATTGAGGAACCTGTAGCAATCCTCGACAGAATGGATATACAACTTTGAAACAAAGTGAAATGATAGGTAAAAGTCCAATGGAAGCACATAAAAAGATTGGAGGCTACATGGGAATCTGCAAAGAGATGAAAGAGTTTTTCCCACGTTTGTTTTCAATGTAACACGTTTTCAGGACGAAACATCCAAAATTATTAATAAATTTGGCATTTTTGGAGGGGCAAAATGGTAAGTAAAAGAAAAAAAAACATGTGTGTTATGTATTGAATTATAAGATATTTCCATTATGGAGAGAGTGTGAAATGGAGTGTGAGTTAACCCATTTTCACAAAGGAGATCAAGGCCGGTGTTATCTCTCTTCATCATCGAGCGAGCTCTACGGAGGTATTAAGGAGTTGATTCTTAACTGATTTTAAAGTTTTCAAGTTCGGTCTCTCAATTAGAGGTAAGTTTTTCAGATAAACTTAGTGTTTTCATTAATGTTTATGCTTGGGATATGTAAGGATTGCTTATGGATGCACAAAATTGATGACTTGATGTGTTTTAGATTCACACAAGAAGTCGCCATATAACAGCCTGATCTAGTGTTTTTGAAAACATGGATGCATTGAAACTATAACTAGAGAAAAATAGTATTTCGCACGGTTAATCCATAGTTTATGATAAAAACAAATACTTTACTTTGAATACAACTATGTTTTCAACAAATTTATATTGGAATTTTGAAAAAAAAGTAAACATAAATGTATTTCAATTTTTTTTTAAAAAGTAACGTATGTAAGTTATTAAAGAAAAAAATCAAATCAAACTAAATTATAAATCAAATATTATTTGAAAAGAAAGATGCGGTTACATGAAAAAAATTTACTAGGAATGTTATTTTTTTCATATGTGTTTTTGTTACCTATAAATTAGATATTAATATGTTATACATTACCAAATTTGCGGGAAATTAGATTTAAAAAAAATCCGAACTTTGATCTATTGGTCGAGATTAATCACAACTAAGGAAATGTTATCGACACTCCTAACATTAAACATATTTTCTTTTAGCAATTCCATACCTCCCATATCAATTGAAATTAGTTAACCTAATTAATTTTTGCTAACGTGGACTGCCACATCAAAAATTTGCCACATAAACAGTCTATGTCATCAAAACTTTAACTTTTTACTATTATTATTATTATTATTATTATTATTATTATTATTATTATTATTAAAAATCCTTGTAGAGCTATAGGCGTGTAATGAGCCAAGCCGTTCGTGAGATACTCTAAATCAGGTTGTTAAAAGTTTGAATTAATCCAAACTTAAACGAGCCTTACGCTTGTTTAATAAAGGCGTTTGAGTTTCACTTATCAGGCTTAAACAAACATGCTAGCTTAAATTATCCTTGAAATTTCCTTAAGGGTCGTTAGCCATTACGGATGATTTATTTTAACATGTAATGCATGACATCAAACTTGGAGCAGTTAAATTACATCAAACTAATCTAGCATGTAATGCGCAATCGGACTTACTTTTTCTAACTCATCTAGTTTTTTTTTTTTTTTTTTTAAACGGTGAATGTTATTCTACTCACACTCTTAAATTACATCAAACTAATCTTAATCTACGTCATCCAAAGAATTAAACTCATATTTAGGTATTCTCCTCAAGAGGCTAAAACCTCTACTACCCGTCAAAGCTAAAGCTGGAATAGCTCATCTAGTTCCTTTAGTTTAATTTCCTATATTTGTAAGATCTGATATTAGACAAGAAAATACAATAAAACATATACGGTTCTGTAATTAATGGAGGATTCAACAAATATTGTACTCAAAGATTCTCCTGCCGAATAACACTATGCAAACTAGATATAATATAAATATGTATATATCAATACTCACTTAGTCAAGTTTCGTCACAAACAATAATGACAGGCTTCATAATCTATCAGTATAAACAAACACATAATGACAACTCTTGCAATTTATTGTTTCTTCTGTCATCGGACTTATCCATCTACAGCATAGCATATTTGACTCCATTGATGCATCCAAGCCGATCATAGGGATCGAAAACCACCAACAGACACCCAAAATTAATTACCAATACGCAGAACGAAGAAAACTATACAATGTTTAATCATATCGACACTTATTAGCACTCACAATTTATAACCTATTTACCCAAAAGATGAATTCCACAAGAATAAATTTTAAAACTTACAATTTTTATGACTGTTTTATTAATAAAACATTACAATTTTTACAAATTTCGACCTACTAGCACTTGTTGTCTAAAGTGTACCGAAATATATACTACTTTGTTAAAATAAAGAGTAAATTACTTTTTGAGTCCTTGTGTTTTAGTAGTTTTAACTAGTTGAGTCCAAAAGCAAAAAGTTTAACGACCTGAGTCCCTATAAACATTTTCTTTAACCATTTGAGTCCAATTTTGTTCATTTTATAACGATTTGAGTCCAAAATATTGGACTCAAAAGGTTAAATTTTGGACTCAAAATGACTCAAATTGTTAAAGAAAATGTTTATAGGGACTCAGGTCGTTAAACTTTTTGCTTTTGGACTCAACTAGTTAAAACCATTAAAACACAGGGACTCAAAAAGTAATTTACCCTAAAATAAACCTTTGACCAATTGGGTTTTAGTAATCCAAATTATCACCTATTGGCTAATAATAATTCATACTTACAGTTTGACCAACCATGATATTAATTTTCATTCTTTCACTTCCGTTGGCAAGAGCAATATAGCATACTTAATTTCTCTCACAATGATGATTATGAACGAAAGGGAGAAAACATACAAGTGAAATCAAGTATATAACGAGTGTAAATCTATAATACTTATGTTACTAGGATTTCCCTTGTCAAGATAAGTGCAAGCGTGGGAGTGTCATTGATCACGCTATAAATATGGATTGATATCGGCCAATGGGTCATAGTTTGAATTATTAAAATTCATGACGCAGTGCCGTAGTGGTCTAGTGGTATGATGTCCCCACACTCCCCCCACATACACAAACGTGATGTGGGTTCAAAACCTTGCAAGTGCAATGTCCGGTGATATTTAGGTGTAAAAAACATGTTAAAAATGTTATTTAAAGTTTCAAAAAAAAAAAAAAATCCTTTTATTCTAATCCAACTTTTATGACTGTTTTAGGAATATTTTTTATAGTAAATCAATATATGCATGTTACTATATATATATGTATCTATCAAATGTGGATGGCTATTTCTTTTGGCTAGTGTGAGAGACATGTAAAACTATGCATTTGGCCAGATTAGTGCTTGAAAACTAGCTATCAGATAACACTGTTTCATAGCTTCATAGTTGTAAATTATGTCCACTGAGATGGAGGTTGGGAAACAAGGGAATCCAGAAACACAAAGCAGAAGCCAAAGTTGGAGCATGGAAGAATTATATGTGAGTGCAACCGACGGTGATAGCCGAAGAAGCAGTGGTGCAGAGAAAGAGAAAGAGGGCGATGCACTAAAATGGGCAGTGTTAGAGAAATTACCCACTTTTGATCGTTTACGAACAGCTTTCTGGGTGTCTTATGATATTGAAAACCAGCAAAGGCATGTGCATAAACAAGTTAATGTAAGAGATCTTGGTGCGAATGTTCAACGACAGATTATCGAGACAATGTTTAAGGTTGCTGAAGTGGATAATGGAAGGATGCTGAGGAAGATAAGAGAGAGATTTGACAGGTTAAAATATTCTTACTTGCTTTCATCTCAATTTTCAAGCACTCATCAAAATATGTTTTCCAAAAAGGATGCTAGTGATTTCTTAGTGCAACGAAAAAAAGGATACTAGCATGTTCATTCAATAATTTTTATATTTTTTATTTTAGGTGTTTTAGCAATGATAAGTGCTTCTAGGAGGTTCTTGAAAGTGTTTTGTTTCCTGGGAGTCCACTCTGAAAACATCTAACACCATAGATTTACGTGGCAAGCGAACTCCTCGAATACTTAACTTATACGAGGAAACTCAAAAAATATAAGTCTGCTCCTTTGACTTGCAAATTCCAATTAACTTTGCTCTTTTGACTAGCAGACTCCCTAGAAACGATAACATGTTGAAGAATATAATTCTAATCATGTTGAAGAAAGCTAACGTGTTTCAACAATTTCATAGTTACAAGAAGCTCATTTGAAGTCTCACTAATTACATATTTTGGGTTGCAGGATCGGTGTTACTCTTCCAACAGTCGAAGTTCGTTTCGAGAATTTAACAGTGAAAACTATATCTAACTGCTATGTTGGTAATAGAGCTATACCGACGCTAACAAACACAGCCCGCAACATTGCTGACAGGGCTTTGGGTTTTCTTGGTATTGGACTATCCAAGAGAAGAAAACTTGCAATTCTTAGTGATGTTTCTGGGATGATCAAGCCTTCAAGGTAACATTCTCTTTGTGTGAATGATGTAGATTTCCACCCCTATTGACATATTGATCAATAAAATACGGAGTAGTAATTAAATTAATTATGGAATATGCTAATAGAAAAACGATTTATGTCAAAATTCCAAATTGGTCATTATAACTAGAGTTCTAAATTCAAACTGAGCCACCAACATATATATCTAAAAGGTTGTAGTACATAAGGCGTAACAACATGACTTAGGAGTTACGACACTATAAGGAGCCCGAGTTTACGGACATCTCATATGAACCGGCTAGATGAAGAAAAACATGGCAGAAAAGGTTCAAAACAATGAAGGGAAAGGTCTTGATGGGCCAAGCTATCTAGCAAACATCCAAAATAGGAGTTTGGCCAACCCGTTAGACCCAAGTTCCTTAATTTTAAGACTACAGTTTCGTCACTCAAGATTTTCTGCAATTTCGTCAATCTTCAATCATTTTTTAGTCTAAAAAGTGTAAACCGTTGATAAGCCTAATTTACACGTCTATTTATGGTTTTTGTTTTAGTACTTGGCCCTTAATAGGTAATTCCCAAAATTTGGTAAACCTGTCAATGTTAGATCTTCCCGTAAAAGGGCACCGATATAACAATTTGATTATTCAGTTTTATATCAATCTTCATTTGAGAACTAATTTAGAAACCCGTAACATAAATAAATTAAATGAAAATTTAGGAATTATAAAACGACATTTTAAAATAAGATGTGACTGATATTACGTATAAATAAGCACTTTAACTAATAAATCAATGATATTGGAAATGAAAACAGATACTTATAATTCATAAATCTGCAATGACTTATTTTTTTTAATGAAAAGAGTCAATTAACTTTTTTAGATTTAAATTTGATTGAGAAATAAATACAAATAGGTGAAACAAGAGAATCGAGAAAAAAAATACTGGTTTCAAAGAATTGTGACATGTAACGTAATGAGTTACTTATTTCTCAGATATAGATTATATTGTAAAATGCAATGTTATTGTATGTAACATACTGAAGTTTCTACCAGTAATTGAGCATGAGTGATTGAAATCTGCTATTTACATTTATATACGTATACATGAAAATCTCAAAAATGAGGCACCATTTTGGGTCAACACAATACATAAATTGTTCATTTTTCTTCTTCTTATGCAGGATGACCCTTCTATTAGGCCCACCATCCTCCGGAAAGACAACACTATTGATGGCTTTGGCAGGACGGTTAGACCAAGGTTTAATGGTCAGATTACGCAATAGCCTCATATATTGTTCAAATCATCTGAAGATGCAATACATAAATTGGATCACATTATATTTGTCAATATAGGTCGAAGGAAAAGTCAGGTACAACGGGCTTACACTTGAAGAATTTGTTCCACAGAGGACATCTTCATACATCAGCCAAACTGATGTTCATGTAGGAGAAATGACAGTCAAAGAAACTCTTGATTTTTCAGCTAGGTGCCAGGGAGTTGGATCACGATATGGTACTCGATGATTTACACTTTGTTAGATCTCACAATTTAGACTAATTTTCACTCTGATTATGTTTGTTAACTCTAATGGGCCAAATGTATAAAATAAATAACAGCTACAATGGTCAATCGTCCAAAGTTTATTTTTATACATGATAAAGAAGTTTGCCTAGTTAAAAATATACTAGGCTTGAGGGAATTTGTATATGATGTTAAATGAGTTTTTTCTTAACCAATTGATATGAAAAACATATGCCTCTTTTATAGATATGTTACAAATAAGTACATGAGAAAACCAACCATCATAGCTACATTAATGTTATGATATATGATTAATATTCTAAACAAACAAAGCCTCCCCAATCCTTGTTAAAAGTTGAATTATTATTATAACATTTAATTTTGTAATCATATTTGACACATATATTGTTTATTATACATGGAAAGGTTTTTGAAAGTATAATGTATTACAGAATCGCTTGCTGAGGTTGATAGAAAAGAGAAAGAGGCTGGGATATTTCAAGAAGTAGATGTTGACCTCTTTATGAAGGTAGCAGGATTCATAATTATATGAGATAGGAATTTGTATGATTTCATTCCATTATATATATTGGTCATCATATATATTCCTTAATTCAGGCTACATCAATGGAAGGTGTTGAGAGCAATATAATTACTGACTACATTATCAAGGTAAGCTGGTGTTATTCACCTCTAAACAAAACTATTCAATGTTTTTTTCATTTTATCATATCATATCAAGATAGATTATGCATTTCATTAAATTTTGGTTATATCAACATAGATATTGGGACTTGAGATATGTCGGGATACTGTTGTTGGGAACCAGATGATAAGAGGAATATCTGGAGGACAAAAAAAGCGACTAACAACGGGTAAACAGTTATATCTCATGTTCAATTATGCGCGCCGAGATTACATGATAATAACAACAGTATGCTATTAAATCAAAATATGATAATAACAGAGTTGGATATGAAAGGTAACAATCATGGAACATGCAACTACACGTTAAATCTAGATATCACAATTTTGACCCATGTATGTGTGCACGGGTCAATTTGCACCTTCTTTATTATCTCACGCGGGTCAAAGTAAATATTATCTGCTAAAAGGGAAAGATATCAAATTTTAGACATTTTGAAAGCCATCCAAACTCTTTGTAATGCCAACAACCTCTTAATTCATTTAATTCAAATAATATTGTCACTTTGATGATAATATTCTATTTGTATGATATATAACAAGATATATAACAATCTAGAGTGAGAATGCAATATTTTTATTACTAGCTTCACAAGTTATATAACAAGAATCCAATCAACAGTCATTGAATACAAACAGGTGAGATGATGGTTGGATCAACAAGGGCACTATTTATGGATGAGATATCATCAGGCTTAGATACTTCAACAACATTTCAAATAGTCAAATGTCTGCAACAGATAGCACACTTGACAGAAACCACCATCTTCATGTCCCTCCTCCAGCCTTCTCCAGAGACCTTTAATCTGTTTGATGATATCATCCTTTTATCACAAGGCCAGATTGTATATCAAGGCCCAATAGAGCATATTGCTAACTTCTTTCAGAGTTTGGGATTCATATGTCCAGAGAGAAAAGGAATTGCTGATTTTTTACAAGAGGTAATTAATAAGGTCCCCATTAATTTCCTTATGTTTGATCCCAAAGTTGTAGATTATACATTTGAATTACCTTTAGAATTATAATCTTGAAAAAGCACGTTCAAGAGATTTTTTCAAGCAACACAAGTCAAAACATCATCTTACAACCAATGGTAGAGGGTATTTGGATGTGCATTTTAAAGTGATTATCAAATTGAAAGTCATATAATCAGTTGCTTAAAGCTCGGAACGGTGGCATGTTTTTATGTTTATTTCTCTAGTCGTTTTCCTACATCAAATCCTTTCTAATTATCCAAATTTGATTATTTTGACCTTGACGATTAATCTATCCGAGCACTCAAAATTGATTATTGTAACTTCAAATGGAATATAGTGCGTATAAGTTTAATCATAAAGGTATCTTAAAACTTCTGGTTCCTCTGCCAATTCTTAATTCAGTAATAACTAATTTTTGGTTCCTCCGCCAATTCCTAATTCAGTAATAACTAATATTTTAGTAGTTCCTTTCTTGGAATGGTAATATTTTAGTATTTAATTATATGAATTTGGATATATTTATGTTTCCTTACCAATTAAAACATGAACTATCCTATGGCGTTATAGCCTAGTAGCATCTTTGGGGTGAGATAAAGCTTTAGGGACTCGTTCGATTCCCACAAGAGATTTTTCCCAGATTTATTGGGTTTCCTCATTTATTGGTGTATAGTCATTATTGTCTAGTGGAGATGAATATGATCGGGTGGATCCACTCGTGGCGATGATAGGTCCGTCAGTGATCCAATGTTGTTGTTCAAAAAAAAAAAAAAAAATTAAAACATGAACTAATTACGTGTTTCTCGTTGTTCATCCTACATCCCACTTTTCCCTTCAAGTATTATTATGATTTGTTTATTAATCAATTGTTGTTTGGTTAATTATGAAAGTCATGTAACTAGGCAATTTCCCTTAAGTAATTTCTTTTTAGAACTTTAAATTTATCATTTAATTTTAGCTCAAATTTTTCCTAGCACATAAAATACAAAAACAATTAGAAGTAATATATCTTACAACAATATCATTGCACTTCTAATATAATAAATATCAAATAAAGTGTATCTAAAATGCAACGATCATTTATGAACTGGTTAAGGTCTGAAAATTCAAGTTTAGTTACATAGTCACTTGGAAACTCATATTTTTAAGTAACAAAGATTGAAAGTAGAAGTGAATATCCCACCTCAAGAGATATTGCATTGTTAAAGCTTAAACAAATTCAGTTGATAACAAAATTTGGATAAACTCCACCTTTTGGAATTAAGATATCAGTTTTGCAAAATCTGTGATTATTGTAATGGAGCACACTTTTAAAACTTTCTTTTTGCAAAATTTGTATTGCAACAGGTAATCTCTCAGAAGGACCAAGAACAATATTGGGCCGATAAAAGCAAGGCGTATACCTATGTTCCAGTCTCTCAATTTGCAGAGTATTTCAAGCAATATCATGTTGGCCAACAGCTACAGAATGAGCTTCTTGTGCCATACAAGCAAAGTGAGAGTCAAAAAGCAGCACTAGTCTTCAAAAAGTACACCATCCCTAAAAAGGAGCTTTTTAAGGCATGTTTTGATAAAGAATGGTTACTTATTAAAAAAAGTGCCGTAGTATATATTGCCAAGACTGTTCAAATCAGCTTTGTGGCAATTATTGGTGCAACAATGTTCTTGAGGACTAGAATGCATTCAAGAAATGAAGAAGATGGTGGTGTTTATGTTGGAGCCCTTTTGTTTGCACTCATTACCAATATGTTCAATGGGTTTGCGGAACTTCCAATGACCATTGAGAGGCTTCCTGTGCTATACAAACATAGAGAGCTCCTTTTTTATCCAACATGGGCATACACGGTTCCAACGATTCTGTTACGTGTCCCTATATCATTGGTAGAGTCCATTGCCTGGACAGTAATGACCTACTATGTCATCGGATTCGCCCCTGAATTCAGCAGGTACAGATACATAGTGTTACTGAGAGTATATTATTTCAGTAAGAACCTAATAAAATGGTTTAACCCATTATATTAATCAATGATATAGTTTGGGAAACTTTCAAGCTGTTTTGTTTTATACTACTGTTTTATTAGACCCCTTAACCACAACTGAAGCAATCATATTTTTTGGTTTGCTTGTCAGGTTCTTTAAGCACCTCGTGTTAACGTTTCTGATTCAGCAAATGGCATCAGGAATGTTTAGGCTAATTGCTGCAATTTCCAGAACAATGATCATGGCTAACACTGCTGGAACACTCATTCTTGTGTTATTTTTCCTTCTGGGTGGTATTGTCCTTCCTAAAGGTTAGTTCTATACACACAAAGTCTATCTTTAATTGTACGACCTCATTTATTGTTCTACGTACTTAACTGACTTGGATAAAAGCAATAGTGTTCAGAACCTGATGACCAACTACATATGTAACAGATCGAATTCCAAACTGGTGGCAGTGGGCCTATTGGTTTTCACCTTTAAGCTACGGTTTCAATGCTTTAACAACGAATGAACTGTTAGCTCCAAGGTGGATGAACAAACTGGTATGTTGTTTCTACATCTTGTTTATTCATTTATTAACAATAATACCAACAAAAATATTACTGGATTTCAGGGGTCTGACAACAATACCAGACTAGGTGTAGCGATTTTACAGAACTTTGGGGTGCCCCCTGAAAGAAACTGGTTTTGGATAGGGGCAACTGCTCTTCTTGGTTTAGCAGTCCTTTTCAATATTCTCTTCACTTTAGCTCTTGCATATTTAGATGGTAATTTCGGCACACATTTATTTTAGAAATGTACATGCAAAGAAATATGTTCACATTTATAGGTGTGAAAAAAAATCATAAGAAATATCAAGCTTAGGGGAGGGGGGTGGTCAGTAGTGATAAAATTAAAAAAGAATGTACAAACTAAAAAAAGTATCAGGAAATATACAGCTTATCTACACAATTTTTCACGCAAGAGAACATCGGCATAGAAATTGACAACCCTTGGCATGAAGAAATTAGCTGTAACAATTGATATATACATTGTTTGGTGTACACAAAGTCTACATTTTCTCCATCCTTCAAAGTACACACATTTTTTTCTTATAACTTTTATATATGTTTCAGACATATAAGTGTGTACATTTTTCATGCATTTTTAAGTGTTAACAACTTGATAATGATTTACATATTCTCTAATTCGTGAAGACATAAAGGCATATAATTTGCGTAGTACATGTGGCATTTGACATATTTTAGCGTTCTTTTTGACAAAAAATAGCTCCTGGAAAGCCACAAGCAACTATACATGAAGAAGCAGCCAATGATGATCATGTTTTTGTTGCAAAAAACTCAAGTAAGGGATATTCCATATGTAAAAAGACATTGTAGTTTGTTATGGATGTCCTTTCAATTAATTGGCTATATTTTTCTAGGGGAAATGGTGATCCAGAAGAGCCATAATATAAATGAAGAATCAAGTGTTGAGGCTGCTTCTCCCAAAAGAGGGATGATTCTTCCATTCACTCCACTCTCTATGTCATTTGACAACATAAACTACTATGTGGATATGCCCCTCGTAAGTGTGTTATATACATGTGGCCATCTAAATCATCATTGACGAACTAAGACCATTTGTTATAATAACCACTTATCAACAGAATGAAAGTATGAGATGATATTTTTGTGTTATCGATGAATCAACAGGTAATGAAAGAAGAAGGTAATACAAAAGATGACAAGCTACAGTTACTTACAGAGGTAAGTGGCGCATTTAGGCCAGGTGTCCTAACTGCATTGATGGGAATCAGCGGAGCCGGGAAAACAACTTTGATGGATGTCTTATCGGGAAGGAAGACAGGCGGCTACATAGAAGGCGATATCAGAATCTCAGGATTCCCAAAAGTTCAACAAACTTTCACTAGGATTTCTGGATACTGTGAACAAAACGATATCCACTCATCACAAGTGACTGTCTATGAATCTCTTGTGTTTTCAGCGTTCCTTCGACTCCCTAAAGATATCAATAGAGATGAAAAGATGGTAAGGAAAACAGGCAATATTTTTTCCTTTTGTTTATGGCACTACATTTCTTCTTCTAATATGGAATATAAAATGGAATGGTGGACTTTGAAATTCTAAAATTTTGTTTCTTTTTTATATTTTTCTTGATCAGCTTTTTGTGGAGGAGGTGATGGAGCTGGTTGAACTAAAGAATCTGAAGGACATGATTGTAGGGATTCCAGGTGTTAGTGGTTTGTCAACTCAACAGAGAAAGAGATTGACGATTGCAGTAGAGCTCGTTGCTAATCCTTCAATAATATTCATGGATGAACCAACAACTGGACTTGATGCAAGAGCAGCAGCAATTGTTATGAGAGCAGTGAGAAACACAGTGGACACAGGGAGAACCGTTGTTTGCACCATCCATCAACCTGGAGTTGATATTTTTGAAGCCTTTGATGAGGTATTTGTATTTCATAAAAGATACATAAACTCTTTTGTGATGGCACTTATATGTTGTATTATGCACCAGCTACTGCTAATGAAAACAGGAGGACAAGTAATTTACGCCGGGCCATTGGGCCTAAAGTCAGCGGAACTTGTTGAGTATCTTGAGGTACTTGAGTCATGATTAAATGTTTTTTACTGATCAGTAATTACATGTGACCATCTTGACCCATTAACTTAAGAAAGTCCTCTAAAGTATCACTATATAACATATAAACCCTCTTAATATTAGTATATAGAGATTTGGATTCATATTATAATAATATTACAATCTAGGGAATTCCTGGGGTCCCAAAAATCGTAGACCAGCAAAATCCCGCAACATGGATGCTTGAAGTCACCTCAGTTGCAGCAGAAAAGAGGCTTGGGATCGATTTCGCACAGCAATATAAGTCGTCAAGCCTGTATGAGTAAGTAATATGACTGTAACTTGTTTTATGTTTTATACTTATATATTCCCAACTAACACACAAGTCTCCTCAAGTAGAAGAAATAATGCTCTTGTCAAAGAATTAAGCATACCTCCTTCAGGAGCAAAACAACTTTTTTTCTCAACTCAATATTCCCAGTCCATGTGGGGCCAATTCAAGTCTTGTATGCAAAAACAACGGCATAGTTATTGGAGAGCACCTGAATATAATCTTGTTAGATTCGGCTTCACTCTTGCCACTGCACTCTTGATTGGAACAATTTTCTGGAAAGTTGGTACTAAAAGGTTTGTCTCCCGTAATTCTCGAACTCATCTACCTACCATTGGGTTGTGTTTTATCTTAAAGGGGTCCAATCAAAACACATTAGCTAAAAAGAGGATCAAAAGTCAGAACTATTTTTAATGCATACAACCTCATTCGTATTGTCATATTCAGTAATTTAATTACATGCTTTTGTAATTAAAACTAACATGCTAGCTAGCTATATACAAATAGTTTAAAGAACGGACAAAAACTATTTGTGGGTCAACCCAACCAGGCTAGGCCGGGTTGTTTTAAGCGGTACAAGTGGCGAGCTTCACCCCACAATCTTTTTATGTGTCCATAAGTGACCCAAAAGCTAGCGGACTCATACTTGGACCGCTTGGACAAAGGAAAACAGGGTAAAAAGGGTCCAAGTTAAAAATTGCATAACTTAGGCTACGTGTAGAGCTACGGGGCCATAAGTAATGGATAGAAAGGGTCTTACCGCCTGTATATTCTAGACCAGAGGATCCTCAATCACTTTAACAAAAAAAAGTGTCAACATGTGAATAATGTTAGTTTCCATTTCAGGGAAAACAACACCGACTTGACAATGATTTTTGGGGGTTTGTATTGCGCTGTATTGTTTGCTGGAGTCAACAATGGAAACACAGTAGTTCCAATAGTAGCCTTTGAACGAACTGTATTTTATCGTGAGAGAGCTGCAGGGATGTACTCAACCTTACCATATGCCATGGCACAGGTTACAAAATCATTTTTCAACTATCTGATTACTTCAAATTACATTTAGTTTATATCATCAAAGAGACGATATAATTTCTAGCTAAAGATCAAAGTAGCTATATCATGTTTACATAATAGATATGACTAAAATTTCAAAGTTAAAAGAAGTTGTTATGAGAACATTTTGTTTGTTTGGGTTACAGGTAATTGTGGAAATACCTTACGTGTTTTTTCAAACTACATACTACACTCTTATCGTATACACCATGGTGAGCTTCGAATGGACAGCAGCTAAATACTTCTGGTTTTTCTTTATACACTTCTTAACCTTCCTCTACTTCACATACAATGGGTTGATGGCTGTTTCACTTACATCTAACGACCAACTTGCATCTATCATCACATCTGCTTTCTATACCATATATAATCTCTTCTCCGGCTTCTTCATCCCCAGACCGGTAATTTCCCCTTTAATTTTGTTTTTAGTTCTCAAATGGTAACTTCATATATTAAACATTTAACCTTTCTATATCATCTCAGAAAATTCCAAGGTGGTGGGTATGGTGTTATTGGATAAACCCACTAGCATGGACCTTTCAAGGATTGATTGCTTCACAATATGGTGATGTAAAGGAGACCACTAAAGTCTTTGGAATGTCATATGACCCAACAATCAAATGGTACGTCGAAACCCATTTTGGATATGAAGACGGATATTTGGGACTAGTGACTGCAGTTTTAGTTAGTTTCACAGTATTCTTTGCAGTTATGTATGCATATTGCTTGAACAAATTGAACTTCCAGACAAGATAGAACAAAATTATGTAGCATAATAATTTGATTGCTTATAGTTGTGGATGATTTGTACCATGGTTGCAAAAGTCGCTAGGCGCTCCCTAGTCGGTCGACCGGGGAGTTGAGAGTACTCGGCTAGGCGGAGAGTACACGGGGAGTACTCGGACATGTTAAATTATAAAGAAATTAGTTTTTGGAAATTAAATATATGTCTAATAACATAAATTTACTAATATTTATAACAAAATACGTGAAAATGATATTCGTTATTTAATATGATAGTCATATAAATTATGTTTTATTATTTTTTTAGTCAAACTCGACCGAAATTGACCTACTAGATCCGATTTTGGCCGAGTTTGACCGCGTTTGATCGATTCCTAGTAATTAGGCGGAGTTAGAGAAAGTCGCCTCGGCAGCCTACCTTGTAGCGACTACTCGGGGAGTACTCGGCCTTGGAAACCTTGTTTTACAACCATGATTTGTACACATATGCTATTTGTAACTACCATTTAATACAAAACTTCTTATGTTAGCAAGTTAGCAACCAAAACTTTCACACTAATGTTCACATATATCACATGTTGTGAAGCACTTCTTTCATGTTTTCCATTATAGCTACAAGAATTGGCTAGGCATACCATGAAATATTTATATTTTAACTGCATGAAAATCTTAGGACTTAATTATTGCGAGAACCAAAAGAACAAACCTAAACGTTTTATTAAGAAAATATGAGGTCAGAAATAGCATATAGCCTAAAATTGACATCATGACAGGCTTTTGTTAGATCTTAGGAAATAAAAAGAGAGAGTTCATCATGGGGTTGATATAAAAGAAAAACAATGGTGATTCTTCAATGGTCAAGATGATGATACATCCAAGGGTGGAAAACAACCTATTTGGAGACCACTTTTTAAGCTAAAAATTGCGAATGGATTGACCATCAAGCCTCACCTTTTGGGATTTCAGAGGAAAATTTAAATTCAAATTGAGATGAAAAGATTGAGTTACCAAAATTATACACTTCAAGCACTTGTAACCTTATAGTGAAGCACCTGGATGCACATAACCTATGTGAAGGAATCAAATACCAAAATTCTTGAAACCCCATGTTCTAAATATTAAATAGAGTCTTGAAAACAATCTTGGTCCAAGTGTAAAATACTCAAAAAGCCATTCAACCGACAATCTGGGCTCAACTTAAAAACATATGGACCGGTCCATTTATTTGACTCATGTGCAAATTGACCCAAACTCCGTGTTATCAGCCCACTATGAATTCTAATAAATTTGGGATTCCAACAAACGAACTAGAACCGGATTACAAGAAAATATTACCGGATTACAAACCTAAATATTTGCTTTTGACTTTACTATTTTTAGAGCATTCACAAAACTTCTCTATTTGCACCTTATTTGTATAATTTAGGGAAAAAAATGCTGGATTCTTGTATTTACATGCTCCACAAGTCTCTCTAAAATAGAGACCAATTATTGAGACTGAAAAGTGATTCTCTAAGTCTATGGATTCATCATCATTTTAATATTTATTTTCTATAATATTCGTGAGTGGTTGTGTCACACCCCGATTTTCGGTTTATGCGGAAGCGTATGGCGAGGTGTAACGAGAGCGGCAATCGTTACAATTAATCGAGTAAACAACATATTTGAAACATAAAAGATGTTCATCCATACATTTGATTCAAAACCATAATTTACATTACATATGTCTTGTTTGAAACTTGAAACAACATCAACTTTAACTACATTATTCAAAGTTCAAAACATAACAACCAAAAACGGATGACATCACAAAAGGTTGCGTTCTTGATAACCACTTGAACATATTTTTCCATAGCCGTCACTAATCTCCTGTAATACATGTTAATTTTGAAAACGTCAACAAAAGTTGAGTGAATTCATGTTATTTTGTTTTCGCATCAAATGAGTCTCCAAAACATTTGAAGTAATAAAATTCGTTTTTGTATAGTATGATAAAAAAATTGTATGATCATTAGTGTGTTGCAAGGACACTAATATGTATGCCGAATAGGAGGCAACCAAACCTTGACAATTTACAGTGTGTGTCAACGACACTAGTTTGGACAAAAAGGCACTCTTAACGATCGTGGTTATCGTTGTCGTTAAGAGTGGGGCTTGCCAAAACCCAAATAGATCTATCCGTTTGTTCCTCGGTATTTGTTTATTCATTAATGGTCCCTTTATTTTAAACACCTATCCGCATGTGATCAAAATAGTTTCATCGTATCATCATACTATTTGTAACATGTATACATCCCCGAAAGTTTAAAACTATAAACATTCAAAGTAAAAGGTGTAGAATCGTGTTCTGACCCAAACAAGTCCTTCAGAGGAGTTTTACTTTGTTTCAGAGGCGGAAACTAAGAAACAAAGGTAGACACAGCTTGAATATCACTTTAATACTCTTTATGATTGATTTAACAGCTAATACATCCACAGGATAAACCGGCAGCACTTCGGTATCCTATACAAGATCACACGTACAACTACTTACTGATTCCGCTCGGAACTCCTATATATAGACACACTGATTTCGCTTGAACATGCTCAACCGGAATCAGGTTCTCAAGTGGAACCTCAACAATATACTCAAGCGGAATCTGATCATTTGATTTCGCTTGAAACTGCTATGAGCACTTTCAAGCGGAATCAGCCTAAATAACCCTAACACTGGCTATTTCCTCGTACAACGTGCTCTGATCTAAACATATCTAGTCTAAGACTCGATACAAGACGAAGTCGACAGATGCATGCACTAACAGACTCCTCCTCAGATGTTGACGAGTCTTACGGTGTCGAGTCTTTGCCACTTCAGTCTTGAACAGTCTCTGGGCTTCACTCTTTCAATCAGCATCAACAGACTCCCCCTAACGATGTGCTGGAATTCCTTAAGTTCATCAGCATCATCAGTTTCAGGATCGTCTGGCTTTCACAGGTTCAAAATCGTTTCCTGGTTCAACCTTTGTCCACCGAGTCTTCAGGTATCGGAACCTGGCTCTTTAAACACAAGCTTCTCAGGATCGATCAACCTGGCTTTTCATATCCAAACACTCTTTGATGCTGTTCCATGATCGTAACATGGCTCTCATCTGGCTCAAAATCGTCACCTGGCTCAGACTTACACCTGCACAATCTCTACCTCAAAGTAAATACACACATTTAAACATTTCAACTTTTGAAATTCAGACTTTTCCTCAAATTTAACTATATTCATGATGAACCACTTGTAAAAATGATTAAAACACATTTGTTTTCAAACACAGACTCCCTCTCACAAAGATATCATCATGTTTAGCACTTGGAACTTTGAAAATTAGCTTTTCAACACCAGTTGTCAATTTTTTTTTTAATTTTTCAAAATTTATGCTAAAACACACTAAAAATCTTTTTGGATTTTTGATAATAAAAATGCAGTAAAGAAATATTTACAGACAATATTTTTGTGAGTTTGTGTAAGAGGATCATATCAGTTTTTGAGACAAATCACCAACACCGTTAAGCTTCATTTCATTTTAAGATCTAAACAATTCACCTAGATTGTCAGTATATTAGTCCACTTAAATTTTCACACAAAGTTCAACTGTTTCGAGATACGATATTAATGTCTTAAGCACTTCAACTTATTCGCGTGTCCCACTACTTGAATATACTCCCGTATCCAGATCCCAATATTCAGTCTTACAGGTGAGTATACCACAGATGATATCTGTAAAGGGGTTAGGTGCGAAACCGTGAGAGCTCAGGTCAGAAGTTCCGTTCAGCAGAGAGATGACGGTTTGACTTTTGGTGTGTCCCCTTTAGAGGATCTTTTCTTCAACAACAATGATTATCAATTTTATTGTTTCATCATTTTGCTGAGGGCTGTGCTATATTTCAAGCATTTGCATAAAGTATTATACGGGGACTAGGTCAGAATTTCCATTCAGCAGAAGTCCCGGGATAATACCCAAGATATCACTGAGTATAAAGACCTAGTATCTCAGAAAGAGGGACCTTTCAAACAAGATTTCAGGGGTTACCCATATATCCAGGAAGTTGTTCCCCACGATATAAGCAAGTTTGAATTTTTAGGTTTATATCTCGTCACAATCTACTAAATGTGCAAAAAACCTACTGGTATATCCGCAGTGAGATTTTTTATCACATTTTATTTTCCATTTCTTTAGCATGTTGTGACAGTCCACTGATGTACTATCATTTCCTCTTTTATACACCAAAACTCAATTTTGATTTTATCATGTTTTTGGCTTTTTCAAATTTTCTAATGTTTTTGGATTTTCTGAAATTTTTACTCCCCCTAAAATGCAAATACATTTTAAAGAAAGTTTGAAAAACCAAACTAAGCTCTTGACCTACTTTGAAACAAATTTTGAAAACAAACTATACAAGTAAAATGACAATCGATATCGAATTGCTTCAATTCGCCATCCACTAGGCATAAACAATCAGAACTTCCCCTTTTAACAAACTATTTTCTCAGTTAGATTTCAAAACACTTAAGTTTGTTTTAATCAAAATGATTTTTCCGGAAAATAAGTTTGTTTTTACCACTTGTAGGGATTGGTTCATCATCTTGTTTTTCAACCATTTTAATGAGGATTACATCAAGTTCAACTTAATGACCTTGAGTAATCACTTTGTTAGTACAAACCACTGTACCACTTGGAAGTGAAATTTTGTAAGAAAATCAAGTACAACTTAATGTCCCTGATTTACCACTTGTAAGAACACAAACACCTGCATCAAGTGTAGGAATAACACATCTACACTCAAACATTTTACCAACTAGAATGCCGATTCCTGCTTCGCACTTACCAACCTGGAAGCTCCGGCATAGTCCTTCACCTGTAAAATTTTAAAATTTTAAGATTCTTTTCACAAAATCAATTTAAGAAAGATGCCGATTCCTGATCCACGATTACAAACTTGGGATCTCCGGCATAGTCAGATTTTCAAGGAAAGAGAATTTCCACCCAAGTCTTACCAACCTTGGGTGTTTTTAACTCTTGCTCAGTAGGGTTATAGGTTGCTTTCTTTGTCACATAAAAATCTTTAACCCCTTTTACTTTCCCATCAATCATTTTCCCAAAAATTTTCTTAACATTCCCATTGAATACTTTCTCAATATCAAATTCTTTCTGATCAGAAAAGAATTGATTTGAGATCTCAACCTTACCAACTTTTTGCTTAATATTTTCAAACTTCAAAGATGGAATTTTAACATCATCTACTAATGTCACAGATTTTACCTTTTTAACTTCAACCTGTGGCTCCTCTGATTTTCTGGAATCAGATTTATTGCCGATTTTTTCATCACACTTCTTGACAACCCATACTTGATTGTCCTTGGCTTTCTTTTTGTAAAAAAATTTCTTTGAATACTCACCAACTTCATAAGTAGAATTTTCAAAAGTTTTGAATTTTTCAGTTGGTGGCTCAACATCGACAACTTTTTCTTTAAGTTTTTCAGATACTCCCTGTTTTGGTTTTATCATTTGAGAACAAGTTGATGCAATGTGACCAACTTCATTGCATTTAAAATAGATGCGAGTATCTTTCCGGTGAAGAACTCCAGTTCCTTTTCTCTTCATTTCAGCAAGAAACTCCTGGTTTGATTGTCTCCAGAATGGTTTCTTCTGTTCTTCTTCAGCACTTCCACCTTGAACAAATTTTGTGTTTGTTTTAGAAATTTTATCATTTTTATAATTTTCAGGTGGTGTAAAACCCAATCCTTTCTTTTTATAGCTACCATTATGGTTTGGTTTCTTTTGAAAACCAGAACCAGAATTATAACCCTTTTTCTTGTTTAACCATTGTTGAACTCTTGAAGTGTATTTTTTAGGTTTTCCAGTAAGATTCAAATCTTTTATTTCAGAAATATTAATTTATGTCATTTTGAAAACCTTTTTGATCATGTCAAAACGAACACTTCTTATTGGAAACTCTTTGTCAGAATATAACTTGTCAGAATCATTCAAGGTATATGCTACTTTGAATGTTTCATCATTCAAGTTTGATTTTGATAACAAAAATTCTTTACTGTAAGTCCTTTAATCCATCGGTTTTGAACTGTTGACTGACGAACTTGATCCTCCAGACTCAGACTTTGACTCAGACTCCTCATCAGTATCCAACACCTGATCAACCACCTTTTTGATTAACTCAGACTCATGATCAGTATCAGACGAGGTGAACGTGACGTCAATGTTTTCTGGTAATTCATCAGTTGTTTCGGATTTTAGTTTTATATTGACTGCCTTTTGGACTTGCTCCTCATTTGGCTTTCTGGGAGAATAACCTTCCCAGATTGGAGGCGGACACTTGTTATAGCTAACAGTTGGTTTCTTACCAGTATCTTTTTTCTTTGGCTTGTCATCTTGGAATGCTTCAAAACCTGCAACAGTCGGATAAATTCGATCAATAAGATAATCAGAACTAGAATAACTTTGTAATAAACGTCTGATCCTCTCATTCTCAATTTTCTCCTTTTCCAACTCTTGCTTTAGCTCAGCATTTTCTTCAATGTAATGATTGATTGCTTTTTGTTTTGTCATCATTGTAGCATCCATCATTCTCAAAGCGTCTTCTCTCTTGGAGTTTGTCTTTTGAAGACTAGTTACTGTTCTATTCAAAACGTCATAAGACTCCTTCACATAGTTAAGATTGAACAGTAATTGTTCCTTCATTTTCACAAGCTCAGCCAACTTCTCATCTTTTGCTGCACATTCCTTGCATGGTTCTAAACACTTTGTGCAAGGTTTGATGACTTCTACAATCTTTTCTACTTCGATGATTTTCTCAACTTCAACCACCTTTTCTGCTTCAGTTACCTGCTCAGTTTCAGCATTTTCCTCAGCAACACTTTTAACTTCTTCATTTTGAACAGTCTCACCTTCTTGAGCAACACTTTCAGACTTCATCTGCTTTTGTTCTCTTGCTGCTCTTCTCTCCTTCAGCTTTTCCAGTCGATCTGCAAAATAAAAATGAAAACTTTCAGGAGAGAGATGAGATTTTGCAACATTGATATGTTTTTCTTCCTCATCATCACTACTGTCATCAGTTGGTGATTGATCAAATTCTACTGGTTTGTCAGAACTATCATCTGAAGAACCAGAATCAGATGGTGTTTGATAAAAAACAACTTCTCTTTCTGAACTTTCATCACTTTGTAAACTCTCGTCTGAACTCTGTGAAGATTCTTCTGATGAAACAGATTTTTCCTCTTCATTCTTCACACTAACTCCAATAGATTTCATCCATTCGGTGAACATGTCTGGTTCTTTCACAATCTTAGCAATGAAAGCTTTGAAATCTCCCTTTTCATCAGTAAACATATCCCAGCTAAAGCCTTCAGGTAGTCTTTCATCATCTTGATCGATTACGCATGCTTTGCTGACAGATGAAATGTATTTGTTCCAATCAAAATTTTCTTGGTTCACCAAACACGCTCTCTTTGAATCCTCAATCACTTTTCTACCATGAGCCACTTGTGGCTCTTGTTGTTGTTGCTGACCAACTTGTTGATATATAGCTTTCCGGTAGTAATCATCTTTACCGAGCGAATTCTTTGCATCATTCGCTTCTCTATTCTTGCATTCCCTCTTGAAATGACCTTTCTCCCTGCATTTAAAACAAGTAACTTTAGATTTATCAAAACCTAAGTAGAAACATGTGCATCAAGAAAGTCATTTCTCCCGGTAATCATCGTAAACTTCTCAACTCTTCTAAGGACACTAGCTAGACACCATTTGATGTCCATTAGTTCCATCTCTTCAGCGTCTATCTGATCGTAATCCTCCTTTGTTAGCATAGGATTCCCGATCCGCCCTGCAACTAAACCTTCATAAGATAGAAGCACGGAACCAAGTAATGCCATGTGATCCTTTGCAACTTCTACAGAAAAACTTTGACCATCAGGAAGATTCAAAGCAATGTTGCATTGTATCACACAACCATTTCCATTTTTAGAACTTTGATGCTGAAAGCTTGATGTTGTTTCTTTTGGATTAACACTTAGATATGAAGAAAATCCACTGCTTTTGTTTGAATTTTGATCAATTTTTTCAGATGAATCTCCAGCACTAAAAGCAGTTTGAATTTTTGGGCTTCTTTCAACTTCTGGAACACTTCCTTTGTAGTACATTTTCACGTCTTGTTGACCACTCGGACTGTTCATCCTCGCAATCTTTTGCTGTTCCAAATCTTGACTCTCAATTTTCTCGATGAATTGAGAAATTGTTAACCCATCATAAACTCCCGTGTTCTTCAAGATCATCAAGTAAGTACCCCACTCTTTTTGAGGTAAAGCATCAGCTAACTTGTCAACCCACTCTTCACGATCTTTAGTTATACTTAGCATTGACATGGATCGCACCAAGTGGCAATATCTTTGAATTAACTTCTTTGTATCTTCTCTGGGCAAACTAGTGAAAAGATCAAATTCTTTCTTAAGTAATGCCTTTTTGCTCTTAATCATATTCTCACTACCCTCAAACTTGACTTTAAGAGCATCCCAGATTGATTTTGAGGTCTTGTCATGTTGAAGTAACACAAAGATGTCTTCTTTGATGGCCTGCTGAAGTAAACTGATCATCATCTTTTCAGCTTTGTACATTTCCCGTTCATTGTCATTAAACTCAGAAATTTGTTTTTCAGTTTGCAATTCAGTACGTGGTAGAACATATCTCTTCAATATACACTCCCACGATCTTAGATGGTTAGCTTGAACCCAGTTCTCGAACCGATCTTTCCATCCGTAGTACTCCTCTATGCTCATTAGCTTCGGGCGCTTTTGTGTAGTTCCCATTTCGTTTTCCAGATTCATGTTTTGAGCAATGGAAGCCGGATTAATCGAAGATGTGGCGAACGCGTTGAAAAACTCTTCACTCATGATTCTTGCAAGTTCATGCGAAATATGATAACTTGTTCAAGCGGAATACCTGAAACACAACTTCAAGCGAGATAAGCTGTTCAAGCGAAATAAGCAATTGAAATTAAATGACCTGATTTCGCTTGAAAACTCAAGCGGAATAAGACCTTTCAAGCGGAATCAGGAATTTCGAGCGAAATCACTGATTTCGCTTGAAACTATTCAAGCGGAATAGGGTTTTGAAGCGAAATCACCACAATTTCAAGCGGAATAGTAGATTTCGCTTGAAATGTTCAAGCAAAGTAACCCAATCTCGAGCGGAAGCACTACTGTTCGGTCAAGCGGAATCACATCCAAGGTCCAATTTAACCATTTTTAAGCCGAATTTTAATGTGAAATTTTCAAGGGTTTTTAAAATGCACTTTTACACATTTTGTGAAAAATTGAGCTGATTTTAACCGTTAAATTTTGTTCAAATGAAGAAAGAAGGTGTAGAAGTAAGAAAATGCAATGAAAATCAGCTGTAATCTGCAGAACTCCTCCTCCTGAGCTCTGAAACCACTTGTAGGATCGTGTTCTGGCCCAAACGAGTCGTTCAGAGGAGTTTTACTTTGTTTCAGAGGCGGAAACTCAGAAACAAAGGTAGACACAGCTTGAATATCACTTTAATACTCTTTCTGATTGATCTAACAACTAATACATCCACAGGATAAACCGGCAGCACTTCGGTATCCTATACAAGATCACACGTACAACTACTTACTGATTCCGCTCGGAACGCCTATATATAGACACACTGATTTCGCTTGAACATGCTCAACCGGAATCAGCTTCTCAAGCGGAACCTCAACAATATACTCAAGCAGAATCTGATCATTTGATTTCGCTTGAAACTGCTATGAGCACTTTCAAGCGGAATCAGCCTAAATAATCCTAATACTTGCTATTTCCTCGTACAACGTGCCCTGATCTAAACATATCTAGTCTAAGACTCGATACAAGACGAAGTCGACATGCACTAACAAAAGGGGAAACATGAACTCACAAATTTGCGTTCCAAGCAAATCTTGTTTCGATTTCAAATTATGTGCTTGTTTCTCAACCTACAAGTGTTCTAACTTCATTAGACACTTAGGTTTATGTTTGTACAAGTATCTCATCTTAAATTTCGTTTTTGGTTCTTGTATTCGTTTGCTTTCTTTGTTTATGTTTGAATGGCCTAGCCCATGTGTTCTTATAAAAGTGGGTTTACCTTAATAGGTTGGATTCATGTTTAAAGTTTACTTTAAGCTTGTCTGGGTTATGCCTGATAACCTAGATGTCCAGATAACTTGTCTTGGTTATGACTAATAACCTAGATACCCATATAACTTGTCTGGGTTATGACTGATAACCTAGATGACCAAGTAAGTCGTCTGGGTTATGACTGATAACCTAGATGACCATATAACTTGTCTGGATTATGACTGATAACCTAGATGACCATATAACTTGTCTGGGTTATGACTGATAACCTAGACTGATAACCTAGATGACCAAGTAAGTCGTCTGGGTTATGACTGATAACCTAGATGACCATATAACTTATTTGGGTTATGACTGATAACCTAGACTGACCATATAACTTGTATAATCATGATTAGAATTTCCAATCATTTTTAATCAAATTAATCTTTAGTTAAAGATATTTAAATCATGATTAAATTTTATAAAAATTTTGCCATGGTTTCCCTTAAACTATGAACTTTTCCCATGTTTTATAAACATGATTTCATATACTTTTTCAAATAAAAAATTTTCCGATCTTCCAAAATAACAATATAAACTTAAAAGCTTATCACGAAGCATTATGAACTTATATGAAACCCTGTTTAGTTCAAAAATCATGTTTTAAAGTGTTCATCTTTATTTTCTAAACATGTTCATGTAACTTTTCGGTTTAACAAAGCCTATGTAAACTTTGTTTATATATTTTTAAAGACTTCATTTTGTAACATGATTTTTATACCAATCTATGTATTTCATGTTTTATAAAAACATTTTTAAACAAAATTACAAGTTCATAACATTCATGTTAATGGATCTTGCTAGATCTAAACATGCATGTGTTTAGATCATACTTTTTAAAATGAAGATGCAAGATCAAGTTTACTACATGGTCATAACTTCAAAGATTATCAAGAATCATCATAGTTAACACATAATCATAATGGTTTTGTTTAGTCTTTGTTAGTGATTCATGTAATTTTTAAATATGCTTCAAGATGATTACTTGTACATTTGTGTTTAAACATAAATCACAAAAATGTAAGTACAAGATTTGAAGCTTACTACTAGCACTTGGCTAGGGATGAACAAGTTGAAAAGATGATAAAAAGATGAAGATCCAAGAGCTTCCAAGCTTGAGCAAATGCTTCAAGTGTGCTCCCAAGTCTTGAAAATGCCTTAAATCATCTTTGAACCTCCGTGTATATATGAAATTCTAGTGTTTGGATTTTGAAAAGTTGAAGATGGAGGTGTTTGTTCTTGAACGATTTCTAGAGGGTGAAAGAGAGTGAGTTGTGTGTGTTTATTGTTTATGAAAAAAACTTAGAGTGAAATGGTTTGTGAGATGTATTTGTTTAAGTGTTGTGAACTTGTGATCATCTCTTCTTCTTACATATCACCAACACTAATCACTTCTCTAAATTTTACAACACATCAATGGAAGATGAGTTGGTGGGGGACCGACTAAAACCATGGACATGGGTGGTTTAAGGTTTTATGAATTTTTATAAAAACTTTGTTATACTTTATAAACTTCATAATCTTTAATAATTTAGATGAGGTTTTCTATAAAGTTTCAAGGTCCAACATTTTAAAGTAATGTGACACTATATAAAACTAACTCACTAAAATTGGTAGTTCGGTGTTCGGTTGAAAATTTTGGTTTAGGTCCTGTACCGGGTTAAATACTGACACCGTGTTTAGTTTAGATAAATACATAACAAAAATTATTTTTGCACATGTTTTATTATCCAAATAATTAATCTAACTTTTTAGACTAAAAATTTTATTATTTTTGACACGGTTCCGGTACCGGCTTTGCTGACTGGCAGCTTACTGAACTAGCTATGCAACTTAACGAAATAAGATTCGATTGCGGATTTTGTGTCATTTTTAATACCCATTATATTATTTATGTCAAATAATATTTATCTTTGGGTTTTTCGGATAGTTATTGTTTCGTTCTGCGGAATGCTGTATCTTTCCGAAGGATTGCCGTATTTTTCTGCGGATTTGGACAATTTGGTTTTTAATTGTAATTTTGTAAATAATAATGCACATATTATTTTTAGACAAAGCTTTTTATATAATATTTGTGTAGACATAACTGTATGTCTTGTTTTCATTGTGTCAGACTGTACCACGACTAGTACTGACAAGTATCGTTTATTCGCGTTCCTATTGTTAGTCTAGGATATTGTTTCTAATCGCAATGGATTCGTTATCATAATTCACTATGATTTTTATAATTCCTAGACTTTCAAGACTTTAATTAATTAAAATCAAGTCAGATACGTGAAAATAATAGTTGAAATAGTTGTTCAGGTTGTACGGAATTACCGGAATTTTGCCGATTGTCACATTCTCCCCCTGTTAAAGAAAATTTCGTCCCGAAATTTTAAGCTGCGTCACTTCTTTGTTGGGATTTTCTTAAACAAATGAGGGTACTTCTTTTTTATTTCATCTTTTCGTTCCCATGTGAACTCGGGTCCTCGTTTCGAGTTCCATCGGACTTTGATTAGTTTGATACTACTTCTCCTCGTTTTGTGAATCTTTGAATCCAAAACCTCAACAGGTTCTTCGATGAAATGGAGTTTGTGGTCTACATGGATTTCGTCCGGGGGAATAATAAGTGATTCATCCGAAAGACACTTTTTCAAATTCGACACATGAAAAGTGTCGTGAAAGTTACTGGGTGTTTCAGACAGTTTTAACTTGTAGGCGACGTTTCCAATCTTTTCCAAAATCTCATAAGGTCCTACGTATCTCGGGCTAAGCTTCCCTTGCTTACCGAATCTAGCTACGCCTTTCCACGACGAGACTTTTAGCAACACCTTGTCTCCAACCTCAAAGGATAACGGTTTGCGACGTCTGTCCGCGTAGCTTTTCTGTTTGTCTCGAGCCGCCTTGATATGGTCTCGAATTTTGAATATTTTATCGGTAGTTTCTTGAACTAACTCAGGACCTAACAGTTGTTTGTCGCCTAGTTCTGCCCAGCATAGCGGAGATCGACACTTACGGCCATATAATGCTTCAAATGGTGCGGCTTTAATACTCGTGTGATAACTGTTATTGTATGAGAACTCCACTAGAGGCAAGTGAGTATCCCAATTTCCACCTAAATCCATCACACAAGCACGCAACATATCTTCCAAAGTTTGAATTGTGCGTTCACTTTGGCCGTTTGTTTGGGGATGAAAGGCCGTGCTCAAATTTAATTGGGATCCAAAGGCCTTTTGAAAAGACTGCCAGATCCTTGATATAAAATGATCGTCTCGGTCAGAGATTATCGACAAAGGTACACCATGTCTTGCTACAATTTCTCTGAGATAGATTTTAGCTAACTTCTCAGTACTATCTTTCTCACGGATAGGCAAGAAGTGAGCTGACTTGGTTAATCGGTCGACGATTACCCAAATCATGTCGTGACCACGAGAAGTCTTGGGTAATTTAGTTACGAAATCCATGGAATTATGTTCCCATTTCCAATTAGGGATTTCGGGTTGTTGTAGCAATCCAGAAGGTTTTTGGTACTTGGCCTTAACTTTAGCACATGTTAGACATTTTCCAACATATGTTGCAATATCACCTTTGATATTAGGCCACCAATAAAATTCCTTGAGATCGTGATACATCTTATCTGTTCCAGGATGTATCGAATACTTGGATTTATGAGCCTCGTCAAGTATTAGCCTCGAAGACCACCAAAATGAGGAATCCAAATTCTATTCATGAAATATAAGGCTCCGTTCTCTTTCGACTCTAATTGTTTTTCCATACCTCTAAGCATTTCTTCTTTGATATTTTCTGGTTTTAATGCTTCTTGCTGAGCATCAAGAATTCGAGAGGTAAGGTCTTTATGAATTGTGAGCCTTAAAGATCGTACACGCAAAGGTTTAACTCGTTCTTTCCGACTTAATGCATCCGCGACAACGTTCGCTTTGCCCGGATGATATTTGATCTCGCAGTCGTAGTCATTCAACAATTCAACCCATCGTCTTTGGCGCATATTTAACTCTTTTTGGTTAAATATATGTTGAAGACTCTTGTGATCCGTGCATATCGTGCATTTAGTACCATAAAGGTAATGACGCCAAATTTTTAGTGCAAATACCACTGCACCTAACTCTAGGTCATGTGTGGTATAGTTCCTTTCGTGAATCTTTAATTGGCGTGATGCGTATGCAATAACTTTCTCTCGTTGCATCAATACGCATCCTAACCCTTGTCGTGAGGCGTCACAATAGACTACAAAATCATCCGTACCGACTGGGAGTGACAGAATTGGAGCATTACAAAGTTTGTCTTTAAGCAGTTGAAAAGTTGCTTCTTGTTTCTCTCCCCATTCAAATTTCTTATCTTTTTTGAGTGAGAGAAGTGAGGGATTGTGCAATCTTCGAAAAGTTCTCAATGAATCTTCGATAATAACCGGCCAATCCTAGGAATTGACGTATTTCAGTCGGTGACTTTGGTGCACTCCAATTCTTTATGGCTTCAATTTTTTATGGATCAACGTGTATGCCTTTCTCGTTGACTACGTGTCCGAGAAATTGAACTTCGCGAAGCCAAAATTCACATTTGGAAAATTTCGCATACAGTTTCTCCTTTGTCAACAGCTCAAGGATAGTTCTAAGATGGTGCTCGTGTTCACTCTTGTTTCGTGAATATATCAATACATCATCGATGAACACTATCATGAATTTATCAAGGTAAGGCTTGCACACGCGGTTCATTAAGTCCATGAACACCGCTGGTGCATTTGTTAAGCCAAAAGGCATAACAAGGAACTCGTAATGACCGTAGCGAGTTCGGAATGCTGTTTTTGGAACACTTTCGTCTTGAACTCTGAGTTGATGGTATCCTGATCTCAAATCGATCTTCGAATAATAGCTCGATCCTTGAAGTTGATCGAATAGATCGTCAATCCTCGGTAATGGATACCGATTCTTGATTGTGAGTTTATTCAACTCCCGATAGTCTATGCACATCCTAAAACTTCCATCCTTCTTCTTCACGAACAACACTGGAGCTCCCCAAGGTGAGTGGCTTGGTCTGATGAAACCCTTATCCAACAACTCTTGAAGTTGTGTGGATAACTCTTGCATTTCCGAAGGAGCTAATCGGTATGGAGACTTTACCACAGGTGCGGCACCTGGAATTAAGTCTCTTCGGAATTCGACTTGTCGTTGTGGAGGTATTCCCGGCAAGTCTTCTGGAAAGACTTCAGGGAATTCCTTCACAACTGGGATTTCCTCAAGTTTTAACTCCTTTGCCTTCTTGTCAACAATGTGCGCTAAAAATGCTATACATCCTTTTTGTAGGCACTTTTGGGTTTTCATACAGGAAATGATTCGTAACGGCATTTCGTTTTTCTCACTATGAACAAGAAGTGTTTCGTTATTAGGAAGGGGGATTCGAATGATCTTGTCGTAACACACGACTTCGGCTTGGTTGGTGGATAACCAATCCATTCCAACTACAATATCAAAACTACCTAGTTGAACGGGCATTAGGTCAATTTTGAATCTTTGTCCTCCTAACTCTAAGGAGCATCCTTTAATATTGTTATTGGATTCAATCACCTTTCCATCCGCTAATTCGATAGTGAATGGAACATCTAGTTTAGTTGAATTTAGTCCAAGCATATCTTTAAATTCTAAAGATATAAAACTAAAATCTGCACCGGTATCAAATAAAATAGAAGAGAAATGATCGTTGACAGGAAACGTACCGGTGATTACGTTGGGATCCTATCGCGCTTCTTTGGCTCCAACCACAAAGGCTCGTTCGCGGCCTTTGATTTCTTTGGGACAGTCTTTCTTGAAGTGTCCCATATCACCGCAATTGAAACAGCCTTGGTTTTGTCCTCGTTCATTATCGTTTCTGTTGCTTCCTTCTTTCTTAGTCACCTTGTTGTTACCCCAACATTTTTCTGTGCGGTGCCCCATCTTTCCGCACTTGTCACACTTGATATTTCGACAACTACCTGTGTGATGAAACCCGCATCTGTTGCACTTAGGTGCATTCCCCGCATATCCTTTCGATTCTGTTTCTGCTGCTGCTACGAATGCCTTCCCCGACCTCTTTGGGGGGTTCTCCTTTTTCTTATTACCCGATTGAGATCCTTTCTTAAATTTTGAGAACTTCCGCTTATTGTCATGTAAAGCGGATTCTCCTTGTTTTTCCTTCGCTTTCTCGGTACCCTTCTTATCAAATTTATTCATCCTCTTTGCTTATTCGGTTAGACTAACGGAGATTGTGATGGCTTCAGTGACCGTGGTAGGATGTGAAGACGTGACCAAACTCCGGATTTGGGGTGCCATTCCCCAAATATACCTTTCAACTCGTTTAAACTCTGGAGTTACCATGTACAGGACTACTCGTGAAAGGTCATGGAATCGTTGTGTATACCCGTAAATGTCTGGTCCGTCCATTGTTAGATTCCAAAACTCCGTTTCTAACATTTGTAACTCCGCCCTCGAACAGTATTTCTCCCTCATCATCTCCTTCAGTCTATCCCACGTAATGGCATACGCGGCTGCATCTCCCAAAATTTGTATTTGTAGATTCCACCAAGACAAGGCTTCAGCCATGAACATACCCGAGACATATAACACAGTCTGATTAGGGGTACAGTTGCTCATGCGAATGACGGAATCCATTTTCTCTGTCTAACGGACGAATGCTACGGCACCACCCGTGCCATCGAAATTCATGGGTTTGCAATCTAGGAATTGTTTATATGTGCATCTTGAAATGTTGGTTCTCAAATTGTCAAAAATATATATTTTTCAAATAAATATTAATGAGAATTCCTTTGAAAGGTTAAGAGTAACCAACCATTAGTAGGATTTTGGTCTACTGGTGGAGGTTGAACTCTCGACCCATCATTTCGATTACCACGGGTTGCCTCGTGCTGTGCAATCGCATCCGCGATGCGTTGGTTTAGTAAGGCATCAAGCTCAGCATGAGTCGTGGGTAAAGGATTTTGATCGTTACGTAAATTCCTCCTTCTTGGCGCCATGAATCTTCATATGAAAATCATATAGAAGAATTTAGACCAATATTTAAAATAAATATTGTCGTTCATGGGCTCAAAATAGAATGTAACACATCATCTCAACACATACAGACATCAAAATAGGGTACATCGATCATATCTCGCGCGAAAACATCCATGCCAAAATCATCACCAACATAAAAACAAATCCAACAATAACAAAGCATAAAAGAAGAGATACCCCATACATATATATAGATGTCAACTTGTTACAAAACGTTTGTGAAGAAACAAAATATAGTTAGGAGTTACATTACTCCAAAATTCATGTCATAAACAAAATACAACTACAAAATAGATTTTTCTTCACATGGTTCTTCATTGTCTTCAAGTTGATTTTATATATATCTTCAAAAAGTCTCTTCTATTAGTCTTCCAACCTGCTAAGGGGATCTACCTCCTAATATGACCACATACCAAGACTAGAGTGGGGGTGGGGGTGTAGATGCATCAATGACCCTTCGGATATAAGCCATATCCTCCTCTAAAGCGCTAACGCGCCCCTCAATAGACGGAGGTGGGGCATGGTGTGAAGGAAACAACGGTGCTGGTGGAGATGGTGGTGGATGTGATGTCGGTAACGGTGGTGGTGGAGGAGGGGATGATGTCGGTAGTGGGGGCAATGGGGATGATGATGGTGCGGCACTCGTAGGTGCTCGAGAAGCAGACTGTTGAGTACTAAGCTCATGAAGGCGACGGAAAACGATGCCGAGCTGAATCTCGACAGATGTGAGCCTGAACTCATTAGTGGACGAAGGCAAGAGACTCGGATAGTATGGGTCATGGGGACTCATGCTCAGTGGAGGATATGCATGAAGATCTGCAAAGTATGGAGACGGGTATGTGACAGTACTATGCATGGAAGTAGGGACATGATAAGGATCTCCAAACAAAGGAACTGAAGTGTGCGAAGGATACCCCGCCATAGGGTAGCTAGGAGCAGTGTAAGACGGCCCGGTAGCATACAGGTCGAAATGAGAACTGGCTGTGGATGTGACAGGGGTAGCAAAAGATCCGAATGATGGATAAGAAGGTAAATGCTCATCTGGCATAGTCGCACCACTCAGTGAGTAGTGAGCTGGTCCAGTAACAGGAGGGATGATCGGATGGATATCTAGGAATGTAGTGGGCAAAACGGGATCTGTGACAACCCTCACAAAACCAGGTATCCGTACGACTTAATTAATTATTAATTGTTGCCTAATTACTGTGCTTGACTGAGATTTCTGCTACTTGATTGTTGATACTTATACATGTCTGCATCATACTATGATTTTCCTGTCACTATATTACTTATTTACTGAACCTTAGTGACAAACATGATGCACAAAAGCACAGTAGCACTAAACGGATACACAGTGAACATGCTGATATAGCCAGCATCAGGCAAACACTGCCTCTAAAGGCCTGAATGAGCCAAAATATTTTTACTACACCCAGAGTGTGTGTAGGAATACAAGGGTTGTATGATTACGTCTCTAGGGATAAAATACAGAGATTTGGATGTGCCTAAAACATACTCTTAGCACGAAACACAGCACTTTTATCAACACACTAGCTTCTAGCTAATTAATAAAGTGCCAAAATATGAGGAATTATTCCCGACACTTTGCAGAATAAATTGTGTCGCTAAAAATATTATTTATGACGCTTAACGGATATCTTAAGCACTTTAACGGATTACTATCCGACCGAACAACCGGACAATACCCGGAACATAAAAATATTGCCAAAATTAATATTGGTACTTTTCTGAGCCAGTTAGGGTCCCTGATTACCCTAACACCCGCTTTTTAATGCATTTAACAACTAACGGGGTTAGACCTTTAAGTAACGCACTTAACATAACTGAACCGTAACTGAACGATCGGAAACGAACCGGATGCCATTACATTCTAATGGAATCGGCCAAGGTGATGTGACACGAGGGTACGTCCTTTATTATATTTAATTAGATTTCGCGATTATCGAGGCACATTTCTCTATAAATACCCCCTCTCTCTCTCACACATTTACACACACTTCACAAAAATCTCTCTCTCCCTCCCCTTGAACACCTCACGGCCGAACACCCCCCATCACCATCCATCCGCTTCGGTTTTTGATCTCTCCATTCCAAGTGCATACAAGTCTCGGTGATCACGTACAACGAAGCTTGGAACAAGCGGAACGCCAAGGACCTCTACCGTTAGCTTTTATCCACGCAGTTTTCGACTAGAATCTTCCCTAGCCCCGAGCTAGAGGTATAATGTTTAAAACTCGTTTTTAGTCATGTCTAAAGTGGTTAAAAGGATTTTTGTCGGTTGAATGTCGGTAACCCGCTTGATGAATCTAAAAAGTCTACTAAAATGCGTATATCGTTGGATAAAAGCTCAAAACGCGTGTAAATGTTGTAGTATTTGAATATGTTGGTTTTTATGGCCCGATCTATGATGTGGTGGCTCTCATCATCGTTTAACCCGACTTTGTTAGGATCACGTATCTTGACATACACTGGTTTCTTTGGTACAAGGGTTAAAAGGTGAAACTCCACCACACGGGAAGCATGAACTTGTGTAAAAATGTTTTAAACATGAAAAATAGTATTTAAAACAAGCCGATCTACGGATGTACAAGTGGTATATTCGTAGGACCGGGTGTTGAGAAAGTCATGTTTTCATAAAGTGTTAACAAATATGATTTTTATAAACTACAAGTGTAGAAACACTTGTAGAATGAAAGATCCGACGAAATAACAACTTTTACAAAAATTGTCGGGAAGTTGTAAGAAGTAAGTTGTTATCTAAAAAACGAGGTTTTACAAGACTAAATTATGTTATGTATAGATCCACTAAATATAACGGGATCTACACCGTAGTTTTTGTAAAAACTACAAGTTCATGCAACGACGCGGTTTTACATACTAGTCTTCTATTTGAAGTGTTAAAAATTGATTCGGTTGATTTGATAAATTGTTGAGATGATTTTGTAAAAGAAAATGATACGCTTGAAAGCGTGGCCACCTCCAGTTACAGGGGAAACTCTGGCGAAATTTTCTAAAAATCTAACACTTAGAATTATTTACAAGTGTTAGACTACTTTGACACGTTTTCAAATATATTTCGCCACAACTTTATTTATAAATAATCGGAGGTGGGATTTTTCACAAAACTAAGCGTGATAAGCATATATTCGGTAAATATATTTTGCCACCTCACTGTTTATGATTATTTTGTGAAAATGTATAAATATTATTTTTAGAGTAAAAATAATATTTACTAACCTTGTCAAGCCCGAAATAATACAAACACTTGTACGTCAAGAATATAAATTACAACGGTGATTATCATTACCACTTAATCGTTAAAACGTAACTTACGCTTTATTCGGAAATATTCATAAGCGCATGTGTTGTCAAAATATTATCTTGGGAAAATATTATGTGGAAAAGGAAATATATTGTTTTTGAGAAAAATGAATATATTTTGGAATAAGAAATAAAATATATTAGGTGGGACTTAATAAAATGATATAAATACACATGTATTTAAATCCCCCATCCTTGGGAAGGAGAATGCGTATCAAACATATATACGGAACAGTTGTCTAACTGTTTCCCAAAAATATCAACTATGAAGCTAAAGCACGGCCATCCGTCTAATAGAATTAGCACATGTAGGTCGTTGCGCAGCACACGGATATTCGGATTACTGATTTAGTGACGCCTTCACTGTGAGTTCATGTCCCCCTTTTCTCTTAACTGTTTTCAGTTTTATAAACTGCGGGGGTGAAATACATGTTACAATGATTATGGATATGTTATACATGGTATGGTTAGCGTAAGGAGGGTTACTTAGATCATGTGAATGGGTAGGCGGAAACTTGAGGTCATTAATCCTCAGGGTAGGACCGAGGGGCAGGAGCGGTAGATCTATTTGGGTGTAGCGAGCCCAGTCCCAGGTCCAGCAGAACGGACCTTGGGATGACTTTGTTCCCGACGCATAAATTTGCTAGGTTTGAGCCTTCCTACTTGCATTTACACATATCAATGGCCTTGCAAACCATTGGTGATCTCTTTTTCCTTATTTGCTACATACCAGGGTTTTTGATAAAGATAAAGGTTTATTTACTCACTTTCGCATGAACTCGCTCAACATTATTGTTGATTTTTCAACTTACATGTATTTCAGGGAATTAAGGATCTGGCACGGTTTAGCAGGATTTCCCGCTGCATTTAGACTCAGAGTCATCCGGGTTCAAGGCTTATGGCTCTTTCCTGGACAAGCCATAGCCCCTGAACCATGTTTATTTATGTTTGCATTATGGTAGTAGTTGTACTGTTTAAGACAAGTAATGGTTGTTGGGTGTTTACCCATTTAGACAAATGTTTGACAATTTTATTTTCAATGGATGACTTTGCATGATTTTAAATTCATATAGCTTGTTATGGTTAAGCTATGGTATTAAGAAGTCACACCAAATTAACCACGCTTCCGCAAAGCCAGGGTGTGACAGCTTGGTATCAGAGCTCTGATCATAGCGAACTAGGATTCCTTCTCGAGTCTAGACTATGATCACTAGGGCTCTCACGAAAACATTTTCTGCATACCACTTAAGTCCAGATCCAAAACGTTTTTACAAACAAATGTTGAGCACATTTCATTTATTCATTATTAGGCTCAGTCCTGAAGACTGAGGCTCGGTCTTGGAGGCCGAGGCTCGATCTTAGAGATCGAGGTAGATGTTTGTTGTTTTAGGCTCAGTCTTGGAGGCTGAGGCTCGGTCTTGGAGGCCGAGGCTCGATCTAAGAGGTCGAGGTGGATGATAGAGCAGTCTTAGAGACTGGGAGGAATTTGGCTAGTGGGACTAGGAATGTCAGTCTAGGAGACTGGGAGGCTAGTGGGACTAGGAGAATTATTTGATTGATTATTGTTGACTTACATGTTTATATGAATATATGATTGATTATTATACGTATGTGTGTTTGTGTTACAAACGTCATGCTTTCACCATGTACTAGAAGGATGGGCACTACAAACCCCATGGCCATAGTGTCAGGCGACATAGTTGCAGCGGAGCACGAGGTGTACATTTCCGATACTACCGGCATAGACGACTTTCAGCCCCTTTTGCGCCGCCTAATGTCGTAGCAGTGCCTACTGATGGCCATCTTGTTGGGAATTTGCCACTCGTGGTGATCCCTGTTCCTGTACCCCTTGCCGCTTATCCTGTAGTTGATATGCCCCCCGACGTGGCCTCTGATGACGATAGCGATCTACTAGTGGAGGACCCATTCGAGGGCGAGGCCCTATTGCTGCTGGAATTAACCTACTGCTTGCGGACGCTCCTGCAGGGGAAACTTATGCCCATTCCCCTGTCCCAGACTCATTTGAGTTCCTGACATCCGCCTTTTCGCATATATAGGGAGTGCAGCACCATTCACTCGACGCCGACCCTGATATGGCATCATCAGCTGCACCAGTTCCCTCAAACAGCTTGAGTTTGATCACAGTATTGAGGATGATCTTGATCCTCCACCTGGTTTTGATCCGGACCATGACCCTGAGTTCATACGCTTAGGCCAGCCCTTGGAGGATCCTGTAACCCCCTGTGATGGTTGATCCAGTTAATTTTGAGATAGAATTTGTTGATCCAGAGCCAGCCGTGGCCCTGAGCCAGGCATTGCTCTTGACCCCGCATTAGAGCATGACCTTGTTCATGTCAATGCACCTGCTGTCGCTCCTTGGTTGAATCTCCTGCTTGGACGAGAGAAAATGTGGGGTAACTGTGCAAGACAATTTATTATTACGGGGGCCCACGTAATAACGACTTGTAGTGCACAGAAATCCTGGTTGACTCTGCGGGTCAAGCTAATGACAACCAATGTAGCAGGAAATAACTCGAACACGAATGACCAAGGCGATGAAGCCTCGAGTTCATTCCATTTCAAGCAACAAGCCATTGGCAAGCCTATGAGAAGGCTCAGAACATTTATTTCCCCCACCCATTCATTGAGTATATTTATGTGTAAAATTGGGTGAGTACATGATGGCTTACGGTGCTATGTATCTCATAGACAATTGGAAAGTTGTCTAACCCACTTCATGCCATTCCGGCAGAAGAGAAGGCCACCCAGGCGTGACACAAACACCAGTATGTTGCCAAGGATAGGAGCCGAGCTGCAAAAACGCAACTCACAGGCAATTGCACGACATGAAGCTCTCCGCTTTTAGCACGGCAATGGCACTATTGGAAATAATCCCTAGCTGACCGCACCTATAAGCAGTTCCTAAACTGCAAGCCTTTGAACTTCGACGAAACAGAAAGCGCCATTGCATTTGTTCGTTGGCCTGAAAAGATTGACTCCATTCTAAGAAAGACAAACTGTTCGCCCCAAATGAAGTGATACCTTTACCTCAAGGACATTACTAGACGGCACACCCTCATGGTGGGACCATCATGTTCAGGCCCTTAGCACGGATGCTACTTATGCACTGAGCCGGGATGAGCTCAAGGAAATGATTGAGAAGAGATGTTGTTCTAGGACTGGAATTCAGAAGCTTAAGGTGGAATTCTGAAATTTGAAAATGGAGAGACCTGAGATTCCTTAACATGACCAGCGATCGCACGACTTGCCTAGGGTCGTCCCCTACTAAGTCATTATTGTTGTATGATACAGTTATGTACGTATAAGCTTTACATTGTGGTCTCGATTTGTGGTAATGCAATCGCAGTATTCTCATCACTTGTGATGTTTGATCTATGGTTTATGTTCTATGACATGAGATGTTATGTGGCTGATTTATTGATAGCATGAGATGTTATGTGCTGATATTGTTGAATACATACATTTTACCTGCTACGACCTAACCTATGTGAAACATCTTTTAGAAGATGCCACCAAGACGCGAAATGCGCATACCCACCAACGAGGCGGAACTTCAGGAAATCATTGCTGCAGTCATCGCACAATACGAGGCCCATCACTCCGAGCGCAACGGAGGTACCTCGGAAGACAACGGTTGTCCCTACTGGCACTTCCTCAACTACAAGCCTCCGAAGTTCGACGGCACTGGAGGTGCCATAGCTTTTGTGAAATGGATTGAAAGTATGGATTCCATCTTTCGAATGAGTGGTTGTACGCCAGAACAACAAGTCCTATACGTTTCTGAGTTGTTTCAAGATGGGGCTCGACTATGGTGGTACCTTCAGGTTCAAATGAAGGGCGAAACCGCAGCATATGCATTATCATGGGATGAACTGAAGGGAATGATGCATGAGAAGTATTGCTCCAAAGAGGAAACCCAGAAGTTGGAAGGAGAATTCCAGAGCCTGATAACGGAAGGTCCAAAAATGTTGGGATACATGCAAAGACTTCATGACTTGGCACGAGTTATTCCCCACTTAGCGGAACCAGAAATGAGGAAATTGGGACAGTTCATTTGGGAACTGGCACCACAAGTCATGAGCTTAATGGCAGCATCTACGCCACCAACAACTATTGCTGCAAGCAAGATGGATTTGGCACTCGTTACGGAAGCCATTAGACTAGAAAAACTTGCAAACCCTGATAGGGAGACTCAGGTAGAGTCATCTGGAAAGAACAAAAGGAAGCTTACCGAAGATACCCGAACGAATAATGATGAACAAAGATCTATTCGAGGTTGTTTTGACTGCGGAGACAAAGGGCATTTCAAGAAAGATTGCCCTAACAACAGACAGGCCAATGATAAGATTTGCTTAGAGACTAAAGCAAGACGTGCTGGGTGCAAGTATCACCATGAATGTGGATGTTGGAAGCCTAGGTGCGGGAGAAAAGGGCACAACAAGGATGGTTGTGGGATGAAGAGTCCCAGACAAGGAGAAAACCGTAACAACGCCCAAGGTGGAAGCAGGAAAGGAAATGGCCGAGTGTTAGGATGCTTCCATTGTGGGGACATTGGACATCTTAAGAGAGAATGCCCGGGATTGAAACAAGGCCGTGAGAGAACACCCAGCATCGGAGTTTGTGAAGCATGCCAGGATCCAGGCATGATTACTGGTACGTTCTTTAGCAACCAAAACCTTTGCATCTATTCTATCTAATACTGGCGCCGATTATAGCTTCGTATCATTAGAATTTAAGAATATGCTTGGTTTAGCCGCTAGTAAGTTAGATATTCCATACTCGATCGAATTAGCAAAAGGGAAATTAGTAGAAGCTAACGAGGTGATTCGAGGTTGCGTGATAGAGTTGGGAGAACGTGAGTTTGCTCTCGATCTACTACCAGTCCAGTTGGGGAGCTTCGACGTGGTAGTAGGGATGGATTGGTTATCGAGTAACAAAGCGGAGATAGTTTGTCACGAGGAGATTATTCGTATCCCGACCGATGATGGTGAGACCATTGTTGTTCATGGAGAGAAGCGTGAGACGCCGTTAAGGATGATTAGCTGCCTGAAAGCGAGAAGGTGTTTGCAGAAAGGATGTGTTGCTTTTCTAGCACCCATTGTGGATAAGAAGGCTGCTGAGCCGAAGATCGAAGACATCCCTGTCGTGAGGGAATACCCAGAAGTCTTTCCAGAAGACTTGCCTGGCTTGCCACCTCAGAGACAAGTAGAGTTCCACATTGACTTAGTTCCAGGCGCCGCGCCTGTGGCTAAGGCACCCTACAGACTTGCTCCGTCTGAGATGCAAGAACTGTCGACACAACTTCAAGAGTTGTTAGACAAGGGTTTTATTCGACCAAGCTTCTCACCTTGGGGAGCCCCAGCTTTGTTTGTGAAGAAGAAAGACGGCAGTTTCCGTATGTGCATTGACTACAGAGAGTATTACGAAGACAGCCTTCAGAACTCGATATGGACACTACGAGTTCCTCGTTATGCCGTTTGGGTTGACAAACGCACTTGCTGTGTTCATGGACTTGATGAACCGAGTTTGTAAGCCATACCTGGATAAGTTCGTGATTGTATTCATCGACGACATCTTGATTTATTCAAAGACGAAGGCTGAGCACGAGCAACATCTTAGAGCTATTCTAGAATTGCTGAAGAAGGAACAGTTGTACGCCAAGTTCTCTAAGTGTGAGTTTTGGCTAAGAGAAGTGCAATTCCTTGGGCACGTGGTGAATGGAGATAGAATCCACGTGGACCCCACCAAGATCGAGGCGATCAAAGATTGGGAAACGCCAAAGACGCCAACCGAGATCCGGCAATTCTTGGGTTTGGCTGGCTATTATCGAAAGATTTATTGAGGATTTTTCAAAGATCGCTCAACCATTGACGCTCCTCACGCAAAAGGATAAAAAGTTTGATTGGGGAATCAAACAGGATGAAGCATTTCAGTTGTTGAAGGATAAGCTTTGCAACGCGCCAATCTTAGCTCTACCGGAAGGTACCGACGATTTTGTGGTATACTGCGACGCTTCGCGTCAAGGATTGGGTTGTGTGTTGATGCAACGTCAAAAGGTTATCGCCTACGCATCACGCCAACTGAAAGTGCACGAAAAGAACTATACCACGCATGATTTGGAGCTAGGCGCAGTGGTTTTTGCTTTGAAGATTTGGAGACACTACCTTTACGGGACAAAGTGTACGATCTTTACAGATCACAAAAGCCTCCAGCATATATTCAACCAGAAGGAGTTGAATATGAGGCAAAGGCGATAGGTTGAGTTGTTGAACGATTACGACTGCGAGATCAAGTATCATCCAGGGAAGGCGAATGTGGTCGCCGATGCCCTAAGTCGCAAGGAGAGAATCAAGCCCATAAGGGTTAGGGCTATGGAAATGATTATCCAAACCGATCTTTCCTCACGCATTCGAGCAGCGCAAAAAGAAGCTCTCAAGGAGGGAAACCTTGAGAAAGAATATCTCCGTGGGATGGAGAAGATATTGGTTCCAAACAAGGAAGGAACGATATGTTTGAGAAAAGGATTTGGGTTCCTTTGTTTGGTGATTTAAGAGAGGTTATTTTTGATGAAGCTCACAAGTCACGGTACTCTATCCACCCGGGAGCGGATAAGATGTACCAAGATCTTAAGGATTATTATTGGTGGCCTAGGATGAAAGGCGATGTTGCTATCTACGTGAGCCAATGTTTGACTTGCGCTAAGGTTAAGGCAGAATACCAGAAGCCTTCGGGACTTCTGCAGCAACCAAAAATTCCCCAATGGAAGTGGGAAGAAATATCCATGGATTTTGTTACAAAGTTGCCAAGAACGCCTAAGGGCCATGACACTATCTGGGTGATAGTGGATCGCTTGACGAAATCAGCACACTTCTTGCCGATCCGCGAAAAGGATCATACAAGCAAATTGGCTGAAATTTACATGAGAGAAATTGTCACTCGCCATGGAGTACCTCTCTCGATTATATCCGATAGAGATGGAAGGTTCGTATCGAGGATATGGCAATCCTTCCAGGAAGCTTTTGGCTCGAAGCTGAATATGAGCACCGCGTTTCACCCGCAGACCGACGGCCAAAGTGAGCGGACGATTCAGACATTAGAAGACATGCTGAGAGCATGCGTGATGGATTTAGGCGGTAGCTGGGATAAGCATTTACCCCTGGTTGAGTTTTCATACAACAACAGCTACCACACCAGTATTGGTGCCGCGCCATTCGAAGCTTTATATGGGCGCAAGTGCAGGTCGCCGCTCTGTTGGTCTGACGCAGGTGATAGACAATTGGTAGGTCCCGATGTAGTTCAGGAAACTACAGGTAAGATCGCGCAAATCCGAGATCGCATTAGCGCGGCTCGTGATCGCCAGAAGACCTATGCAGATCTGAAAAGGAAACCTCAAGAGTTTGAGGTTGGGGATATGGTTTTGTTAAAGGTATCACCCTGGAAGGGTGTAGCACGCTTTGGGAAGCGTGGGAAGTTGAATCCACGCTACATTGGTCCTTTTAAGGTTTTGGAGAAAATTGGAACCGTAGCATACAAGTTGGACCTACCTGCTGAATTAAATGGTGTTCACGATACATTTCATGTATCCAATTTAAAGAAGAGTCCAACTCAAGTTGAAGTTGCCATTCCTATCGACGAGATTCATGTTGACGACACGCTCCACTTCGTTGAAGAACCTGTTGAGGTCACGGATTGGAAAGTTAACAAGACCCGCCAGAGCAGTGTCAAGCTCGTCAAAGTTCGCTGGAATGCTAGACATGGTCCTGAATTCACCTGGGAGCATGAAGACCGGATGAAAAAGAAATACCCCCACCTGTTTCCTAAGAACCCTGCTTCTTCAAGCAGAACCTAAATTTCGGGACGAAATTTATTTAACGGGGGGAGAATGTGACAACCCTCACAAAACCAGGTATCCGTACGACTTAATTAATTATTAATTGTTGCCTAATTACTGTGCTTGACTGAGATTTCTGCTACTTGATTGTTGATACTTATACATGTCTGCATCATACTATGATTTTCCTGTCACTATATTACTTATTTACTGAACCTTAGTGACAAACATGATGCACAAAAGCACAGTAGCACTAAACGGATACACAGTGAACATGCTGATATAGCCAGCATCAGGCAAACACTGCCTCTAAAGGCCTGAATGAGCCAAAATATTTTTACTACACCCAGAGTGTGTGTAGGAATACAAGGGTTGTATGATTACGTCTCTAGGGATAAAATACAGAGATTTGGATGTGCCTAAAACATACTCTTAGCACGAAACACAGCACTTTTATCAACACACTAGCTTCTAGCTAATTAATAAAGTGCCAAAATATGAGGAATTATTCCCGACACTTTGCAGAATAAATTGTGTCGCTAAAAATATTATTTATGACGCTTAACGGATATCTTAAGCACTTTAACGGATTACTATCCGACCGAACAACCGGACAATACCCGGAACATAAAAATATTGCCAAAATTAATATTGGTACTTTTCTGAGCCAGTTAGGGTCCCTGATTACCCTAACACCCGCTTTTTAATGCATTTAACAACTAACGGGGTTAGACCTTTAAGTAACGCACTTAACATAACTGAACCGTAACTGAACGATCGGAAACGAACCGGATGCCATTACATTCTAATGGAATCGGCCAAGGTGATGTGACACGAGGGTACGTCCTTTATTATATTTAATTAGATTTCGCGATTATCGAGGCACATTTCTCTATAAATACCCCCTCTCTCTCTCACACATTTACACACACTTCACAAAAATCTCTCTCTCCCTCCCCTTGAACACCTCACGGCCGAACACCCCCCATCACCATCCATCCGCTTCGGTTTTTGATCTCTCCATTCCAAGTGCATACAAGTCTCGGTGATCACGTACAACGAAGCTTGGAACAAGCGGAACGCCAAGGACCTCTACCGTTAGCTTTTATCCACGCAGTTTTCGACTAGAATCTTCCCTAGCCCCGAGCTAGAGGTATAATGTTTAAAACTCGTTTTTAGTCATGTCTAAAGTGGTTAAAAGGATTTTTGTCGGTTGAATGTCGGTAACCCGCTTGATGAATCTAAAAAGTCTACTAAAATGCGTATATCGTTGGATAAAAGCTCAAAACGCGTGTAAATGTTGTAGTATTTGAATATGTTGGTTTTTATGGCCCGATCTATGATGTGGTGGCTCTCATCATCGTTTAACCCGACTTTGTTAGGATCACGTATCTTGACATACACTGGTTTCTTTGGTACAAGGGTTAAAAGGTGAAACTCCACCACACGGGAAGCATGAACTTGTGTAAAAATGTTTTAAACATGAAAAATAGTATTTAAAACAAGCCGATCTACGGATGTACAAGTGGTATATTCGTAGGACCGGGTGTTGAGAAAGTCATGTTTTCATAAAGTGTTAACAAATATGATTTTTATAAACTACAAGTGTAGAAACACTTGTAGAATGAAAGATCCGACGAAATAACAACTTTTACAAAAATTGTCGGGAAGTTGTAAGAAGTAAGTTGTTATCTAAAAAACGAGGTTTTACAAGACTAAATTATGTTATGTATAGATCCACTAAATATAACGGGATCTACACCGTAGTTTTTGTAAAAACTACAAGTTCATGCAACGACGCGGTTTTACATACTAGTCTTCTATTTGAAGTGTTAAAAATTGATTCGGTTGATTTGATAAATTGTTGAGATGATTTTGTAAAAGAAAATGATACGCTTGAAAGCGTGGCCACCTCCAGTTACAGGGGAAACTCTGGCGAAATTTTCTAAAAATCTAACACTTAGAATTATTTACAAGTGTTAGACTACTTTGACACGTTTTCAAATATATTTCGCCACAACTTTATTTATAAATAATCGGAGGTGGGATTTTTCACAAAACTAAGCGTGATAAGCATATATTCGGTAAATATATTTTGCCACCTCACTGTTTATGATTATTTTGTGAAAATGTATAAATATTATTTTTAGAGTAAAAATAATATTTACTAACCTTGTCAAGCCCGAAATAATACAAACACTTGTACGTCAAGAATATAAATTACAACGGTGATTATCATTACCACTTAATCGTTAAAACGTAACTTACGCTTTATTCGGAAATATTCATAAGCGCATGTGTTGTCAAAATATTATCTTGGGAAAATATTATGTGGAAAAGGAAATATATTGTTTTTGAGAAAAATGAATATATTTTGGAATAAGAAATAAAATATATTAGGTGGGACTTAATAAAATGATATAAATACACATGTATTTAAATCCCCCATCCTTGGGAAGGAGAATGCGTATCAAACATATATACGGAACAGTTGTCTAACTGTTTCCCAAAAAATATCAACTATGAAGCTAAAGCACGACCATCCGTCTAATAGAATTAGCACATGTAGGTCGTTGCGCAGCACACGGATATTCGGATTACTGATTTAGTGACGCCTTCACTGTGAGTTCATGTCCCCCTTTTCTCTTAACTGTTTTCAGTTTTATAAACTGCGGGGGTGAAATACATGTTACAATGATTATGGATATGTTATACATGGTATGGTTAGCGTAAGGAGGGTTACTTAGATCATGTGAATGGGTAGGCGGAAACTTGAGGTCATTAATCCTCAGGGTAGGACCGAGGGGCAGGAGCGGTAGATCTATTTGGGTGTAGCGAGCCCAGTCCCAGGTCCAGCAGAACGGACCTTGGGATGACTTTGTTCCCGACGCATAAATTTGCTAGGTTTGAGCCTTCCTACTTGCATTTACACATATCAATGGCCTTGCAAACCATTGGTGATCTCTTTTTCCTTATTTGCTACATACCAGGGTTTTTGATAAAGATAAAGGTTTATTTACTCACTTTCGCATGAACTCGCTCAACATTATTGTTGATTTTTCAACTTACATGTATTTCAGGGAATTAAGGATCTGGCACGGTTTAGCAGGATTTCCCGCTGCATTTAGACTCAGAGTCATCCGGGTTCAAGGCTTATGGCTCTTTCCTGGACAAGCCATAGCCCCTGAACCATGTTTATTTATGTTTGCATTATGGTAGTAGTTGTACTGTTTAAGACAAGTAATGGTTGTTGGGTGTTTACCCATTTAGACAAATGTTTGACAATTTTATTTTCAATGGATGACTTTGCATGATTTTAAATTCATATAGCTTGTTATGGTTAAGCTATGGTATTAAGAAGTCACACCAAATTAACCACGCTTCCGCAAAGCCAGGGTGTGACAGGATCATCATGTAATGGTAACACCTCCGTAGGCGGGGGTAATACTGTGTCGGGCGAGTGAAGTGGAGATGGTGTCAAAGGTGATGCAGGGGATGAGGATGAAATCTCAATAGTGGTGGCATCGGGATGTGCAACCTCAAGTATAGCAATATCAAAATCAATACCGATGCCCAGATCATCATGAAGGTGCTCGACCTGAACAACAAGGATGACCATGTCCTCGATATCGTCATCTGGTACAGGATCAACAACAGGAGGGACGTCATCGCCGCCCTCGGGGCCTACAACATCGAGTGGAATCAGAAGAAACGCAACAACATGCTCACCCTTGGGGTGGCCAAATATGATCATGTCATGAAAGTGGGGGATAGCAAGCACGTCATCCACCGGTGGGATGTCGGCTGGGTCGGGATCAGGAAGGGCGAATGGCTGGAAATCAATGTCCATCCACTCGTTGTCAGAAACCTCATCATCGGAAACGAGTATAACAGGTGGGACAGGATCGTCTAATGGTATGTAGTCGGCATCAGAGGCGTGACCCGCTGAATATGTGTCTGAACTGGACGACATGGTCCTGGCAAAATAATCCGTACAACGTATACATGTGAACAACTCATAAATAATAGATTTTTGGGCAATTGTACTTTTATGTTCATTGTTTGTATCATTTATTGTTTCAAGTTCGACTTATTGTTATCGTGTCTAAACCCATAGACTTGTACCAAATAAACTAGTCTTTGGTATTATTGTTTCGAACTATCGTTTAATACTACTACATAGTATCCTTGCATTTTTGTTTTGTATTAGTGGACGCTTTGTAAAAATATAATGTAGAACGCTTGTTATAAAGAACATCGTTTTGAAAAATTAGACTAGACTCAAAAGAATCTTAGTTCACTACAATTGATGCTCTGATACCAAGTCTGTCACACCCCGATTTTCAGTTTATGCGGAAGCGTATGGCGAGGTGTGACGAGAGCGGCAATCGTTACAATCAATCAAGTAAACAACATATTTGAAACATAAAAGATGTCCATCCATACATTTGATTCAAAACCATAATTTACATTACATATATCTTGTTTGAAACTTGAAACAACAACTTTAACTACATCATTCAAAGTTCAAAACATAACAACCAAAAACGGATGACATCACAAAAGCTTGCGTTCCTGATAACCACTTGAACATATTTTTCCATAGTCGTCCACTAATCTCCTGTAATACATGTTAATTTTGAAAACGTCAACAAAAGTTGAGTGAATTCATGTTATTTTGTTTTCGCATCAAATGAGTCTCCAAAATATTTGAAGTAAAAAAATTCGTTTTTGTATAGTATGATAAAAAACAATTGTATGATCATTAGTGTGTTGCAAGGACACTAATATGTATGCCGAATAAGAGGCAACCAAACCTTAACAATTTATAGTGTGTGTCAACGACACTAGTTTGGTCACAAAGGCACTCTTGACGATCGTGGTTATCGTTGTCGTTAAGAGTGGGGCTTGCCAAAACCCAAATAGATCTATCCGTTTGTTCCTCGGTACTTGTTTATTCATTAATGGTCCCTTTATTTTAAACACCTATCCGCATGTGATCAAAATAGTTTCATCGTATCATCATACTATTTGTAACATGTATACATCCCCGAAAGTTTAAAACTATAAACATTCAAAGTAAAAGAGGAAACATGAACTCACAAATTTGCGTTCCAAGCAAATCTTGTTTCGATTTCAAATTATGTGCTTGTTTCTCAACCTACAAGTGTTCTAACTTCATTAGACACTTAGTTTTATGTTTATACAAGTATCTCATCTTGAATTTCGTTTTTGGTTCTTGTATTCGTTTGCTTTCTTTGTTTATGTTTGAATGGGCCTAACCCATGTGTTCTTATAAAAGTGGGTTTACCTTAATAGGTTGGATTCATGTTTAAAGTTTACTTTAAGCTTGTCTGGGTTATGCCTGATAACCTAGATGTCCAGATAACTTGTCTGGGTTATGACTGATAACCTAGATGACCATATAACTTGTCTGGATTATGACTGATAACCTAGATGACCAAGTAAGTCGCTGGGTTATGACTGATAACCTAGATGACCATATAACTTGTCTGGATTATGACTGATAACCTAGATGACCATATAACTTGTCTGGGTTATGACTGATAACCTAGACTGATACCCTAGATGACCAAGTAAGTCGCCTGGGTTATGACTGATAACCTAGATGACCATATAACTTGTCTGGGTTATGACTGATAACCTAGACTGACCATATAACTTGTATAATCATGATTAGAATTTCCAATCATTTCTAATCAAATTAATCTTTAGTTAAATATATTTTAATCATGATTAAATTTTATAAAAATTTTGCCATGGTTTCCCTTAAACTATGGACTTTTCCCATGTTTTATAAACATGATTTTATATACTTTTTCAAATAAAAAATTTTCCGATCTTCCAAAATAACAATATAAACTTAAAAGCTTATCATGAAGCATTATGAACTTATATGAAACCCTGTTTAGTTCAAAAATCATGTTTTACAGTGTTCATCTTTATTTTCTAAACATGTTCATGTAACTTTTCGGTTGAACAAAGCCTATGTAAACTTTGTTTATATATTTTTAAAGACTTCATTTTGTAACATGATTTTTATACCAATCTATGTATTTCATGTTTTATAAAAACATTTTTAAACAAAATTACAAGTTCATAACATTCATGTTAATGGATCTTGCTAGATCTAAACATGCATCTGTTTAGATCATACTTTTTAAAATGAAGATGCAAGATCAAGTTTACTACATGGTCATAACTTCAAAGATTATCAAGAATCATCATAATTAACACATAATCATATTGGTTTTGTTTAGTCTTTGTTAGTGATTCATGTGATTTTTAAATATGCTTCAAGATGATTACTTGTACATTTGTGTTTAAACATAAATCACAAAAATGTAAGTACAAGATTTGAAGCTTACTACTAGCACTTGGCTAGGGATGAACAAGTTGAAAAGATGATAAAAAGATGAAGATCCAAGAGCTTCCAAGCTTGAGCAAATGCTTCAAGTGTGCTCCCAAGTCTTGAAAATGCCTTAAATCATCTTTGAACCTCCATGTATATATGAAATTCTAGTGTTTGGATTTTGAAAAGTTGAAGATGGAGGTGTTTGTTCTTGAACGATTTCTAGAGGGTGAAAGAGAGTGAGTTGTGTGTGTTGATTGCTTATGAAAAAAACTTAGAGAAAAATGGTTTGTGAGATGTATTTGTTTAAGTGTTGTGAACTTGTGATCATCTCTTCTTCTTACACATCACCAACACTAATCACTTCTCTAAATTTTACAACACATCAATGGAAGATGAGTTGGTGGGGGACCCACTAAAACCATGGACATGGGTATTTAAGGTTTTATGAATTTTTATAAAAACTTTGTTATACTTTATAAACTTCATATACTTTAATAATTTAGATGAGGTTTTCTATAAAGTTTCAAGGTCCAACATTTTAAAGTAATGTGACACTAGATAAAACTAACTCACTAAAATGGGTAGTTCGGTGTTCGGTTGAAAAATTTGGTTTAGGTCCTGTACCGGGTTAAATACTGACACCGTGTTTTGTTTAGATAAATACATAACAAAAATTATTTTTGCACATGTTTTATTATCCAAATAATTAATCCAACTTTTTAGACTAAAAATTTTATTATTTTTGACACGGTTCCGGTACCGGCTTTGCTGACTGGCAGTTTACTGAACTAGCTATGCAACTTAACACAATAAGATTCGATTGCGGATTTTGTGTCATTTTTAATACCCATTAGAGTTAATTGCCAAAATCGTCCCTGAGGTTTGGGTACCTTTGTCATTTTCGTCCAAAATGACACTTTTGTAACAAATTGCCCCCAACGTTTGTAACTTTTTGCCATTTTCATCCAAACCACTAACTTAGTTTATTTTTTCTGTTAAGTTGTGGATATTTGGATGAAACTGACAAATATAAAACCATACGGACGATTTTGGCAATTTACTCAAACCCTTTTTAATTTCTTTTATTTAATTATTTTGTTACATATATAATAAAAAAGAATATACATGGAGTTTTTTGAAAAAAATTAATAGTTTTGTCACATAATTTTTATTAATTTTCATGCAAATCACTAACTCAGTTTATTTTTTCTGTTAAGGTGAAGGATGTTTTAAATTTTATAAATTAAAACAGAAATTAATTTACAGCTTCTTTATATAAATCAGTTTTATAAAGACAAAGCGTCATTGGTGTGCAACACATAACAATCGATTACAACTTTTAGTATTTATCAGTTGTAAAGATAGAAAAAAATTGTAAAACTTTACATATTTTTTAAATGTGTTGAGGACCTAGGAAATATGTTGGTAGAAAAAAAATATTTATTTAATTAATATTATGAGGACAACTAACTAATACTTATTTTGAGTGCATTGAGTAAAGAAACTTTTGGTTCATAGCATTATAATTACAATTTGGTGGGTAATTTTAAGGTTTGGTAACGATACGTTGTTTGATGGGGGGGGGGAGGGGGGGGGGGCACTGGCTTCTGTTTTTCATTAGGAGCGAATTTAAAAGGGTAGAAGATGAATTACAAACTTGGTACATATGATAAGATTTTTTTTATTTGACCTTTTTCATTAAGGTCACCAGCATTTTAGTTTTATGAAATTTAGAGGTTTAAGTAGATTTTATTTTTGTAAAACTGATCTATATATAAACAAGAAATTAACTTCTGTCTTAGTTTATAAACATCTTTCGCCTTAATAGAAAAATTAACTTAATTAGTGGTTGGATGAAAATTTATAAAAATTATGTGACAAAGCTATTATTTTTTTCATATAAAAATTGCAGGTATATTCTTTTTTTATTATATATGTAACAAAATTAATTAAATAAAAGAAATTTAAAAGAGTTTGAGTAAATTGCCAAAATCGTCCCTGTGGTTTTATATTTTCCAGTTTCATTCAAAGATCCTCAACTTAACAGAAAAAATAAACTAAGTTAGTTGTTTGGATGAAAATGGCAAAAAGTTACAAACGTTGGGGGCAATTTGGTACAAAAGTGTCATTTTGGACGAAAATGGCAAACCTGCCCAAACCTCAGGGACGATTTTGGCAATTAACTCTACCCATTATATTATTTATGTCAAATAATATTTATCTTTGGGTTTTTCGGATAGTTACTGTTTCGTTCTGCGGAATGCTGTATCTTTCCGAAGGATTGCCGTATTTTTCTGCGGATTTGGACAATTTGGTTTTTAATTGTAATTTTGTAAATAATAATGCACATAATATTTTTGGACAAAGCGTTTTATAGAATATTTTTGTAGACATAACTGTATGTCTTGTTTTCATTGTGTCAGACTGTACCGCGACTAGTACTGACAAGTATTGTTTATTCGCGTTCCTATTGTTAGTCTAGGATATTGTTTCTAATCGCAACAGATTTGTTATCATAATTCACTATGATTTTTATAATTCCTAGACTTTCAAGACTTTAATTAATTAAAATCAAGTCAGATACGCGAAAATAATAGTTGAAATAGTTGTTCAGGTTGTACGGAATTACCGGAATTTTGCCGATTGTCACAGGTTGTGAGTGGAAAAAATGTTGGTTCATTGTTTTGTGTCTGTAACTTGTTCTTTTTAGCGTTGTAATTTACGGTCTTTTACTTATCGAGTCTGTATGTCCATCAGTCGACCAAGTTGGATATCCTCCTATCTTACTTAGGTCCGACAGTATGTCTCTTTTGGTTTGTAATGTTTAAGACTGATGCATGTTGCATATGTTGGGTATTTTATGTCTTGTGTGTTTATTCAGTCTGCTGCAATCAGTTTGACAGTTTGCAGCGTATCTGTTTTTGCTGCCCTCAACGAAAGGCCTGTCTTTCGTCGAAGACATGTGTGACGAAAAACCTCAATGTTGGGCATTCTATATTTCGTCGTGATTGGTGACGAATAACCTAGTTATTCGTCGTCCTTGGTTTTTCTTCAAGGCCCATTATGTCTTTCGTCGACATTGGGCTGGGCTGCCTATATAAACACCACTTGGTTTCTGTGTGAAACCATTAGAGCATACCCCTACTGTGAGTTTACCTTCAAACATTGTGTATATGTGTTTGATGATTGTTCTCATCCGTTTTAATCAATAGACTGTGAATCGTTGGTTACTTCGTGTTCTTGTTATATTCTGTGTTTGGTTTGGCATCGTCATGGGGATTCCGCACTCGTGACTGTGTTTTGTTATAAACAAGGATTTGGTTTCGTGATCGATCCTCCGAAAACGGACCTACAAAAAAAAATAAAAAAAATGATAAAAAGGAGATTTAAAGTTTTATTAACTTAAACAGAGATAAATATAGGGAATCAGATAAAGGGGATTTTTAACTGATCTAAAAATTGGAAGAAGAAATGTGTTTTTGGTTAAATTATATAGATAAGGATAGAGAAGCTAATGTGAATGCTCTTATTTCGAGATATGTCTTCTTTCCAAAACATTCAAACTAGATCCTCTTTAAACTTTCCAATAGCCTACTCTTAATTAAACTCATAGGCCAAACCACAACACGATCCAACCATCTACAACTGAAGCTGAACAACATTGTAACCATATTCATCTCCAACCAACCCTGCAACATCAAAAAGATAACTAAGCGAAATGAAGTTGTACTTACAAGTTAAGTGCACCCATGTTTCAAACGGAGGGTTAAGTCTGTGGACGTCACGCTCGAAGGTTATGCCAGAATCTTTTAAGTTGGCGGAGATGCGTCTTTGAAAGGTTGCGCTCGATGAAGATCCTCAAGTTTTGGTGAGAATATCTTCAAATCTTCAAGCATAGAACTCTAATTCTCTCTAACACCTTTGTTTCTCACTCTAAAAACACATAATGTGTGTAAAAGATTAAAGAACAAGAAACAACGAAAAACACATATGATTTTCAGATCGGAATTTCAGCTTTGTAGTTGAATTGATCCAATTTGTTGTAATTTGTAATTCTAACATTCAATCTGATATATTTAAATCTTCAAAGTACTTAATTTGCTTTTCAATTCAGATTTTAATAAATCTCAAACAATTACATCTTCAGACCTAAATTCTGGTATTTAGACATCAATCAAAGTTCAATTTCTCAAACACGTACATCAATAAACCCCAATTTTAACATCTCTTGATAGATTTGCGGAATTGAGTCCCGTAAAGAGATGGTGAATCAAATTGGCATTTAGTTCAATCGATTCAATAACCTCGCTCTAATACCAATTTTAGAAACTAAATGGATCTAAAATCACCATAACATCACTCTCGATTCATTACTGAAAGGACCGTTTGTCTTGAAGTTATGTTCCGGTGATATATGATAACCTAGTTATAATGCGCGAAATTCATTATAATAGGAGACAAAAACAAGATTAGTTTATTTTCAACTGTTTTCATTCATATAAGTCCAAGTTACATCCGAATAATCAAACTAATAGGGCTTTGCCATCGGATCAACAAAGGTACAAATGACTTGGTCCTCACCAGCTATTTATAGACATGCTCGACCTGTTGGGACGGACCAATCATTTCCGTACGGATGAGAGTTACCTCCATGCGGATGTCTCATTCGTACGAACCTATCTAAAGCATACAAAACACAAATCTAACAATAATAAGCCCTATTACACATGGTACGACACGATGACACAGGCAGCAGACATTATGCATCAACAAACTCCCCCTTGGATGTTGCCGCAGTCTCGTTCTGTCTTAAAAAATCTTCAAAACTCTATCTTCTAAAGAAATATTTTCTGACTCGTTGACGTTTAAGCTCAAAATATGACATCACCGTTTGATCTATTGCTGGCACCCACTTCATGTACTTAAACCTTGAAATAGAAGCTATTCTTGTGCGCTCAACAATCTTTTCTTCGTTTCGAACATTTCTTAAGAATTCTTTCCTTTCTAGTTCTCGCCACTTTATCTCCCACATCTTTCTAGAATTAACTTCATATTGGAAGCAGACTTTTATGACATTCTGATGCTGCATTGCATAGACAATATCTTTCATATGATAGTGTATCTTGTTGTAGTACAACATCTCTATATCTTACTCAGACAGATTTACCAATCACATCGGATCCAAAATCCTTATCGACCTCTAGCATCCTTCAGTGCACAACACTACCACTACTTCCCCAGTCAATCTCTCATAGTGCCACCATCGAAAATCAGGATAACAATCTTGTTCAAGCTTCATCGATGGCATGTTCTTCTTCAGACGTTTTCACCACCTCTTTTAATTGAGCCATCATAGATTTTTCTACAATCTCTGTCAGATTCTCAATGTTAACATGTCGATAATTTCTTCTACAGGTTCTTTCTTATCATCACTAAAGTGTAAATCACTATAGTTCCCTTCCTCACCAAAGAATCCTACAAAAGATTTGTGTTAGGATTTGAGTTTGATTGTTGTGACAGTTTAGATGGAAACAATGAGTGAAGATAAAACAACTATGGAAATATGCAGTGGAATAATAAACTTTTGAATCCCAACAATGGAAAGATTGCTTTCATCATCATGCTTTTATAAAGATTGCAATTACAATGTTTACGTATGCATGTGAATTACAACTCCCCCTCAGCCTGATCACTTCTAATTTGTTCGTACAAAGATGTCAAGAGGAAAGTGATGAATAGAACAGTACAAGCACTGTTCTATTTATAGTACAAATCAAACATCTGAAGCATCTAAGCCGACATCACCTAGACAGCGACATCTAACAGCCTAACAAACTCTTAACATCTGCTATAGCCTAAGAACTGTTACATTGAAAAACTCTGTTGAATATCATTTGTTGACCTTTAACATCTGTTGAGCCATAGCAGACCTTAGCTTCTTCAGACTTTGTCTTCATCAGCAATGGATGACCAGACCTTTGCTTCAACAAACTTTGTCTTCATCAGCAGAGGTTCACTTTGGCAGACCTTTGGACCAACAAACTTTGTCATTAAGCAGAGTTTCTCTTAGGCAGACCTTTGGCTTTAGCAGACTTTAGAGTAAGCAGATGTTGAGTCTTTGCCATTGGGAGGAGCAGTTTTTCAAAGCACTGTTATTCATGATCAGATGTTATAGACTATTTTGGCTTTCCAATCATCTGTTCTTTTGTGGGGTCCACTAGATCCAACAATCTCTCCCAGAACGGATGATGCCAAAACACTTCTTTATTTTTTATCTTTATTCCTCATTAGCATCTCCCTGATTTGGCCTTTGAATTGCAACTCAAAGTTCATGGAGACCATATCTTCCAAATCCCTTTTAAGTTCAAGGTTCAATAAATCTTGGAGGTCACCTGCATCCAGACCATATGCATCCTCCATTTTTAGCCTTTGAACACTACCATATGATCTGAGCAAAGTCAATTCGTGGGTGTCTGAGGATGAGTTCCGCTTTAGAATTTTTGAATCAGATGGTTTTCTTGGGTGAAGAGTTATTCTTGATGAGTTGGGTGATTGTGGCCTGCTGGCAAGATTTACAACTGTTTCTCTTAATTTTCACTTGTAGGATCTGTGTGGTATAACAACTGGTTTTTGGTTCCATCTTTTCTGTAGTAGTCAAACATCTGTTCATCAGCCTCAGCCATCTACTTCTGCCTTTTTGCTTGGTTCAAGGCAGCTATGGATAAGCCACATGCTGAGGGCAGCTTTTTAGATGTAAGGGTCTGTTGAGGGACAACCACTGTTGAATATACTAGCTTTTTGCGAACTATAGGATCCTTTGCTCTTAGATGTTCCAATCTTTTGTATGTTTCAACAATTTTTTATTATGACCATCTGGCAACAGACCTTGCATTACCATAATTAGTAGCAACCAGCTCTGCTCTCATTCTTTTCAGCTTCAATGCCTTGTTTTGATCAATTTGTTTGCCTTTCTTCTAGTCTGGTGGAGTTGGCTTTTGTGAAATTGAGCATCTTTTGAATTCTTTCAATTTCTTCTTTGAGAGCATCTGCTGACCAATGTTTGAATTGTGCTCTGTTTGCTTTGTATGGTTTATGTTTCATGATATGATCAAGGTAATCTTGTTTTAATTCCTTATCAAGCTCAGCATTGATTGGTTTCTCAGACATGGACTTGCTCAGGTCCTTAGCATAATCTTCAATGTTGCTTACCTTGCTAAGTTCTAGGTACAAGATTCCCTAAGCAGTCCTGTCATCCATCCCTTTACACTTCTCCTTTCCAATGTATTCAACCTGTCTCGCCTTTATCTTTAAATATTCATCTAAGTTGCTAGCCTTTTTATAACAAAGTAGAGATGGGAAGGTTAGTTGTGATGTATCCTTTATTGAATAAAATGATTCAATTTCTCCTTTGATTACATGAATCTCTAGAGGATACTAAGCAACCAGTGGGATGATTGATGGTTGTGGTGCCATGGGTAGAAGTGAAGTGGATATAAATGGAAATGATGAGAATGGTGTGGCTTGAATGGGGGCAGATGATAAGGAAATTGGTGGTTGAATCTCCTCATCATCTGCTTCCACAACAAAAGTTTTTCTTTTGCCTGTGAATTTGATTTTTGGTGAAGGTGGGCGTGTTGGAATTCTTGGTGGTGTGGGCAGTGGTTGAGTTGTTGGTGGTGTGGGAAAAATGATCATGGCAGTGGTTTGGGTAATATATGCTGATACAACAGTTGTACCAATAGTGGTTTGTGGAACATCTGCTGATATATCTGTTGTACCAGCATCTGTTGGTTATATTGGTGATGGTGGTGGTGATGGTTTCTTTTGTTTCTTTTGTGGTGGCTTTTGTGGTGAGGGTTTTGTTTTGGGTTTAGCAGAGGATACACCTTTTGTAGACCCAGTAGTGGTTTTAGGAGGGGTGATGATTAGCTGTTTAACTTTTCTTGTTGACTTTCTCCTTTATGAAGTGCCAATGTCCTCCTTTTTCTTCTGCTCAGCCTGTTCTTGTTCAATTAAGCTCGAAGCTTTGGCTTCTAGTGTATCTTGCCTTTTCTGCTTTTCTAAGGCAATCTTTTCAGCTTTCTTGTTTAGGGTCTCATCAATCCCTTTTTCTTTTCCAGCATCTGATGCCTTAGCAGAAGTTTTGGTTGTCACAGAATCTGGCTTTTGTTGTTGCACCTTTGGTTTTGCTTGTGATGAAGGCTTCAACTTTCTTAGCTTATCATTCTCCCCCTTTTTGGCATCAAATTCTTCTTGAAGTACTGTTGGAGGGGCAGAGCCAGTAGTCTTTAACAAGTGTTCCCTGATGGCCTTAATATCTGCTTGTGTAACCTTGTATCTGGCCTTAACCATATTTCTGATCAATTCCATGTGAGTATTGTGGTTGATATAAGCCAAATTCCTTTGAGCTTGGATGATTGGTTGCACTGATTTCCACAACTCATTAGCAATTTGTTGAGTGGAAGGTTGACTTTTAGAATGCTCCATCATCTGTTTCATCATGTCTTTCATTTCTGCCATGGAGGATTCCATTGAAGTCATTCTCTTCATCAATTCCTTGTATCTTAATTCATCACCTAACTTAATAGGATCATCCGAATCCCTACCAGAGGTAGTTGTATTTGGTTCCTTAATAGGAGAATTCTCAAAATTATCAGAACCAAATGCCCTTTTGTCTTGGTACTAGGGACTTCCAACTGGAACAGAGGTTACAATTGTACCCTCAACAGCTGTTGCCTTCAAGGAAGACTTATAGATGAAACCACTGTCCAAATGAAAACCTATTGGTTCACCAGTTGCAGTGGCTACTTCACTTGAACTACCACCAAGAGGTACATGTAACTCAAGGGGTGTAGCCTCCTCAGCTGTTTGTGGGATAGCAACTTGATTTTCCTCAGACTCAGTCATTTGTGGAAGTTTGCTCTCATTAATGGGTGAGTGAGAGGGACTGAATTGTGTCTGAGTTGTATCAATTGCATCAAACAAAGGTAAAAATGTAGGTGGAATTGGAGTAGGGTTGTGGAGTTGAAAGAGAAATAGCCCTGGGAGAGGGGCTTAGAAACAGACGTTTGATGTGCGTGTAGCGTAATATAATTTAGATGTATATTTAAGCCCTTTTTACACTTTTAGCCAAGTTTTAAATTTATAAAACACGATATTTACTAACACTAAACACACATATGGGCAAGTGCACCCATCGTGGACGTAGTATAGTGTTGGTAAGATACCGAGGTCGTCCAAGGACACAAGAGCTTTTAGTACCGGTTTATCCTCAACGTCTAATCAAATCAAAAAGTTAGAAATGGTTTTTTTTTTTAAACTAAGAAAATAAAAACTAACTAAATGCTGAAAAATAAAATAAAAATAAAAACAGATATACAAGATGAATCACTTGGGTCCGACTCGTGTGTTAGTATAACCTTTGATTATTTTCGCACTTTTGCACTTGTTTAAGAGATTATCTTAGTTATTGTTGTAGGCCCCTCTTTTGAAGGCGACGTTACCCTCAACCCAGTAGTTTGAGTCAGCAAGGATACAATCCTAAAGGTTTGGATTATTGGAAGATAATGAATTAGGTTATTAATGCAAATTATGGTAGGCCCCGCTTTTGGCGGTGACGTTACCCTCGACTAGGTAGTCTGAGTCAGCAGGGATACAGTCCTAAATAGCCGGGTTATAGTATTAATAGTAGTTAACTTATGAGGGGGTCAAAGAGTTTGGATCCCCGCCATCCAATACCTATGGGTATTGAAGGAGATCCTACTAAATTTGACCCAGGTCCCTTGCAGGACCTCTAAACGCTGAACAAGGGCAAGACCCTTACCAAACCGTTCCCTTAACCCCCGACCAGGTAGCCAACATACCTCCATATAGACCGTGGAGATATGAATGGTGAAAATCTTTTATTTTATAAAGACAGTAAAATAATGCCAAGACACCACGGACAAACGATAAGGAAAGATCACCTTCAACATAAGTAACTAGTTATTAAAGTCATTAATACAAAACCAAATAAAAAGTGCAAAAGATTAAAAATAAAAAGTATTATACTAAACACTTGTCTTCACCAAGTGATGTAAGAGACTTAGGCAAACATGGCCTTGATTGTCAAGAACTCTTACGATCAATCTTGGATCCCGAGACGACTCACACACTCTATGATGGACAATGGATGGTGGTGGTGGATGATGGTATTGTGATGGTGGTGGGTGGTGGATGAAGTGTGAGAGAGGTGGTGTGCCAAGGGATGAGTTGCAATGAAACCAAGCACTCCTATTTATAGGCTGAACAGAAGCCTGGGCACGGCCCCGTGTCCGCTGCACACGGCCCCGTGCCCGTGTGACAATCTCTCTCCTCATTAATTGTAATTCGCAATTACAATTAATGCGCCTGCAGTACTTTCGCCACGCCCCCGTGTCCGCTGGGCACGGTCCCGTGGTGGGTAACAGAAGCTTCTATCACTTTTGTCTTTTCTGTCAGGGCTGACCATCCTGGACACGGCCCCGTGCTCGCTGAGCACAGCCCCGTGTTGAGCTGGACACGCCCCGTGTTGAGCTGGGCACAGCCCCGTGTTCAGCTGGGCACAGCCCCATGCACAGCTAGGCACAGCCCCATGCTCAGCTTTCTTCTTGTTTTTGCTTTGGGAGATGCTGTCGAGGAGTCGGGCATGCCACGTTTCTTCCTTTTCTTTGTATTTATGTTGGATTTGGCTGCATTTTTGCTTCTTTTGTTCATTTAAGCTCTTTTAACCCTGAAAATACAAAAGGAAGACAAAAGCACACTTTTTCCAACATTAGTACTTAAAAAGGGTTAGTTTTATGCCTCATTTGATGTAACTTATATGTTGCATTTTACACACATCAAATACCCCCACACTTGAATCTTTGCTTGTCCTCAAGCAAAACTCTTTAATATGTGGCTCACACTCCCAAATGGAATGGGTAGAAGAGAAGGTTTTGGGCTTGTCTTGAGTGTCGGGAATCCAAGATCTTTATTGGGTTTTATTTTTATACTATTTACAATCCTATTCGTTATGATTTATTTAGAACGTTTCATAGGATAAATTACTTATTAGGGCATAACATGCCTTTTTTTAAAATTTCATTTATATACAAGTTCACATACCTCACAGGGGATCACTCAACACTCGGCCGAAAGTGTATTTTTAGTGAATCACTCGAGAGCAGCCTGGAACTTACTCCTACCATAGGCTTGCCAAGCAATCAATCCTCCTCCTTTTTAACTATATACCTTTGTAAATATCAAGAGGACTTTTTGGGGTGAAGGGTTAGGCTTGGGCTAAAGGTGGGTGGTTGGGTTAGTGGTTAGTAAAAGGGCGAAAGGCGTAAAAAGCGTCGGTTTTCGTAAGACTTTTTTTTTGACTTTTTATTTTAATGAAGCAATTTTTCAAACAAAGTTCTTTTGATAACCTTGTTTGTTTATTTCTTTTGGCTTCATTATTATCATTATTTTTCTCTCTCTTTTTTTTTTTGATAAGGAAGTCATAAGAAAAACCGCGCTTTGTTACTAAAATAAAGGGTTTAAAATGAAAAAGGGGTTTTGGTGGGAAAAAAGGGTGTTTGTTTTGGGTTAAGAAATGAAAAGGTTTAGGCTCAAAGGGGTTAACTAGGGGGATTTTGGGTAGGTGGTAAAAAAAAATAATGGTGTAGAAATAAAAAAAGGTTAGTCCTAATGCCTCCATCATTTACTTACTCGGGTTTAAGTTGGTAAGGACCGGGAATGTATCGTCATGGCAAGTTCTAGAGTCGTAAGAAACCAAGCGGCTATTCACACAAGAAACGAAAAATGAGCATTTAGTTTAAAGATATGTATTTGTATGCTCAATAAAGGCTCAAAAACTCACTTTTGTGGGAATGGGTTTTTATGTGATCAAGTATATATAATCAAATTTTAATTAGACTTGTCATGCCTTTTCATAATCTTCTTATTTGGTTCTTTTTATCACGACGCTATCGGTTGTAAATTTATAAAAATATAACCTTTTTAGAACTTGTTATTCCCAAATTAAACCAAGACAAGTAAAAAAAATGAAAAGTTTTTGAAAAAAATTTGGGGTGATTAGCGGTTCCAATAGAGTTTTGTGTAAGGCTTGTTATTAGGACTTGCAAAATTCAAGGTTTTAGCATCCCCCCCACACTTAAATTACACATTGTCCTCAATGTGTTCCAAAAATAAGTTTTTCGGTTGATTAAAATGTGTAAAAGTGGGTTAAAACAAGATTTTATGTTACTGGGTAGCTGAACACGGGGTGGTGTTGGCTGAGCACGACCCTGTGTCCAGACTGCCAGTACCAAAAGCAAACAGAAGGCCGGGCACGGGGGCGTGTTCAATGAGCACGGCCCCGTGTCCAGGTACCTGAACTGGGCATTTCTGCAGATTTTTGGGCACGGGGGCGTGTTGGGTTGAGCACGACCCCGTGCTGAACTTGCAGTAATGAAGAAAAATTGTCGAGAGGCTCTGTTTTTGTGCATGGGGTGTTGGTTCAAGCTTCCCTTAGTATCCTTCACCATCCCGAGTGTGTTTTATTCCTGCAAATTAAAACTAAACTAGAAAGAATAAAAGTTAAACTAATCTAAAACTAAGGATAGTTCCGCGGAATGCCTCCGTGGTGCGCCACGTTTATAAGGGTCCTTGGCTAGACCCTCCTTATCGGGTGGTTCTGGCTCATCTTCAATTAGGGGGTCGTCATTGCCAAAAGGATATCTCATTGAGCGCTCAAGATCTATGCTCCTTTTAAATGCCCCTAATTGAAGAGGCAGATTGTTGAACTTCCGGTTTTTCAAAGCTTCATGAGTTTTTACAAAAGGTCATCCCAACACTAGAGGAGCGTCATCGAGGATGACAAAGTCGGTTGGGATTACCATTTGATTTGTTTGAACCAAGACATCCTCCACTACACCGATTGATTTTATTACTTTCCGATCGGATAGAAAAATGGGTATTTGAAGTGGAGAAAAATCACTAATACTTAATTTTTCGAAAATGTAGTTAGGCATTATGTTAACACAAAGATCTTTATCAATGGTGATATTACTAATAAAGGAATTTTGAAAGAAACATGGAACCGGTGTAATGTTAATTTCAAAAGGATCTTCTTTTATTAGCGAAGTTTGATCATTAGTTAACTTAACACTTACCATTTCTTCTATTTTAGTATTAGTGTTTAGCTCTTTTAAAAACTTTGCATGAGGGGTAACTAAACAATGATTTTCAAAAGAAGGTGACAAGAGATTAATTTCTTCTAAATTAGACTCTTCTTGTAATTTAACGTTATCGACCTCACCTCTTTCGTTGTTTAACTCATGTGTCAGTTTTTCACTTATTTGTTCTTCCATTTTTACATTTTCAACTATCTCCACGTTATTATTATGATTTAATTCTTCTCTTGCGCGGGACTCCTCTTCCCTTGCACGAGATTCTTTTATGCAACGTTCGATAGTTTTAATGTGTTCTAATATTCTATTGGTCACTTCGGTGATAGAGAAAGGATTACGATCCTCAAAGCTTGAATCCGGTTGTTCGATCCTTGGTTCCTCATAGTACTCATATGAAGTAGATGGTTCACACCATGTTCCTCATTGTAAGTATATGATGGATAAGGGTCGTAATTTTGTTCTTCATAGTACTCATATGAGGCGGGTTGTTCACACCATGGTTTCTCATAATAAGTGTATGAAGGTGGCGGCTCATATCTTGACTCTTCAAAGTATGAGTATGAAGGCTCATACCTTGGTTCATCAAAATATGAGTATGAGGGAGGAGGTTCATACCTTTGGTCTTCATAGGATGTGTATGAAGTTGATGGCTCGTACCTGGGCTCCTCATAATAGTTGTATGAAGCGGATGGTTGAAACAAGTTACAATATTGTACCGAGTGCGGGTAACCACAATTAGTGCAATAGTCTCTCATATAATCATCCTCCTCATAGGTGTAGTTGTAACCTCCTGAGTATTGATCCATAGGGATTACTCAACAGACCACAACTGAGTCTCGGGACCAGAAAACAAAAATAAAGGTGGAAACAGAAGGCTGGACACGGTCCCGTGTTGGTTGAACACGGCCCCGTGTTCAGGGTCTGTATCTGGGCGTTTTAATTAAAGTTACTGGTGTCGTTGGACACGGGGGCGTGTTCAGTCAACACGGCCCCGTGTTCAGACTTTGTATCTGGGTATCTAATCTAAAAATATGCAGCACGGGGGCGTGTTCAGTGAGCACGGCCCCGTGTTCAGGCTACTGTAAATGCAAACTGAACTAAAATGCATAAAAATGTGCGCACGTTTTAAAAAGGTTTTGAAAAATAGATTAGGCCGTCGATTTTAAGCTTTCCTAAAATCCTTGTGTCCCCGGCAACGGCGCCAAAAACTTGATGTGCGTGTAGTGTAATATAATTTAGATGTATATTTAAGCCCTTTTTACACTTTTAGCCAAGTTTTAAATTTATAAAACACGATATTTACTAACACTAAACACACATATGGGCAAGTGCACCAATCGTGGACGTAGTATAGTGTTGGTAGGATACCGAGGTCGTCCAAGGACACAAGAGCTTTTAGTACCGGTTTATCCTCAACGTCTAATCAAATCAAAAAGTTAGAAAAGGTTTTTTTTTAAACAAAGAAAATAAAAACTAACTAAATGCTGAAAAATAAAATAAAAATAAAAACAGATAGACAAGATGAATCACTTGGATCCGACTCGTGTATTAGTATAACCTTTGATTATTTTCGCACTTTTGCACTTGTTTAAGAGATTATCTTAGTTATTGTAGTAGGCCCCTCTTTTGAAGGCGACGTTACCCTCAACCCAGTAGTTTGAGTCAGCAAGGATACAATCCTAAAGGGTTGGATTATTGGAAGATAATGAATTAAGTTATTAATGCAAATTATGGTAGGCCCCGCTTTTGGCGGTAACGTTACCCTCGACTAAGTAGTCTGAGTCAGCAGGGATACAGTCCTAAATAGCCGGGTTATAGTATTAATAGTAGTTAACTTATGAGGGGGTCAAAGAGTTTGGATCCCCGCCATCCAATACCTATGGGTATTGAAGGAGATCCTACTAAATTTGACACAGGTCCCTTACAGGACCTCTAAACGCTGAACAAGGGCAAGACCCTTACCAAACCGTTCCCTTAACCCCCGACCAGGTAGCCAACATACCTACATATAGACCATGGAGATATGAATGGTTAAAATCTTTTATTTTATATAGACAGTAAAATAATGCCAAGACACCACGGACAAACGATAAGGAAAGATCACCTTCAACATAAGTAACTAGTTATTAAAGTCATTAATACAAAACCAAATAAAAAGTGCAAAAGATTAAAAATAAAAAGTATTATACTAAACACTTGTCTTCACCAAGTGATGTAAGAGACTTAGGCAAACATGGCCTTGATTGTCAAGAACTCTTACGATCAATCTTGGATCCCGAGACGACTCACACACTCTATGATGGACAATGGATGATGGTGGTGGATGATGGTATTGTGATGGTGGTGGGTGGTGGATGAAGTGTGAGAGAGGTGGTGTACCAAGGGATGAGTTGCAATGAAACCAAGCACTCCTATTTATAGGCTGAACAGAAGCCTGGGCACGGCCCCGTGTCCGCTGCACACGGCCCCGTGCCCGTTTGACAATCTCTCTCCTCATTAATTGTAATTCGCAATTACAATTAATGTGCCTGCAGTACTTTCGCCACGCCCCCGTGTCCGCTGGGCACGGCCCTGTGGTGAAAGAAGCTTCTATCACTTTTGTCTTTTCTGCCAGGGCTGACCATCCTGGACACGGCCCCGTGCTCGCTGAGCATGGCCCCGTGTTGAGCTGGACACGCCCCGTGTTGAGCTGGGCACAGCCCCGTGTTCAGCTGGGCACAGCCCCATGCTCAGCTGGGCACAGCCCCATGCTCAACTTTCTTCTTGTTTTTGCTTTGGGAGATGCTGTCGAGGAGTCGGGCATGCCACGTTTCTTCCTTTTCTTTGTATTTATGTTGGATTTGGCTGCATTTTTACTTCTTTTGTTCATTTAAGCTCTTTTAACCCTGAAAATACAAAAGGAAGACAAAAGCACAGTTTTTCCAACATTAGTACTTAAAAAGGGTTAGTTTTATGCCTCATTTGATGTAATTTATATGTTGCATTTTACACACATCAACGTTCAAGTGAAATGTCTGCTTCTTAATGAGGTGTTCCTGGGCTTAGAACTTGATCCTTTTGTGAGGATTCAAGAGGAGTTTGGATGGGTGGAGATCTTTCCAACTGTTGTGAGGAAGTAGCAACAGTGGTTTCTAGTGACTTTTGTGATATCACAAGGTTATCCTCTGGGATCTCATCTTCTAGAGGTGCCTGTTTATGTTGTTTCTTTTTGGTGGGCTTTTTAGATGTGGGGCGTTTCATTTGGGATTTTTCTGGTGTGAGTTTCACAACACCGGTTGTGCTGTCATGATCACCAGGAGTAGTGGGCTCAACAATAGAGGTTTGACCAACAGATGTGGACTCATCTAAAACAAGCTCGTCCCCCCTTTTTTTGTGTTTTAGAAACTTTTGACTCTTTATCATGCATTCTTGTAAAAGTTTCATTTGTAATACTTTTCATTTGAAAAGCTATACCTTGTTGAAAATCCTTTTGAGACACTTGTTTTTGAAGGTAATAGCTTAAAAGTCTGGGATACATGAGAACAACATTGTTTGGTCCCTTTTTAATAGAATTCACATTTGCCACCAAGTCCGAGATCATTGCCTGGGATAGATTATAGTTAGATTTTGTCAAAATTGCATATCCCAAGTATTGTACCTTTTGTGGAATCTCATTGAATGAGGTGGTCTTGGTAGAAAGACATATTAGGAGGGTATGGAAAAAATATTTCATTTCAGCAGGAAATTTTGGTTTGAAAATTGTAACTCCTGTCAGTTGACCCTCATACCCCCTTTCTATGAACTCTGTGTGAATTTCCTGTTTTTCAAAAGAAGTTTTACCTGCCTGCTCATCCAAGCAAACACTATGGATATGGAAGATGTTGATATTTGGACAATGGTGCCTCCGACTTTTGACGTGATACCAAAGGGCCTTTTGTTTTGAGATTGAACTTCAGCATTGGCCCAGAATTGTCGGAGGGTATCCACATGTATCGGAGCATCGGTAGTTATGATAGTTTTGTATTTTGATGACGTCAAAACGTCAATTATTGAGTGGAAATGTGTATTTTTGTTGGTTTTGTCGAAGTACAAAAGTTAGTTATGGTGAGTTTTTATTTGCAGAGGCATAATCGGTGAGGAAAGATGAGTAGGGTTAAACAAGATGATAGTGGAAACCGCTTTGTAGAATTTGAATTCGAGGCGACAGTGTAAGCTCTGTTTGGATGGAACACGGGAATTTATATGGTGAAAAAGTGAAAGCTGACATGGCGTCTATTTCAAAGATCTGATGGTTAACTTCTGTCCATGTGGTAACCTCTGTTGGTGATAATGGATGGCAATTGTTTGACAACCTCTGTTTCTTTCCAACAGAGGTTGGGAACAGTGGATATGAATAGTGACTTATTTTAGTCTATCCGTGGATAGACATCAGAGGTTATGAACAATGGCTGATTTTAGTCTATTAGAGGATAAACATTAGTGGTTAGGATAACAGAGGTTGTGAGAATAGAGGATACCTTTCAGTAGTGGATGAATTTTAAGCCAAACAGAGGTTGTAGAAACAGTGGTTTGGAATAGACTTTAAGGATGTTTGAAAACTTTTTCAATCAAAGCTATTTTTAAGGATGGATTTTTGATTTTCTGAAAACATTTTAATGATTTCTATTCATGTAAAACAAAACTTTGCTTTTAATTCATGTTTAGCATGCCAAACCTAGACATCAAGCTTTCAAAGGTAGATGTGTCTAAAGCTTTTGTCAACACATCTGCCAGCTGATCCTTAGTTGGAACATGATGCAGAGAAATCAAACCTTTTTCATAGCTATCCCTCACAAAAAGTGATGTTTGATGTCAATGTGCTTTGTTGTTGAATGAGAAACTGGATTTTTAATGATGTTTTCAGATGCTTGACTATCCAACATAAGAGGAGTCTTTAGAGAAGTCACACCAAAATCCAGCAACTGATTTTGAAGCCATAGGAATTGGGTTATACAGCTAGTAGCAGCAATATATTCAGCCTCTACCGTTGATGTTGAAACCGTTGCTTGCTTTTTGCTTTGCCAAGAAACCAAGCAATTTCCTAGAAACTGGCACCCTCCTGAAGTGGACTTCCTTGTGGTATGACAACCAGTAAAATCACTGTCTGAATAATCTGAAAGCTCAATATTCCTATTAGCAGGGTACCAGATACCAAGTATGGGAGCACCTTTTATGTATCTGAATATACTTTTCACAGCTATAAGGTTGGACTTTCTAGGTGCTGACTGGGATCTTGCACAGACACATGTTGCAAACTTGATATTTGGCCTTGATGAAGTTAGGTACAATAAAGACCGAATCATGCTTCTGTAAAGTGTTTGATCAACCAAGTCATCTTTATCATCAACAGTGACCTGCTTTGTGGTTGCCATGGGTGTATTACATGGTTTACAATAATTCATATCAATTTTTGTTAACAGTTCTTTGACATATTTGCATTGATGAATGAATATACCATTTTGCAATTGCTTAACTTGGAGACCAAGAAAGCACTGAAGTTCACCCACGGCGCTCATCTCAAACTCTGATGTCATGAGTTCCCTAAACTCTTCACACATGGAATTGCATGTGGATCCAAAAATGATGTCATCCACATAAATATGGACAATCATCAAATCCTTTCCTTTCCATTTCAGAAACAGTGTTTTATCAATTTTACCTCTTGTAAAACCTATGGATAAGAGAAAGGTGGATAAAGTTTCATACCAGGCCCTTGGTGCTTGTTTCAAGCCATACAAAGCTTTATTAATCTTGGAGACATGATCAGGATAAATGGTATCTTCAAAACCTGGTGGTTGGCATACCTATACCTCTTCCTGGATCTTACCATAAAGGAATGCTCATTTGATCTGTTTTGTTCTTGAAGACCCATTTTGTGCCAATTGGACATACATCCTTAGGCAATGGTACAAGTTCCCATACTTGTTGTCTCTTGAACTGTTGGAGCTCTTCCAGCATGGCCTCTACGAAACTGTTGTCTTTCAGTGCCTCTTGGTATTTGACATGTTGTGTGAGTCGTAGAAAACCAGCAAAAAGACAAATGTTTTGGGATTGACTTCTTGTTAGAACCCCTTCATTGATGTTGCCAATAACTTGGGCTGGTGGATGACTTTTAAGGTAGATTAGATCTCCCTTGTGTGGAATGATGGCATTGAGAGGTGAAGGTTGCAGATATGAATCATCTGAGCTAACATTTGTTGGCAATTTTGAAGAATCAAAATCTGTTTGGAATGGATGTGGAGATATGGGTGGAATAGGTGTAAAATAGGTCGACTTTTGTCCATATAGGATGGACTTTTGTCAGTAGTGGTTTGACTGGATGAGGTGGCAGAGGTTTGAGGATCAACAACTATTGATGCAGCAGTGGCAGAGTTTTGACAGCTGTTTTGAACATCTGTTTCTCTGGTGGTGGAAGTGACTTTATATTGTGGGATCACAATGTCAAATCCATAATCTTAATGTGAAGACTGTGGTGTACCTGCATGGTTAGTCTTGACAGACACATCTTCAATTGTAAATTTATCTAAGTCAAACAATTCAGCAGAATTTGTTGGGATTTCCAAAGAAGAAAGTTCATTGAACTTTACATTTAAAGTTTTTTCTACACACCTAGTCCTTGTGTTAGACACGTTGTAGGCCTTGGTAGTAGTTGAGTATCCCAGAAAATAACCACAATCTACATTGGCTGCAAATTTTGAAATTGAATCTTTTAAGTTTAAAATGAAACATGGGCAACCAAAGATTTTGAAATAAGAGATCAGTGGTTTGATCTCAAACAGAGTTTCATAAGCAGAATTTTCATGTCTGGGTTGATTAAAACTCTGTTTTGCACATAGCAAGTAGTGTTTACAGCCTCTGCCCTAAAAGACAAGGGTAAACCTGAATCTGCAAGCATTGTTCTGGCAGCTTCCATTAAGGTCTTGTTCTTTCTTTCAACCACCTCATTTTGTTCTTATGTTCTTGGGATGCTGTACTACCTTACAATCCCTTTTGACACACAGAAGTCATCCAACTCCTTATTTTTAAACTCTGTTCCATTGTCACTCCTGAAGATTTTTACTAGCATATCAAATTACTTTTCAACTTTTCTTACAAAGTCCTGCAAAATACCTGCAGTCTCATCTTTGGAGTGCAAAAAGTAAGTCCATGTAAACCTTGAAAAATCATCAACTATGACAAGACAATACCTCTTCTTTTTAAGACTCACGGTTTTAACAGGGCCAAATAAGTTCATGTGCAACAATTGTAAACACTGACTAGTTTTGGACTCATCAATGGATTTGAATGAACTTTTATGTTGTTTACCTTTTAGACAGGAAACACAATGTTCATCACATGGGAAAAGTTTTAGTGGAAGGCCTCTTACAAGACCTTGTTTTGAGAGTGTGGTGATAGTTTTAAGATTTGTGTGACCAAGTCATCTATGCCATAGTTATGTCTCTTTGGTAGAGGCAGCTGAGAACAGACGAACATCAGACATTGGATTATCTTTCAAGATATCAACCACATACACATTGCCTCTCCTTTGAGCAACAAGTTGTGTTTTGCTCCCGGCTATGATTTCTTCAATCTTTTTCACCATATCTGGCCCAACAATCTTACAAGTTTACTTAGTGAAGAATGACCCATTGCCCTTGTCACTCATTTGTGATACACTAAGAAGATTAAATTTAAGATTGTCAATAAGATTGACCTGTTCAAACTTGAGTTTCCCTGCTTGGACTGTCCTTGATCCCAACACCTTCCCTTTTGAGTTATTACCAAAGGATATATCACCCCCTCCATGTTTTATGAAGTCTTTGAGAAGGGCTCTACATCATGTCATATGCCTGGAGCCTCCACTATCTACATACGATAAACTATCAAGGCAAGTAGAAGCTCCCTGCACATCAGTAAACAAATTAGTTTTGGTGAGTGTCCAAAGCTAAAATGGCTTTGGATGGGGTCACAGACATTCCAGCCTCAATCCAAGAGAATGGTCAGAGGTTTGAGCAAATTTTTGAAACATCTGTTGTGAACCATTTCCTGTCAAGTGGTTGTAACCATGAGGATGCTTGTTCACTCTTGGTTTTGAAGGTCTTTTGTAGGCCTCATAACCATGTGGTACTCTTTGATAAAGTGGTTGGCCATATCCTCTTGGGAATTGGTTTGCTGGTGGTGCATCTGTTACCTAAACCTCTCTAGGAGCAGAGGTTGCATTCAGCTGTTTGGTACTAGATGTTTGGACTAGGATGAAAGTCTGTTTGGACTTTCCTTTTGGTGGACTCTCAAGTGTTTTTGATTTATACTCATTTCTTTTGACATCAAAATTTTTAAGATAAACACACTCTTGAGTTTTGTGATTTTTCTTGCTACAGATAGTGCAATGAGGTGCAGCCACAATCACACTTATTTTGTTTATGTCATATGCTTTTAAGAGAAAACAGTTTTTAGTAACAGGGTTTTTCTTTTCACAAAAGTCACTAAACAAGTTTTTGATCTTCTCTTTCTTCTTCCCTTTTTCAGCCTCTTTGTCAACAGATTTTGTAACATCTCTGCTGGAAGTTTTTTTAGGGAATGATTTTCACTTTAGGTGCTTTCACATCCTCAATGGTTGAGAAATCCATTGGCTTGTATTTTCAATTTCGTCAAAAGTTGAGGATCCTTCAGGTTTTTCCAAAACAATTTTCTTTCCATCTGGATCTGTGACTTTTATTTCTTGACCAACCATGTTTGTGGGAATGATTTCAACCAAACCAGAATCATTTACAGCAGTGTTTTCAGAAACTTGGTCATTTTTGCGAAAGCCTATGCCGAATTTTACATTGCTTTTGATCTATTTTTCTAACATCAACTCATAACCTTTGCAGGATTCTACCAATTTTTCACATGTGATTTGGGTAGACTCAAGCTTCTTTTTACAACTATGATATTTTTCTATCAAAGTTTGGAGTTAATCCTTGGTTATGCTTGATTCATGTTTGAGACTGCTGATTTCACTTTCCTTTTCAAATAGTTTTGATTTTAATTCTTTAGCAAGTTTTTCAAACTGAATTTCATCATCTAAGATCTTGTTCCTAAGGTTTTCATTCACCTCTTTAATGTTAGCAAAAGCAATGATACATTTGTCTGAACATAAGTCTTTATGGACTTGAGGTGATACCGTAGGAGCAGCTATCATGGCACAATCACATTCTGCGTCACAAACGCTAGACTCCCCTTGGCCTGACAAAGGTTTCATCAATTCTTCACCAACCTTTTGTTTTGAAATAGATGTTTCAACATTATCACAATCCTTATCAGAATTGGACACTACTTCCTCACACTCAACCCCTTCTTGTATTGTCTCTAGTGCCATAAAACAAAAATCATCAGGTTTCTTTTCAAAATTGGTAACTAGGGCAAAATTTTCATCTGTAAGTTCATCAGGTAAGCTGCCCCAATCAAAAAAGCCTTGTGTGAAAAAGCTCTGTTGACTGGTTTCTGCCTGAGCCAAGGTTTGTGTAGCTTGTGGTGCTAGTTGCACTTGAACCTGAGGAGCTGGGGTTTGAACATACCGTATCTGAGGAAAAGTGGTTTGGAGATACTATACTAGAACAGTGTTTACATGGTGTGCAAAGTGAGCAGTGCTTTCCATGTGTGGTGCAGGGGTATATTGGGAATAATGGACAGTGTTTTGAGTGTTTTGAGGTCTAGGACTTAGATGTGTAACAATAGGACCACTTGTTTGGCTCCTACATTCTCTAGCAAAATGGCCTAACCTATTACACTTATAACACTTAATTTTTTATTTATCCAACCCGACTTTCAACCCCCCATACAACCTTGGAAATTTTCTGCCAGGTCTTTTGTAAAATTTGCTAGTTATAACACTTAGCAATGCAAGTTGGTGCAAGATGTCCATTCCTTCCAAATCAGTGGGGTCAAAATGTTGAAGATCCTTTAACTAAAAAGATAAGTTGTCAGAAACTTGGTTTTCCCCATTTGCTGCAAAAGCATAATTGGGTGAGTAAGAATCAGAGTTAAATCCTCCACCAGATGTTATGTCAATAAAATGATCATAACCATGATCCTTATTTCCACCAGAGGTTTCTTCTTGACCAAAAAGTGATGTACTACCGAAAGCATAGTCATTAGCAACTTTTCCTGACTCTTGAAGCTTCTTTTTCTGGTTAAGCTCTCTCTCTCTCATAAGTGAGGAGCCTACCATGAAGCTGAGTCAAACTCATCTCTTTGAAACCAACAGTGTTTCTAGTTACAAAGGCAATAGTGTCCCATTTGTCTGGTAATGATCTTAGAAATTGGCTATTCAAGGTTCAATTAGGAAACTCAACATTTACCAGTTTTAATTCACTTATTAGACAACTAAACGTCTCAAATTGTTGAGTTAATGATTCTCCTTTAACATGACAAAATGTTTCATACTGTTGGTTCAGAACTTCTCGATTGTTTTCAATAACTTCCTCTGCGCCACCAAACTGCTCTTTCAATGCATCCCACAACTCCTTAGCACTGTTGTAATACAACAAGCCAGCATCTCGGTAGAGCCGTAGCAACAATGCTAAATGCTTTGGCATCTAACTCGATTTTCTAAAAACCTTGCTCGGAGTAGTTTTCAGGCTTCTTTGGTACTTGAACCTTGGGGTCTTCAGCACTCGGCACCATCGGAACATGTGGTCCAAAGATAACCGATTTCCAGCACCCTGTGTTCAACTGAGTAAGTATGTGACCTATCCGACGTTGCCAGATATTATACTCCAATCAAACAAGCATCAGAGGTTTGTACAGAGTACCAGTGTTATGTGGATCTTGTGAATTGAGACATTTTTTATTATTTACAAACAGTGTTTTTGTTTAAAATACTTTGAACATAAATAAACTTTTACTCTGTTTTCAATCCAACGAACAAACGATATCAGTAGTAGGCGCTGATCTTTTATATCAAATTGATTGTTTAGATTAAATTTGATTGACTAAGCTCTGATACCAATTGTTAGGATCTGAGTTTGATTGTTGTGACAGTTTAGATGGAAACAATGAATGAAGATAAAACAACTATGGAAATATGCAGCGGAATAATAAACTTTTGAATCACAACAATGGAAAGATTGCTTTCTTCATCATGCTTTTATAAAGATTGCAATTACAATGTTTACGTATGCATGTGAATTACAACTCCCCCTCAGCCTGATCACTTCTAATTTGTTCGTATAAAAATGTCAAGAGGAAAGTAATGAATAGATAAACATAAACACTGTTCTATTTATAGTACAAATCAAACATCTGAAGCATCTAAGCTGACGTCACCTAGACAACGACATCTAACAGCCTAACAAACTCTTAACATCTGCTATAGCCTAGGCACTGTTACATTGAAAAACTCTGTTGATCAGCATCTGGTTAATACAAACTCTTAACATCTGCTATAACAAACTCTTGTTGAGCTTTAACATTTATTGAGCCATAGCAGACCTTAGCTTCTTCAGAATTTGTCTTCATCAGGGATGGATGAAATGACCTTTGCTTCAACGGACTTTGTCTTCGTCAGCAGAGGTTCACTTTGGCAGACCATTGGATCAGCGGACTTTGTCTTCAAGCAGAGTTTCTCTTAGGCGGACCTTTGGCTTTAGCAGACTTTAGAGTAAGCAGATGTTGAGTCTTTGCCATTGGGAGGAGTAGTTCTTCAAAGCACTATTATTCATGATCAGATGTTATAGACTATTTTGGCTTTCCAATCATCTGTTCTTTTTTTGTGGTCCACTAGATCCAACAATTTGAGAACAGCAGGAGGTATGATAGATCTAAATGCAATATTAATAACCTCTTTAGTTGGAATTTGGAAATTTTCAGTATCCAAAACTGATGTTTTAGCATCAATAACTTCTTCTGGATTTTCATCACATTTGACTTCAGCACAAACTTCTTCAGAAGCTTTCTCAACTTTCTCTTCATCCACACTCTTTTCAGGTTCTCCCAATTCCACGATCTCGGCCATAAGTGCAAGACTGTTGGTTTTAGGAATGAGATTATTCCAATTGAACCCTTGGTCTTCTTGGGTTACAACCAATGCCCTATCTTTGGATTTTTATCCATCTTCAACCGAGATTGGCCTTGACATATTTGGTGGATGTTGAGAATTCTTGTGGTAGATAGCCTTTTTGTAATAATCACCACCAAACGGATTGTTGTTGTCGTTTACTTCTCGGTTTATACACTCACATTCGAAATGACCCTTCTCTTTGCATTTGAAGTACATTACCTTCGACTTATCAAACCCTAATTTGGAATCCGGTCCTCCAATGTTATTTCTCCCAGTAATCTCCATAATCACTAAGCTCTACGAATTACACTTGCCATGCACCATTTAATATCGATCAACTCCATTTCTTTCAGATCAATCTGATCGTAGTCCTCATTGGTCATGTTTAAATTTCCAATTCTTCCTATGATCAAGCACTCCTAGGACTCGAGTATCGATGCTAGAAACGTCATATGTTCTTTTGCTATGCTTTAGTTAGACCTTAAGCATTTTGCAAGTTGATGTCTATGTTGTATTGTAGTACGTGAGGGTTTGAATTATTCTGATTTGAATAATTGTTTAAGCTCTGAGAAGATTGAGGACTGTAGGTTGGAGTATTCGGTTCAAAATTCGGATAGAAAGAATAACTACCACCACTGCTAGTACTGCTTGATGAATTTCCAGACGATGTGTCAGCACTAAACGTTGTTTGAATTTTTGGATTTTGAATATTCGCAGAACCATTTCCCTTGTAGTATAAATCCACATGTTGCTGAACATTTGCATTCTTCATCTTTGCCATTTTTCTCAGCACAAGTTCATGAGCTTCTAATTTTTTGATGAACTTTGCCAGAGTTAGTATATTATACACTTGAGTATTGCTCTTCAAAATCATCAGGTATGCAGACCACTCTCTTTGCGGTAAAGCATCCGCAAGTTTATCCACCCATTCGTCATCGTCATTCATAATTCTCATCCTTCTGATCTCAGCAACTAAATGACACTATCTTTCTATCAATTGTTTCATTGTCTCTCCCTTCAAGCACGTAAAAATATCAAATCTTTCTTTAGGAGGGATTTCTTGCTCTTTTGCATCAACAAACTTCCTTGATATTTTACTTTTAAAGTATTCCAGACGGATTATTCAGTTCCTTGATGTTGAAGGAAAATGAAGATGTCTTCTTTGATTGCTTGTTGGAGAAAATTCTTCATCTTCTTCTCTTTGATGAACCTCTCTTTCCCAACTGGTGACACATGTGCCTCTGCAGCCATCAAACAAATGCCTAACCAATGAAATATTGTGTTTCATACTTGGGATTTGTTTAAATATGTGTATCATTTGCACATATTATTTCTTGTTCGATTTCGAGCTCTAAATCGCTTTCTGGAAAGTTATACGCAAACTGATGCGTTAACATAATCAGTTTAACGCGAAAAATATTCCGGGATAGTGACATAGGCTCAAAATACCTTAAATAACCTTTACATAACTTAGAAATAAGTTTTGAATGGTTTGGTGTGTCGAAATCAAGTTTGTTCGATCGCAGGGACTATTTGCGTTAAACTACGAAACTATACTGATTTGTATAGTAACGAACGTTCCGGAACTTGATCATAAGTTAAACATGCCCTAAATATACTTTACATAGCTTAGAAATAGGCTTTGAGGTGTTTTGGTGCGCAAAAATAAACTTATTGATCAACAGGGACTAAAAGCGTCAAAAAGTGCCCAAATGACCAGATTCATTGTATCTAGACCAACTTTGATGTTTTGATGGTTTTTAACCCCAAGTTTTGCATTCTATGGGCTAAAATTTGATTGTATTTCATGTCCCCTTGTATTGCAATACCATGTTCCCAGATGGAGGGTCAAGATCAAGGCACGAAATGCGAGAAACGATCCTAACGGTTCTCCGAAATCTTTAAATACCCAAGCTCTCATTCCATTTTCCTCACCACTTGATCTAATTTTATGCTCTAAGTTGAAGCTTTATGCTTCATACCTGAGTATTTAGATCAAGTTCTTCCTATCTTGGACCCTTTGTAAGTTTCTTTCATGCTTTTATGCGTTTTTAAGCACGAAAGTCAAACTGTGTTTGACTTTCTGCTTTGACCAGGTTATGGACAAAGTTCGTTTGAACTTTGCAATGTGAGCGTAATCACGATGGTTATAGTCCCTTGTGACTATACCTACTGATTACCACGTTGATTAGGTGTACTGACGAGTCATAGTTTCGGTCAAAATGCGTATTCATGCGTATTTTGCAACCAAACTATTCTTAGGTATCAAAACCTTTTGTTTTGATATCAAGCTTGTTTCCTAACTTTGTTAAACATGTTTAACTCGTCACTTTTAGTTTAGTGCTTATATAGGGAAGTAAGATAAGCGGTCTAAACAACCGCTTAGACTTTCGAACCCGACCCGTTTGGTCGATCATTAGGATCCGACCAAGCATTTATTGTGACCATAATTGTATAGGGAATAACCTTCCGAGGTTATACCTTATGGTCACTTTGTTTAGTTAGTTGTATGATAGGTAGTTTATATGCCTTAGGAAAATGACCAAAATGCCCCTTTTTACGCATAAATTCATTTAAAGCATATGTAACATAAATTTTAGCATCTAATTAGGCAACATTATTAAAAATGTTAAGTCATATAATACTTGTCATAGGACTAGTTAGGCGGTCCGAACGCGTTTTACGCGAACAACGCTTAAAGTGGCGTAAGCTACCTTAACGAGTCGTAATGGGTCGTAAGCACTTAGGTTAGGTTTTGTTTTAGAATGTAGGCTTTGTTAAACCATATTACATGAGTCCCTACATGTATTTGGTTTACGAAACCTTATTTTATCCGATCCTCCGATTTAGGTCCGTTTATTAACGTAGTTACCTATATTAGGTGCCGTTTGATTTCCGTGATCCCTCTAGCTTTGCTTAGTTGTTAGTTAAGACTTCTAAGCATCCTCAAGTGAGTACATAGACCCCTCTTTTACTATTTTCAAATGTTTTGGGGTGAAACACATGTGCCTACTTGTTACTTTCGTGTTTTTCATGATTTTATATCATATGCTTGTTATGTTCATTAGTACATATATAGTACATGATTTCATTATGTTTTGCTATATATGTTCCCTTAACATGCTAGCACATCGATTTTTGAATATTACATTTTGTTGCATATGTTCACTCAGCATATGGACACATTGTTTTACATTTTGAACCGTTAGTAACTGTTTGATTATGTGAACCATTTGTAACTGTTTGATTTATATGAGCCATTTGTAACTGTTTGATTATGTGAACCATTCGTAACTGTTCGATTATGTGAACCATTTGTAACTGTTTAATTATGTGAACCATTTGTAACTGTTTGATTTATATGAACCGTTTGTAACTGTTTGATTATGTGAACCATTTGGTATTGTTTGAACTGTTGGGTTAGGGAAGTGATTAGGTAACGGGGCAGGTGTAATGTGTTAAAAGCATGGTGGATACGCCGCTGGTACTTCCTATATATAAGTGCTTTTAATACATTATATATTGTTGCGTTATTTAGATCACTTGGGCAAGTTTATCAAAACAAAGTTATATTACAAGGTTTTTCTAACAATATAAAACATTCGAGTTTTATTTCAAAAATGATTTACAATTTGGGTTTATATAAACAAATGTTTTGGAGTTAAGATTCATGGTATCGAATAAAACAAATCTGTTTTGACTTAGTTATTTCAATTTAAATTACAAACATTTTACAAAACTTGGTTTTCTAATTATCAATTTACAAAGGTGTTTAAGTTATATTTTCAAAACATAAACGAGCCATGAATCTGACACTCTCATAAAATCCTATGTACTTGCTGGCATATTATTGCTGACATATTTTCACATGTTTTTCAGGTCCCATAGTTGGTGATATTTGATGATGATATTGATGCATGCTCACATAGGAACGGACGAGGCCTTAGTGACTTAATAACAATGAAAGTCTATTTGTTCATGTTTTGTTTCTAATTTCAATGTAATGTAATACATTTAATTTAATAAAACAGAACTTCAATCCATGTGTTATGAAACAATTATTCTGTTTCAACACTCCCCGACGTTTCCGCCATGGTTTTTTGTTTTTCATGGTCGGGGTGTGACAGAAAAGTTGGTATCAGAGCTCATGGTTATAGGGAACTAGGTTATTAGTAATGCTTTGACCTAGTCTATAACCTTCCTAGGACCCTAACGCGAGTTTACTTGCGTTTAGTCATAAAACAATATCGTCGCCTATCTTTAGGTGACAATCACAATGAGAACATAAATTTCGAATCCGCTTTGAAAACTAGTCATCTGTTCTAGGATGATTTATTATAAGGTTTTGAACCTTCAAAGTTTTCAAAATCTCGTCAAAGTTTGGGTCGAAATAATGTGAACACGTGCAAACTGGAAGGGTGGGTGCATGTACCCTGAGTCTTCTGTCTAAGGCTAGAGTGTTCATACAAATCCGCAGTATTGTAGGATCATTTTACCGACCAAAGGAGTCGATCAGAAGAGTTCTTAGACAAAATCAGAGGCGGAATTCATTGATTCGGTCTTCGTTTAGCTTGATATTCACTTTTAACTATCTGGTTTATTGATCTGAAGGTTTTACAGCACAGAGACACTTCGGCAGCACTTCGGCTCCGGAATACGCAATGTCAGGACTATGTCAAACGAAATTACAAGACTCCTATTTATAGGCAAGGTAATTTAGTATGAACATGTTCAAGCGAAATTACACTCACACGAAATTACCATTTCATGCGAAATTACCAATTAACCTATTTTTGACAGATTTCTCGAACTTCATGCCCTGATCTTTCAATACTAATCTAACACTCGAACGAAGACGAAGTCGACAGACGTATGCACCAACAGACTCCTCCTCAGATGTTGACGAAGTCTTCGGTACGAGTCTTCAGCATGTCAGCTCTTCAGTCATGATCGATCTTATCTTTTTCACAGAATTTGACGCTAAAAAGAATCCACAAACTCTATCTTCTATTTTCAGTATTAACACTCCCTCTTGAATAATGTTCCAGGATCTTTCTCTGGCTCTAACCTCGTCAGACTCCCCCTCTCTTCAAGTTGGGATCGCTGTCTGGAATTAGCTATCGCCTTGAGATCGATTCCTGGTTCAAACTCTGGTCAGCTCTTCACAGGTTCTGGATTGTATCATGGCTCTTCGTATCATCAGGATCAGAAAACCTGGCTTTAATCTGCACAAATCTCAACCACTTTTAAGATAAACAGATTTGACGCTACTAAGCTCTACTCAACCTCTTGAATTAATAACATTCAAATTTTGATTCAAACTAATGAACCATTTGAGCTTTTTCAAAATTATTTCACATCTTCAACAATCTTTCCCAAACCATTTGTTCATCTTGTTTAGCACTTGAAATTTTGAAAATCAGCTCTCCAACACCAGTTGTCGTAAATCTTTTTGGATTTTTCAAAATTTATGCTAAAACACTTCAAAAATATTTTTGGATTTTTCATGGAATGAAATAAAAAAAATATATACAAACAATATTTTTGTGAGTTTGCATTAGGGAATCATATCAGCCATTGACAAGTTACAAGTACTGTTAAGCTTTTGATTACATATTCAGAATTAAACAATTCGCTTAGATTGCCAATATAGTGATCTTCTTAAATTTTCACACACATTTCAATCTGTTTAGGATACGCATTTAGTGTTTTAAGATCTTAACTTATACGCGTGTACCATCTCAGAATATACTCCCGTATCCAGACTACTATATTCAGTCTTACAAGTGAAGGCACATTAATGATATCTGTTAAGGGGTAGATGCGAAGCCATGAGAGCTCAGGTTAGAACTTCCGTTCGTGCAGAGAGATGATGGCTCGACTTTAGGTGGGTCCCCTTTAGGAGATCTTTTTTACAACAGTACATGATTAGCATTTTTCAATGTTTCATCAGTTTTTGTACTGAGGGCTGGCTTTAAAAATTAAAGCAAATGCAAAGTATTATACGAGGACTAGGCTATTGCTCCTGCAAAATCAGAAGTCCTGGTATAATACCCCAGATATCATCACGTACAAAGACCTAGTATATCAGAAATAGAGTCTTTCAAACAGAATTTCAGGGGTTACCTATATATCCGAGAGATGTTCCCCACGTAATAAGCAAGTTTTGATTTATGTTTATATCCCGATCAAATCTACTAAATGTGTAAAAACCTATCAGCACATTATCAGCGAGACTGCTTAATGCTATAAAACTTTACATTTCTTTAGCATACTGCAACGGTCTAGCTGATGTACTATCATTTTCCCTTTTTCACAACAAAACTCATTTTGAATTTTTCAATGTTTTTGACATTTTTCAAATTTTCGAATTTTTTTAAAATTTTACTCCCCCTAAAATCAAAATATGTTTCAATTTTGATTTTCTAGGAAAATTTGAAAACAACCTGTACAAACTTGACAAACTGATTCGAATCGCTTCAATTCGTCATTCACTCGGCTTAAACAATCAGAACTCCCCCTTACAACAAACTATTTTCCCATTATGATTTCAAAACACTTAAGTTTGTTTTAATCAAAATGGTTTTTTCCGGAAAATTAGTTTTGTTGATTTTACCACTTGTAGGATTGGGGATTACTCATCACTTTGTTCTCTTAACAACCACTTGTAGGAAATCAAGTACAAATTAATGTCCCTGATTAACCACTTGTAAATCGAAATATCACAGTTACCAACCTGTGAATTTCTCAAGAAAGATGCCGATTCCTACTCTCCAATTACCAACCTGGGAGTTCCGCAAGTCAGGTTTTTCATTTAAAGAGATCCACCCAAGCCTGACGAACCTTGGGTGTTTTTGAATTATCATCACTCAATTTCTTTTCAATTTTTGGTTTTAAATTTCCGTTTGACAATGATGAAAAACTTGCATCATCCATTGTCTTAACGGAATTATCACCTTTTACCTCAACACATGGCTCCTCTGGCTTTGACGAACCAGATTCATTGCCAACAACTGGCTCCTTTGTTTCCGAAGAAACAAATTCATCACCAGGAAGTGAAAATTTCACTTTCTTTGTTTTGTTAATCTTCTGATTAACCACATTTTCTTCCTTTACTCTCTCTTCTGTCCTCAGATTTGTATATGATGAATTTGTTTTACTCGGCTGATCATTCTTTGAAGAGCAACACGATTTATCAGAACTGTTATCTGATCTTACGGTTGTATCGGAGGACAAAATCTTTTCGAGATACTCCCTTGCTTTCTTCCGTTTCTTCCTCAGTCTGTCTTTCTGCCCTTGTGAAAGTTTTACTTTCTTTTCTTCCACTTTCTGTGCTTTGGGCTCTTCTTTAACTTTGACTGATTTCTTTGCCTTTTTCGGAGATTCAGCCCTCGATCTTCCCTTTGATCTCATTGGACAATCTCTTGCAATGTGACCTTTGATATGACATTCAAAGCATCTTTTGTCTCAAAACTCTGACTTTGGCAGTTAACAGCAATGTGTCCTTGATAACCACATTTATAGCACACTCTGTTATCATACCATTCTTCACTTCCAAACCACACACTTAAATCATAACATTGTTTGGCTTTGTGGTAATCAACACTTCTCTTGTAAGCTGGATTTGACTTTTGAGCACTGTGGTCAAACCTGCACCACTTATTACCAACTTTTTGTGAGTTTTGATTTTCCAATTTTTGTGATTTTTTATCACGATTGGATGATCGAACTAATGAGCTTTTATTTTTGTTTTGAACTTTTTCTGAATTTTTAATACTTTGTTTTTGTTCTACACTCTTCTTCAAAGGTTTTTGCTTTGAACATTCACCTTTTTCAGTAGAATGTAAAACAGTTTCTTGAAATTTTTCTTTTAATTTCAAAAATATTTTCTTTTTCTCATCTTCATCATCAGCTTTCTCATCACAATCTTCAATTTTGACTTTGTCAAAATTTGTGACATTTTCACTTATTGGAACTTCATTGATCGGTTTTGGACAAAGATGATTCAGAAATTCTGACAAGGTCACAAAACCTTTCAATTTCTTTTCAAGCTCATCAATTTTATTTCTTGCACTCTCAGCTTCATTTTCAAGCTGAGAGATTTTCTCAAGATGAGAATTTATTGCTTTTTCATTTTCAACTTTATTCTTTTCAAGAACAAATTTTTCATTTTCTAAAACTTTTATTTGATCTTGAAATTTTGTTTCATTTTCTTTCAAATTTTTATTTTCAAGTTTTATCCAAAAATCTTCATCTTCTTCTGAAGATTTTATTTTGTTTCCAAACTCTTTTTCTTTTTCCTTCAAATTTTTGATTTCCAATGTCAAACTGTCAACATCTCTTAACAGTTTGACATTTTCAGATTTTGATTTTTCACAGTTTGTGCACATCCTAAGAATCTTTTTGTCATCAGCTTCATTCTCACTCTTGAAGGCTGGAATTTCTTCAACATCTTCCTTTTTCACAAGAACTTTTTCTTCAGGTTTGACTTCATCGTTTTGTGACAACCCTGTTGTCTCATCTCGTTCAGATGTTTCTTGATGAAAACTGTCAACCTGTTTCTTTTCAGATTTTATACTTTCTTCCACATTTGCTGCCTCATGATTCTTCATTTTTGCAGCTTGTTTATTTTTAAGCTTTTCCAATGATCCTGCATAAAACATTTTAAACAATTCAGGTCCAAACATTCTTCTATATTGTTCAAGTTTTTCAATTTCTTCACTGTCATCGTCACTCTCTTCATCTGATGAGTGATCAAACACTGGAACTTTTTCTGAAACAACTTCTGAATTATTTTCAGTTTTTTCTGAATCAACTTCTAAACTCTTTTCAGTTTCATCTAAAACAATTTCTAAATCCTTTTTTATTGAAACTGGTTCTCTTGAAATTGATTTTTCTAAAACTGATTCTTCATCAATCTTAATAGGACTCTCCTCTTGAGATATATAGTAATACAACAATATTTCTTCTTCAAAATCTATGCTTTGACAACAAGTTTCACAAGTTCCCTTTTCAAACGAAATCAATCTTGGTGCGGAATGACACTTCAAACGAAATACCCTGTTGAACAAACTTCAGACGAAATTAATTCACACGAAATAACAACTTTCAAACGAAATAAGTAATTTCGTGCGAAATAATCAAACAAATGATGATTTCATGCGAGATTATCTTGTTTTCACATGAAATTAGAATTTTTTGGAACGAAATAATAATTTCGTACGAAATACTTCAAACGAAATCTGATTTCGTGCGAAATTAGCTTGTTTTCACACGAAATAAGGATTTTTGGAACGAAATAGTAATTTCGTATGAAATATCTCAAACGAAATCCTGATTTCGTGCGAAAGCAACCTCAATTTCAAGCGAAATTATTCACACAATGTAATTTCGTGCAAAATCAACAACAATTTCAAACGAAATTAATCACAAAATGTAATTTCGTGCTAAATCAAGATGCTTATTCCGTCGAAATACTGCTGATGTCATCACGTCGATCTGTTTTTAGCAAAATTGTTCAAGTTCTAGGTCGATTTTAGGTCTGATTCTTTCAAGGATTTGTTAATGCTATGTTTTACAGGTTATATGTGAAAATCAGTCCATTTTAACCATGAAAACTTGATTAATTTTGAAAAGAAGGTGTAGAAATCAGAATTTTTCAGCGAAAACGAGCTAAACGGTAAGAACTCTTCCTCCTGAGCTCTGATACCACATGTAGGATTGTTTTACCGACCAAACGAGTCGATGAGAAGAGTTCTTAGACAGAATCAAAGGCGGAATTCATTGACTCGGTCTTCGTTTAGCTTGATATTCACTTTTAACTGTCTGGTTTATTGATCTGAAAGGTTTTACAGCACAGAGACACTTCAGCAGCACTTCGGCTTTGGAATACACAATGTCAGGACTATCTCAAACGAAATTACAAGACTCATATTAATAGGCAAGGTAATTTCGTATGAATATGTTCAAGCGAAATTACACTCACACGAAATTACCAATTCATTCGAAATTACCAGCTGATTTCGTGCGAAATTACATTCTGTAATATCATGTGAAATTACCTATTAACCTAGTTTTGACAGATTTCTCGAACTCCGTACCCTGATCTTTCAATACTAATCTAAGACTCGAACGAAGACGAAGTCGACAGACGTATGCACCAACAAGTATCGGACCAGTCACTCTAACCTGGGAACTCTTGGGGTGAGTGTCCACTTATAGGAGAGCATGTCTTCGCGATACATTATGAGGACCTATTTACTTTGATTCAGCTTTTGTGTGTCATTTGTTTGCTTCGTGGTTCAAACAAATGACCATCACCCATGCCTTTTGGTCGGAAATTGTAACATCCTTACCCAATGCCATTTCATTTGTTTTCTCTCTTGTTTCCCCTTTTAGAATGCCTCCACGACGAGACAATCAGGTACCCAATGAAGAACTGGCAGCTATCATTACGCAGCAGATGGTTGCTGCAATCCTAAACATCATTGCTCAATGTAACCTAGCCCTCAACAACAATAATGCCCCATTCAACTTCAAGACATTCAACTCTACCAAGCCATCAAAGTTTTCTGGGTCTCAAGGAGCAACTGCACTTCTGCAATGGTTCGAGAGTCTAGAGAGCACCTTCAGACATGTTCAGTGTCCAAACGAGCAAAAGGTAGAGTTCGCATCTAGCGTCTTTGAGAAACGAGATTTGACATGGTGGAATGGTGTGATGAGGGATAGGGGTGCCGACGTAGCACTGGCTCAAACATGGGAAGAGCTTCGAGCTCTAATGATGAGGGAATTCTGTCCTCGTCATGAGATTCGGGCATTGGAAAGGGAATTCGACGATCTTAAGCAAGATAGCGGTGAGCATCGAGCCTACATTGACCGTTATGAGGAGTTAAGTCTGTTATGCCCGAGCATGGTTACGCCTTTGCATATAGCAATCGAAAAGTACATTGATGGCCTCCCTGACTCAGTTTAAGATATTGTTACTTGTAGTAATCCCACTACAGTTAGACAGGCCATTGAGGTATCCACTACCTTGATTGAATCTCAGATCAGGAAAGGTAAACTTTTCCGAAAAGGCGACAAGAAACCGATCAAAGAATCAAAACCAAAGGATGAACAGACTGGATCCCCCAAGAAGTCAAAGAAGCGAAAGGCTTCTCAGAACTTTGCCGCGGTCGCTCACAATGATCAAACTGTACCCAACCAACCAGCTCAACCCCTTGCTAGGAAGCCATACAACGGAACTGCACCCTTGTGCAACCAATGTAGCCTTCATCATCATGCTAGTGTGAAGTGCCGCAAATGCCAAATTTGTGGACTTATTGGTCATACAGCAAGAGTTTGCCCAACTGTAGCTGCACCAAATCAAGCTGGCAACAATCCTGCTCAAGCTCGTTTTCTACCATTATCTTGCTTCAACTGTGGTGAGATGGGCCATTTCCGAAGAAATTGCCTAAAGCTTGCTAATGCGAATCCAGCACAGGGATGAGCATCTGACCGACTGAAAGACAACACTGTTTAGAAATAATCAAGCTTTATGTATTATTTTCTTTTGTTGCCAAGGTCTAAGAAATAGTTGTTGTTGTTGTTGTTTATAAATAAATCTTTTATTTACATTGCAATGTATTTATGTGGTTGCATGTATAAACAACATATCCCCTACAATACCGACAATCAAGGAATCGTATTCCTTGAAGAAAAGACTACCCCCAAAATTCTTCCATTTAATGATCTCTTGCGTTTTCCACGAAAATCCTAAGTACCCGTTTCCTCCAAGGAAACGAAGTACAAGACGCAAGTTACAACTCCGGACGAATACCCAATCCTTAATAGGGTACCTAAGGGTATTTCCATAAGTCCGTAATTGTTGTGTACCTTAATTCGAATGTTATGATTCCTGGTAATCAAAAATCGAATTTTTGGAAGATCATCCTATCTTCATAGATAGATTCTTGAAAATGATTAAAGTGCCAAATGAAATCCACGGATTGGATTCCTGGTGTGCTTTAAATATCCGTGTCCAAAGATAACAAATTAAAGGTCAAGTTAAACAATTATGTGATTATGTACTTATGTGTTCTCTTTTATGTTTTTGTGTGATCCGAATTTTTTTTCATTATCCAAATCCTCGTAAGAATCTTCTATATCTTCATATAAGGGATTCATAGTAGGATATCCAAAGGTACTACCTCGAATCCTTAATGGGCTTCTACGTAATAGTTAAGACCCTTGGATTATAAGGTACTATTCCATAATTAGACCCCTTGAGTGGTCTAGTTAAACAGATTGATCCAAAAATCTGGTTAGGAATGTCATGTGATGATATAGCTAAAAAGACTCCTCGGTGGTCTATTAAAGAGATCATTTGTCGATCTAATTAAAAGGACCCTATGGTAGTCTAGTCACACTCATCACAGGTTTGATTTTTCTTTCCCTACACATTATGAAATGCACTGTGCGGACTATGCAAGAAATTACGTAACTATGGATGCATACATAATTATGGAATTTAGTGCACAGAAACCACAACAAGTTTTGTCATGTGTCTAGAGTTAACTCTATTCGTTTCCATTTCTGATGAAGCACCTTTTGAAAATGACTCCGTCCGTTCATTTTCGTTTCTGAAGAATGTCCGTTGAGGGAAATGAATATCCTTTTGAGTTAATTCTATTCATTTCCGTTTCTGATGAAGCACCCGTTTAAAATGACTCTGTCCGTTCATTTCCGTTTCTGAAGAATGTCCGTTGAGGAAATGAATATCCTTTTGAGTTAATTCTATTCATTTCCGTTTCTGATGAATCACCCATTTAAAATAACTCCGTCCGTTCATTTTCGTTTCTGAAGAATGTCCATTGAGGAAATGAATATCCTTTTGATTATTCCTTCATTTCCATTTATGAGGAAGCACCCGTTTAAAATGACTCCGTCCGTTCATTTTCGTTTCTGAAGAATGTCCGTTGAGGAAATGAATATCCTTTTGATTATTCCTTCATTTCCATTTATGAGGAAGCACCCGTTTAAAATGACTCCGTCCGTTCATTTTCGTTTCTGAAGAATGTCTATTGAGGAAATGAATATCCTTTTGATTATTCCTTCATTTCCATTTCTAAGGAAACACCCATTTAAAATGACTCCGTTCGTTCATTTTCGTTTCTGAAGAATGTCCGTTGAGGAAATGAATATCCTTTTGATTATTCCTTCATTTCCATTTCTGAGGAAGCACCCGTTTAAAATGACTCCGTCCGTTCATTTTCGTTTCTGAAAAATGTTCGTTGAGGAAATGACAGGATTATGCCTTGCATATTTTTGTGGTTATTTAACACAAAGTCACAGACAGGCTCCTACGAATAAATTTCGGGACGAAATTTCCTAAAGTAGGGGAGACTGTGACACCTGTACCTCTGCGGCCATCAAACAAATGCCTAACCAATGAAATATTGGGTTTCATACTTGGAATTTGTTTAAATATGTGTATCATTTGCACATATCAATTCTTGTTCGATTTCGAGCTCTAAATCGCTTTCTAGAAAGTTATACGCAAACTGATGCGTAAACGTAATCAGTTTAACGCGACAAACACTCCGGGATAGTGACATAGGCTCAACATACCTTAAATAACCTTTACATAACTTAGAATAAGTTTTGGATGGTTTGGTGTGTTGAAATCAAGTTTGTTCGATCGCAGGAACTATTTGCGTGAAACTACGAAACTATACCGATTTGTATAGTAACGAACGTTCCGGAACTTGATCATAAGTAAAACATGCCCTAAATATACTTTACATAGCTTAGAAATAGGTTTTGAGGTGTTTTGGTGCGCAAAAATAAACTTATTGATCAACAGGGAGTAAAAGCGTCAAAAAGTGCCCAAATGACCAGATTCATTGTATCTAGACCAATTTCGATGTTTTGATGGTTTTTAACCCCAAGTTTTGCATTCTATGGGCTAAAATTTGATGGTATTTCATGTCCCCTTGTATTGCAATACCATGTGCCCACATGGAGGGTCAAGATCAAGGCACGAAATACGAGAAACGATCCTAACGGTTCTCCGAAATCTATAAATACCCAAGCTCTCATTCCATTTTCCTCACACCTTGATCTAATTTTATGCTCTAAGTTGAAGCTTGATGCTTCATACCTGAGAATTTAGATCAAGTTCTTCCTAGCTTGGACCCTTTGTAAGTTTCTTTCATGCTTTTATGCGTTTTTAAGCACGAAAGTCAAACTGTGTTTGACTTTCTGCTTTGACCAGGTTATGGTCAACACAAAGTTCATTTGAACTTTGCAACATAAGCGTAATCACGATGGTTATAGTCCCTTGTGACTATACCTATTGATTACCACGTTGATTAGGTGTAGTGACGAGTCATAGTTTCGGTCAAAATGCGTATTCATGCGTATTTTGCAACCAAACTATTCTTAGGTATCAAAACCTTTTTTTTGATATCAAACTTGTTTTCTAACTTCGTTAAACATGTTTTAACATGTTTAACTCGTCACTTTTAGTTTATTGCTTATATAGGGACGTAAGATAAGCGGTCTAAACAACCGCTTAGACTTTCGAACCCGACCCATTTGGTCGATCATTAGGATCCGACCAAACATTTATTGTGACCATAGTTGTATAGGGAATAACCTTTCAAGGTTATACCTTATGGTCACTTCGTTTAGTTAGTTGTATGATAGGTAGTTTATATGCCTTAGGAAAATGACCAAAATGCCCTTTTTACGCATAAATTCATTTTAAGCATATGTAACATAAATTTTGGCATCTAAACTAATTAGGAAACATTATTAAACAAGTTAAGGCATATAATACTTGTCATAGGACTAGTTAGGCGGTCCGAACGCGTTTTACGCGAACGACGCGTTAAAGTGGCGTAAGCTACCTTAACGAGTCGTAATGGGTCGTAAGCACTTAGGTTAGGTTTCGTTTTAGAATGTAGGCTTTGTTAAACCATATTACATGAGTCCCTACACTCATTTGGTTTACGAAACCTCATTTTATCCGATCCTCCGATTTAGGCCCGTTTATTAACGTAGTTACCTATATTAGGTGTCGTTTGATTTCCGTGATCCCTCTAGCTTTGCTTGGTTGTTAGTCAAGACTTCTAAGCATCCTCAAGCGAGTACATAGACCCCTCTTTTACTGTTTTCAAATGTTTTGGGGTGAAACACATGTGCCTACTTGTTACTTTCGTGTTTTTCATGACTTTATATCATATGCTTGTTATGTTCATTAGTACATATGTAGTATATGATTTCATTATGTTTTGCTATGTATGTTCAGTTAACATGCTTGCACATCGATTTTTGAATATTACATTTTGTTGCATATGTTCACTCAGCATATGGACACATTGTTTTACATTTTGAACCGTTAGTAACTGTTTGATTATGTGAACCGTTTGTAACTGTTTGATTTATATGAACCGTTTGTAACTGTTTGATTATGTGAACCGTTCGTAACTGTTTGATTATGTGAACCGTTTGTAACTGTTTGATTATGTGAACCATTTGTAACTGTTTGATTTATATGAACCGTTTGTAATTGTTTGATTATGTGAACCATTTGGTATTGTTTGAACCGTTGGGTTAGGGAAGTGATTAGGTAACGGGGCGGGTGTAATTTGTTAAAAGCATGGTGGATACGCCGCTGGTACTTCCTATATATAAGTGCTTTTAATACATTACATATCTTTGCGTTATTTAGATCACTTGGGCAAGTTTATCAAAACAAAGTTATATTACAAGGTTTTTCTAACAATATAAAACATTCGAGTTTTATTTCAAAAACGATTTACAATTTAGGTTTATATAAACAAATGTTTTGGAGTTAAGATTCATGGTATCGAGGTTTTATAAAACAAATTTGTTTTGACTTTGTTATTTCAATTTACATTACAAAAATTTTACAAAACTTGGTTTTCTAATTATCAATTTACAAAGGTGTTTAAGTTATATTTTCAAAACATAAACGAGCCATGAATCTGACACTCTCATAAAATCCTATGTACTCGCCGGCATTTTATGCTGACGTATTTTCACATGTGTTTCAGGTACCATAGTTGGTGATATTTGATGATGATATTGATGCATGCTCACATAGGAACGGACGAGGCCTTAGTGACTTAATAACAATGAAAGTCTATTTGTTCATGTTTTTTTCTAATTTCAATGTAATGTAATACATTTAATTTAATAAAACAGAACTTCAATCCATGTGTTATGAAACAATGATTCTGTTACAACACTCCCTGACGTTTCCGCCACGATTTGTTGTTTTTCGTGGTCGGGGTGTGACAGAAATACATACTCATCTTCTATAGCGAGCTAGCAATCAAAATAGTTAGCTTGCACCCAAGTCTCGAATTTCTCACGCCACCCCTTGTAGTCTTCCATACGCATCAACTCAGGAGGTTTGGTCTTGGTACCCATCTCATTATCTAAGTTCAAGTTTTGAACTACATTTATGTGTGTAGTAGCAAATGCGTTATAGAACTCGCTTTTCATGATTCAAGAAGTATGGTATGAATGAGATGAGATTGGAACGAATGACAATTGGACAAAAAATCCCTTATACGGATGAAAATTTCGTGTGAATGTATCTTGTTAGTATAGATCAACAACAAATTCAAAAAAATTAGCTCTTTCGTGCGGATTAAAAATTTTCAAACGGATTAATGTCTCTTCCGTGCGGACGAACATGGTTCGTGCGGACGAGTTCGTTCGTACGAAAGACAAAAACTTGGTTTTTCTCACTTTTTGAAAATTTCAACATGATAACAGTTGAATTTTAAGCTAACTTTTTAGTATGATGGTTAAAAATGACTTTTTTTACAATCCTCAAAAAAATCAATACATTTTGTCCGTAGGAAGTGTAAAAAATAAAGAAAAGAGTAGAGAGAAGGTCTTCGAATGTCCAAATCTCGTGAAATGTCTTAGATATCAGCCATCCTGCTCTGATATCACTTGAAAGGGCCGTTTGTCTTGACGTTATGTTCCGGTGATATCTAATAACCTAGTTATAATGCGCAAAATTCATTATAATAGGTGACAAATACAAGATTAGTTTATTTTTAACTGTTTTCATTCATATAAGTCCAAGTTACATCCGAGAAATCAAACTGACAGAGCTTCTATAACAACCCTCCAAAATATTTTTCGACACCCCTAATATAATTAAAATGTACCTATATGTCTTAAAACATACCCCGTATGAGAAAACCGGGCCCAAAATACCTTTAATTTTGCAAAAATAAAATAAAACCAGAAAATAGGGCACTCGCGGGCCGCGTAGCCCTTGGCTACCTCCTACGCGGGCGCGACAGCCAGTCACCAGGGCGACACCCTGAGCTGCCACGTGGCAGCAACGTGTTGGACCTAGTGCGATGACCTGGATCAGCTAGGCCCTATTACCCCTATGTCGCGGGCAGCGTAAGAAGACCTTTGAGTCTTCGCGGGCCGCGAGGAACTACAATTCAGGCCCTATAAATAGGAGGCATCGGCTGATTAGTCGAATTCGCTCACAACAATTTTCTCTCTCGAAATTCTATAGTGTAGGCATAATTCTCGGGTATTATACCCCCTAATTAACGAAGTTCTGCTCCGTTGTAAGTATCATAATCCCGATTACGTATTAGATACGCTGCCCGATTGATCTAGGGTTCCGTAACGGCTGTCGAGGTTCTGCCCAACGTAGTCGTTGGAATGCCGTCTCGGGGAGGGTATTACTAATGTAAATATTGGGTTATTATACTAACGCGTGTGCATTTGTGTAATTTATAGATAATCACCAGGAAACCCTAAAGGAAAACCTAGGACAGCAATGTGAGTAATCTCCTATTTGTTAATTGTTTTTACAAAACGCCACTTAATTAAATTACATTAAACAGTGATTGAGTATTTGTATTCTACAATTATCGTCGGTATGTTGGGGTTTTGTATACAAAATTTGTTACTACATTGCGAGGAGTAACATGACCACAAGTGGGGTTGACAGTACCGTGGGTGGTAATTATTGTAGATGAAAACAAATGTAATTGCGCGACCGCCCTTAGTACTGTACAATGGTTTTACTTAACTTGATTAAACTGAGATTTACTCACCAGAATTTCCCACTGACAAAATGTCTTTAAACGCGTTTCAGGTAACAAAATGTGAAAGCCAAATAGAAGCCAGCTGGACAACACTGAAGGCTTAGAAAGGTGGCTATAAAGTTACCTAAAATAAAGAGATGTTTTATTAAATAAAATAGGGGTTATCCCTATGAAAATGTGTGTACTTAAAACTTGGGATTATACCCACGTGTTTAATATCATGAAAATGTGGTGTTCTACTCTGATAAAATATTTCCTAACTATGGTCCTGATGTAATTTCCGCTGCCAAAATGATAAACACGAATACCACCGAAACTGGTCACTACCGCCCGTTCCCGGGTAATTAGGGGACGGGGTTTGCAACAAAAGGTGGTATTAGAGTTAAGCCACTGATTCAGCCACAGAAGTGTTCTGCTGACACCAAGATATTATTCAATATGTTAGGGAATAAATTACGGAACTACATGCATATTTGTATTTTATTGTTGTGTGTTATTTGACTATTTGTTAGTTTACAGTATGAGCGACCAAGTACCTTCCGACGCCTACCGACAATTGTCCAGCTCGCCTAGGAGCGAAGGCACCTCTTCACAGCCTGCCCTCTCAGAGTATTCAGCTGACAATGAAGATGGGATATTCGTGTTTAAGGTTCAGTCTGAAGAGTCATTCCCTCCTAAAACGAGAGGATGGTTCAGTAGAGGAGCGCATGAACGTAGGAAAAGAATGAAAAAGTTACTACAACAGCGAGCCCTAGCAGCTGCTAAAAGAGAGACAGATGCCCACACACAGGATATGCTTAATAGGAGTCTAGCAAACTTTCATATCCTAGCAACCATAGCTGCCGACCCTAACCTGGAGCAACTCATAGCACCCCAACCATTACCACTATTTCCCACCCAGCCAATGGAAATTGAGAATAAAAAAACCAATTCCCAATGCCTGATTTTAACCCAGATGAGATACCTAGGATACCAGCACCCAATCCCTTAGACCCAAACTACGACCCGTGGTTAGACGACAATAGAGATTACCAGCAGCGATACCCAATACCAGAAGATGAACCCATGACAAATCTAGCAGCCTACCCAGGTTTGAACCCTCTAGATCCCTACTATGATAACGATGAATACATTAGGGAAATTTTAGAGAGTCCATACCCGTACCAGGAACCCATACCCCAGTTCCCAAACCCAGTACCAGCACCTGCACCCCCAATGAGTGCAGAAAATGTGCAAGAACTCCGAACCTTCGGTGAGGAGATTTTAGAAAGTAGCGAGAGAATGAGACAGGTTGGAGAACGACTCGTCTGGAAGTATGACGAGCGTAATATGGAGTTCTGGATGAACCCATATCAGTGATGGTGGAAGTAATAGTAATAATAATAATAATAATAATAATAATAATAATAATAATAATAATAATAATAATATATAATATGTGTGTATGTTTGAAAAAAAAATCTAGACGATAGCTATAGATGCCTACTAGTATTGTAATTTTAATTTCCAGTTTCAGTTTGTATTAGATGCATAATATATATAAGAAAGAGTAAGTCGCAATGTTCGACGTTTTTGATCAATACGCGTGTTGTGTGATTGGTTGTATTAAATATTATTTTGTGATATTAATACGTGGTAAATGTTTAAAATTCAGATGGACAACGAAGTGAACCAGGAAAACCAGAATGATAATAACCAGAATGACAATAACCCGAATAATGATAATCGAACAACGATAACAATGGAAATCAAGTGGATAACAGTGTCATCCAACACATAGTGGCACAAGGGATAATAGATGCAATGCCATATATTATTAAGATAGTTAGGGAAGCGGATAATAAAAGTAACCATAGCAGTAAACGACCCACTGAACCGGAACACAGCGTAAACAATGGACCCATACTTCAAGTGCCCATTCCCAAAAGAAGAAGAACGATATCTTATGGTTGTTCTTATAAAGAATTCTGGTCTTGTAAACCAATTGGATTCTCGGGCAATGAAGGGGTCTTTGCGGCTCTACGCTGGATAGAAAAGACTGAGGCAGTCTTAAAAATAAGCAAGTATGCGGAAGAGGATAAGATAATGTTTGTTTCCAATCTGTTTAAGAACTCGGCCTTAGGATGGTGGAACACTATCCTCCAGTCTAGGGGAAGTGATAGGGTTTACAATATGGAATGGGAAGAATTTAAGAATATGGTGGAAAGGAAATTCTGCCCTCCCAATGAAAAAGAACAGATAGCAAATAAGTTCTTAAACCTTAGGATGACTGGAGTGGATAGTAAGGGATACAGTACATTATTCTTTGAATATGCTAGAATAGTGCCAACCCTTGCATCACCTGAACTAATATTAATCTCCCGTTACATCTGGGGATCAATCAGTGTGATTAGGCATGTAGTCAAGGCAGATAGACCTCAAATTATAGAAGAAGCTGTAGAACTAGCAAATACCTTGATAGATGAGTTAGTGCGTACACGAGAAGAGGATCAAAGGAAGAACATAGCTCAAAGGCTTACCCAAGAATTCCGTTATGGAAATTCCAACCGTGGGAGAAATGTAGGTTCTACCTCTGCACCCTACTGCAAGGCCTGCAAGAAGAAGCATTCAGGAAAATGCTCCACTTACTGCAATTTCTGCAAGATACCAGGGCACAAGGAAGAAGATTGTAGGACGAAACCTAATAATGGGATGTGCTTCAACTGTGGAGAAAAAGGTCACATCAAGCCGAATTGTCCAAAACTAGTTCCAGCCATGGGCAATAAGACTACCAAAAATGCTAGAGGATTTGTTCTGACGGCAGATGAAGCCAAGATGATTCCGGACGTGATAGCCGGTACGTTTTTAGTTAATGATATTTTTGCTAAACTATTATTTGACTCTGGTGCGAACCAAAGTTTTATTAATACTTCAGTTTGCAAACTTCTCAATCAACCATTAACTAAAATCCCACAAGAATGTCTAGTAGAGACAGCAAATGGGGAAATCGTTAGGATTTCTGAAATCTTGCAGGGAGCAAGAATAGAATTTTTAAATCAAAAAATTATTGCAAACCTTTATCCAATAAATCTGGCAGGATTTGATGTTGTATTCTAAGCAGTTAATGCGGAAAAATATCGGTTATCGGTCAAGGACCGATACCTGAGATATCGTTTATCGCGGTGATATATCGGTGAGATATCGGTAATTTCTAATATAGTGCATAAATATATATATACATATAGAACCTATATAAATCTATATATATAATGTTAAGTTTATACTTTTTATGCATGGATTTGTAAGTTTAAGGACTAAATATAAACTAGTGAAGATAGAGGGGTTAAATATTTATATACACAAACTAATAATGTGCTTTTATGTAAAAAAAAAAAAACAAGTTTAAAGGACTAAGTATAAACTAGTGAAACAATGAGGGGTAAATATTGAAATACTTAAAACTTATTTAACCCTAAAAGTAACACACACATCTTCTTCATCATCATCAGCTGCTACTTTCTTCTCCTTCTTCCTGTCTCTCGCTGTTCCCTCAGCCGCTACTGGTTTACAGCAGAAATTCCGGCAGAGGCGTCGGAATTGGCCGCCGGAGGTCGCTATACGGTCGATATGTGGTCGATAAGTGCCAACAGGTATGTTTCTTCTTCTGTTTTCAGCCGCCGGAGGTCACTATACGGTCGGAATTGGGCCCAGACGAGATATCGGCGAGACAACCGATATGATTTTTACAAAATATCGGCGATATTTCGGTGTTGACCACCGATATTATCGTTGACCGATATTTGACCGAGATACGAAACCGATATTTGGGGCTAGGTCCGATAACCGATATACCGGTGATATAGCACCGATATATCGCCGATATTGATAGCATAGGTTGTATTAAGAATGGATTGGTTAATAACCAATAAAGCCAGTATTTTATGTGATCAAAAGTCAATCCAAGTAAATTCACCAAGGGGTGAAAAGATCACAATTAAAGGAGATAAGCCATCTTCATCTCTGTAATGAAAACAACAAGTTATATAAGAAAAGGGACATTAGTGTATTTGATTTCGATAATCACTAACACTAAAGGAAAAGAACTGAAAGATATTCCAGCAGTATCTCAATTTCTAGATGTGTTTTCAGAAGAATTACCAGGACTACCGCCAGACAGAGAAGTTGAATTCAGAATCCATCTACTACCAGGAACAGCACCAATTGCCAAAGCACCATACCGTTTGGCACCCGCAGAAATGCAGGAACTAAAGAAACAGTTAGATGAACTGTTGAAGAAGGGATTCATACAGCCAAGTTTATCACCATGGGGAGTGCTGATCTTATTCGTTAAAAACAAAGACGGATCAAGGCGTATGTGCATTGACTACCGTGAATTGAACAAAGTCACGATTAAGAATCGGTATACATTACCAAGGATCGATGATCTGTTCGATTAGTTGCCAGGAGCTCGATTTTTCTCTAAAATCGATTTATGGTCAGGATATCATCAGTTAAAGGTACAGGAAGAGGACATTCCTAAAACTTTATTTAGAACAAGGTATGGCCATTATGAATTTACTGTCATGCAATTTGGTTTAACCAATGCCCCAGCTGCATTTATGGACATGATGAACCGAATATGTAAGCCATATTTGGATAAATTCATAATTGTCTTTATAGATGATATTCTCATTTACTCTAAGAGTAAAGAGGAACATGCAAAGCATTTGCACACACTTTTAAGTTTACTGAGAAAAGAAAAGCTTTATGCTAAGTTTTCTAAGTGTGAATTTTGGTTAGAACAGGTACAGTTTCTTGGACATTTAGTTAATCATGAAGGAATTCATGTGGATCCCACCAAAATCGAGGCGATAACTAAATGGAAAACCCCTGAGTCGCCAACTGAGGTTAGAAGTTTCTTAGGATTGGCCGGTTATTATAGAAGATTTATTCGAGATTTTTCTAGAATAGTCATTCCCTTAACTAAGCTAACCTGTAAATCTATTAAGTTTGAATGGGGCCCAAAACAAGAAGAAGCCTTTAGAATTCTTAAGCAAAGATTAACCAATGCACCCATACTAGCGTTACCAGAAGGAACTGAAGACTTTGTAGTCTATTGTGACGTTTCTAAGTTAGGTTATGGATGTGTATTGATGCAACGTCAAAAGGTTATAGCTTATGCATCTAGACAACTTCAGAATCATGAAGAGAATTATTCAACCCATGATTTAGAATTAGGAGCTATAATTTTTGCCCTTAAGATCTGGAGACATTACCTTTACGGTAATAAGTTTACCATTTTCACCGACCATAAGAGTTTAAGGTATGTTTTTGGGCAAAAGGAACTGAATATGAGGCAAAGACGCTGGATGGAGATACTTAGTGATCATGATTGTAATATCCAGTATCATGCAGGAAAGGCAAATGTAGTGGCTGATGCTTTAAGTCGAAAGTATCATGAAAAGCCAAAAAGAGTGTGTTCTCTTAAATTAAATCTACAGGTAGATTTAAATGAACAGATTAGAAAAGCACAAGAATCAGTAATCAAGGATGATACTAAAAAATTAAAAGGAATGATTAAGGAATTAGAACAAGGAACAGATGGAATTTGGAGATTCCATAAGAAGAGAATGTGGATACCTAAATTAGGAAACCTACACCACCGCATACTAGAATAAGCCCATAAGTCTAAGTATACGATGCATCCTGGAAGTGCTAAGATGTATCAGGATTTAAGAGAGAATTTTTGGTGGATAGGAATGAAAAAGGATATAGCAACTTATGTTTCTAAGTGTTTAACCTGTTCCCAAGTCAAGGCTGAACACCAGAAACCCTCAGGTTTATTGCAGCAGTTAGAAATGCCAGTGTGGAAATGGGAATTGATAACAATGGATTTTGTTACCAAATTACCCAAAACAAGGAAAGTAATGATACAATCTGGGTGATTGTAGACAGGTTAACTAAGTCAGCTCATTTCCTACCAATGAAGGAAACTTTCAATATGGAACAATTAGCTAAGTTGTATGTAAATGAAATAGTTTCATTACATGGAATTCCTTTATCAATTGTTTCTGATAGGGATAGCCGTTTTACCTCTCATTTTTGGACAAGTTTCCAAAAAGCAATGGGAACCAAGTTGAATCTAAGCACAGCTTATCATCCTCAAACGGACGGACAAAGCGAAAGGACAATTCAAACAATGGAGGACATGCTTAGAGCTTGTGTAATTGATTTCGGAGGTAATTGGGACGATCACTTACCATTAATCAAATTTTCTTATAATAATAGCTATCACACGAGTATCAATGCTGCACCATTCGAAGCACTGTACGAACGAAAGTGTCGAATCCCAGTCTGTTAGGCAGAAATTGGAGAAAAACAACTATCTGGACCTGAGATAGTGCAAGAAACAACCGACAAGATCATTCAAGTCAAGGAACGAATGAAAGCAACGCGTGATCAACAGTTATGCAGATAACAGACGAAAGCCATTAGAATTTAAGGTAGGAGACAAAGTGTTATTAAAAGTCTCTCCTTGGAAATGAGTGGTAAGATTCATCAAAAGGGGAAAGCTAAGCCCCAGGTATGTTGGACCTTTTGAGATTATTAGAAGAGTAGGACCGGTAGCCTATCAACTACAACCTCCAGAGGAAATGGCCGGAAAACATGATATATTTCATGTATCTAATCTCAAGAAATGCTTAGCTGATGAATTGCTGATGGTACCTCTTCAGGGTATAGAGGTTAATGAGCAACATAAATTTGTAGAAAGACCTTACAGATTGAAGACAGGAAAATTAAGAATCTCAAGCACAAGAGATTAGTTCTGGTCAAAGTGAAATGGGACTCCAAAAGAGGACCAGAGTACACATGGGAGCTTGAATCAGAAATGCAAAGGAAATACCCACATCTATTCCAGTAGACCTCGAGGACGAGTTCTAAAACAAAGTGGGGAGGATATAACAACCCACCAAAATATTTTTCGACACCCCTAATATAATTAAAATGTCCCTGTATGTCTTAAAACATACCCCGTATGAGAAAACCGAGCCCAAAATACGTTTAATTTTGCAAAAATAAAATAAAAACCAGTAAATAGGGCGCTCGCGGGCCGCGTAGCCCTTGGCTACCTCCTACGCGGGGCGCGACAGCCAGTCACCAGGGCGACACCCTGAGCTGTCACGTGGCAGCAACGTGTTGAACCTAGTGCGATGACCCGGATCAGCTAGGCCCTACTACCCCTATGTCGTGGGCCGCGTAAGAAGACCTTTGAGTCTTCGCGGGCCGCGAGGAACTGCAATTCAGGCCCTATAAATAGGAGCCATCGGCTGATCAGTCGAACTCGCTCACAACAATTTTCTCTCTCGAAATTCTATAGTGTAGGCATAATTCTCGGGTAGTATACCCCCCTAATTAACAAAATTCTGCCCCGTTGTAAGTATCATAACCCCGATGACGTATTAGATACGCTGCCCGATTGATCCAGGGTTCCGTATCGGCTGTCGAGGTTCTGCCCGACGTAGTCGTTGGAATACCGTCTCGGGGAGGGTATTACTAATGCAAATATTGAGTTATTATACTAACGCGTGTGCATTTGTGTAATTTATAGATAATCACCAGGAAACCCTAAAGGAAAACCTAAGACAGCAATGTGAGTAATCCCCTTTTTGTTAGTTGTTTTTACAAAACCTCACTTAATTAAATTACATTAAACAGTGATTGAGTATTTGTATTCTACAATTATCGTCGGTATGTTGGGGTTTTGTATACAAAATTTGTTACTACCTTGCGAGGAGTAATATGACCACAAGTCGGGTTGACAGTACCGTGGGTGGTAATTAAAGTAGATGGAAACAAATGTAATTGCGCGACCGCCCTCAATACTGTACAATGGTTTTACTTAACTTGATTAAACTGAGATTTACTCATCAGTATTTCCCACTAATGTTTTTAAACGTGTTTCAAGTAACAAAATGTGAAAGCCAAATAGAAGCCAGCTGGACAACACTGTAGGCTTGGAAAAGTGGCTATAAAGTTACCTAAAATAAAGAGATGTTTTATTAAATAAAACAGGGTTTATCCCTATGAAAATGTGTGTACTTAAAACTTGGGATTATTCCCACGTGTTTAATATTATGAAAATGTGGTATTCTACTTTGATAAAATATTTCCTAACTACGGTCCTGATGTAATTTCCGCTACCAAAAGGATAAATACGAATACCGCCGAAACTGGTCACGGCCGCACGTTCCCGGGTAATTAGGGGACGGGGGTTGCGACAGCTTCGCCGTCGGATCAACAAAGTTACAAATGACTTGGTCCTCACCGGCTATTTATAGACATGCTTGATCTGTTGGGACGGACCAATCACTTCTATATGGATGAGGGTTACATCCGTGCGGACCAGGTTCATCCGTGCGGATGTCTCTCATCTGTACGAACCTATCTAAAACATACAAAACACAAATCTAACAATTATAAGCTCGATTACATATGACATGACACGATGATGTAGGTAGCAGACATTATGTATCAACAATTACATCCTGTAGAAACAGTAGTGGATGAGTCAAACAATTACAAATCGAACAAGAAGATAGATGTAGATATAGAAGAAATTCATTTATCATCACAAATACCAATTTTAGAGACTAAATGGATCTAAAATCACCATAACATCACTCTCGATTCATTACGTCGTGTAGAGACGATAGTGGATGAGCCAAAAAATTACAAATCGAATAAGAAGATAGATGTAGATGTAGAAGAAATTCATTTATTATCACAAATTCTTCATACACACAAATACATACATGCATACATCGTTTAAGCTCATGGCCAACCCTAGGTGAGCTCCCCTAGGGTTGGTGACTCACACCAAAGACTCACCTACAAATGTGACCTAATTTTCCTATTTATAGTGGTCCAAGAAGTCTTGAAGTCAAAGCATGAAACTTTGCTAACTTTTATGTGTAACCTCAAATTACACCTAGGTTGCACCTGCAAACGCCTTTACAACTATTATTGATTTACATAGTGAAAGTCACAAGCCAACATCAACATCTATTTAACTGAGTTAGGGTTACATTACTAGACAAGATCATGTAATTTAGGAAATCTGCCTAATTCTCCGTTAAATTGAAAACTAGGGTCGACTGCCCTTTGAGAAGCCTCCACACCAATAATCTCCCATTTAGAGGCTTTGACAAACTTTAAATTGCTCTATCTTTCTTGAATTTTAGAACTTTCCATCTTCATAAATTGGAGTCCCCTTCTCATCATTATTTAAAAAGGTCAGATAAAGCTACACCGAGCTCCAACTTTCGAGTGTCATAACATTTATCATTATGTGTGTCGATGACTTTGTCTAAACTAAATCATTCCCAAGTGACCCCATCTCCGCTTTCCTATTGAGGTCCCACTAAGACATATTTTCCACATTGATCGTTTCTAAGTTCTAACCATATTTTTTGTTCGTTGTACTAGATTTCCTTACACATTGAACATTACTAGATCTCTTAACCCCTTAAATTTTTTAGATCCCTTAATCCTCTTATCTTTTTTTAGATTTCCCTTCATTCTGATCGTTACTGGATCCATTGACCTTGTAAGTTATGCCGGATGGATATGAGATAATTTTAGTCTATGTGCTCCCACCTATTAGATATATCTTATGATCTTCTATCTTTCACTAAGCTTCTGATCACAACTGATGTTGATGCAAGACTTGTGACTATACCTATGAAATTCTATGTTAGTTTTCATTGTGTGTGAGAAACTAATATAGAAAGCGAATTTAAATGGTAAGCAAATTTGATTAAATTCACTTACTCAATTAAAAGAAAATTTAGTCGGGTTTTAATGATAAATTCACTTAGAATAAACTAGAGGCGGGACTTACATGTAACTATAAATAGTCCTAGATAGGTTCATTTGTAGTTATGAAGTACTGAGAATTCTGAGTTTATGTTTTACATATATATTCTGAGTTTGAGTGTTTAGTTGGTCCGAGTTTGTTAGTCTTTATATGTATTCCGAATTTGTGTGTTTATGTAATGTGGGCCTAACCCAGTATGCACGTAACTGTGTAATATAAGCAGTTTTACATTAGGATTTTAGGTAAGACACTTGAGAGAGAGCAGTTAGTGAGTTTGTGAGAGAAAACATAGAGTATTGGCTGTGAGTTCTTGTGATCTTGAGTGATTGTAAACCTTGTGTTTGATAATAATAATAATAATAATAATAATAATAATAATAATAATAATAATAATAATAATAATAATAATAATAGAAGTTCAATTTAAAGTATTTTGTATGTTCTTCATCTTATTACTTGTTTATGTTCGTGTGATTTATCAAGGGATTCCACAACCTCGATTGAATAGTCAATCTCGTATCGATCCACGTGTGATAGGGACCAACATTAAGTTTGAGAAATGTGAGTCTCCAACCTTAAGGGAGCTCACCAAGGATTTAGACATGGTGCTTAATTGATAGATGTATACTCTTTCGATATGTAATATGTGATGATTATCAATACAATTTGTTTCTATATCTTTCTATCTTGTTCCATTTTTTGTGTGTTTGACTGACACGATCCTATCTCTACATGTTTAATGGACCGGGAGTGATGTTCTCGTGAGTTGTATCGATCCGATGGACTTCAACAAAATAGTTAAATAATAAGACTTGATTAACATGATAAAATGCATTCTCAAGATTTAAAACATACTTAATTATTTATAAAACTATGTTATTTTGATAAATTATTTATACACATATCATGTTGATATATTAACTTATTTAAGATAATAAGTTAAATGTGTTACGAGTGTCAACTGGTTGAACATGTTTAGGCACGTTATTAGTCATGTCTTAAACGGGTTGAGACATGTTCTTTGACTAGATGCTTTCAACAGATGGAAACTATGAATATATGATTCAGATGTGTCACACCCTCAAAATCCACACGCGGAATACTACCGCGAGGCATGTGACTGACTAGGATTTAGCCACTAGTCATGTTGAACTATCTACGTATGTTATAAGTTATCCAACTGACACGAATGGTGTTCTAGTTTTTGATTGTCCAAAAACACAGTCTACTTTAACAGCGAAAGTATAAAGAAAGCTCATCATAGTTTTAAAACCACAAGTTGGCGAGTCCACGAGGTCACAGTTTTCCAGTTTTATTTCCAAAAACTTTTGTTGTTTAATTACTCATTTATGTCATACCATGGGGAGCTACCCCATATGTAAGCTACTAAACTATGCAGTAACGAAACTAGCGCACTTGTTGTATTGTTGTGCCCCGTTTGTCAATGTCTATCATCATCGACGGTTGCCGAGGCCTATTAGTTCATGCCCGTCCTCAAAAGGCCCGGTGTGAGGTTAGTGAAACCTAGATAGCGCTACCAACTAATATCCCGTTCGCCAGGCCAGGCGATTAATCGGTATAGTAAGTGGGGACTTCCATGATAGAGTTTCGTTTAGTACACTTGTTGCACCTAATATAAATAGTAATTAATTTAATGTCCCACACAAGGGGAAAAATGTTACCCGTATCCCACACAAGGAGATAGTAAGCAATCCCAAAGTAGGGAAAGTGTTGTTTGTACCGTTCAACGTATTCCAAACCAGGAATAGTAAGCAATCCTAAACCAGGGAGAGTGTTTTTCGTTTCGTTTCCCAACCACAAGGAATGCATGCTTTAAGTAAAAAGTTGTGAACTTACATTTGCTTTGCTTTATGTCGATCAACCATACCCGAGGGGTTTGGAGATAGCCACCGTGGGACATCGGCTGATGTCACACCCCCAAAATCCACCTGCGGATAACACCCGCTTCGGGGGCGTGACTGACCAGGATCCAGCCACCAGTATACTGAATAATTAAGTTGATAACAAAAGTAATACTTACTAACCACAAGATTAGCAAATATCAAGTTCAGAGTTTAAGGTTTTAAGTTCAAACAGTTAATAAGTAGCGGAAGCATAAGAAAAGCAGTTTAAACAAAGTTCATAGTTCAAAATAAGGTAACACCCAACACAAGGGTGAACAGACACTACACGTTCCCAAGCTGCAAGCTCCTTCGTCACTGGTTACCTGCAAAGCATGCAGTAAGGGGTCAACAATAATGCTGAGTGAGTTCACTAGTTATCCAGTTTTAATTACCAAAAACTTGTTCCACCGGTTAATTTATCCGTTTATACATGCCATGGGGAGCTACCCCAAAAGTTAGCGACTAAACTGTTTTTCCAATACCGAACACTAAGTAACCGTTGCGTATCCGCAGGATGCCCCGATGTCAATGTTCTATCATCATTGACGGATATCTGAGTACATTAGTTCACGACCGATCCCAAACCAGGGCACGGTGTGAGGCTGGTAAACACCTAAATAGCGCTATCAACTAATAACCCGTTCGCCTGACCCCGGCGACTAATCGGTATTTGTAGTAGGGACTTGAGTGATAGAGTTTCGTTTAGTGCCGTTAGTTGCAATCCGTATAAACAGTAATTAACCAAAAGGTTTCCAAATACCAGGGAAGGAAAAGAAAGTTTTGTTCCCAATAACTAGGAAATGTATGTAAATGGTATCCCCTTTTACCAGGGGATAGGGTTGTTCTAGTCTCGTGTCCCAAACCACCGGGACGCATGCTTTTAAGTTGTGAACTCACCTTGGGTTGCTCGGTAGATTTAGGTTACTTGGTCAAACACGCTGGTCACCACGTCCTAACATGGTTACCGGTATAGGTCAGGTTCGGTGTACAAGCATTCACATAAGACACATACTGGCACGTAACATACATTCAAATAAGCAGTCATGGGGTTATTGGGCCGGCCCTAACAGTAACACAGTCAAACAGCATCACATAGTCCATTTAACAGATAGCCCATGGTACACATAATGGCCCAACAACCAAAATGGACAGCCCACTCGCAACCAGCTGGTCTCGAGTCGCAACCAGGATGTTTCGGCTTGTCACGTTATGGTTGCGAGTCGCAACTGTGGTCTCGAGTTGTCACGTTTTGGTTGCGAGTCGCAACCGTCGTAGTCTCGAGTCGCAATCGTGTGGTTTCGACTTGTCATGCTATGGTTGCGAGTCGCAACTGCGTGGTCTCGAGTTGGAATGCTGTGGTTGCGAGTCGTAATATGTCCCTTTCATGTACACGTGATGATGCAGATATGACAGTCCAAATTGTACCAAGAATTCAGGCCCAGATTAGGAAACAACCAATAATATTTCACTAACACTTTTCCTAATCTGCTCATATACAACAATAGATCAAACATTACCATTTTAAAATCTTCAAACTATCTTCAACAAGTTCATCAAGTTCATAGTTTTTCTAGGGTTTTCATGTTATTCATAACCATGCATTTTGAACCAAAAATCATATATTTCAAACAAGATCATCATGAAAGAACAAGAAACACACATGTTTGTAGCCGAGATCTCATATTTAACAACATCATTTTTGCAAGAAACTTTAAAGCATAGTGTAGTTGGCTATGAACACTTGTAAACTACCATTATCAAGTCATTTTAAACATGTTATCATATATTTCTAATCTTTACAAAACAACCTAATGATCATGCATAAAACTACTAACCAAACATTTTTCTAGTTCATATACATATCATTCAAGCAAGAATACAAGGCATCCATTACACATAAATCTGTACACAAACTAGGACACTAACCGGGTAGAGAAGAAGGAGCCGTAAACAAGGAAAAGAACCGAGAAGATGGAGTGTCCGAGTTAGTGGTGATGAACTTGTCCGAGTTCTCTTGTCCGAGATCCAAGCTTGAACCGAAAGAGGAAGAAGAGAATGGTTGTTGTTGAAGGTTTACTAGTGAGAGAGAGAATAGGAGAAGTGTGGATGTGTGGTGTAACAAATGAGGGAAAGTGAGGAGAAGGTTGGGGATTTATACAAGGGGGGTTTTCGGGTTGGGCTTGGGGTTTCAGCCCAAACCGGTTACGGCCCAAAGGCCCACTCGCAACCGCCCGGTTGCGAGTCATGGTCTCGACTCACGTACATTTATATATAATACGTACATTCAACACACATTAAGCAAATAAAGATCACGTTTCCATTTAATAATATTTATATACACAAAATATTACAAGGTGTTCGTTCGGAAAAACCTAGAGTGTCACATTATCCCCAAGTTTTAAGAACTTTCGTCCCGAAAGTTGGAGCAGCCACTGCCAAGCTAGCGTGTTTTAACGGGGTGTCACATCATCCCCCCGTTAGTTTGGAATTTCGTCCCGAAATTCGGTTGTAGCTTCGGTGCTGGGGTTTTCGTTTGGGAACAGCTGGGGATACTTGGACTTCATCTGGTCTTCCCGCTCCCAGGTAAACTCTGGGCCGCGTCGTGAGTTCCAACGAACTCGCACAAGGGGTATTTGGCTACGTTTGAGGGTTTTGATCTCTCGATCCGTGATCTCAATCGGTTCCTCAGTAAAGTGTAGCTGTTCATCAATCGTCAGTTCCTTAAAAGGAATTACAAGTGTTTCATCCGACAAACACTTCTTCAGGTTAGATACGTGAAAAACGTTGTGCACTGCACTCAGCTCTGCAGGCAGGTTCAATCTATAAGCTACCTTACCGATTTTCTCGGTAATTTCGAATGGTCCAACATACCGTGGATTCAGCTTGCCCCGTTTACCGAAACGGACCACACCCTTCCAGGGTGAGACTTTAAGTAGAACCCGGTCCCCGACCTGGAATTCTAACGATTTTCTACGCTTGTCAGCGTAGCTTTTCTGACGGTCACGAGCTGCCGCCATGCGTTGCCTGATTTGGGAAATCTTTTCTGTTGTATCTACCACTAGTTCTGGGCCTGTGAGTTGACTGTCACCTACTTCCGCCCAGCAAAGAGGTGATCGGCATTTACGACCGTACAGTGCCTCAAAAGGTGCCGCCTGAATGCTAGTGTGGTAGCTGTTGTTGTAGGAGAATTCCACCAGCGGTAGATGTTTCTCCCAGTTCTTGCCAAAATCGATCACACATGCTCTAAGCATGTCTTCCAGGGTTTGGATGGTGCGTTCAGACTGCCCATCCGTTTGCGGGTGATAAGCGGTGCTCATGTCCAAACGTGAGCCAAAGGATTTGTGCATAGCTTGCCACAACTCGGAAGTAAAACGAGCGTCTCGGTCGGAAATAATAGAAGTTGGCACCCCGTGTCTGGAGACTACTTCCTTTAAATAGATTTCTGCTAAGGTAGAAAAAACTTGTCTGTTTCCTTAATAGCCAGAAAGTGCGCGGACTTGGTCAATCGATCTACGATTACCCAAATAGTATCGTTTCCGCGTTGAGACCTAGGTAGCCCTGTAACAAAATCCATGGAAATCTGCTCCCATTTCCATTTCGGGATTTCTGGTTGTTGGAGTAGGCCTGCTGGCTTCTGGTATTCTGTCTTGACTCTGGCGCAAGTCAAACATTTGCTGACATAGGCTGCTATGTGGGCTTTCATGCCAGGCCACCAGTAAGTGGTTCTTAAGTCGTGGTACATCTTATCTGAACCAGGATGTACTGAGTAACGGGACTTATGGGCTTCGTCCATCACAAGCTCTCGTAGATCTCCGTAAAGTGGGACCCAAATGCGCCCTGCCACATAGTAGGCGCCGTCTTCTTTCTGTTCTAGTTGTTGCCTCGATCCTCGCAGGGACTCAGCCCTGATGTTTTCCGGTTTCAGAGCTTCAATCTGAGCATTTCGAATCTGGGTAGGGAGACTAGACTGGATGGTAAGTTGTAACGCTCGCACGCGCTTTGGTATAGTGTCTTTTCGACTGAGGGCGTCTGCCACAACATTGGCCTTGCCCGGATGATACTTGATGGCGCATTCATAGTCATTCAAAAGTTCGACCCATCGACGTTGGCGCATGTTTAATTCCTTCTGCTTAAAGATATGCTCGAGACTCTTGTGATCGGTTTAAATGGTGCACTTGGTACCGTACAGGTAATGTCTCCATATCTTAAGCGCAAATATCACTGCTCCCAGTTCCAAATCATGCGTTGTGTAGTTCCTTTCGTGTGTCTTGAGTTGTCGGGATGCATAGGCAATAACTTTCTCGCGTTGCATCAACACGCAACCGAGCCCATGAATAGATGCATCGCAATACACCACAAAGTCGTCCGTTCCTTCAGGTAACGAGAGAATAGGAGCACTGCAGAGGTTATCCTTTAGTTTCTGAAACGCGGTTTCCTGAGCTTCACCCCACTTATAAACCATACCCTTCTGAGTAAGAGCCGTGAGAGGCTGAGCGATCTTTGAAAATCCCATGATAAATCTTCGATAGTATCCCGCCAGTCCCAAGAATTGGCGGACTTCCGTCGGAGTCTTAGGGGTAGGCCAATTCTTTATAGAGTCGATCTTTGCAGGGTCGACGTGGATTCCGTCCTTGTTAACCACGTGCCCAAGGAAATGGACTTCTCGAAGCCAGAAGTCGCATTTCGAGAACTTGGCATACAGTTGCTCATTGCGAAGGAGTTCGAGGATAAGGCGTAGATGCTGTTCATGCTCTTCCTGACTTTTCGAGTAGATCAGGATGTCGTCTATAAACACGATCACGAATTTGTCGAGGTAGGGTTTGCACACTCGGTTCATGAGATCCATGAATACCGCAGGCGCGTTGGTCATTCCAAAGGGCATAACGAGGAATTCATAATGACCATAACGAGTTCTGAATGCAGTTTTGGAGATGTCTTCATTACGGACCCTTAACTGATGGTAGCCTGATCGCAGGTCAATCTTAGAATAGTAGCTCGATCCTTGCAATTGATCGAATAGGTCGTCGATTCGAGGGAGAGGGTAACGATTCTTGATGGTAACCTTGTTCAACTCACGATAGTCAATGCACATTCGGAACGTGCCATCCTTCTTCTTAACAAAGAGTACCGGTGCTCCCCAGGGCGATGAACTAGGGCGGATAAATCCTTTATCCAATAGTTCTTGTAGTTGCGTCGAGAGTTCCTTCAATTCTGCGGGGGCTAGTCGATAAGGCGCACGAGCTATTGGCGCTGCTCCGGGAGCTAGTTCGATTTGGAATTCGACCTGACGGTGGGGAGGGAGTCCAGGTAATTCCTCAGGAAATACCTCGGGGTAGTCACGCACTACTGGAAAGTCTTCAATCCTCTTTCCCATTTCCTGCGTGTTGGTAACAAGTGCTAAGATAGCGGTGTGCCCTTTTCGTAAACACTTCTGGGCTTTCCAGAACGAGATAACGCCGGAGATTTCTCCACCTTTGCCACCTTGTACAATGAGGGGTTTGCCAGAACGGCGAGGAATACGAACTGCTTTCTCTTGACAGAGGATCTCAGCGCGATGCTTGGATAACCAATCCATACCAATAACGACGTCGAAGCTTCCAAGAGTAACAGGGAAAAGGTCGATACTAAATGTCTGACCGGACAACTCTAGTTTGCAGCCTTTGACAACATGTGAGGCCTCTATGTTTCTACCATTAGCTAACTCGACGATATGAGGAGAACTTAGTAACGAAAGCGGACGCTTAAGCTTCTTACTAATACGTAGGGATACATAACTAGCATCGGCACCGGAATCAAATAACACAGAAACATAACGATCATCGAGTAGGAACTTACCCGTCACGACATTGGGGTCATTCCTTGCTTCACCAGCTCCAATCACAAAAGCCCTTCCTCTCGCACCATTCCCAGCATTGTTGTTTTGATTGTTGTTCCTAGCTCCCTGATTATTGTTGCGGTTCTGATTCAGTTCAGGGCAATCCTTCTTAAAGTGCCCTGTTGCCCCACATTTAAAACATGCTCGGTCGTTTCCTTGCTGCTGTTGCTGTTGAGGTTGTTGCTGATTCTGTCTTGTTGGGAACTGGCTTCTACAATCCTTGGCTTCGTGCCCCATTTTGTGGCATCGCTGACACTGGCCCTTATTACATGCCCCATTATGGTGCCTGTTACACTTGTTGCACTTAGGGTAGCTTCCCCGGTAGCCACCCTGTTGCTGAGTGCCTTTGTTGTTTTCAGTTTTCCTTTGCTGTGCTGGGGCCTGAGTGGGGTTAGCATCCTTGCTTTGATTTCCTTCCCACTTACGCTTGTTGTCACTAGAAGTTCCGACAGTAGCACTGATCCTTTTGGGCAACCGGCCCTCTTCTACGGCCTGATCAGTAAGTTTGTGAGCAAGTCGAACGATCGGCTGAATGGTAGTGTGGTTGGCTGAAGTTACATGGCTTCGAATTTCTGGAGCCAAACCCTTGATGTACAGTTCGATTCTTCGATACATTGGTCGAGACATGTTTGGGCAAAGAGCAGCATAGTCATTAGACAGCTTGGTGTAAGTTTCAATCTCTGACCCAACCATCTTGAGCTCATAGTACTCGTTCTCAAGCTTGTGGATGTCATCCCGGTGACAGTATTCATCCTTAATCATATCCTTGAAATCCTCCCACGCAGTAGCATTAGCAGTTTCCAATCCAAACATCTGAATCTGCGCCTTCCACCAAGAAAGCGCGCTTCCTTCAAGCGTAGCAGTAGCAAATTTCACCCAATTTGCTGGGGGACACTCACAGACAGCAAAGACAGCTTCAATTTTCTCAATCCAATGCAGAAGACCTATGGCACCCTCAGTGCCGTTGAAAGGGAGAGGCTTGCAATCCATGAAAGTTTTGAAAGTACACACTGGTGGTTGCGCAGGTGCATGCTGACCTGTTCGTGAGAAGCGATGCGTATAGGTTTAGAGGCGAAAAGTCGATGTGGCGGTAGGATCTATACATCCTAAAACAACGAGTTTACCTATAGGGTGAGCTGCGAAAGCTGCAGCCACAGTGTTAAGCAGGTTAGTGAACTGAGCCTGAGTCATGTTGATGTTTCCCCTTCCGCGTCCACTCATTGTCTTCATAACCAGAAAACACAATATGAGTGTGATGTCGTAGTGTAGCCAGAATGAGATAGAAGAGAGAGGTGTATCTATCTAGTTTAGGCACACTAGTGCGTATAGCATAACAGGAAACATAAAGTAAACAAGTAAACACGGGTCCGAGCTATGAGGTCAAATGTGTCGAGCCTTGCACTTGGAGTGTAGTGTCGTCGCGAGTCACGGGTTATAGTCTGGTTTTCTCCAAAAAGATTTTCCCCCTTTTTTTTTTAAACCAAGTTCACTATAACCAATGGCTCTGATACCAATCTGTCACACCCCCAAAATCCACCTGCGGATAACACCCGCTTCGGGGGCGTGACTGACCAGGATCCAGCCACCAGTATACTGAATAATTAAGTTGATAACAAAAGTAATACTTACTAACCACAAGATTAGCAAATATCAAGTTCAGAGTTTAAGGTTTTAAGTTCAAACAGTTAATAAGTAGCGGAAGCATAAGAAAAGCAGTTTAAACAAAGTTCATAGTTCAAAATAAGGTAACACCCAACACAAGGGTGAACAGACACTACACGTTCCCAAGCTGCAAGCTCCTTCGTCACTGGTTACCTGCAAAGCATGCAGTAAGGGGTCAACAATAATGCTGAGTGAGTTCACTAGTTATCCAGTTTTAATTACCAAAAACTTGTTCCACCGGTTAATTTATCCGTTTATACATGCCATGGGGAGCTACCCCAAAAGTTAGCGACTAAACTGTTTTTCCAATACCGAACACTAAGTAACCGTTGCGTATCCGCAGGATGCCCCGATGTCAATGTTCTATCATCATTGACGGATATCTGAGTACATTAGTTCACGACCGATCCCAAACCAGGGCACGGTGTGAGGCTGGTAAACACCTAAATAGCGCTATCAACTAATAACCCGTTCGCCTGACCCCGGCGACTAATCGGTATTTGTAGTAGGGACTTGAGTGATAGAGTTTCGTTTAGTGCCGTTAGTTGCAATCCGTATAAACAGTAATTAACCAAAAGGTTTCCAAATACCAGGGAAGGAAAAGAAAGTTTTGTTCCCAATAACTAGGAAATGTATGTAAATGGTATCCCCTTTTACCAGGGGATAGGGTTGTTCTAGTCTCGTGTCCCAAACCACCGGGACGCATGCTTTTAAGTTGTGAACTCACCTTGGGTTGCTCGGTAGATTTAGGTTACTTGGTCAAACACGCTGGTCACCACGTCCTAACATGGTTACCGGTATAGGTCAGGTTCGGTGTACAAGCATTCACATAAGACACATACTGGCACGTAACATACATTCAAATAAGCAGTCATGGGGTTATTGGGCCGGCCCTAACAGTAACACAGTCAAACAGCATCACATAGTCCATTTAACAGATAGCCCATGGTACACATAATGGCCCAACAACCAAAATGGACAGCCCACTCGCAACCAGCTGGTCTCGAGTCGCAACCAGGATGTTTCGGCTTGTCACGTTATGGTTGCGAGTCGCAACTGTGGTCTCGAGTTGTCACGTTTTGGTTGCGAGTCGCAACCGTCGTAGTCTCGAGTCGCAATCGTGTGGTTTCGACTTGTCATGCTATGGTTGCGAGTCGCAACTGCGTGGTCTCGAGTTGGAATGCTGTGGTTGCGAGTCGTAATATGTCCCTTTCATGTACACGTGATGATGCAGATATGACAGTCCAAATTGTACCAAGAATTCAGGCCCAGATTAGGAAACAACCAATAATATTTCACTAACACTTTTCCTAATCTGCTCACATACAACAATAGATCAAACATTACCATTTTAAAATCTTCAAACTATCTTCAACAAGTTCATCAAGTTCATAGTTTTTCTAGGGTTTTCATGTTATTCATAACCATGCATTTTGAACCAAAAATCATATATTTCAAACAAGATCATCATGAAAGAACAAGAAACACACATGTTTGTAGCCGAGATCTCATATTTAACAACATCATTTTTGCAAGAAACTTTAAAGCATAGTGTAGTTGGCTATGAACACTTGTAAACTACCATTATCAAGTCATTTTAAACATGTTATCATATATTTCCAATCTTTACAAAACAACCTAATGATCATGCATAAAACTACTAACCAAACATTTTTCTAGTTCATATACATATCATTCAAGCAAGAATACAAGGCATCCATTACACATAAATCTGTACACAAACTAGGACACTAACCGGGTAGAGAAGAAGGAGCCGTAAACAAGGAAAAGAACCGAGAAGATGGAGTGTCCGAGTTAGTGGTGATGAACTTGTCCGAGTTCTCTTGTCCGAGATCCAAGCTTGAACCGAAAGAGGAAGAAGAGAATGGTTGTTGTTGAAGGTTTACTAGTGAGAGAGAGAATAGGAGAAGTGTGGATGTGTGGTGTAACAAATGAGGGAAAGTGAGGAGAAGGTTGGGGATTTATACAAGGGGGGGGGGTTTTCGGGTTGGGCTTGGGGTTTCAGCCCAAACCGGTTACGGCCCAAAGGCCCACTCGCAACCGCCCGGTTGCGAGTCATGGTCTCGACTCACGTACATTTATATATAATACGTACATTCAACACACATTAAGCAAATAAAGATCACGTTTCCATTTAATAATATTTATATACACAAAATATTACAAGGTGTTCGTTCGGAAAAACCTAGAGTGTCACAGCTGAGCACCACCGCCGCTGTCACCGTATCGTCGTTCCTTGACGACCGGAGCTGAATCTTCTTCGTATACATCCACCACCACCACCGTTGCGCATGTCGGACATCGGAGAAGAGGGAAACGGGTTGCCGTGAAACGCCGCCGTCGCTACTGGCCTTCCTTTCTTTCGTCGACGCTGGTCTCTCTCTGTCGTCTTCTCTCTCTCATCTGCTCTCTCTCTCTCTCAGTGTTTCTTTTCTAAAACCATTGAGGTGTGTGTGTTACGGGGACTGATGTGCTGAATGCGGTCTGTAAAAAAACTAAACCTAATCTAGACACTCTAGTTTTAAATTTATAAACTAAGACTCTCTAAATGCTAGACCACTGACAAGCAAGTGTACCTGTCGTACGTAGTAAAGCCTAATGAAGTCCAAGTATCGAACCCACGAGACACTAGCGACGCTAAACTAGACTCTGACTCAACTTTAATTACTTAATTGGTTTGTTTGGATTTTGAGGTTTTAACTAATTCTACGAAAGCGAGTAAATAAGATAATAGAGAAAGCAAGCAAGATATTGAAGTGACAGGAAGCAAACAATAATGAGAAAGAACTACCCAGGCTTCGAATCCCTAGAATCATGCAATGCTACTCTGACAGTGACAATGGTTAAATATCCTACTCCCTCGATTAACCCCCCGCTAGAGATGTATCAAACGAAAGATAAAGACGAAATGTGAAGTGCTAGAACAAACTGGCTCGACCTATCGATACCAAATCCTACGAGAATCAAGCAATGAAAGTAACTCTACCCCCAAAACTCTCAAAACGCAAAGCAAACCAAACCTTGAAGATTGAAATCCTAGGAAACCTTAACCACGATGTAATAAACGAGCCCGAGTTATCGGTCACCCAATCTACCCACCAATGATTAGCTAATAACCTAGCTTACCTTAATCGTCTTTCGAGTCACAAGATGAGGATGCAAGTTTTAGTATATTGATTTCAATTATTAATCGAATTGGTCAATGTCTCAACTCAATATTCAAACCGAAAACCCTAAGATCAATGATTCAAATTAAACTCTAAGTCTAGGGGATATTTCTATGTGCCTAAACCGCTGAATTCATCAACCAATAATCAATCAAAACACACCAACATGCAATATCAAGATCAATCACAAGGCAAAGTTATGTAAATCACATCAAATAACCATAATCATGTCAAAATCGCATTACAATCATCAAGTTCATCTAAACCCAGGTAGTATAAAAGATTAGCCAAGAATCATATTCGCTAAAAGGAAACAAGCTTCATACCATAAACAAATCATATTTAGTAGTTTGTAAAACACAAAGTCTAACAAAACCAAAAAATAATAAATTACAAATCAAACCCGAATCTTGAATAGCGGCTTAAAAGCTTGAACCAATTCTTTTTTTCCTTTCTTCTTCTGGATCGAACTCTCCCTCGCAGCCGCCAAATATGCTTCTCTTCAAAGACAGCGGTCAACTGCCTTACTGTCGTCAACTGTTCTCTTTTGTATACAGCCGTCACTCCTAATGTTCCTCCTAAGCAACCTTTCTGATTGTGTGTATAACGAAATCTAAGTGGGAGAGACCTGGTGATGATGGGAGACTAGGGATCAAGTGACTCAAGTTCAATTCCTGCCCCTAGCATTTAGTTTCTGCGGCACCTGGTGATGATGGGAGACTAGGCGAGTAGGCGGCGATCGCTAGTTCGATCCTTGAACTGAGCGGGTTTTACCTCACCGCACTGTCGTGCCTTCAGGCGAGTGTTCACGGGCTTCGGCCCTAGGTGGGGGTTTTCCCCGGTTCGGAAGGCGGGTGTATCCCGATGTGGTGAATTTCGCCAGTAACCCATTTGGAGGATTCGTTGGCCGTTCAAAAAAAAAAGTGGGCCTGGCCCCCTCCTAGCCGTAGCCCAATCCTTTTCTCTTCTTTTTGTCGCCTCGAAAATAATCTTTCTCCAAATATATCTATGGCTGCCTTTATGATGCCCAATTAATCTAGTAGAGATGGCCCATCAACAAATAATAATGGATCAACTTGTTTGTGTGTGGCTCGGTCAACAATGAACTAAATGGTCAACATATAATTCACGAAAATCTGCATCTTTTTATTTTGCTTTTGTAATAACCAAAGAAAATTAATTATAACTTTTATTTTGTACACTGTGGCCCTTAATAGATAACATAGAGATAGCAGCCTCGGTCCTTTCGAGAAAGTTAGCGTCAATTATAATTCAGTGCCGCACTCTGCCTAACTGGCTAGTTATTTCCATATTACTCATTTTTGCTCCAATTGCACCAAGGACCTGGCAAAACACCAAATAATGTAATATAATACTAAAAACCAAATAAAACAAATAAAAACTATACAAAAATTATACATTTTACACGGGATAAATATGTATATTTTACCATACATCAGGGACAAAGGAGGAAGAGAAGAGGTTTCACAAGGATTTTAGGTGCGGTCGGTTGGAAAACGGCGCCGAAATCTCACCTCTGGTGACCAGAGATTAGATAGGAAAGGTAGTAGAGGGATGCGGCTGTTGTGTAAATGCAGGGTTTCAAATTAAAAAAAAAATGAAGGTTAATGAGGAGAAGATGTTTAAATAGGTAGGGTTTAGGGTGTAGGGGAGTTGGGTTGGGCCTGGCCCACAAGTGTGAACCCGTAAATTTTGTGTTTCACATAAACGGTTAATCTAAGGGTTATTGGACTTTATCACCCCCAACTATCGGCCTTTGGCCGTTGCCACCCACAACTAACACTTTGACGCCCGGCACCTCTAACTTGACTTTTAGTTTGTGTTGGCACCACTCTCTTAACTCTTTACTAACTGAGTTAGTTTCTGATCCTACGTGGCACAATCTTGATTAGGTGAACAGGATTACTTGGCACAATCTTGATTATGTGGAATGACCACACCAACAACAACAACTACCCCACATAAACGTGGGTTCTGGTCGTTTCTCTACTTACAAAAACACTCAAACTCCTCATCTATCAACTGCAAAACTTTCAGAGACATTTCATCAAACAGCATGCGTGCATCGGTCACTTCATCTTTCGCTAACGTCCATTTATCTCAACCTGCAAATAATATTATTGTGGTTGTAGAAAAGGAAGCCCATGTCACGCATCCTTCGATCGGAAAGTATCCAGATCCAGATCCGTCGGGTGCGACAGCCGGAACTTTTCCGGCGACTTCTTTGAACGTATCTCAACTGGTTTCGGCAACGCGAGGGAAAAGTCAAACCGTCAACCATCCGAACCAACGGTTAAGATTGCATCCAGGAACGAGCCAGGTGCGGTGGTTTATTTAGTGGTTTCATGATAACTTCATCGTCTTCGTCTTACTCTTCATCTTCTAACTGGGTCGGTTCGAATACAAGTGAAAGGAATGCAACCGGAAATTGTTATCCGCTGCCGGTTCCGGTGTACTGGAGACCACCGTGAGTGATGTTGCTCCGGTGATGAAGAGTACTTCTACGAGCATACTAGCATATTATCTGGTGATATTTTGATGTTAAAAACCATGTTGATTCAGTGGGAGATGATGATATGGTGGAATTTTGAAAGGGGAAATTGACGGTGGATAGCTAGGGTTTAGTTGTGACAAATGATATAAATGAGGAAAATGAAGTGGGGGCCGCTGGGGTATAACGTGGCACTATGTGACACCTGTGTCACTTCAATCATCAAACAAATACCGAACCAATGAAATATTGTATTTCAAACTTGGGAATTGTATAAATATATGTGTCGTTTGCACATATCAATTCTTGTTCGATTTCGAGCTCTAAATCGCTTTCTGGAAGGATATATGTGATCTGATGCGTAAATATAACCAGTTTAATGCAACAAACACTCCGGAACAGTGACATAGGCTTAAAATACCTTAAATAACCTTCACATAACTTAGAAATAAGTTTTGGAAGGTTTGGTGTGTCGAAATCAAGTTTATTCGCTCACAGGGACTATTTGCGTCAACTTGCAAAAGTCTGCCGTTTCGTAAGGCAACGTATAGTCTGAAATATGATCATAAGCTAAACATACCATAAATAACCTAAATATAGCTTAGAAATAAGCTTTGAATGGTTCGGTGTGCGAAAATATGCTTATTTGATCTTACAGGGACTAAAAGTGTCAAAACGGCATAAGTTTGCAATTACGCGCATATCTTACGTTCTGACTACATCTGGACGTCCAAAATTTTTGTACACACTAAAATATTTTTATTTTAGTGATCGGCATGCAAAAATACCGCTCGTCGCTTAATTTGGTTCGTTTTCGCGTCCGTTTGAGTTTCATCGTAATTTAACGAATAACGCGACCATACAACCAAACGAGCCGACATCCGAGAGTTTTCCGAGCATATTTTGAGTCCTCTAAACTATAATGACCTTGTAGAGCCTTGAAAATGGCTTAACGGGTGTCAAAAGTGCTTAACATGAGCTTAAAATCATTGCAGGGACTGAACTTGTAATTTCCCAAACTTTTGCTAAGCTGCAGGTAGTAGGCGGGCCGCGTAAGCCCTGACCCTACTCCTACGCGCCCCGGGTAAAAATGCCCAGCGACCAAAAATCAGTTTTTGCAAACTGTTGAAAGTTTATGGATTGTTCTTGCCATTTTCTTGGTGTGTTAATCAAGTTAACACCTCTCCAAGGCTTCTAACCTGCATCAAACACTTGTATGGCTAGGATTTCTTACTTCTTGGCCACACAAACAAGTGTCATGATCTTGTTCTTCATGCTCTACTGTAAATAGCATGGCCTTTCATACATTTTCCTCACCCTTGATTCTGATTTTCTCTAAGTTGAAGTAATTTGCTTCATACCTTAGATTATTAGATCAAGTTCTCCCTAGCAAGGACCCTTTGTAAGCTTCCTTCATTCTTTTATTGCTTTCCTAGCTTAAAAGTCAAACAGTGTTTGACTTTCAGTTTGACCAGTCAATGGTCAACGCAAAGTTCGGTTGAACTTTGCAGTGTGATTGTAATCACAATGGTTATAATCCTTAGCGATTATACCTACTGATTACCACGTTAACTAGGCGTAGTGACGAGTCAAAGTTTCGGTCAAAATGCGTTTTAGCACGCATTTTGCCACGGAACTACTTTTAGATATCAAAACACTTTGTTTTGATACCAAATCAGTTTTCTAAATAGGTTAAACATGTTTTGACATGTTTAACTAGTCACTATTAGTTTAGTGCTTATGTAGAGTCGTAAGTCAAGCGGCCTAAACCACCGCTTAGACTTTTGAACTCGACCCGTTTGGTCGATCATTAGGATCCGACCAAGCATGTTTAGAGAGGAAATGTAGTAGAGGGATGCGGCTGTTGTGTAATGCAGGGTTTCAAATTAAAAAAATGAAGGGTAATGAGGAGAAGATGTTTGAAAAGGTAGGGTTTAGGGTGTAAGGGAGTTGGGTTGGGCCTAGCCCACAAGTGTGAACCCGTGAATTTTTGCGTTTCACATAAACGGTTAATCTAACGGTCTCATATGTACGTTAGATTATATATTGCTTGCTTCGGGTTATCCCTTAAATCACACGTTCCTCGCGACGCGGTTAATATTATTTAAATAATAATCATAATACAGTACCCTTCTTTCGACGATCTTGGTTAACTGTACGAGTTGTCACAAGATGGAACTATGAAAATATGATTCGATGCTTTGACATCATTGAAGCTCATAAAGTATATCTTTTTCAGCCTCCGAGTGGTTAGCATTTAGCAATCTTCTTTTTTGATGGCTCTTTTTAGTTCCCTAAATAATTTTTTTATGTCTATGCTCAATAATTTGTACTTCAAAACATTTACATACTTAACTATTTCAATAAAAACAATCTTGTTTGTGATAGTTCCCCAACCAAGAATTCTCTCATTATTACATTCTTTAAAGATTACCCAACCACCCAAGTTTTCAACTTGGTTTGCTAAGCAGACTATTGTTTCTAGTCATGCACCTTGAGCCTCGAGAGTCTATACACTATATCTTAACATGCTACTTCTAGAATAGTTATTCACATAGGTTTAGTTAGTCATGCACCTTGAGCCTCGAGAGTCTATACACTATATCTTAACATTTTGAAAATTATAGGTAGAAACAGAATCGCAACAAAAACGATAGTAGCAAAAGCAATAACAGTAGTAGGAGCAACACTAATAGTATAATAAGTAGCAACAGCAACTTAATCAACAGTAACATTAGGAGAAGCAGTATCAATAGGAGTAGGAGGACAAGTAGGAACAATATTAGAACAACAGTAGCAACACCAGTACCACCACCAACAACAACAATAGTAATAGTAACAGTGGTAACAACAACAACAACAACAACAACAGTAACGGTAATAGTGGTAACAACAACAACGTACAACAACAACAATACCATCAACAACAGCAGCAACAACAATAACTCACCTATCGGGTTGTCCAAATCGCTCGCTTCTTGTCACTCGGTTGATGCTCACTCATATAATACATATTAGATATTTGGCTCGGTTCGACTCGAATATATATTAATATATATATATATATATATATATATATATATATATATATATATATATATATATATATATATATATATATATATAGGGTAAGGATAGTGTAAAAAGGGCCTAAAGTGTGAGAAGTGTGAGAAGTGTATTATAACACTGTATATAATACTATATAACACCATATAAACACCGTGTAACAATATGTAACACCATATAATACCATATAACACTATGTAACACTATATATCATTATATAACAAATATAACACTATACATCTATCATAGACATGCTATCAGACAACTTATAGTGTTATATTTGTTATATAATGATATATAGTGTTACATAGTGTTATATGGTATTATATGGTGTTACATATTGTTATACGGCGTTTATATGGTGTTATATAGTATTATATATAGTGTTATAATACACTTCTTACACTTCTCACACTTTGAGCACTTTTTACAGGATCCTCTACCTATATATATATATATATATATATATATATGTGTGTGTGTGTGTGTGTGTGTGTGTGTAAGTGTGTGTGTGTGCGCACACACACACGCACGCATGTGTCCAAATGCAAGGAAAGCGATGGAAAGTTGCGCTATCTAAGTACAACCGATAAGACACTTCGATACATATATCGTAACCACCAACAATTCGGGTCCGCACGAAAACAATGAGATTATAAACAATTTACTCGGCAATACACTACTTTTGCTAGAGGTAACATTGAAGCTAGTGCTACTATAAATAAATTATTACTCATGTTATTACTAATTCTTTTATGTAACTTGGAACCTTGCAAAAATCGAAACAAATGGAAAACGAGTAGTATACACACACAAATATAAAGTGTATTTATTGTTTTACATATACCACTCTATCGGACTTTGACCCACTATATACAAATATGCAATTATATTTACACATATTTTACCCAAATCAGCCCTATAAAAAATAACACTAAAGCAGAAAGTAACACCCAAAGCCGCTAAACGACGGTCTGTCAGCCGGACAATTTCCCATCGCTTCATTGTCTATCTACCACTCTCACCCTATGTCGATTATCTCTCGCTCATACCATTATCGTTCTCTACAGTCTGCTCATTGCCGCATCCACCACAACCTGAGCGTCATCATCTGTCACAGCAATGTCATTCATCAAAACTATTACTATATAAAATTGGTTGCCTTTAAGATATAAAAACTTGAGACCCAAATTTTATGTCACTCTCTCTGCAAATTAAAACCTAATGACACATTAGACAATATAGTGATGCAGCGTGTGAAACGAAAAAAATGAAGATTACACGTTGATTCTGCGAATACCCGTGTAGCTCTTCCCCAACCCCCAAATTGTAACCCCAAAGGCCACGGAATTTGAAGTGAAAAAACAGTTTTCTCAAAATTCAATTCTGATCTTCTCATTAGCTTTAGCAACATATAAATAAAGACTGAAATTCGAAACGGGCCTAAAAAAGATAACGGGCCAAACACACGGCCTAAAACAAAAAGCCCAAAATAGTTCAAAAAACATAAAAATGCAAATAAGTAATAGAAATAAGCGTTCTTTTGGCCCGGACGATGACCCAAACCGCCGTAGGCCGTTTGCAGCAAGATGGAGCTCGTTCTCGCCTTCGAATCGCCTGGTCGCACGTCCCAAACGGACCCCCGTAGCCCAAGTTAGGGCCATTTTAGTGAAGGCCCTTTTCTTACGCGGTCTTGGGCCTCCAAGTACAAAATAGCCCGTTCCTCCACACTTGGGCCCACATCATTCCCCCCTGGATAGACAAAATTCGCCCTCGAATTACCAACAGTTTCATCATCAGAAGACTCTCCATAATAAGGCAACAGATGCTTCACGTTAAACACATCAGCACAACGAATGTGACTAGGCAGTTTTAGACGATATGCATTTGGATTGATCTTCTCCACGATTTCAACTGGGCCAATCTTCTTCGCTGATAACTTGTTGTATTCCCCAACTGTAAAACGATCTTTAGTCAAAACAGCCCAAACAAAGTCACCTTCCTCGAACTCAACATGCCTACGCTTCTGATCAGCAGCTTGCTTATACTTCAGATTAGCTCGGGTCAAATGATCATACACAGCATTATGAACTTCATGTAGACCCTCTACAAAATCCTGAACTTTCTTTGGAACAGATCCAGAAACAGGAAGGGACATCAAATCAAGTGGTCCCCGAGGCTGAGATGAATACACTATCTGAAATGGGCTATATCCAGTGCTACGATTGACAGCATGATTATGAGCAAACTCAGCTTGGCACAACTTTTGATCCTATGCCTTCACATGATCACCAACCAAACACCTCAACAAATTCCCAAGTGACCGATTAACAACTTCAGTTTGCCCATCAGTTTGTGGGTGATAAGCACTACTGAAGTTAAGTTGAGTATTCACCATCTTCCACAAGCTACGCCAAAAATGACTCAGAAATCGGGTATCCCGATCAGACACGATAGAAGAAGGTAGCCCATGCAAACGGTACACATCACGAAAGAATAGTTGGGCTACATTGACAGCATCAGTCGTCTTCTTGCAGGGAATAAAATGTACCATCTTAGAAAACCGATCCACCACAACAAATATGGAATCATTACCTCTCTGAGTACGAGGTAACCCCAACACGAAATCCATACTAATATCAACCCATGGCTGTGAAGGAATTGGCAAAGGCATATAGAGACCCGCATTGGTAGCCGTGCCCTTGGAAACCTGACAAACACGGCACCTCTTCACATAACGATCCACCTCTTTTCTCATAGTTGGCCAATAATAAGAAGCTTGAACCAATTGTAAAGTACGATCACGACCAACATGCCCTTCACCATGTAACTCCTTAATAATCTTTAAGCGAAGACTAGAATCGGGAATACATAGCTGATTCCCCTTGAACAAAAAACCATCATGCAAAAGAAAGTCTGACTTTTGCCCAGTTTCCACATCCTGCAAAATAACTGAGAAATAAGGGTCAATGGCTAACTGCTCACGAATGACCTCCAAACCCGGCACATCAACCCTCATAGATACAAGCAGATTACTTCTCCTGCTTAAGGCATCAGCAACCCTATTTGAAACACCAGTCTTGTGTTTGACCACAAACGTAAACTTCTCAAGAAAGGCCAACCATCGCCCATGCTTGTGAGATACCTTATCTTGAGTACGAATATGCCTTAGGGAATCATGATCAGTGAATAAAACAAACTCCTTTTGAAATAAGTAATGACGCCAATGCTTTACAGCTTGGACCACTGCATAAAACTCTAGGTCATAAGTACTGTACCTCAACTTAGGCCCAGTTAACTTCTCACTAAAATAAGCAACAGGTCGACCACCCTGACTAAGAACCCCACCAATCCCAACCTTTGAGGCATCAGTATGAAGTTCAAAAACTTGAGAAAAATTAGGCAATACCAGAATTGGTGCTGTAGTGAGCTTCTCTTTCACAACTTGAAAAGCCAACTCTGCCTCATCCGTCCATACAAACGTCTTCCCCTTCATACAATCTGTCACTGGGGCCATAATAGAACTGAAGTGTGGAATAAACCTTCTGTAAAAAGAAGCAAGCCCATGGAAACTACGAACTTCAGTAATGGTTGTAGGAGTTGGCCAATTCTGAACAGCCGCCACTTTGGATTCATCAACCTGTATCCCATCACCAGAAATAACATACCCCAAGAATAACACTTTAGGGGTCATGAACACACACTTCTTGGTGGCTGCATAAAAACGGTCCCTGCGAAGTAAGGCCAAAACCTGTCTCACATGCACAACATGGTCGCTGAAAGAAGCACTATAAATGAGGATGTCATCAAAATACACAACCACGAACTTCCCAATAAAAGGCCTAAGCAACTGATTCATCACACGCATAAAAGTACTAGGTGCGTTTGATAAACCAAATGGCATCACCAACCACTCATACAATCCCTCACGAGTCTTGAAGGCAGTCTTCCACTCGTCACCCGGTCTAAGACGAATCTGGTAATAACCACTCTTCAAATCTAACTTCGTAAAAATACTAGCACCACTAAGTTGATCAAGCAAATCATCAAGTCGAGGAATAGGAAATCTGTACCTCACAGTAATCTTGTTGATTGCTCGACTATCAACACACATACGCCAAGTGCCATCTTTTTTTGGAGTCAATAAAGCCGGAACAGCACAAGGGCTCATACTTTCACGAACGTGACCCTTAGAAATCAACTCCTCCACCTGTCTTCGCAACTCTTCATGCTCAGCAGGGCTCATCCTGTAATGTGGTCTGTTGGGTAACTGGGACCCAGGCTCCAAATCAATATGATGTTGGATGTCACGCAAAGGTGGTAATCCATCAGGCAACTCAACAGGAAAAACATCAGAAAATTCCTCAAGCAAAGGAACCATAGCATCAGGAATTTCGACTTCCTCGGGCACTGCCTTCCCTATCAAAACAAAAACACTGTCCGTATCCTCCAACTCATCTTGAAACTGACTGATGGTCAACAAAGTACCCGACTGTTTTGCGGCTAACTGCTTAGGCTTGCTAGGAACAAGAGTGATCTTCACACCACCAAACAGAAAACTATAAGTATTGGACCGCCCGTTATGTTCTATATTACGCTCGTACTCCCAAGGTCTGCCCAACAATAAGTGACACGCGTTCATAGGGACCACATCACACACAACATCATCCTTGTACGTGGACCCAATGGAAATTGAAACGAGTGCCCTTTTAGATACCGTCACTTCACCTCCCTTTTTCAGCCATTGAAGCTTGTACGGTTTCGGGTGACTCTCTGTCTTCAAGGCCAACTTTTGAACTGCCTCTTCAGAAATCAGATTGTCACAACTCCCCGAATCGATGACAAACGTGCAAACCTTCCCCAAAATGGTACATGTTGAGTGGAAGATGTTGTGTTTCAGCCAGTCATCCCCATCTGCCTTTGGTGTATAGCAAGAACGCCTAACCACCAAGTTCACCCCAACATCACCGGTCACAACCTCCTCTTCATATTCAGTTTCTTCATCGTACACTGGGTTATTCTCATACTCTTCATACTGTTCATCTTCAGACTCAGCAAATAAGTGTCTTTTACCAGCCTTTTTGCACTCAGCTTGACGATGGCCTGTTTCACCACAATTGAAACATCTGGGACCACTACTGCTAGCCCCCTTAGAAGTAGGCCCGGTATTACTACCCCCCGGCTTCCCCTGACTAGGCCCGCCACGAGGTGCCCCACTGCCTGACCCAACGTTTCCCCCAGCGGGGGTAAATGAACCGCCCACCCGACGGTTTTGCTTCTCAAAGGCCAACGCCCGTTGGTGTGCCTCAGGAATGGTTAACGGATCAAAAAGATTCACAGCCTCCATGATCTGAACCCTTAGACCCCCAATATACCGGGATACAAGTTGCTCCTCCGGTTCTTGAATATCATTCCTTGCAATCAACTGGTAAAACTCAGTTGTATAATCATCAACCGATTTAGCCCCCTGTTTTAAATTCTGCAGACGCTGGTACATCAACCTTTGAAAGTTATGAGGCAAAAAGTTGGACCGCAAGCATTTTTTCATCTTGGTCCATGTCACGATCCTTGACTTCCCGAGCCTGTTTCGTGTTAACTTCAATTGTTGCCACCACGCAGAGGCCCTACCACGTAACCTGGTAGCGATCAAGGCCACCCGCTTATTTTCAGGCACCTCCTTGTATTCAAACACCTCCTCCACGGTAGCCAACCAATCGATGAACCCCTCTGGATTCAAACTAGACCCATCAAATTCTAGAATATCAACTCTAATCCCAGAATCCCAACGCCTGTTACCCCCTCCACGTTCACCCCTTGGTCGCCCTTCCTGTTCGTCTTCGGAAGCCGAACCGTCACCAAATGGGTTACTAAAATCAGAACCATACCCGTCATTGGGTCCCTGCCTCCTACGATTGATCAAATCGGCCATCCGATCAGTCAACTGATTGACCACTTGATCCAACCGCTCATCCACTCTCGCCATGAGTCGCTGCTCCAACTCTCGTTCATACACTTCATCGAGAGGCCTGTTGTTGTTTCTCCTCGGAGGCATTTTGAGCCAGGAATTCGGCTCTGATACCAACTGATGCAGCGTGTGAAACGAAAAAAATGAAGATTACACGTTGATTCTGCGAATACCCGTGTAGCTCTTCCCCAACCCCCAAATTGTAACCCCAAAGGCCACGGAATTTGAAGTGAAAAAACAGTTTTCTCAAAATTCAATTCTGATCTTCTCATTAGCTTTAGCAACATATAAATAAAGACTGAAATTCGAAACGGGCCTAAAAAAGATAACGGGCCAAACACACGGCCTAAAACAAAAAGCCCAAAATAGTTCAAAAAACATAAAAATGCAAATAAGTAATAGAAATAAGCGTTTTTTTGGCCCGGAAGATGACCCAAACCGCCGTAGGCCGTTTGCAGCAAGATGGAGCTCGTTCTCGCCTTCGAATCGTCTGGTCGCACGTCCCAAACGGACCCCCGTAGCCCAAGTTAGGGCCATTTTAGTGAAGGCCCTTTTCTTACGCGGTCTTGGGCCTCCAAGTACAAAATAGCCCGTTCCTCCACACTTGGGCCCACATCATATAGTTATCCAGATTGTCTGCTCGGTAATTTACTACTCAAAAAATGCTTGTTCGATTTTTTGCTTGGTTTGTTGACGGGCCAAGCACGAGCAAATGCCCACTTAGTTCAGCTCGGCTCGTGAACGGTCGCCTGGTTCCTTTTGTTTCCTATATTTGAAAGATTTGACATTAGAAAAGAAATACAATAAAACATTTCCTCTCGGCTCGGATATACGGTTGTGTAATCAATGGAGGATTCAACAATTTATTTTACTGAAAGATTCTCCTGCCGATCAACACTATAAATAGAGTCAAGTTTCGTCACAAACAATGACAGGCTTCATAATCTATCATCATAAACAAACACATGATGACACTCTAGCAATTTATTTTTTTCTTCTTTCCTTGGACTTATCCATCTACAACATAGCAAATTTGACTCTATTAATGTAGCTAAGCCGATCATATGGATCGAAAAACCAACAATAAACTCCCAAAATCTCCAATCTATTCCACGGCCCAATAAAATTAAGAAGAAAACTATACAACGTTTAATCATGTTAGCACTTTCAATTTTCAACCTATTTACCCAAAAGTTAAATTCTCACAAGAATAAAATTTGAAACCTTATAATTTTTACAATTTTGTTGACTATAATACTTTACAATTTTTCAACTTTCAACCTATTAGCACTAGCACTTACTGAAATATTTACTATTTATATAACTGTTTTATTAAGAATTTTTTTATAATAGTTTTTGTTCCTTTATTCGTTTTGGGTTATCCAACTTTTTTGACTGTTTTATAAATAATACATTCCATTATTTATTTAAAGCTTCAAAACAATCCTTTATATTTTTAGACCATAAATGTTAAGCAGGCCAACCGTAAGCGTTCTCGAAAAATTACAAAACCCTTGTCCATTTTGTCACGTCATTATATATGCATGCTTATACAATTATATATGTATATATAAAATGTGGATGGTTCTCTCGATTGCGTAGTGTGAGTCAGATATGTATAACTATGCATTTGGCCTGATTAGTGCTTGAAAACAAGCTATCAGATAACACTGTTTGACAGCTACATAGTTGTAAATTATGTCCACTGAGATGGAAGTTGAGAAACATGGGACTTCAGAAATACAAAGCAGAAGCCAAAGTTGGAGCATGGAAGAAGTATATGTGAGTGCAACCGATGGTAGCCAAAGAATCAGTCGTGCGGAGGAAGAGGATGACGATGCACTAAAACGGGCAGTGTTAGAGAAACTACCCACTTTTGAGCGTTTACGAACGGCTTTCTGGGTGTCTTATGATATTGAAAACCAACAAAGGCATGTGCATAAACAAGTTAATGTCAGAGATCTTGGTGCAAATGTTCAACAAGATATTATCGAGACAATGTTTAAGGTTGCTGAAGTAGATAATGGAAGGATCTTGAGGAAGATAAGAGACAGATTTGACAGGTTAGAATTTATCGTACTTTCATCTCAATTTACAAGCACTAATAAAAATATGTTTTGTCCAACTTATGTTACGGAGACAATTTCACTGACGGAATCTCGCCGCTAATCACTTTAATCGACAGACGGATTTCCATTTTTTCTCCTCTAGTCCCCCGACATTCCCATTTTTTTGTCATTTTCATCTAACAACCTAACTCCATCCAAAAAAACTCAGTTAGGTCACAGGCAATTTCATTAGTTCACCAAACAGTTTGGTATTTGCCCATTTCATCCATGTATATAAAAAACCTTTAATTAAAGAAAACCCTTTAATTAAAAAATAAAAATACATATTAATATATGGAAAACTTTTAATTTAAAAAAATAAAACAAAATATTAATATCAAGAACTATATATATACACACACAAAAACAAATGGTGAACATTAAGATGAACATCATCACTCCACCAACCCAATAAAGCAGCTTCGATTCAGTTCTAATTCTCTAAAAGTTAGCAAATTAAACCCACAATTTTCAAAACCCAAATTCACCACACCACATCTGCAACCTCCACTAAGCCACCACTGCAACCTCCACCACACTGGTTTAACCACCACCAATACCACCACTACACCAACACTGCAACTCTGTACACCACCATCACCTTTCACCACTCACCTGAACTCCGATGACACCCAACGACCACTAAACTGTCGTCAACCTCCACCACCGTCACAACGCCACGACTATCAGCCACCATTTCAACCCACCACCATCGCCACTATTGTTCATAACCATCACCATCACCATTCACCAACAAAAACCTAAAGTCAATCCCGCAACCAAAAACCCAAAATCAAACGACAAAGCCACATCCACCTAAAACTTTGTCGATAACAACCGTTATACCCATGAGCCATGGTGGTGTGGAACCGCCGGGGACGAAAGGGGTTTTTTTAAGTGAGATGGTGGTGGTTTTTGGCTAGATCTAGTGGTGATGGTGGCTTTTGATTTGGCGAATGACAGGGATGATAGTGGCTTTTGATTTGGGGAACGGTGGAGGTGTGGTGGTGGGTAGGGGGTGCTAGCGGTGGTGGTCGTTGTTGGTGGAGGTGGAGCTAATGGGGTGGTGGCTGACGATAGTTTTGTGTTTTTGTGCGATGATTTGTGTGTGTATATATGTAAGATATGTAGTTGTTAGTGCAGTAATGTCTATCGCCTCCGTCAATACGATTCGTAGCTGAATTAGAAGAATTCTTGAGCTTATAGTGTTATATTTAGTAGAAAGGCAAGGTGGCATTTCTGTAATTAATGAGAACTCTCATTACGCCCCTTGGCCTATAAATAGAACCCTTAGGGTTAGCTTTAGGGACTTTTTGACTTTTGCCATTTTGGAGATTGGAGAGCTTGGTGCTTAGAGAGAGAAAGTCTAGAGAGAGAAAGTGTTGTCCACGTGATTCAGGTGCTGTACGTTTTCACATCAATCTATAAAATCCCCGATTATATTACGTCTTGTGTGTTCGGTCACGTTCGTGTACGGATTCCACACGTTACACGAGTCGGTTCACAATCGTTTTGGAGTCAAAACCGATCCTACAGTAGTATATATATAGGGTGGGGGTTCTAGAGTGAACACTAGTGTGTTTGTGAACTGAGTGAACAAATCATGATCATTGGTTTACATCATTAAATCGTAAAATACACTAGTTTATTTTCATCATAAATCATAAATCCTAATTAAATCATGGGTATTAATTTACACTTGTGTTTTGATAATCAAGCGCAAGAATTAGTTCACATAGTTCACTATGAAGGGTGCTGTTCACAAATGAACCTAACCCTATATTATATATATATATATATATATATATATATATATATAGAGAGAGAGAGAGAGAGAGAGAAAGTATAATGTACAAAACTGCTTAACGTACGTTAACGTACGCGACAAGAACATAACGTGCGTGATTAACATAGATAACTTGCGTGATTATCTTTTATTCAAGGTTCCATGCGTGATTAAGTTCCTATGCGTGATAATTCAGGTCCCATGCGTGATAATCCAGGTCCATGCGTGATTATGTGTTCTATGCGTGATAATCCACGGCCAGGATTGTCGCGTACGTGAAGTAGGATAAGCCGTAAAGTATGTTAACCGCTCTCTCTCTCTCTCTCTTATATATATATATATATATATATATATATATATATATATATATATATATATATATATATATATATATATATATATATATATATATATATATATATATAGGATAATGCTAGATAAAAAACCCTAAAATTCTTAGAAAATTTTGGAAACCCAAATGGGAAGCCATTTTTACCCAACCTCCCGACATTTTTTTTTTTTGAAAAAAATTACACATGTAATATACATGTTTTAGAGTGTTTTGGGCCAAAAAAAACAAAAAAGCGCCGAAGGGATTTTTTTAAAAAAAATAAACAAATTTCAGCTCCTAACACGTGTTAAGCAAAAAAAACAGAATTTCGCTGAAAATTGCTGAAACTTGTTTTTTTTTTTTTTTAAAATATCCCTTCGGCGCTTTTTTGATTTTTTTGGCCCAAAAGTCTTAAAAACATGTATATTACATGTGTTATTTTTTTCAAAAAAAAAAAAATGTCGGGAGCTTGGGTTTTCTCGGGTTTTTTATATATATAGGGTTTTCTATCTAGCCCTACCCTATATATATATATATATATATATAGGGGACCACTAAAATGAAAACCACCTCCAGTTGTAAGAACCGCGAGAACCAGTTCCTAGCCATTAGATCTTCAAGATTAATGGATGAGATAAAAAGTAAATAAAAATAATATTAAATACTTTTTGTCTTATTATGTTTTCAATATTTTAATTCAAAAGGGTAATTTAGTAAAATAACTCTATTTTGTCTTTTTGTCTTTATTGTTTTTATTAGTTTTTTTTGTATTATTATACTAGTTTTTATTTTTTAAACATAATTTTTTTTATTGAAAGCATTTTTAAATTCAGATTTTTTAAAAAGATTTTTTATACTTTTTACATTTTACATTTTGCGTTAAACTTTTTACGTTTTACGTTAACGTTTTTACGTTTTACGTGCCGGTTTTTGCACGCCGGGCTATTTCAATCGTCTTTTTTACGTTTTACGTTTTACGTAATACTTTTTACGTTTTTACGTTTTACGTAAAACTTTTTACGTTTTACTTAAAAAAATTTACGTTTTACGTTTTTACGTTTTACGTTAAAAAATTTTACGTTTTACAAAAACTTTTTTAAGCAAAAACTTACGCACCCAGAAATCGCACACCCGGGAGGTGTCTCAGATATATCGTTATCATTATCGACTAGGGGGAAAAATAAAAAAAAACAACATCAAACCAAAGTGTATCTCGAAAATAAAACAGGGTTTGCTCAGATTATCCGATAATCAAAAAGTTGCAAAAGTGGGATTGCAGGTTCAAAAAACCTACCCTCCGTCGTCCTTGCCACGCCATCGTCATCTAAATCAATGTTTTTCATCATCGCCACCCAATCGACCATATCAAAACAAATCAAAAACTGAGATCAAAATACCAACATACCAAAATACCATCGGTATCATCATCATCATTCAAGAACACATATCAAGAACACAGGCCAAGAATCACCAGAAAAATCAACTAAACCCATAAAATAAAATGGATGAAAGGGGCGGTGTTGTACGACCACACTACAGCCAGACGTTGAACCACCATTGCCATCGATGCTAGATCACACACCACCACCTGTCGTCGACTCACCACCACCTAGCCGTCGAACCGCCACCACCAGCCACTGACCCACTGTTAGAACCACCGCTGTCACACCCCAACCGATGGCGGAATCATCGGGGCATGGCACTGAGCGAAACAGATTGTCCAGAAGTTTCCATAACAACTATCATTACCATTCAATTTATGTAACACGTCCCATACCGTGCCTCAAATGGCAAAACAAATTATTACAAATAACATCTAGCCAAATATTCTGTTCCGACAACTCAGATTTAAATGCAAATATAAAATAATATTGTTTAAAAGCTTCTAGAGACTCGATCTGCAAGATCTACAGACAACTATGCTCTAGACGCTTATTCCTAGCTCACCTTCCTAGCAGATAAGCATCCTAATTGCCTGTCACATACGTTAAAATAAAGTCAATACATAAAATGTAAAGGTGAGCATACAAGTTTGATAATAGCATATAGAGTTCGAAATAGTTACGCATAACCAGCACGTACACAGAGGAAAACGAAGCATGTTAATTATCGACATGGATCTATCGATACCAATGACTGCGGGTTGACTATCCGAGACAGTTCGCAATACATGATTACCACCGTAATCCATGCAAGTAATTGTCCTTAACAACCCCCGTGTGAACGGGTGCTGAGTCCAAACTATAGTACTACGTCGTTAAGGCAGGTAGACAGCATTCCATGTGTAAACACAACAACAAGCATTCATTTAGTCACGTAATACATGCAGAACGGTTAGCGTTTAAATAATTGAGTAGTGTGTTCGATTGTGATTTTTGATAAGTAACGTATGTAACACCCAAAAGTGCTAAACCAAAAGGGGTTCGAGTATACTCACAGCGATTGATTGATGGATTGAAGGGAGCGCTTGAGAGTAGGGTTAGCCTAAATAGTTCGATAGCATAACGGTGAGTAACACGCAAAATGGAAACGAGTGATGATGGGTCAAATAGCCTGGTCGATCGAACAACAGGTTCGATCGAACGGGTCGTTTGTTCGATTGGACAGTCCGTTCAGATAGCCTGTTCGATCGGCCGGTAGGCTCGATCGGTTGGACTGTTCGAGTGGATTGTTTCTTCCTTTGTGTAGGATGTGTTTGTGTATGATGGCTTGTCCTTTTGAAGTTTTCGTTGTAGTATTTGAGAACACTGAAGTGTCCTTACCTTTCAGGTCGATCGATCGAACATCCTGTTCGATCGACTGGCTTAACCGATCAGTTAGGAACTTCAGGATGGGTCCTCAGCGGGATGTCACCTGATCGGACAACATGTTCGATCGGGTGGCACTCCAATACGTCGAACGAGTTGAAAATCGATTAAGGGTTGAAGCATAGTATCTCATGATCCGATGAGTAATGTTATCGAATAGCTCGTTTGATCGAACATCACTTCGTTCAATACTATACTTCATAAAATTGTCAAAGTGTGGGGCCATATGCTAGCCGATGGGCTGGCCTGGTCGATCGGCTGACATGTCCGATCGGTTGGGCTGTTCATTCGAACAGCCTGTTCGATCGGTCAGCATCCTGACCTGGTCGGCCTGTTCGTCTAACATTTGGCTGTTCTGATTGTTTGACGTTATATCGAGGTATTTTGACAACGAGTTGAACCTTGACACTTTCGTTCTTACTTGTTTCCCCTGCTCGGACAGGAATCACCCAAGTCCGGCCGGTGAACGGTTCGGAACGGTGGTTTAACGTTTAACCCGAAATCGGCGAATCTCGTAGATAGAATCCGAATCTTGAACCACACAACCACTAGAATGATTAGTGAGTTGGCTCAAGCTCCGTTTCTACCGGTTTGAAGGCATTGAGTGTAAAAGAGTTGAAAGAAAGTTGGAAATCCTTCTTTCAATCCTTCACACCATGTAAATGTTCAGATCTATGATAGTTCTTAGCTTGTTTATGTGGAAATCGGCTAGATCCAAGTGATTCTTGGTGGATTGAGGCCAAAACATGAAGTTCTTGAAGAACACCATGATGACATCATCCTAGAATACTTAGATCTTGATGATTTCACGGTTAGAAATCAAGATTTGAAAGATAGAAAGGTGTAGGAGCATGCATTGATCAAGAAAGTACAAGATTTAGGATGAAAACTTACCGAAATTGGAAGAAATCTAGGAAAAGAAGGGGAGCACGAGCTGGTCGGTCAGAGGGTTTCCAAAAGTGGAAAGAATGACAATGACAGGCCTATTTATAGGCTTCCAAAAGAGGAAAGGGGCTGTTCGATCGGCTAGGAGCTTGATCGATCCACAGCCTGTTTCGAGCGTTCGATGCGACGATTTCTGATATTTCGATTTTGATCGAAGACGATACGAGTACGATAGAGTTTCCTATTCAAATTACTTTTAATCCCAACCACTATATCCACATACAAGCATCTACATTCCATATTCGATTTCGATTTCGATTGAGTTCGATTGAGTTTCGAGTTTCGATTCGATTGATCACCACACATAGCATAAAGTAAACATGCCCAGGTAACACGTAAGGCACACACACACGTAATATAACACCAAATTCACATGATTCGAGTTTCGAGTTCGGTTGATAATTCGATTAGCTTGATTATTGATTGATTAACTTTATCGTATTGTTACTTCTTACTATTCACAGTCGTAAATCGTTTCGCGTCGACTAAACATTTGATTACTTTGATTTTTTTATTAACAACACTTACTCCACATAATACAAACAATAAACACAAAATAGACTAATTACAGTCAAAGAAGTCAAACTTGAGTTGGACTTTGACATTGACTTTGGCATTCGAAAACACGGGGTGTTACAGCCTCCCCTTGTTTAGGGAATTTCATCCCAAATTAGGCTGAAAGCTGCACATCACTGTGAATGAATTTTACCAATTTCGCGCTTCAGATCTTTATTTAAACAATTGCGGGTACTTAGTCTTCATGTCGCTTTCGAGTTCCCAAGTAAACTCTGCGCCTCGTTTGCCTTCCCATCGGACTTTCACGATAGGGATGCGTGAGCGTCTGAGTTGCTTGGTTTGGCGATCCAGGATTTCGACAGGCTTTTCCATGAAATGCAGCGTTTCGTTGACTTGAAGGTCGTCGAGAGGTACAATTAGATCATGATCAGCTAGGCATTTTCGGAGGTTCGACACATGGAAAGTCGGGTGGACGTTACTAAGTTCCTCCGGTAGTTCGAGTCTGTAGGCGACTTTTCCGATCCTTTCCAGAATCATAAAAGGTCCAACATACCGAGGCACTAGTTTCCCTTTCTTGCCGAATCTGACCACACCCTTCCAAGGTGATACCTTTAGGAGTACGTAGTAGCCAACGTCAAATTCAAGGGGCTTGCGTCTTCTATCGGCGTAACTTTTCTGTCTATCCCTGGCTTTTGACAAGTTGTCTCGAATCTGGAGGATTTTGTCGGTCGTTTCTTGTAGTAACTCGGGACTGGTTAATTGCGAGTGACCGATCTCGTGCCATACAATAGGCGATCGACATCTTCTTCCATATAAAGCCTCGAATGGTGCCATTTGTATGCTGGCATGATAGCTGTTGTTGTACGAGAATTCGACTAACGGTAGGTATTTGTTCCAACTACCACCAAAGTCTATGACACACGCACGGAGCATGTCTTCAAGAGTACGGATCGTTCTTTCAGTCTGTCCATCGGTTTGAGGATGGAATGCGGTACTTAGGTTAAGCGTCGTACCAAGAGCTGCTTGAAATGTTTCCCACAATCTCGAAGTAAGCCGAGCGTCACGGTCTGAAATGATGTCACGAGGCGTACCATGATTACAAATGATCTCGTCGGTGTAGATTCGGGCTAGTCGTTCTACCTTGTAGTCTTCCCGTATTGGCAAAAAGTGGGCTGATTTGGTCAGACGATCAACTATAACCCAAATGCTGTCGTGTCCTGATGGCGTGGGCGGGAGTTTGGTTATGAAATCCATAGCTATACTCTCCCACTTCCATATGGGGATTGGAGGTTGTTCGAGTAAGCCAGAAGGTCGTTGATGTTCAGCCTTAACTCTCGCACAAGTCAGGCAACTTCCAACATAAAGAGCGATATCCCGTTTCATGCCCGGCCACCAGTACTTGTAGCGAAGATCCTGGTACATTTTATCGGTATCGGGATGAATAGAATATTGGGATTTGTGGGCTTCGTTCATTATAATCTTTCGCAAATCGGTCTGCTTAGGAATCCAAATTCGGTCCAGATAGTAGAAAATCCCATTTGCCTTGCTTACAAGCTGAGCTCCATCGTGATAGATCCTCTCTTTCTTCAAAGTGTGTTCGTTAAAACAAGCATGCTGGGCTTCGCGGATGAGGGTTTCGAGATCATGCTGGGCTTGGGTATTGCGTATACTGAGCAAATAACTCCGTCTGCTGAGCGCGTCAGCAACAACATTTGCCTTGCCTGGGTGATAACAGATCTCACAGTCGTAATCGTTAAGAAATTCCACCCATCAGCGTTAACGCATGTTAAGTTCTTTCTGATTAAAGATGTGTTGTAAACTCCTGTGATCGGTGAAGATCGTACACTTGGTACCACACAGGTAGTGTCGCCAAATCTTCAATGCAAAAACAACTGCGCCTAGCTCGAGATCATGGGTTGTATAGTTCTTCTCGTGGATTTTGAGCTGACGAGATGCGTAAGCTATAACCTTGTCCCGTTGCATGAGAACACAGCCAAGACCAAGGTTGGAAGCATCACAATAGACAATGAAATCGTTGTTTCCGTCAGGCAATGTGAGAACAGGAGCATTGCAAATCATATGCTTGAGGGCTTGAAAAGCAGACTCTTGTTCAGTTCCCCAAACAAAAGACTTGTCTTTATGGGTAAGGGCGGTAAGCGGCACAGCGATCTTAGAGAATCCTTCGATAAATCGTCGATAATAGCCCGCTAGTCCGAGAAAAGAACGAACTTCGGGCGGGTTCTTAGGCGTAATCCAACTCTTAACTACTTCAATCTTCGTGGGATCGACATGAATACCTTGACTATTAACGATGTGACCCAGAAATTGAACCTCTTCTAGCCAGAATTCGCACTTGGAGAACTTGGCATAGAGTTGGTTCCCTTGGAGTAGTTCGAGAACCAATCGTAGATGTTGCGTGTGTTCAGCTTTCGATTTGGAATAGATCAAGACATCGTCGATGAACACGATGACGAAACGGTCTAGAAATGGCTTACACACGCGATTCATCAGATCCATGAAAACCGCGGGTGCGTTAGTTAAACCAAAAGGCATGACGACGAATTCATAATGGCCGTATCGAGTTCGAAAAGCGGTTTTGGGGATGTCTTCCTCTTGAATGCGCAATTGATGATAGCCTGAACGTAGATCGATCTTCGAGAAACACTTGGCACCCTGCAGCTGATCAAATAAGTCATCGATTCGAGGCAAAGGGTAACGGTTCTTGACGGTTAGCTTATTCAACTCCCGATAATCGATGCACATCCTGAACAACCCATCCTTTTTTTAACGAAAAGGACTGGCGCGCCCCAAGGAAAAGTGCTCGGGCAAATAAAGCCTTTTTCAAGTAACTCCTGGAGTTGGTTCGAGAGTTCCCGCATTTCGGATGGCACGAGTCGATAAGGGGCTTTGGCTACGGGATTCGCTCCAGGAATGAGGTCGATACGAAAGTCGATATCACGACTTGGCGGTAGTCCAGGAAGATCATCAGGGAACACCTGAGGAAATTCACGAACCACTGGAACGTCTTTAACTTCGGCCTTCTTTTTCTTTTCCTTCTCCGCTACTACAATGTTGGCCAAGAAAGCTCTGTATTCCTTGCGGAGATACTTGTTAGCTTGGATGCATGACATGAGTTTGAGACCTTTCGAAGCTGTTTCACCGTACACACATAATAGATCACCATTAGCGAGCGAGAATCGAATCATCTTATCAAAACACACAACTTCAGCATGGTTTTCACGAAGAAAGTCCATGCCTACTATGATGTCGAAACTTCCGAGTTGCATAGGAAAAAGGTCGATTGGGAAGATGTGATTGTTGAGCTCGAGAGTACAATCACGGAGAACAGAGTTAACGACGACAGTTCTTCAAGTAGCGACCTTAACTTCGAATGACGAGGGGAGATAAGAGCGCTTACGACTAAGGAGCTTCTCGAATTCAAACGACACAAAGCAGTTATCGGCTCCAATATCAAACAACATGATGCATAAATACCATTCACAAGGAACGTACCATTAACCACGTTGTTGTCAGCCTGGGCTTGACGGGCGTTGATGTTGAAGGTTCTGGCACGGGCTGCTTGCTGCTGCTGCTGAGGCTGCTGCTGCTGCTGTTGGGGCTCTTGTTTCACCACCCTATTTGGGCACATGTTTGCAAAATGGTTAGGATCACCACATGCAAAGCAGACTCGAGCATTGATTGCGGGTGCTTGAGCTGCGGGTTGGCCTTGAGGGGCTGGGAGTAGAGCTTGATGAGTGCGGTGTTTCGGGGACCATAGCGACAGTTCGCAGTGAAATGACCGTAGAGATTGCAATGAGCGAAGAAACGACAGGCGATTCCCGCTGGATGATGATATGAGCATGTTAGGCAGAGCAGGTAGGGACCTATGTAAGCACGCTTTGCTGGCGGTGCATTGGTCACTGGGGCTGGTCGGTGATGAGACTGCTGCTGAGCCGGTACGGCTTGCAGAGGAGCAGCAGTTGTAGTGACAACACAGTTCTTGTTGCTGGAGCTGTTGTTGTTGTTGTGCTTCTTCTTTCGGCGTGATGACTTGGATGGCTGAGTAGTGGAGTCGGCGGTTGGTGCAGTAGTAGCTTGATGCAGAGACTTGGAGGGCTTATCCTAGAAACCAGCTTTTAATCGCTTGTCATTGATCTCGACGGCAAGCAAGTAGGTCTCCTCAATTGATGATGTTTTGGCGGCATGAACAAAGTCGGCAACACAATCAGGTAGAGCTCGAATGTACTTCTTGATGGCCATGTCTGGTGTCTTGACTTGATCGGGACAGATATGCTAAGCTGCTTGAAGCGAGCAGTTAAAGCAGCGTTGTCTCCGTCCTTCTGCTTGATGTTCCAAAACTCGTCCTCCAGCTTTTGGCGTTCATGGGGAGGGCAGAATTCGTCCATCATGATGGCCTTCAGCTCTTCCCAAGTCAGCTCATAAGCTGCATCATTCCCGCGTTTGTTTCGTTCGGCCGTCCACCAGTCTAGAGCTCGGGACTGGAAAACGCCGGTTGCATTTAGGGTACGGAGATTTGCAGGACAGCCGCTTTGGCGCAGAGTGACTTCAACCGAATCAAACCATTGAAACATGGCGGTAGGGCCATCTTCTCCGGTAAACTCTTTTGGTCTGCATGCCTTAAACTGTTTGAAACTGAAAACGGTCTTGTTAGCATCTTTAGGAGCATCGGTTCACGACTCCTCAGACGATTTGCTGACGTTTTCATACACCTCGCTCACAGCTTTTGCTATTTGCTTGGCGATGATAGCAGCGAGACGCTTGTCTCTCTTTTCTTGGCGAGTAAGAGGGGTTCGGTGTCCAGATGACGACATGGTCTGCAACAGACATCGTCGTAGGTCTCAGACACAACAAATTGAATCTCACCTCACACGTCTACTACTTACTAAAGCTTAGGAACACGTCGAAACAAGTATCACATAAGCACATAGGCACATAACCACAAATTCACGTAATCACAGAAGCACATAGAGCACAGAATCACAGAAGCACATAAACACCTACGCATTTAATCACAGATACATACAGAAACCTATCCTTCCAAGTTCGCGTGTCGTTCGTATAGTATATTGAGTAGCATCGCATAATCGTATAGCGTGTCGGGTAGTATAGTATAATCTTATAACATGATAGTGTCGTCTAGATTTGCAGCGACTTGTTAGCGTATTGAGATAGGAGAGTAATGCGAGTCGTGTGTGTTGATCGAAGTGATAGCAAAAATCGAATAATTCTCCAAAAAAAACTTAAACACATAAACAGATAAATCATATAAAATCGGCGAATTATCAGAGTCAACAGTTGCGGGCTCAGAATCGAAACACATAAAATCGAGTAATGGATTGTCTGCGGCTATTAGACATCGACTACCCAAAGCGATTCAACTATTCGCAGTAGACTTGTTGTCACTTTTGGACCTTCAGGTTCGTGTTTTCTGCCTCGATTCTTGGGCATTCAACACTTATCTCCTAGGTCATACTCGTAAGTTCAGGTCGTTGGAGTCCGTCGAGGCTTTGGTGGGATAAATAAAATCAGAACAGGTTGTCAAGGTTAGGGTTTCACCCCTAGCTTAGCAACTTCTTCCTTCTTTTAGCCAAATTGAGGAGATTATTCATCAAAATATGGATTTCACTCCTGATTTGGTATAATTCTCCTTGTAGGTTCTGAAAATTTAACGAAGAAATCATCGAGGAATTGCTAAAATCACCATTGACCAAGCAATTTAGTCGAGAGTTTGCGGCTTTCACACCTATTCCTGACTAAATCGCTTGATTCTATTTGAGAATTCGAGTGCAGTGATAGCGAAGAGTAATAGGATATAGCACATAAGCTTGGTCTCTTGGTTCCTAACTATAGTCTAGGTCTCTAAGACAGCGACCCGGACTAGGTCGTGTCTAGCCTAATTCCCTATAGCTATGGCTCTGATACCAATCTGTCACACCCCAACCGATGGCGGAATCATCGGGGCATGGCACTGAGCGAAACAGATTGTCCAGAAGTTTCCATAACAACTATCATTACCATTCAATTTATGTAACACGTCCCATACCGTGCCTCAAATGGCAAAACAAATTATTACAAATAACATCTAGCCAAATATTCTGTTCCGACAACTCAGATTTAAATGCAAATATAAAATAATATTGTTTAAATGCTTCTAGAGACTCGATCTGCAAGATCTACAAACAACTATGCTCTAGACGCTTATTCCTAGCTCGCCTTCCTAGCAGATAAGCATCCTAATTGCCTGTCACATACGTTAAAATAAAGTCAATACATAAAATGTAAAGGTGAGCATACAAGTTTGATAATAGCATATAGAGTTCGAAATAGTTACGCATAACCAGCACGTACACAGAGGAAAACGAAGCATGTTAATTATCGAAATGGATCTATCGATACCAATGACTGCGGGTTGACTGTCCAAGACAGTTCGCAATACATGATTACCACCTTAATCCATGCAAGTAATTGTCTTTAACAACCCCCGTGTGAACGGGTGCTGAGTCCAAACTATAGTACTACGTCGTTAAGGCAGGTAGACAGCATTCCATGTGTAAACATAGCAACAAGCATTCATTTAGTCACGTAATACATGCAGAACGGTTAGCGTTTAAATAATTGAGTAGTGTGTTCAATTGTGATTTTTGATAAGTAACTTATGTAACACCCAAAAGTGCTAAAGCAAAAGGGGTTCGAGTATACGCACAGCGATTGAGAGTAGGGTTAGCCTGAATAGTTCGATAGCATAGCGGTAAGTAACACGCAAAATGGAAACGAGTGATGATGGGTCGAACAGCCTGGTCGATCGAACAACAGGTTCGATCGAACTGGTCGTTCGTTCGGTTGGACAGTCCGTTCGGACAGCCTGTTCGATCGGCCGGTAGGCTCGATCGGTTGGACTGTTCGAGTGGATTGTTTCTTCCTTTGTGTAGGATGTGTTTGTGTATGATGGCTTGTCCTTTTGAAGTTTTCGTTGTAGTATTTGAGAACACTGAAATGTCCTTACCTTTCAGGTCAATCGATCGAACAGCCTGTTCGATCCGCCGGCTTAACCGATCGGTTAGGAACTTCAGGATGGGTCCTCAGCGGGATGTCACCTGATCGGACAGCATGTTCAATCGGGTGGCACTCCAATACGTCGAACGAGTTGAAAATCGATTAAGGGTTGAAGCATAGTATCTCATGATGCGATGAGTAATGTTATCGAATAGCTCGTTTAATCGAACATCACTTCGTTCAATACCATACTTCATAAAATTGTCAATGTGTGGGGCCATATGCTAGCCGATGGGCTGGCCTGGTCGATCGGCTGACATGTCCGATCGGTTGGGCTGTTCGTTCGAACAGCCTGTTCGATCAGTCAGCATCCTGACCTGGTCGGCCTGTTCGTCTAACACTTGGCTGTTCTGATTGTTTGACGTTATATCGAGGTATTTTGACAACGAGCTGAACCATGACACTTTCGTTCTTACTTGTTTCCCCTGCTCGGACAGGAATCACCCAAGTCCGGCCAGTGAACGGTTCGGAACGGTGGTTTAACGTTTAACCCGATGACATCATCCTAGAATGCTTAGATCTTAATGATTTCACGGTTAGAAATCAAGATTAGAAAGATAGAAAGGTGTAGGAGCATTGCATTGATCAAGAAAGTACAAGATTTAGGATGAAAACTTACCGAAATCAGAAGAAATCTGGGAAAAGAAGGGGAGCACGAGCTGGTCGGTCAGAGGGTTTCCAAAAGTGGAAAGAATGACAATGACAGGCCTATTTATAGGCTTCCAAAAGAGGAAAGGGGCTGGCCGATCGGCCAGGCATCCCGATCGGACAGCCTGCTCGATCGGACAGTCTGTCCGATCGGCTGGGCTGTTCTATCAGCTAGGAGCCTGATCGATCCACAGCCTGTTTCGAGCGTTCGATGCGACGATTTCTGATATTTCGATTTTGATCGAAGACGATACGAGTACGATAGAGTTTCCTATTCAAATTACTTTTAATCCCAACCACTATATCTACATACAAGCATCTACATTCCATATTCGATTTCGATTGAGTTCGATTGAGTTTCGAGTTTTGATTCGATTGATCACCACACATAACATAAAATAAACATGCACAGGTAACACGTAAGGCACACACACACATAATATAACACCAAATTCACATGATTCGAGTTTCGAGTTCGGTTGATGATTCGATTAGCTTGATTATTGATTGATTAACTTTATCGCATTGTTACTTCCTACTATTCACAGTCGTAAATCGTTTCGCGTCAATTAAACATTCGATTACTTCGATTTTTTTGATTGACAACACTTACTCCACATAATACAAACAATAAACACAAAATAGACTAATTACAGTCAAAGAAGTCAAACTTGACTTGGACTTTGACTTTGACTTTGGCATTCGAAAACACGGGGTGTTACAACCGTCGCCGACCAACCACCACCGTAACATGTATGGTGTTAGAACGATCTTTAGAGAGAGAGATTAGGGGGTGAAGGACACCAACATCATAGATCGGGACACCAACAACCACAACATCAAATCGGAGCTCACTACCCCCAAATCGGAGCTTGGAATTGTTCCCCCATCTCGTTTCAGTCAACATCCAAATCGGAGCTCGCCCATTGTTCGCCGTCAACCACCACCATCTAACCCTAAACTCCAAATCAGAGCTCACTACCCCAAATCGGAGCTTTTGGCGGTGGTTTTGTGACAGTTGCCCACCCAAGACTTCATCAGATCCAGGATTGGGCGGTGGTTGGTGGTGAACGGTTGGGTGGCGGTGAACAGTGGTTTGGGGTTTTGTGACACTTGGGTGGTGGTGAACGGTGTTTGGTGGTGCCGGAAGTGTGGTTGACGAAGGAGGGAGGTGGGTTGCAGGTGGTGAACGGTGGTGGGTAATGGGTTGGGACGAAGAAGATGGAGAAAGGTCTGCATTTTGAAATTAGGAGAGACTATGAAAGTAAATTAAAATGAGAAAGGACAAGCATTAAATAGAGAGGGAGAGAGGATGATGAGAGAGACAAGCATTAAATGCAGAGAGAGAGAGAGTGGGGACTTGACATATGGGGTAAATGACGAATAGACCCTTTATGTTGGCACAATGTTATTGGTTGAGAGTGGTTCTTGCGGTTCTTACAACTGGAGGTGGTTTCTATTTTAGCGGCTCCATATATATATATATATATCCCCGTTTTGGCATCTATAAATGCTTTAAGAAAACATGTTATCTGTGCCAAAAAAAAAAAACAAACCCCATCCCTTCCCCCCTCTAATACGTTAACCTAAAGACATACCCCTCCCCCTGTGTACAACTTAACCACAACCATGATTTACCCAAAAATAATTGAAGTTTGGTAAAGCACACAGTGTCACACCCCCCTCCCAATAAAAATGGCAAGTAGATAGATATTAATACCTTCTGGATGGGTCTAACAATCTGCTACATCAGTTGGTGTCTTCTGACTTGAAGAACTTTCACAAACAAGGTTTAAGGTTTACATCACTTCTGGTCTCATCTAAACCCTATCGAGCCTCTGGGAGTTGCATGTAATAAGATCTTGAGCGTAAATATGATCTATAATGTCCCAATCGTGTAAACTAGTATCTTTCGCCATCGATATCAGATTAACATCTACCATCCTTCACCTACATGTTCATCGTCGTTGGTTTACTGGGATGGATCACCGTTTGCCATTGTTTTCTCCGGCTCGAACTCGTTCACCTTAATTCTCTCTCTAGATACAAACCCTAATAGTGGGATGAGTTTTGAGAGGGAAGATGGAACTTGAAACTGGTCAGGATATTTGTTAGCTCGAGATTACTTGATAAGGGCATGGGAGGGCAGGTCTGCATGAGTTGATGTATTGATTTTGTGTTAATGGACCAATTTGCCCTTTTAATTATGAGATAGGATTAGTGATGTGTTAGACAATGGTTAGTTGTCACTAGTTCTTTAGTTCTTGCATTAAGGGCATGGTTTTTATTTGAAAGTCTCCCTATATATATATATATATATATATATATATATATATATATATATATATATAATAAGAATGAGAAGAAATAAGAAGAAACTTTTTATAAGAATAAAAAACAAGAAATTTGTATTGTTCCTCTTTAATAACTAACTACATAAAATTTGTAACTTATGTTCAATATATATATTTTTTTTCAAAACAAAATAATATATAATCATCGTTTAGAGTTTAAAATGAATTACGAGGTGTGTAGCATATATTACGGGTTGTGTGGGATAAATTTCAATATTGTATGATAAATTTCGAAATATGTAAGTTAACTTTAAGTGTGTAGGCAAAAAAAATAGCTTGAATGATTATTGTCTTTATGATTAATTAATTAAAGATTATGATAAATGAGATGAGAGAAAAACTATTTAATATTTTATAATTGTACGCTTTGTTCTTTTTTTTTTAATTAAATTTTCTTCTAAAATAACCTCCCATATATATATATATAGGGTCAGGATTTAGAGAAAACGGTACTGCCTCCACACGAAATGCCTCGCTGAAGTAACAGCCGGATGAAAACCGGGGTGCGGCTCAGGACCGAACCCCCCCCCCCCCCCGGTGGGTTTGTCACCATCATTGCCAATATCCACCCCAATCTGACACAAGTGGAATTGAACTTGAGTCTCCACTGGAAAACCCAAGTTTCCTACCACTAGGCCATAAGTGGGGGGATAATTAGATTATCACCATAATAAACACAATAACCACTAGTAGCGACGGGTATCCGGGCAACCCGCCCAATCTCTATTACTCAATATATATATATAGGTAGAGGATCCTGTACAAAGTCCATCTTTTGTAAGAAGTGTAAGAAATAATTTGGGAATGACAAGTGTCCCTCATCTTAATTAATTCAAAAGGGTATATTAGTAATTGTACATTCTTGTCAATTAATTGATTTCCAATATAACTGGAAAAAAATAACTGGCGATGAGAATGTTTAGGGATTGATTCGAATTTTGTATTTTTTTTGCAAGATCCAATACGATTGTTATCTACATATCATTCTTCATCAATTATAAATACAAGAAGTCTTATAAAATCGCTAGAGACAATACAGTTGTTTAACTTCTGCACCCTTCTTCGATTCTGGTGTTTTAAAGGGTTATATACATACAGCTTCGATCTTGAATTGGTGTTTTAATGTTTTTTGGATTCCAGATAAAATACCATGACTTGAATCATAGTCATGGTGTTTTAAAATCTGGGAATGTTTCGTATTGATTGTCCAGATGTTAAAACACCATGGATGTAATCACAATACAATGTTTTCTAGATTCCAGATAAAACACCATGACTTGAATCATAGTCAATGTCTCCAGATTTTTAAAACACCACGCCATGAACAATGTCTCTAGATAAAACACCATGACTTGAATCATAGTCAATTTATCTAGTTGTTTTAAAACACCACGCCATGAATCTGATTATACAATGTCTCCATATAAAACACCATGAACAATGTCTCCAGATAAAACACAATGACTTGAATCATAGTCATGGTGTTTTAAAATCTGGGAATGTTTTGTATTGATAAAACACCACGCCATGAACAATGTCTCCAGATAAAACACCATGACTTGAATCATAGATGTTTAAAACACCACGCCATGAACAATGTTTCCAGATAAAACACCATGACTTGAATCATAGTCAATTTATCCTATTGTTTTAGAACACCACACCATGAATCTGATTATAGATCTCTTTATGATAACGTATGAAGAATATGCAACCAAAGACCTCCCTACAATTAAGGTGAATCATTAATTCCGATATTTAAGGAAAAATGAGTGAATGTAGGTGTTTTTGGTTGTGTAGGTTACGGTTACCATATTTCAAACATTGAAAAAGACACTATTGCCCTTCAATTTTACATAAGGTCCCTCTAATTAAAACACAATTTATATTTTTATACCCTATTAATCTCAACCATTAGATCAAATATCCAATGGTTTAAAACACTTCTTACCCTTCTCACATTTTAAACACTTTTTACCATATCCCTACCCTATATATATATATATATATATATATATATATATATATATATAATACAATCCCTATTTTAGGTAAATATACACGATACAGTCCATTAATATCTCATCATCAATGAGCTAAAGTGAAAGAGTTAGCAAGCGAAAACAAGTCACGAGTACATATGTGAGATTATAAATAACAAATAATGCAGCATGAAAAGAAACTGTCCTAAGAAGAAACATTAAAACTTCATGAAAAATATTCTTTTAATCATATTGAAGAAAGCTAATGTATATTTCAACATTTGTATGGTTACAAGAAGCTCATTGGAAGTCTCACTAATTACATCTTTTGGGTTGCAGGATTGGTGTTACTCTTCCAACAATCGAAGTTCGATTTGAGAATTTAACAGTGAAAACTACCTGCTATGTAGGTAATAGAGCTATACCGACTCTTACAAACACAGCCCGCAACCTTGCTGACATGGCTCTGGGTTTTCTTGGTATTGGACTATCCAAGAAAAGAAAACTTACGATTCTTAGTGATGTTTCAGGGATGATCAAGCCTTCAAGGTAATTTTTTTGTGTGAATGATTTAGATTTAAACCCCCATTAACATATAATTGATCAATATAATAGTATGCCATAACTAGAGTTCTAAAGTCATATTTTATCCACCAACATATCCAAATGGTTAACTGTGATATATATGGACTTACATCATGACTTAGGAGTTAGAACACAGTATGACTTAGGACAGAAGCACATTAGCTAAAACTTATAAGTTCTAACAAACCACTAACGAACCTTGCTTTAGAACAATAAGTAATATATATGTTCTAAAGTTGGTTTTTATATCTAACATACTGAAGTTTTGATGAGGAGCGGGTCGAAGAGCTGGCAGATTCTTATCTGCTTGGTAAAGGGAAGTGGGGCATAAAAGGACCAAACTTCAAATGGGCGTAACTTGTGCTACGATTGGAGTTACGGGCCCACGAGTAGGTGATGGAAAGGTCTCGACAAGCCAACTGGCGCGGCTGTCAAGCCCAAATTGATTTAAGGATCAAATTTCGTCAATCACCGATTTCTCCCGTTTTCATCAATTTTCCAAAGTTTCCTTTTTAGCTAATAACGCGTAAATTAATGATTAGCGTGATTTACATCTTTATTTATAGTGTTAATTTTAACTTATTTATGTCAGTTTGTAAGTTCGAGAATTTGGCAAACCTGCCATTTTTTAAAAAAAAAAAAAAAAAAAAACCTATAAAAGAGCACCTTATGTAATGGTTTATGCATTCAGAAAATTAATCAACTTCCTTTGAGAATTTATCTTATTGTTTTATCGCTTTCGTTGTGCGTCGAAATTTCTACCTACAAATGAACATCAATCAGGGGGAATTTGTTGTTTACATTAAGTAACTGTGCATATGTAAACTGAAAAAAAAAAAAAAAAAATTTTGGGGAAATAAAGGCCATCATTTTGGGTCGGCACAAAACATATATTGTTCTTATTTTTTTCTTCTTTCGCAGGATGACCCTTTTACTAGGCCCGCCATCCTCCGGAAAGACAACATTATTGATGGCTTTGGCAGGACGGTTAGACCAAGGCTTAAATGTCAGATTTCAAGAAATAGCGTCATGAAGATGCATGTTCATCATGTTATCCGAAACAAATACAGTATTTAAATTTGATCACAACATATTTGATCAATGCAGGTTGAAGGAAAAGTGACGTACAACGGGCTTACACTTGAAGAATTTGTTCCACAGAGGACATCTTCATATATCAGCCAAAATGATGTTCATGTAGGAGAAATGACGGTCAAAGAAACTCTTGATTTTTCAGCTAGGTGTCATGGAGTTGGATCCAGATATGGTACTTAATGGTTTACCCATTGTTGGATCTCGCAATTTTGACCCATTTTTACTTTGGTTATCTTTGTTTTCTCTAACGGGTCAAATGGATAAAATAAAATAAAAATAGTTGTAAAGTCCAAAGTTTATTCTTAAACATAAAACCTCCTAAATCGTTTAAAAGTTAAATTATCATCAGAACACTTTAATCTTTTTCATCACATTTGACACACATATTGTTTGATGAAATAGACAAGAAGTGTTTATTGCCCCGTTATGCTACCTCGACTGATCATATGTATTAAATTTCTTTGGGTTAAAGTTATGGAATTCTTTTTGAAAGTATAATATGTTACAGAGTTGCTGGCTGAGATTGATAGAAGAGAGAAAGAGGCTGGGATATTTCCAGAAGGAGATGTTGACCTCTTCATGAAGGTAGTAGGATTTATAACAAGAAATAAGAATTTATAGTATTTCATTCCATTATATATTGGCTTTCATATATGCCATAATGTTCTGATTGAAGGTTTCCAATGCAGGCTAACGCAATTGAAGGTGTTGAGAACAATATAATTTCTGACTATATTATCAAGGTAAGTATACAATTATTTTCTCCTTCCAAGGCAACTTATACTCAGCGGTGTAGTGTTGGGTATGCTACTTCTGGTTCTGAGCATCATTATATGTTAATTTAAAGATCAAACTAATTCTTAAAACAAAATATAAAATTACTTATACAATCGCAAATTGGATATCCGAATTGTAATATGTTGATTGATAATTATTCATACTCGTAACCTAACCAATGACACTACTTTTTTTTTTTTAACAACAGATGGAACTTTTATACCAATGACACTCTTAACTTTCACTTTAACGAACAATCCCACTTTAACGAAGAAGTAAATAAAGTTACTTTTTAGTTAGAGTGAGATTGTGTTGAACCTAACAAGAGATATCACACATGAAGAACACAAAACAGTTAAACAACCAGTTTGACTCTTTTCTATTAATCAAGAAGATATTACAATGAAGGAATGAAAAACAAATAATCCTAGAACCTTTTTATAGGTAAACTACTTAGAGAAAAAAAAAAACTAATTAAACTAGGAAACATAATCTTACTAAACATCGAGATTCAGAGAAAAATATTGAGATAGTTCCTACGGTTTGGTGAAATTTCACATTTAGTCTCCACCTTTATAAATTTACGACCTTGTTCCCTAACATTTGTACACTTGTTTCTCGGATAGTTCACTAACGTGAATGTGGGTTAGTTTTTGGTCTAAACTTGACGTGCATTGACTAAAATGCCTTACTATTAAAAAATAATAAAAATGTAATTAAGCATTTAATAAATAAAGTGGACCCCACTTTTTATCATAAAACACCTCCACCCTCTCTCTCCGGCCAAACCTACATCTCCGGCCACCCTACATCTCCGGCCAAACTTGTATCTCGTTTGTCCAGCTAAAATTACAATCTGCTACATCGTCTTCACCTGATAACTCACCTTATAGCTGATTGTGTGAAACATTAAGTTTAACAAATGGGCTAGATTTGCTAATGGCTTTCTTGAAAGAGAAATCTACATACTCAAGATTAACAAGTTTTGCCATTGCTACTGGAACATGGCCCGAGAGGCTGTTTCGTGATAATATCCTACAAAAAGCATATAGATTAGATCAGTAAATAACTGTTGGGTTCGTAGGCTTTAGGGGAGCCAGCCCTAATTAGGGTTAGCTAACCCTAGTTGTTAGGCCCACTTAGTTAACTTGTTGACCAAGTAGGAAACCCTAATATAGTTCTATAAATACTTATTATGTAATTGTAGTCTGTGTCATTCTGTAAACAGTTGTGAGCATCTAATAAAAGTGAAACCCTAGTTGCAACCCGTGGACGTAGGTCACACCTTGACTAAACCACGTAAATTCTCGTGTTCTTTATTTTCTGCTAGTGTGTGTGTATTTGTTCCGCTTCTGCTCGACCCTACTTTGATCCGATATCCTAACAAGTGGTATCAGAGCCATAGGTTCAGTTAAACACACGATTCACATGGTTATTGCAGAAGAGGGAGCGAGAGAGAGCTGGAAGAGAGATCTTGATCTGTTGTTGATGCAGTCGCCGCTGACTTGTTTATGACCCGTAACTATTCTTTGGTTACGGCTCATACGGTCTAGGGTTTGTTCTTGCAAATCTAGTGGTTTTGGGGTGTTTGGCGATCACAGTTTCGGTTCTTGAACCCTGGTTATTCACTGATTTTCGCTCGGGTTTGCAGGAGAAGTTGTTGGTTCAGGTACTTTGGGTTTCTAGTTTATTAATGGTTGCTCGAGTTTCGGTTGCTTGGTTCCTTGTGTTTTTTTTTTCTGATTTTCTCATTGGCTATGGCTAAAGGCGGGAAGTTTTGAATCGAGAAGTTCAACGGTGCTGATTTTGCATGGTGGAGAATGCAAATAGAGGCGTTGCTTGGTGAATGTGATTTGGATGTGGTATTGGAAGAAAATCCAGCTGGAATGGAGAAACCTGCTGAAGCAATTTGGAACTCAAAGGAGAAAAAGGCAAGACGTAAAATTACATTAGCTTTGACGAGGAGCGTTGCTTTTAATATCATGAAAGAAACAACTGCTCGCGGTATGTTAACAACTCTGTCCAATATGTATGAGAAGCCGTCTGCCGGTAATAGGGTGTTCTTGATGAGGAAACTGTTTAATATGAGAATGAGTGAGGGCAGTCTAGTTGCTGATCACATTAAGAAGTCAATTCGATATTGTCTAGGTTAGCAACTGTGGACATGAAGTTCGATGATGACACTCAAGCTGTGATTTTGTTATCTTCCTTACCTGATAGTTGGTCAGGGTTTGTGACAACGGTCACTGAAACTGCTGGAACTGGAAATTTGAAGTTTGATCGGATCCGGGATAGTGTTTTAGGTGAAGACATTCGCCGGAGGAACTCTAGTGGAGGATCTATTTCTGTTATGTTTAGTGTTAGCAGGGGAAGAGGTAATAACAGAAGAAGTAGGAGTCGTGGGAAAAGCTTGTCTAAAGCTGGGAAGAATGTGAGGTGCTGGAACTGTGGTGAAAAGGGGAATTTTAAAAACGAGTTTCCTGATCCTAAGAAAGAGTATGGTAAATAGCATGTATACAGTGTTGTGTCAGATGAATCTGTCGAATCTGAAGGTGACGTACTGGTTTTCTATATGACCGATAACAACTTGGTTTCAAGAAGTTGTAACCAGATATTGTTTTTCTTGGAAAACAATCTTTCAAGGATTCCCAAACCTGCTTTGGTGTTTCGGCATCTTGAAAGTGTTCCAATATCTCCTCTTTAACGATTCTCTTCATCATAAACATAGCCATTTCGAATATCACATGCCACTTCCTGATCGCTTCTCCTATATCTATCCTGACCCTGAACTATTGGTTACTTTCCACAAATCCTAACCCTGAAGGTAGGACATATCACACATCTACCTAACCCAGTAATTGGTTTGATTCCAACAACAAAAGATAAATCGACCACGAATTCTTGAAAGGACGAACGTCTTCTTTGATTCAGGCAAACATGTGGGAAAGGCAATAAAGAACGAGCCTAAGATCGTTTAGGCTCTGATACCAATTGTTAAACTTAACAAGTGGACACCAGACAAGAAGAACACAAAAAGATTGAACAACTTGTTCAACTCTTTTCTATTAATTAAGAAGAAATTATAATGAATTTTTTTAAAACAAATAACCCTAGCATCATATTTATACATAAACTACATGGAGAACAAGAAAGTAATTAAACCAGGAAACATAATCCTAAAAAACTTCTAATTAAAATAGAGACTCCATATATAAGAGTAATTGTACTATTAGTCTCTAGACTTTAAAAGATCTCCTATAACCACCCCATGAGATCAATCAAACCACCCTAATATCATCTTGTTCATCAGATTGCCCTTAGCAACAAAAGTGAAAGCTAAGAGTGTCATTGGTTACATCGTCATTACGTATTATTAGCCAATGGATCATATTTTAAAATGTTAAAATCCAATTTGCCTTTTATATATTACAAACTTGAATAGTGATCACGTCCAAACACCATCTCATCCAAACACCATCTCATGCAACAAGTTTTATAAAAGCTGAAATTTGTATGCTTTTAATTTTTTAATATCACATTCTCAACTTACAAAATAGAAACCAAACACCCCAAGCATATTTAGACATTGTTGTTGTGTTAGTGGGTTGACAGTTTAAATACGAAAAGATATTACATCCTTTATTCATTTATCGTATCAAGACAGATTATGTTCTCATTAAATTTTGGTTAAAATCACTATAGATATTGGGACTTGAGATATGTCGGGACACCGTTGTTGGAAACCAGATGATAAGAGGAATATCTGGAGGACAAAAAAAGCGACTAACAACAGGTAACTAATTATATCTCATACTTAATTATTCATATCAAGATATTATGCAACATATATACAATCACATAATCAATTTGAGCATGTATCAATAGTATGTCATTGAATCAGAATATGGTATACATGGAACACACCTAGGCTTTTATTATTAGTAAAATGTGGAATACAAAGAGACAAAGGAAAACAAGATTATAACATGGAAGCAATCCAGAGTTAGCCTAGCTAATAAATTAAAGCCCAGTAAAAAAGGCCCAATATAACTAATTATGCTGACACCAACATGCCAATATTTTCTGAGTTACTACTCCTAGGGACTTTCCAAGACACGAAAACCGTAATAAAATGCATCTAAATGTTGCAACTTTGGCTCATTTACATGTTAACGTGACAATTTGGACCTTGTTTTTATCTCAAAAGGTAAACTAAATATTGAATATATCAAATCTCAAATGATTTGAAAGACGTCCAAACTCTATTTATAACGCCAAAAACTTCATAAGGAGATATCATGATGGTTAACTAGTTAACTGGTGTGCTCTATAACCAAAAGATTAATATTATAGTTACTTTGATGATGCTTGTGTTTTGTTATAATAAGTTAATAAACTCATTATCTCTGAAATATTTTAAAAATTGCCAAAAGGTATTTATGTTAACTATATAAATTTGGATCCAGCATCTATCATTGTAGTGTTCCAATCTAAAAAATAATTTCTTTAAATTCTAATGCATCCATAGGAAATCCGTCGTACTAGTAATAAATCTTGGATATGCCATTTTCTTTGGTAGCCGTTGTAGTTTTGTATATGGTTATAAATATGCTAGCCTAGAAAATCTAGACTGAGAATGCAATGTTTTCATTACTAGCTTCATAAAATATATAATAAGAATACAATCAACAACCATGAGTTTATAAACAATCATTGAATACAAACAGGTGAGATGATGGTTGGATCAACAAGGGCACTATTTATGGATGAGATATCATCAGGCTTAGATACTTCAACAACATTTCAAATAGTCAAATGTCTGCAACAGATAGCACACTTGACAGAAACCACCATCCTCATGTCCCTCCTCCAGCCTTCTCCAGAGACTTTTAATCTGTTTGATGACATCATCCTTTTATCACAAGGCCAGGTTGTATATCAAGGCCCAATAGAGCATATTGCTAACTTCTTTCAGAGTTTGGGATTCGTTTGTCCAGAGAGAAAAGGAATTGCGGATTTCTTACAAGAGGTAATTAATTAGCTATCCCATTAAATCATTCTGTTAATTTGATCCCAAAGTTGTAGACTATAGATTTGAAATACCTTTAGATGTACACATTAAAGAGATTTTGTTGAAAGTTTTTTTTTCATACAAGATCATCTTGCAAACAATGGTAGAGGGTATTAGGATGTGCCTTTCAAAAGTTACTATCATATTGGAAAGAGTTAAATGTCATTTTAGTCCCTGTGGTTTGGGCCATTTTGTCAGTTTAGTTCAAAGGTTTCATTTTTCGCCTGTGGGTTCAAAAAGATTTCACCGTTGCCATTTTAGTCAATGGGTCAACTTCATCCATTTTTTCTATTAACGTGAAGGGCAATTCGATCATTTTATATGTAATTTTGTTAACCAGAAGGGCAACATATAAAATGATCGAATTGCCCTTCTCGTTAACAGAAAAAATGGATGAAGTTAACCCAGTGAACTAACTAGAATGGCAAAGGTGAAACCTTTTTGGACCCACAGACAAAATATGAAACTTTTGTACTAAACTGACAAAATAACCCAAATCACAGGGACCAAAATGACATTTAACTCTAATTTCAATTATATAATTAGTTGCTTTCCTACATCAAATCCTTTTCGATTATCAAATGTAATTATTTTGGCTTCAAATGGAAAACACTATATATAAGTTTAATGGTAAAGGTATCTCAAAACGTTTGGTTCCTCTGCCAATTCTTAATTTAGTAATAGCTTAATATTTTTTAGTATTTTATTAATTCATCCTCTTATCGTTCCTCCTACTTTGAGTAAGATTCAAGTGCATACTTTTCCTTGAAGTATGATTATTATGTTGTTTATGAAGTGCATACTTTTTCCTTGAAGTACGATTATTATTTTGTTTATGAACTTGTTAATGTCTAAATATTTTACGTATAGTTACATTGTTTTGTCACTTGGAAACTCATCAGTTTCCAGGTAAGGAAATTGAAAGTAGAAATGGATTGATGAACTACCTCAATTAAGATTCAATTTTATCTGGAGTAAAGAATATAGCATAGGATCACAATTCCAAACATTCCTTTTTTTTTCAACAGGTAATCTCTCAGAAGGACCAAGAACAATATTGGGCCGATAAAAGCAAGCCGTACACCTATGTTGCAGTCTCTCAATTTTCAGAGCATTTCAAGCAATTTCACATTGGCGAACAGCTACAGAACGAGCTGCTTGTGCCATACAAGCAAACTGAAAGTAAAAAATCAGCACTAGTCTTCAAAAAGTACACAGTCACTAAAAGAGAGCTCTTTAAGGCATGTTTTGATAAAGAATGGTTACTTGTTAAAAGAAGTGCTGTAGTATATATAGCCAAAACTCTTCAAATCAGCTTTGTGGCAATTATTGGTGCAACAATGTTCTTGAGGACTAGAATGTATTCAAGAAATGAAGAAGATGGTGGTGTTTATGTTGGAGCCATCTTGTTTGCACTCATTACTAATATGTTCAATGGGTTTCCTGAACTTCCAATGACCATAGAGAGGCTTCCTGTGCTATACAAACACAGGGAACTCCTTTTTCATCCAACATGGGCGTTTACGATTCCAACTATCCTGCTACGTATCCCTATATCATTGGTAGAGTCTACTGTTTGGACAGTAATGACCTACTATGTCATTGGTTTCGCCCCTGAGCCTAGCAGGTATATACAATAAGTGTAGTAAAAAAGTATATTATATCAGTATTATCTAATGAAATAGTTTAAGACATCACCTAAATAAACAGTAGACTTTAGGAAATCTTAAACCAGTTTATTTTTTATATTGAACAAATCATATGTCCCTCCTAAGCTAACTAAATATGGAATATGTCCACTTGTCAGGTTTTTTAAGCACTTCCTGTTAATGTTTCTGATTCAACAAATGGCGTCAGGATTATTCAGGTTAAATGCTGCAGTTTGTAGAACAATGACAATAGCCAACACTGCCGGAACACTCGTTCTTGAGTCATGTTTCCTTCTGGGTGGTATTGTCCTTCCTAAAGGTTAGTTCCAGATACGCAATCACAATGATGGAAAAATTCAACCGATTCACTTACTAATCACAAAGAAAAACTAATCAAATGTGTCAAAGGTCACCCAAAATCTATTTTTAATGTATACAACCTCTAATTTATTGTTCTATACAGTGACTTAGACGGTAGTAATAGTGTTCCTAAATCACAATTAACGCATTAATCGGTTACAAAGGAGAAAAGATGTTTCTGGACCAACTCGACCCTTACTATAAGCATTACCCATTCTGGTGATTTCATTTTGACCCAATACCCAACCCGCCCCGCTTGCCACGTACAATTAGCTACATCTTTAATCCATTCCATATCTAGTACACCTTCAAAATCGCGGAGTTAGCTAGATAGTTTTCAGAACCTGATCCTGATAACCAACTACTTATGTAACAGGGCGAATTCCAGACTGGTGGCAGTGGGCCTATTGGGTTTCACCTTTAAGCTACGGTTTCAATGCCTTAACAACAAATGAACTATTAGCTCCAAGGTGGATGAACAAACTGGTATGTTGTTTCTACGTCTTGTTTATTCATAGATAACAAAAATATTGACTAAAATTTTGCTGGATTTTAGGGGTCTGACAACAGTACCACACTAGGTGTAGCGATTTTACAGAACTTTGGAGTGACCCCTGACAGAAACTGGTTCTGGATAGGAGCAACTGCTCTTCTTGGTCTAGCGGTCCTTTTCAACGTTCTCTTCACTTTAGCTCTTGCATATTTAGATGGTAGTTCTGGCCCTTGTGTATTTTAGCGATGTACATATAAAAATATGTTTGCATTTATAGGTGTGAAAAAAATCAAAAAGAAATGTCACATTTGTAACTGTAGAAAAGAATGCACACACTCGGAAGTATCAGGAAATATACAGCTTACCTAAACTTATTTCTTCACGTAAGAGAAACATCGACACAGAAATTGACCACCCTTCCTCTTACTTGAAGAAACTAGTTGTAACAATAACATTGTTTAGAGTACACAAACTCTACATTTTCTTCGTCCTTCAAAGTACAAACAGTCTTTTCTTATAAATTTTGTATACTTATCAGACATATAAATGTGAACATTTTTCACACACCTATAAGTGTGAACAACTTGATAGTGATTACATCTTTCTCTAACTTGTGAAGACAAATATGCATATAATCTGTATATTTGTGTAGCACACGTGACATTTGACATATAATAATTAGCGTTTTATATACAATACTAGCTCCTGGAAAGCCACAAGCAACTATACATGATGATGAAGCTAATGTAATGGAAGTTGATCATGTTGTTGAAGCAAAAAACTCGAGTAAGGGATATTCTATGAATAAAAAGATATTGTAGTTTGTTATGGATATCCTTTCATTTAACTGACTATATTTTTCCAGGGGAAATGATGATCCAGAAAACCCATAATATAAATGAAGATTCAGGTGTTGCGGGTGCTGCTCCCAAAAGAGGGATGATTCTTCCATTCACTCCACTCTCTATGTCATTTGACAACATAAACTACTATGTTGACATGCCCCTAGTAAGTGTGTGTGTCTATTTATATACATTCATCTAAATCTTCATTGGTGATGTACATACAATCTTTTAGCATTATGTCACTAAGACCATTTGTTTCAATCACCACTTATGATTAATTAGTATGAAAATTATAGGATGATTTTTTTGTGGTTTCAATGAATCAACAGGCAATGAAAGAAGAAAGTACGACAAAAGACAACAAGCTACAGTTACTTACAGAGGTAAGTGGTGCATTTAGGCCAGGTGTCCTCACTGCATTGATGGGAATTAGTGGAGCCGGGAAAACAACTTTGATGGATGTCTTATCAGGAAGAAAGACTGGCGGCTACATAGAAGGCGATATCAGAATCTCAGGATTTCCAAAAGTTCAACACACTTTCACTAGGATTTCTGGATACTGTGAACAAAATGATATCCACTCACCACAAGTCACTGTCTATGAATCTCTCCTTTTTTCAGCTTTCCTTCGACTCCCTAAAGATATCAATAGAGATGAAAAGATGGTAAAGAAATAAGCAGTATTTTTCCTTTTGTTTATGGCACTGCATTTCTTCTTCTGCTATGGAATATATATAATGGACTAGTAGACTTTGAATTGCTAAAACTCTGATTCTTCTTTTATATTTCTTGATCAGCTTTTTGTGGAGGAGGTGATGGAATTGGTTGAACTGACAAATCTGAAGGACATGATTGTAGGGATTCCAGGTATTAGTGGTTTGTCAACTCAACAAAGAAAGAGACTGACGATTGCAGTAGAGCTCGTTGCTAATCCGTCAATCATATTTATGGATGAACCAACAACTGGACTTGATGCAAGAGCAGCAGCAATTGTTATGAGAACAGTGAGAAACACAGTGGACACAGGAAGAACCGTTGTTTGCACCATCCATCAACCTGGAGTTGATATTTTTGAAGCCTTTGATGAGGTATTTGTATTTCACAAAAGATACATACACTCTATAATGATGGAACTTATTTTTTTTGTATTTTGCACTAGCTACTGCTAATGAAAACAGGAGGACAAGTAATCTACTCCGGGCCATTGGGCCTAAAGTCAACCAAACTTATTGAGTATCTTGAGGTACTTCAATCATGATTAAATGTTCATACTCTAGCAATTACATGTGACCATCTTGACCAATTTATTACTTATGAAAGTCCTCTAAAGTATCACCATATAGCATGTAAAACCTCTTAATCAATATATAGAGATTTGGATTATTTTACAATCTAGGGAATTCATGGGGTCCCAAAAATAGTAGAGCAACAAAATCCCGCAACATGGTTGCTTGAAGTCACCTCAGTTGCTGCCGAAAAGAGGCTTGGGATCGATTTTGCACAGCATTATAAGTCGTCAACCCTTTATGAGTAAGTGATATTATTTTATTTTTATGTTTCATACTTAGAGATTTCAAATTGACACACAAGTCTCCTTAAGCAGAAGAAATATTGCTCTTGTGAAAGAATTAAGCATACCTCCTTCAGGAGCAAAACAACTTTTCTACACAACTCAATATGCCCAGTCCATGTGGAGCCAATTTAAGTCTTGTATACAAAAACAATGGCACAGTTATTGGAGAACTCCTGAATATAACCTTGTTAGATTCTGCTTCACCCTTGTCACAGCACTCTTGGTTGGAACTATATTCTGGAAGGTTGGTAGTAAAAGGTTAGTCATCATTAATTCTAACTCATTACTTTATAAGGTTGTGTTTTATCTCAAATGAGTTCAATCAAAACACATTAGATATAAGGCTATGGGGTGTGGGGGTCATGGATTGGAACATTATTTCCACATAGGACCATTAATTAAATTAATTAAATGGTACACCATCCCCCTCCTTGATTGATGGTGGTTCCCATGGGTTAAACCACGATTACCATGACCCTCCCATTTAATAATTTTAAGACAAAAATAAATTAAAAAAAAATAAAGGGGATAGTGGTTTGGGTCATGACCACACCCTTAGGATAGTGGTTTTGAATGATGGATTAAAGATAGATGACAAGGTGCCTATGTGGAGGGTCATGGTGGTCATGAGGGTCATGACCACACCCTATAGCCTAAGAGTGGTCAAATCAAAAATCACATTTGACACTCCATCTTGCCACATTTATCTTGTAGATCAAGAGTGTGAAGTGTAAACATGTTCATAATGTTAGTTTCCATTTCAGGGACAGCAGCACTGACCTGACAATGATTTTTGGGGGTCTGTATGGCGCTGTATTGTTTGCTGGAATCAACAATGGCACCACGGTAGTTCCCGTAGTAGCCTTTGAACGAACTGTATTTTATCGGGAGAGAGCTGCAGGGATGTACTCAGCGTTACCATATGCCATGGCACAGGTTACAAATCCCTTTTCTCATTTAACTATCTTATTACTGCAAATCACCATCAGTTTTTATTGTTTGATAGACATATTATACAACTAGTTATCTGATTATATAGGGGGTCAATAATCAAACCAGAATAATCAAAAGGCAACATAAAATTTCCTATTTACTCCCATTTTTAACCAACTTCAAAAGACTTTCATGAGTGGTTTCTCATTTTTTTGGTTGGGAAAGATATCCTTCTTTATCGTTTTATCTTAGGCGTTTTCAATAATCTGAATTTTTCCAAAAAGTAAAAAGATTCACAAAAGCTGATTAGCTTATTATTACAACAGTAAAGAGACAATAAAACTTCTAGCTCAAGATCAAAGTAGTTATATTATGTTTGCGTAATAAATAAGAAGATAGTTTCATATTTAATTGGAGTTGTTATGAGAGAGTTTTTTTGTTTTGGTTACAGGTAATTGTGGAAATACCTTATGTGTTTTTCCAAACTACATACTACACTGTTATCATATACACCATGGTGAGCTTCGAATGGACAGCAGTTAAATACTTCTGGTTTTTCTTCATGCACTTCTTAACCTTCTTATACTTCACATACAATGGGCTAATGGCTGTTTCACTTGCACCTAATGACCAACTTGCATCTATCCTTACATCTGCTTTCTATTCCCTATTCAATCTCTTCTCCGGCTTCTTCATCCCCAGACCGGTAATTTCCCCTTTTATTTTGTTTATAGTTCTCATATGTTAACTTCATATGTTATACATTTTACCTTTATATATCATCTCAGAAAATTCCAAAGTGGTGGGTATGGTGTTATTGGATAGACCCACTAGCATGGACCTTTCAAGGATTGATTGCTTCACAATATGGTGATGTAAAGGAGACGATTAAAGTCCCTGGAATGTCATATGACCCAACAATCAAATGGTATGTTGAAACCCATTTTGGATATGAAGACGGATATTTGGGACTAGTGACTGCAGTTTTAGTTAGTTTCACAGTGTTCTTTGCAGTTATGTATGCATACTGCTTGAACAAATTGAACTTCCAGACAAGATAAGATAGACAAAAAATTATGTATGATAATAATTTGTCTGCATATATTTGTGGATGGTTTGTACACATATGCTCCTTGTAACTACCCTTTAATATGAAATTACTTGTTATGTCAGCAGCCAAAACATCCACACTGATGTTCACAGGTATCACATGTTATGAAGCATTTCTTTCGTTTTATCCATTCTAGCTACCAGATTTGGCTAGACATACCATGAAAGATTTATATTTTAACTGCGTGAAACACTTAGAACTAAATTATTGCGAGAACAACAAGACAAAGTTAAACATTTTATTAGGAAAATATGAGGTCAGAAATAGCCTAAAATTTCCATCATTACAGCTTTCCAACCAGATCTTGGGAAGTAAAAAACGAAAGTTTGTCATCGGGTTGATATAAAAGAAAAACAACGGTGGTTCTTCGATGGTTCAAGATGGTGAAATGTCCAAGGGTGGAGATCAACAACCTATTTGGAAACCCATTTTGAAGTAAAAAATTGCGATTGAAATTTGAATTGGCGGTCAACCCTCACCTTACGGGATTTCAAAAGAAAATTTAAACTCAAACTGACATGAAAAGATTGAGTTACCAAAATTAAATACTCGATAAACTTATCTCATGGATACGCAGGCTTTAGGTTGATTCATGGTATTATTGGAATGGTTTGTCATGGACACGGATGAGGAAAACATTAGCAAAAAACCTCAAGAAACAAGGTCTATATTTGTTTTAGAACGGCGACACACATTCCCTAATTCTACATCATCTAAAATCCACATAAATACCCATAAATACTTGATATAGCCGTAGGATACGTTATATTTTAGTGTTAAAAGAAACATTTTAAAGGGAAATTATTGCAAATCTGGTAAGAATTAATGGTAGTTAACATTTTGTTGAGATTTGCAGGTAAATACTGAAAATAGGGTAACTTGGATGTGAAAGGGTGTAAACATAACAACATGCAAAAGACAAAGGACGGATGTGAAAATCAGGTAGGTTACGACCTGTACCTGACCCGAAGGTCACGACACGTAACCGCCTCCATTTATACAGAATACAGAATCAACATTAGGTGGGTCCCCTAAAGGTTAAGAGTCGTGGGCATGTCCATGTGTACGGCCCGTAAGTCAATCGAGGCTAGGGTTTAGATCTGTGATATATATAAGGATTATGATGAAAACCCTAAAAGGGGATTGGAGTTCAAGAAAAGTGAGAGGGTTGTAGAAAGAAGAGGAAGACGATTCAGAAGAGAAAAGAGGACGAAACTTGAAGATTGAAGGCACGGGCAAGTATTTAATGAATCGATGGGTTATTCCCAAATTTACGATCTTTAAACTTCTGTCATGATGACAAATTTGATTTTGATTTTGACTTTGTATGTCATGTTCGGTAAACTTTTGTATAATTCTCCGGATAAGATGATACATTCATTGATTTATGATTGATGACAGATTTCCTGTTTGTACTATTTTAGTAGTGTATCACGATTAGTTCTTATAATGCATATGAGTGTATGTTGAAATTGGTTATGCATGTTAGATTCTATTTGCTGTCTCTAGGGTATATTGACGTCCGTTAGCCTAGGGCTTGATACTTTAATCGGTAATAGATAACTAATCATCATAATTGGTTAAACATATGTTTTTCTTATTAGAATGATCTGATTATAAGGTTCTAGAAACTAACTAGGGTTTTCTAAAATGTCTTACCTTGGTAGTTGTAATTTGCTCGGTTCGTTGACCGCCTTGAGCACTAGGCTAGAAACCTTAAGTCATAAGAATCTGTACGGACATTAGCTTTTTTGAAATAGGTCTAAAGGTGTGTTTATAGCCTTAACTCTAGTTTCATAAGATAAACCTTGCGAAGTATTAGTCTGTTTTAGCACTTCATACGCCATAGGCAAGCTAGGTGTTGGAGTGGTTTAACAGGTCCATCTATCATCAATTTAAATAGTCTTTGACGATTCGAGTCTAGGATGGTTATATTCTCTTAACTCTTGGTAGTAATTATTAGTAATTCAAGTTATTAGATCTTAAGTTTTCATTTCAATAGTTCACTAGATTGCATATTAAGTAATAGGCTCGGTACTAGAAGATTTTGTGTCCATGGATAGATACTTGGGTACTTACCTTAGCTATACTATATATTGATAGGTACGCCTTCCTAAAACGTGTATAGATAGTATTTGTGTTTTTACCTTAAAACTAGTTTGTGTTTGTGTGGAATTTTATTTGTTACTTTCTAAACACATTAATATCCTAATCCTTAAATCTCCAAGGCCGACCCATGATCAATGGTATCAATTGTCGCCTTATTTGTTTCCAACTTTTCATATTCTAACTCTCTTTTGCATAGTCTCTCTCCTCAATTATCACTTTTTCATGTCTTTCTTGTTGGTTTAGGCCCATTAAACTCACACATAAAACTTAGAAACTTGCTTGTATATTTATTTGTAAGTGAAGAAGTAATATTAATGCAAAGAAAAGTGAAAGCTGTTGTTTCGATTGCAAAATGGTTGCTTAATATTCTTTGAATAAATGGCTCTAAATAGCCTACAAGGGAATAAAGAAAAACCATATAAAAACTAGCCACAAACCATATTACTTAGTCAAGAACCTATATTTCATCTCCATTTAATTCGGTCAAACTATAATACATGTTCTAACTAATAAACTATTAATAAAAGACATAACATATAAAACCATAAATACTTATTAATTCCAAGTTTGCAACTATGTATAGCCATGTATACACTCACATGTATAAACAATAGAAGTTTGTATTAAATCAGGGATACATTCTAGTTATTCACAACACAATATATAGAGGTACAATGATTACAAAATAATTACAAGGGCTTGATCTTTGGGCAAGAATTATGGATGGTCAAGGGCTTGATCGTTGGGCAAGAATTATGGACGGTCAATCATCTTGATTGATTGGTTAAATGGAGATAATAATATTCCATTTAATGGTGACTTAATTAGTGGGTTTGATACGCCCCCGCAAGATGGAGGATCCATTGGAGACTCCAATCTTGGACCGAAAAAGCAGGAAAGGTGCCCGTGGAAGCGATTTGGTGTTGACATCCGCAAGTTGATCCTTTGAGCTGACGTGAAGGACTTTAAGTTGCCCGGAGTTGACTTGTTCCTGTACAAAGTGATAGTCCAAGGCTATGTGTTTCATGCATGAGTGGTAAACTGGATTTGCACATACATAGGTGGCCCCGGTGTTGTCACAGTATAATGAGGGAGTGCTCACAGGTGGTAAGCCCAGTTCATGAAGTAAGTTTTTAAGCCATAACAGTTCTGCAGCGGCATTAGCAAGGGCTTTGTACTCAGCTTCGGTTGAGGATCTAGAGACCGTTTTTTGTTTTGCATATTTCCAAGAGATGATATTGGACCCAAGGTATAAAAGATATGTTGTGGTTGACCGACCTCCATTAGTAATGCTTCCCCAGTCTGAGTCCGAGAAGGCTCGCAGGGTAAGATTGGTGTTGCGTTTTGTTGGGATTGAACCCTATCAAAGGAACAGATAATGTAAAGCCAAAACTGGGTCAGCTCAGTGGATTCAGAATAAGCAGATGCTGATATACATATCTCTCCCCTTGAAAGTGATTACAACAACTGATGACCTCCTATCTGCTGATCTTACTAACTGCTGACCAATAACTGCTGCTCAATTAAAGATCTGATGAAGACTCAAGTCCTGCTGATTCAATCTACTGCCTTGAGTCAAGCACTGCTGATCCGGACAAGTGCTGCTGCGTTCACAACAGTAGAAGGTTGCAGTAGTTGTTCTATAGTCTGTTATGTAATAGAATGTAATAGCAGTAGTTAACACAAGCAGTGTCTGTATAGATCAGAGGTTAGAGTTTGTTAGGAGGTTAGATGTCACTTTCATGGTGACGTCAGCTAAAGATGCTCAGTAGTTTGCAAGTGCTTATAAATAGTACAGTACTTTGTACTGTTCTATTAGCTCTTCACATCATTCGTCTTCTTTGCACGAACAAACTACTGAGCTCGGGCTGAGGGGGAGTTTGCATTCTTACATCATCATTGTAATCGTGTTTGAAATAAATTCAATCATTCGGTTCTTTGTGTAAAGATGTTTGATTAAAAGTATTACTCTCATTTGATTGTATACAAAGTTTATGTTCATCTTAATTTCCGCTGCACACTCATTCATTTCCATCTTATTTTACAAACAAAAGTACAATCAAAAGGAAACTCAGATCCAACAATTGGTATCAGAGCTAGAACAGTCAAATTTGATTTAACAATCATTTTGACGTAAATAGTTCAGCTTAAAACAGTTGATACTGATCGTTTGTTCGTCGTTGAAAAACAGAGTAAGGATTAATCACCATTATAGTTGATTTTTCAGTACCTGTAAAACAACAAGAATGACGTCACAATCTCAGGACGATAAAAACAACATTGGCTCACTCTTTAAACCACCTATGCTAAAAAGAAATGAGTACAACATCTGGCAGAGGAGGATGGGTCACATCCTTGCTCAACAAAGTACAGGTTGTTGGAAGTCTGTTATCTTTAGTCCTCATGTTCCTACAGTGCCAAGCGCTGAAGATGCTAAAAAATTTGTTCCTAAACCTGTTGAAAATTATACTGAAACGGATTATCAAAAATTTGAAGTAGATGCTAAAGCATTTAGTATTGTTGCATCAGCGCTCCCCAACGAAATATATGCTGGACTGTTACATTGTAACAGTGCAAAAGAGTTGTGGGACGCACTTAAGGAACAGTTTGGAGGTACCGAAGAGGTCATAGAAAACAATAGGGAAATCCTGAACCAACAGTATGAAACATTTTGTCATGTTAAAGGTGAATCACTGACTCAACAATTTGAGCGTTTCAGTTGTCTCATCAGTGAACTGAGGCTTGTTAAGGTCACGTTTTCAAACTCGACTCAAAATAGCAGGTTCCTCAGATCACTGCCAGAAAAATGGGACACAATAGCTATTGTCACCAGAACTGCACCTGAGTTCAAGGATCTGACCTTGACCCAACTCCATGGTCAACTCCTGACCTTTGAGAGGGAGTTGAACCAGAAAAGGAAGTTACAAGAGTCAGGGAAAACCGTTGATGATTATTCATTCGGTAACACTGCTCTTCTGGGTCAAGAAGAATCTGGTGGTAGTGGTAAGGATCAGGGTTATGATCACTTCATTGACATAACTGCTGGTGCAAACTTCAACAACCCTGATCCTCACTCTACAGGTTATGCATTCACTGCAAATGAAAACCAGATGTCAGACAATTTAAGCATTGAACTCAATGATTTACAGCATTTCGACCCCACTGACCTAGAAGAAATGGACATCCTGCACCAACTGGCCTTGCTAAGTGTTAGAACTAGCAAGTTTTATAAGAGAACTGGGAGAAAATTTCCAGGTCTTCATGGGAACCTAAGGGTTGGGTTGGATAAATCGAAAATCAAGTGTTACAAGTGTAACAGGTTGGGACACTTTGCTAGGGAATGTAGGAGTCAAACAACTGGTCCCATAGTTACTCACCCTAGTTCAAATCCTAGACCTCAAACTCAAAACACTATGCACTATGCCCAATATGCCCCAGCAGCACATGTGAACACTGCTCACTATGCTGTTGCCCCTATGCCAGTGCATTATGTCCAAACAGCTGCTCTACAAATCCAATTTGTTCAAACCCCTGCTCCTCAGGCACAAGTGCAATCTGCACCTCAAACTACTGCTCCAGTAGTTACACAACCTGAACAACAAAGCTTCTTTAGTCAAGAGTTTGTTGACTGGAGCAGTATGCCTGAAAATCTTAATGATGAAAATTTTGCACTATATGCTTCAAATGATTCTTCTCACAATGAATTTTGTTTGATGGCATTAGAGTCAATACAGGAGGAGGTTGAATCTGAGGAGGAACAGCTGAAGGTTGAAACAGTGGAAGAGGTGACTGAAGCAGTGGTTACTGCTGTGACTGATGAAATACTGCTGGGAGAAAGTTCAGGTGCCCTGATTGAACCAATGATAGATCTATGGTCTGAAGAAGACAAGAAAGATGAAAAGGCTGGTGAGGAAGAAGAGAGAGCTGATGAGGAAGAGAATCCTAAATGTGATTGTGCAATGATGGCTGCTGCCAAGGTATCACCTCAAGTTCTTGAAAAACTATGTTCTGACAATTGCATTATTGCTTTTGCTAACATCAAAGAGGTGAATGAAAACCTTAGGAACAAAATCTTAACTGATGAAGTCAAATTTGAAAGATCTTTAAAAGAACTTAAAAACAAGTTGACTGAAAAGGAAAAAGAGATTAGCAGTTTGAAAGAAGAGCAAAGCATAACCAAAACCCAACTCCAAACTATGGTAGAAAAATACCAAGTTTGCAAAAAGGAGTTAGAATCCACCCAGATCACTTGTGAAAAACGGGTGGAATCATGCAAAGGGTATGAGGTTATGCTTGAGAAACAGATAAAAAGCAATGTAAAATTTGGGGTTGGTTATAGAAAACATGATGATGAAAACACTGCTTTTGGAAAATCTGTTTCAACCACTGATGAAACTACTGAGTTCATCCCAACAAACAAGGATGGCCAAGAAGTGAAAATCACTGACAAACTTGGTAACAAAATCACACTTGACAGACCAGTGGGTCCCTCGGCATTTGAGGAGATTGAAAATCATCAATTTAAGCCAAGATGGTCTGATGAGTGTGATATCCTTGAAAATTTCAAGCCAATGGACTTTACATCAACTGATGGTGTTAAGGCTCCAAAAGCTAAAGTCATTCCTCTTAAGGACATTCCAGCAGTGGTCAAAACCTCTGCTACAAAGGAGTCTGAAAAGAGGAAGAAGAAAGAGAAAATTGATAACTTGTTTTGTGAATTCTGTGAGAAGAGAAACCATCTAACAAAAGATTGTTTCCATCTAAAAGCTTATGACTTAACCAAAACAAGTGTCACTACTTCTGCTGAAAGTTGCAGTGTTTGTGGTAAAACAAACCATAAAACTCAGGCATGTGTGTACCTCAAAAACTTCAATGAAAAGAAGAATGAGTACATGGCTAAAACATCCTTGAGTTCATCAGCACCTTCACCATCTGTCAAGTTCACAAAGAAACAACCACTGTTTGTGCCAGTTCAAACAGCTGTCACAAAACAGCTGAACCAAACATCTGTCAAAAGAGATGTTCAGGTTACTGATGCACCTCCTGCTAATCAATTCAGAAAGGGCAAGGAAAAACAGTCTTACCAAAGGATTCCACACGTTTATGAGGTCTACAAAAAGCCCTCTAAACCCAGAGTGAATAGGCATCCTTTCGGTTACCAGCAGTTGATTGGGCAAGACCCCCAACAGTGGTTAGCAAGAAACAGTACTAAAACTGTCCAAACCCCTGACTTAACCACTGCCCATCACACTGCATCCATACCAGACACTGTTGAGACCCCATCCAAAGCCCTGTTGGCTTTGGAGTCCTTAATGAACTAATCCTTTTACTTCATGTGCAGGGAGCTTCTGCATGCTTTGATAGTCTATGGTATGTAGATAGTGGAGGCTCCAGGCACATGATAGGATGTAAAGCCCTCCTCAAAGACTTTAAAATCCATGGTGGAGGTGATATATCCTTTGGAAATAATAGTAAAGGGAAAGTTTTGGGGTCTGGAACAGTGCAATCTAGCAATGTAAAATTTGAAAATGTCAATCTAATAGACAATCTAAAATTCAACCTTCTGAGTGTGTCTCAAATGAGTGATAAAGGGTTTGGGTCATTCTTCACAAAAGATTGTTGTAGGATTGTTGGACCAGAAATGGTCAAAAAGATTGAAGCAATAATTAAAAATGGTCAAACAAAACTTGTTGCTCAAAGAAGTGGCAATGTTTATGTTGTTGACATGTCTAAAGAGTGTCCCAGAGCTGATGCCTGTCTGTTCTCAGCTGCCTCTAACAAAGAGACAGAACTTTGGCACAAAAGACTGGGACACACAAATCTTAAGACAATAACAGAAATTTCAAAAAATGGTTTGGTGAGAGGCCTACCACAAAAATTGTTTTCATGTCCTGAACATTGCATTTCCTGTTTAAAAGGAAAACAACATAAAAGTTCCTACAAGTCCATTGAAGAGTCCAAAACAACCCAGTGCTTGCAAATGCTGCACATGGATTTGTTTGGCCCAGTTCAAGTCATGAGCCTCAAAAAGAAAAGATATTGTTTAGTTATAGTTGATGACTTTTCTAGGTTTACATGGACTTTCTTTTTGCACTCTAAAGATGAAACTGCAGGCATTTTGCAAGACTTTGTGACACAGGTTGAAAAGCAATTTGATCTTCCAGTGAAAAGCTTTAGGAGTGACAATGGCACAGAATTTAAAAATAGGGAGTTGGATGCCTTCTGTGTGAAGAAAGGGATTGTAAGGCAGTACAGCATCCCTAGAACACCAGAGCAGAATGGGGTTGTTGAAAGAAAGAACAGAACTTTGATTGAGGCTGCCAGAACCATGCTTGCAGATTCAGGTTTGCCATTAACTTTCTGGGCAGAGGCAGTAAACACTGCTTGCTATGTCCAGAACAGAGTTTTAATCAACCCCAGGCACAAAAAGACTGCCTATGAAATTCTGTATAAAATCAAACCACTGATCTCATACTTCAAGGTATTTGGCTGCCCATGCTTTATTTTGAACTTAAAAGATTCCATTTCAAAATTTGCAGCCAAAATTGATTGTGGTTATTTTCTGGGATACTCAACCACTGCCAAGGCCTACAAAGTGTTCAATGCACGGACCAAGGTAGTGGAGGAGACTTTGGATGTAAAGTTCAATGAACTTTCATCAATGAAAATCCCAGCAAATCCTGCTGAACTGTTTGATCTTGAAAAATTCACTTTTGAAAATACTGCTGTCAAGACTAACAGTGCAGGTCCATCAGAGGATACAACACCAGACTATGGGTATGAAGTCATCATCCCTCAAAGGTCTGCCACAAAAGGGAAAGCATCAGTTGTTCAAAACAATTGTCAAAGCTCAACCACTGCTGCATCAACAGTTGTTGATCAAAGTAGCCCATCCACCACTGCTTCCATATCCTCAACTACTGCTGACAAAAGTCCTCAAACAGTGGATAAAAGTCAGCAGTGGTCCACTCTATTACCACCCATTCCACCACCTTTTGAAGCCACTGCTGGGTCATCAAAGTCACCAGCAGTGGTTAGCTCAGATGATACACATTTGCAGCCTTCACCAACAAATGCCATCATACCATACCAAGGAGAATTAATCTTCTTGAGATCTCATCCACCTGATCAAATCATTAGCAACATCAATGAAGGGGTGCTCACAAGAAGCCAAACCCAAAACATTTGTCTTTTTGCTGGTTTTCTATCACTCCATCAGCCAGTCAAGTACCAAGAGGCACTAAAAGACAACAGCTGGGTAGAAGCCATGCAAGAGGAGCTCCAACAGTTCAAGTGACAACAAGTATGGGAGCTTGTACCACTGCCAAAAGAGGTCAGTCCCATTGGCACAAAGTGGGTCTTCAAGAACAAAACAGATGAAAGGGGCATTGTTGTCAAGAACAAAGCCAGGCTTGTGGTTCAAGGTTACAGACAGGAAGAGGGGATTGATTATGATGAAACATTCGCCCCTGTTGCAAGATTGGAAGCTATCAGACTGTTCCTGGCCTTTGCTGTCAACCACAACATGAAGGTGTTTCAGATGCATATCAAAAGTGCTTTCCTCTATGGTACATTGCAAGAAGAGGTATATGTATGTCAACCTCCAGGCTTTGAGGATCCATTTTATCCTGATCATGTCTACAGGCTAAACAAAGCCTTGTATGGCCTGAAACAAGCACCAAGGGCCTGGTATGAAACTCTTTCCAACTTTCTACTCTCAAATGGTTTCAAAAGAGGTACCATTGATAAAACACTGTTTCTTAAATGGAGAGGGAAAGATTTAATGATTGTCCAAATTTATGTGGATGACATTATTTTTGGAAGCACATGTACCAAAATATGTGAAGAGTTTAGAGAACTCATGACAGCTGAGTTTGAAATGAGTGCAATGGGTGAGCTGCAATGCTTTCTTGGTCTCCAAGTACAGCAAATGCAAAGTGGAACTTTCATTCATCAAAGCAAATATGCTAAAGAACTTTTAACCAAATTTGATATGAATGATTGTAAACCATGCAGCACACCCATGGCCACAAATAAGCTGGTCATGTCTGATGAGAAGGATGAGCTGATTGACCAAACACTTTATAGAAGCATGATTGGGTCTTTACTGTACCTAACTGCATCTAGACCAGACATCATGTTTGCAACATGTGTCTGTGCAAGAAGTCAATCAGCTCCCAGAAAATCTAATCTCATTGCTGTAAAAAGGATTCTCAGATACATAAAAGGTGCTCCCACACTTGGTATCTGGTATCTAGCTAATGGGAATATCAAGCTTTCAGGTTTCTCAGACAGTGACTTTGCTGGTTGCCACACAACAAGGAAGTCCACTTCAGGAGGGTGCCAGTTTCTAGGTGATTGCTTAGTTTCTTGGCAAAGCAAAAAACAAGCAGCAGTTTCAACATCCACTGCTGAGGCTGAATACATTGCTGCTGCAAGATGTACAGCCCAACTCCTGTGGCTTCAAAATCAGTTACTGGATTTTGGTATCACTGCCTTAAAGACACCACTTATGCTGGATAGCCAGGCAGCAGAAAATATCATCAAAAATCCAGTTTCCCATTCTACCACCAAACACATCGACATCAGATATCACTTTGTGAGGGATTGCTATGAAAAAGGTTTGATTTCTCTGCATCATGTCCCAACTAAAGACCAGCTGGCAGATGTGCTCACAAAAGCACTTGATACAGCCACTTTTGAAAGTCTGGTCTCTAGGATTGGGATGCTGAACATGGAATAACAAGCAACATCTTGTTTTCTATGAATAAAAGCAACAAAATGTTTTCAGAAAATCAAAAATCCATCCTTAAAAATAGCTTAAAAATGAAAATTTCATTAAAATCCTTAAAAGTCTGCCATAACCATTGATTGTTCAAAAGTCTGCTCTACTTCAAAAAGTCTGCCCATTGCTGAAAGGCAACCTCTGTTCTCTCATTCCTTGATAACCACTGTTGTTCAAAAGCAGTGTCCTATCCACTGATATGCTATCTACTGATAGTAAAAATCATCCACTGCCCCCTTTCCACTGCTTTCATCCATTGCTTTCACCAAAAGTATTGTCCTTCATTTTCACCAGTGGTTGTCACGTGGGCAGTACATAGCAGTCAGACTTTTTGTAACGGCTGCCACGTCAGCATTCACTCTCTCTCCTATAAAACTCCCCACTCACCATCCAAACAGGGTTTTACTGTCGAATTGAATTCACAAAAATTCTCTTCTCAAAGCAAGTTTTTCTTTCCATCTCCCACAAAATTCCTTCGATAAATCGTTTCAAAAATGACAAAATCGAAGTCATCTGCAAAACCCACATCAAAATCCTCGAAAACAGCCTTTCAAAAGGCAATCATCACTGACATTCCATTCAAAAAATCTCACAATCTCCTGGGTCTTCTCACAAAACCAGGAACCACAGATGTTTTCGATTCCATCATCACCATCATGGCAAAATCAAAGTACAAAACTTTGCTCACCGCCGACGCACCCATCTACTTGGCAACCCAAAGGGAGTTTTGGAAGAATGCAACCCTTGAAAAACAAGGAGACATTATCACTGCAATAAAATCTTCCATAAAGGGTAAAGCTGTCCACATTTCACCACAATCCATCTCCGAAGTCTTCCAACTCGATGATCAGGCAGGTAAAACTTCCTTCACCAAAAACGAGTTGCACATTGACTTCATTGAAAGAGGGTATGAAGCCACAATGATGACGAAATTAACTTTAGAAAAAGGTTACTTTCCTCCTGCACCAAAATTTTTATTTCATACCCTCCTAGTATGTGTTTCAAACAAAACGACTTCTTTCAATGAGATCCCTATAAAGATTCAAAATCTGGGATATGCGATTCTTCAAGAAGAAAATTATAACTATTCTCGGGAAATCTTTAAAGATTTGGTTAATAATGTTGAAAGTAAATCATTTTTACTGTTTCCAAGGTTTTTAAGCTATTATTTTCAAAAGAAATTCAGTAAGGATGATTTGCTTCTAATAAACCAAGGTGAAATAACTGCAATAAACTGTCTAACATCTGAAACTTTTTCACGTATGTTAGCACCTTGCAAAACACAAGCAGGGGTACCTGAGCAGACTTTAGCAGCTACCACTGCTCCACAGGTATCTGCTGCTGAGCCTACTTCTCTAGGTGATCAAAGCAGCAGAACAACTGTTTTGAAACCCACACCTACCACACCAAAAAGGCCATCCAAAAAGAAAAATCAAAAACCCTCCAAACCAATCAAAAAGGCAACTCTGGCAGATGAGATACCAGAGTTAATGCCTGTGACAACACAAATGTCACTAGAAACCACTGCTGCTTCTTCCTCACAGCAGTTGGTACAAATATCTCAACCCATAACCATAACTCCTCCTGCTTCTTCACAAAAAGGACAGGTTGTACACAAAGGGCCACCACATCATGATGCTCTGGATACACTTGTCTCCATCATCCACAGCTCAATGCCCGGAGCAATTCCGCTTTCTAAACCCACCATCACATCCTCAATTCCCCCAAAAACACAACTACTTTGGATGCAATTGACTTGAACCAGGCACTATCCAGTCCTTCTCAATCACCTGTCAATGAGAATATACCTCAACAAATGACTGGGCCTGCTGTATCATCCATTGCTAACCCACCAACAAAACCTGAGGAGGTTACACCCATCGAGTTACAAGTAACTCTTTGTGGTAATCCAAGTGAAGCAGCCACTACAACTGTTGAACCTACAGGTTTACAGTTGGACAGTGGTTTCATTAATAAGACTTCCTTGGAGGCAATTCCTTACATAGCACCTCTGCCAACCACCAGTGGATTTATATATCCAACTGGCATCATCAAAAGGTTGTCAAGTGTTGAAGGAAGAAGACCCCAGTACCAAGAAAAAGGGGCATCAGTGGTTAGTGTTTGGAATAAATTCCCTACATCTGCCACTGATAAAACCACTGTTAGTGGGAAATCAGATGATCCCATTAAATTGGGTGATGATTTAAAGTACCAGAAATTGACGGATCGTGTTGAAAAACTTGATAACTCTGTTGCAGAGCTCAAAAATATGCTCCAGCAGTTGTTACAGGTACAAAAGGTACAATCCACTGTTGTTCCACCTCAAGCACCTGCTCTACAACAAGCACCTGCTACAAATGAGCTCTAGAATCTCTTTCAACCTTATCTCCATCAACAGGCACAACTGGCAGATCAGCAACATGAAAAACATGTTCAACAGCTGAGAAATGCTATGGAGTCAAGGTTCAAAGACACTCGGGCTGATCTAAAGGCTCTCAAAACTCAGATCCTGCACACCACTGGCACTGCTCCTCCACCAGTATTTTTCATTGATCACCTCTCTGAAGATAATGCCAAAAAGGGGGAGAAAATTCAAGAATGGAGAAGAAAGGGAATAACTGATGGTCTTTACCTTGCACCAGAAAATTCAAATATGACCAAGCAGATCCCTTTGCCAGATGGTAGTAAGAAGATTGATGAGACCACCAATGCACTTGCAGAAGCACTTGCTTGTGTAAAAAGGGATAGAGAGGCCAAAAAGAAAGCCAAGGTGGATTATCCGGATCAGGGTACTTCAGGGTCAAGAGATGATGAAAATCTTTTTGATGAAAAGAAGAAGCCTACTAGAAAAGTGTTCAATTTCCTCTTGAACTAGAAGCTGTCAGAGAAGAGATAAAATCCTTCTATACTGAGGATGACCCTGCCAAAAGGAGTTTGCCCTCAATCAAAGGATATCCATGGCCCAAAAACATTGATGAATATTTGAAAATAAAGGCCAAACAAGCAGAGGATATCTCACAAAGAAACTCACAAGGGAAATCTGACAAAGAAGTTTCAAGATACTACCAATATCTGCTTACACAAGTCAGTTCCCTGGAACGTTTTGCAAGGAATGTTAGTCAACAAATTTCTGAAAGAGCAGCTGAAACTCTGAAGAAAGACTACATTGAAAGCATCATGTTTTACAAGAAATACAAAGGAGAGAGACACATGTACAAAGAGTGGACTATCCCAGAGCTTGACGCTGAATCAGCCAGAATTCAAGTTATGATAAAAAGGAAAGTCACTCACACTCCTCCTGATTGGGCAAAGTTCAAAAAGAATGTACCTGAAAAGCAGTTGGAACTGAAAAGAATGAAAGAAGAATTGGTTGTTGCTGAATTTGGCACCAAAAGACAAGTAGCTAGATGGAAGGAAGATTTGGTCAGGTCAACCTACAGAAGGTTGGAGGAATTTATGGAAGAAAGATCATAAAATCCCTCAAAAACCTGACTACCCTGAAGCAGCGGTTTCAAAAGGACCATCAAAGCTGCAAATCAGGAGATCCACTGCTCCAGCTGGTACTGCCTTTTACAAAAGAAGGAGTCAAAGCCAGCTAGGTGCTGAAACAGTTCAAGATATTCTTACTGGCAATGCTGTAGTAAAAGAAGGCATGTTAAGAACGTTGAAAGAAGAACTTGAACAAGAAAATTCTGCTCCCACTGCTCAGCCAGTGATGAACCGGCCAGCCTCTCCAAATACTTCTACAAATAAGCATCTCCCAAGAAACCCACCAGGCTCAAAAATACAAAAGTGGGCAACTGACAAACAGACCCGCGTATTGACTTTGCTCAGGTCTGGTGGAGAAGTGAAGATAATATCAAGGGAACAAGCTCTTGGCCTGAGTCTTGAAGATTTGCAGGATCTCCTTGATCTTCCACTTAGCAGGGATGATGAAGATACAGATGCCCTTAGCTTTGAATTGCAATTTAAAGGCCAGATAAGGGAGCTGTTGATGAGGCAATAAAATATCCACAATAATGAAGAGTTTTGGCATTATCTGTTCCAGGGGGAGATTGTTGGGATTGAACCCTATCAGAGGAACAGATAATGTAAAGCCAAAACTGGGTCAGCTCAGTGGATTCACAATAAGCAGATGCTGATATACATATCTCTCCCCTTGAAAGTGATTACAACAACTGATGACCTCCTATCTGCTGATCTTACTAACTGCTGACCAATAACTGATGCTCAATTAAAGATCTGATGAAGACTCAAGTCCTGCTGATTCAATCTATTGCCTTGAGTCAAGCACTGCTGATCCGGACAAGTGCTGCTGGGTTCACAGCAGTAGAAGGTTGCAGCAGTTGTTCTATAGTCTGTTATGTAATAGAATGTAATAGCAGTAGTTAACACAAGCAGTGTCTGTATAGATCAGAGGTTAGAGTTTGTTAGGAGGTTAGATGTCACTTTCATGGTGACGTCAGCTAAAGATGCTCAGTAGTTTGCAAGTGCTTATAAATAGTACAGTACTTTGTACTGTTCTATTAGCTCTTCACATCATTCGTCTTCTTTGCACGAACAAACTACTGAGCTCGGGCTGAGGGGGAGTTTGCATTCTTACATCATCATTGTAATCGTGTTTGAAATAAATTCAATCATTCGGTTCTTTGTGTAAAGATGTTTAATTAAAAGTATTACTCTCATTTGATTGTATACAAAGTTTGTGTTCATCTTAATTTCCGCTGCACACTCATTCATTTCCATCTTATTTTACAAACAAAAGTACAATCAAAAGGAAACTCAGATCCAACACGTTTCAAGAACAACCCGTGATATACCGTTCCTTTCAAGTATCGAGTACCCGTTTGAGAGCTTGCCAGTGTGATTGTTTGGGTGATTGCATGAATTGAGATAATTTATTGATGGCAAATGAGGTTTCAGGACGGGTGAAAGCAAGGTATTGTAGAGTACCAACTAGTTTTCGGTAAGGGGTGGGGTCAATGGGAGGAGAGGAGTCATTAGGAGAGAGCGGATCAGACGTGCTCAAAGGAGTGAGAACCTCTTTTGCACCATCCATTTTAAAGGCGGTGAGAACATCTTGAATATGGCGATGTTGAGAAAGAAATAAACCTTGAGGTGTAGGAATGACTTCGATTCCTAGGAAGTGATGGAGAGGGCCTAGGTCTTTGATGGAGAATTGTTTGCTTAGAGCTTGAACGAATGAGTCCATGAAGGAGTTGTGATTTCCTGTAAGGACAATGTCATCTACATACAAAAGTAGGTAGCAAGTGATATCTTTGGAATTGTAGACAAAAAGGGAGGAATCAGAGAGACATTTTTTAAAGCCAAAGCTAACAAGAAAGTTGGTTAGTTCGATGTACCAAGCGCGCGGTGCTTGTTTAAGACTGTAAATGGATTTTTTTAGTTTGCAAATGTGACGCGGGAATTCCGTGTTTGTGAACCCAGGAGGTTGTATTATAAAAATATCCTCATGGAGGGTTCCATGAAGAAACACATTGTTAACATCAAGTTGGCGTAAAGGCCACCCTTTTGAAAGAGCAATGGAGAGGACGGTGCGAATGGTAACGTGTTTAGTAACCAGGCTAAAGGTTTCATGGTAGTCTTTGCCAAATTGTTGGTGAAACCCTTTTGCCACTAGACGCGCTTTGTATTTTTCGATAGTACCATCGGGTTTACGTTTGATGCGGAACACCCATTTGCAACCAATGGGAGTTTGGGTGGTGTGAGGTACAAGTTCCCATGTGTTGTTTTGGATGAGGGCATTATATTCAAGATCCATGGCAGAACGCCAATCTGGATCATTCAAGGCTTGAGTATAGGTGGATGGTTCAAGGGACATGGGTAATGGATGAATGGTGGTGGAGTTGACAAAGTTAGAGTTGTAGTATTTGGGGTTGGGTTTGGGTTGTCGACGAGGCGGTGGAGTTTGGGTGTTTGGAGGGTCGGGTTGATGATATTGTAAGTTGGGTGGGTTGATTGGTATAGAGGTGGTGGAACCGGTGGGTGGAGTGGGCTGGTCATTGGGCTCGGGCATTGGGCCGAGAGGGGAGACAGTGGAAGTGGAGGGTGGTGTATGGGTCGGGGAGGGTGGATATGGGTTGTGGAGTTGTAAGGGAGATGATAGTGGGCCGTGGGAAGTTTGGTGAGATAGGGTGGTTGGTTGGGCTTCGGTTGGTGCATATTGTTGGGCTTCGGGTGATGGAGTGGGTTGGGTAGAGTGGGAAGTGTGAACAGTGGGTGGAGAGTTTTGGGTAGGAGATGTAGGCGGTGGGGAGGGAATGGGAACCGAGGGTGTCGGGTTTAAAAAGGTGTCGAAGGACATATGTAGAGGGTTGGAGTTGGTGGTTTGGGATGGAAAGATATGGGGAATGAATTGAACATGTCGAGAGTGATAAAGTTTTTGATTAAGAGGGTCATAGCATTTGAATGTCACCTTAGAGGAGGAGTATCCAAGAAAGATGCATGTCGTGGACCGTGATTGTTGTTTTGAAGTGGCATATGGTTAGCCACGGGTAACAAAGGCAACCAAAAGGTTTAAGTTTGGAATAGGTAGGGTCGGTTTTGAACAACACATCATAGGGTGATTTGTTGTGGAGAATAGGTGTAGGTAAACGGTTTATGAGGTAAGTAGCGGTTTGAAAAATATGAGACCAAAAATGTTGTGGTAAGTGGGAGTAGTGGAGTAATGCGAGGCCGGTTTCAACAACGTGTCAGTGACGTCGTTCGGCAATACCTTTTTGTTCCGGTATGTGAGGTGGTGTCGTGTAATGGGAGATACCTTGAGAGGCAAGATATGGTGAGAGACCCACATATTCACCCCCATTATCAGTGAATAACGCAACAATGTTGGTTTTTAAAAATTTTTCAACAAGAGATTTAAATTGTGGAAAAAGAATTTTGGCATCAGATTTTCATTTGATTGGGTATAACCAAATGTATTTGGAAAAATAGTCAACAAAAATGACATAGTATTTAAAGCCATCTATTGACGTTTTTACGGGACCCCATACGTCGGAGTAGAGAAGTTGTAGTGGTTGATTAGCAACAAAAGAATTTTTGCCAAAAGGTAGTTTGTGGCTTTTATTTAGTGAACATGAAGCACAATGAAAAGACTCATGGGTCACTTTATTACTTTGAAGTCCTAATCTAGAAATTAAAGTCTTAAATACTTGAAGCGATGGATGTCCAATGTGGTGCCACATGAGAAGAGAGTTTGTTTGGGTGTTGTTGACTTGAGGAGACAAGGAGATTGGTCCATAGTAGACATCATTGATGTTCACTCCCCGCATGAGACGCGCCCCCGTGCGTAGATCTTTGACAAAAAAAATGATAGGGAAAAAATTCAACGGAAACACGATTAGTACGACAAACTTTGGCAACGGAAATAAGATTATTTCGAAGATTAGGAGCAATTAAAATATTATTTAAAAGAAGTGGGCGAGATTTTGTTGGAATAGTTGTTTGAGCAATATGAGTTATAGGGAGAGTTTTACCATCACCTAGCACGATCTTATCGGGTCCTCCGTATTCGGAAAGAACGGGAAATTATTGGTTGTTGTTCGCGGTGTTGTTGGACGCACTGGTGTCCCACATCCAAGATGGGGTTGTAGCCGTTGGGTGAGGGGTGGTGTAGTTAACCACTGGGGTGTTGTTATTTTGAGGCGAGACATTGTGTTCTTGTAGGAAGCGACTAAGTTTGCGACAATCTTTGGTGTCATGTTCGGGAATGTTACAATAGTAGCAATAGGTGTTGTTGTTGCGAGTCGGGCATTGGTAGTTCTATATGCCATTGGTTTCGGGTTGTGGGTGGATTTGGGTTGCGTGTTGGGCGATTGTCATAAGTAGTGGGTTGACGGTTGTGGATGATTGGTTTGGCCATGGTGAATCGAAAGAAAAGAAAAGGGAAGCGGGCAGAAGGTGTTTGTCGAGTTTTGGATCGGAGATGGCTCAAGGGAGCTTTTAGGCTCTTGATACCATATAAACAATAGAAGTTGGTATTGAATCAAGGATACATTCTAGTTATTCACAACACAATATATAGAGGTACAGTGATTACAAAATAATTACAAGGGCTTGATCTTTGGGCAAGAATTATGGATGGTCAAGGGCTTGATCTTTGGGCAAGAATTATGGACGGTCAATCATCTTGATTGATTGGTTAAATGGAGAGAATAATATTCCATTTAATGGTGACTTAATTAGTCGGTTTGATAACATGTACCCTTGAAACTCTTAATTTTCCTCATGAACCATGCAACTCAATACTTTAAACCAACTTCCAATTTTACTTGACCCGTTAACTCTAATGACCTTGACCAGTGTGACCCACAAATAACCCTCCAACAACCGATTAACCCAACAAGCACCCCCTTAATTGGTTGTTTACACCATTCACAAACTCCAACATCGAATCAAATTCACTTTGAACCATCTCGGCCCGTTACGCGCACCCGAACTCCACCTCAGTCACGTCCAAAGTCATCTTGGTACGATCTGAATCAATTTTATCACATGTGCAACAACTCATCTAGCATCCCGCTGGAACTATTCGTTAACATCTTAACTCTTCACGGAACCTCAGACGTTGGCTATCTATCAATGCAAGATATAAGACCATAAAATCATACGCTGATGGTATGTTACCCTCATGATGTATAGTTCGTTATATTTTTATCACTTGGTATCGTTTATCTCTTTGAGCCTTAGACCTATCAATACATCACAGTAGATCCTAGTCTTTTCAGCCTTGACACCTTACATGTCTTAATCAAATCCTTTAGCATGAACATTCATTTCATTTCGCAGCAAATTTTTCTCCACCTAAAATTGTGCAAAAGTAGAATACTTTATGCTCAAATTTACTTATTTAATTATAAAAGCGTTTTTTTAAATTGCTCAGTCGGTTAAACGCATCATTTTCAAAAGATCCACAAGCATTTTGAATCTCGAGTTGCTGACAGGTTTTGTAAAAAGATACGTTGTATTTGCATCAGTATGGATTTGTTCAAGTTTAACAAGTCCTTTGTCATAGCAATCTCAAATAAAATGGACCTTGATATCAATGTGCTTGGTCTTGTAGTGAAATACAAGGTTTTTAACAATTTGGATAGCGACATCATTATCACAATAGATAGTAGTGTTTAGATAAGTCAAACAGTAATCCTCAAGCTGGTGTTGCATCCATATAACCTAGGAACAACAAGCAGATGCTGCAACATATTCTGCTTCTGCAGTTGATAGTGAAACAGTCTGTTGCTTCTTGCATTACCATCAGATGAGTCTGTCTCTCAAGAATTGACATCCAACCGATGTAGACTTCATGTCCTTGTCTGTACCTCCAAGATTATGTTAGAAAAAGCAAATATATCAAAGTTGGAATCTCTAGGATACCAGAGTCCAAGTTTTGGAGCTCTTTTTAAATATTGAAAAATTCTTTTAACAGCAATAAGACGAGAAAGTTTAGGGTTAGCCTGATAACAAGCACATTGACAGACGACACACATAATGTCTGGCTGACTTGCAGTCAAGTACATTAATGAACCAATCATAGATTGGTACAGTGTCTGATTAATCGGGCTTCCTTCAGCATCCTCATTTAGCAATGGTCGTTCGCCAATGGGGGAGTCCATAGGCTTTGAATTTGTCATGTTGAATTTTGCAAGAACATCGTGAACATATTTTCCTTGAAGAATCAAGATTCCTTGACTGCTCTAACGAACTTGCAGGCCCAAAAACATTGCCATCTCTCCCAACGAGCTCATTTCGAACTTCTTCTTCACCACTTCTTCGAATTCTTTGCACAGAATTTCATCAGTTGACCCGAAAATAATATCGTCCACATAGATCTGAACAAGAATAAGATCCTTGTCAATGTGTTTGATGAGTAGCGTTTGATCTATCATCCCCCGAGTAAATCCATGTGCAAGTAGATGTTCTGTCAAGGTTCCATACCATGCACGAGGTGCTTGGTGTAACCTATACAAAGCTTTATCTAACTTGTAAGCATAGCCTTGTTTCTCTAAATCGACAAACCCAGGGGGTTGAGTGACATAAATTTCTTCCTTGACTTTCCGGTATAGAAACGCCATCTTGACATCCATCTGATAAACAGTAAATCCCATGTAAGATGCATATGCCAAGAAAATACGAATGGCCTCTAGTCTCGCCACCGGCGCGTACACGTCGTCATAATCTAACCCTTCGATCTTCCTGAAACCTTGAACCACTAACCGTGCTTTGTTTCTCATGATCACGCCAGTGTCATCCTGTTTGTTTCGAAACACCCAGCGCGTTCTGGAAGCACGTTTTCCGTGAGGCAGCTTTACCAACTTTCAAACACCCAATTTTTCAAACTGATTGAGTTTTTCATGCATCGCATCGCACCCACGTTCCTGCAAGGCAACATCAATGCTCTTAGGCTCAATCTGTGAAATGAAGCATGAATATAAACATGTGTTAATATCCCCTGATTTGCTACGGGTTTGAACCCAGCAGTCACAGGAGCCTGCCCGTTCGGTTGCAAGTTAGAAAAAATTCCCGATACTATCCAAGTTGGCTCCCCCTCATTTGATGCAGTGGAATTATTGTTCACCAGTGGATCAACAGTGCAGTCAGACGGAATCGGTTCCGAAAATAGTGAAGCTCCTTGGACATTGGGATTTGAGGTTCCCGCATTTGTCTGCTGTGTTGTGGCTTCAGTATTTTGAACTACATCATCAGGAGAAGTTGTTGTAGTGGATTCCGAAACCGGCTCCTGAATCGATGAAATATTCCCAGTGGATCCACGATAAGTTTCTTGAATGCATCTTGTAATTGCACGGCTTCATCTTCATATGCAATGGGAATATGTATCATTGTATTGGAGACACCTGCATTAACAACCACATTGGATAGAATATGAAACGACTTAGTCAAAGAAGAATAATCATATAACCAATCAGGTCTAACTCATGCGTCTTTGGGATTTTCTTCTAGCCAATCCATGTTGTAAGTCTTTACAATCTTCTTCTTGATCTTGTTGTACACACGATATGAAGTGTTTTTAGAATAGCCAATGAAATAGCACGGATCCCCTCTTGCTTCAATTTTTCCCTTGGCATCCATAAGCAGAAGAACACAGGGACAACCAAAGGTGAGAAAATGCTCTACAGAGGGTTTTTGTCCTTCAACTATCTCATAAGGCATCTTTATATGACGTTTCTTGATCAAGGCATGATTTTGAGCATAGCAGGCGATGTTCACTGCTTCTGCCCAAAATATCAATAGAAGGCCAGAATCTATCAGCATCATTCGTGCAGCTTCAATAAGAGTTTGATTGCGCCTTTCAGCAACTCCATTTATTGAGGAGTTCGAGCTGCACTTTATTGACGGTCAATTTCTTTTGAGGAACATAAATCATTCAATTCAGCATTCTTGAACTTTGTCCCATTGTCGCATCGAATAATTTTCACTCTCTTATTTGCCTGATTTTCCATAAGAGTGACAAATTTCTTGATCAACCCTGTTGTTTCATTCTTGTGTTCCAAGAAAAACACCAAGGTGAAACGAGAAAAATCATCAGTGATGACCAAGCAGTAAGCGTTGCCTCCGATACTCATCACATTAACGGGACCAAAGAGATCTATATGAAGCAATTGTAGAACTTTAGAAGTCGAGTGCACAAGCTTAGACTTGTGAGGCTTACGATGTTGTTTCCCACGAGCACATGATTCATATTTCTCAACCTGCATGAAATCCTTGATTGGTAAGTTTCTGACTAACCCTCCTTTTTCCAGTCAATTAAGATTCTTCATGTTGAGATGACCCAGTCGACGATGCCATAACATAGCATCATGTTCGGTAATTTCTGAGAAAAAACATGTAACTTGATCAGTATAGGCTTTGTTCATCTCAATGACGTAAGCATTTCCCCTACGTTCTGCTTCAATCAGAAACCAATCATCCGGTATAACAATCCCCGGTTTCAAAACTATGCATCCACTTTTGGTGAACAGAACCTCTAAGCCTTTATCGCACATCTGAGATACGCTTAAAAGACTGTGTTTTAGTTTTGGAATATAATTGACATCTGAGAAGATGAGAACTCTGTTTTTTGACTGTACCCTTCATTGTTATTTTTCTAGTTTCCTCTCCCACAAAGTTGACAAATCCACCATCGAATATTTTTATATCATTCAACTGGGAAATGTCTCCTGTCATATCCCTGGAACAGCCACTATCAACGAACCAAAGTCTGACGACAGCCCTCCATAGTCGTTCCTGCATATACAACGGGATTAATTAGAAACGGAAACCCATGCCATTGATGATCTGGGTTGACCATCACTATCGGTGTAAGACACCTCCCGAAAGATCAGATAATTTTTAATGGTAGTTGAGGTTTAATAGGAGGACGATGATTTTAGCGACTCTGAACACTGAGCCTGAGATCTAGCAAGAATTTTAGGTTTCCAAATTTTAGAATCAGTGTTGTTTGAAACATTTTTCGTTGTAGATGTTACTTTTCATTTCATTGACTGATTTTGGAAATTGTTTGTGTTTGAAAACTTTTGATTAATTTTCTTTGCTAGATTACAGTGTCCATCAGAGGGCTTGGCTTGAGTATGCTTAGCCGTCTAATGATGTGTGTTCCTTGAGTAGTAAGGCACGAAAGGACGGTGACCACAATTTCTAGCTATGTGTCCTAAAATTCCACAATCAAAACAAGTTTGTCTTTTTTGAGAAAAAGACATTCAGTTCAGCTTGTGTTATTCTGAGGAGCTGGTTGGTCCTCTTCTTTCAACTTGGCGTTGATTGCTTATGTACATGTTTGATCTTGGATGAAACCTGCTCACAATCATAAGCACAAGAGTGAGTATTAATAACTTTACCCTTCAACTGGGTTTCAGTTTGCTTCTGAGTTGGGTTTTCCTCTAGTTTTTCTTTTACTGTATCTAAAGAATTTTTAACTTTTGGTGTCTTTTTGGTATGCTTTTTGTTAGTGCACTACATCTGTTGATTTCGTCTAGGTTGTCTAGGATCAGGTCTTATATTGTATTGTATAGCTTAGGGCACGAAATACGAGAAAATGCGAGTGTGAATGATGTTTGTAGCTTAGGTTCGCTTTTAGGGACAATTCATAGTGGTTCGCTTATGTGGACTTGTGAGGTCAGCTTTTATGAACATATGTCACATAAGCGGACCAGAAACCCTATAAATAGGTCACATTAGCGAGTCATTTGTGAGTGTTGATGATTTCCGCACCGAAGCTCTGCCGGTGTGATGTTTGAGCTGTAATTCGTGTCAAATCAATAAAACAAGCAGTTAGGAAGAAGAACAAGCTATTTCTACTTGTGTTTCTTATTATTCCGCATCTGAAACGCAAGAGATTACCTCTGAATGACTCGTATAGGTCAGCACACGATCCTAGGAGGAGGTTCTCTGCAGAATATAGCTGACTTTCATTGTTTCTTCTTACTTCTACACCTTCTTTTTCTCGTTTCTGGGAGATTTCACGGTCAAATTTCGTTCAAAAGCTCACAGATTGTGTATTATCGTTCAAAGATAAACCCTTGAAAGTTTCAGGCCAAAATACAGCTTAAAAATGGGTCAAATCATGTTCGTTTTGAGATCCGCTCGTACGTACATCTGAGAGATCCGCTTTTAGATCACATTCTGGTTCGCTCATCTGAACAGATTTGAGTTTGGTTCGCTCCAATGTGCTGTCTGGTCCGTTTTTAAATACATTTTGAGGTTGGTTCGCTCCAAGTATTTGTCCGGTTTGCTTTTACGGTCGGTTCGCTCCGAGTATTTGTTCGGTTCGCTTTTACGGCTGGTCCGCTCGAATTGCTGGTCCGCTCCAAGTATCTGATAGGTCCGCTCCAAAGATCGGTTCGCTATAAAGACAGATTCGTTCGAACGACAGTGATCTGGTCCGCTTATAGTGCATCCATTTCGCTTTTGTGTTCAAGTTTGGTTCGCTTATAAGTCACCTGTCTTGAAAAACGTGCTAAGTCAATATGGATTCTGAGTTCTACAACGCATTTGCATCGTCGACTACTCCAGCCGCAATTGCTCAAGCAATGAACTTAGAAAACGAAACGGGAACAACTCAAAAGCCCCCTAGATTGATGAGTATCGAGGAGTATTATGGGTGGAAAGATCGGTTTGAAAACTGGGTTCAAGCAAATCATCTCAGATCATGGGAGTGCATATTGAAGAAGTACACATTGCCTCGAACAGATTTGCAAGTTATCAAACAGATATCTGAATTCACTGATCAAGAATGAGCGATGTACAAAGCCGAGAAAATGATGATCAGTTTGTTGCAGCAGGCGATAAAAGAAGATATATTCATCTTGTTACAGCACGACAAAACTGCTAAGTCAATATGGGATGCTCTTAGGGTCAAGTTTGAGGGAAGCGAAAACATGATCAAGAGCAAGAAAGCGTTACTAAAGAAAGAGTTCGATCTGTTTAGCAGTTTGCCAGGAGAGGATACTAAGAAACTGATAGAGAGATACTGTCACTTAGTGCGATCATTGTCTATGTTGGGTGTTGAGAAAGGTCGTGAAAAGTGGGTGGATAAGTTGGCTGATGCGTTACCTCAAAAGGAGTGGGGAACGTATTTGATGATTCTGAAAAACACGGGTGTTTATGATGGGTTAACGATTTCACAATTTATCGAGAAAATTGAAAGTCAGGATCTTGAACAGCAGAAGATCGCGAGGATGAATAGTCCAATTGGTCAACAGGATGTGAAGATGTACTACAGGGGTAGTATTACAGCCACTGAGTCTGAGAGAAGTCCAAAGATTCAAACCGCTTTCAGTGCTGGTGATTCATCTGAGAAAGCTGATCAGGGTTCAAACAAGAGTAGCAGCGGGTTTTCATCATTTCCAAGTGTGAATCCTAAAGAGACAAACACAAGCTTTCAGTCTCAGAGTACAAAAACCGGAAATGGATACGTGATTCAATGCAACATAGCTCTCAACCTTCCAGAAGGTCAAAGCTTCTCTGAAGACACTGCGAAAGACCACATGGCACTTCTGGGTTTAGTACTATTATCCTATGAAGGTCTTGTTGCTGGTCGGATCGGGAATCCTATGCTTACCAAAGAGGATTACGATCAAATAGACGCCGAAGAGATGGAACTCATGGATATCAAATGGTGTCTTGCAAGTGTTCTGCGACGTGCTGAGAAGTTCAAGACAATCACCGGGAGAAATGACTTTCTTGATGCTCATGTATCTACTTTAGGTTTTGATAAATCTAAAGTTACTTGTTTTCGATGTAGGGAGAAAGGCCATTTTAAACGGGAATGTAAGGGAAGAGAAGCTAGCGGAGCACAGAATCCATTCGGAAAAGATGATTATTACTGCAAAGCTATCTATCAGCAAGTTGATCAATCTCAAGAACCACAGACAGCTCACGGGAGAAAGATTGAAGATCCCAAAAGAGCATGTTTGGTAGATTTTAGCTGGAGTGATTACATATCATCTGAAGGCAAAGCAGCACGCATTGTTGATCAAGATGATGAGAAACTACCGGAAGGTTTTAGTTGGGATATGTTTGTGGATGAGAAGGGAGAGTTCAAAGCATTCATTGCTAAGATCGTCCAAGAGCCAGATCTGTTTGCTACCTGGATGAAATCGATTGGGGTGAATGTGTCTAGTGAGGATGAAAAGTCTGTTGCGTCTGATGGAAATTCAGAAAGTACCGATGAACTTTCAGAAAGATCTGGAGAAATGTCAGAGGGTTCAGATGAGAGTTTATCGAGTTCATATGAGAATGTACAGAATGAGATTGTTTCAGAAAAAGAAGTTGTTTTAGATAAAACACCGTCTGATTCTGGTGTATCAGATGGTGATTCTGAAAAGTCTGTTCAATTTGATCAATCACCAGATCATAGTAGTAGTGATGATGAGGAAGAAAGACATATAAATGTTGCTAAAACTCATCTTTCTCCTGAAAGTTTTCATTTCTATTTTGCAGATCGAATGGAGAAACTAAAGGAGAAAAGAGCTGCTAAAGAACAACAGAAGGAATCTGAAGGTAATGTTAAGAATGTTGAAAGTGTTGCTGAGAAGATTACCAAGGTTGAAAAAGAAGAAGAAAAGATGATCGAAGTTGAAAAGGTGGTTGAAGCTGTTAAAACAATCGAAGTGGAGAAGATTGTTGAAGTCGTCAAGCCTTGTGAGAAGTGCTTGGAAGCTTGCAAAGATTGCGCTGCGAAAGACGACATTATTGCTGAGTATGAGAAGAAGAAGGAGCAGTCACTGTTCAACCTCAACTATGAGAAAGAATCATACGATGTCTTGAACAAAACAGTAACTGGTCTCCAAAAGACAAACTCAGAAAGATAACAAGCACTGAGATGATGAATGCGGTCATGATGACAAAGCAGAAAGCAATAAATTTCTACATCGAAGAGAGTGCTAAGTGGAAGCAAGAGTTGGAGACAGAAAAGATCGAAAATGAGAGAATTAGACGTTTACTGCAAAGTTATTCTAGTTCTGATTATCTCATTGATCGTATTTACCCAACTGTTGCAGGTATGGAAGCTTTTAGAAATGAGAAGCCGAAAGAAAAGAAAGACTGTGGTAAGAAATCGACTGTGAACTATAACAAGTGTCCGCCTCCGATTTGGGATGGTTATTCTCCTAGGAGACCAAATGAGGAGCAACTTGAGAAAGCAGTCAATATAAAGTTAAAAACCGACACAACTGACGTTTTACCAGATAACATTGATGTCACGTTTACCTCGTCCAATACCGATCATGAGTCTGAGTTAATTAAAAAGGTGGTCGATCAGGTGTTGGATACTGATGAGGAGTTCAAGTCGAAATCTGAGTCTGGAGGGTCAAAGTCGTCAGTTAACAGTCAAAATTCATCGGTCAAACGGTGTTACAGTAAAGAATTTTTGTTATTGAAAGCAAATTTGGATGATGAAACATTTGAAGTTGCATACACTTTAAATGATTCGGACAAATTATACTATGATAAAGAATTTCCAATAAGAAGTGTTCGCTTTGACATGATCAAAAAGGTTTTCAAAATGACAGAAATCAATATTTCTGAAATAAAAGATTTAAATCTTACTGAAAAACCTAAAAAATACACTTCAAGAGTTCAACAACGTCTAAACAAGAAAAAGGGTTACAATTCTGGTTCTGGTTTTCAAAAGAAACCTAACCAAAATCGTAGCTACAAAAAGAAAGGATTAGGATTTGTTCCACCATAAAATTATAAAAATGATAAAAATTCTAAAACAAAAACAGAATTTGTGTCAAGTGGAAGCTCAGATGAAGAACAGAAGAAACCATTCTGGAGACAGTTAAACCAGGAGTTTCTTGCTGAAAAGAAGAAAAATGGAACTGCAGTGTTTTATCAAAGAGAGACTCGTACCTGTTATCGATGCAATGAAGTTGGTCATATTGCATGGAACTGTTCGACAAATGCAAAAACAAAACAGGGAGTTTCTCAGAAATTAAAAGACAAAGTTGTTGATGTTGAACCACCAACCAATAGACTTAAATGTTTTGAAAATTCTAAATATGAGGTTGGTGAGTGTTTGGAAAAGAATTTTTACAAAAAGAAAGAAAAAGACAACCAGGTGTGGGTTGTTAAAAAGGTTGATGTGAATGTCGGCGATGAATCTGGTTCCACAAAGCCAGAAGAGCCACAAGTTGAGAAGAAAATTTTAGTGAATGATGAAGAATTTCCGTCACTAAAATTTGAGGAAGTTAAGAAGAAAATTGGAAAAACTGAGATTTCAAATCAGTTTTACAAAGAAAAAGATGATTTTGATGTCGAGAAAACATTCAACGGGAATGTTAAAAAGATTTTTGGAAAGATGTTGAGTGGGAGAGCAAAGGGGGTCAAAGATTTTTACGCCACGAAAAAGGCTACATACAACCCTACTGCTCAAGAATTGAAATCCATCAAGTCTGAGAAGACTTAGATGGATGTATGCTTTCCATAATAGTCTTAGGACTTAGCCGGAGATCCCAAGTTTATATCGTGGATCAGGAATCGGCATCATTCTTGTGTTTGAAAAGTTTTTGGTTGAAATTTTGTGAATAATATTTGAGTTTTGCAGGTGAAAGGACTACGCCGGAGCTTCCAGGTTGGTAATTGAGAAGCAGGAATCGGCATCTTTCAGAATAATTCGACGAGTGGTAAAGGTTTCTGTAGACGTCTCATTCCTACAGTAAATCCTACAAGTGGTATTTGTGATTATACTTTGAAGAGGTTACATTTACAAGTGGTACAGTGATTCTGAACTGCAAATGATAAATCAGGGACATTAAGTTGTACTTGATTTATTATTCATATGAGATTGATAAACAAGATGATGAACCATATCCCCATGCTTCATAAGTCGTAAACTTAAAAGTGGTAAACACAAACTCATTTTCCGGAAAAATCATTTCGATTAAAACAAACTTAAGTGTTTTGAGATCTAAATGAGAAAATGGTTTGTTGAAAGGGGGAGTTCAGATTGTTTATGCCTAGTGAATGGCGATTTGATGTGATTCGATGTCAGTTGTCAAGTTTCTGTACAGTTTGTTTTACTTTTCATGTTTCTAGTGAGTCAAGAGTCTAGAAGTTTTCAAATTTTCTTTGAAATGTGTTTGCATTTTAGGGGGAGTAGGGAAATTTCAGAAAATCCAAAAACAATTGAAAATTTGAAAAAGCCAAAAACATGATAAAATTCAAAAATGAGTTTCGTTGTGAAAAGAGGAAATGATAGTACATCTGTAGGCCGTCACAACATGCTAAAGAAATGTAAAGATAAAATGTGATAAACAATCTCACTGAGGATATGCCAGTAGGTTTTTACACATTTAGTAAATTGTGACGAGATATAAACTAAATTTCAAACTTGCTTGTTCTGTGGGTTAACACAAACTTGGATATATAGGTAACCCCTGAAATCTTGTTTGAAAGGTCCCTTATTCTGAGATACTAGGTCTTTATGCTCAGTGATATCTGGGGTATTATCCCGGGACTTCTGCTGTATGGAAGTACTGACCTAGTCCCCGGATAATGCTTTCCGCAAATGCTTGAAACACAGCATCGCCCTCAGCAAGCTGATGAAACAATAAAATTGATAGTCGCTGCTGTTGTAATCAAAAGATCCTCTAAAGGGGACACACCAAAAGTCGAGCCGTCATCTCTCTGCTGAATGGAAGTTCTGACCTGAGCTCTCACGGTCTCGCATCTAACCCCTGAACAGATATCATCTGTGGTATACTCACCTGTAAGACTGAATATTGGGATCTAGATACGGGAGTATATTCAAGTAGTGGGACACACGTATAAGTTTAAGTTCTTAAGACATTAATATCGTATCTCGGATCAATTGAACTTTGTGTGAAAATTTCAGTGGACCGATATACTGACAATCTAGGTGAATTGTTTTAAACTAAAAATGTAATCAAGCTTAACGGTGTTAGTGACATGTCTCATAAACTGATATGATCCTCTTACACGAACTCACAAAAATATTGTCTGTAAATATTTTCTTTACTGCATTACAGGTTTCTTTATTTCAAAATCCAAAAAGATTTTCAGTGTGTTTTAGCATAAAATTTTGAAAAAGTCAAAAAGATTTTCGACAACTGATGTTGGAAAGCTGATTTTCAAAATTCCACATGCTAAACATGATGAGCATTTGAGGGGAAGTGTTTGTATGAAATTAAATGTTTTCATAATATAACCTTTCATGTGGTTTATCAGAATTTGGGTTTGGTTTGAGAGGGAGTCTGTGTTGGTGTGCGGTTACATGTTAATGTTGGTGCACATAAAATTGATAAAATTAGAAAATTTATTTCTGGGTTAAGAATGTGCAGGAAAGCCAGATTTCGATTTTGGATCTGAAGATAGAGTGTCAGGTTTCAATTCCTAAAGACCTCTGTTGGAGCCAGGTTGATCGATCCTGAAAGCCTGTGTAGGTCAGACAAAGATCTTGAAGATGTTACTGAAGAACAAAAGAATGCCAGTAAATCGAGAGGGGGAGTCTGAAGATAGAGAAATATAGAAGCCCAGAGACTGATCTAGACTGAAGATGTGAAGACACAGGATTTTGTAGTCGACACCATCAACATCTGAGGGGGAGTCTGTTAGTGCACTACATCTGTTGATTTCGTCTAGGTTGTCTAGGATCAAGTCTTATATTGTATTGTATAGCTTAGGGCACGAAATACGAGAAAATGCGAGTGTGAATGATGTTTGTAGCTTAGGTTCGCTTTTAGGGACAATTCATAGTGGTTCGCTTATGTGGACTTGTGAGGTCCGCTTTTATGAACATATGTCACATAAGCGGACCAGAAACCCTATAAATAGGTCACATTAGCGAGTCATTTATGAGTGTTGATGATTTCCGCACCGAAGCTCTGCCGGTGTGACGTTTGAGCTGTAATTCGTGTCAAATCAATAAAACAAGCAGTTAGGAAGAAGAACAAGCTATTTCTACTTGTGTTTCTTATTATTCCGCATCTGAAACACAAGAGATTACCTCTGAACGACTCGTATAGGTCAGCACACGATCCTACACTTTTTATTTTTACGTGATCGCTTTTTCTTTGAAGGAGCAGATTCTACAGACTTAGTTTCTTTAGAAACCTGCACTTCAGAATCTGAGCTTTTGGGATCAGCTTATTCTGGTTCGTCAGATGATGAGTAATTTTTGTTTAAAACAGTAGTGTTATCATTTGTTTTTAATACATTTGCTTCAAACTTAGCAGTAAATTTAGAATCTTCAGAAACACTATGCTCATTATCTAATGTACCAGAATATGTAGTCTGATTTTCATATTTATTAGACAATCCCTATTCAACACGTATTTCATTCACACAAGGAGACACGGTAATATTTTGAACTTCATCATGTTCAGAGGAGTCTGAGGCATCAGTTGATGTTTTAGGTATACTAGAACAGTTGTCTGAATCATTCAAAACAGATGTTTTGACTTCATCAGCAGATGCACCAGACTCCTCTGGTAAAACAGTATCATCACAATCAGAATTTAAAACCATAGAATCTAAATTTTCAGTTTTAGCAACATCATCAAAAAAATTGTCAGAAAACCCCTAGTCTCAGCAAGCATAGACTGAACAAAGTTCCAAACATAAATATTATGTTTATCGCATAAATAATCATTCAAATTATCAGTAACATTCGAATGTGGTTCATCATCCACTTCAAATTGCTCTTCAACTATCACTGACTCTGCACATGAACTAAAACAGTTAGTATTGTCTGCTAAATCACAATTTGACACATTTTCTTGGAGCTCCTCTGTTGGCGTTTCCACCGACTCCTTTTCTTGTTCTGATTTACCAACTGATTCATTTGAACATTTTTGACTAAAATCCATGTCTTTAACAAAATTCATGGGCTTTTGAAAATCAGTGGGTCTGGCATTCTTTGGTTTGAAGGGTTCCCATGGAACATAATCGCTTGGTTTGCCATAAATTATGTTTTTCTCGTTTTCTAGCTCTTGCTCAGTAGTGGGCATTCTAGAATAGTTATGATTATATGTAGGTGGAACCTTGTTATAACCCAAAACCTTACCCTTGGTTTCTTTAAATGCCAGATGCGCATTGCACATATTACGAACAGTGTCGATGGAAGTATCAAACTTCTTTATGTTTAACTCATTCTGTTGATACTTATCAGTCAGAAGTTCTAGCTCAGCTCCCACAGAATTTCTAGCTTAGCTCTCACAGAATCACATTCCATGGTTTTTACATTAAGTTTATTTTGTTATCATGGACCAAACATTGTTGTTGATTTAAGTCCAAGTGAAACTGAGCTATGATCTTCTTTAGTGCTTCAATCTTTTCATAGAGTAACTTATTATTCTCTTGAAGACTGATGCACTTTGACATAGCACTGTCATAATCATTGATTAAAGCAAAATTATGTGCTCTCATATGTGCAATTTTATTTCTACAAAATTATGTGCTCTCATCTGTGCAATTTTATTTCTACAATGTTTCAGAGAGCGATTCAGGTTCCTTAGTCTGTGCCGTCAAGCATTGATTGACTTGTGCATCTTCAGAGATCTTGAGCGATTCACGTGTGCTACAACATCTGCCCAATTGAAACCTTGTTGTTCTTGAGCCAGCAAAGCATATCCTGCTACAGTATCTCCATGGCTTGTTGAAGTTTGAGCAGGTGTAACAGGGACCATTGGTCTTTCAAAATTTTTAGCAGCAGCTGTCTAAGTTGGATCATACCCCACCGGTGTCTTCTTTCAATCCCTCGCAAAGTGTCTCGGCTCATAACATCTATAACATCTTAGTTTGTCTCTCATAGGTCCAGTGCGAAGATTCGATATAGGACGACAACCATACTTTTTTTGAAACTTTTCAGCTCTAAATGTTGTCATTACCAAGTTCCAGGATGCATCCATCTCTTCTATTCTTCTTCAACCACTTGATTAATCTCAGTAGCTAGAACAAATGGGGGGCAAAAGATCACCTGCTAAGAAAGCATGCAAGCTGCTAAGCATAGAAGCTGCAAGAGCCAATCTTTCCTCATTTTGCTTGGTCAGAAAGGCTATGTTTTCAGCTGAGATTGAGGATGGAATGTTTTGAGTCGGTGAAGGGGTCTCTAGACTGAAAACCACATTTGCGAGCTGAGGGTGTTGCTGGGCTAAAGTAGGTGTTGCAGAGTTGTTAACAACGACTTGTGGTGTAGGAAGTGACATGCCGTACACATAGTTGGTATTTTGAGCTTGCAGCTGAGCTTTGGTCAACGGACTGAAAACAACATTTGGGTTATTGTTTGGCACTCCATGAACAGGACTGAAAACTATGTTGGGATGACTCTGAGACGTTAAAGCATTATTGGAACTAGTCAACCCGGCAGCCATCATTGAGTTCTTATGATTTAACTCTCTCTACCGATTATCAATCTCACACGACTTGATTGTACCAATTAGCTTAGTAAGTGTGACATTGTTTAAAATCTTTGTACGCTTGATCATAGACACATCAGCATCCCAGTTCTTCGGCAATGAATTCAGAAGTTGACGATTCATCCCACTATTTGTGATGGTGATACCGACACTTATCATCTGCGAGACCAGTTCGACGAACCTTCTGTAACATTTCCAGTTTTATCATATAAGAATTATAGGTTTATTTAAATTAATTAACCACTAGTAACTAGTTTTATTTTTAATATAATTATTTGAACCATTTTATTCTTATACGTTTTTACATAGTTTTAAAAACTATTTTATATATAATTGGTTGGAGTGTTATACAAATTAATTGACTTGTATATACATATATATGTGGCATTTCTATTAAAATAGAATATATAAAACTTATATTATTAAACGGGTAGATGACAGAAAAATTGACTGTTAGAAATATGAAGTACCTAGACGGACCTAAGAACCGTTTAATAATTAAATTATAAAAATACATTATATCTGAACTTACTCCGTTTCAATGAAACTTGGTTCAAAATGTAGATACAAATATTCTCGTTCTAATGACATATTTATTGTTTTATAAAACGTCATATTTTAGAAGTTATAAGCGCCAAATAAGTGAAGCAGCTGAATTAATTATAATATATAAATTAATAAAAAAATAAAAAATAACAAAACCTTACCTTAAAGGAATGTGTACGTGGATATATGTTTTCTGAACTCCAACTCCAAGATTCTTGGAAATATAATAAACTTACAATTTGAAGAATGGTAGTGTATGTGTCATAAGCAGAGACTATTTCGTGACCTCCAAGCTGATCATATCAACTATAAATATGGAGAATATGCCTCAAAAAATTCTACACACATCTTCTTTCTTACTCTTTCTATCTCGCTACTCTCTCTCTCTCTCTCTCTCTCTCTCTATATATATATATATATATATATATATATATATATATATATATATATATATTCTTTTCTTTATTATTATTTACCCTATAATAATAATAAAGCCTTGCCCCGTTTTAAGTGTTTTAACCCCTGTTCACTGAGTCGATACCTTGTCTGTCACACCCCGACCACGTGTAACAACAAAACGTGGCGGAAACGTCGGGGAGTGTTGTAACAGAATCATTGTTTCATAACACATGGAAATTTAAATATTGTTTTATTGATTAAATGAACTCGTTGTTCTATTACAATCACATAAGTACAACTATGATCTTCCAAGTTTTAAAGTTGCTAAGGCACGAGTCCATCCTAAATGTAGCATGTATCAACAATCATCTCAAGACAGCACCTGAAACATGTGTAAAAATAGGTACGTCAGCATAAAAATGCCTGTGAGATACATAGGTTTTGTGAAAACGGAGTTCATGACTTATGTTTGAGAAAATGTTTAGTCATGAACTTTGTAAATTTGCTTTGTCTTGTAAATCATTTGAAAAACGATAGGATCAGATGATATGTATAAATAAGAGAATAATGTATGGTTAACTGAATAACCATGTAAAATGAGTTTGTATAAGTTAAGTTGTTTGAAAAACAATGTTTTAATAAAACGTTTATGGTATATATAAAATATACCTTGGTTTTAAGAAAGTTGAATAAGTAATATATTAAAATATATTTCAGTTCCAATATTGTTAACCCAAGTGTACTAAATAACGCCACGGTATGTAATGCAATGAAAACACTTATATATAAGAAGTACCAGCGGCGTATCTACCATGTTTTCATCACATTACACTCGTTCCGTTATCTAAACACTAACCAAAACCAAATCGTTTGATAGATAGTATATTAAATATACTTTAGTTGTTCAAAATAATAGTTTTCAGTAGTATATTACAAGTATACCTTGGATTTATAAATAACACATTAAACCATGTTTTAGTTTTGTAACTAACATATCAGTATATGCTTTGGATGTGATAAATAACATATTAACCTATGTTTTAGTTATGTAAGTAACATATCACAATATGCTTTGGATGATTACAAAATATATGTTGGTTCTGTACAATACCACACATGAGAGTATATCAAACTATACTTTTTGGGAGTATATCAAAATATACTTTAAAGGTGCGATTTAAGAATTCATTCAGACCTGGTGCATCAAACTACACCTTTGAGACTATAAGGATACCACAAAGGAAATCCATATTTGGATGGAGAAACAAATTGGTTTCAGACATTCCATGACAACAGGAATGGGGTGTCTACTCCTATAGCGCTATATCATACTACCAATCGGTCTGGTGAACAAAATAAGTACTATTCCAACAATTACTTTTGTATCTTTGAGAAATCAGTGTTTAAACCATAGATAGTCATTTTGTTTGTCAAAAGATAAATACTAACATGTATAATCAATTATACTTTGAAATCATGAAAATAACAGATAGGTACACATGCTTCACCCCAAAACAGTTGAAAACAGTAAAAGAGGGGTTCAATGTACTCACCTGAGATTGCTTTGGATTCCTTGTATAATAACCGGATAATGCTAAAGATCACGGAATATCAACGGCACCTAATAGGTAGCTTATGTTAATATACCGGACCAAATCGGAAGGATCGGACAGTACGCGGGTTCGTAAACCAAACGAGTATGGAGACTCGTGTAATATGGCTTAGCAAAGCCTACATACTAAAATGAAACCTAATCTAAGTGCTTACGGTCCATCACGACCCGTTTAGGTAGCTTATGCTACCCTAACGCGTCGTTCGCGTAGAACGCGTTCGGAACGCCTAACATTGCGACCACACAGTATAACCTCGGAAGGTTATAGCTATGGTCACCAAATGTGTTTGGTCGGGTCCTAATGACCGACCAAATGGGTCGGGTTCGAAAGTATAAGCGATGGTTTAAATCGCTTACCTTACGACCCTATATAAGCACTAAACTAAAAGTGACGAGCTAAGCATGTTAGAACATGCTTAACTAAGTTTAGAAACAGGTTTGGCATCAAAACAAACGGCTTTGATGCCCACGAGTAGTTTGGTTACAAAATACGCAAGAATGCGCATTTTGGCCGAAACTACGACTCGTCACTGAGCCTAGATAACGTGGTAATCAGTAGGTATGGTCACTATGGACCATAACCATCGTGATCACGCTCACGTTATGAAGTTCCATGAACTTCACATTGACCAAAAGCTGGTCAATGCAGAAAGTCAACAAAATGTTGACTTTCGGACTCGAAAAGCGAATAAAAGAGCGAAAGAAGACTTACGGAGGGTCCCCGAGTGCTAATCAAGACCAAATAGCTCAGGTATGAAACAATGGTTTCAACTTAGAGCTCTAAGATCTGATTTTGTGAATTTTACACTAAAGGGGGGGGGTATTTATAGGAAAAGTGGAACCGTTAGGATGGTTTTATCGAATATCGTGCCTTGATCTCGTGCGTACATGTGTCCAAGTGGATAAGTTCAGTGAACTTGACCCTTGGCTCTTCGTTGGGTGAAAAGGCATCGCCCCTTGATCGAACGAAAGGCCAGATTCTGCATTAAATGCAAAATCTTCTGTCAGACATGTTCACGCGGCCCGCCTCATGTTTTGGGCAATCTTTACGCGCCCCGCCTAAGGTTCCCAGACCAGAATTTTCAATTTTGGTCCCTGCACTTCAGAAACACGTATTTTGGCCCATTTTTGGCACGTTTAAGCCCCGTTAACCTCATTTCAAGGCTCTAAGATGAAGTTAAAGTGTAGGGGACTTGAAATATGCTTAAAAATATTCCGGATGTCGGTTCGTTTGGCCGTACGATCGCGATGTTCGCTTAATTACGACGGAATGCGCATAAGCGCGAAAGATGATCCAAATGACGCGACGAATGGATTTTTCTCATGCCAAACACTAAGGCATAATATTATAATGCTTACATAAATTTTCGGATGTCCGGATGTATTCAGAACGTAGGTTATGCGCGAAAGTGCAAACTTGTGCACTTTTTGACACTTTTAGCCCCTGAATGATCCAAAAGTTTGTTTTAGCATACCAAACCCCTCAAAGCTATTTCTAAGCTATGTAAAGGATATTTATGGTATGTTTAACTTATGGACATGTTCCGGAATGTTCGTTACAGTTCAAATTGGCATATTTTCGCAGTTTGTCAAGTTTAGTCCCTGTAAGCGAATTAACTTGTTTTTGCCATACCAAAGCCTTCGAAACTTATTTCTAAGTTATGTAAAGGTTATTTAAGGTATGTTAAGTGTATGATGGTCTTCCGGAGTATTTGTCGCACTAAACTGAGTACGTTTATGCACTAGTTTGCGTATAATTCCCCAGAAAGTGTTGTAGAGTTTGAAATTGAACAAGAATCGATATGTGTAAAACATACACATATTTATACAAATCCCAAGTATGAAATACAATATTTCATTGGTTTGGCATTTGTTTGATGGTTGAAATGACACAGGTGTCACAGTCTCCCCTACTTTAGGAAATTTCGTCCCGAAATTTAATTCTAGAGGAAACTTGTGAAGACAGCTGTGACGGTTTCGCCTTCTAATAGATCCCTTGAACCCTTAAGTAAAACTCGGGGCCATGTTAGGACTCTTAGCGAATTTGTTAACCCTCAAGCGAATTCCTAGTAATAATATAACATGGAATTTTGAAATACGAACAGAAGGATGTTTCTTATGAAGACTTATCATAGGAAACTTGGTGTGTGATTGAGATCAGAATTACAGGAGGGTGAGAATAATGACATTGGTCGAGGTCCGAGACTTCTCCCGCATTCATTATTCTTGTCACTAGGTCTTAACATATGATGAAGCTTCCTGTGGCTCCTGTGCACTGAATTCCATAATTATGTAGGCCTCCATAATTACGTAATTCCTTGCACAGTCCACACAGTCCATTTCATAATGCGTAGGAAAAATTACTTGAATAAACATGAAGCGATTCGACTAGACCACCAAAGGATCCTTTTAATTAGATCAACGAACGATCTTTTTAACTAGATCAACACATGATCTTCTTAACTAGACCGTCGTACGATCTCTTTAAATAGACCACTTAAGGGATCATTTTTAGTTACATCATCACATGATATTTCTAATCAGATTTTCAAAATCAATTTGTTTAAGCAGACTATTCAAGAGGTCCAATTATAGAATAATACTTTATAACCCGAGGGACTTAACTACAATGTTGAAATCCATTAAGGGTTTAAGATAGTATCTTTAGATATCCTATTATGAATCTCTCGTATGAAGATATGAAAGATTCTATGAGGATTTGGATGGATCACATACAACCACAAAACATGTAAGAAAGCACAAATTTAGTTAACTTGATTCTTCATTTTGTTACCTTTAGGTATGGATATTCAAAGCACACTAGGAATCCAATCCATGGATTTCAATTGGTACTTTAATGATTTTTGAAGATCTATCTATAAAGATAGAGGGATTCTCAATAAGTGTTTGACTTTGTTTCTTAAAAGAAACGAGAGTTTAAGGTTCTTGGGGAGATCACAAGTGATCATAATATGACAGAACTATACGAGTAGTTTGTCGTTGGGCTGACATCATAAAGTTGCATCAAGCATTCACACAAACGCATAAATTTTGCAGAAATAAAAACAACAAATCTTTATTTACGTGGCAACGGATTTGTCTTGAAGTGTCAAAAGATAGCAACTAAGGAAATACAAAACACTAATTGTTCACTGCTGCATCATTGTTCATGTTTGCCTCATTGATGTTGAACACTCGTCCACGCGCTGGAGGTATGTTAACAAGCCTTGGGCAATTGTTCCTGTAGTGGGTAAGGTCACCACAGTTATAACATGACCCTGGGGGGAACCGTGCTTGAACAGCAGCAGGGTTTGCAGCAGCTTGATTTGCATAACGACAAACATTGATCAAATGTCCCAACCGCCCACAGTGGGTACATTTGTGACACTGCTCTTGCTCTAGATGATGACGGTTGCATTTGTTGCACAACGGTGCAGTACCAACATAGTTTTGTCTTTTACGAGGTTGTGCTGGCTGGTTTGGTGCAACTTGTTTGTCTTGAGCAGTTACAGCGTAGCTTTGAGAGGCTTTGCGCTTTTTCTTCTTGGACACCTCAGCACTTTCTTCCTTTGGTTCCACATGAGCAGTCTTGTCAGATGGTCTTAAGTCGCCCTTCCGAAACAGCTTGCGCTTCCTGATTTGGGATTCAGTTAGAGTGGCAGCCAATTCAATGGCTTGTCTGACAGTAGTAGGGTTGCTGCCAGTAACGATGTCCTGAACTACGTCAGGAAGCCCATCAATGTATTTCTCAATCGCCTTATCCAGAGGCGTAACCATAGTAGGGCATAACAAGCTCAATTCCTCATAGCGATCAGTATAGGCTCGATGTTCCCCACTGTCTTGCTTTAAATCATCAAATTCCCTTTCTAGAGCCCTAAGCTCATGACGAGGACAGAACTCCTTCATCATAAGAGCCCTAAGCTCGGCCCAAGTCTGTGCTAATGCAACCTCTGCACCGCGGTCCCTCATAACCCCGTTCCACCATGTAAGAGCCCTCTTCTGAAACACACTCGAAGAAAACTCGACCTTGCGATTTTCAGGACACTGAACGTGACGGAAAGTATTCTCAATGCTCTCGAACCATTGAAGAAGACCAGTTGCTCCCTCAGAACCATTGAACTTGAGAGGTTTAGCTGAGTTAAAAATCTTGAAATTGCATGGAGCATTGTTGTTGTTGATGGCTTGAGTTATTTGAGCATAAAGAATTGGGAAGGCAGCAGCCATTTGTTGCGCGATGATTTCCGCCTGTTCGGCATTCGCCATCTGATTGTCGCGTCGAGGAGGCATTCTAAAAGAGGAAACATGAGAGGAAACGAGTGAGAGAATTAGACGAAAAGAATGAGATGAAACAAATCTGATGAAAGCAAGGATAGTGGCCGTCTGTCTGTTACTACAAAGCAACAAACGACCTGGTGATTAATCAAAGCAAATAGGTCAAAAATAATGTATCGCGAAGACATGCTCGCCTATAAGTGGACACTCACCCCAAGAGTTCCCAGGTAAGAGTGACTGGTCCGATTATGTGGATTTGTACGAACACTCTAGCCTTAGACAGAAAACTCAGGGTACAGGCACCCACCCTTCCAGTTTGCATGTGTTCACAATATTTAGACCAACTTTGACGAGAGTTTTGAAAATTCAAAGGGGTTCAAAACCTTATAACAGAGGGTTCAAAACCTAGTAATCAATCATCCTAGAACAGATGATTAGTTTTCAAAGCGGTTTTGAAATTTATGTTCTTGTTGCGGTCGTCGCCTAAGGATAGGTGACGGTGTTGTTTTATGACTAAACGCAAGTAAACTCGCGTTAGGGTCCTAGGAAGGTTATAGACTAGGTCAGAGCATTACTAATAACCTATTTCCCTATAACCATGAGCTCTGATACCAACTTTTCTGTCACACCCCGACCACGTGTAACAACAAAACGTGGCGGAAACGTCGGGGAGTGTTGTAACAGAATCATTGTTTCATAACACATGGAAATTTAAATATTGTTTTATTGATTAAATGAACTCGTTGTTCTATTACAATCACATAAGTACAACTATGATCTTCCAAGTTTTAAAGTTGCTAAGGCACGAGTCCATCCTAAATGTAGCATGTATCAACAATCATCTCAAGACAGCACCTGAAACATGTGTAAAAATAGGTACGTCAGCATAAAAATGCCTGTGAGATACATAGGTTTTGTGAAAACGGAGTTCATGACTTATGTTTGAGAAAATGTTTAGTCATGAACTTTGTAAATTTGCTTTGTCTTGTAAATCATTTGAAAAACGATAGGATCAGATGATATGTATAAATAAGAGAATAATGTATGGTTAACTGAATAACCATGTAAAATGAGTTTGTATAAGTTAAGTTGTTTGAAAAACAATGTTTTAATAAAACGTTTATGGTATATATAAAATATACCTTGGTTTTAAGAAAGTTGAATAAGTAATATATTAAAATATATTTCAGTTCCAATATTGTTAACCCAAGTGTACTAAATAACGCCACGGTATGTAATGCAATGAAAACACTTATATATAAGAAGTACCAGCGGCGTATCTACCATGTTTTCATCACATTACACTCGTTCCGTTATCTAAACACTAACCAAAACCAAATCGTTTGATAGATAGTATATTAAATATACTTTAGTTGTTCAAAATAATAGTTTTCAGTAGTATATTACAAGTATACCTTGGATTTATAAATAACACATTAAACCATGTTTTAGTTTTGTAACTAACATATCAGTATATGCTTTGGATGTGATAAATAACATATTAACCTATGTTTTAGTTATGTAAGTAACATATCACAATATGCTTTGGATGATTACAAAATATATGTTGGTTCTGTACAATACCACACATGAGAGTATATCAAACTATACTTTTTGGGAGTATATCAAAATATACTTTAAAGGTGCGATTTAAGAATTCATTCAGACCTGGTGCATCAAACTACACCTTTGAGACTATAAGGATACCACAAAGGAAATCCATATTTGGATGGAGAAACAAATTGGTTTCAGACATTCCATGACAACAGGAATGGGGTGTCTACTCCTATAGCGCTATATCATACTACCAATCGGTCTGGTGAACAAAATAAGTACTATTCCAACAATTACTTTTGTATCTTTGAGAAATCAGTGTTTAAACCATAGATAGTCATTTTGTTTGTCAAAAGATAAATACTAACATGTATAATCAATTATACTTTGAAATCATGAAAATAACAGATAGGTACACATGCTTCACCCCAAAACAGTTGAAAACAGTAAAAGAGGGGTTCAATGTACTCACCTGAGATTGCTTTGGATTCCTTGTATAATAACCGGATAATGCTAAAGATCACGGAATATCAACGGCACCTAATAGGTAGCTTATGTTAATATACCGGACCAAATCGGAAGGATCGGACAGTACGCGGGTTCGTAAACCAAACGAGTATGGAGACTCGTGTAATATGGCTTAGCAAAGCCTACATACTAAAATGAAACCTAATCTAAGTGCTTACGGTCCATCACGACCCGTTTAGGTAGCTTATGCTACCCTAACGCGTCGTTCGCGTAGAACGCGTTCGGAACGCCTAACATTGCGACCACACAGTATAACCTCGGAAGGTTATAGCTATGGTCACCAAATGTGTTTGGTCGGGTCCTAATGACCGACCAAATGGGTCGGGTTCGAAAGTATAAGCGATGGTTTAAATCGCTTACCTTACGACCCTATATAAGCACTAAACTAAAAGTGACGAGCTAAGCATGTTAGAACATGCTTAACTAAGTTTAGAAACAGGTTTGGCATCAAAACAAACGGCTTTGATGCCCACGAGTAGTTTGGTTACAAAATACGCAAGAATGCGCATTTTGGCCGAAACTACGACTCGTCACTGAGCCTAGATAACGTGGTAATCAGTAGGTATGGTCACTATGGACCATAACCATCGTGATCACGCTCACGTTATGAAGTTCCATGAACTTCACATTGACCAAAAGCTGGTCAATGCAGAAAGTCAACAAAATGTTGACTTTCGGACTCGAAAAGCGAATAAAAGAGCGAAAGAAGACTTACGGAGGGTCCCCGAGTGCTAATCAAGACCAAATAGCTCAGGTATGAAACAATGGTTTCAACTTAGAGCTCTAAGATCTGATTTTGTGAATTTTACACTAAAGGGGGGGGGGTATTTATAGGAAAAGTGGAACCGTTAGGATGGTTTTATCGAATATCGTGCCTTGATCTCGTGCGTACATGTGTCCAAGTGGATAAGTTCAGTGAACTTGACCCTTGGCTCTTCGTTGGGTGAAAAGGCATCGCCCCTTGATCGAACGAAAGGCCAGATTCTGCATTAAATGCAAAATCTTCTGTCAGACATGTTCACGCGGCCCGCCTCATGTTTTGGGCAATCTTTACGCGCCCCGCCTAAGGTTCCCAGACCAGAATTTTCAATTTTGGTCCCTGCACTTCAGAAACACGTATTTTGGCCCATTTTTGGCACGTTTAAGCCCCGTTAACCTCATTTCAAGGCTCTAAGATGAAGTTAAAGTGTAGGGGACTTGAAATATGCTTAAAAATATTCCGGATGTCGGTTCGTTTGGCCGTACGATCGCGATGTTCGCTTAATTACGACGGAATGCGCATAAGCGCGAAAGATGATCCAAATGACGCGACGAATGGATTTTTCTCATGCCAAACACTAAGGCATAATATTATAATGCTTACATAAATTTTCGGATGTCCGGATGTATTCAGAACGTAGGTTATGCGCGAAAGTGCAAACTTGTGCACTTTTTGACACTTTTAGCCCCTGAATGATCCAAAAGTTTGTTTTAGCATACCAAACCCCTCAAAGCTATTTCTAAGCTATGTAAAGGATATTTATGGTATGTTTAACTTATGGACATGTTCCGGAATGTTCGTTACAGTTCAAATTGGCATATTTTCGCAGTTTGTCAAGTTTAGTCCCTGTAAGCGAATTAACTTGTTTTTGCCATACCAAAGCCTTCGAAACTTATTTCTAAGTTATGTAAAGGTTATTTAAGGTATGTTAAGTGTATGATGGTCTTCCGGAGTATTTGTCGCACTAAACTGAGTACGTTTATGCACTAGTTTGCGTATAATTCCCCAGAAAGTGTTGTAGAGTTTGAAATTGAACAAGAATCGATATGTGTAAAACATACACATATTTATACAAATCCCAAGTATGAAATACAATATTTCATTGGTTTGGCATTTGTTTGATGGTTGAAATGACACAGGTGTCACATTGTCCGATTGATCTAGGGCCCCGTAACGCATGTCAAGGCTCTGCCTGACTAAGTCCGTAGGGGTTCTGTCTCAAGTCGTATTGATAAAGTTGAATTTGGGTTATTATATTTAACGCGAGTGCATTAAATATTTTATTAAATAGCTCAGGAGTTATACCCAAGCTTATACAAGGAGACTTTTTAGTTGAACCCTAAAGTTACCGGGTGATACCTTTATATTTAAAAATGCTTTACAAAAACCCTAAATGTATCCGTTATACTGACAGTGATTAAGTTTTTATATTCTGCAATTGCTGATAGTATATGGGAGTTTGTATACATTACTTCACACTCGTTACTACTGGCCAAAAAGTTAGCCACTGGTAGCATGACCACAAGCACGGGGGAATTATGCCCTAGTAGCCATAGCCTATAACTAATATTGTTTTTACATTAAATGAATTTAATGTATTATTGAAATAAATCTAAATGGTGTGTACGCCATATTTAAACATAATATACACGCCAAATATGTCAATTAATTAAAATAGATATCATTGAGTACATTGTTTATATTGTAAGTTGAATAATACCCAATACTATAAAACACATTACATCAGCAGCGATATTTGTAATGAATATTGTAAAACAGTGATAGTGAAATAAAGTAGTGTGTATAAATCACAAAGTATAAGTTGTGATTTAATATTTAATAATTAAAATAGGTATATCTTAAATATATAATATTAATAAAGTATTGTGACTATATTAAACTCAATAGATATCATTGATATACTTACATATAAAAAATAGGCATTAATTATTTAAGATATACTTAATGTATATTTTGGGTAATTACTTTAATCATTATTAAAATATATTAGTTATATTAAAGAAAATATATTTAATAAACCTAAATTACAATTAACATTATAAAATAATGTTTAGTCAATAAATATACATCATAATAAAATATGCCAAATATAATATATTCTACTTTAATATACTAAGATTATATTTTAAGTCTTAGTCACGTTAATATATTAAATAATAATATCACAATTATTTAATTAATATATAATATTTGATAAAGTTATAGCTATTAATTTGGCAGAAAATGATATATTTCATTTTCTGGGCTAATTGGTTTTGTGCCATAGAAAATATATTTAACAAAGTAATGTCATGGGACGCGACTAAGTTCGGAGTTACTAGTTGAGAAAATGATCAATAATGATATGACCAACGTCACTAGTTGAGAAAATGATCAACAATAATATGACCACAATTCACTAGTTGAGAGAACAATCAACAGTGAAATGACCAAAGTCACTAGTTGAGAGAATGATCAACAGTGACATAACCAAAGGCATTTGTTGAGAGAGTGATCAGCAGTGTTATAACCACAGTCACTAGTTGAGAGAATAATCAACAGTGATTTGACTACCGTCACGGGAATCGCCTAGTGACGAATACCTTTGAGTAATAGTAAGATATACTATATATCTATTACTTGATAAACTGCACTATTGGACCAAATTTAGCCAATGAGTGATATGACCACCGTCACATCGGAACTCCCACCATGTGACAAATACTGATTGAGTTTTGGGTAAATATAAACAAATTTACAAACCCTTAATGCTATAAAGTATAACAATATATTTTTATAAAAATAGAATGAACCCGCCAGTATTAAATACTGATAAAATGTTTTCAAAACACGTTTCAGGTAACTTGATGTAAAGATAATAGAAGCCAACTATGGAGTACTGAAGGTTTAAATAAAGTGGCTATAACTACCTGAATAAAAGAAGAAATTTATATATATTTTTTTGGTTTATCCCTATAAAAACAATTGAATGTAACATGGGTTTTAGCCCATTTGGTTAATATTAAAAGTTTGGTGTTTTACAAACTCTGAAATTATTTCCTAACTACGATCCTAGTGAAAAATTTTTCGCTGCGTATTTAATAAACACCGGTACCACTTGACTGGTTCACGGCTCCCGCTCCTAGAGTGAGGACAGGGTTTGTGATACCTTCTGATTTGATTTTCGATGGGTTTCACCATAAATATGGTTGAACGAACTAAACTGTTGGTTCAACATATTTACCCTACTTGCCTTCATATATGCATTTCCCTCATATAAATGAAGCTTGTTCCACACTTCCTTGGCATTCGTACAATTCCTAACAGCAATAGAAATGTCTGGACCAAGAGCCATGGTAAGGATTGCCATAGCCTTATCATCATCTTCTTTTATTTTCCTGTCATCATATGTCCATATATTTTTAGGTTTAGGAATTAGAGTTAGAAGATTAGCTTCTGTAGCATATATGATAACATGAGGTCCATCTCTAACACTCTTCCAAACTCCAGGTTCCTTTGCTTTGCAGTATTGCTCGAACCTAAACTTGCACTCGTAGTAATCGTCCCCATATAACAACCTAGGAACTTTGGTAGAAGTACCAATAATCTGATCTAGTTCCTAATGAAATGCAAGAGTTTAAGTTTGTATGGCAGCCAAAGTAGCATTTGCAAGATCTGCAGCTGTCATCACACCATTTTTGTTCATCTTTTTAAATTTACCAAATAATAATTTAAATATTTTTGATAAAAATGTGAACAGTCCTTTCAGCAACAGAGGTCCGATTCGAATATGGTCAATCCGAAACAGTAGTTGGTCAATCCGAAAAAGTGTTCGAAACTGGTCCTATTCGAAACAATGTTCAATCCGAAACAGTGGTCCGAAATGATGAATCCGAATACCAATCCGAAATGAGAATCTGAATAATCCGAAATGAAGGATCCGAAATGCTATCCGAAACAATGATTAGAAAACCTGCAAAACAGTTGTCAGTAACTAATTTCTGAAAGATTAGAGATTCGAAATCCTGATAAACTTGGAAACTAAAATCCCGAAAAATCTTGAACAAATTTTTCGAGAATTTCAGCAACAGGATGATCCGAAACAACCTTCAATTATCCGAAACAATCTTCAATGATCTAAAATGCTTGAAGATGATCCGAATTCGAAACACTGACACTACTAGAAAAGAGGGTTTTTGTCATGAAACTTTTGGTCACAAAACAGTAGCAATTTCCCTGTTGTCACCATTTTGCCACCGAAAATGCAGTGACAAAAACACCCGTGTCAATTGCCTTAATGCCACCAAATAGCCACCATTTTTATATTTTGCCACCTTATTTTTGCCACCACAAAATTGGTCAAAATTATTTGCCACCGCTTCTTGTTTGCTATGGTCCACCTTGTTTGCTACCGATTTGCCACCATTTAACCACCATGTTTGCTACCGATTTGCCACCATTTAACCACCATTTTCATTGAAAAGTTGCTACGGTCCACCTTGTTTGCTACTGAATTACCACCATTTAACCACCATGTTTGCTACCGATTTGCCACCATTTAACCACCATTTTCATTGAAAACCGGTGGGTATTTAGCGAGCTTGTTGAATTGTTTGATACCATTTTGTGATTGCTTGAATATTAGTTTTTTATTCAGGTTGATTTATCATTTTTCCTTGCTTTTTTCATAAAAATTACATAATCAATAAAATTACAAAATTATATAAAAAGTCTAATAAGATCACGAAAACCCAAAATTATATAAAACTTATGTGTATCAAAAGCATATAAAACATTCTAATAGAAATACCAGCTAAAACATCAAATAACTAAAAAATCCTAATACGATAAACATCGAAACATTCAAAACCAAATATTTGTAGCCTATCTTCAAATTGTATTTGTAAACAACTTCAATTTGTGACATCGTATCGAGCATAGCATCGTTATCCACCTTATCTTTTTCTTTTTCAGCCAACAACCCGGCAATAATTCCATTTAGCCTTTCTTTTTCTTCATCATTTTCCTTAACGAGCTCCTTGATAACTAAGTTCAACTTTTCAATCTACAAAACAACCAATGATAACTAATTTCAACTTTTCAATCTACAAAAAATTCCCTTTATTGTTGTTTCCGGTTTCCAGTTTTACTACTATTTCCAGTTTTAGAAAATCACGATATTCAACCTGACACTATCTTGACCCCATCAACCAACACGCTTGTCTTGCATTGTCTAACATAGACTAAGGATTTCAATTCTAAAATCTAGTGTTTGATTCGATATAGTAGACATTTAGACGTTAGAAGTCGGTGTACAAACCACAGACATGAAATTGGTATCATAACGAAGAATTTACCTATGCATAAAAATCTTGTTAGACAATTGCTTCCTTGGTAGCACCTACGTGCGAGAAAACAAAGAGCTATTAGCAATGAAATGGGAAAAAAATAAGTCTACTATCAAAATATTACCTCAAACATGGAAATTTGGTGAGACATCGCTTCCCGCGTTCGCAATAGCTCAAGTAAAAGCTGGTATTAAAAAATAACAATGAAAATATAAGATGCTCACTTAAACCGTCATTCAGTGAAAATATAAAATGTTATGACAATGAAAATATTTTGGTGAGTAGAATCTTCACCACTGATATGACAATGAAAATATAAAATGTTACCATAATATAACCTTGAACCCTTTCATCGAACATGTGACAGAAGGAGCAACAAAGCAAGCCCTTTATTTTGAAAAGTCTGCAAAAAAGGACAGTCTTGAAACATAAGATGCTCACTTAAACTGTCATTAATTAATGTAAAAAGAAAAAAAAACAGAGCAGCATATGGAAAATCACATGCATAAGTGTGTTGAGAACATATTTACAAGACCTTGAAGAGGGACAAACAGGCTAATATCAATGTCCTTGCAAAAAAAAACCATATAAAATCAAATCCAAGTGTGAAAGATATATAATATAAGTAGAGCAGCGATTACCTTAGTTGCCAAACATAATGCAAGCCTGTTAGCATACTGGTGCAGGGATAACCAGCCCTAAATGATAGAAAGCTGATGAGGGGATTGGAGCAAACCTGGAAAAGAATAAAAATGCAAGATGAGTGTATCGAACAAGCGTGAACAGCCAAAAACCCAACTATTCTATTAATGGCACGTAAAAGCGTCAACCAATCAAAACAGAGCATTGTAGATCACGATGGCTTTTGTAGGTATATATAATTTTCTAAGTATATACTTTTACTCATTTTAACCTTTTTATGGAAGTACTTCTCCATAACATGAAGAGATCCCTTCATAGTGAGACAATATTTCACGTTAAAACGATCACCAAGCATCTAAACATCATATTAACAAGATTCCCATTAAAGCCTATATGTTAGATAACTTAAATGGTTAATTTAACAATCAATTTAAGTGAAACATTGTTCAAATATTTGTTCAACCATAAACAACTAACCAAAGTCATACCAAGACCCAAAGTCAAACCTGCCCCCACAAACAACTAACCTAAGTCAAACCTGCCCCCCACTTACATATCTTGGAGTATGCTCTCGATCAATTGCTGTATATGGTTTCTCATAAAAACCCAAAGCTCTGTCAACTTACTTAAAAAGAGAAAAAAATAGAATTTAATACACTTATATCATATAGACACCATATGTATACCTGGACCTAGCTACACACAAAAGATTACAATAGAGATTACTGCATATTTAAACATATTATACAGGATCATTCATGGATACTTTTATATGTATGATGGAGTTTTTTATACTTACACTACTAGAAAAATTAAAATTTCTGACACCATTTTCCGTAGGAAATGCATCACAACTCGCGATTTTCTACGAATTTGTGATAAAATGCATATTTAGGAAAACCACTCGTAGAAAACTGGTATCTTACGCATTTTCTACGCATTTTCCTACCCATTTCTGAAAGAAAAGGGCTGTCACAAATTTCTACACATTTTCTACACATTTTCCTACCCATTTAACGGAAGTTAATTTTTCATTTTTGCTACACAATTGTCACGAAATTTAATTTTTATATTTTTTCATAGTTTATGACAAATTTCTGACTACATGTTTACTACGCATTTTTGACGAATTTGTAATAAATAAAATGAAAAAAGAAAAGGTTTTTGGCGATATATTTTGTGTCACAAACTCGTCAGTAAAAATATCTTTTGTTTAAAGAAAATATTTTTTCTTGTTTTATTCTATTTATAAATCATCCGAGAGATCTGATACAAAAGCAAATAAAACTAAAAAATATACAAATTTAATAACATTAATCATAAATTTATACAAATTTACACACAAAAAATATATAAAATCTACGTACATAAAGAAAATAAAATTACATATTCTTTTAACAAATTCAATAACATTTCTATCTATCTTAATTTTTATAAAATCTCGGTCCATCAACGGAACTCGAACCAAATCTTGAGCGAAACGTAACCCAAATCGCAGTCGCCTGAACCGAGCCATCATCTGCTGAACCGCCAAACAGAACTAATGTGGTCTGATCAATCGGATTCAACAACCAGAATTTAGAGAGAAAACAAGGGAGAGATCGGGACAATTTTTCTGCATAACTCCTTCATAACCAAAACAAACACATATAAAAGGAAATTACAACTACCCACTACCCACATGGAGGAGATCTCCTTTATTTTAGGAACACTCCTGGAACACAAACCTACTGACAAAACATAATGGAAAAAAACATAGAAACACATAATGAAAATTAACTTAAGGTCCCGTAGTGACAATGCCTTCGGTACACATCAAGAACATCAGAGTAACATCTTTCAACACCTGAACATCATCTGCTGGATTGTTGACCGGATTACTTGTCGGAGACAGGTAACACCGCCGCCATTGTCGGCGCTTCTGGTCGTCGGTCCGACTGCCGTCAATATGATACAAAGATCTGACTCCCAGATACAATCAAGAGCATCAATTTGCTTAAGAAATGCAAATTGACACAAATTAAAAACCCTAAGACGAAGGAGAAGGAGAACTCAAAATACCAAGATCTAATTCTGATATACAAACTGTAACGACTCACCCAAAAATATCCTAAAACGCTCCATAAGTGGAAACCCGAACCCCTGAAACCCTAATGTACATGAAAAACCAAGAAAACAAGAAATTTGGATTTCAGGCGGGCCGCGAGGCGCCCTAGTTTCAGCCTATAAATAGCAGTCGATGGTTTCCTTCCATTTCGCTTAATTCTTTTCTTTCTATTAGCTTCTATTATAGTAAAATAGTAGCTCAGGATTATACCTTCTAAATCCCGAAACTCTACCCGTTATTAGGGTAATAACTCTAATCACTGGTACGATACTTTATCCGATCGATTGAGACTATATGATGGATGTTTAAGTGCTACTCAAACTCGGGTTATACTTTGTCATTCGTCGTGAATTCGATGGATGTTTAAGTATCGCACTTTGTCATTCGTTGTGAGGGTTTCTATCTCGTGATTATCGTTAAAGTTGAATTGAGTTAATACACTAATACGAGTTCCATTGTATCTAGAAATTAGAACTCGTAAACTGAGAATCACTAGAATACTTAATAGTTAAGTAAACTTAGTTGTTAAGGAAACTTAGCAGTTAAGCTAGTCAATTAATCTGCTAATTAAGTTAAGTAATCAACTAAGCAAATTATAAGAGTTAAGATAAATTAATTAGTTAAGTAGTTAATTAATTAATTAAGTTAAGCAAGATTAATTAAGCTAAGCAGGAGTAATTAAGCTAAGCAGGATTAATTAAGCTAAGCTAAGCAAGATTAATTAAGCTAAGTAAGATTTATTAATCACCTAAATAGATATACATGAAAAATAAATATATATGGGGTCGAGTATATGAGAACGTTTACTATTAATAATTAAATATATTATTTTTGACCTTACTCCGTTTTTAATGAAACTTAGGTTAAAACATAGATAAAAATATGCTCGTTCTAAAGACATATTCGTCGTTTTATAAAACGTCATATTTTAAAAGTTATACGAGAAAAACGAGTGAAGCAGCTGAATTAATATATATAAGCAAGCTAGCTAGCATGTTAAGCAGGTAGGTAGACATGTCAATTTATCCCCCATCGACCAAAAAGATTGTTGAGGTGCTTGCTTGCTTGCTTTAAATAAGAACCTAGGATTTCATTCTTCCTTGCTCATTTCTTTTCTTCTTATCTCTATACGTTGGTGTTCTGACCAATAATCACCAAAGCGATGTTCTGTCCGATCGATTCAGGAACCATCTAACGAATGCCAAAGTGTTGTGCTTTGTGAATTTCGTTAAACGGAATCCAAAGTACTATACTTTGTGAGTTCGTTAAACGGATGCCAAAGTACTATACTTTGTGAGTTCGTTAAACGGATGCCAAAGTACTATACTTTGTGAATTCTGTTAAGGTTCGAATCTCGTGACTACCGTTAAGGTTTGATTTGGGTTTTACACAAATACGTATTCCATTCTGTTAAACTATATGTTTAACTACCAGAATACTCCCAACTACACACTTACAATCAAACAAGCTGTTAAATCATCAGAAGATCCAGAACAATAAAATATACGCTTAATTATCAGAAGGAGTAGAGTCAAGAAGCTTGTTAAATCAATACTACATGCTTATGAAGTGAGTCATTCTCTTTTTATCAACTGTTTTACAATACTCCAAATTATTTTCAAAGTTATAATTACAGTGATTAAGTTTATGTAATCACCAAATTACAGCCGGTATGTGGGGTATTGTGCACAGTACTATAGTTTTTATCACTTTAGGTGGGTGAACCTAATTAGTGATACCCGTCACCATTGGGGCAGCCAATGGGGGATATGACCACAGTCACCGAAGCGAGTCGAGTGACAAATACTGTGGGTAGTTGGTTTGATTTCAGAAACATTGTAATCTCTCTTAATACTGTAAATTATAACAAATGTGTCATTTTAAGTAAAATGAATTATTCACTCAGTATTTCCCTGCTGACAAAACCTTTTTAAAACGCGTTTCAGGTAATTACAGTAGATTGGAGTAAGGATTGGATCCGGCACTGAAGGACTTCAAGAAGTGGCTTATTTTATTAACTAAATCAACTTAAGAAATATTGTTTTTGGGTTTATCCCTTATTAAAAGCTACCTTTGTAAAACATGGAATTATTCCATCTATTTAAATAAATTCCGGTGTTTTCTAAACTCTGATATTTTTCCTAACTCACGGTCCTGATGAAATTTCCGCTGCAATGTTTTTCAAAAAAAAAAAATTAAAAATAACCACAGGTACCTCGGGCTGCTCGCGACTCCCGATTCCGGCTAGGATGGGGTCGGGGGTCGTGACACAAGGTGGTATCAGAGCCACTACTTTAAGCCTATAAGTGTTGTGATAATAATACTTAAGCTTAAATAAAAGAGTTAGGAGATTGCTATTAACTGGTAGCACATCTGATAGCATTTAGACTTGAACATAAGAAAAGATGCCTTAGTATAAGCTAAGCCACTTGTTTAAATAATTAGGTGTTGTAATAATACCTGAGTTTAAACGGAGAGTTAGGAACTTAATATTATCTGATAGCACTCAGGATGATATTTAGACTTGAACTTAAGAATTTTGCCTTAATATAAGCTTCAAGATAAATTACTTATATAAGTATAATGTAATGAATATTGATATACCATAAGAATGGTAATTAGAATATTGCAAGATATGATAAATAAGCAATAACACTTAATTGCTATTAATCCTTGCTTATTTGATATTACTTGGTCTAGATTAAAGATATGTTATGGAAATACAAATTTCCTTGATTCTGGATAAAAGCTCTATAAAAGAGGCACTTTTAAAATCTTGAAAAGATACTATTTATGGGAAATAGAAAATTTTCTCCGGCAAAACTGGGTATAGAGTAGCAGACTCTCCAGCTTGTCTGGATATACTGAGATTACCTCTCCGGCGCAAATCGGATAAGATGGGGTATATAGTATGTCAAACAAGTGACAAGATTTTCCCTAAATAATATCATGACCTGATATCTGACTTGTTTTTGGAAATATGAATCCGTTAAATACATTGACCTTATAAACGGTATGTATATTATAACATGTGAAATATATGATTATATAGATATGTATATCTATAAGGAATTCCAAAAGTCAAATAAGAATAAAGCACAAGCATATGTGTCAATAATAAAATCTAGATTTCTTTATCAGGAATCTCTTGCATATATCTATAATTTCGATGTCAAACATTCTTTCGTTTGATTATCTACCTCGTAACTCGTACGACAAAATAATACTGAAAATCCATTAAGTTGGGACACCATCAAAAGTATAAGAATTTCCAATGCGTTACCATAAATTATTACCGCAAGTAAGAAACATGTAAAATTGTGCTAATGCACAAAGAAAACACACGAACTTAAAATTTTACGTCCACAGACGTCGAAGTATATCACACATAACTTTCGAGGCTAGACCTTTGGAAAAATATAATTGGGCATGACAACACCAAAGCAAATCCCGTCAGTGGAAGAACTACTAATCAAAAAAACAGAACTTAGCCATGTGATCCTATAAATGACATGAATCTTGCTGAGATACGATAGAACCAAATTTCACAACAATCGGTGTACAGTCTAATCAAAGTCATAACTATTGGCACTGCAAAAGAAGTCATATACCTTTATAATCCCCACTTTTATTCGATATTCTCTAGTAATATCACTTAACAACGGTTATCACACGAAATTCCAGATAAAATTCTTATATTCCTTTCGTTGCAATTCTGACTTCTGCCTATAATGAGTTGACTTTTGCAATCATCATACCATGAGGATTTCTTTCATAGTAGCAAATATTGATCCATTTCATTTCTTGGTAAATCCACACGCTACACATGCACTCTTTGTTGCGCATTCGGTTCATTTGAGTTATAAGACCCTAGGAGGGCATCATTCCAATTTGTTGTTTTATCAAAAGGTTCAAATCTCGTTTCGCTTTACTCGATCTTTGCATTGTAAACCGCGTTTTTACAAAGCGGTGACTCTTTAATATCGAATCAATAAATTTCTTGAAAAACTCGATTTTCATTTGAAGGGTATACATGGTTTCTGTTGTGATCATGACCAAACATCCTTATTAAAACTCGTTTTATCCAAACCAAGTAAACTTGCTCGCAATATGTATTCAATTCAAAGTCCCATATGATACTTTAGGCCATCACAATTCCAACAAGCACTTTGATTCTCTTGAACCATAACATGCTTGTTTGGTATTCGACTTCATTAAATCATTTCTTTAATCACGATCACCTTGTGGTGACGTTTTCACAAAATCTGAAGCTTGCGCTAATCTCAGATTTATTTATTTATTTATTTATTTATTTATTTATTTATTTATATTGAATCCGCTTTGTTGATTTATTCTATACAAGCGATCTTAACACAATCATGTGATAAGATAATGATATACAAATTTATTTCATATTTCAGTATATCTCTTAATAAGTTCTTACAGCATTAATCGAGCGTTTCATAATAAATATTGCTCTATCATCTTCGATCGAAAAACATTATACTGATTATATATAGAAACTTACATAAGTAATTACCTTATTTACAATATAATATTCCTATATTCAAAAATTCTTGTTAAACCATTAAGGTGAAGAATTTATTTAAATTTATGACTAGTTATTGTTATTTATTTTTGGTAATAATATATTAATAATAGTAGTATTAATATTATTTTAGGTATTAGGGTTATTGTCAGGAAACACATATTGGATAGCCTAGCCTTAGTTAGGCATGGACTGATCACCCATGTTTAAACAAGGCAGCACTAACCAATATCCAACCATGATAATAACTATTTAATGTATATAAATTAAGTCATCATACTTATTTAGTAAATTTCAATTATATATAAAAATATTTTTATATTATATATAGAAATATATATACTTTGTACTGTAAAGAGAAGACATATTTTCATAAAACAATTAAAAGGACGAATAAAATTATCTAAATAAATTGTCTAAGTATTCATGAACAAGACATATTATAAATAAATGTTCATCTTGATTAATATTTCACAACTATTAAATACTTATAGAAATATTCTTTTATAATATATATATATATATATATATATTAAAATATCAAATGTTATTTACGCAAGCCAATATTTAAGTATGCTTGATATTAAAATAAACATTTATAATTTTACTTTTATACCCTATTATAAAATCTTATAGTTAAACGTACTTGATTTTTAAAATGATAATCGTGAGTTCTAGGATATTGGGTAAACCTATTTATAAAACATACATCATTATTTTGTCAAAATTACCACGGGTTTTGATATTTTAAACCTATCTATATTTATTTATTATTCTACTTTATAATAACATAAAAGGAAAAGGTATTTAATAAATCGAAATATCACCTATCTTTAATCAAACATTTTGATTAAAATCATCTGAATACAATTATGTATTAAGACAAAAATACACTAACCCTATTATCTTTCGTGTATCCTTGCAATTCACTCATCTCAGCACATCGATTTTCTTATATCATAATTCAATATTTGACAAATCATTTTTATGCTTTTATTCCATTTTTGAACCTGTCGATTCTAAGTATTCTGCAGTTGCCAATCAAAGTAAGCTTTCTTTTGACAAAGAATTTTATTGATCCTAAAAATCCTTCACATTCAAATATCTATTGATCATATATCTTTTGGCTTGAACCTAATCACCTTGGAAACTATATCATTTCATCTCATTCGTTTGAACATCTCATCTTTTGAAATATCCAGATTCGCTTCCTTGAAACTCTCAGTTAATTTCGAAAACGGTGAATTTATTCGGTCACCATAATTATTGAGTTCATTCAATCATAACAATACCTTGCAGTATCCGTATAAATTTGTAGCCTGTGCTAATAATAAACCCTATTCATACGTCATTCGTTTGATTCGTCATTTTAATATTCTTGGTACAATTATGTACTCAGATTACGATACACTAAATTCTATTGTCTAATGTATCCTTACCATTTAAGTAAACCATATTGATTTTCGGGATAATCATTAACAAATCATTTCTCATACTTCCATTCACAAATAGAGATTTATCAATTCAGAATCTCCCTTAATTGATCAGAGTAAGTTCCTTTCTGACATTAAATCCTATTGTTTCTCCAAGTCATTTTATTTCAAAATTCATGCCTATCAAATATCTTTTGATTCCATCCCATAATATATTGTTTCTATTAATTAAAAGAAGTAACATAACCCCAAGAAGATATCATAGTCCAAACCTCGAGGACGAGATTTAAAACAAGGTGGGGAGGATGTAACGACTCACCCAAAAATATCCTAAAATGCTCCGTAAGTGGAAACCCGAACCCCTGAAACCCTAATGTACATGAAAAACCAAGAAATTTGGATTTCAGGCGGGCCGTGAGGCGCCCTAGTTTCAGCCTATAAATAGCAGTCGATGGTTTCGTTCCATTTCGCTCAATTCTTTTCTTTCTATTAGCTTCTATTATAGTAAAATAGTAGCTCGGGATTATACCTTCTAAATCCCGAAACTCTGCCCGTTATTAGGGTAATAACTCTAATCACTGGTACGATACTTTATCCGATCGATTGAGACTATATGATGGATGTTTAAGTGCTACTCAAACTCGGGTTATACTTTGCCATTCGTCGTGAATTCGATGGATGTTTAAGTATCGCACTTTGTCATTCGTTGTGAGGGTTTCTATCTCGTGATTATCGTTAAAGTTGAATTGAGTTAATACACTAATACGAGTTCCATTGTATCTAGAAATTAGAACTCTTAAACTGAGAATCGCTAGAATACTTAATAGTTAAGTAAACTTAGTTGTTAAGGAAACTTAGCAGTTAAGCTAGTCAATTAATCTGCTAATTAAGTTAAGTAATCAACTAAGCAAATTATAAGAGTTAAGATAAATTAATTAGCTAAGTAGTTAATTAATTAATTAAGTTAAGCAAGATTAATTAAGCTAAGCAGGAGTAATTAAGCTAAGCAGGATTAGTTAAGCTAAGCTAAGCAAGATTAATTAAGCTGAGTAAGATTTATTAATCACCTAAATAGATATACATGAAAAATAAATATATATGGGGTCGAGTATATGAGAACGTTTACTATTAATAATTAAATATATTATTTTTGACCTTACTCCGTTTTTAATGAAACTTAGGTTAAAACATAGATAAAAATATGCTCGTTCTAAAGACATACTCGTCGTTTTATAAAACGTCATATTTTAAAAGTTATACGAGAAAAACGAGTGAAGCAGCTGAATTAATATATATAAGCAAGCTAGCTAGCATGTCAAGCAGGTAGGTAGACATGTCAATTTATCCCCCATCGACCAAAAAGATTGTTAAGGTGCTTGCTTGCTTTAAATAAGAACCTAGGATTTCATTCTTCCTTGCTCATTTCTTTTCTTCTTATCTCTATACGTTGGTGTTCTAACCAATAATCACCAAAGCGATGTTCTGTCTGATCGATTCAGGAACCATCTAACGAATGCCAAAGTGTTGTGCTTTGTGAATTTCGTTAAACGGAATCCAAAGTACTATACTTTGTGAGTTCGTTAAACGGATGCCAAAGTACTATACTTTGTGAGTTCGTTAAACGGATGCCAAAGTACTATACTTTGTGAGTTCGTTAAACGGATGCCAAAGTACTATACTTTGTGAATTCTGTTAAGGTTCGAATCTCGTGACTACCATTAAGGTTTGATTTGGGTTTTACATAAATACGTATTCCATTCTGTTAAACAATATGTTTAACTACCAGAATACTCCCAACTACACACTTTTAATCAAACAAGCTGTTAAATCATCAGAAGATCCAGAACAATAAAATATACGCTTAATTATCAGAAGGAGTAGAATCAAAAAGCTTGTTAACTCAATACTACATGCTTATGAAGTGAGTCATTCTCTTTTTATCAACTGTTTTACAATACTCCAAACTATTTTCAAAGTTATAATTACAGTGATTAAGTTTATGTAATCACCAAATTACAGCCGGTATGTGGGGTATTGTGCACAGTACTATAGTTTTTATCACTTTAGGTCGGCGAACCTAATTAGTGATACCCGTCACCATTGGGGCAGCCAATGGGGGATATGAGCACAGTCACCGAAGCGAGTCGAGTGACAAATACTGTGGGTAGTTGGTTTGATATCAGAAACATTGTAATCTCTCTTAATACTGTAAATTATAACAAATGCGTCATTTTAAGTAAAATGAATGATTCACTCAGTATTTCCCTGCTGACAAAACCTTTTTAAAACGTGTTTCAGGTAATTACAGTAGATTGGAGTAAGGATTGGATCCGGCACTGAAGGACTTCAAGAAGTGGCTTATTTTATTAATTAAATCAACTTAAGAAATATTGTTTTTGGGTTTATCCCTTATTAAAAGCTACCTTTGTAAAACATGGAATTATTCCATCTATTTAAATAAAATCCGATGTTTTCTAAACTCTGATATTTTTCCTAACTCACGGTCCTGATGAAATTTCCGCTGCAATGTTTTTCAAAAAAAAAATTAAAAATAACCACCAGTACCACGGGCTGCTCGCGACTCCCGATTCCGGCTAGGATGGGGTCGGGGGTCGTGACACAAACACACAATTTCAATTCATTAAATGAATAAAACTCATGATTCCAGCTTCAATTTCACAAATCGAAATAAAAAAATTTAATAAAAGGCCGAAAAGATTACCTGAAAAGGTGAAATTGCTTGTGTTTATTCTGCAAGAGGCTGAGTTCTTCAATGTAAGGGAGGGAGGGGGAGCAGCAATTTAGAATTTTGGTAGAGTTCTTTGATTAAAACCCTAATTAATCAATTTTTTAAACGCGCGGATCAATTAAAAAATTATCCCGCCTAATTAAATTTTCATGTTGCCACCGCTAATATGGTGGCAATTAAAAGATACAGGATGATTTAGACACATTTTTATAATACTTATTAAAATTATTTGATATTTTCCACAAATTTGCTACCGAAAGTAAACGGTAGCAAATTTTCCTACCATTTTGCTACCCTATCATACTAAATACACATATGTGACAACCCGACTTCTGGAGGTTAGTATTATTCTAGTTTCCGACTCCTTTGTTGTATTTGCATATCCTAGATCAGTGTGTTAGTGGGTATAGGTTACAAACTCGTATTTGTTACATCTTTCAAGTTGGGATCCTTCGACCGAAAGGTCCAACCTTCGAAGGATCATCCAACCTTCGAAAGTTCACGAAATATATCCTTCGACCCAAAATGGGATCCTTTGACAATCTCTCGGACTAGGAAGGATCCTTCGAGACAATGATCAATCCTTCGATGTGAGGCCCAGTCTTTCGGCCCACGAGTTTAAGGATATATTTAGAACTTACGTGTGGGTTACGAACAGTTGCGAACCCTAGTGCTCTCTTGTGCGACGGCAGAAGGCAGGATCCCCTCATCTCGAAGCATCATCGCATCTATTCGATCTTGTGGTTAGTAATATTATTATTTCGATTGTGTGACTCGATTATAAATGACAATAAGATAGTGGTTTGTAATTGTGTTAGATCTTACTCGTTGATCCTGTTTATATGTATTCGTACTCGTGTATGATTGACACGTAGCGTTTATGTGTGATCTGTGATAACTATATTGCTTGAAAAAGGTAGATCGTTAGAGATTATACGTTAAGTCTTGGTGACTAGTTAGCATGAATGTTAGGGTCGATAAAGGTCTCGTTTTGTTATAAGGAACAACATAGACTACTGGGTTAAACAGGATCGATCAAGATACATGTTTACGGTGATGTTTGTTACCCAGTTAGGGTTCCGTTTCGTAACTGATTGATCGAACATTAATTACTGAATTGTAACTGTTTGTTGTAACCGAAGGATAACTGGCATAGTCGAAAGATGAACAGTGAGTTCGAAACATAACTGTGTAGGTCGAAAGATAACTGTGTTAGTCGAAACATATCTGTTGTGCTCGAAAGATAACTGTGTTAGTCGAAACATATCTGTTGTGCTCGAAAGATAACTGTGTTAGTCGAAACATATCTATTGTGCTCGAAAGATAACTGTGTTAGTCGAAACATAACTGTGTTTGTTGAAAGATGTGAATCGAAAGATAATGTTGAAAGATAAGGAATATATCGAAAGATGTGTAATGTGTTGAAAGATAGTTGATGCATTGTGAACCGAAAGATGATACTTGTGTGCACCAGTTGGTGATCAATGTGAAACGATACGTGTTGTGCTTGTATGCAAACTGACTGTGATGTGTAACTATAATAGGGCTTGGTAAATCACCGTGGTTAAACGAATAATTAATTCTACCGAGCAATCCCAGGTGAGTTCACTACATTCGAGCATGCGTCCCAGTGGTTGGGGACAGTCAGTGGGTGTTCCATGGGGGAAATGAGTCTTTGGGTAAAAACGAGTATATTGGTTAATGATCTCACCTATCATCATTTGTAAGTCCCTCATCGGGTATTAGTTAGTAGCGCTACTTAGGTTTGGCACCCTCACCCCGTGCCTGTAGAGGACGGAGGTGAACTAATGACCCAGTCTGGCCCAGTACTAGATAGGAGTACGTGGGAAGGGCAGTCCGTGAGCCGTCCGTGTTTGGAAATGAGATATTAACAATATTACTTGCAGTGGTTATTGAACGATTTTACACACAACGGGTGATAAACATTTTCTAAAACTGTGAACTCGCCAGCTTTGTCTGATACACGTGTTACATGCTCGCAGGTCGTTAGGTATTCTGGAATTGGGAAGCTTGCTATCTGGGAGTGCTGGAGTGGTCATGGATCGAGGCTTTTGGATTAAAATACATGTGATACATTGGTTTTAAGCGTTATTATGAAACGATTGCTAAACAACTTAATACATGCTTCCGCTACACAACTTTTGAGAATTAATATTATGTTGACAACTTATGTGAGTAAATTAATGTCATGATTTATTTAAATATTTACCATTGGTTCAATGTGATTGGTGGCTCGAACTCTGATGCGTAACACGCCTCGCGGGGTTTCCGAAGGTGGAATTTTGGGGGTGTTACAGTTGGTATCAGAGCCACTGGTTATAGTGAACTAGGTTTTAAAACGATTCGTAAAACCAGACTATAACCGAACAACTTCGAAAATCGATCATGACACTCAGCACCAGATTGCAAGGTTCGATTCTCTCTCACTTTATACAGTACTTACTTAGCAGCCGCACACCCACAACGTATGTGAACTGAAACATTTAACACCATAGTGACTTGATAGTGTGACACTACTCTCCGACTCATGTAAACCATAGAACTGTGATATCATCTGTTGTGTTGTTTGAACGGGGGGAAACTTTGAGCGCGAGCTAAGAAGCACTGAGATAAGCATGCAAATTGCCTTATTATTATGGGTGCACACTTAATAATAACGCGGGGTGCATGCAAGTCCCAGTGAGACTTATCGAGCGTAAGGAGGGTTCTGCCCTGCTATGTGTGAACTTGGTAGTACGTAAATATCAGTATGATACTTGACTCTCATCTCGTTTCAACTTCTAAACCGGTTAATTCCCAACTATAGAAACATGAGTGAACGAGGACGCGGACAAGGCAACATCACCACGACACAGGCTGAGTTGACTGACCTAATCAACACCCGCGTGGCTGAGGCTTTAGCAGCCTATCAAGCTGGTACGGAATGTACCAAGCATCCTTACCCCCGTATTGTGTACACGACTTTTCACTTCCATAATGCGAGTCCCAGCGAGGTTTTTCATTTATAATGTGTACACGGCTTTCCACTCCTATTATTTGATTAATGTGACACACAACAGCCTATAGGAGGCATGGCAGTGAGTGACTCTTACATGAACACAAACTTTTTGAAACACGAACTTTTTCACTTCTCAGCAAACTTTTACGAACCTCGATGTTAACAAACAGTGCTTGAACACTCATCGGAACGCCTAGCAAACTGTGTAGAATGCTAGGTGCTTGTGCGAACGTTCCTGAGTTGGATGTGTTAGCGTTGAATGAATGGTTATTACCTTCCTCACTTGTCTTCATTTGTTTGGACCCAACACACTAACGCTCTAAACCTCGAAGTGCGATCGCTTTTGCAACACTCTTGAAACACACTGGGAATAATTCGAATCACTTGCTGGAATGGTGGACAAAAGGATGAGTGTGGTATCCTACCGACTTTAGTATTTGGACGACCCCGATTACCAGCAACGGACACCAGCGAACTGACTCCAATCTAAAACTTAACTCTGGTCAGCGACTCGTGGGAGTCAACTGTTACAAACCAATCTGAACTTTAGCAATGACAACCGATTTTAGTGTGGGATGTGTAAACTCCAACACAACGAGTAGCACCTTGGAACTCGGCACGAAGTGTGAAGAGAGGGGCATTGTGGTGGAAGAACGTGGCGTTCGGCTTCAAGCACCAACATTAGAGCAACAGTATTCGTGACACCCAGGTACTTGTAATAGTAGCCTACTGTAAGGGAAATGAAGGTGCCTCCGGCATGCATTGGACGTTGGTAATTCAAAACGACCACAACCAAGGGAGCGATGACGGTACGGGAGGAATCCGCGTGATTGTAACAATTACACCGGTAGTGGTGCTCACGGAAGGGAAGTTAGGATTGATGTGAGCAACGATAGGACAATAACAACATGGTGGTTTGGATGGGTAGAAAATCGTTTCGCCCTAATTCTGTTTAACCCGGATGATTCGCAAAACCAAACATGTTATGGAACCGGCTGATGACAAGTCACTGCGACCTCACGTGTTAGTTGGGACACAAACTCGACCCTACGGGAGACAGGCATGCGACACCGGTCTCACTCCTACTATCCTGGGTGGTTACGAGATAGTAGTCAATAATGGTTCATTAACTAGACAAATCACTCAGACGCGCCCGGTGTGAAGAAATTTAGCGTCACTTTATGCATTGAGGTAACAGAGTGGTGAGAAGATTTGCATCGTGTCGATAATGACAGCCCAGAAAGCGTTTATGAAGGGATGACCTCACTGTAGTAGCAACTAACTCTAATAATCAGATAAAGGACGATAGGAACGAGGATCTACCAATTGTTGTGACTAACCTCAATGTGCAACTCGAAGAACTTTCAGGCATATCACCACAATTATTAGTCAGAAACTCGTTGATCTCACGATCAGAGGAAGCTCCGAATACTTGTACTCTTACTGTCTTGCATCAGGATGGGTGCAAGAGCAGTATAAGCCACCATGAGGATTGTTCGGCAAGAAGGTCGTCAGACCCAGTCTTCGCGTTGGAAAGCCCCAGATATATCCGGGAAGATGAGCCTTTTGGTGTGTGTACTGATTAATGGGAACTCATCAAGGTGACAGACAAGGAACCGTTCTCTATGACCGTGTATTGACGACCCAACGACTAGTTGCCAGGAATGAGCTTTATCAGATGAAAGTTCAAGGGAAAAGATTGTTAAGGCGACACATCAGACGCAATTCAGACATGCGACTTTGTACCCATGACCTTGGGAGTAGTCATCACACCCGCAGCTTTACGTATCACGTGAACCAACCATGATTTTCGGTGACGTACCGAATCTGTCCCAAAGGAGAAGAACATCACAGGCATTCTTACATTAGAAGGACCCTGAGGGAGGAGCCATACCGTACGAAGTCTCGATAAATGTAACTTATGGGTTCGAGAGATGTCCTTGGTGAGTCATACAATCAACGAAGCAGGGATGCACATGAATCTCGCTAAGACTCGTTTCGGTTGGAACTGATCGACACTGAAGAATTCCTCGAGGATACAACGATTACTTGGTTCCGCTTATTATACTCGCAGATTAATCACAGGGATTCCGGAGGTCTCGTAGCTTAGACCGCTCTAGTACAGCCGAGTAATGAGATTGCGAAGGACAGAACAGGAGGACGCCTTTCCAACTTTCGAATTTTAACTCTGCAAGACGCTGAGCATCGTTTTACCCAAGGGTGTGGGTAATACAGTGGTATATCATCATGTTTGAATCGGAGACCCAGATACACGCCGACGCAACACAAGAAAGTGACGACTTACGTAATGGAGTTACAAAGAAGAACAACACGACACACAACCGGTGGAAGAAATCGTGGCCTTTGGATTCACTTGGAGGCATTACTTGGACGGTACCGAACGCGTTACTTAGACCGATCACAAGGGCCTCCCGTGTACCCTGGCCACGAAAGAAGCTTTATCAGTTGATGAGAACGCTGGATGGAACTTTTGGATGATTACGACTGTGAGACCTGAACGTGCACGACCTTGCAGTACGCTATCCACTCTGACACACCTGACCAGACTCACCTAGTTCGAAGTGAAGACCTGTTGGAAGAGAATTCACAAGATGGGTTCATGTAAGGCATGGGGAAGCAACTATTGGCAGGACGGACGGCATTCGCTATCTCATGGAACAAATGTGGATCCCACTATACAGCAACCGTATGGAACTCATACTGAGCGAAGCACACCGACTCCGATGTTCCGGTAGTCTGGACTTGATAGGGGATATTAGGATTTTAAGTCTCGTATGAATAACCGGGCATGAAGGCCCCATAATACTACATATAACCGATGTCGGACATGTGCGAGAGTCAGGGTGGAACACCGGAAACCTACTTGTTTGAACAGTAACCGGGAACACCCATATGGGAACGGAAACAAACACCATGAAAATTGTCATTGGTTTACTTAAAACTCAGAACGGAACCGATATCACCTGGTGATCGTATATTGCCTCACGAAACCATCTCACTCTCATACAATCAAGAAAACTAGCGAGTCTTCACAAGCTGTGGATGTTCTTCTGAGAGAGGCGGTCTCAGGCACGAGGTGCCAACTTCTGTTACTTCTGACATTGGAGCTATACCTGATTTATGACAGGCAATACACGATATTCTCGGCTTACGTCTAGGCATGGGCATTTCGTATCACCGTGGGGCAAACGATCAGAGTAAACGAACCATCCTTGCACACGAAGACATGCTGTGAGCATGTGTATGGTTAACTTTAGTAGAACTGGAAGGACGCTTATCCTTGGGTGAGTTCTACAGCAGCTGTTACCGTATTAGTATGCATATAACCTTGTTTGAGGCATCGTTTGGACGGTAACGCTAATCTCCCTGTTGAATTAAGATGGGGGGATAATCTAATCACAGGTCCAGGACTTGAGCTCCAAACTCTTGAAGATTGTTTAGATCGGAAATTGTTTGATGGCAACGCGTAACTGCTAGGAAAACTGATGAGCTTAGGAAACTCTGAGAGTTTGTTGTGGACGAACGTGTCATAATCGAAAGTATCACCCTAGGGGGGGGGTGCGGTACGCTATAGTAAACATGGTAATCTTAGTTTTCGGCGCGTGGGAACATTCAAATTACTAGGATGAAACGGTGACATGGCTCACAAACTCGGACTAATTAACGGAGTGGGATAACTGTCGTAATGGTATGTACGCCATGGATGTAAGACCGTGTTGTCTGATGAAACACTTATGATACCCTTGTCGGAACCTGAAGTCATCGGAACAGTTGTATTTATCAGGGAACCTAGCGAAAACACGGACTAAAGAGTCAAGGTTCGCTAGCATAAGTTGTATAATAATCGTGTGAATTTGTTAAACCTCAATACGTGGACTGGAGTCTGCATAGGAATGTAGGGATCTGTTGAAACTTTAATATCCTCAATGGTTCAAGAGGTTGAACCAACCATGGTTACCACTGGTGAATTTCGGGACGAAATTCCTTTTCAAGTTGGGGATGATGTAACACCTGAGGAAAATCCGCAACAATCTTGAATTGTCACTTCACTCTCTTGTACCTGCTTGCCAAATTTCGGGACGAAATTTCTTTCAAGTTGGGGATGATGTGACAACCCGACTTCTGGAGGTTAGTATTATTCTAGTTTCCGACTCCTTTGTTGTATTTGCATATCCTAGATCAGTGTGTTAGTGGGTATAGGTTACAAACTCGTATTTGTTACATCTTTCAAGTTGGGATCCTTCGACCGAAAGGTCCAACCTTCGAAGGATCATCCAACCTTCGAAAGTTCACGAAATATATCCTTCGACCCAAAATGGGATCCTTTGACAATCTCTCGGACTAGGAAGGATCCTTCGAGACAATGATCAATCCTTCGATGTGAGGCCCAGTCTTTCGGCCCACGAGTTTAAGGATATATTTAGAACTTACGTGTGGGTTACGAACAGTTGCGAACCCTAGTGCTCTCTTGTGCGACGGCAGAAGGCAGGATCCCCTCATCTCGAAGCATCATCGCATCTATTCGATCTTGTGGTTAGTAATATTATTATTTCGATTGTGTGACTCGATTATAAATGACAATAAGATAGTGGTTTGTAATTGTGTTAGATCTTACTCGTTGATCCTGTTTATATGTATTCGTACTCGTGTATGATTGACACGTAGCGTTTATGTGTGATCTGTGATAACTATATTGCTTGAAAAAGGTAGATCGTTAGAGATTATACGTTAAGTCTTGGTGACTAGTTAGCATGAATGTTAGGGTCGATAAAGGTCTCGTTTTGTTATAAGGAACAACATAGACTACTGGGTTAAACAGGATCGATCAAGATACATGTTTACGGTGATGTTTGTTACCCAGTTAGGGTTCCGTTTCGTAACTGATTGATCGAACATTAATTACTGAATTGTAACTGTTTGTTGTAACCGAAGGATAACTGGCATAGTCGAAAGATGAACAGTGAGTTCGAAACATAACTGTGTAGGTCGAAAGATAACTGTGTTAGTCGAAACATATCTGTTGTGCTCGAAAGATAACTGTGTTAGTCGAAACATATCTGTTGTGCTCGAAAGATAACTGTGTTAGTCGAAACATATCTATTGTGCTCGAAAGATAACTGTGTTAGTCGAAACATAACTGTGTTTGTTGAAAGATGTGAATCGAAAGATAATGTTGAAAGATAAGGAATATATCGAAAGATGTGTAATGTGTTGAAAGATAGTTGATGCATTGTGAACCGAAAGATGATACTTGTGTGCACCAGTTGGTGATCAATGTGAAACGATACGTGTTGTGCTTGTATGCAAACTGACTGTGATGTGTAACTATAATAGGGCTTGGTAAATCACCGTGGTTAAACGAATAATTAATTCTACCGAGCAATCCCAGGTGAGTTCACTACATTCGAGCATGCGTCCCAGTGGTTGGGGACAGTCAGTGGGTGTTCCATGGGGGAAATGAGTCTTTGGGTAAAAACGAGTATATTGGTTAATGATCTCACCTATCATCATTTGTAAGTCCCTCATCGGGTATTAGTTAGTAGCGCTACTTAGGTTTGGCACCCTCACCCCGTGCCTGTAGAGGACGGAGGTGAACTAATGACCCAGTCTGGCCCAGTACTAGATAGGAGTACGTGGGAAGGGCAGTCCGTGAGCCGTCCGTGTTTGGAAATGAGATATTAACAATATTACTTGCAGTGGTTATTGAACGGTTTTACACACAACGGGTGATAAACATTTTCTAAAACTGTGAACTCGCCAGCTTTGTCTGATACACGTGTTACATGCTCGCAGGTCGTTAGGTATTCTGGAATTGGGAAGCTTGCTATCTGGGAGTGCTGGAGTGGTCATGGATCGAGGCTTTTGGATTAAAATACATGTGATACATTGGTTTTAAGCGTTATTATGAAACGATTGCTAAACAACTTAATACATGCTTCCGCTACACAACTTTTGAGAATTAATATTATGTTGACAACTTATGTGAGTAAATTAATGTCATGATTTATTTAAATATTTACCATTGGTTCAATGTGATTGGTGGCTCGAACTCTGATGCGTAACACGCCTCGCGGGGTTTCCGAAGGTGGAATTTTGGGGGTGTTACAACATATTTGCATTTTTGTGGCAAATCGATCACTAAATTTGCTACCATTTTCTTTTCGGTAGCAAATTTTGGTCACAATTGCCCATTTTTCTAGTAGTGTGATGATCCGAATTCTTTGAAGTATGATCCGATACAGCAACGATGACCAGCAATCTTTAACCAGGATGATCCGAAATCGATTCAAATTCAAACAAGATGATTTGAAATTCAAGCAGATGATCTGAAATTCAAGCAGATGATCTGAATTCGATGACTTCCACAGCAAACTTCAAAACAGTATCCCGAACAGAAGCAAAAACAGCAACTCAGCAACAGTCCAAAAACAGCCAGAATCAGTGTCATATCAATCTGAGCCTAGAAACAGGTTCAACATGCTCTGATACCAATTGTAAGTCCCAAAACAGGATCAACAACGATATCACACAAGTTTGATTGGTGGCGGAATAACACAATCAAACTGATTCAAGCAATAAAGCAATAAAAAAATAAAGATGCAGTAGGATAATCAAAACTTAACTTGCATACAATCCTGACTGTCCGATACAAGTTACAGGAATTAGCAAAGTCAACAACCCTAAACCATAAACATGAACAACTATTTATAGAGAGGGTTTAGTCCAACACCACTAAATCCTAAGCCCAATAGCCCCTAAGCCCATTGCATACAAGCCCATTCTAATGAACAAACAAACTAGCCCAATCACTATATATAACTAATGTATAAACCTTAAGGGCCCAACAAAAATTAGTACAGGGAATATGATAAAATGGGGTTGTATCAAGGGTAGATTCCTTAGGGATGTAGATATATTAGTGATGTTACCTTATTGACGCTAAACAAGTAGTTGCTTGCGTACAATGGATACATCACCCTAGAGTCGTGTTCCATCTCAAGCAAGAGATATTTTGTCACACCCCCAAAATCCACATGCGGAATACCACCACTTGGGGGCGTGACTGACCAGGATCCAGCCACTAATTATACTGAGCAATATAAATAATAACATAAGTAATACTCACCAACCACAAGGTTAGCAAATATCATAGTTAAAGTTCAAAAGTTTTAAGTTCAAATAGTAGTTCAGATAAGTAGCGGAAGCATAGACAAAATAGTTTAAAACAAGATCTTAATTCAAGTTTGTTTGGAACCCAACACACGGGTTAGACGACCACTACACATCCCCAAGTAGCAAGCTCCTGAGTCACTGGGTACCTGCAAAGCATGCAGTAGAGTGTCAACAAAAATGTTGGCGAGTCCACGAGTTGTCCAGTTTTTAATTTCCAAAAACTTGTTTCACCAGTTAATTTACCCGTTTATACATGCCATGGGGAGCTACCCCATAAGTAAGCGACTAAACTGTTTTTCCAATACCGAATACTTCATGTAACCGTACGTTTCCGTAAAGTGCCCCGTTTGTCAATGTTCTATCATCATTGACGGATTTGCCAGAGTCTATTAGTTCACTCCCGATCCCATACACGGGCACAGTGTGAGGCTGGTAAGACCTAAATAGCGCTATCAACTAATAACCCGTTCGCCTGGCCCCGGCGACTAATCGGTATTAAGTAGTAGGGACTTAAGTGATAGAGTTTCGTTTAGTGTTGCTCGTTGCATTCCGTATAAACAGTAATTAACTAAGAGTTCCCAAAAACAAGGGAAGAAGAGTAAGTTTGTATCCCTCACAAGGGGATAGTGTTGTTTTAGTTCCGTTTCCCAATCCACCGGGAACGCATGCTTTAAGTTGTGAACTCACCTTGGGTTGCTCGGCAGATTAGCTTACTTGGTCAACTTGTTGGTTACCACGTCCTAGCATGGTTACCAGCATAGGTCAGGTTTGGGGGTACAAGTAATCACGTATATCCTACCAGAATCAAACACATAGAATGCATACAGTTACATGCTGAGTTATTGGGCCTGCTCTACTATTGGATCAGTCAACAGTAACAATTAACACATAGTTCAGTTAAACAGGCAGCCCAAACAAATCACATTATGGCCCAATAACTAAAGTGAACAGCCCATTCGAGACAAGGTGGTCTCGACTCGAGAACATGCGGTCTCGAGTCACAACCAGGAGGTCTCGGCTTGTAATGGTTGGTCTCGAGTGGTGCAGGCATGACTCGTAACCTCAGAGGTTTCGAGTCCCGTCTCGAGTTGTCACGGTGTGGTCTCGAGTCGAGACCTTGATGGTCTCGAATCCCTGAAGTCCGTTTGGAAGTTGCTTGGCCCAGGTCTCGAGTCGCAACCGTTGCGGTCTCGAGTTGTAGCTCCATGGTCTCGAGTCGTTTACCTGCTGATTCTGATGCATCTGTCCGAATTGTACTATGCAATAGAATTCTGATTTCATGCCATGAAGTACTATCCAATAAGGTTTCACAAACATGTTCCCTTGTCTAACACTTAACCAAAATGGATCAAACAACAAGTTTTTCAAATATTTGCAACAACATTCAAACACATTCAACACATATTCATCTAGTTCATCTTTAGGGTTTTCATCCTAAACAAAACATACTCATTTAAACCGATTTATGCTAGCATAATACACCTAGTTTAATGTACTATCGATCATCATCATTCACACACCCAACCGAGAACATGATAGCACCATATTCAAGCATTTTTCTACTTATTCATGTGTCAAGTTAGCATGATTATTAACAAACCACTCTATCTAGAAACCAAGCATGTAATTCATGATTTTTACTCACCAAATCAATCAAGGTCATGTAAAAGAGGTTAAGCATATATTTCATTCATCAAGCACACAAGGCATCTAACACACATAAAACACCTAGTACACATTAGAACACTAACCGGTAGAGACTCAAAGTGTGAGGGTATGAAGGGTCGATGAGTGAGCTTCCGAATGGTGATTCCGAGCTTGAACCGAGCCGAGTGTCCTTTTTGTCACCGGTTTGGTCCGAGAGAAAGGAGAGGAGGTCTTGTAGTTCTAGGGTTTTAGTGAGGGAGAGAGTGTGTGAGAGTGTAAGGGAGAAGGTGGATGTGGGGTTTTATACCCGGTTTGGGTGGTGCACCCTACAAGGGTTTCGAGTGGGCTAAGGGAGGTTGCGGCCCAACCGGCCCAACCGTTTACTGTTTACTCCAGACCGAGTGGTCTCGAGTCGGGTTCGTTGGTCTCGGTTCACTATTATAACCGTATATATATATATATATATGTATTACATGCACATAGTTTAATACAAGGATCACATAGCACACCCATATAATTTACAAATTTCCATTTAATAATATATGCACACACCGTGCTAATACAAGAAGGTTGTTCGGGAAAACCCGAAGTGTCACATTATCCCCAAGTTTTAAGAACTTTCGTCCCGAAAGTTAAGGCAGCCACTGTCAAGCTAGTACGTGTGAGAGTGTTTCAACGGGGTGTCACATCATCCCCCCGTTAGTTTGGAATTTCGTCCCGAAATTCGGTTGTAGCTTCAGTGTTGGGGGTTTCGTTTGGGAACAACTGGGGATACTTGCACTTCATCTGGTCTTCCCGCTCCCAGGTAAACTCTGGGCCACGTCGCGAGTTCCAACAAACTCGCACGAGAGGTATCTGGCTACGTTTGAGGGTTTTGATTTCTCGATCCGTGATCTCAATCGGTTCCTCAGTAAAGTGTAGCTGTTCGTCAATAGTGAGTTCCTTGAAGGGGATTATGAGTGTTTCATCTGACAGACACTTCTTCAGATTAGACACGTGGAAAACATTGTGCACCGCACTCAGCTCTTCAGGCAGGTTCAATCTATAAGCGACCTTACCGATCCTCTCGGTAATTTCGAATGGTCCAACATATCGCGGATTAAGCTTGCCCCGTTTACCAAAACGAACCACACCCTTCCAGGGTGAGACTTTAAGTAGAACCCGGTCCCCGACCTGGAATTCTAGCGGTTTCCTACGCTTATCAGCGTAACTTTTCTGACGGTCACGAGCTGCCGCCATGCGTTGTCTGATCTGGGCAATCTTCTCCGTTGTGTCTACCACCAGTTATGGGCCTGTGACATGGCTGTCAGCAACTTCCGCCCAGCAAAGAGGTGATCGGCATTTACGACCGTACAATGCCTCGAAGGGTGCTGCCTGAATGCTGGTGTGGTAGCTGTTATTGTAGGAGAATTCCACCAGCGGTAGATGCTTCTCCCAATTTTTGCCAAAATCAATCACACATGCTCTAAGCATGTCTTCCAGGGTTTGGATGGTGCGTTCAGACTGCCCATCCGTTTGTGGGTGATAAGCGGTGCTCATGTCCAAACGTGAGCCAAAGGATTTGTGCATAGCTTGCCACAACTCCGAAGTAAAACGAGCGTCTCGCTCGGAAATAATGGAGGTTGGCACCCCGTGTCTCGAGACTACTTCCTTTAAGTAGACTTCTGCCAAGGTAGAAAACTTGTCTGTTTCTTTAATGGCCAGAAAGTGTGCAGACTGGGTCAATCGATCTACTATCACCCAAATAGTGTCATTCCCGCGTTGGGATCTAGGTAGGCCAGTAACGAAATCCATGGAAATTTGCTCCCATTTCCATTTCGGGATTTCTGGTTGTTGGAGTAGACCTGCTGGTTTCTGGTACTCTGTCTTGACTCTTGCGCAAGTCAAACATTTGCTGACATATGTCGCTATGTGGGCTTTCATGCCAGGCCACCAATATGTAGTCCTTAAGTCGTGGTATATCTTATCCGAACCAGGATGTACTGAATAACGGGACTTATGGGCTTCGTCCATCACGAGTTCACGTAGATCTCCATAGAGTGGGACCCAAATGCGCCCTGTTACATAGTAAGCACCATCTTCTTTTTGTTCTAATCGCTGTCGCGATCCTCGCAGGGACTCAGCCGTGTTGTTCTCCGGCTTTAGAGCTTCAACCTGAGCATTTCGAATCTGAATAGGGAGGTTAGACTGGATGGTAAGTTGTAGCGCTCGCACGCGCTTGGGCGTAGTGTCTTTTCGCCTGAGGGCGTCTGCCACGACATTGGCCTTGCCCGGATGGTACTTGATGGCACATTCATAATCATTCAAGAGTTCGACCCATCGACGTTGTCGCATGTTTAACTCCTTTTGCTTGAAGATATGCTCGAGACTCCTGTGATCGGTGTAAATAGTGCACTTGGTACCGTACAGGTAATGTCTCCATATCTTAAGCACAAAAACCACTGCTCCCAGTTCCAATTCGTGCGTAGTGTAGTTCCTTTCGTGAGTCTTAAGTTGTCGAGAAGCGTAAGCAATAACTTCCTCGCGTTGCATCAGCACGCAACCAAGCCCATGGATAGACGCATCGCAGTAAACCACGAAATCGTCGGTACCTTCAGGTAACGAGAAAATAGGAGCACTACAGAGGTTATCCTTTAGCTTTTGAAAAGCGGACTCCTGAGCTTCATTCCACTTGTAAGCAATACCCTTCTGGGTGAGTGTCGTGAGGGGTTGAGCAATCTTCAAGAATCCCTTGATGAATCTGCGATAGTATCCGGCCAATCCCAAGAATTGACGGACTTCGGTCGGAGTCTTAGGGGTAGGCCAATTCTTTATAGAGTCGATCTTAGCTGGGTCGACGTGAATCCCGTCCTTATTGACCATGTGCCCAAGGAAATGGACTTCTCGAAGCCAGAAGTCGCATTTCGAGAACTTGGCGTACAGTTGCTCATTGCGAATAAGTTCGAGGATAAGGCGTAGGTGCTGTTCATGCTCTTCTTGACTTTTCGAGTAGATTAGGATGTCGTCGATAAACACAATTACGAATTTGTCGAGGTAAGGCTTGCACACTCGGTTCATGAGATCCATAAAAACCGCAGGCGCGTTAGTCATTCCAAAGGGCATGACAAGGAACTCGTAATGACCATAACGAGTTCTGAATGCGGTTTTGGAGATGTCTTCATTACAGACTCTTAGTTGATGATAGCCCGATCGTAGGTCAATCTTAGAGTAGTAGCTCGATCCCTGCAACTGATCGAATAGGTCGTCGATACGCGGGAGAGGGTAGCGATTCTTAATGGTAACCTTGTTCACCTCACGATAGTCGATGCACATTCAGAAAGTGCCATCCTTCTTCTTAACAAAGAGTACTGGGGCTCCCCAGGGCGACGAACTAGGACGGATAAATCCTTTATCCAATAGTTCCTGCAGTTGCGTAGAGAGTTCCTTTAGTTCCGCGGGGGCTAGTCGATAAGGTGCACGAGCTATGGGCGCTGCTTCGGGAGCTAGCTCGATTTGGAATTCGACCTGACGATGGGGAGGGAGTCCAGGTAGTTCCTCGGGAAACACCTCGGGGTAGTTGCGTACCACTGGAAAATCTCCAATCCTCTTTTCCTTTTCCTGTGTGTTGGTGACAAGTGCTAAGAGAGCGGTGTGCCCCTTTCGTAAACATTTCTGGGCTTTCAAGAACGAGATGATGCATGTGACTTCTCCGCCTTTGTCACCTTGCACGATGAGGGGTTTGCCAGAATGGCGGGGAATGCGAACCATTTTCTCTTGACAGAGGATTTCCGCGCGATGTTTGGATAACCAATCCATACCGACAACGACGTCGAAGCTTCCAAGAGCAATAGGGAAAAGATCGATGCTATAGGTCTGACCAGACAGTACTAGTTTGCAGTCGTTGATAACATGTGAGGCCTCGATGTTTCTACCATTAGCTAGCTCGACGATATGCTTAGAACTTAGTAACGAAGGCTGGTGCTTAAGCTTCTTACTAATACGTAGGGACACATAACTAGCATCGGCTCCAGAATCAAATAATACAGAAACATAACGATCATCGAGTAGGAACTTACCCGCCACGACGTTGGGTTCATTCCTTGCTTCTCCAGCTCCAATCACAAAAGCCCTTCTTTTTGCACCATTCCTAGCATTGTTGTTTTGATCGTTGTTTCCAGCTCCCTGGTTGTTGTTGCGGTTCTGGTTTAGTTCAGGGCAATCCCTTCGCATGTGCCCTGTTGCTCCACATTTGTAGCACCCATGGTTGTTTCCTTGCTGCTGTTGTTGTTGTGGTTGTTGCTGATTCTGCCTGGCTGGGAACTGACTCCTACAATCTTTGGCTTCATGCTCCATCTTGTTGCATCGCTTACACTGACTTTTGCCGCATGGCCCGCTGTGATGTCGGTTACACTTGTTACACTTGTTACACTTGGGGTGGTTCCCTCGATAGCCACTCTGTTGCTGCGGGCCCTTGTTGTTTTCAGTTTTCCTTTGCTGAGTCGGGGCCTGAGTGGGGTTAGCATCCTTGCTTTGGTTTCCTTCCCACTTACGCTTGTTATCACCAGAAGTTCCATCAGTGGCGCTGATCCTTTTGGGCAACTTGCCCTGTTCCACAGCCTGATCAGTGAGTTTGTGAGCAAGACGGACGACGGGCTGAATGGTAGTGAGGTTGGCTGAGGTCACATGGCTTCGAATTTCTGGGGCCAAACCCTTGATATACAATTCGACCCTTCGATACATAGGTCGAGACATGTTTGGGCAAAGAGCAGCATAGTCGTTGGACAGTTTGGTGTATGCCTCGATCTCTGATCCAACCATCTTGAGCTCATAGTACTCGTTTTCGAGCTTGTGGATGTCATCCCTGTGACAATACTCCTCCTTAATCATGTCCTTGAAATCCTCCCACGCGGTAGCATTAGCAGTTTCCAAACCAAACATCTGAATGTGCGCCTTCCACCAGGAAAGCGCGTTTCCTTCGAGCGTACCAGTAGCAAACTTCACCCAATTCGAAGGGGGACACTCACAAATAGCAAAGACAGCTTCGACTTTCTCAATCCAGTGTAGAAGACCTATGGCACCCTCAGTGCCATTGAATGGGAGAGGTTTGCAATCCATGAAAGTTTTGAAAGTACACACGTGTGGTTGCGCAGGCGCATGCTGACCTGTTGTGAGAAGCGAAGCGAATAGGTTTAGGGGTAAAAGACGACACGGCGGTAGGATCTGAACATCCTAGGATAACGAGTTTACCTCCAGGGTGAGCTGCGAAAGTTGCAGCTACCGTGTTGATCAGGTTAGTGAACTGAGCCTGAGTCATGTTAACGTTTCCTCTTCCGCGTCCACTCATTGTCTTCATAACCAGAAAATATAGTATGAGTGTGATGTCGTAGTATAGCGAGAATGAGATGGAAGAGGGAGGTGTATCTATCTAACTAGGCACACTAGTACGTATAGCAAAACAGAAAACACAAAGCAAGCAAGCAAGTAAACACTAGTCCGAGCTATGAGGTCTAAGGTGTTGAGTCTTGCACTTGGAGGTAGTGTCGTCGCAAGTCACAGGTTATAGTCTGGTTTTTCTCAAAAAGATTTCCCCTTTTTAAAACCAAGTTCACTATAACCAATGGCTCTGATACCAATCTGTCACACCCCCAAAATCCACATGCGGAATACCACCGCTTGGGGGCGTGACTGACCAGGATCCAGCCGCCAATTATACTGAGCAATATAAATAATAACATAAGTAATACTCACCAACCACAAGGTTAGCAAATATCATAGTTAAAGTTCAAAAGCTTTAAGTTCAAATAGTAGTTCAGATAAGTAGCGGAAGCATAGACAAAATAGTTTAAAACAAGATCTTAATTCAAGTTTGTTTGGAACCCAACACACGGGTTAGACGACCACTACACATCCCCAAGTAGCAAGCTCCTGAGTCACTGGGTACCTGCAAAGCATGCAGTAGAGTGTCAACAAAAATGTTGGCGAGTCCACGAGTTGTCCAGTTTTTAATTTCCAAAAACTTGTTTCACCAGTTAATTTACCCGTTTATACATGCCATGGGGAGCTACCCCATAAGTAAGCTACTAAACTGTTTTTCCAATACCGAATACTTCATGTAACCGTACGTTTCCGTAAAGTGCCCCGTTTGTCAATGTTCTATCATCATTGACGGATTTGCCAGAGTCTATTAGTTCACTCCCGATCCCATACACGGGCACGGTGTGAGGCAGGTAAGACCTAAATAGCGCTATCAACTAATAACCCATTCGCCTGGCCCCGGCGACTAATCGGTATTAAGTAGTAGGGACTTAAGTGATAGAGTTTCGTTTAGTGTTGCTCGTTGCATTCCGTATAAACAGTAATTAACTAAGAGTTCCCAAAAACAAGGGAAGAAGAGTAAGTTTGTATCCCTCACAAGGGGATAGTGTTGTTTTAGTTCCGTTTCCCAATCCACCGGGAACGCATGCTTTAAGTTGTGAACTCACCTTGGGTTGCTCGGCAGATTAGCTTACTTGGTCAACTTGTTGGTCACCACGTCCTAGCATGGTTACCAGCATAGGTCAGGTTTGGGGGTACAAGTAATCACGTATATCCTACCAGAATCTAACACATAGAATGCATACAGTTACATGCTGAGTTATTGGGCCTGCTCTACTATTGGATCAGTCAACAGTAACAATTAACACATAGTTCAGTTAAACAGGGAGCCCAAACAAATCACATTATGGTCCAATAACTAAAGTGAACAGCCCATTCGAGACAAGGTGGTCTCGACTCGAGAACATGCGGTCTCGAGTCGCAACCAGGAGGTCTCGGCTTGTAATGGTTGGTCTCGAGTGGTGCAGGCATGACTCGCAACCTCAGAGGTTTCGAGTCCTGTCTCGAGTTGTCACGGTGTGGTCTCGAGTAGAGACCTTTATGGTCTCGAGTCCCTGAAGTCCGTTTTGAAGTTGCTTGGCCCAGGTCTCGAGTCGCAACCGTTGCGGTCTCGAGTTGTAGCTCCATGGTCTCGAGTCGCAACCGTTGGTCTCGAGTCGTTTACCTGCTGATTCTGATGCATCTGTCCGAATTGTACTATGCAACAGAATTCTGATTTCATGCCATGAAGTACTATCCAATAAGGTTTCACAAACATGTTCCCTTGTCTAACACTTAACCAAAATGGATCAAACAACAAGTTTTTCAAATATTTGCAACAACATTCAAACACATTCAACACATATTCATCTAGTTCATCTTTAGGGTTTTCATTCTAAACAAAACATACTCTTTTAAACTGATTTATGCTAGTATAATACACCTAGTTTAATGTACTATCGATCATCATCATTCACACACCCAACCGAGAACATGATAGCACCATATTCAAGCATTTTTCTACTTATTCATGTGTCAAGTTAGCATGATTATTAACAAACCACTCTATCTAGAAACCAAGCATGTAATTCATGATTTTTACTCACCAAATCAATCAAGGTCATGTAAAAGAGGTTAAGCATATATTTCATTCATCAAGCACACAAGGCATCTAACACACATAAAACACCTAGTACACATTAGAACACTAACCGGTAAAGACTCGAAGTGTGAGGGTATGAAGGGTCGATGAGTGAGCTTCCGAATGGTGATTCCGAGCTTGAACCGAGCCGAGTGTCCTTGTTGTCACCGGTTTGGTCCGAGAGAAATGAGAGGAGGTCTTGTAGTTCTAGGGTTTTAGTGAGGGAGAGAGTGTGTGAGAGTGTAAGGGAGAAGGTGGATGTAGGGTTTTATACCCGGTTTGGGTGGTGCACCCTACAAGGGTTTCGAGTGGGCTAAGGGAGGTTGCGGCCCAACCGGCCCAACCGTTTACTGTTTACTCGAGACCGGGTGGTCTCGAGTCGGGTTCGTTGGTCTCGGTTCACTATTATAACCGTATATATATATATGTATTACATGCACATAGTTTAATACAAGGATCACATAGCACACCCATATAATTTACAAATTTCCATTTAATAATGTATGCACACACCGTGCTAATACAAGAAGGTTGTTCGGGAAAACCCGAGGTGTCACATATTTCTACAAGCATGTGTTATCATATTTGTGGAATTATAAGAGAAGTCAACATTTTGCAAGTGGCTGATATAATTGAGTAACATGTCGATATTTGTGTGTTTTGTTGCTAATTTCATATTAGTTACGATACTGAGAATACTAACATGGACGATATATTATAATACTAAGAAAATCACACATCCGTTGTGGCTAAGAGAGATTTTTGGTTAATAATAAATGTCATGCCTCTTAAATCACCAACGCGTTTGATTTTACTCTGTGGAGCACATGAAAACTCCAAAATTAATTGTGCTCGTGTGGGAGTAGTACAGGATGGGTAGCCTCCTTGAAAGTCACCATTTGATATCACATTTCATCACACTTGCAACACCCATTACATTTCATTACTAAATTTTGTACTTTTTATATGACATATAAAATAATACAAACTAAAAACCAATTTTTTTAAAATACATAAACTTAAATATAAAATCTAAAATAAAGTAAAAAAAAATTAACAAAAAAATGTTATTGATGTGTGTAAAATGCAACATATAAATTACATCAAACAAGGCATAAAACTAACCCTTTTTAAGTACTAATGTTGGAAAAAGAGTGTTTTTGTCTTCCTTTTGTATTTGGGATGAAATGAGCTCAAATTCACAAAAGAAGCAAAAAGACAGCTAATTCTAACATAAATACAAGAAAAGGAATAAAAGTAGACTGCCCGAACCCTTAACGACATCCTCCCAAGCAAAGAAGAGAAAACAGAAGCCTGAACACGCCGCGTGCTCAGCCAGCACGGGGTCGTGCCCAAGAAGCAGCAGAAAAGACAAACCTATAGAAGCTTCTATTGCCCACCACGGGGCCGTGTCCAGCGAGCACGAGGCCATGGCGAAAGTACAGCAGGCGCATTAATTGTAATTGCGAATTACAATTAATGAAGAGAGAGAGTGTCAGACGGGCACGGGGGCGTGTCCAGCGGACACGGGGCCGTGCCCAGCCTTCTGTTCAGCCTATAAATAGGAGTGCTTGGTTTCATTCCAACTCATCCCTTGGCACACCACCTCTCTCACACTTCATCCACCACCCACCACCACCATAACACCATCATCCACCACCATCATCCATTGTCCATCGTAGAGTGTGTGAGTCGTCTCGGGATCCAAGATTGATAGTAAGAGTTCTTGACAATCAAGGCCATGTTTTCCTAAGTCTCTTACATCACTTGGTGAAGACAAGTGTTTACTATAATACTTTTTATTTTTAATCTTTTGCACTTTTTATTTGGTTTTGTTGGTGCATATTTGTGACAACAGCTTAGATTTGGTCTTTGGATATCTTGTAATTAGTTAAACGATAAACAGTTAGCGGGTTTAGCTTTGTATTAGTGAGATAATTGAGTTTGGGCTAAACTAAACCCATTTGGGTCTAGGGGAAACGAATTGGGCCTTGCCCATGTAGGAAACCCTAGTCCAACTTGTAAACCTTGTGGTATATAAACAAGGTTAGACATTAGGGTTCAGGTTAATCAGTTAATCAGCCAAAACAGAGTTGGAGAGACATTGAAATTCGTGAGAACTAGGGTTTGGACGAATTTGAGTGTGTGAGGATCTTGATTGATTGTAATCAGTTTGATAGTTAATCAATAAAGATCCAGTTTGAAAGTGAATTGTTGTTTCAGTTTCTACACGTTTTCTGCTTATTCTAATCAAGAGGATTCCGCACTCTTGGTTGGATTGACAATTCTGTGAAGATCTATACACATCAAGGGGACCTACAAATTGGTATCAGAGCAGTAGGCTCTTGAAGGCTCGGTTCAGAATTGGTTGCTATAGAAAACTAGGGTTTTGAATTGTGGTTGAAAAAAAAAATCGAAATTTTTGTTGTGTTCTTGGGATTTTCGAAAATTTTTGGTCTGTTTGATCTATTTGCGTATTTAATTTTGCTGTTTAAGTGTTTTTGGTTGCAGGTTTGGTTGATTGTTTGAAGAATTTTGGCTGAAAAACTTGAAGATTCGAAGATTTGTTCTTCGTGTTCTTCGTGTTCTTCATACAGTTCTTCGTTGTTTCTTGAAAATTACTAATAGTTTGCTATTTTGATTCTGCAGGAAATTGTTAGGAAATCAGAATAAAATCTTTTCAAACTTTGGAAAGATTTGGTTCTAGCAAATTTGCTGAATTCGGATAAATACTCTGACAGACCAGCGAATTTGTGACCTAGCACCTCGGTGACCGGTGAAATTAAATTTCCCAATTATCTGATCCAGCGAATTTAACTTCGGTGACCGGCGAAATTAAATCCAAAGGCGACTTTGGTAACCGTATAATTTTCCTCAGCGAAATTATTACGGTGATCGGCGAAATTAACCGTCGTGCCAGCGAAATTGACTTGCCAGCGAAGTTATCTAGAGAAATTAACCAGCAAAATTAATTTGATCAGCTAGCATATTTATTCCAGCGAATTTAAAAATCTAGCATATTTATAATTCCTCTACCAGCGAAATTAACTTGGTTTGCCAGCAAAATTAGCGTGACACAGTGAAATTAACTTGGTTTGCCAGCAAAATTAGCTTGACACGGTGAAATTAACTTGGTTTGCCAGCATAATTAGCGAGACACGGTGAAATTAAGTTGGTTTGCCAGCATAATTAGCGAGACACGGTGAAATTAAGTTGGTTTGCCAGCAAAATTAAAAGGTGGAGTGGAGGAACTAGATACGCATAGAGGAATTAACGTTTTCGTGAATAGAAAGTGATCCATAGCTCGTTTGACGAAACCGTCTACATCGTTGGACTCGGTTGATTTTTAGGACCAAAAAAAAAAGGACTCTGGAAAATCCCGAAATCGGTTTTTGACATTATATATCATTGGATTCGTCTTTTCGAGACGATTCTAAAGGTGTAATTTGGTAACCACTGTTTTCGGAAAAATTCTGTACGGTTTTCTCAGTCTGCATCGTTTAAAATGTCGAACATGACCAACGTGAATGCACCTAAGATGATGAAGGTGGAGAACTATCTTACTTGGAAAAACAGCTTCACATCCTTCATTAAATCTCAGGATGCAAGGATGTGGACTTGTATGATAGATGGATATGTTGCTCCTACACGTCATGTTGAAGGAAGAGTGAAAGTGATCTCTTAGGATAAGATGGATGAATCTGAGAAACTTATGGTTAATGCTGAAAAGAGAGCTTTAGCTGCAATAAAGACGTCCTTACCTGATAGCATCAAACATACCTTTACAAAGTACACAAATTCAAAGGATATGTGGGATGCATTACAAAAGAGATATCAGGGAAATGAGAGTGTCACTCAGGCATTCATGGCAGAGATAGTGCCAGTTGATGAAGCTGAAACTAGTGTGAGTGATGCTGAATCTCAAGTGGAGAATGCTGAAGCAAAAGTGGATGCTGAAGTAGAGAAAGAGAGTAAAGCTGAACAGGTTGTTGCTGATTAAACCACAGAAGTTCATGAGAAAGAGGTACAATCTAATTCTGTGTGTTTGAGGTGTTGTGAACTACAGGGTGAGGTTGACAGATTGTCAGCTCAAAATCAAAGTCTGGTGAGCGAGATGTCTAGCATAAAAGAGTCAAACCTTTTTGCTAAAAGAAATGAATCTCTATACTTGAAAAAGATAAAAGGTTATGAAAGTGAAATCGAAGCTTTAACATGCAAATTAAACGAAAAGCTTCAAGTAATAGACTTAGCTCACGAAATGATGGCTGAGAAAACAAAAGAGATTTCTGAAAAATGCAAAGAGTTGTCAGATGCACAACTCAAAATTATTGAACTTGAACAGAAATTAAGTCAATTCAGAGATTCGTCTTTTGTTATGAAACACATGATGGGTGGGTTAAAGAAGAGTAATGACAAGACTAGTGTGAGATATAATGAAGTCCCACCTCCTCTTAGTCATGACTATTCTTTCCTCCCTGATGAAGATGAGCTAGCAGCCTGTATGTCAACTGCACCAAGTAGTTTCGCATCTACATCAAGTCAAGGTGAAGGGTCTGAGAATGGTGATGCTAGGAAGAACAATAACAGGGAATCTTTGAAAAAGAAAAATTCACCTCCAAAGGGCAAAAATCAAACTTTTGTTAAAAAGATTAATTTTGTTCAAGGTAGTGATATGAAAAATGAAACTGCTGTTATTGAAAAAGAATCAAATGTAGAGTTTGCAAAGAATAAGAACATAGAAAAATCTGAAATTAAGCAAACTGAACAGAATTCTTCTAAGGCATCATCACCATCGGATAAGGGATCTACCTCAGAGACTCCTGCTAAGAAGTCTTTGAAAAGGAGACCGTGCTTCAGGTGTCATGCAAAGGGACATGTAGCTAGCTGCTGTCCTAACAAAAATGGTGAAGCACAAATGAGTGACAAACAGAGAGGGAAATTACCAGTGAAGAGTGGTGATAGTGAGGAGAAAGGTTCAAATTCTCCAAAGAAATCTGCTCCTAAGCAACCAGAAAATGTTGCTGCTGGTGTAGATAAGGCTAGAACAGGAACTCCACAAGTTCTACGTTTTCAGAGAAATCAACCTAGATTTCAGCCTAGATCTCCACCAGGCAGATATCAGAGACCTAGAAGCAGTTCACCTAGAATGAACAATTTTAATTCAAATAATTTCAGAGGTCAAAGTCAATATCAAAATCGATACCAGAATAATGGTGGTCGAACTTTTTATAACAATGGCTTTAGAAATTATAACAATCAAGCTTCTTGGAATCAAAACTTAAGGTTTCAAAATCAAAATTTCCAAAGGTCAAATTGTCCAAATGTATATAGGAACCTCAGGACCAAAGACCTAGTGGAAATCAAAACCCATTTCCTCCAACAGGTCTGAGATCCAAGACTCCAGTTAGGAGTAATGGATATTGGATGGATGTTCCAGTTGTTGGTGAATTTGGACGACCCAAGACCATTAAGGCTTGGGTCCCCCAATCTAACTAATTTCTTAGTTGGTGTGTGCAGGAGCTGCTAAGGAGGATTATCAACTTATGTTGATAGTGGCTGCTTCAGGCACAGGACGGGGGATGTGAGATTGATGATTTATATATATTAAATGATTTAAATTTGTAGTTCAAAGTGTTGAGTCGACACAGAGGATAACCTGGCAGATCTTTATACTAAAGCATTTGACAGGGCTCGCTTTGAACATTTAGTCGAACTCAACGGGATGAGGAATCCTGAATAACTGGTTTTTCATAAGAATTTTTGTAAATAGTTTACTGTTTTTCTTAAAACTCAAAAATAAAAAAAAATGAAAAATCAAAAACATAAAAAAATAGAAAATAAAAAATGAGTTATCATTGAGTGAAAAAGAAGAGATGATAGTACATCAGCAAGTTAGACTGTCACACTGAAGTTGAACCATAAATTGCTTAAGTGTGATAGCAGCTTCATCATATGATGTACCAGTAGGCAAAAAGCATGAAATAATCAACTTACCAATGTGATATAAACTTAAATGAACTGAATATGAGTGGGGAACACATCAGTGGTGTATGGTTTAATGACCTTAATTCTTGCGTTGATAGATTGCCAAAATCTGAAGTTTTGGGTCTTTATACTGTTGTTTTATCTAGGGATATCTTGGCTGTCTGTCTGTTAGAACTAAAATTGTACATGACCCCAGGAAAGAAAGTCACTTGGAATTAGCTCATTTCTATTTGAATGTCTGTATATTTCCCGATACACACAATTTTGATCTGATTCTGAAATCTTCTCTGAAAAAAGTCGTGTACCTCCTCTGCTGCATCCAGATATATGCTGACCTGGAGGTGCTAGGCAACGACAGCTTCTGCTGCATCCAGATACATGCTGACCTAGCTGTACGTTGTCGCGCTATAGATCTAATACACCCGAAAGAGGCCCTCAAGTGCCCAAAAGAAACCCAAGAAACCTATATAAAACTGAGAAAATCTCATTTGATCTGTATATTATACCATCTCTACTAAAGATCTATTCTGTTCTCTTCTCAACCTATTCCCAGTTAAGATTTCAGAAATCTGGATTGGACTTGTGAAATATGTGGTAGGGAAGATACTTGCATGATAGAGTGTGTTGTTTATATTTCCAGGATTTGATTAGTATTTATTTGGGTATTCATAGTTAAGTAATTAAAACATAATGAAACATATTATATGCAGACCTAGATACAGTCAGGATATCTTAAAGGATGAATTCAGTATACTCACCTACTACGATGAATCTTTGTGCATACCTTGATCGCGGGGGTATATCCTGTTGTGGGACACGCTAATATTTCATAAATAAAATTACCTTAACGTATCACACGGTAATGGTACTTGAAATGTTCATGCATTTTGTTTAAGTGGACAAACATACTGGTAATCGTCTTGAACTGCTTTTCACGAAAAATTGAATAAAGAATTATCTAATTGTGTGAAACAGTTTGATTGTGCTGATATGATCTTCTTACCGGTGATTCTCACAAAAATAGAGTGTTTATTGTTTTTGTATTTACTTGCTTTCAGGAAAAAATAAAAATCAAAAAATAGTGTCTTTTTCTGTTTAAAATTCTTAACGTACGGAAAACTGTTATTCTTGGAAGAATTGTTACTGATAGGGGGAGACGGTGTTATAAAGTGAGTTCAAAATTTTCAATCAGGCAGGTTCTTGTGTGTTGAACAAAAGTTTTGTGTGTTGGTGATAAGTTGAAAATGCTTAATCTGTAATACAGTTTAACTAATCTCTTGAAAAATAATAATTTATTTAACTTATGTTGAAAAATTCTTATGGTTTCTCGAGATGTTTGTTTTATAGTATACAGATTGAAGCAGTTTGTTGCTGAGAAGTTGCTGTGAAGTGTGAAGATGAGAGTTTGATTGGATGCATGGTAGAACCTCCTTTCTATATTGCAGACAAGATTGAAGAGTGTGAAGATTGCTGTGCAACTGCTAAACTGGAGTTTACTCAAGTGCTAACGTGTTGAAGATTTGGTGATTGGATGCATCAGCTTAGGGGGAGTCTGTTGCTGACAGGAGCTATTGAAGCTGAAGCTATCCAAAGACCAAAGACAGTGCAAGACTACTTGAAGATTGCAAGAAGACTGAAGACAAAGTTTTGACTCAAGACAAAGTTTTTATGAAGCTATTGTCAAGGGGGAGTTTGTTGGTGCATATTTGTGACAACAGCTTAGATTTGGTCTTTGGATATCTTGTAATTAGTTAAACGATAAACAGTTAGCGGGTTTAGCTTTGTATTAGTGAGATAATTGAGTTTGGGCTAAACTAAACCCATTTGGGTCTAGGGGAAACGAATTGGGCCTTGCCCATGTAGGAAACCCTAGTCCAACTTGTAAACCTTGTGGTATATAAACAAGGTTAGACATTAGGGTTCAGGTTAATCAGTTAATCAGCCAAAACAGAGTTGGAGAGACATTGAAATTCGTGAGAACTAGGGTTTGGATGAATTTGAGTGTGTGAGGATCTTGATTGATTGTAATCAGTTTGATAGTTAATCAATAAAGATCCAGTTTGAAAGTGAATTGTTGTTTCAGTTTCTACACGTTTTCTGCTTATTCTAATCAAGAGGATTCCGCACTCTTGGTTGGATTGACAATTCTGTGAAGATCCATACACATCAAGGGGACCTACAGGTTTTGTATTAATGACTTTAATAATTAGTTGCTTATGTTGAAGGTGATCTTTCCTTATCGTTTGTCCGTGGTGTCTTGGCATTATTTTACTGTCTATATAAAATAAAAGATTTTCACCATTCATATCTCCACGGTCTATATGGAGGTATGTTGGCTACCTAGTCGGGGGTTAAGGGAACGGTTTGGTAAGGGTCTTGCCCTTGTTCAGCGTTTAGAGGTCCTGCAAGGGACCTGGGTCAAATTTAGTAGGATCTCCTTCAATGCCCATAGGTATTGGATGGCGGGGATCCAAACTCTTTGACCCCCTCATAAGTTAACTACTATTAATACTATAACCCGGCTATTTAGGACTGTATCCCTGCTGACTCAGACTACTTAGCCGAGGGTAACGTCACCGCCAAAAGCGGGGCCTACCACAATTTGCATTAATAACTTAATTCATTATCTTCCAATAATCCAACCCTTTAGGATTGTATCCTTGCTGACTCAAACTACTGGGTTGAGGGTAACGTCGCCTTCAAAAGAGGGGCCTACTACAATAACTAAGATAATCTCTTAAACAAGTGCAAAAGTGCGAAAATAATCAAAGGTTATACTAATACACGAGTCGAATCCAAGTGATTCATCTTGTCTATCTGTTTTTATTTTATTTTTATTTTTCATCATTTAGTTAGTTTTTATTTTCTTAGTTTAAAAACATTTTTCTAACTTTTTGATTTGATTAGACGTTGAGGATAAACCGGTACTAAAAGCTCTTGTGTCCTTGGACGACCTCGGTATCTTACCAACACTATATTACGTCCACGATGGATGCACTTGCCCATATGTGTGTTTAGTGTTAGTGAATATCGTGTTTTATAAATTTAAAACTTGGCTAAAGGTGTAAAAAGGGCTTAATTATATATCTAAATTATATACACACCAACACACATCAAGTTTTTGGCGCCGCTGCCGGGGACACAAGGATTTTAAGAAAGTTAGGAATCAACGGCCTAATCATATTTTTTATTTTTCTTTTTTAATTTTTTAGGATTTTCTTAGTTTTTCAGCTTCTGCAGAGCTCAGCACGGGCCGTGCCTGGTCGGACACGGGCCGTGCCTGGTCGGACACGGGACGTGCCCAGCATCATTACTGGCAGTTTTTAGTTTTCCAAGTTACAGAAGGCTGACCACGGGGCCGTGTCGGTGCAACACAGGGCCGTGTCCAACTTCCAGTAACTGGGATCTGGAAAACAATCACTGTAACTCCGACCACGGGCCGTGTTCGCTGAACACGGGGCCGTGGTAAACTTTCTGACCAGCATTCTTTTCTGTTTTTATTGCAGGACTTGGAACCCGACGCCAATTTTACATAGTGTATGAGCTCCAGTTCTAATAAGGACATAAAAGAACCTTTAGAAGAACCCGAACGCTTTTTCAAAAAAAGATTAAAAGCTAAAAACCAAGAGAAAGTTTCGGGTGATCCACCTCCAATGGCGGACCAACGTACCCTCATGGATTATCTACGACCCACCGTAGGTAACTTAGGCGCCGCTATCAATGCTCCGAATGTTGAAGCTAATAACTTCGAACTTCGACCGCATTTGATACAAATGCTCCAAAACTCCGCAACCTTCCATGGGCTTGCGGACGAGGATCCTCATCTACATATTACTAATTTCTTAGAAATATGTGATACCTTTCGGATCAACGGAGCATCAAATGATGCCATCCTCCTCCGAATGTTTCCTTTCTTACTAAAAGACCGAGCAAAAGCTTGGCTCAACGCCCTCCCAGCTGGATCGGTAAACACCTGGGATGAACTAGCCCAAAAATTTCTATATAAGTATTTCCCTCCCGCTAAAACGGCTAAATTAATGACTGAAATTAATACATATTCACAAGAGGACGGGGAATCCTTATATGAAACTTGGGAAAGGTTCAAGGAGTTATTTACGCAAGTGTCCGCATCATGGTCTTGCGATATGGCAACAAGTATCCACTTTCTATAATGGATTGTTGCCACACACAAGGCAGACACTTGATTCTAGCTCCGGGGGACTTTTAGGTAATCGACGCCCGCATGAAATATATAACCAAATTGAGGAAATTGCTCAAACCAATTTTCAATGGCACACCCCCCGAGGCAATAAATCTATTGCCTCGGGCGCCCATAAGGTCGATGAAAGCACTTCTTTACAAGCCCAAATCGAGGCCCTTTCTTCAAAAATAAAAAAATTGGAAATGACAAAAACAGTCTCGGTTATGGCTTGTGAAGGGTGTGGTGGGTCACATGAAAATTGGAGTTGTATGAAAGAAACGGACGATCAACAAGAATTGGTAAACTACATTGATAATAGACCTAGGCCGTCGGGTCCTCCAACGGGAACTTACAACCAAGGATGGCGAAACCACCCAAACCTTGGTTGGAGAGAACCCGGCAATAGTAGTAACCAACAAACCCAACGAACAAACTTTCAACAACCAAGAAATGAGTCACAAAATTTCACTCAACAACAAAGTGGACGAGAAAGGCTTGAAGATACTGTATCTCGCCTCATCTCCGACACTGAAAAGAAAAACTCGGAAAGATTTCTACAATTAGAATCAAATTTTAGAAATCAACAAGCTAGTATTCAAAACATAGAGAAACAATTAAATCAAATAGCTCAAAATTTTGTCGTGAGACCGCAAGGCGCATTACCTAGCAATACCGAAACAAACCCAAAAGCGCAAGTTCATCTCATCACGCTACGAAATCGCACCGTAGGGCCTGCAGAAGCGCCGCCGCCAACAGAAGAAACTGTACCCACACCTCTGCAGGAAAAGAACTCCCCTCCATCACCAGAGCCTACCAAAGCTCCTCGAGTTCCGTACCCCGGTAGGTTAATTCGTCAGAAGACCAATGAGCAATTCGCAAAGTTCGAAAGTCTATTAAAGCAATTGCATGTCAATATTCCTTTTATTGAGGTCCTAACCCAAATGCCCAAATACTCTAAGTTCATGAGGGACTTCCTCACTTATAAAAAGAAAATTGAAAATTTGCAATTAGTCAATTTAGGCGAAGAATGCTCTGCCCTCGTACTCAATAAACTTCCCCAAAAGAAAATCGATCCTGGAAGCTTCACGATTCCCTGCTCAATAGGAGAGTCCCCCGTTCGTAATGCCCTAGCCGACCTTGGGGCTAGCATTAACCTCATGCCCTCATCAATGTTTAAAAGACTCGGCCTGGGAACCACGAGTCCTACAAAAATGAGCATACAACTCGCTGATCGATCTGTCAAATTCCCACAAGGTGTCATTGAAAATGTCTTGGTAAAGGTAAGCAGATTCGTCTATCCAGCCGACTTTGTCATACTCGATATGGAGGAAGACACCGAGGTCCCCTCATACTAGGGAGACCATTTCTTGCCACCGCACAAGCGGTGGTAGATATGAATGACGGAACACTCACCTTGAGGTATGGGGATGATTAAGTAAAATTCGGAGTTGGGAAGAGAATAGAGGACGACGACCCGGTCAACTACATGAAGGTTATTGATTCGAGCTTGGATGCTGCTCTCCGACGGTGTAACATGGGACGCCAAGCATCCCACTCAGAAAATATATAACCTCACATTGGGTCTAGCCAAGGACCCTTATAAACGTGGCGCACCACGGAGGCATTCCGCGGAACTATCCTTAGTTTAGTTTAATCTTTTAGTTTTAGTTTGCAGGAATAAAACACACTCGTGGTGGTAATGGATGAAAAAGGGAACGAGAAAAATGGCCCCATGCACAAAGAACGAAGCAACCCGACACAAATCCCCATTACAGAAGGCTCAACACGGGCCGTGCTTAACCAACACGGCCCCGTGCTGAGCCACCTGCAGGAAAACGCCCAGTTCAGGTAACTGGACACGGGCCGTGTTCACCAGACACGCCCCCGTGTACAGGCTTCTGTCTCATTTCTTTAATTTCTGTTACTGGCACCTGAACACGGGGCCGTGTCCGGTCCCCACGGGGCCATGTCCAGACTGCCAGTAACATAAATCTTTGCTTTTTAACACCACATTACACAACCTAAAAATTTATTTTTGGGACACATTGAGGACAATGTGTAATTTAAGTGTGGGGGGAAGCTAACACTTTGAAATTTTGCAAGTCCTAACAACAAGCCTTACACAAAACTCTATTGGAACCGCTAAACACCCCAAATTTTCTCAAAAAAAATTTTCATTTTTTTTTCTTTTTACTTGTCTGAAGTTTAAGTTAGGAGTCCCAAGATTAATAAGGTTATATTTTTATAAAATTTACAACCGAGAGCGTCGTGATAACAAGAACCAACATAAGAAAATTATGAAACGGCATATCAAGTCTAGTTAAAATTTGATTATATATACTTGATCACATTAAAAACCCATTCCCACAAAAGTGAGTTTTGAGCCTTTATAGAGCATACAAATTTACATCTTTAGACTAAATGCTCATTTTTCGTTTCTTGTGTGAATAAGCCGCTTGGTTCTTACAACTCTAGAACTTGCCACGACGATTCATTCCCGGTCCTTACCAACTTAAACCCAAGTAAGTAAATGATAGAGGCATTAGGACTAACCATTTTTCTTTCTACACCATTATTTTCATTTTTTTTACCACCTACCCAAAATCCCCCTAGTTAACCCCTTTGAGCCTAAACCTTTCGTTTCTTTACCCTAAACTTTTTTTACCCACCAAAAACCTTTTTATTTTTCACCCTTTATTTTAATAACAAGCTCGGTTTTTCGCAAGCTCGTTCTTTTATGTGACTGAAAAAAAAAATTTGATGATGAAGTTAAAAACAAACAAAGCTATACAGACAAAAGCTTGTTTGGAGAAATACTTCAAAATAAAAAGTCACTAAAAACAAAATGTGTTACGAAAACCGACGCTTTTTACACTTTTCGCCCTTTTACTAACCACTAACCCAACCACCCACCTTTAGCCCAAGCCTAACCCTTCACCCAAAAAGTCCTCTTGATATTTACAAAGGTATAAAGTTAAAAAGGAGGAGGATTGATTGCTTGGCAAGCCTATGGAAGGCATAAGTTCCATGCCGCTCTCGAGTGATTCACAAAAATATACACCTTCGGCCGAGTGTTGAGTGATTTCTCCCGTGAGGTATGTGAACTTGTATATAAATGGAATTTTAAAAAGGCATGTTATGCCCAAATAAGTAATTTGTCCTATGAAACGTTCTAAATAAATCATAACGAATAGGATTGTAAATAAATAAAAATAAAACCCAAAAAGATCTTGGATTCCCGACACTCTATGATAAGCCAAAAACCTTCTCTTCTACCCATTCCATTTGTAAGTGTAAGCCACATTTAAAGAGTTTTGCTTGAGGACAAGCAAAAGTTCAAGTGTGGGGGTATTGATGTGTGTAAAATGCAACATATAAATTACATCAAATAAGGCATAAAACTAACCCTTTTTAAGTACTAATGTTGGAAAAAGAGTGTTTTTGTCTTCCTTTTGTATTTTCAGGATGAAATGAGCTCAAATTCACAAAAGAAGCAAAAAGACAGCTAATTCTAACATAAATACAAGAAAAGGAATAAAAGTAGACTGCCCGAACCCTCAACAGCATCCTCCCAAGCAAAGAAGAGAAAACAGAAGCCTGAACACGCCCCGTGCTCAGCCAGCACGGGGCCGTGCCCAAGAAGCAGCAGAAAAGACAAATCTATAGAAGCTTCTATTGCCCACCACGGGGCCGTGTCCAGCGAGCACGGGGCCGTGGCGAAAGTACAGCAGGCGCATTAATTGTAATTGCGAATTACAATTAATGAAGAGAGAGAGTGTCAGACGGGCACGGGGGCGTGTCCAGCGGACACGGGGCCGTGCCCAGCCTTCTGTTCAGCCTATAAATAGGAGTGCTTGGTTTCATTCCAACTCATCCCTTGGCACACCACCTCTCTCACACTTGATCCACCACCCACCACCACCATAACACCATCATCCACCACCATCATCCATTGTCCATCGTAGAGTGTGTGAGTCGTCTCGGGATCCAAGATTGATAGTAAGAGTTCTTGACAATCAAGGCCATGTTTGCCTAAGTCTCTTACATCACTTGGTGAAGACAAGTGTTTAGTATAATACTTTTTATTTTTAATCTTTTGCACTTTTTATTTGGTTTTGTATTAATGACTTTAATAATTAGTTGTTTATGTTGAAGGTGATCTTTCCTTATCGTTTGTCTGTGGTGTCTTGGCATTATTTTACTGTCTATGTAAAATAAAAGATTTTCACCATTCATATCTCCACGGTCTATATGGAGGTATGTTGGCTACCTGGTCGGGGGTTAAGGGAACAGTTTGGTAAGGGTCTTGCCCTTGTTCAGCGTTTAGATGTCCTGCAAGGGACCTGGGTCAAATTTAGTAGGATCTCCTTCAATGCCCATAGGTATTAGATGGTGGGGATCCAAACTCTTTGACCCCTTCATAAGTTAACTACTATTAATACTATAACCCGGCTATTTAGGACTGTATCCATGCTGACTCAGACTACTTAGCCGAGGGTAACGTCACCGCTAAAAGCGGGGCCTACCACAATTTGCATTAATAACTTAATTCATTATCTTCCAATAATCCAACCCTTTAGGATTGTATCCTTGCTGACTCAAACTACTGGGTTGAGGGTAACGTCGCCTTCCAAAGAGGGGCCTACTACAATAACTAAGATAATCTCTTAAACAAGTGCAAAAGTGCGAAAATAATCAAAGGTTATACTAATACACGAGTCGAATCCAAGTGATTCATCTTTTCTATCTGTTTTTATTTTATTTTTATTTTTCAGCATTTAGTTAGTTTTTATTTTCTTAGTTTAAAAACATTTTTCTAACTTTTTGATTTGATTAGACGTTGAGGATAAACCGGTACTAAAAGCTCTTGTGTCCTTGGACGACCTCGGTATCTTACCAACACTATACTACGTCCACGATGGGTGCACTTGCCCATATGTGTGTTTAGTGTTAGTGAATATCGTGTTTTATAAATTTAAAACTTGGCTAAAAGTGTAAAAAGGCTTAATTATATATCTAAATTATATACACACCAACACACATCAGTTATAAACATAGAAATGTTAGAGATTTTCAAAAGAATTTAATAAATGTAACAAAAAGTAAGAAAACATGAAATGTTATAGTTTTACAGTTTTTTTGAAAAAAAAAATTGTAAAAAAAAAAGAAAAGAAAAGAAAAGATGTTTTACACTAAAGGGCGAGTTATGTTAATTTTAAAAGCTGAAGACATTAACTTTTTTTTTAAATTCTAGTGGTTAATTGTGTAAATTGAATCATTTGATATCACATTCATCATATTTCCAACACTAATCACATTTCATCACTAAATTTTGTACTTTTTAAATGACTTATAAAATAAAATAAACTAAAAACTAAAATTTTTAAAATACATAAACTTAAATATAAAATCTAAAAGAAAGTAAAAAACATTAACAAAAAAATGTTATAAACAAAGAAATGTTATAAATTTTCAAAAGAATTTAAAAATGTAAAAAAAGTAAGAAAACATCAAACGTTATACACATATAAATGTTATAGTTTTACTTTTTTTTTTTTTTTTTGAAAAAAAAGATGTTTAAACTAAAGGGGCGAGTTATGTTAATATTAAAAGTTTACAAGACATTAATTTTTTTAAAACTTTAGGGGTTAATTGTGTAAATCGAATCATCTCCTTCACTTATCTGCATATCAACCCAACCATTTTTTTCCACAAAATCAACCCAACCATTTTTTTCCACATGACTTTCAAACCTGCAAAATTGTAATATAAATAAAAGAAAAAAAAAATTCCACAAAATCAACCCAACCATTTTCCTTTTTCCACAACTATGATGGACATCACCAAAAATCACCATCATTAATCACCCACTTGCGACAGTGTTTCGCGGTCTTCACAACTATGATGGACGGTTTTACGGGGACACCCTGACCACCTTCAGAGATTCAAAGAAAAATAACAAAGTAAAGTTAAAAAAGAACAAAAGCATATGATGAAAAGAATAATCAATTAAACTAACAATTAACTATTGGAAAAGGTATACCTAATGTTTGTCGCCCCTAAGGATACATAGTAGCCTGTTCACTAAACAAATGACGAGGCTCAATTAATCAAGGGGACGTTAACTATTCATAAGATCCCTTCTTCCAATCAATTTGAGTTAATTTATTACAACGAACTTTGAGATATCAGATATTAAACTCAAAAATTGATAAAATAAAATATTCATGTGGCCTGCTTTCACATTAAGCATTTAGAAAAGGGACCTTTTTTTGTGTTGAAATTTAAATCCTCAAAAGAAATCGTTTTGGGGATTCATGCGAATCTTAAAATCGGTGATAAGTCTAAATATGAAAGATTTTGAGATGTTGGGAGGTAATATTTAATTTGTTTCTGAAAAAAAAAATCGTTTTTGCAATATATATAATCATATAAAATTAATGTTATCTGTGTTTGAATACCAAAAATCTTATCTAAAGATATTTAATAATGTAGTTTTGTTTTATTATATGGTCCCGTCTCAATTACGTAGACGTGTTTAGCACTTAAAATTGTTTTTTTATATATTATGTGTACTTTATTTAAAGTTTATTATCCTTACATGATTTCATAATTAAGTCATTGCCGTTTTAGGCAAACGTCATCTCATTTGTCATTCTGCCTTTAAACATATTTATCTTTGTTTTAGCTTTTCGTTCAGATCTACGTCTAGAGTCTAGTGGGTTTTCCTATATTTATTGAGTTTTCTTCTGAATTCTAAGGGGGTGTTTTTCTATATTTATTGAGTTTTCTTCTGAATTGATATATAGGTATTATGCCTAGTAGAGATAGATATGATCGGATGATTCCATTGATAACACGTTAATACTCTAATAATCCATCAGTGATCCAAATTTTTCCTAAAAAAAGGACATGGTTGTTGACTTCTTTCTATCTCATCTTCACATCTTTTGTAGGTAGTGTATATTTTTGCAAAACCAAAGTGGAATTATATATTACCATGAGTTTCAGCACCCACTATACACCCTTCTAAGTTTGGCAGCTATAGTCAAATTTTGAAACTTACAACGGACGTGAAACTGAACGTCTAAATTAATATACTTAATGTTTTATGAGTTATCGGAAGTAAAAAAAAAAAGTATAACTAAAATGTGTTTAAATTGGGTAAAGATCTTTACATTCAAAATCCAAGGTATAGATGATGAAATTGGTACCCCAAGGGTCGGGGCAAACCGCCTATAGCCAGTTATCACAAGATTCTGTCACTATGATTGTGACAAAACTTGTACTAATTTAAAGTTTAAGCCATTTTAATCGACTTGTCCTTTTGTTATTATTAGTCCATATATATATTTTTTTTTTTTTTTTTTTTTGTTATTATTAGTCCATATATGAATCCGCTAACTTTTGTATCATCTCTATATTACAGTAATAACTACTAGTGCTAGTACGTGGCGCTATTCGTTTTATGCGTTTTTACTCAAGCATATGGATTCTAAAATTTCCTACTTGAATTACCAAGGGTATGCCATTCAATATAGATTATATATCATTGCAGGGAGGATGGTGAGATGGTTGCTGGAGGGAGGGAGGTGGGTGAGGGTGGAGGTGTTGTTGTTCTTGTTCGATACCTGCGAGGCTACGAGTCTACTGTTGTTCACTTGTTCTGCGCTTATTTGTTTTGTTGTAACCCTAAATGGGTTGTTCATTAAAGAAAAAAATAAAAATAAATGTTAAAAAACGGAACAAATATATAACAACCTATTATGATGTTGTATTTAATCTAGTAGTCATTATAATAATTTACATTATATAGATCAAAATATATAACAACCTATTAAATAATTAGTTTGTAACTGTTGATGGACCATATTACCCTTATTAACTAATTAGGTTTTCTCTTGGTTGCATATATAGGGAGACTAATATAGAGGTTAAAGGGTTAGACAACCTAATTACTCAACAACATCAATTTTCATCTCTCTCTCTCTCTCTCTCAAAACCGATTACCCTTTATCGGTTCATCATCACCATCATTAGATTGCACTCTAAGGAGGAACCAGGTCACCCTGACAAGCATGTCGAACTCGATGGCTGCATCTCTTACTGGATTCTCTGCTCGTCTGTCTGTAATCACGGGTATGTTTTCATGTTTTCCAGTATGATTAAACAGAACCGATCAACATGTGGTATCTGAACATTTGTTGATAAATCAGTTCTGTTTTCGTATCCATTAATTCTGGGATTGAAAGCTGAAAAACAGAAATTTTTTGAAAACCTAATAAAACTAACAGCCTGTTTCGAGTCATATAACATCACTGAAATCACTATTTCGGGAAAGAGAAAAGAAAAAGAATGGTTAATCATGTGTCTCGAAAATAGAATGGGTATTTTAAGTCCGAAATCTGTATAAAACTGTTAAAAATTCAGGTTTCGGGTTCTAAAAATTATGGTTTTATTTTAGGATTCATAATATGTTCTTAGGAAAATTTGAAATTCCCTTATGTTTTGGAATATGATTTGGATTATTAAGTGTTTTTACTGTTTTGATCTAATTTTATCTTTTAAAGTTTTCGAAAACTGTTAAAAGGATAGACATATTGTATTTTTTGAAATATTTTCATTAAATTAGATCAGTATTAAAACAGGAAACTCTATCACAATCCCTAAAAATTCGAAGTTTCAACATTATCTCCATTAACAACTGTTAATGAGTAGGTTTCGAGACTTGGAGAATAAGTTTCGAGATTAGGTTGTTTCGATTAAGGTTCCGACTAAGATTTCTACTCGAAATCTCACTAAAATTCGAGGAGAGCTGAGATTGGGACTGAGATTTCGACTCGCAATCAGGTTGTTGCGACTCGAAACCTCATAATGAAGTCGAAATCTCACTAAGGCATTAATCTTTATTACTCGAAACCTCGAGATTTCGAGTGAGGTTGCGACTAGCATAGTTGACTCGCAATCATGTTTTTGCGACTCAAAACCTCATATTGAGTCGAAATCTTACTCGAAACCTTACTCGAGATCTCACTCGAAATCTCAAGTTATTTCGAGATTTCATAACTGAGTCGAGATCTCACTCGAAATCTAAGGTGAACTCGAAATCTCATTACCTTTTTAAGCTGTTAATGTGAACTAAAATTTAGCTCGGCGCTCCGCCCCAAACCCTGTGTGGGGCACGCTGTCTGTCACACCCCTTTCTTAGGCGAAAGCACGAGGTGCGATCATGAAAGGTTTTCATTGGATACGATTGGTAAACATACTACATGCTCATAAAAATAACTTCAAACACCATTACCATTACATAACGGAAAACATAGTTTAAGTGTTTATGTCACGAAACAACATAATGTCTGAAAGTTTACAACTTATTTAAGATAAACAATAACGACATCCACAAGCATGAGTAAGACCGCGCGCACATCCACTTTAGTTACTTGAAATACATGTGAGTTTTGGAAAAACATCAACATAATGTTGGTGTGAATTCATGCAGTGATTGTTTTGAATATTTAAATACTTGAGTGAAAACATGGTATGTAACTTGTAGAATGTATGAATGTTTGAATGTAACTTGTAAAACGTATCTGTAACTGAGTACTATGTATGCTTGAATGTATCATGTAGAATGTATCTGTAACTGAATATTATGAATGTTTGAGATCGCTAGTGGTTTGCAAGGCCACTAACATGTGTCACGACATAGGAAGCCACCAAACCTAGGCATTTTTGTCAACTTTGACTGAGACACAGAAGCACTCATTGGTAGAAGTAGGCCAAGAGTGGGGTTGCCTGAAACCCATTAGATCTAACCTTTTGTTCCGCGGTCTAAATGTCACACCCTGGCTTTGCGGAAGCGTGGGTTAATTGGTGTGACTTCTTAATACCATAGCAACAATCATAACAATGCTATATGATAAAAACATGTGGTGTTCATCCAATAATAAAGTTTAGAAAATCCCATTTTCAACAATCACAAAATAAGTTACAAACCTTGACTTGATTTAAATGAGTTCATAAAACTTATCAAAAGACTTTAAAACAATACTAGGTTTAGGGATATGTAACCCGTCCAGGAAGAGGTTACACCTTCTAAACCCTGGATGACTTCTTTATTCAAATGCAGCTTGAAAATACGTGCATACCGAGCCAGATCCGTTAGTTTCCTGAAATACATGTTGTTTGAAAAGTCAACATAAAGTTGAGCGAGTTCATGTGTAGTGAGTATGTAAAACCTTTGTAAGTATAAAAATCCTGGTATATAGCAAATAAGGAAAAAGAGATCACCAACGGTTTGCAAGGCCATTGATATGTGTGACGTGTAGTAGTAAGACTCAAACCTAGCAGATTTCGCGATGGGTACAAAGTCACCACCTGGTCCATTAAGCGGGCTCAGGGGTTGGGCTCGCTACACCCAGATAGATCTACCGCTACTGTCCCTCGGTCCTACAATAAGGATTAATGGCCTCAAGTTGCGCCTACCCACTCACATGATCTAAGTAGTAACCCTCCTTACGCTAACCATACCATGTATAAAGTACTCGTAAATATAGTAACATGTATTTCACCCCCGCAGTTTAGAAAACTGAAAACAGTTAAGAGAAAAGGGGGACATGAACTCATAGTGGAGCGTCTCTATCAAGAAAATCTCCTGATCAATCTGCTGTGCGACGACCTACACGTACTAACTTCTATTAGACGGACGGTCGTGCCTTAGCTTAAGGTTTAATGTCTTTGGGGAAATAGTTAGACAACTATTTCGCGTTTACACTTTGCAAATATTTGGTAAATATATTCCTTCTCAAAGATGGGGGCTTTAATACATGTGCGTTCGTATATCTTCGAAATATATTATTAAGTCTCACTTAAAATATATTTTAAAACCTTTCTCCAAAATATAAATATTTTCCCAAAATATTATATTTTATTACATATAGTTTTTCCCCAAAATAATACTTTTGTCAAAATACGTGTTCACTAGTATTTTTCCGAAAATGCGTAAGTTACGTTTAAAGGTCAGGTGGTATTAATAATACCGTTGTAACTTAATATTTATTGTGAAGGCGTTCGTATTATTTTGGAATCGTTAATATTCAGTAATATTATTTTTACCCTAAAAATAATATTTGTATAGTTCACAAAATAACCATAAAATCTCACAAGTGTTGTTATGAAAAATATATATACTAAACATATATTTATCAAGTTTTATTTTGTGAAAATCCCACCTCCGACACTTAGAAATTTTGTAAATAAAATCGTGACGAAATTTACATTTTTGAAAGCAAGTTAGAAATATATTTATAACACTTGTGATGAAAATATTTCCAAGTGTTAGGTTTTTGGAAAAATTTCGCCAGAGTTTCCCCTGTAACTGGAGGTGGCTACGCTTTCAAGCGTATCATTTTCTTTTAAAATTCACATCAACAATGTTCCCATCATTAACAAACAATATTTCAACATTAAACCAGTCAAAATAGATATAAATCGCAAAAATACATGAACTTGTGGTTTATCTAAAATATGTAGTAATTTCCCCATATTTTTAGTAGACCTTTCTATAAATGAACTCGGTTTCTTGTGAATCTCGTTTTTAAAGAAAATACATTTCCACAACTTCTTGTCAAAAATCACAAAAATAGTTCTTTGTCAAGACTTCTTGTTTCACAAGTGTCTACACACTCGTGTGTTTACAAAAATCACCTTTTTTTAGTAAAGATCCGGTTTATAAAATATGATTTCACGTGACACTTGGTTCTTCGAAAATACCACTTGTAGATCCGTAGATCTACTAGTTTACAACTCTATTTCATAGAAATATTGTCTTTACACAAGTTATGTTTGTTATGTAGTAGTGTTCATCATCTAACCTCTTTCATACTTTAACATATTCTAGGTCATGTTATACGAACAAGACTTAGCCGGGTTAGATGACGATCCGAGCTACTACTAGCATACAACAACACTAAATAATCACAATAAAGCAAGTCTCACAAGTTTTACACAATTTCATAGCTTTTATCCAACATGTTTATCATTTTTGTAAACTTTTAGTATGTGATTTAGTATGTTCATGATTTTCAACCGACAAAGTTCATATTAACCACTTTAGAATAGATCAAGAAGGCGTTTAGAGTCACTTACTACTAGCTCGTGGCTAGGGAAGAAACTAGTCGAAAAATGGGTGGTTAAAAGTAATGTAGTGAGGTCCTTTGCAATCCGAGTGCACCGAGCTTCCTCGTATGAGATCCTTAACCCTTGTATGCAAGTAGAATGCGTTGATAAAAATCAAAAAGTGGTGGTGGTGTGGCTATGGTGGTCGGCCAAAGTTCAAGAGAAGGAGAGAGAGTTGTGAACTTTTGTTAAGTGTGGTTATGAATGTGATGTTAACTCTAGGATGCATTTATAAACCACTCCATATCAATTACCCAAGGGTTATAATGCTAGGAAGATTTTAGACATCATGGATTTAAATATTCAAAAGTAAGTGATGTGTATCCCCTTGGGAGTAACCAAATTCGGTTATATAGGGGGGGTTTGGTTGATTTTCAACTAGTTAGTTAGTGATATATTGTGTTTAGTTAAGGAGGGTTAAGACTAGTTACTAGTGTGTTGTAAGTTATAGCGGGTGTTAGTGTATTCGGGGACCCTAACTAGCTCAGAAAAGGAAAAACAAAGTTAATGACAATATTTTTATGTTCCGGATAAAGTCCGGTTGTTCGGTTGGATAGTGATCCGTTAAAGTGCTTAACAAAGCTTTAGAGTGTCGTTATTATTATTTTTAGTGACACGATTTATTCCCGACACTTTGGAAAGTGTCTAGTATTATTTTTCCAACTTTTAGCACTTTACTAGTTTAGATAAATGCTGAATTTTCATTTAAAGTGCTGAATTTTGTACATAAAGTACGTTTTAGGCACATCCGGTCACTATAATTATCACCTAGAGACGCAGTTCTACAATCCTCATCTCCCTACACTTTCTACTAGTGTAGTAAACTATTCCCGGCTCATACTTGCCTTAGAGACAGTGTCTGTCTGGTGCTAGCTATGCCAGCACGTTTACTGGGTTATCCGCTCATTGTGCTACTGTGCTTTTGTGCGTCAAGTTTGTCACTAAAGTTCTGTATGTAAATAATGGAGTGACAGCAAATAAAGTATGATGCAAGTAAGTGTACGTATCAGAATTCAAGTAGCAGTTTATTCACATATTCAAGCAAGCACAGTAATTAAGCCGTAATTAGATATTAATTAAGTTGTACGGATACCTGATTTGGTGAGGGTTGTCACATTCTCCCCCCGTTAGAAAAATTTCGTCCTCGAAATTTGTACTACCTTAACCCCCTTATGGTTTCGTCACACATGTATGTATATGAATAATATTACGGTAGATAATCTTCAATCCAAATCAAACCTTACTCACATTTGGTGAGTCTAACAATATATATCAATCCGAATTCTAGGGTTAAAAGGTGTGTGCTCATAGCAGTTAATGTTAGAGGTATGAGATGTAAGTGCAACCCAGCTAGCAGGGGGGTTCCACAAAGAGGAGTCTTGACTTAAGAAGACTCTCAAACGATCGATCATAAAATGCACACGGGTTTTCACGAAACATGGCACCTGCTATATAAACTCAAAAATCCACAACTCAATTGAAATAGTAGAATGATCTGTCAACTCCCGAGTAGATGAATGGTAAAGTTTAGTGTTTTGACATTCTTAAAATTCGAAAGTACACTGAATGAAATATAGGCGAATCTGGTGTATCACGGTTCGTAGTTGCATCAGAAATGTTTAAAAGACAATCAACAACAGCTGATGTAGTTTTGTGTGAACGGTTGACCATGATTAGCACAAGCTACAAGTCTGTAATGACACCACAAGGTGTTGCAATGACATAATTCCATAATTGCGGTGATTGAACAAGTTCCCCGTGTTTGTGATCAGATGAAAGTGTACTGAAACAAGCCTGAAGAATTGATTTACACAATGTTATAAAGTTTTCAGTTGAACACGGAATCATCAAAGAGCCACTGTTTTGATTGAAGATGAAAAAGTATCAAGTACCGCAAGGCATTTGATTAACAATGAAAGAATCGCTAGGAGGTACATGGGGCTTATGAAATGAATCTATGTACCATTGTTTTAACACCCAATTGTGTTGAGACCGATTTAATCGTGATAAGCAAACGGATTTAGAGCGAGTCAATAAACAATTAAATCCGGGTATGAAGTGCGTAATCAAATTAGCGCAAGCTTCAATTCTGTGAGAGTATCACCGCAGGGTATCAAAGTCAATCAACGATTTAGTGGAGTCATAGATCAAACAAGTCTACCATGACCCGAAACAAAAGAATCTGTGCCAAAGTATTAGAATATGATGCTCTCAATACATCATATGGCGTCTTAAACCAAACATGTGAACTGGATAAGTTCAAGCAATTGAACTTGGTTTCAACGTAACCCGACAATAAACGTATGTATCAACAAGGGAATCTTGGCATGATAGTAAACATGTAACTTGAAAGAAAACGGTTGCAAAAAAAATGTATTGACTTGATAACAAAAGAGTCAACAATGACAAGGATGTAGGTCATTCGAATCACCAACCAGTATTTAGATTTAGCAATGTAATAACTGAACTTTAATGAAATATTTATTTGAAATGAAACCGTATGCATAACAAAAGGGTGCATGTGTGGCAAATAAGTTTCCAAGAAGATGAAGCAATGTGTACTTGCTATATTGAAGAAATGACCAAGTATTCGAAACAAACGTGTGTTCGCTCTCAGCGAAGGAAATCAACGTGATGCAACTACTTTGAGGGGAGTAGAAATGCAATATCTACTCGTTAGAAGTAGAAGTGAAAACTTCAACGGAAGCAAATTTAAGTACTTTCGGTTTCGTTAACTGAAGTGGCAAGTGTGTTAAGTTAATGGTGTTTGATTGAGTTGATAGATATAGTTTCTAAGTAAAACCCTTACGAGTTTGGTCCTGGGTTCCCAAAGGCCCTAGATATAAATTTTCTAGATTCTCCAGATCTCGTATCCCGTGTAGATCTGGTTTGTACATTGTAGGAAACACCATTTTGCCCAAGTCTAAGAACAAGTCATTGTCCCACAATTTCATCCTGGTGTAATTTCTTCCTGAATTCCGATGCTCGATTGTCGACCAGTCATGCAGTAGTAGTTGGGTCCTCACAGTCAGTTATGTAAGGAGTTCGTTAGTCCTCAGCAAAAGCCACCGACTCTGGTTGACCAGCTCGTCCGACTCCCGGTCATTTGAAAGTTATTCGTCCTTTCTTTTGGCGAGCAGAACTGAGGTTATCCAAAACAAAAGTTTTGGTCTGTTATCTTCCTTCTCTATCAATCACTGAGGTTGCACTGTCAATCCTTGCATTTCCGAAGGTGTAAGTCTCTCATGGTGCTTTGGCTTCAGGCGCGAGGCCTGGAATCAGATTGATGCAAAAATTCGACTTGTCATTGAGGAGATTACTCTGGCAAGTCTTCGAGAAAGACTTCAGGGTATACTCCGATCACGGGGGTATCGTTAAGTTTTAGTTCTTCGGCTCTCTTGTCCCCGACATGAGCCAGGAAACAACACGTCCTTCCCACAACAACGTTCGTGCCTTAAGTAATTCGTGATCGGTGGTGGCGTATCCTGCTTCGTGAGTCACAATCATTCCTTCATTCGTCATCGAGGTGCGGATATCAACCTCCGCTCGATCGCTTGCCAGCTAATACATCCAATTACCACGTTGAAGCTTCCCAACTCAACTGGCAATAGATCTAGCGTAAACTTACGCTCTCCGGGTTCTATCGTGCCGATCCCAGTTACTGCGTTGGCTTCCACTAGCTTCCCCTAAGCTAGTTCTAATGGGTACTGGAATAACTACTCACTCGCTACGTAAACCAATTATGTTCTCGAACACTAGAAGTGCGAATCGTAAAATTTGCAACAGTAGTTGGCAATACAGATGCATATTATTGAGTAATATGGGACGTACCGCTATCCATGCTTGGATCCCTGGCGTGTCTCCCTAGCTCCGGTGGGGAGCTTTCATCCTTGCGCCTGATTGTTTTTAGGGCAATATCTTCTGAAATGCTTTTTGCTTCCACAGTTTAAACATCCTCGAGCACGCTTCTTTTTATCGCTCATTCTGCCTCGACAATTATCATTGTCGTTGTCCCCGTCGTGATTCTCACTACCGTCTTGGCCCCCATTACTATGTTCAGTATTTTGCCAACAAGTTTCCTTGACATGTCCCACCTTGCCACACTTACCACAATTTCCATATTTGCATCGCCCGACATGATAACGTATACAATTGTCGCACTTAGGTAGGATACCCTTATAATCTTTTCCCTTTTTGGTCTTCTTCTTGTTACTTACCCGAGTAACCATCTTGAAATTTGCGAGCTTCCTCTTGTTATCCCCAGATGCCTTTATAGCAGTCTCCTTTTTCTCCTCCGCAGTGGAAAATTCTCCTCGTCTAACTGCTTCTTCCGTGAGTGCTATGCTTATGTTGATAGCCTCGGTGATCGTTGACGGTTTTGATGTTGTTGCCAGGCTTAGAATCTGAGGTGCCAATCCCCTTATGAACTGTTCAATTCTCTTGAACTCTGGTGCCCCCAGGAGTAAGGCAACTTGTGATAATTCGTTAAATCTCTGCACATACTCCGCTATCTTTGGTCCTTCCATCTTCAAGTTCCACAGTTCTGTTTCCAACTTCTGGACTTCTGCCCTCGAGCAATATCTCTTACGCATCAGATCTTTCAGTTCGTCCCACGTCATAGCATACGCAGCGGTCCCGCCCATTGTCCGAATTTGATGGTTCCACCATGACAGAGCCTCATCCACCAATAGTCCAGTTATATACTTGACTTGATGTTCGTGGTCACATTTGCTTAATCGTAAAACTGAATCTGTCTTTTCAACCCAGCGCACGAAGGCTAAGGCACCCCCGGTGCCGTCGAACTCCTGAGGTTTGTGGTCCAAGAACTGCTTGTAGGTGCAGGTGTTGGGCGGGTTATTTCCTGAGGCACCTCTGCTGCAGTCAGAGCGATGGGCCTCATACCGCGCGATGGCCTGTAAGAGGTGCTCTCGCGTTTCCGCCTCTGTTGTAGGTAGAGGGTGGTTGATATCGGTGCTCCTTTGAGTCGACATCTTCCTAGAAGAAGGTCGGTTAGGTCAGGTCTTGTGAAGGACGCGAGCACATTAGTTTCTATTCAACGAATAAGACCTCCTAGGTGTATTACATATACGTATATACGCAGTCGTTATACATTCAGTCACATATTATCTCATGTATTGCACATCTTGTAAATGGGAAGGTAGCAAGTAAGCATGTAGCATTATAGTTATCGCACAAATACGTAGATCAACAGCGTGCTTAGCGGAGTTTTTCGTTAGTCATTGGTCGTAAGTATTGTCGCGTGTTTAGAGCTGATTGGGCTTTCATTATCCTCCGGCCACAATCACGGTGTCTCACAAAACGCGTCGCATCAGAAGGGACACAGGGTCACCCTACCCTTGTCCAACAAGTATTTTGTTGCATCAAAATTTCGTAGTCAGAAGTGGTACTCAAAAGCCTCCGAAATCCCGGCTTATCATTAGCGTATCTACCCAAGCGTAATGCAATTCGCATAATCCAGAAACCAACTATACTGGTTACTGAGGTGGAGGAGGAAAGAAAAAGTAAACTGTCGACATGCGTGAATCCCTCCTTGAGCTAGAATATACGTTAAAGTAACTAGCTGATCTGTTTCTTGATAGTAAAGAAACGAGCATCAGCATCCTAGGAACGATGTAATAGTAACGGTCAAGTGCGCAAAAGGGATCTTGAGGTACGTGGCGGATCAATGCACACTGGCGAAAGACAGAGTGGAGGACGTGGTGTTTCACAGAAACTTTTTAGACAATATGTTGTCTTGTGATGTAGACACTTAACTCATGTTTTAGGTTATGTAATGTTCTGTATTTGAAGTTGCCCTTTGGGGTGTCAGCTCAAGCTTCAACGTTCCGCGACTCATATCCTCAACTGCAGTTAATGTGACAGGAGCAACTTATCCTGTGTGTGTTTTTCATAAAGCGAGGAATGGTAAGGGTTTATAGTTAGCATTGTGCGTTTATAGGGGCCATCAAATCGGCTTATCGAGCGTTGTAGAGGTGAATGTAGCAAGCGGTGCGGCCTGGAGCATCTCTACGAGGCGCGGGTATATCCTGACAGAAAGTGTTAGGCACGATGGCGCAACGGGCGTCGATCTGCACAAGGGAAAACGAACCTTTCCACAAATGAGGGGGGGTTGCCTGATGCAGGTAGGTATAAGGGGTGCAACGTCTGGTAGACTAAAAAGAAACAGTATCGTGACCACGTAAAGGTGTAGGTTCAGTAGGCGCAACATCAAGCTGACCCAAATGGTGTAGTAGCTGGCTCAAGTGCAGGCTCCGGGTCATGTAACGGTGTGGTGAGCATCAGTGGTGAGTGTGGGAACAAAGGTGCATTAATAGGAATTGAAACAGGGGCTGAAACAGGAGCCACAAGAGAGTGTCACAGGAAACCCGAAAGGTGGGTAACCATTGTCATCGTCTATCCACCCATTTCGGGTGTGTGCGTATCGAGGATCAACATGGGTCGCAAAAGGCGCATGATCGAACTGTACAGGCACAGGGTCAGGAAAAGAGGCAATAACAGGATCAGCAGGAATATCAGCAATGTGAGGGGCATCAATATGAGCATCAACAGCATGATCATCCCCCAACAGTGGAGCAACGATAGGATGATCATCGACAGGTACGTCATCAACCAAGGGAGCAATAGCTGGTGCATCGGCATGGTCAAGGTCATGCTCTGAGGCAAGGACAGGAGCATCAACTGGCTCAGGGGCCACAGCAGGCTCCAAATTATCAACTCCATCTTGAAATCAGCGGGATCAGCAAACATGGGGTCAACAGGGGCTACGGGATCCACCATGGGCGGATCTAGTTGAGTAAACTCAATGTTATGATCGGGATCAAAGCCCGGTGGGAAAACAGGATCCGAATCGCCATCAACGTCATGACCAAACTCAAAGCTAGGGGCAGGTGCAGCGGATGATGCCATATCAGGGTCCGTGTCGTGCGAATGATGCTGCATTCCCAGTGCATGTGAAAGTGCAGATGCTACAAACTCAAAGGAATCTGGGACAGGTGAATGGATGGGTGCCTCCTCCGCAGGAGCATCAGCAAGAAGTAAGAGATCACCGGCAGCAATGTGGGCCTCGCCCTCAAAATCGTCCTCTGGTGGGTCCTCATCAAGCAAGTCGACGTCGTTGTCAGCGACTACGTCAAGGGGCATGTCAACAACAGGGTACGCGGCAAGGGGTACAGGGGCAGGGATCACCGCGAGCGGCAAATCCCCAGCGATAGGGCTATCAGCAGGCTCCGCAACAACATCGGGCAGCGCAAATGACTGGAAATCATCGTCGTCCGTGCTGGTAGTATCTGAAGTATGCACCTCGTGCTCTGATGACACTATGTCGTCCGATACTATGGGTACAGGGTCCGTGACGCAAACACACGTATGCACAAATAATCAATCATATAGTCAAATAAGCACATTAGCCACCAATAAGCAATCAAATAGTTCTCCTAGTCCCACTAGCCTCCCAGCCTCCCAGACTGATCTTCCTAGTCCCACTAGCCTCCCAGCCTCCCAGACTGCTCTTCCTAGTCCCACTAGCCTCCCAGACTGCTCTTCCTAGTCCCACTAGCCTCCCAGCCTCCCAGACTGCTCTTCCTAGTCCCACTAGCCTTCCAGCCTCCCAGACTGCTCTTCCTAGTCCCACTAGCCTTCCAGCCTCCCAGACTGCTCTTCCTAGTCCCACTAGCCTCCCAGCCTCCCAGACTGCTCTTCCTAGTCCCACTAGCCTCCCATCCTCCCAGACTGCTCTTCCTAGTCCCACTAGCCTTCCAGCCTCCCAGACTTCTCTTACTAGTCCCACTAGACAACTACCTCAGCCTCCCAGACCGAGCCTCAGCCTCCCAGACTGAGCCATAACTAATAAATAAAATGTGCTCGACTTTTGTTTGTAAAAATGTTTTGGATCTGGACTTAAGTGGTATGCAGTGTAAAAATGTTTTCGTGAGAGCCCTGATGATCATAGTCTAGACTCGAGAAAGAATCCTAGTTCGCTATGATCGAGGCTCTGATACCAAGTTGTCACACCCTGGCTTTGCGGAAGCGTGGGTTAATTGGTGTGACTACTTAATACCATAGCAACAATCATAACAATGCTATATGATAAAAACATGTGGTGTTCATCCAATAATAAAGTTTAGAAAATCCCATTTTCAACAATCACAAAATAAGTTACAGACCTTGACTTGATTTAAAAGGGTTCATAAAACTTATCAAAAGACTTTAAAACAATACTAGGTTTAGGGATATGTAACCCGTCCAGGAAGAGGTTACACCTTCTAAACCCTGGATGACTTCTTTATTCAAACGCAGCTTGAAAATACGTGCATACCGTGCCAGTTCCGTTAGTTTCCTGAAATACATGTAGTTTGAAAAGTCAACATAAAGTTGAGCGAGTTCATGTGTAGTGAGTATGTAAAACCTTTGTAAGTATAAAAATCCTGGTATGTAGCAAATAAGGAAAAAGAGATCACCAATGGTTTGCAAGGCCATTGATATGTGTGACGTGTAGTAGGAAGACTCAAACCTAGCAGATTTCGTGATAGGTACAAAGTCACCACCTGGTCCATTAAGCGGGCTCAGGGGTTGGGCTCGCTACACCCAGATAGATCTACCGCTACTGTCCCTCGGTCCTACAATGAGGATTAATGGCCTCAAGTTGCGCCTACCCACTCACATGATCTAAGTAGTAACCCTCCTTACGCTAACCATACCATGTATAAAGTACTCGTAAATATAGTAACATGTATTTCACCCCAGTAGTTTAGAAAACTGAAAACATTTAAGAGAAAAGGGGGACATGAACTCACAGTGGTGCGTCTCTATCAAGAAAATCTCCTGATCAATCTGCTGTGCGACGACCTACACGTACTAACTTCTATTAGACGGACGGCCGTACCTTAGCTTAAGGTTTAATGTCCTTGGGGAAATAGTTAGACAACTATTTCGCGTTTACACTTTGCAAATATTTGGTAAATATATTCCTTCCCAAGGATGGGGGCTTTAATACATGTGCGTTCGTATATCTTCGAAATATATTATTAAGTCTCACTTAAAATATATTTTAAATCCTTTCTCCAAAATATAAATATTTTCCCAAAATATTATATTTCATTACATATAGTCTTTCCCCAAAATAATACTCTTGTCAAAATACGTGTTCACTAGTATTTTTCCGAAAATGCGTAAGTTACGTTTAAAGGTCGGGTGGTATTAATAATACCGTTGTAACTTAATATTTATTATGAAGGCGTTCGTATTATTTTGGAATCGTTAATATTCAGTAATATTATTTTTACCCTAAAAATAATATTTGTATAGTTCACAAAATAACCATAAAATCTCACAAGTGTTGTTATGAAAAATATATATACTAAATATATATTTATCAAGTTTTATTTTGTGAAAATCCCACCTCCGACACTTAGAAATTTTGTAAATAAAATCGTGACGAAATTTACATTTTTGAAAACAAGTTAGAAATATATTTATAACACTTGTGATGAAAATATTTCCAAGTGTTAGGTTTTTGGAAAAATTTCGCCAGAGTTTCCCCTGTAACTGGAGGTGGCCACGCTTTCAAGCGTATCATTTTCTTTTAAAATTCACATCAACAATGTTCCCAACATTAACAAATAATATTTCAACATTAAACCAGTCAAAATAGATATAAATCGCAAAAATACATGAACTTGTGGTTTATCTAAAATATGTAGTAATTTCCCCATATTTTTAGTAGACCTTTCTATAAATGAACTCGGTTTCTTGTGAATCTCGTTTTTAAAGAAAATACATTTCCACAACTTCTTGTCAAAAATCACAAAAATAGTTCTTTGTCAAGACTTCTTGTTTCACAAGTGTCTACACACTCGTGTGTTTACAAAAATCACCTTTATTTAGTAAAGATCCGGTTTATAAAATATGATTTCACGTGACACTTGGTTCTTCGAAAATACCACTTGTAGATCCGTAGATCTACTAGTTTACAACTCTATTTCATAGAAATATTGTCTTTACACAAGTTCATGTTTGTTATGTAGTAGTGTTCATCATCTAACCTCTTTCATACTTTAACATATTCTAGGTCATGTTATACGAACAAGACTTAGCCGGGTTAGATGACGATCCGAGCTACTACTAGCATACAACAACACTAAATAATCACAATAAAGCAAGTCTCACAAGTTTTACACAATTTCATAGCTTTTATCCAACATGTTTATCATTTTTGTAAACTTTTAGTATGTGATTTAGTATGTTCATGATTTTCAACCGACAAAGTTCATATTAACCACTTTAGAATAGATCAAGAAGGCGTTTAGAGTCACTTACTACTAGCTCGAGGCTAGGGAAGAAACTAGTCGAAAAATGGGTGGTTAAAAGCAATGTAGTGAGGTCCTTTGCAATCCGAGTGCACCGAGCTTCCTCGTATGAGATCCTTAACCCTTGTATGCAAGTAGAATGCGTTGATAAAAATCAAAAAGTGGTGGTGGTGTGGCTATGGTGGTCGGCCAAAGTTCAAGAGAAGGAGAGAGAGTTGTGAACTTTTGTTAAGTGCGGTTATGAATGTGATGTTAACTCTAGGATGCATTTATAAACCACTCCATATCAATTACCCAAGGGTTATAATGCTAGGAAGATATTAGACATCATGGATTTAAATATTCAAAAGTAAGTGGGGTGTGTCCCCTTGGGAGTAACCGAATTTGGTTATATGGGGGGGGGGGTTGGTTGATTTTCACTATAATTATCACCTAGAGACGCAGTTCTACAATCCTCATCTCCCTACACTTTCTACTAGTGTAGTAAACTATTCCCGGCTCATACTGGCCTTAGAGACAGTGTCTGTCTGGTGCTAGCTATGCCAGCACGTTTACTGGGTTATCCGTTCATTGTGCTACTGTGCTTTTGTGCGTCAATTTTGTCACTAAAGTTCTGTATGTAAATAATGGAGTGACAGCAAATAAAGTATGATGCAAGTAAGTGTACGTATCAGAATTCAAGTAGCAGTTTATTCACATTTTCAAGCAAGCACAGTAATTAAGCCGTAATTAGATATTAATTAAGTCGTACGGATACCTGATTTGGTGAGGGATGTCACACCGAATGTATACGTTGATTAATGGTGCTTATGGTACCTTATTCGGGACATGATCTAGAATGTTTCACTTGAATGTTTTTGTACTCCATCATACCATTTGTAAACATTGTAACATTTGTAACATGTATTTCACCCCCAAAGTTATAAAACCAAAAACAGTTAAAGAAAAGGGGGAGCATGAACTCACAACTTTGCGCTCCTGCGTCGTAAACTTCACCGGATTCGCTTATCTAGCTTCGTGACCTAAACGTGTTTTAGTATCGTTAGTCACTAGATTTGTATCGCACAAGCACAAGTCACTATCTTTTGTATATGTATTCTTGTGTTAAAAATAATTTATATTTTTAACTAAGTGTCTTACTTATATTATTTTCTCAACAATAAATATAAGTATCTTGTATTTTTCACCCGAATTATGTATTTTGTCTAACACTTCATTTCATGTTCATAACTTATCCAAGTTATTTATTCTATCAAGTAATATATTTACACAATTATATTTTCTTGTATTTGACTAAGTATATTATATGTGTATTCTTTGTGCTTTTACTTCTTATGAATATTTAGCGTATTTTCAAGTCCTAATACACTATCACATATAATACATACTACATACACTTAGCACAAAATTTGATGATCAATAAATATATATATATTTTCTCAAAAATATACATACTTAATATAAATTTTTAATCTTGAAGAAATCATCATTTCTTAACACAAAAATTAGGCAAATCTTGGTAAATGTTTTTAGATGCATTTTTAGGGAATAAGTTTCTCAAAAACTTATATAATTTTCTAAGTGTCAAAATTTTATAGAAATTTTGAAAGAGTCTCCCCTAATAACGGAGGTTTCACATGTTTCCAAACATGTGTTTATTTTCTTTTAAATCATCAACAATATCAACGAAACAATCAAGTCTTACCATAAGCCTAGATCATGTAAATCACACAACATCATGAACTTGAAGTTCTTGTAAAAATTTGTAGTAACTTACTAGTGTTTTTAGTAAGTTTTGTTACCCTTAAAAGTGTGGTTGATCTTTTAAAAACATCATCCTTAAAGAATTTATATCTTTACAACTTATGATCATATTTTCTAAAAATGTTTCTTCATGGATTTTTCTTGCTACTTACATACTTCCATACTTTATTAACCACCAAAAATAAGGTTTATTTGTTTAAGAACCAAGATTAAGCGAAACTTGTATTTTAAACATGGTTTCTTTAAAAATCATTCACAAACATTTAGATCTATGTGTTTAACAACTTACGTTGTTCATTACTTTTCAAGAAAACAAAGTGGTCTTCCAAGTTCATGATTTTTATGTGAATGACCTATCATCCTACAACAATTTCCCTTCTTACATCTTGCTAGATCATGTTGTTAATCATGATCTAGCAAGACTACATGATGATCAACATCATTTTCACAAACAATCAATAATCACAAGCATAACAACTTATATTTATCAAGATATCTTCATCTAGCAAGCTTATGTTCATGTTTTCTTCATGTGATTCATTAGTGTTCTTCAAGATTAACATAGCACATAACCTTTTACCCACTAAAATAAGATGAAATATGAAGTGTATGATGTTCTTACCACTAGCTCAAGGCTAGGGATGATCAAGAGGATAAATGAAGTGGATAAAAGCAAATAAGAGAGGTTCTTGAACTTCCGTAAGCTCCTAGCTTCCTTATGCACCTTCTAACACTCTTGCGTGTTAAGAGAATGGATGAAGCAAAATCGAATGATGGTGGTAGTGTGATGGATGGTTTCGGCCGATGGTAAGGGAAAGGAGAAGAGAAGATGGTGTTGGTGATATGAAGATGCAAATGAAAAGCTTAGACTAATGGTTATACTTATAATATGCCAACACAAGTTTGTCTAGTGTGCAATATGTCTCAAAAGTTTAGACAAGATCACTTAATTTAATCAAATAAAATCATGGTGGGGGCCACCTTATAATCGTATGGTTAAGGGGGTGGGGGGTCTTGGTTAGGGGTTAACTAGCTAGTTAGATCATAAGGTTAAAAAAACCAAGTATCTAGTTAGTTATATTAGCTACTAGATATTTTAGTGGGTGTTAAGGTGTTCGGGGATCGTAGCTAGCTTAGAAACGATAAAACAATGTTTCTAATAATATTTTTGTGTTCCGGGTAATGTCCGGTTGTTTGGTTAGATACTGGTTCGTTAAAGTGCTAAATTGCACCGTTTAGTGTCTCTCAAGTATCTTTTTGTAACCCTTTCAATTCCCAACACTTGGGGAAGTATTCTGAATGATAAATCATACTTTCTGCATAATATTTATGTGTTCAAAGCTGATTTATAGCTGAATTTGGTGAAATTCTGCACTTAAAGTGTGTTTCGGGTGCTTTTTAGTGCGTATTTTTAGCTTCCGGAATGTCTATATGTTAACCCTTGTATGTACTCTTGGGTTTTAATGTATTCTTGTCGTTGGACCTACACCTAGGCTCCAATTCTATTGTCTAACTGCTTTCTGCAGTTCTGTTGACACAATGTGTCTTACCGGTGAGTTTACTAGTATCTCTGACGCAACGCTCTCGTTAATGCATAAAACAATATTTTGTAATATAAGACGTGCATAAATTCACTGGTATAGTATGAAATCAGATAATGTTGACTCTAAAGCACATAATTGCAGTAATTAAATAATGATTAAAGTGTACGGAAATTACCGGTTTGGTGCCAGTGGTCACAGTCTCCCCCCGTTAAAAGAATTTCGTCTCGAAATTCAGGCTGAACCAACTCTCGCAGGAGTCTTCTTGAACAGGTGGGGGTACTTTTCTTTGAACTGGTCTTCACGTTCCCACGTGTACTCAGGTCCGTGCTTAGAGTTCCAACGTACTTTGACAAGTTTGACAGTGCTCCTCCTGGTCTTGTTGACTTTCCAGTCGGTAACCCCAACGGGTTGTTCTGTAAATTGGAGGGCGTCATCAATATGCACTTCATCCGTAGGGATGATCACGTCTTCTTGTGTTGGACTCTTCTTGAGGTTGGATACATGGAACGTATCATGTACTCCATTAAGTTCTTCCGGTAATTCCAACTTGTATGCCACGGTACCAATTCTTTCCAGAATCTTGAATGGCCCGATGTATCGTGGATTCAGCTTTCCACGCTTTCCGAATCTGACTACGCCCTTCCAAGGTGAGACCTTTAACAACACTTTGTCTCCCACCTCGAATTCTAATGGTTTTCATCTTCGATCAGCGTAGCTCTTTTGTCGATCTCGAGCCGCCTTAATGCACTCTCGGATCTGCATAATATTGTCGGTTGTCTCTTGTACAAGTTCAGGACCAACCATGCGTTTAACTCCAGCGTCTGCCTAACATAAGGGTGATCGGCACTTGCGGCCATATAGAGCTTCGAACGGTGCGGCTTTTATGCTTGTATGATAACTGTTATTGTAGGAGAACTCTACTAATGGTAGATGAGTATCCCAGCTGCCGCCTAAGTCCATGACACATGCACAAAGCATATCTTCTAGTGTTTGTATGGTTCGTTCGCTCTGGCCGTCTGTTTGCGGATGGAAGGTTGTGCTCAGATCTAGCTGAGATCCAAAGGCCTCCTGGAACGATTGCCAGATTCTTGAGACAAAGCATCCATCCCTGTCTGAAATAATTGAGATAGGCACTCCATGACGTGCCACAATTTCTTTTAGGTATATCTCAGCAAGCTTCCCCATGCTATTTTTCTCGGATTGGTAGGAAGTGCGCAGACTTCGTTAACCGATCGACTATCACTCATATCATATCGTGCCCTCTCGGGGTCCTGGGTAACTTTTTTATGAAGTCCATTGAGATTTGCTCCCACTTCCACATGGGAATCTCTGGTTGTTGTAGTAGGCAGGACGGTTTCTGATATTCAGCCTTAACCTTAGCACAGGTAAGGCACTTTCCAACATAAACAGCAACATCGCTCTTGAGTCTCGGCCACCAATAGTACTCTTTTAAGTCTTGATACATCTTGTTTGATCCTGGATGGATCGAGTATCTTGATTTATGCGCTTCATCGAGGATGACTTCTCGAATACCGCCATAGAGCGGAACCCAAATTCGCTTTTAAAGTATAAGGCTCCCTCTTCATTTGGCACCATATATTTAAACATACCCCAGAGGTATTCAGCTTTACGGTTTTCCATCTTAAGGGCTTCTTGTTGGGCGTCACGAATACGTGTTGTGAGGTTCGTTCGAATCGTCATTTCAATGCTCGAACCCTTAGGGTCTTACCCCTTTCTTTTCGACTTAATGCGTCCGCTACAACGTTTGCCTTTCCAGGATGGTACTTAATCTCACAATCGTAATCATTTAGCAGCTCGACCCATCGCCGCTGGCGCATGTTTAATTCCTTCTGATCAAGTATGTGTTGTAAGCTTTTGTGATCCGTGAAAATTGTACATCGAGTACCATATAGATAATTTCGCCAGATCTTTAAGGCGAATACCACCGCGCCAAGTTCCAAGTCGTGAGTGGTATAGTTTCTTTCATGAACCTTCATTTGTTTCGAAGCATAAGCGATGACTTTCTGGCGTTGCATGAGCACGCAACCCAAACCTTGTCGTGAAGCGTCGCAGTATACCACAAAGTCTTCAGTGCCTTCGGGTAATGATAGTATTGGTGCATCACATAGCTTGTTTTTAAGTAGTTGGAAGGCTTCTTCCTGCTTGTCACCCCAGTCCTACTTCTTATCTTTCTGCGTAAGGGTCGTTAGCGGTTGAGCTATCTTGGAGAAATTCTCGATGAATCGCCGGTAATAACCCGCTAAGCCCAAAAATTGCCGAACTTCAGTTGGGGTTTTGGGAGCTTCCCAATTCTTTATTGCTTCAATCTTGGACGGGTCTACATGAATGCCCCTCTCGTTCACAACATGACCAAGAAATTGACTTCGCGAATCCAGAATTCGCATTTTGAGAACTTTGCATAAAGTTTCTCTTTCTTTAGTAGTTCCAAAATGGTTCCGAGGTGTTGCTCGTGTTCTTCTTTCGTTCGGGAATAAATCAGGATATCATCGATAAATACTATCACGAATTTATCGAGATATGGTTTGCATACGTGGTTCATCAGGTCCATAAATACCGCTGGCGCGTTCGTCAATCCAAATGCCCTCACAAGAAACTCATAATGCCCATAGCGTGTTCTGAATGCAGTGTTTGGTACACTTTCCTCTTGTATCCTTAACTGATGGTATCCAGATCGAAGATCGATCTTGGAATAGTAGCTTGATCCTTGCAACTGATCAAATAAGTCATCAATCCTCGGTAGTGGGTACCGATTCTTGATTGTGAGGTTGTTCAGTTCTCTGTAATCGATACACATCCGCAGAGTTCCATCCTTCTTCTTTACGAACAATACTGGAGCTCCCCAGGGTGAGAAGCTTGGCCTTATGAATCCTTTATCCAACAACTCCTGGAGTTGTGTAGATAATTCTTGCATCTCGGATGGTGCAAGCCGATAGGGTGCCTTGGCTAAAGGAGCGGCTCCTGGAACCAAGTCTATACGGAATTCGACTTGTCGTTGCAGAGGTAATCCTAGCAGATCTTCGGGAAAAACATCAGGGAATTCCTTTACCACCGGAATGTCTTCGAGTTTCGGCTCCACAGCCTTCTTATCTACAACGTGCGCTAGGAAAGCAACAATCCTTTCCTTAAGCACTTCTGTGCCTTCATGCAACTGATGATTCGTAGAGGCGTGTCTCGTTTTTCTCCATGTACAATGAGAGTTTCATCATTTGCCAGAGGGATGCGAATGATTTTCTTGTGACAAATAACTTCAGCTTTGTTCTTGGACAACCAGTCCATTCCGACCACTACGTCAAAGCTACCCAATTGAATAGGTTAGAGGTCGATGCTAAATCTTCGTTCACCAAGCTCTAATGTGCATCCTCTAACAACTTCTCTCGATTCAACAAGTTTACCATTGGCTAGCTCTATAGAATAAGGAATATCTAATCTACTCGATTCTATTCCAAGCATACGTTTAAATTCCACAGACATGAAGCTATAGTCGGCACCAGTGTCAAATAATATGGACGCAAAGTGATTGTTAATGAGAAACGTACCGGTGACCACATTAGGGTCCTCGCGTGCGTTCTTTGCTCCTATCATAAATGCTCGAGCCTGAGCATTGTTTCCCTTTGGGCAGTCTTTCATGAAATGATCATTGCTTCCACAACTGAAGCATCCCTGGTTTCACCCAGCTCTATTACCATTCTGGTTACCGTTGCCGTTCCCACCATTGTTTCCATTACCATTACCATTACCATTGCGGCCTCCAATACCTATTTCCCAACAATCCTCAGTATGGTGGCCTGACTTCCCGCAGTTCTCGCATTTCCCAACGCGACAATTTCCCACGTGGTGAAAGTCGCAGCGGTTGCATTTGGGCAGAGTGCCCTGATACTTCTTAGACCCTGTATTGCTTGCAGTCGCGAGGGTTTTTGCCCCCATAGGTGGGTTAGTGTCACGCTTCTTGTTGTTCGAACCCTTGTTGTTGCTGCGGGTTGCTTGGTTCAGATTTGAATGCTTTCTCTTCTTGTCACCAGACGACTCAGCATGCGTCTCAGTCTTCTCAGTTGGGTTCAACGATAGGTTCTTCATACGGACCGCATCTTCAGTAAGGCTGACAGCCAGAGTTACAGCCTCAGTGATCGTTGCGGGTTTGGCCGAAGTTACCAAACTACGAAATTCCAGGGCCAATCCCCAGATGTAGCGTTCAACGCGCTTAAACTCAGGAGTCACCATGTAAGGAAGCACTCTAGATAAGTCATGGAACCTTCGAGTATAACCAGTGATGGCCGCACCTTCCATGGTCAGATGCCAAAACTCAGTCTCCAACCTCTGGAGTTCAGCACGAGAGCAATACTTCTCTCTCATCTTCTCCTTCAGTTCATCCCAGGACATGCCATAAGCGGCATCATCACCCAGAGTTTGGACTTGCAAGTTCCACCAAGTCAGAGCTTTATCAAGAAACAACCCAGTAGCAAAAGTGACTTGCTGATCCGCAGTACACTTGCTCATACGGATAGTGGCCTCTGTCTTCTCTGTCCAGCGTACAAACGCCACTGCACCTCCAGTGCCGTCGTAGTTCAGCGGTTTGCAATCGAGGAATTGCTTGAAAGTGCAACCTTGAGCTGCGTTTCCTCCAGATGAGTCTCCATTACCATTTTTCCTAGCATAGCTGCGTACTGGGCAATAGCTGCGGAGATCATTTCTTCCAGTAGAGCGTTAAGCTCTTCAGCAGTTCTTGGCAGTGGGAGAGGAGGAGGTTGATCGCGAGCGTTCACAGCCTTTCTGGGTGCCATGTTCTGACAGAACATAACGCAATAGGGTTAAACATTTATTTGATATCGTCTTACGAGACAGTAGTAGTATATATACACAAGCAATTACCACATAAGTGACATCAAACAATTATTACTCTAGCAGAGTTATTTAGTAGGCTGGGGGAGGGGTGTTCACGTTTGACCATTTTCTTGCACTGAGGGGAGCTATACGTGACAAGACTTGCTGTGGTTTCTGTGCACTAAATTCCATAATTATGTATGCATCCATAATTACATAACTCCTTGCATAGTCCGCACAGTTCGTTTCATCCTCGTATCACTTCCTTCAGATAGGCCATTGCTCTCAGGTAAAGTCTCGTATACCTGTGACATTCTACATATAGTATATGTATATATCAATTATCACACATAATTGCAAGTAATTCTTAATCGCAGAAAAGTGCTATTCTAGTGCACCCTAAGTCTCGTAGTGTCTCTTCTTGACTCTTTGTAAACAGCTTCAGGTAGTGGATGTCGCGGGAAGTTTTATGCAATGAAAACTTTTTGAAAATTGTTTTCGTGAGAGGATCCTAGAGATTGAAGTCTAGACTCGAGAAGGAATACTGGTTCACTACAATCGCAGCTCTGATACCAATCTGTCACACCCCTTTCTTAGGCGGAAGCACGAGGTGTGATCATGAAAGGTTTTCATTGCATACGATTGGTAAACATACTACATGCTCATAAAAATAACTTCAAACACCATTACCATTACATAACGGAAAACATAGTTTAAGTGTTTACGTTACGAAACAACATATTGTCTGAAAGTTTACAACTTATTTAAGACAAACAATAACGACATCCACAAGCATGAGTAAGACCGCGCGCACATCCACTTTAGTTACCTGAAATAGATGTGAGTTTTGGAAAAACGTCAACGTAATGTTGGTGTGAATTCATGCAGTGATTGTTTTGAATATTTAAATACTTGAATGAAAACATGATATCTAACTTGTAGAATGTATGAATGTTTGAATGTAACTTGTAAAACGTATCTGTAAATGAGTACTATGTATGTTTGAATGTATCATGTAGAATGTATCTATAACTAAATATTATGAATGTTTGAGATCGCTAGTGGTTTGCAAGGCCACTAACATGTGTCACGACATAGGAAGCCACCAAACCTAGGCATTTTTGTCGACTTTGACTGAGACACAGAAGCACTGATTGGTAGAAGTAGGCCAAGAGTGGGGTTGCCTGAAACCCATTAGATCTAACCTTTTGTTCCGCAGTCTGAATGTATACGTTGATTAATGGTGCTTATAGTACCCTATTCGGGACATGATCTAGAATGTTTCACTTGAATGTTTTTGTACTCCATCATACCATTTGTAAACATTGTAACATTTGTAACATGTATTTCACCCCCGAAGTTATAAAACCAAAAAAAGTTAAAGAAAAGGGGGGCATGAACTCACAACTTTGCGCTCCTGCGTCGTAAACTTCACCGGATTCGCTTATCTAGCTTCGTGACCTAAACGTGTTTTAGTATCGTTAGTCACTAGATTTGTATCGCACAAGCACAAGTCACTATCTTTTGTATATGTATTCTTGTGTTAAAAATAATTTATATTTTTAACTAAGTGTCTTACTTATATTATTTTCTCAACAATAAATATAAGTATCTTGTATTTTTCACCCGAATTATGTATTTTGTCTAACACTTCATTTCATGTTCATAACTTATCCAAGTTATTTATTCTATCAAGTAATATATTTACACAATTATATTTTCTTGTATTTGACTAAGTATATTATATGTGTATTCTTTGTGCTTTTACTTCTTATGAGTATTTAGCGTATTTTCAAGTCCTAATACACTATTACATACAATACATACTACATACACTTAGCACAAAATTTGATGATCAATAAATATATATTTTCTCAAAAATATACATACTTAATATAAATTTTTAATCTTGAAGAATCATCATTTCTTAACACAAAAATTAGGGAAATCTTGGTAAATGTTTTTAGATGCATTTTTAGGGAATAAGTTTCTCAAAAACTTATATATTTATAGAAATTTTGACAGAATTTCCCCTAAAACGGAGGTTTCCCATGTTTTCAAAACATGTGTTTATTTTCTTTTAAATCATCAACAACATCAACAACACAATTAAGTCTTACCATAAGCCTAGATCATGTAAATCACACAACATCATGAACTTGAAGTTCTTGTAAAAATTTGTAGTAACTTACTAGTATTTTTAGTAAGTCTTGTTACCCTTTAAAGTGTGGTTGATCTTTTAGAAAAATCCTTAAAGAATTTAGATCTTTACAACTTATGATCATATTTTCTAAAAATGTTTCTTCATGGATTTTTCTTGCTACTTACATACTTCCATACTTTATTAACCACTAAAAATAAGGTTTATTTGTTTAAGAACCAAGAATAAGTGAAACTTGTATTTTAAACTTGGTTTCTTTAAAGATCATTCACTATTTAGATCTATGTGTTTAACAACTTACTTTGTTCGTTACTTTTCAAGAAAACAAAGTGGTCTTCCAAGTTCATGATTTTTATGTGAATGACCTATCATCCTACAACAATTTCCTTTCTTACATCTTGCTAGATCATGTTTTTAATCATGATCTAGCAAGACTACATGATGATCAACATCATTTTCACAAACAATCAATAATCACAAGCATAACAACTTATATTTATCAAGATATCTTCATCTAGCAAGCTTATGTTCATGTTTTCTTCATGTAATTCATTAGTGTTCTTCAAGATTAACATAGCACATAACCTTTTACCCACTAAAATAAGATGAAATACGAAGTGTATGATGTTCTTACCACTAGCTCAAGGCTAGGGATGATCCAGAGGATAAATGAAGTGGATAAAAGCAAATAAGAGAGGTTCTTGAACTTCCGTAAGCTCCTAGCTTCCTTATGCACCTTCTAACACTCTTGTGTGTTAAGAGAATGGATGAAGCAAAATCGAATGATGGTGGTAGTGTGATGGATGGTTTCGGCCGATGGTAAGGGAAAGGAGAAGAGAAGATGGTGTTGGTGATATGAAGATGCAAATGAAAAGCTTAGACTAATGGTTATACTTATAATATGCCAACACAAGTTTGTCTGGTGTGCAATATGTCTCAAAAGTTTAGACAAGATCACTTAATTTAATCAAATAAAATCATGGTGGGGGCCACCTTATAATCGTATGGTTAGGGGGGGGGGGTCTTGGTTAGGGGTTAACTAGATAGTTAGATCATAAGGTTAAAAAAAACCAAGTATCTAGTTAGTTATATTAGCTACTAGATATTTTAGTGGGTGTTAAGGTGTTCGGGGATCGTAGCTAGCTTAGAAACAATAAAACAATGTTTCTAATAATAGTTTTGTGTTCCGGGTAATGTCCGGTTGTTTGGTTAGATACCGGTTCGTTAAAGTGCTACATTGCACCGTTTAGTGTCTTTCAAGTATCTTTTTGTAACCCTTTCAATTCCAAACACTTGGGGAAGTATTCTGAATGATAAATCATACTTTCTGCATAATATTTATGTGTTCAAAGCTGATTTATAGCTGAATTTGGTGAAATTTTGCACTTAAAGTGCGTTTCGGGTGCTTTTAGTGTGTATTTTTAGCTTCCGGAATGTCTATATGTTAACCCTTGTTTGTACTCTTGGGTTTTAATGTATTCTTGTCGTTGGACCTACACCTAGGCTCCAATTCTATTGTCTAACTGCTTTCTGTAGTTATGTTGACACAATGTGTCTTACCGGTGAGTTTACTAGTATCTCTGACGCAACGCTCTCGTTAATGCATAAAGAAATATTTTTTAATATAAGACGTGCGTGAATTCACTGGTATAGTATGAAATCAGATAATGTTGACATTAAAGCACATAATTGCAGTCATTAAATAATATTTAAAGTGTACGGAAATTACCGGTTTGGTGCCAGTTGTCACACTGTCCCCCTGCACCCCCTAGTTCGATCCGCGCTAACAGGTGGTTTGCTATTAAATAATTGGTTTTGTAAATACTTAGTTAATTAATCAGAATCAGATAATGTTTTACAAAACGAAAATGGCTTAACTTGGGTGAGCTTCTGATGTATCACTTCTGGCCAAAGCTGATTTCATACATCTATTTATTGCTCAAGTATTATAAAAGCCATGTTGACTATGCATTACAAACGTGAATGTCTTAATATCTGGCAAAAGCTGATTTAATTCATTCATGTATAGCATACTAAACAAGTGCATAACTAAAGTGATTGTCTCATTTCTGGCCAAAGCTGATTTCTCACGATCACTTTGCACACATGCTTAAATGATTATACTTTTAGCCAAAGCTGATTTGTCTTCGTTTAAGTAGAATTTTAACTAAGTCTATTATTTTGATGTTAGTAACAAAGAATATCACGGCTTCATAATTAAAATGGTCATTATTTATGCATGCCTTAGTATAACATGCCCATAGATCACATTAGGACTTCTTGATTAGTATCATAATTTGCTCATCTTATTTCCACTATCAACACCCAATTGCGGGATTCCACCTTTGACTAGTGATAACTTTGCTGCATGGAAAGACTCTCTCATGTTTATGCTTGAATTGCTAGACTTCGATTTTGCTTTAAGAGTGAATAAGCCAGCAGACCTTACTCCTCAAAGTACTGCTGCTAAGCAGAAGATTCATTAAAAGTGGACTAGGTGTAACCGCATGTCTCTCATTTTATGAAGCAGTCCATAAAAAATGCTATCAGAAGAGCCATTCCTGATTCTGATGACGCTAAAACCTACTTGCTTCTGTGTAGGCGTAATTCAAGGGGACATCTAAAGCACACGCTAGTACTCTAATCCTCAAGATGGTGACAACTAAGTATGATGGGAGGAGCAGCATTCGCGAACACATCATGATGATGAATGACATGGCCAATAAGCTGAAGGGGCTAGACATGCAAATCAGTGATGGTTTTCTTATTCACTTCATCATTACTTCGCTTCCTTCGTCCTATGAAGCATTCAAGATCAATTACAACACTCATAAGGAAAAATGGATGATGAGTGAGCTGATCGCTATGTGCGTGCAGGAGGAAGAGCGTATGAAGATGGATCGCACTACTGATGTTGCAAACTTCACCACCTCCAACTCTAAGAAGAGGAAGAACAATTATCCAATAAGGGATGCTTCCAAGGTCCAAAGGCCCAATCCTAATGCAAGTGCACCTTCCAGCTCTAAGAACTCCTTAGGAAAAATCCACTGCAAGTTCTATAAAAAGATAGGACATATGCAGAAGGAATGCCCTGACTTTAAGGAGTGGCTAGCTAAGAAAGGTAACGATTTTTTCATGATACTTGAGTCCTATAATTTAAATGTTCCTGCTAATTCTTGGTGGTTTGATTCTGGTTATATGGTTCATGCAACCAACTCTACTCAGGGATTCCTTTCAATCCGGAAACTAGGAAGAAACCAAAGAACACTTAAGGTTAGGGATGATCGAGAATTAGAAGTGAAGGCCATAGGAACATTACAATTATTTATGAAAACTGGTTTATGTATTAAACTTTATGATACCTTATATGTTCCTGAGGTAACTCGGAACCTTGTATCAGAGCCAAAGTTAGACATAAACGGTTTTGTTGTTTCCTATGGTCATCGCAAACTCTCTATCCTCTATGATTTCGTTCTTTTTGGTAATGGCACTCTTGATGGTGGTCTCTATAGATTAGAACTAGATGATGACTTTTCCAAATCTTTGTTTTCATATAACATTAATGAATCACTCACAAAGATGAAAGGGAAACGAGACTTAGAGACTTCATCCATGTTGTGGCATCAACGTTTAGGCCACATCTCAAGAGAACGATTAATTCGTCTCGTAAAGGATGAAGTCCTACATCCTCCCGATTTCACTGATTTTGGAACATGTGTCAAATGTCTTAAAGGTAAAATGACATTAGCACATAAGAAAGGTGCCACTAGGAGCTCTAATTTATTAGAACTCATTCACACTGACATTAGTGGTCCCTACCAAATCACTGGCATAACTAGACATACTTCATTTATCACTTACATTGATGATTATTCTCATTACATGTACTTGTATCTCATTAAGGAAAAATCTGAATCTCTTACAACTTTTAAAGATTATAAAGCTAAAGTTGAAAAGCAATTAGATCGTCAGATTAAAGTTGTGAGATCAGATAGAGGCGATGAATATTATGGAAGACATACTGATGTGGGTCAAGCTCCTAGTCCATTTTATGAGTTTTGTAAGAGCCAGGGGATTGTTAACTAATACACCATGCCTAGTACACCTCAGCAGAACGGTGTCGCTGAACAAAGAAACCGTACCCTTATGAACATGGTGCATGTTAGCAAACACTAATTTACCATTATTCCTCGGGACTGAAGTGTTAAAAGCAGCTGTTCATATACTCAATAGAGTTCCTTCTAAGGGTGTCAAACCCGTAGGATGTAAATGGGTGTTCAAAACAAAACTGGATCCGAATGGGAATGTTGAACGGTACAAAGCAAGATTGGTTGCAAAGGGCTACACTCGGAAAGAGGAAATTGATTATCAAGATACGTTTTCCCCTATCTCTCGTAAAGATTCATTAAGGATCGTCATGGCCCTAGTAGCTCATTTTGATTTAGAGCTGCATCAGATGGATGTTAAAACCGCTTTTCTTAATGGAGACTTAGACAAAGATGTTTACATGAAACAACCTGAAGGCTTTTAAACCTGAATATCAGGAGCATCTAGTCTGTAAGTTGAAGAAATCCATTTACGGGTTAAAACACGTCAATGGTATCTCAAGTTTAATGAAGTCATGAAGAAACAAGGTTTTATAAAGAATCAAATGGATAAATGCACCTACCTCAAGATGAATGGAACCAACTTTACTATACTTGTCCTTTACGTAGATGACATTCTATTGGCAAGTAACAGTTTAGACATGTTGCATGAGTCGAAGTAGTTACTCTTGCATAACTTCGACATGAAGGATCTCGGAGATGCTTCTTACGTCATTGGCATCGAAATTCACTGAGATAGACACAAAGGGATCTTAGGATTGTCACAAACGTCTTACATAGATCGTCTCCTTACACGTTACAACATGCAACAGTGCAAACCCTCAGTCGCTCCAGTAGTTAAGGGAGATGTTTTCGGTTCATTCCTGTGTCCGACAACAGAGGTAGAAAAGGAGCATATGAGCCAGATACCTTACGCGTCAGTTGTCGGGAGCCTGATGTATGCTCAAGTCTATACACACCCAGATATCACTTATATTGCTGGAATGCTAGGCCGTTATCAGACTAATCCCAACCTAGATCACTGGAAAGCAACTAAGAAGGTACTTCGATATCTGCAAGGAACGAAAGACTATAAACTAACTTATAGAAGAAGTGATTATTTAGAAGTAGTAGGCTATTCTGATTCTGACTTTGCCAAATGCAAAGATGACAAGAAATCCACTTCGGACTATATCTTTATGTTAGCAGGCGGACTTATCTCATGGAAGAGTCATAAACAACAGTTGACCACAACTTCCACAATGATGCAGAATACATTGTTGTTTATAATGAAACATGTCATGGAATGTTGCTTAGGAATCTGATCACTGGACTCAAAATCGTTAATTCTATTTCTAGACCATTGAAGCTTTACTGTGATAACTCAGCTGTTGTTAGTTTCTCGAACAGTAACAGTTCGAGTGGAGCTGGTTTATATCTTGATACAAAATATCTGTTCGTACGTGAACGGGTTGAGGAAAATAATCTTTGTATTGAGTATATTAATACTAAAGATATGCTTGCGGATCTGATGACTGGAGGTCTCCCACCTAAAGTTTATGAAGAACATGTTCGGAATATGGGATTTACTAAAGACCTTATTTAGGATATTGTACTAGCTTATGTTTAGTTAATGAAATTTCCTCAGTTTGATTTTGTATGTCTCTAAGAATATGTTCAACCGGTATAATGGCATATAGACAAATAAAGTTACAAATCAAACAAAGGGCTTATGTGTATTTTAATCATAACGATTAGGTTTTAAATTGAGATTGTAGTATGACTAATAGGGGTCCTGAGTCGCATAATGATTCAACGGTTGTATTTATCTGCTATGGTTCTTGGTTTAGAGCTGAAATGAGTGTTAACTCCTGATCCGGCTTATCTAATACTCATATAAATTATTACTCTGCTAAATGGGAGAATCTAAGATTAAATATATTATGATGTTGTATTTAATCTAGTAGTCATTATAATCATTTATATTATATAGATCAAAATACATAACAACCTATTAAATAATTAGTTGGTAGTTGTTGACCATATTACCCTTATTAACTAATTAGGTGCCCTCTTTAGTGCATATATAAGGAGACTAATATAGAGGTTAAAGGGTTAGATAACCTAATTACACAACAACATCAATTTTCGTCTCTCTCTCTCTCTCTCTCAACCGATTACCCTTTATCGGTTCATCATCACCATCAATAGATTGCACCCTAAGGAGGAACCAGATCACCCTTACAAGCATGTCGAACTCGATGGCTGCATCTCTTACTGGATTCTCTGCTGGCCTGTCTGCAATCACGAGTATGTTTTCATGTTTTCCATTATGATTAAACAGAACTGATCAACAATTTGCACTAAAAATTAAAAACCGAATGGGTTCCTGGGAACCCGATGATTGTTCGTAAGTCCGCCCCTGTGCATGTTCCAAGCTCAAGTTCTCAGACGAGCTTAGGGTTCGATGGGTTTCTTATATATTACATTTAACATTATACTGTAAATCTAAAGAAAACTAATTAATGTAGTAATTTCGGAATAAAAATATAAATATATACATTAACCAAAAATATCTGACAATGTCCACAAACATCTTTACCATTTTAATCCGAGTTTTCTTTATAGTGTTGGTGAGTAAATGAAATTCAAATAAGAATACTTACACATGGTTTGAAGTTCAATTCAAGGTTCCACTTGGTATTATCTATTCTTCCAACGAACTTAAGGATAAGGAAGAAGATTAATTGATGATACATATAAAATAATGCTAATTATGATGAAGCCTTCAAAGATTCGCCAGAAAGTCATTGTGATGCAAAAGTTTTTATCTTTATTTATTGTTAAAATACAGATATAGATTGAAGGACCACTTGGCGGCTCTCCAACGACTATGTATCTTTACCTACTGCACTTTTTTATTCTTATTGATTAATAATCTGTTGTACATAGTTATGCTAAGTATTGACTATTAGAATAAAGATAATAATAATTATACAATAATTAAATATGTAATAATCTATTAATAACTGATAAAATTGACTGATCTTCGTTTGGTTTATCCAAAAATTGTGTTAGATTCATAAAAAAAAGGAAAAAAAAAAGGTAATGTTACATGGTTAATGTTACAACCCCACATAGTACATGATGTAAAAACAAACACTGCTAATCATGTAACATGTAAATTCTTTTTAAAATTAAAAGAAAAAACAAACAAAAAATACTATGTAAGATGTGGATGAAATGCAAGAAGCATAAAATTAGAAGAAGCCCCTTGATCTTCATATTTATTTATCTTTGAAGCTTTAACACCTCGTGAAAGATTGTGTAAGATGACACATAAAGGAGCCTTATGCATGACGTCGAAAGGATCATTTTCTATATCATATAATTGTTTGGTAGATTATAGTATCTAGTATTCACTCGAATAGATATTGATTTCTTTAGGCGCCTGCTATCTGTCATTGGAGCGTTGTTAATTAAACGTATCTTTAGGTATCTCTAGAGTATTGCTACTCAGAGTTAACAATACACTATCTATTATCCTCAATGTTCATGGCTATAAAGATGCTGACTCTGTTGGGTGCCCAGGCGAACGCTGGTCCACCACAAGATACTATCTGTTTCTTGACCCAACTTAGCCTATTGGAGTTCCAAGAAACAACATACGTTTTCTCATTTTAGCACTAAAGAAGGGTACGTGCCCTTACTAATTGAGCTCATCGGATTACCTCCATGTTGTAACATTTAAACCACATATTTACCAGCTAAACTAAACTGGTGTTGCATTAGCATATATACGAAACACTTGTTGATTGGTGCCCTACATTTCAACCGAGACCTGGTTATAGCACATCTCCTAGTTCAATATTTCTAATACTGTTCAACAGGGGCGGACTTAGAATGTTACTAGGGGTAGCATGGGTTACCCTTCAACCCCGTCTCCTTAGAGTAAAAGTTCCCCTTAACTCCATTTCCGTAGTGTAAAAGTACTCCCAACTTCGTCTCCGTTATACAAAGGATACCCCTGGTCTAGAAAATATAAAATTGGGATACCTCTGATTTTTTGGGCTAGTTCCGCCACTGCTGTTCAGATTGTCGATCTACTGCACAATGGCTACCTTATACATGCATTGATTTTCTTCACTCTAACCTTTACGTTGCTGTGCACGTTTCACTACTTAAGGGGCCTATCATACCTATTATTATTGCAACTAATGAAGTATTTATTTCTACATTTATATGTTTCGTTATTTTAATTCTAGTGAAGAGGGTCTCCATTAAAAATCTCACTTCAACTTACTTTGGTTATGCTTGTTCTATTTGTAGAGGCTTTCTCTTCTTTCTGAGTCGCAATAATATAAAACAATACTAGAGCTTTACCCGTATCTATAGTTGAAGTACCGTTTAAAGCATCTTGCCATTAGAAAATGGCAAAATGTCCTCAAAAACACCCACATGGTGACAATATACAATCCAATAGAAACAATTGTTATTCTCTAGCTATTATTCGCTATTCATTAACACACTAAAACCCAAAAATATCTAAAGATTAAAATTGGAAAAAAAAAAAAAAGATTCAAGATTTTAAAATTATTTCTTTTGGTATCTTTAACATCTCTAGACACAAATCATATACATCACCCTTTTGTCCACACGACCACACAACGAGGCCAAAGTGCACGCCCTCCGGTTGTGCTCCTCCTCGTTTATTACCTGAAAACCATTGCGCATTCTGGTAACTCACCAAGATCCGCAAATAAAGACTCGTCTTCTTCACTAACCGAGAATATCATAGCCATGTCCGCATCACAGACTATGTCCCTAGCAAGCAAAGGACTCTCTAGCATGGTTGACGACAAGGATTCTAAATCAGAAAACCAGCCCAAATGATTATTGGCCACCTCTAGGTTGGAGAATTCAGGTTCCACTATGGATTGCTTGCTTAATTGTGGGGAATCTTCCTCTTGATCATCGATGTTGGAAACTTCTTCTTGTGTGGTGGTGGGAGTGGAGGCTGCTGGCGGTGAGACGCTGGAGTTCTTGTGGTGGTTCTTATTGTTGTGTCTGGATGCCGGCGGGTGGTTGTGATCGCATGAATACGTCACAATTACCATTGTGGGATCCGCTCGGTTCCTCTCTACTTGTTTTCTTGCTGGACATCCTTTTGAACTACTACACTTATAATAACCCCTGCCAAGATAATGATAACAATAATTGAGGCTTTTTAGTTTCTTTATCCAACTTTGTCTTGTCATTGTACACCAATGAATTTGTGCATATGAACTTACTAAATGGATTTTTTGTTTGTATTTTATTCACCAAAATAAATTATGTACCTAAAATGTTAGATGAATGATTTCAACAAAATCAATATCAAAACGTAGACTATTGTGTCAAACTTACCGAGGGTAAGGTGAGCCTTTGATGGGTTTCTGGCCGTACTTTCTCCATGCCCAAGAATCCGAAGGTGGAGCATTTACCTCACTCTTAAGCCGAGATCTTTCAATTTCTTTTACTGGCACCGAGACAACACGCTTTTGTAACGAACGTCTACTGTAACAAATCCCAACAACATATGTTACAACCTTTTGTTGTTTAAGGTATTCGCTTTTGAACATGTCTAGGAAAATTGAGTTATTTATGTGTATGTTCCATACTAAAACTAGACTAACCTTTTATGGGACGAAGTGGAAGTTGTCTTGGTGTCATTAAACACATCAGAAGATGGCGTATCTTCGCTATTTTCTAACGAGTTTTCACGGTCTTCTTGATCTACTGCGAGAGATTCATGCCCCATGATCCAATTTCCTGAAAGTTGCGCTGAATTCGTCTGGATATGTTCTAGATATTTACGTTTGTGTTTGAGCCTATGTTTGTGCATAGCTAATGTGATGGTTCAAATGAACTAATGAGTGAATTTTTGTGTGTGTGTGTGTTTGTGTGTGTGAGAGAGAGAGAGAGAGGAAGAAAAATGGGTGAATATGATGAACAAATGAGTTCTGGACCAAATTAAACTTAGGGGTCCCAAATGTAGACAGATGAGCAATTGGATAATTTTTTTATAGTGGACGTGCAAGAAGATGTGAATTATAAATCCAAAACCCAAACAAGAGGGGGGTGGGGTTAGGGGGCAATGCTTATATAAATAATATTATGATATTACAATAATATATTGAAAGGGACTTCATAATTTGGATCTATATTAAATTAAATTCAGCTCTATGACTTTGGCATAACCTTTCTCTTTCTTACCTATAATATACAATTTTTTTCTGTCTGCCAGTTGTTGATTTTTTGAATATTAATCTTCTTTTGAATGTTTATAAATTAATGGTCGGGTCCGAGATAGTACTATACATATATTTGAGGTACATAATATCTCGTACTACATATGAGAGGTGACTTTTATATAATATATAGAATTATTGGTAACGTTACTATAAAAACGCACCCTTATAAGTAAAAAAGAAAATAAGTTTTAAAATGGAGTTGAGCAAACATACATACAAAGGTGTATTACATTAGAAAAGAATATATTAAAGTGTAATAAAGGTGTATTACATTAAAAAAGAAGAATATATTAAAGTGTAATATAGTCATAGATATGTTACTAATACTATTTTATCATAGGTAAAATATAAACAGAATTATAGGTAACGTTACTATTAAAGGGAAGGGATTTTGTTTATTATAGGTAAAAAATACATTATGACCAAGTAAAGCGGATGCTTTCGAGTAAACCCATCGTCCTCTTTTATTGTCAAATGACACTATCTAACACTGTCTAATCAAACCAAAAGTTTGAGCAAACCCATCATCCTATTTTATTGTCAAGTGACACACTATTTAACATTGTCTAATCAACTAAAATATACCTAGAGTTAATGATAAAAATCTTTAAGGAAGTCAGATAACATTAACTTTAGGCAAAGAATTTCACATGTAAACTCATTCTGCTCGAGGTATGTCCAAGGTTGACTGCTCGACCGTCATGAGATCATAGCCTCCCGATGCGCTGGAATCGGATAGAATCCCTAAACCCTGCCCCCCCCCCCCCCCCCCCCCGCGGTCAGGTTCGAACCCGAGATTAAAGCACCGATTCGTCTCTTCACCCAAATGTCCCTTGAGAACGGCCTAAGCAATAATTGAACTGGCGTCTCCACTAGAAGGGCAGACCAATTTAACACTAGAACAACTATATGGTCCTCAATAATCTTTTAAGTTTTATTCTCTCACATCTATCTAAAATGGCTTCCCACCAACGCTTTTGCCGATCTTTTACACTATGTTCCCGAGTCTCATTTAACAGGGGGAGGGGTAGGAAAATTTTCTCTCCTAATCTCTCTAATTTGGAAGGATGAATATATGGTCATATTTTCTTTCTTTTTCCCTCATTTTCCCTCCCCTCCCCCTATTAAATGAAACTCGGGAACATGGTTTTTCATATTTTCATCTCTTTTCCCTTCCCTCCCCCTATTAAATGAGACTCGGGAATATAGTGTTGGCATTTAGTCCATGAGATTTAACCTAAAATACTATTTTAATCTAAATAGTTTTTTTTTCTCTTATGAATCCCTGACATTTCATTTTTTGTCGCTTTCATCTAACCCCTAGTAACTCCGTCAAAAAAATCAATTAACTAAAAAGTATATTAGCCAGATTACATATTTCTTTCAGTTTTTTATCATGTTCATCCAAACTCTTTTTGCATTTCTCTTTTTTATTCATTTATATATATATATATATATATGGTGAGGTTCCTCTAAAAAGTGTGTTTTTTCTACAAAGTGTAGGAAGTATTTTGTGCCATTGTATGTGTTTGATCAATGGTTGAGATTAGTTGGGTGGCATTTTTGTAATATTTTTGTTTTAATTATTGATTCATTTAATAGGCGAGGGGCATTGTAGTCATTAATCATGTTTTAAATAAAGAAACTACCATCACTTCCTTTATTCTAGCCATTTCTTCATTAATTAACCATCAATCTCTAAAATCATGGATCTAGATATCAACATGATTCAAGAACATTCACACAATGGAGAACAATAACACTATAATCTATTCCAAAAAAAATGTTCATACGTGTTTTTTTTTTTTTTTGTGGTCTAATATGTTTATACTAGTGTGTTATACGGAATGCAAGCTTTTATAATGGTGTGTTATACATAATCTAAGTTGTTTATATTAGTGTGTTATACTGGAGATCGAAGCTGTTTATACTGATGTGTTATACGAAATCTAAGTTGTTTATACTAGTGTGTTGTACTGGCGATCAAAGTTGTTTATACTTGTGTGTTATACAGAATCTAAGTTGTTTTATACTAGTGCGTTATACTTGCGATCGAAGGTGTTTATACTGGTGTGTTATACGAAATCTAAGTTGTTTATACTGGTGTGTTATATGGAATGTAAGTTGTTTATACTGGTGTGTTATACGGAATGTAAGTTAGTTATATTTGTCACACCCCAATAATTCCACGTATTACCGGTGGGCCCGGTGAGGAGTATTGTGACGTAGTTGATATCATCATTGTCAACATACACAAATATATAGCACAGCGGAAGGCTGGGTAAATAAACTATTACAAACCATACTGTCTGTCGATGTTCGTGTACAAGAATAATACAGACCGGAATGTAATAAGATCCACAGGCGGATCATAAAGTACAAAGAAACAAAAACTACAGACTACGGGTATCTATGGGATTTGCAAGATCCTCTACAACACCCTATAGCTCCAGCCTATTTCGATAAGTACCTGTCAATTCAATCTTTAGGAAAATACGTCAGTATACACTGGTAAATACACTTTAACTGACTCGTTTTGAAAACATTTTAGAAAATTGGTTTAAATGCACAAGGCACAAATCCTTTATAACTTGGGACAATCTTATTAAAATCTTGTATACAGTTTTACATGTTTGTCATACATGTGGGGCCGGTTTATAAGCCGGACATGATTAACTGACTCACCACTTATAGAACCCACAGAGGAGTTATCCCCAACTTGTGGGTAAATTAATATTTAGCATTTGCATCTGTCAGGTGCATGCCTGCACCCCGTGCATAGGTCGTGGCCATTAATAACTTAAATGAGCCAAGGATATCCAGGACACGGTCGTTAACCCCCAAATGTTTATGTTATCAAACAATACAGATTAAAACGGGTTATGCGGATTTATTAAATCACAATCCGACATAATAATCCCATACCCGACCAAGCGGTATTAATATACCGTATCCCAAGCCCGTATAGGGAAAAATAAGTTAAAAGTATTTACCTGATGTAGCAGTAAATTCCTAAAGTTCTTGAAAGATACTTTTTACCGGAAGCTAAAAATCTGTATAGAAGGTTTAATTATCTATTAGGATGCTAACGGGTCTTTACTTAAGTCAAAGACTTAGACCGACTAGCTAGAAAGAAACCTTACGGACCTAACCGGTAGATTAAACGGAAACCGGGATAGAATGTGATTTAGACCCGACAAGCTTGAATACTTGTATAATAGGTTAAACTAAACACATCCTGGAAAATGAGGTTTTAATGACAAGGTTAAGCCCGTTTCGGCTATTTTACGTAAACTAGTCACGTAAACCGATCCGAACGCGTACATGCGTAACGGGTATCCGGACAAGCTATAAACAGGTCTTAATCATTATTATGCTCAAAATATGTTAATATAGCAGTAGTATATCAACATTTATGCCCAAAAGCAAATTAGACCAAAATAAGTCCCATAAGGGCATTTTGGTAATTTTACATAGACTTTTAAAAGCTAAAAATTAGGTTCCTGAGTTTAAAACTTTAACTTACTGTAATATTATGTAAATTAACTTAAAACATCAGTAAGTTATGGGTTTTAAATGATAAATATAGTTTTGACCCATACTAGGTGCTAAAAACGCTAAGTATGTGATTTAAAGGGCTATTATGGTAAAAATAAGAAATCTGATATTTTGGTCAGTTTATAAGGTTAAAAATAATACATTTATCATTTAGGATGAGTGGCAAAAAGTTTGGCTTCAAAATATTATGTAAAACTCATTTTATGCATGAAAAGGGCAAAATCGGTAATTACCGGAATTAGGCTATAATCTTATGTTAAGTTCAGTTTAAAAATAAATAAAAATCTTCAAAAATCCCAAAATAATATTTAACATCAGTAGGTAAAAAGAGTGGTGTCAAAAATTGGGTCTAGATGGACCTAATGCTAAATACGCTTTTTACTTACTAAGTAGTTCTTTAATTACGATTTTTAGCATAACTCTCACCCTAGACCTCAAACTGATGTCAAACTTTCGGGGCATGTCTAAATATCAGTAGCAAAGATTTTAGTTCATTCATATTGCTAAAAATCTTGGTTTTATGCAAAAAGAGCGTTTTAGGCATTAATGAGCATAATTACGATCAAGAGCATAAACTACAAACGATTAGGCACCATGCAATATAACTTCAGAGAGTTATACTACAATGTATTATGGTCCTAATGGAAGCTTAAGACATGGAAGAAATAAGCTTGAATGGGTCAGAATTGAAAGTCATAGCAAAAGTCAAGCTTTTGAGACTTTCGGTTATAATCTGCCCTTAGACGATTAATTGTCGGATTAGGACTGATAAAACAAGTTTATATAGTCATTACCGAGTCATTAGAATGTTATAATATAATTTAGAACTTCGGGTTTATTAATTTGAATCATTTTTGTCAATTCTGTCCAGTTTGACTTTTTGTCAAACTACTTTGACCCGACAATTAATCAGTCAAACGAGATAATTAGGAGACACCCTTTCAGGGGTTAATCACCTAAACTAATGTGGTTTCATAACCACTTTCAATTTGATCAGTGGTTAAACCACATGTAATTAAAATGAAAGTCAAACTGAAACTACTAAAAGTTTGACTTTAAGGCAATTAATCTAAATTAAACAACTAAATAGGTAATTAGAAGCTTACTTAAGGTCCTAGCAATCTTTTCTACACTTCAAGTCCACTTGTTACTGCTGAGAGCTCCAGAGCAAGTCCCACAAGTGAAGTGTTTGTAAATGTGGTATGAGAGTTCAACCCAATGGTCCTATTTATACTTGATGATTAGCTCTTGGATCAATCCCAGCTGTTATGGAAGGCCCTAGGATCACCCCAGGTGTCCTAGTGGTTTATTTTTACCGTCCAATAATCCATGGTATTGGAATTTACATGTTTAAGTCGGTTAAACAGCTTAACTCACACCTGTCCAATATTTCTGCCCAGCGACGCCCTTACGGACCGTAAAGGAGTCCTCTTGCGGTCCGTAACTATTGCTTACGGACCGTATGTCTAAACGTTTACGGTCCGTAACCGAACCTGGTTCGCATCGCCCAGATACGTCTTTGCGGACCGTAAGCCTAGGGCTATACGGTCCGTAATCGATGACCAGAGGACAAAAATTTTATAACTTTTATACACTTCGCCATGCATTTCTATTGTCCGAATCTTGACCCATAATTCAGTACAATAGTCCATATAACCAGTCCTGAATGCCCAATAATAATGCCATGCAATTGTGTTTCCTTGTACTTAAAGAAGTTGTCCAAACATGAAGGTTTGTCGGCTTTTCACATGAACTTCAAATTCTTGAATTGAATTATGAACTATTATTAGTAGCCGAGGTTTAACCTCCCTAATAGTCATTTATCAACGTGTCAATATAATTTATAAAGCTTTAGGGAATTATTCATAAAGGTCATTCAGAGGTAAACTTAACATGTTGACATGTTTAATTCCCGTAGCCTTATTTTTCATATGTATACACGAAATGGCTTCTTGTATTCAATTAACCTTTCGATTAAGAACAAATTTCCCACGAAGTGTCAATCAGAGGCTCAAGTGTGGACATGTTGACCTTTTAAGTCCTTCACGAGAATACACTTGCTTAAGTTCGGGACACGTGTCTATATATAACTGGACACGTCTTTACGTGGTGTTACATCCTCACCCCCTTAAAAGAAATCTCGACCCCGAGATTTACTGGAATAAGTGAGGGTACTTCTGTTTCATAGTAGACTCCACTTCCCACGTATACTCGGGACCTCTACGAGCATCCCACTTAACCTTTACTATAGGTACATACTTTCTTCGGAGCTTTTTGACCTGTCGATCCTCGATCGATATAGGTTTCTCAATGAACCTTAAGCTTTTATCAACTTGCACATCCTTATGAGACATTGCTAAAGATTCATCGGCTAAACATTTCTTGAGGTTACAAACGTGGAACATCATGAATTCCACTCGGCTCCTCTGACAATCTTAGCCTATATGCTACACTGCCGACACATTCGAGGATCTCGAATGGTCCGATGTATCTAGGGCTCAACTTGCCCTTTTTACCAAAACGCATCACACCTTTCCAGGGTGACACTTTTAGTAACACTTTGTCGCCTACTTCAAATTTTAGAGGCTTTCGCCTCATATTAGCATAGCTCTTCTGCCTATCCCTGGCAGCTTTTAGGCGATCTCGAATTTGGACAATCTTGTCCGTAGTCTCAAGGACTATATCAGGTCCAGATATCTGAGCTTCTCCCACTTCTGCCCAACAGACAGGCGTTCTGCATTTCCGACCATATAGTGCCTCAAAAGGCGCAGCCTGAATGCTGGTATGATAACTATTGTTATAGGAGAACTCAATCAATGGCAGGTGGTCATCCCAGCTACCACCTAAATCAATAACACATGCACGAAGCATGTCTTCCAGAGTTTGAATAGTACGCTCACTCTGACCATCAATCTAAGGATGGTAAGCAGTACTAAAATTCAAACGGGTGCCCAAAGATTGTTGGAAACTTTTCCAAAAGTGAGAGGTGTATCTAGTATCTCTATCCGAGATAATAGCCACCGGTACTCCATGAAGAGCTACAATCTTATCGACATATAACTGGGCTAACTTATCAGAGTTATGAGTCTCCTTGATGGGTAAGAAATGAGCTGACTTTGTCAGTCTATCGACTATAACCCATATAGTGTCATTTCCGTGCCTTGTTTTTGGTAACTTGGTTATAAAATCCATGGTTACCATTTCCCATTTCCAGGTGGGAAGTTCCGGCTGTTGTAGAAGACCTGATGGTTTTTGATGTTTAGCTTTAATCTGAGCACATGTCAGGCACTTAGCTACATGGGTGGCAATAGATTTCTTCAAACCTATCCACCAATAATTGGCCTTTAAGTCTTGATACATCTTGTCACCTCCCGGGTGAACCGAATACTTAGAATTGTGGGCTTCCTGAAGGATCACATCCCGAAGTCCTCCTTGAATGGGAACCCAAATTCTACCGTTCATTCTAAGAATTCCATCTCTTCCAGGTGTTAACTGTTCAGCAGTTACACCTAACTTTTCATTTGGAATATTATCTTCCAATACAACATCTTTTTGTGCAGCCAATAGCCTTTCATTCAAATTATTCTTCTACTCAATACTCTTTGCATTGATCCTAATCGGCTTAACTCTTTCCTTTCGGCTTAGAGCATCTGCGACTACATTCGCCTTACCGGGATGGTAGCGAATCTCGCAATCATAATCATTTAATGTTTCCATCCAACGACGTTGTCTCATATTGAGCTCTTTTTTATTGAACAAATGTTGGAGACTTTTGTGATCTGAATAGATCACACATTTAGTTCCATACAAATAGTGTCTCCACAGTTTTAGTGTGAATACCACAGCACCCAATTCCAAATTGTGAGTGGTGTAGTTCTTTTCATGCACCTTTAGCTGTCGCGATGCATAGGCAATTACATTGCCCCTCTGCATAAGTACACACCCCATGCCAGTGTGTGAAGCATCGCAATAAACAACAAAGTCTTTAACTCCTTCTGGTAGTGACAGAACCGGAGCGTGGCTCAATCTTTGCTTTAAAGTCTCGAAGGATTCCTGCTGCTTGGGACCCCAGATAAATTTCACATTCTTGCGGGTCAAGGAAGTCAATGGTGCTGCTATTCTTGAGAAGTTCTCAATGAATCTTCTGTAATATCCAGCTAAACCCAGAAAGCTGCGAATTTCTGTAGGTGTCTTAGGCGCTTCCCAATTTATTACAGCCTCTACTTTGGCAGGATCTACTTGAATACCGTGTTCACTAACCACATGTCCAAGGAACTGAACTTTGCGAAGCCAAAACTCACACTTAGAGAATTTGGCATACAACTTCTCCTGTCGAAGTAGTTCTAAAATACATCGAAGGTGCTTTTCATGCTCCACTTGGCTACGCGAGTAGATAAGTATGTTATCTATAAAAACAATGACAAACTTATCTAAATATGGTTTGCAGACTCTATTCATGAGGTCCATGAATGCTGCAGGCGCATTAGTGAGCCCAAAAGGCATCACTAAGAACTCGAAGTGTCCATATCTTGTTCTGAATGCCGTCTTCGGAACGTCTTCGGTTCGAACCTTAAGTTGATGATACCCAGATCTCAAATCTATCTTTGAGAAGTAACTCGCTCCTTGGAGTTGATCGAACAAGTCATCGATCCTGGGTAAAGGATAACGATTCTTGGTCGTTACCTTATTCAGTTCACGGTAATCAATGCATAAGCGCATTGATCCATCCTTCTTTTTCACAAACAGAATTGGAGCTCCCCAAGGCGAAGAGCTGGGTTGAATGAAACCTTTTTCTAATAACTCATCCAATTGAGTTCTGAGCTCTTTCATTTCGGTAGGCGCTAGGCGATACAGAGCTCGTGCGATAGGCGCAGATCCAGGGAGAATGTCGATCCTGAATTCTACCTGCCTCTCAGGAGGTAATCCAGGTAACTCGTCAGGAAAGACATCAGGATACTCTGAAATAATTGAGATGTCTTCAATCTTCGGCTTTGGATCATTCACCGTCACTTGTGCCATGGAAATGACACATCCACCTTTCAAACACTGGGATACTTTAAGAATGGACACATTGCTTGGCAATCCATATTGTGTGTCTCCTTGGATAGTGACGGACTCACCGGAAGGGGTTTTGATAATGATAAGCTTTTTATCACAGGCAATTTGGGCTTGGTTATGCGACAACCAATCCATGCCTAAAACTATATCAAAACCAGCCAATTTCATTGGCAGGAGAGACAGCGGGATAGAATGATTCTTGATGGATATTGAACATCCATCAAGAAGAGTTGAGGCGGATTCTAAGGTACCATCAGCGAGTTCTACCTCATATTTTATGTCTAGAGTCTTAATAGGCAAATTCAATAACTTACAGAACTTATGATCTACAAAGGACTTATCAGCACCGGAATCAAATAAGACTCTAGCATAAATATTATTGATGAGGAAGGTACCTGTTATGACGTTATCATCAGTCACCGCTTCCCTTGCCTGCATTTGGAACACATGGGCATTGTTCTTCTTAGCCTCTTCAGGCTTCTTCGCATTCTTGGGGCAATTGGTCTTAATATACCCCTTTTCATTGCAACCATAACAGGTTGCATCCTTGATGTTTCGGCACTCAACAGACTTGTGCCCTTTCTTCTTGCAAATCCCACATGGTTTGGCCTGTGGGTCCCGATTGCACTTGCCAAAGTGTCTCTTATGGCAAGTCTTGCATCTGGGCTTGTCATCAGTCTACCCCTTCTTGGAACCAGAGTTCCCCTTTCCTTTCTTATTCGATTGAGAGGACTGATCATCCTCTCTTTTCCTCTTCCCCTCTTCAGAATTTTTCTTCGCCCTACTCCTTACAACATCCAATGTGAGGGATAGTGATAGATCCACAACAGATCTATAGGTGGTTGGCTTAGAAGCCTTCACATTTCCCTTAATCTCAGGGGCCAAACCACCAATCAAACGCGCGATGCGCTTCGGCTCAGGGGTGACTAAATATGGTACCAACCTGGACATGGAATTGAAACTTGTCACATAAGATCTACAATCTAGATCCTTCATTACGAGAGTGAGAAAATCAGTCTCCACACGCTCTACTTCGTGTTGAGGACAATAAGTGTCCTTAACCAAATCGACAAACTTCTCCCAAGAAAGGTTATACAAATGGACTTTCCCGGTGGACTGTACGAGTGCTTTCCACCACGTAAGGGCATCGCCCTTAAAAGATTGGGAGACGAACATAACTACATCTTCCTTAGCGCAGCCGCTAATGTCTATCACCGTCTCCATCTCATCTAACCACTTCATACAATCTATCGCCCCTTTTTCTCCTGTAAAATCCCTCGGTTTACAGGAAACAAAATACTTGTAGGTACAACCCTTGGTGTACCTAAGGGTCGGCTCAAGATCTATCTGTCTTTTGGGTATACTACCCTGGTTAGACGAATGCACTGACTCACTCTTCTTATAAGTGTGAGATTTAGAATGAGTTTTAGAGTGAGTTTGTGACCGAACGACACTCGGCTCCTTAAACTTAGCATCAACCGCTTGAGAGACTGCAGCGGTGATCATAGCTTGTAATTCTGCACCAGTAATGTTAATTCTGGTATTGCCCTGTGCTGGATGACTGTTTACTTCGTCGGAGCCAGCCATTTCTAAATGCTATAATATAGACAATAATAGTAATTTAAATTACATATAAGTTCATCGCATTGATGATTCATTGGTCATGGTATTATTAAACCATTTAGACCATTTCAAAACATAACTAAATGTTTACATAATGCGTTATTCTACACATTACTAGACAGGAGAAAGATAGAAATTTCACAACTGTCAATGTCATAGAAGACATTTTATCTATCATTAAACTCGTTTCAAAGGACATTAAAATAGCTTAAAAGCTTGTCACAAGAACGAGTTGAGATTCTAATTAATGATCTCAAAAATCAGTGATCTTTTAAGGTCTGAACCAAGTTCATTGCTTTTTGACATGAAGTTTATGAATCGTACTTTCATTGTCATTTTACACCTTTGCTTAAAGCATGCATCTCAAATGGATGTCTTGGTGTATTCATCACACTGATATTTTCTAGCCAGGATTCGTATTGATCATTTTGGCTTTATGTGATTTGGAAGGGTCCAAGTACCTTTTGGAAGCTTGTGTGGTTCCTCGCACCGCACAGCTAGGAATGTTAACATATTTTTCAGATGTTAACTGAGATTTGCTATCTTAAAAAGGTTGTACCATCATAGCCAATTAATACTTTGGCTAGGTTATACCTCTAAGAGTTTCTTTGGCAGATCAATTATAAATTGAAAGGAAATAACATGGTGTAATAAAATACACAATTAAAACCAAAGTTAAAACTTCATTACGAAGGAAACGAATACAACCGCCCTAAACGGGACTTAAGAAAAGACAAACTACCCGCGCAGGGGTATACAGGAATGAAAATAAGTCCACGCAGGGACTTGATACAGAAATCAAACAAATGTCCACGCAGGGACATTATTACAATAAACAAGAAACAAAACAACCCTCTATTTCTTCTTCCCCTTGATAAGGTTGGCGACGCCTTTCATGAAGCTAATATGCCTCTCCTTGTTCTTCTTGGTCTTCTGCTCAACCTTATCCAACCTCTCCAAGATTTCCTGATTTTGTTGCTGTAGTTGCTGGGAAGGAGGTGGCTGATACGGAGGATACTGATAACCCTGAATTGGGTAGTTAGTTGGAGGCATAGGAGGGTAGGTAGAAGGATAAAGGTGGTGATACTGCGCAGCCGTAAGATATGGGTCATGAGTTCCATAGCCCAATGGATATCCCGACGGGTCTCCATAAGGATTGTACCCGGAAGAACCTGGGTACGTCGGAATTGGGTTATCAAATCCCACAGGCGGCATAGGTGGTGCATAAGAAGCTTGCGGAGGACCAACCTCCGGTGCCGCATTTGAGGGCCCACCCATCTGAGGGTCCTCTAGAATAGGGGGATAGGAACTCGACCCTCGAGGAGAACTAAAACGGGGTCCTCCTCTAACGGACATGCGAGCGTTCCTCCTTCGCCTCGGAGGCTCGGGAGGTGGTTGTGGTGGCTGCTGCGGTGGCTCCTCTACCGGGAGTGGTGGTGGTGAGACAGCTTGAAGTTGAGGATCGTCTAAAGGTGATTGAGCCGGAGAGCTATGATAAGATGGAGTAAAGAACCAGTCATAGGTAGCCATCCTCTCTTGGAAGGAGTCGGGTCCACGATAAGGAGATCCCTGGAACGGAGACCCACTAGATATGCTGATAGGGTGGCCCGGGGTTCCTGTTTGCATCTCCGGGTCGGGGTCATCATCCATTTCCATTTCCTGAGAGAAATGGTCCTCAGGGCCCAATGGGTTATAGCCAAGGAAGTCGTTCACATAGTCGGCTGGGTTGAATTGTCTTGGAGAGTAGGGGGATTCAGAATGATGAAATGAATGAGATTGCAAAGAGTTATGCGGTGGATATGATTCATGCGAATGGTGAGATTGGTCCGAATGGTGAGAGTGTTCGGGCTCATTTGGAGCAAATGGTCTGAAAGACGGATGAAAAGATGGCGAAGAGCTGAGCGAGACTGAGTGTCTTGCCGGCTCGAAGGGTTGACCCCACATATCGCGGGAGTCGGAGGTGGAAAAAGACGCCGATGGAGTGCGTCTGTGAGATGGTCCTGCAGATGACGGTCCTCCACGTATGGGACCCTTGCCACGTCCTCTTAGTCTCGGAGGCATGATGGTAAACTTCCTGTTGAAACAAGTAAACAAAATAAAACAAAACAGAATAATAGCAAAGGAAAGATAAAGATGCACCCTAGGTCATTTGCCTAGACTCGAGAGTCTAAGGAATGTGCTTATTGTGTCATTGAGATTAAACACAAAAGGTTAGTGTTTAATTCGCTCAATGTTGGCTCTGATACCAACGTGTCACACCCCAATAATTCCACGTATTACCGGTGGGCCCGGTGGGGAGTATTGTGACGTAGTTGATATCATCATTGTCAACATACACAAATATATAGCACAGCGGAAGGCTGGGTAAATAAACTATTACAAACCATACTGTCTGTCGATGTTCGAGTACAAGAATAATACAGACCGGAATGTAATAAGATCCACAGGCGGATCATAAAGTACAAAGAAACAAAAACTACAGACTCCGGGTATCTATGGGATTTGCAAGATCCTCTACAACACCCTATAGCTCCAGCCTATTTCGATAAGTACCTGTCAATTCAATCTTTAGGAAAATACGTCAGTATACACTGGTAAATACACTTTAACTGACTCGTTTTGAAAACATTTTAGAAAATTGGTTTAAATGCACAAGGCACAAATCCTTTATAACTTGGGACAATCTTATTAAAATCTTGTATACAGTTTTACATGTTTGTCATACATGTGGGGCCGGTTTATAAGCCGGACATGATTAACTGACTCACCACTTATAGAACCCACAGAGGAGTTATCCCCAACTTGTGGGTAAATTAATATTTAGCATTTGCATCTGTCAGGTGCATGTCTGCACCCCGTGCATAGGTCGTGGCCATTAATAACTTAAATGAGCCAAGGATATCCAGGACACAGTCATTAACCCCCAAATGTTTATGTTATCAAACAATACAGATTAAAACGGGTTATGCGGATTTATTAAATCACAATCCGACATAATAATCCCATACCCGACCAAGCGGTATTAATATACCGTATCCCAAGCCCGTATAGGGAAAAATAAGTTAAAAGTATTTACCTGATGTAGCAGTAAATTCCTAAAGTTCTTGAAAGATACTTTTTACCGGAAGCTAAAAATCTGTATAGAAGGTTTAATTATCTATTAGGATGCTAACGGGTCTTTACTTAAGTCAAAGACTTAGACCGACTAGCTAGAAAGAAACCTTACGGACCTAACCGGTAGATTAAACGGAAACCGGGATAGAATGTGATTTAGACCCGACTTGTATAATAGGGTAAACTAAACACATCCTGGAAAATGAGGTTTTAATGACAAGGTTAAGCCCGTTTCGGCTATTTTACGTAAACTAGTCACGTAAACCGATCCGAACGCGTACATGCGTAACGGGTATCCGGACAAGCTATAAACAGGTCTTAATCATTATTATGCTCAAAATATGTTAATATAGCAGTAGTATATCAACATTTATGCCCAAAAGCAAATTAGACCAAAATAAGTCCCATAAGGGCATTTTGGTAATTTTACATAGACTTTTAAAAGCTAAAAATTAGGTTCCTGAGTTTAAAACTTTAACTTACTGTAATATTATGTAAATTAACTTAAAACATCAGTAAGTTATGGGTTTTAAATGATAAATATAGTTTTGACCCATACTAGGTGCTAAAAACGCTAAATATGTGATTTAAAGGGCTATTATGGTAAAAATAAGAAATCTGATATTTTGGTCAGTTTATAAGGTTCAAAATAATACATTTATCATTTAGGATGAGTGGCAAAAAGTTTGGCTTCAAAATATTATGTAAAACTCATTTTATGCATGAAAAGGGCAAAATCGGTAATTACCGGAATTAGGCTATAATCTTATGTTAAGTTCAGTTTAAAAATAAATAAAAATCTTCAAAAATCCCAAAATAATATTTAACATCAGTAGGTAAAAAGAGTGGTGTCAAAAATTGGGTCTAGATGGACCTAATGCTAAATACGCTTTTTACTTACTAAGTAGTTCTTTAATTACGATTTTTAGCATAACTCTCACCCTAGACCTCAAACTGATGTCAAACTTTCGGGGCATGTCTAAATATCAGTAGCAAAGATTTTAGTTCATTCATATTGCTAAAAATCTCGGTTTTATGCAAAAAGAGCGTTTTAGGCATTAATGAGCATAATTACGATCAAGAGCATAAACTACAAACGATTAGGCACCATGCAATATAACTTCAGAGAGTTATACTACAATGTATTATGGTCCTAATGGAAGCTTAAGACATGGAAGAAATAAGCTTGAATGGGTCAGAATTGAAAGTCATAGCAAAAGTCAAGCTTTTGAGACTTTCGGTTATAATCTGCCCTTAGACGATTAATTGTCGGATTAGGACTGATAAAACAAGTTTATATAGTCATTACCGAGTCATTAGAATGTTATAATATAATTTAGAACTTCGGGTTTATTAATTTGAATCATTTTTGTCAATTCTGTCCAGTTTGACTTTTTGTCAAACTACTTTGACCCGACAATTAATCAGTCAAACGAGATAATTAGGAGACACCCTTTCAAGGGTTAATCACCTATACTAATGTGGTTTCATAAACACTTTCAATTTGATCAGTGGTTAAACCACATGTAATTAAAATGAAAGTCAAACTGAAACTACTAAAAGTTTGACTTTAAGGCAATTAATCTAAATTAAACAACTAAATAGGTAATTAGAAGCTTACTTAAGGTCCTAGCAATCTTTTCTACACTTCAAGTCCACTTGTTACTGCTGAGAGCTCCAGAGCAAGTCCCACAAGTGAAGTGTTTGTAAATGTGGTATGAGAGTTCAACCCAATGGTCCTATTTATACTTGATGATTAGCTCTTGGATCAATCCCAGCTGTTATGGAAGGCCCTAGGATCACCCCAGGTGTCCTAGTGGTTTATTTTTACCGTCCAATAATCCATGGTATTGGAATTTACATGTTTAAGTCGGTTAAACAGCTTAACTCACACCTGTCCAATATTTCTGCCCAGCGACGCCCTTACGGACCGTAAAGGAGTCCTCTTGCGGTCCGTAACTATTGCTTACGGACCGTATATCTAAACGTTTACGGTCCGTAACCGAACCTGGTTCGCATCGCCCAGATACGTCTTTGCGGACCGTAAGCCTAGGGCTATACGGTCCGTAATCGATGACTAGAGGACAAAAATTTTATAACTTTTATACACTTCGCCATGCATTTCTATTGTCCGAATCTTGACCCATAATTCAGTACAATAGTCCATATAACCAGTCCTGAATGCCCGATAATAATGCCATGCAATTGTGTTTCCTTGTACTTAAAGAAGTTGTCCATACATGAAGGTTTGTCGGCTTTTCACATGAACTTCAAATTCTTGAATTGAATTATGAACTATTATTAGTAGCCGAGGTTTAACCTCCCTAATAGCCATTTATCAATGTGTCAATATAATTTATAAAGCTTCAGGGAGGAATTATTCGTAAAGGTCATTCAGAGGTAAACTTAACATGTTGACATGTTTAATTCCCGTAGCCTTATTTTTCATATGTATACACGAAATGGCTTCTTGTATTCAATTAACCTTTCGATTAAGAACAAATTTCCCACGAAGTGTCAATCAGAGGCTCAAGTTTGGGCATGTTGACCTTTTAAGTCCTTCACGAGAATACACTTGCTTAAGTTCGGGACACGTGTCTATATATAACTGGACTCATTTTTACGTGGTGTTACAATATTGGTGTATTATACAGAATCTAAACTATTCATACCAGTGTGTTATACGGAAATGTAAGTTGTTTACACTTGTAACTGAAATAAACACAACGTCAATAAACCAATAACTTCTAAAACACAACGTCAAGAATTTGTTCATGAGTGATCGCATGCCATGTTAATTTGTTTTGTATACGTTCTTTGTATTATAAGTAACTGACAATTTTGAATTCTTAAAAGATATGTTGTTTCCTTAAAAATCTCCTTATTTTGTTTAAGAAATAAATCTTCCATAAATACGTTAATTATTCAATTACCTTTATGCCTTTTAATATAAAATCTCTAAATGCCACATGTCACCCTTAGAACACTTCCTACACTTTATAGGAAAAATTGACTTTGTAGCCAACTCCCACCCTATATATATATATAGGGTTAGGTTAAAATACAATATCCCTTATCGTACAATATGTACGCGCTCATCTCAGCCGTCAGATCTTCACCCCACATTGAAATCGCATGTTGGTTTTTTGTAACAATTTCGCATGTTCGTTTTTTAACATGCGGATTTCATCAAAATTACCACTTGCGAAATTGTTACAAAAACCAACATGCAATTTCATCAAAATTATCACATGCGAAATTGTTACAAAAAAACCAACATGCGATTTCATCAAAATTATCACATGCGATTTCATCCATGCTATTTTATAACATGCGATTTAACTATATCGTACGTATTGTACGTTAAGGGATATTTTATTTTACACTTTTACTATATATATAATTAGGTTCAAATGTGAACACCTCATCCAAAGTGAACTGTGTGAACTGATCTGGACCCTTGATTTTTATGATCTTGAGATTAAAATGAGTGGCATGATGGTAATTATGTGGTTAATTTTTTCCAATAATTAAATACAAAAGGGTATATGTGTAATTTCCATTTTAAATTGATTGCATAAATGTCGTTCTCTCTCAAAAATCAACATATTCAAACTTTCTTCAACAACCAAATTTCTCTCTCACCTAACTTTCTCTCTCACATTCACAGCCGGATCGTTTTAAGATCCGAATCGAAGAAACAAGAAACCCCTAAAAACCTAACTTTCTCTCTCACATTCACAGCCGGAATCGAAGAAAAAATAGGGGTTGTTCGTCGTTTTATCACCGGAATCGAAGAAATCACGCACCGACGGTGGTCCAGATCTTCGTGGGATCGTTGCTGAGTTTTTCAGATCTTCGCCGCAGATGATAAAGTTGGAATCGATAGGGGTTGTTCGCCGTTTTATCACCGGAATCGAAGAAATCATACTTCGACGGTGGTCCGGATCTTCGCCGAATCGTTGCTGAGTTTTTTCAGATCTTCGTCGCCGATGATGAAGTTGGAATCGATAGGGGGTTGTTCGCCATTTTATCGCCGGAATCGAAGAAATCAGGCTTCGATGGTGGTCCAGATCTTCGCCGGATCGTTTCTGAGGTTTTCAAATCTTCGTCTGATTGTTTTCAGATCTTCACCGAATAGTTTTTCAGATCCGAATCAAAAATTAGTTGCTGAGTTTTTTTGGTCTCTCCAGCATTGATCCGACAAAATTAGTTGCGGAGTTTTTTTGTTCAATTTTTTGATTTTGCTCTATTTTTTAATGCGATGTACACATGTGTATTCTGATTTTGCTCTGTTTAAACGCGATGCACACATGTGTATTCTGATTTTGTTCTGTTTTAATGCGATGTACACATGTGTATATCGTCTGTTTTTTGTGATATCTCGGAATTTTTTTTTGTATTGAGTGTGTAAAGTTGTTGATGTACACTTGTGAATTACTGTACACATATATACGATGCTGGGTACACATGCGTACTGTTCTATTCATATTCAAGTACACATGTGTATACCGTTGAAATATGAAGGTTACGTGGATCTTAAAATTCAAAATTTGAATTCTGGTGATGAAATATGAAAGTTACTGTTGATTTTAAAAGTTGAAATTGAAATCTGGTGATTTGTTGTTTGTTTTAATAATTATCTTCTTAAAAATAAAAGATATTGTGGATAATGAATTTAAAATAGGAAAGAGGTAACTTAATTCAGTTATTAAATAATGATATAAATCTGATTTTTTTTATATAATTACAATACTACCCTTAACAACTAAAAAGGAAATCAAGGGTCCAGATCAGTTCAGACAGTTCACTCTTGGGAGGTTATTCACTCTAGAACCCTACCCTATATATATATATATATATATATATAGAGAGAGAGAGAGAGAGAGAGAGAGGAACGGGTTCAGGAGAAAACGCCCTAAAGTGTGAAAACGGTGAGAACGCTTCCTGATGGAACACGTGGCGCGGGATATAATCATGGTGGGAGGGGCTTTTTTGTCTTTGTAATCTTTTTTTCCCAATTTCGTGTGTCGCAATGCTGCTTCATTTTTGGCGTCTAAGATTATTTTGGCATTAATTAGATTCAACAACTACATGGTGTTTTACTGTTTTTCAGATCTGTCTCGTTGAATTAATTGTTTTTGTGTCACATAGATAATTTTTTTGACGTTATGGTGTTCCCAGTTGAATTAATCCCATATATGTTATAAAGGTATATTTTTTGGCATTCGTTGCATTATCCTTCATTACCATTCATTAGTATTTCATAAGATTACAATAAGGCGAAATCAAAACAAACTAATAGTCTTCTGTGTATGGGATTACATCAGAGATGTACCTATCGCTTTGTTCCTCACTTTCTTCGGATTCATCATCATCATATTTTGCATTGGCGTATAACGCCATCATCTCGTCTCTTCTTTGCTGCCTATACTTAAATATCATTACAACCCTGGATTTTGCACCGTTCGAAGGTGCTAAATCATAGAGTTGTTCAAGGAGATATAGCATCTCTGTCTTCAACATTTCCTCCATCGGCAATGAATATTCCACCCCGTGTCGATAAGTCACTTCAACCGTTCCTGCTTCTTCATGCACCACCCAACTGCTAACTATTGGTAGAGGAGTATCGTAAATATCATCATCATCATCATCATTATCTTATGCTGGAAATTTTCTCTCCAATCTTCTTATTACCTTTCGAGTTCTGTCACGACTGTTGACCATTGGAACCCCAAGGGCCAAAATATCCTCTGAACCCCTTCATCCATACTAAGTATGGCCTTGATTGTCTTGACCTTCACCCTTCTCCTATCAGAGAACTTTAGGATAAAACGTCTCTCCAACCTCTCAAACCTCCATGCAATCACCTTAGCCGTTTTTTTAAGTTGTATGGCGTTTTGGACAATGTTTAGCGTTTTAGACAATGTGTGGCATGTTAAGTTGTGTTTACATGTTCTACTTTTGTAATGACTTTTATTCCCGCCATGTAGGAAGCAGTCCTATAAAGTAACAGGTAATTATTGCGTTTTGAAAAGATAAATAAATTCAATTTCCTATGTAGTAACTTTTAATATAATAAATGTTAGTAATAATTTTCCGTCGCTTCATTTTATTGTTTTGTAGTTACTATTTTATTTCAGCTTCATCTGTTTATGGCTGTAACACGCCCCATCTTTATGGCTGTATTTATGGTGTTTTGTATTTTCAATGGCGTTTAGGTAAAGATGGCACTTTGATCTATTCTCTTGCACATTGTTTTATAATTTTTTTTTTGAGTTTTATTATAATAATACTTGTCCAAAGTAATTTTATTATAGTTTGGTAGTTTGGGCGTTTTATGGCATGATGTCGTTTCACAAGCATTTGCCCGTTGGTATTTTATTATATTTTTTTAGAGAATTAATGTATTTTGTTCTTAGCTGAATATTACATAACAAACAACAGAAAAAGAAAATTAAAAAATAGAAGCAAATTATCTTCCAAATCTTCACTGTCATTAGTCTCTTTCTTCTTTTGAAACTACAAGAACTGTCACAAATAAATGGCGTTTTGGTTTTGGTGTGGTTTTTTGTTGTTCGTGTGTTGAAGTGTGTTTGTGGATGTTGGAGACATAGATCGACACCGTGTGGGTGGATGCTATTTGCCCGTCATCTTCATTATCATCATCGAGTCCAAAATAGCATTTACATTGGGATCGGTCTCTTCTCCTCATTCAAACCTTCTTCAAGAACAAAGAAGACAAAATGACATATCGGTGTCATCAATCTCTTTTTCTTGAAATTTGTCCATCTCATGCAGCAAAATCTTACTCCCCTCACCAGATAACCATTTAGCGAAACTTTGTGCAGAACATTACACATTACTGAGTATCCAAGAAACGATGTTTGCCATCATTGATTTTTCTAACTTTTTGGCGTTTTACAGTGAGTGGTATTTAGGAACCATTGTGTTTGTGTTTTTTTGGTGTGATCAACGGAAGGTGCTGGGACGTTTCTCTTTATAGGATGTTTTTGGCGCGTAGTTTAGACAGGATATTATCATAACAATAAATGCAATTAACAAAGTATCCGAGTTTTGCTCAGCTTTATCTGTTAAGTCTCTAACATGTCCCATCTTTCAGGCTTGGCGTTTATATTTTATGGCGTTTTACGTTTTACGGCATTTTCAAAAAACTACGCAGTAATAAAATTGGCATTTTGTATTTACTTGGCGTTTTATATTCAATGACGTTTTATGTATGAAAAGATGTTTACCCTTTTTACCCTTAATGAAGCATGTTCTAGTAATAAAACTGACGTTATTTACGATAATGTCGCCGCGCCAATCTAGTCCATAGTTTGTTTTGATCTGACGATCCATAACTATTCTCGCACTTTTCACCATTTTCCCTAAATCCTGACCCTATATATATAGTGAAAGTGTAAAATACAATATCCCATAACATACAATACGTACGAGATGAAATTATAACATGCGTAATTAGTTTTATAACAAGAGTGATTAAGTTTTTACCCCACGCATGATTTCTGATTTTGTACATGCGTGATTATGTTCAAGCGTGATTATGGTTTTCAACATGCCTGATTATGGTTTTTCAACATGCGTGATTAGGGTTTTGAGTTTTATGACGTGCGTAATTTCATCTCGTGCGTATCGTACGTTAAGGAATATTTTACGTTCTATGCAGAACACAAAATATTGCGAGAACACGCAGAATACAATGAATCGCCTATTTTTTCAATCCTAAAAACCTAAAAAGCTTAAAAAACACTAAAAATGTTTTTTTTATTTTCCACTAAAAATCACAACATTTTATGTCTAAAAAGAAAGTCGTGATTTAACTGTGAAAAAACATTTTTACCATTTAGTTTTGAGGGTTAGCTTTAGGGTTTAATTTTTAGCAATTAGCTTGGGTGGGGTTTAGGTTTTTTTAGGGGTTTTTTGGGGGGGGGGGGGAGGTGGGGTTGTGGTGGGGGTGGTGTTTAGGTTTTTGGGTAGTGGTGGGGTGGGGTGTGGGGTTCACTATCTGTTTTGGATTTATTTTGGTTGTGTTTACACTGGTTCTCGCGATAAAGGGTGGTTTTCTCATGAATACGAGATTGGATGTCGGTTTGGATTTGCAAGCATCGAATGCTATAGGCCTTGACATGACTCTATCGACAGATGGCATCGGCCACGACATTCATTTTACCAGGATGGTAACGAATTTCGCAATCGTAGCCGTTTAACAACTTCACCCATTGTTTCTGACGCATGTTGAGTTCTTTTTGGTTAAAGATATGTTGGAGGCTCTTGTGGTTGGTGAAAACCACACACTGGGACCATAAAGGTAGTGTCGCCAAATCTTTAAGGCAAAAACAGCCGCACCGAGTTTGAGATCATGGGTGGTGTAGTTCTTTTTATAGACTTTGAGTTTCCTTGATGCATAGGCGATAACTTTGTCTCATTGCATGAGAACACAACCGAGACCATGATTGGAAGCATCACAGTAGACGACGAAATCGTTGAGTCCGTCGGGAAGGGCTAGAATTCGGGTATCACAAAGCATACGCTTAAGGGTTTAGAAAAAATCCATTTACATAGGGCCCCAAACAAAAAGGTTTATCATTTTGGTTCAACGAGGTGAGAGGCACAGCGATTCTTGAGAAGTTGGAGATGAACCGACGGTAATAACCCGCCAATCCAAGGAAGGAACGAACATCGGAAGCGAATTTTGGTGCGATCCAATTTTAGACGTCATCGATGTTGGCAGGATTAATGTGAATACCAACGATCCAATTTCATCATTTATAAAGCTTATGTTTCAAGATTCAAGTGTATGTTCTTTAGTGTTCTTGTTATTTCAACATAATATGCCTTTTATCCACTAAAAATATGAAGTAACAAGAGTTAATAAGAATCTTACTACTAGCTTCAAGCTAGGGAAGAACAAGAGGAAAATCGAGTGGATAAAAGCTAGCAAAGGAGGTCCTTCCAGATTCGAGCTCACCAACCCTTCTAATATGGCTCCTTGCACCTTGTGTGAAGCTTGGATTGTATAAACTTGTATAACAATCCTCAATGAAACTGACCCCCTCATAATTTTTTCAACACCCTAAAAATATTTAAAATGTCCCAATATGTCTTTAAATGCACCCCGTATGTGAAAACCGAGCCCGAAATATAACATTAAAAATAAATAAAAAAACAAAGAAAATAGGGTTAAGGCGGGCCGCGTAAGGTCTCACTTAACCTTTACGCGGGCCGCGACAACTTAATGATCAGGCGAAGCCCGGTGATGACACGTGTCAGCATCGTGTCAAGCCTAGTGGTGATCCGGACAAGCTACGCGTTGACCTATCTTTGACGCGGGCCGCGTAAGCCTTGTGCTTGTTTTACGCGGGCCGCGAGAGACCCAATTTTCAGCCCTATATAAGGAGGCCTCGGGATTTCATTTTCGATCGTTCAAAATCTTTCTTTCTTACTTAATTTCTGAATAGTAGAGATAATACCCGGGCATTATACCCCCTAAATAGCGAGGTTCTGCTACGATGTAAGTATTATAACCCCTGGAGACGTATTAGATACTCTGCCCGATTGATCTAGGGTTCCGTAACGGCTGTCATGGTTCTGCCCGACATAGTCGTTGGAATGTCGTCTCGGGGAGGGTATTACTAATGTTAAAATGGGTTATTATACTAACACACGTGCATTTGTGTAATTTATAGATTATTCCCAGGAAGCCTTTACTAAAAACCCTAAAACAGCAATGTGAGTAATCCTCTTTTTGTTAAATGTTTTTACAAAACCTTACATACTTTTCCATGCGAATAACAGTTATTGAGTGTTTGTAAGAATACAATTATCATGGGTATGTTGGGGTTTTATATACAAAATTTGTTACCACCTGGTCAAGGAGTAACATTTCCACAAGTCGGGTCCGACAGTACCAACGGGTGATAATTGATATAACTTGGAAACAAATGTAATTGCGGGATCGCCCTCAATACTATACACTGTGACTTTTTATTTAAACTTGATTAAACTGGGATTCACTCACCAGTATTTCCCACTGAAAAAATGTTTCTAAAACGTGTTTCAGGTAACAAAATGTGAACGCCAAATAGAAGCCTGCTGGACAGCACTGAAGGCTTGGAAAAGTGGCAATAAAGTTACCTAAGAATAAAACAGATGTTTTGTTAAATAAAATAGGATTTATTCCTATAAAAATGTGTATACTGAAAACTTGGGTTTTACCCATGTGTTTAATGTTATAAAATATGATGGTTTACTCTGATTAAATATTTCCTAACTACGGTCCTGATGAAAATTTCCGCTGCCAAATTGGTTAATAATGCGATACCACCGAAACTGGCTCGCGGCCACCCGCTCCCGGGAATTAGGGATCGGGGGCTGTGACAGAAGGTGGTATCAGAGCCATGCCACTGATTCAGCCACAGAAGTGTTCCGCTGACACCAAATTCAAAGTGTTAGGAAATAAATTACGGGAATACGTACATAATTGTATTTTCTTGTTATGTGTTATCTGACTATCTGTTAGTTTACAGTATGAGCGACTAAGGACCATCTGACGCGTATCGTCAATTGTCTGGTTCGCCTAGGAGCGAAGGCACCTCCTCTTCTCAGCCTGCCCTCTCAGGGTACTCTGCTGATACGGAAGAAGGAATCTTTGTGTTTAAGGCTCAGTCTGAAGAGCCATTTCCTCAGAAAAAGAGGGGATGGTTCAGTAGGGGAGCACATGAGCGTAGAAAACGTATGAAAAAGTTACAGGAACAGCGAGTGTTAGCCTCAGCTAAAAGAGAAACCGATGCCTATGCCTAGGATATGCTCAATAGGGGTATAGCCAATATCCATATTTTAGCAACCACTGCAGCAGACCCAAACCTGGAGCAAATGCTAGCACCCCAACCACAACCACCAATTCCTGATCAACCCATGGAAATAGAAAACCCTGAAAACCAAATAGAAATGCATGATTTCAACCCGGAGGAGATACCTAGGGTACCTGCACCAAATCCCCTAGACCCAAACAATTACGACCCCTGGTGGGACGATGTTAGGTACTATGTGCAACGCTACCCAATACTGGAAAATGTGCCAATGCCCAACCTAGGAGCCTACCTAGGGTTAGATCCTCAAGATCCCTATTACGTTAGTGATGCATACATTAGGGAGATCTTAGAGAATCCCTACCCATACCAGGCCCCGTACCAGGAACCCGCACCCCAGCTTCCAAACCCAGTCCTAGAACCTGCACCCCCAATGAGTGTAGAAAACGTACAAGAACTTAGGGCTTTCGGTGAGGAAATTTTAGAAATCAGTGAGAGAATGAGATTTTTGGATGAATCCATATCCATGAATGTGATGGCAAGAACGATAGAAATAATAATAATATGAGGAAATTTTGGAAATACGATGAACGCAATATGGATTTTTGGATGAATCCATATCCATGAATGTGATGGCAGGAACGGTAGAAATAATAATAATAATAATAATAATAATAATAATAATAATAATAATAATATATGTGTGTATGTGTTAAAAAAAACTACGGATGCATACTACTAGTATTGTAGCTTTACATTTCAGTCGGTATTGTAATTTTAATTTCAGTACTGGTGTGTAATAGATGCATAATATATGAATAGAGTAAAAGTCGCAATGCTCGACGCTTTTGACCAAAAGTGCGTGTTATGTGATTGGCTATATTCAAATATTATTTGTGATATTAATATGTGGTAAATGTTTAAAATTCAAATGCACAACGAGGTGAATCAGGAAAACCAGAATGATAATATTCAGAACGACAACCACTCGAATAATGATAATCTGAATAATGAGAATCCGAACAACAATAACAATGGAAACCAAGTGGATAATAGTGCCCTTCAACATATAGTGGCACAATGAATTATAGATGCAATGCCATTTATTATCCAAACGGTTAAAGAAGCTGAAAATAAAAGTAAGCATAGCAGTAAGTGACCAACTGAACCTGAACACAGCGTGAACAATGGACCCGTACTTCAAGCACCCATTCCAAAAAGAAGAAGAACCATGCCATATGGTTGTTCTTATAAAGAATTCTGGTCCTGCAAACCAATAGAATTCTCGGGCAATGAAGGACCCATTGCAGCTCTACGCTGGATAGAGAAAACTGAGGTGGTTCTGAAAATAAGTAAATGTGCTGAAGAGGATAAGATAATGTTTGCTTCTAATTTGTTTAAAAACTCAGCTCTAGAATGGTGGAACACTATCCTCCAGTCAAGAGGAAGTGATAGGGTTTACAACATGGAATGGGAGGAGTTTAAAAACATGGTAGAAAGAAAATTCTGCCCTCCCAATGAAAAGGAACAGATAGCAAATAAGTTTCTGAATCTTAGAATGACCGAGGTAGATAGTAAGGGCTATACTACCACATTCTTTGAATATGCTAGGATAGTACCAACCCTTGCATCACCTGAACCGATATTAATATCCCGTTATATCTGGGGATTAATTAGGAAGATTAGGAATGTAGTCAAGGCAGCTAGACCCCAAACCATAGAAAAAGCTGTAGAACTAGTCAATACCTTGACTGATGAACTAGTGCGAACTAGAGAAGAAGACCAGAGGAGAAACCTATCCCAAAGGCTTACCCAAGAATTCTGTTCTGGGAATTCCAACCGTAGGAATGTAGGTTCTACCTCTGCACCATACTGCAGAAACTACAAGAAGAAGCATTCGGGAAGATGCTCCACTTACTACAATTACTGCAAAACACTAGGACACAAGGAAGAAGATTGCAGGAGGAAATCCAGTAATAGATTATGCTTCAACTGTGGAGAAAAAGGTCACATCAAGCCAAACTGTCCGAAATTGGCTCCAGCTGAAAACAACAAGAACACTAAAAATGCTAGAGCATTTGTTCAAACTGCAGATGAAACCATGATGATTCCGGACGTCATAGCTGGTACGTTTTTAGTTAATGATATTTTTGCTAAAGTATTATTTGACTCTGGTGCAAACCAAAGTTTTATTAATACTTCGTTTTGCAAACTCCTAAATCAATCATTAACTAAACTACCACAAGAATGTCTAGTAGAGACAGCAAATGGAGAAACCATTAGGATTTCTGAAATCTTGCAGGGAGCAAGAATAGAAATTTTTAATCGAAAATTTACTACAAACCTATACCCAATGAATCTGGCTAGATTTGATGTCGTGTTAGGAATGGATTAGTTAATAGACAATAAAGCCAGTATTTTATGTGATCAAAAGTCAATTCAAGTAAATTCACCAAGGGGTGAAAAGACCACAGTTAAAGGAGATAAGCCATCTAGATCCACCAAATTCATTTCTGTGATGAAAACTACAAGTTATATAAGAAAAGGATCTATAGTGTATTTGATTTCTATAATCACTAACACTAAAGGAAAATAACTAAAAGACATTCCAGTAGTATCCCAGTTTTCAGATGTCTTTCCAGAGGAATTGCCAGGACTACCGCCAGACAGGGAAGTCGAATTCAGAATCCATCTGCTACCAGGGACAGCACCAATTGCCAAAGCACCTTACCGTTTGGCAACCGCTGAAATGAAAGAACTGAAGAAACAGTTAGACGAATTGTTGGAGAAAGAATTCATACAGCCAAGCTTATCGCCATGGGGAGCACCAATTTAATTTGTCAAAAAGAAGGACGGATCAATGTGTATGTGCATTGACTACCGTGAATTGAACACGGTCACGATTAAGAATCGGTATCCATTACCGAGGATCGATGATCTGTTCGATCAACTTCAAGGAGCTCGATTTTTCTCTAAAATCGATTTAAGATCAGGATATCATCAATTAAAGGTACAGGAAGAGGATATTCCTAAAACCGCATTCAGAACAAGGTATGGTCATTATGAATTTACTGTCATGCCATTTGGGTTAACCAATGCCCCAGCCGCATTTATGGACATGATGAACCGAATATGTAAGCCATATTTGGATAAATTCATAATTGTCTTCATAGATGATATTCTAATTTACTCTAAGAGTAAGGAAGAGCTTGCAAAGCACTTGCACTTACTTTTAAGTTTATTAAGAAAGGAAAAGCTTTACGCGAAATTTTCAAAGTGCGAGTTTTGGTTAGAATAGGTACAATTTCTTGGACATTTAGTAAATCATGAAGGAATTCATGTGGATCCAACAAAGATCGAGGCGATTACCAAATGGAAAACCCCTGAGTCACCAACCGAGGTTAGAAGTTTCTTAGGATTGGCCGGTTATTATAGAAGATTTATTCAAGATTTTTCTAGAATAGCCATTCCTTTAACTAAGTTGACATGTAAATCTGTTAAGTTTGAATGGGGACCAAAACAAGAAGAAGCCTTTGGAATCCTTAAGAAAAGATTGACCCATGCACCCATACTAGCATTACCAGAAGGAACTGAAGACTTTGTAGTCTTTTGTGACACTTCTAAGTTAGGTTATGGATGTGTACTGATGCAACGTCAAAAGGTTATAGCTTACGCCTCTAGACAACTTAAGAATCATGAAGAGAATTATTCAACCCATGATTTGGAATTAGGAGCCATAATTTTTGCCATTAAGATTTGGAGATATTATCTTTATGGTAGTAAGTTCACCATATTCACATATCATAAGAGTTTAAGGTATGTTTTCGGGCAAAAAGAGTTGAATATGAGACAAAGACGCTGGATGGAATTGCTTTGTGATTATGATTGTGATATCCAGTATCATGCAGGAAAAGCTAATGTAGTGGCAGATGCTTTAAGTCGAAAGTATCACGAAAAGCCAAAAAGGGGTACGTTCTCTTAAATTAAATCTACAGGTAGATTTAAACGACCAGATTAGAAAAGCTCAAGAATCAGTAATCAAGGAAGATACTGAAAAATTAAAAGGAATGATTAAGGAATTAAAACAAGGAACAGATGGAATTTGGAGATTCCATAAAAAGAGAATTTGGATACCTAAATTAGGAAATTTACGTCACCGTATATTAGAAGAAGCTCATAAATCTAAATATACGATACATCCAGGAAATGATAAGATGTACCAAGATTTAAGGAAAAATTTCTGGTGGATAGGAATGAAAAAGGATATAGCAGCTTATGTTTCTAAATGTTTAACTTTCTTACAAGTTAAAGCTGAACATCAGAAACCCTCAAGTTTGTTACAGTAGTTAGAAATGCCAGTTTGGAAATGGGAATTGATAACAATGGATTTTGTTACCAAATTATCCAAAACAAGAAAAGGTAATGATACAATCTGGGTGATTGTAGATAGGCTAACCAAGTCAGCTCATTTCCTACCAATGAAGGAAACTTTTAGTATGGAACAATTAGCCAAATTATATGTAAATGAAATTGTTTCATTACATGGAATTCCTTTGTCAATTGTTTCTGATAGAGATAGCCGTTTTACCCCTCATTTTTTTTCAAGTTTCCAAAAAGCAATGGGAACAAACGGAATCTAAGCACAGCTTATCATCCTCAAACAGACGGACAAAGCGAAAGGACAATTCAGACAATGGAGGACATGCTTAGAGCTTGTGTAATTGATTTCGGAGGTTATTGGGATGATCACTTACCTTTAATAGAATTTTCTTATAATAACAGTTATCACACAAGTATCAACGTTGCACCATTCGAAGCACTTTATGGACGAAAGTGCAGAACCCAGTCTGTTGGGCAGAAATTGGGGAAAAGCGACTATCTGGACCTGAGATAGTACAGGAAACAACAGATAAGATCATTCAAGTCAAGGAACGACTGAAAGCAGCACATGATCGAAAAAAGAGCTACGCTGACAACAGACGTAAGCCGTTAGAATTCCAGGTAGGTGACAAGGTATTGTTGAAAGTCTCTCCCTGGAAAGGAGTGGTAAGATTTATCAAAAGAGGAAAGCTAAGTCCCAGGTATATTGGACCTTTTAAGATTATTAGAAGAATAGGACCTGTAGCCTATTAGCTACAACTGCCATAGGAAATGGCAGGAATACCGAATACATGATGTATTTCATGTATCTAATCTCAAAACGTGTCTAGCTGATGAATCACTCATAGTGCCTCTTAAGGATATAGAAGTAAATGAACAACTTAAGTTTGTAGAAAGGCCTCTACAAATTGAAGATAGGAAAATCAAGAATCTTAAGCATAAAAGATTAGTTCTGGTCAAAGTGAAGTGGGACTCCAAAAGAGGACCTGAGTACACATGGGAGCTTGAATCAGAAATGCAAAAGAAATATCCGCACTTGTTCCAGTAGACCTCGAGGACGAGCTCTAAAACAAGGTGGGGAGGATATAACAATCCTCAATGACACCGACCCCCTCATAATTTTTCCGACACCCTAAAAATATTTAAAATGACCCAATATGTCTTTAAAATGCACCTTGTATGTGAAAATCGATCCCGAAATATAACATAACATTAAAAATAAATAAAAAAACAAAGAAAATAGGGTTCAGGCGGGCCGCGTAAGGTCTCACTTAACCTTTACACGGGCCGCGGCAACTAAATGATCAGGCGAAGCCCGGTGATGACATGTGTCAGCATCGTGTCAAGCCTAGTGGTGATCCGGACAAGCTACGCGTTGACCTAGCTTTGACGCGGGCCGCGTAAGCCTTGTGCTTGTTTTACACGGGCCGCGAGAGACCCAGTTTTCAGCCCTATATAAGGAGGCCTCGGGATTTCATTTCCGATCGTTCAAAATCTTTCTTTCTTACTTAATTTCTGAATAGTAGAGATAATACCCGGGCATTATACCCCCTAAATAGCGAGGTTCTGCTACGATGTAAGTATTATAACCCTGGAGACGTATTAGATATCTGCCCGATTGATCTAGGGTTCCGTAACGGCTGTCGTGGTTCTGCCCGACATAGTTGTTGGAATGCCGTCTCGGGGAGGGTATTACTAATGTTAAAATGGGTTATTATACTAACACACGTGCATTTGTGTAATTTATAGATTATTCCCAGGAAGCCTTTACTAAAAACCCTAAAACAGCAATGTGAGTAATCCTCTTTTTGTTAAATGTTTTTACAAAACCTTACATACTTTTCCATGCGAATAACAGTTATTGAGTATTTGTAAGAATACAATTTTCGTGGGTATGTTGGGGTTTTGTATACAAAATTTGTTACCACCTGGTCAAGGAGTAACATTTCCACAAGTCGGGTCCGACAGTACCAACGGGTGATAATTGATACAACTTGGAATCTCAACAAGAGGGATAACAACATCGTCATCGACTGGAATCTCTGCAAAATGAATAGCGACATCATCATCAATCGGAGCCCCGCCATCCTGGTCATCCTCAGGGGGACCCTCAATAAAGAGATCGATGTCGTCGTCGGACATATCATTAAGTGGCAAATCCTCCAAAGGAAATGCAGCTAGAGGAAAAGGAGCAGGGATCTGAACAAGAGGTAGATCCCCATCATGAAAACCATCAGCTATAGGTATGTCATCTCCAAAATCGGGTAAGGCGAAGGGCTGAAAGTCATCGTCGTCGTCGCTTGTGGTATCTGATGTAAAAACCTCTGGGTCCGTGGCTATCTCATCATCTGAGACAATGGCCATAGGGTCTATCATGTCGGATACTCCACTCTCGGATGAAGATGACATAATGTCTGTAACAAACAATCACAACATATGCATGTACATCAATAATCAGCAATTAAGCATGTAAGTAATAACAATGTAAGAGGTAATCATCCTAGTCTTCCCAGACTATCCCACCCAGCCTCTCAGACTGAACTCCCTAGTATCTTAGACTAAAACCTTCCCAGTTTCTCAAACTGACTACCCAGTCTCTAAGACTCAATCTTTCCCAGTCTCTAAGACTCAATTTCCCCAGTCTCTAAGACTGAACCTCCCCAGTCTCTAGGACTGAACCTCCCCAGTCTCTAAGACTGAATTTCCCTAGTCTCTAAGACAAAACTTCCCCAGTCCCTAAGACTAAACCTCCCCAGTCTCTAAGACTGAACCTGCCTCAGTCTCTAAGACAGAACCTCCCCAGCCTCTAAGACTCAATTATAAATATAGCCTTTGAAATGTGTTTTTTTTTTGTGCCTTTTGTTTTTTAAAATGTTTGTTCCTTGGATCTAGACATTTTAGTGTATGCAATGTAAAAATGTTTTCATGAGAGCTCTAGTGATCGTAGTCTAGACTCGAGAAAGAATCCTAGTTCGCTACGATCGAAGCTCTGATACCAAGTTGTCACACCCTGACTTTTGCGGAAGCGTGGTTATTTGGTGTGACTTCTTAATACCATAGCATTCAATCATAACAATGCTATATGATAAAACATGAGATGTTCATCCATTAATAAAGTTTAGAAAATACCACAACATACTTGTCTTGGAAATATGACACCAAAATAAGTTACAAACCATAACATGTTTAACTGAGTTCATAAAGACTCTACAAAAGATTTTAAATAAAACTGGAGTTTAGAAACATGTATCCCGTCCAGGATTAGGATACACCCCCTAAACTCGACAACCATGGATAACATCTCTTATTTAAACACAGCTTGAAGACACATGCATACCCTACCAGATCCACTAGTTCCCTGAAATACATGTAGTTTGAAAAATCAACAAAAGTTGAGCGAGTTCATGTGTATGTGAGTATGTATAAACCTTTGTAAACAGTGTATGTATGTCCCGGTATGATTGCAAACAAGGAAAAGATCACCAATGGTTTGCAAGGTCATTGATATGTGTGACGGTGTAGGAAGACTCAAACCTAGCAAAGTTGTACCGGGCTTCCGGCTGGAAGACATAGTCACCACTATGGGTTGCCCCGGCCTCATAGGCGTGGGCTCGCTACACCCAAATAGATCTATAACTCATGCCCCTCGGTCCTTATACGAGGATTAATGGTCCCAAGTATCCGCCTACCCTATCACATGATTTATGGTTCTTTCCTAGGCTAATCATACTAATTGTATTGTAAGTAATCCTTTGTAACATGTATTTCATCCCCGAAGTAAGTAAACAAAACAGTTTAAAGAAAAGGGGGGCATGAACTCACTGTAATGCGTCTTTAGTATGAGTAACCCAAGTCTCCTCAGCAAACACGACTACCTATAGTGTACTAACGTCTATTAGACGAGCGAGTCGTGCCTTTGCTTAGTATGAAGGTTTTTGAGTTACGTTTCTAATGTTATTCCAAGTTATAATTTATTTGTTAAAATAATAATTATTTTAACTTTAAATTATATTTAGTTTGGAATATTTGATTAAACAATATTTTCGTATTAATACCTCTCAAGTATTTTAACTTCGTATTTCTTTCCCAAGGATGGGGGTATTTCATACATGTATATTTGTAGTTCCGAAATAATCTATTTTTAAGTCCCACTTAGAAAATATATATAACTTATTTGTCAAAAATAGTGTATTCCCAAGAAAATATATATTTTTCCCAAAAATTATATATCTTCTAAATATACTAGGAAAATATATTTTTATCTCCCAAAAATATTATAATATATTTTCTCTTTGTCGAAAATATGATATACTTGGTAATATGTTCAAAAATCATATTTTCACCTCTTGTATCCAAAATAGTATTTACCAAAAATATATTTGTAAGAGTATTTGTTGGTGCACTTGTGTCTGTACTTTGTCTGTATCCAGTCTCGATGTAAAACGATGTCTATGTTAGGCTTGTAAGTTTGACAAAGTCAACTATCCTCCTAGTTTGACTTGGCCAAACAGTTAGTTTATGAATGTAACATGTCTGGTTCGAAGGATATCTCATCGAAGGATAGTTAGATCCTTCGATGAGCTCGAAAGTTGAACCTTCGATGGATGGACCTCGATAGATAGTCCTTCGAGGTCACTGTGAACCCTTCGATGGAAGTCTGATCGAAAGATGATCTTTCGATCAGCATTCCTGATCCTTCGACAGGTTCAACATCGATAGATGATCCTTCGAGACATCTATCGGATCCTTCGGAACAGACCAGCTGTGTATGGGTATATATACCCATGCAGTGTGTTGTGTTAGGCAGATGCACACAGAAGGATAGAGAGAAAGTAGAGAGCATTCTGTCCGAAACACACACACACACACTTTGAGAGTTTGCAAAACACATTTGTGAACATTGAGCTTGTAACCGGAACCTTCATTCGTATTAATACAGTGGTGTTAATCGGTGAACCTTTGTGTGTTTGTGTTTATACTTGTTTCATCTCGGTTTGCTTGCTAGCTTGGATTCCGCACTCGCTAGTGGGTTTGTATAACAAGGTTTAGGTTCGTCATCCTCCGAGAGGGACCTACAAGTGGTATCAGAGCCGTGGCTCTTTATCTTGTTTAAAACCGGGTTTGTTCAAGTTCTTGGTGTGTTTGGACACTTGGTTTAGCACCCGTTTTTGGTGGTTTTCTTGCATTTTTAGACTGAAAAACGAGTTCTAAACCTTTCGGGAGTGTTCAAGGTTGGGTTGGGTAACTTAAAAATTTGTTTTTAAGTAACTTGGTGTTTTCCGGCCATATCTCCGGTGTGTTCCGGTGACCGGACCTTCTGGATAAGGTTTGCCATTTTGGGAAATTTTATTTGAAAGTCAAAAAGTTGGTGAAAAGTTGTGTCTACACATACCTTTTGCCGAAAGTTGTGCACCAACCCATCACCTTTCCCACCTACCCGTCAACTTCGTGTCAGTGTGTCAGAAGCATTCGAAAGATATCCTTCGACATCGAAAGACCATCTTTCAATCAAAGACAGCTCGATAGATAAGCATCTTTCGAGTAGTCTTTCGAAGTCAAGGCATTATCTTTCGTTCTTGGAATCTTTTCGAAGGATACATCGTTCGAGCTACTGTTACTCTTCGAAAGATAAGGATTTATTTTGAAAGATAAGGATCTTTCACTGTGAATCTTTCGAGATTATTGAATCTTTCGAGATTAGTGTTCGAAAGATAAGGATCTTTCATTGTGAATCCTTCGTGATAATTGTTCGAAAGATAAGGATCTGTCATTTGTGAATCTTTCGAAGTCTTTGTTCGAAACTCAACAGTGATCTTTCGAACACTGTTGATCCTTCGAACAAGTCTTGATCTTTCGATTCTTGTCTGTTTGCATTTGACAGTTTGTGTTTGTGTAGGTTTTTCTATTAGTATTTGATCAAAATGAGTTGTACAAGTCCTTGGGATTGGAGTTTGGACTCACAATCTAGTCAAGAACTAACTTCTGCTGCAGCTTGGGCGAAAAGTATGTTTCCACCGCCATCAATCAGTCCAAGTCAATGGGCTTTGGTATCCAATCAAAGTCAAAGCATTCAAAACCTTTTGATTAGTGAAAGCGAAACGGGCAGCAACAATCGTCCGCCAAAGTTGAATCATATGAACGACTTTCCATCATGGAAAAACCGCTTTCACACGTATGTTCAAGGGCAAAGCACCGATCTTTGGACGTGTTTCATCAATGCATTCAATGCCAATCTGGAGGTTGCTGCGTCCACTTCAGAAGGTTATGCCAACATGCTGGAAAATGACAAGAAGGCTTATGAATTGGAGAAAAAGGCCTTTGCTACACTTACACAAGCACTCAACAAAGATATCTATCATCAGTTCTCCTACTGCAAGACCACGAAAACATTGTGGGATGCCTTAGTTGCTAGAGGAGAAGGCAATGCAGCTACTCGAAAGTCTCGTCATGATTTGTTGAAGAAAGAGTTTGAATCGTTTCAATTTTTGGAAAACGAAACTCTAAATGATATGACAACACGGTTCTATCATTTGATTAGTGAAATGTGTGCTTATGGGGTTGTATCTACTCAACAAGACATGGTGAATAGGTTTGCTGACGCCTTGCCTCCAAAATGGAGTTCGTTTATTGAGTTGTTGAAGCATACTGGAACTCTAGACACTGTTAACATCTATGAGTTCATTCAGAAGCTGGAACATAAAAATGATGAAGAAATCAGGAAAGCAAAGCGAGCTCCCGCTCCTCAGAATACAGAAATGTACCTTCCAGGTTTCGATGTTTTGGCAAGATCTGCTGCAGCTCAGCAACCTAAGCTGCAAACTGCATTTGTGTCCAACACAAGTTCAAGTTCTCTTCCGTTTCCTCAATCAACTGCTGCTCCAGCTTTTGATCCGAGGTCGTACATTCCTGTCCCAACACAGCCACAAGTCCAACCTCCACAACAACAACAGCAGGCTCACTATACAAGCAATCCTCAACCTCAAAACCCTAACACAATCCGAGTCGATAATTCAAACCTTTCACACCTCAGCATTGAAGTTGCTAAGGAGCACATGGAAATTATCAATACAATGGTCAGTGCTTACTGTGGTTTGGTAGCGGGTCAGCTTGGAAACATCAACATGACCAATGAAGATTATCAACAGATCGATAAGGAAGAAATGGAGTTGATGGATATTAAGTGGGCTTTTGCAAGTGCAGTTAGAAGGGCCAAAGACTTCATGGCTCGTACTGGTAGAACTTCATTGGAAGGAAAGAAAGATACGAAGTATGGGTTTGATATCAACGCCGTGACATGCTTCAACTGTGGTAATAAAGGGCACTTCAAACGTGAGTGCACTCTACCAACAAAACATGGCAATCACAACCCTTTCAGAAACCAGACGAGTACTACAAATGTGAATGCCCAGCAAGAGAACCGTGAGAGAAGGATGGTGGCAGTTAATAACAATCAGGGCCAGCCTGGAACTTCAAATCCCAATCGGGCTTTGGCTGTTCAAGCTGATGAGGGATGTGACTGGTTAGTGCAGTTTGGTGATGATGATCAGAGAAGTGGAACAGCTTGTTATGCAAAGATCATCGAGCATGTTCATAAAGAGGAGTCTTCTGGAAGTGATGACAGTTCTGGTTATTCTGGTACTTCTGATGAAGAAGGCTCTATTTCTGGGGATAATCACTCAGAGTCTGATGTGAAGGAGGAAGGAGGTGATGATATTCAAGATCTACTGAATGAAACTGGTGAGCTTAAATGTCAGAAATCAATTCTGATTAGGAAGGCTGCTACTGCATCAAAGGAAATGGAGAAGTTATTTTCTGAAGATGGAGCTTTTTCTTTTCAAACTGCCTTTATGGCAAACGGTTCAGCCTCTTCTAGTCAGGTAAATTCTGAACCTCCTGCTCCTAGTGTTTGTAAATCATGTGCTGAATATGAAGCTTGAATCAGAAAAGCTTCATAGTCATAATCAGAATTTGGTTATTGAGCTGTCGAAATGCAAAGAGGCGAACATGGCTTTAACTCGGAATGAAAAAGAATTTAAATCTGTAATAGAAACATTAAATAAAAATGTGTCCGAGGTTAACAAAGTAGTTTACCACAAGCAAGTAAGTATAAATGAATATATTAACATTGTGGAAGAAACTAAGAAGCAATTAGCCATTGCCCAATGCGAGCATGATGCAATCAAACAAAAGTTGGATAGTTATTCTAACTCCCAATTTGTGCTTGATCACATCATTGATGTTCAACAACCGATGGGAAATCAGATAGGCATAGGGTATAAGAAATGTCCGCCCCCTTTGATGAACAATTATACCAAGATGCCTGATGAGGAGGAAATGCCTCGGTATGAACCCAGTGTGCCTCTTGATGTTGAGGAATTTGCTGCTGGCCTAGGGTTCAAACCGGACAATTCTTCAAACACATCTTCTGAGCAACCAGAAACCTCATCATCCGTGAAGCAAAGTCCTCCAATTATCGAGGACTATGAGACATCGGATGATGAATCAGAAGTGGATGTAGGTGAACAGGATAAATCACTTAACAAGATGAAAGGAGTAGTTATTCCACGAGAGAATCACATTCTTTGTGATCCTGATACTCCTGATGTCCCATCTGTTAAGAAGCAAGTGATTGATCATGTCAAAGTTGATAAGACATGTGTGTCTACTGTTAAAAGCAGTAACGTGTTGTATACATTGGTTGGAGATAATAAAATCTACTCAGATCATGTTTTCCCAATTAAAAATGTAAATAAATCTTTGATTGACAAAGTCTTTGAAGACAACACAAACAAATTTTTGGGAAAAACACTTCCGGGAATTGTGGTAACACAATGTGATCCAATTCCAAAGGCTGAGATTAGAAAACAGTTTGGTAATCACAAATCCTCAACCACTCAACAACCTACTGCTTCTAATGGTAAACAACCAGTCAAACGAGCTCAAAAGCATAAAGTCACTCAGATGAAGTCTGAATCAAAAGGAGCTCGTTACAAGAAGAAAGCAAAAGATGTTAAATTTGTAGCATCAAAAGCTACAGATAAAATTGAGACTTTTGAAAACAAATCAAACACTGATTTTGTAAAACAAGTGACAATCTTAAAACGTAACAGTGATAACAATTACACTCAACATACAAATGGGTGTGATGAAAAGGCGAGTACCTCAGGTTCTACAGGTTCGACATCTGCTAGTCGATCAAGTTCTCCTAAGTTTGTTGAAAGGAGAACTTGTTTTAAATGTGGAGAAATTGGGCACATCATCAAAAATTGCCCAAATGCTCCAAAGAATAAACTTGTTGAGAAAGCTCCACCTGAAACAGTTCAAAAGGAACCAAGTGTGTCACAACCTGTAAAACCAGAATCTTCAAAAACTGGTAGGAAAAAATGAACTTGGTTACCTAAGGCGGGTGACAATTCAGGGGGAGCAGTTGTTCTTGAAAACCATCAACAGATCGAGCTCACGTTTCGTGATGCTAAGGGACGACCCAAGACCACTAAGGCTTGGGTCCCCATTCTCAACTGATGTTTTTAAATGACATGTGCAGGATGTTCTAGGAGGAACTATTAATAGTCACTGGATTGTTGATAGTGGAGCATCCAGGCACATGACTGGCGACTTACGGCTCCTATACGACGTGAGAAATATTAGAGGAGGGTATGTTGCTTTTGCGGGTGACAAAGGCGGATTTATCACTGGAGAGGGAAGTATCTCAAATGGTATGGTGTGCTTCGATAAGATCAATTATGTTAAGCAAATTGATCATAATCTTCTCAGTGTGTCGCAAATCTGCGATAAAAAATTCACCGTGCATTTTGATGATGCCGGCTGCTATGTGCTGAAACCTGGATTCAAAATTCCACAAGAATGGATTCTCTTATCGGCTCCGAGAGTTAATGATCTTTATATTCTCGACATGAGCCAAGCGATTACAACATCTGCTCAAGTCACTTGCTTTGTCTCGAAAGCCACGGAAAAGGAGTCTATATCTTGGCACAGAAGAATGGGACACATTCACTTGAGAAAGATGAACCATTTGGTGAAAAATAATCTTGTGAATGGTGTGCCTGTGAGAAGTTTTCATCTACAAGATATTTGTGTCTCGTGCCAAAAGGGGAAGCAAACAAAGAAGTCTCACCCTTTGAAGAAAATCAACACTGTCAGCATGCCTCTCGAACGTCTTCATATGGATCTTTTTGGACCTATGAAGCACAAGACAACGTTCGGTGATGCTTATTGTCTAGTTGTTACTGATGATTACTCTAGATTTTCTTGGGTATCCTTCATGGCACACAAGAGTCAAACTCCTGGCATCCTCAAGGATCTTCTTACGATGTTGGAGAATCTCTATTCGTTGAAAGTGAAGAGGATCCGAAGCGACAATGAAACCGAATTCAAGAATCAAGTTATGGATGAGTTTTGTACTTCTAAAGGCATTCTTCATGAGTACAGTTCTCGTTATACTCCACAACAAAATGGTGTCGCGGAGAGGAAGAGTCGAACGATTATAGAAACTGCAAGAACAATGTTAGTAGAGTCGGAACTCCCTATTCAATTCTGGGGGGAGGCTGTATCGGCTGCATGCTACACGTTAAACAGAGTTCTTACAGTAAAGAGACATGGCAAGACTTGCTTCGAACTCCTTCAGAAAAGGAAACCGGATCTTTCTTACCTAGAACCATTTGGTGCTCCATGTACTATGATTGAACCGGATGGAAAGTTTGGAGCAAGAGCTATCGAGGGTTTCTTCCTTGGATATGCTACTCCGAATTTTCGTGTTTGGAATCTAGCTACCAAAAAGATTGAGCTATGGAGTGAAGTGAGGGTTCAAAGGTACACGAGTCCTGTTAGGGCTCCGGGTGATCCGTGGATGTTCGATTATGATGGGCTACTTGACTCCTTCAATCTGCCAACCTTTGACGAAGAATCAGCAGCGGCCAGGATGTTATTGGAAAGTGACAACGCTGCTGTCTCGCCTTTGGTTAGACCTATTGTTGTTGACCCACAAGCTTCTTCGTCTGTCAACAATATGGTTCAAAATGAGGTTTATGAAGATGCTGCTGATTATAATGATTCTTCTGAAGATGATGAATATCATGATGCAGCTGAAGGATCTTCGGCTCAAGCTGCTCCTGTTCAAGGTGCCTCTGGTGATACACCTCATACGCAGAATGTAGACACTGCTGAAGGGAATGCATCCACCTCTACCCACATTCCTGGTGTGGAGTTGGTTGTTGATCTTAATCTTACCAATTTGGGTATCAATGCACGTGTGCCAGAAAATCCTGAAATGAGGATTCATGATACCCACCCCCAGCAGAATATTATAGGAGATGTCCATCGCGGTGTGCAGACACGTAATCAGCTGAGAAACAACCGGAATGCTGGTTTGTATTCAGCTATAAGAGAATCTGGTCAACAAAATGACTGGTCCTTCGCGTGTTACGTGTCACAAGAAGAACCAAAATCGTGGAAAGAAGCGTTGAAAGATAGTGCTTGGGTTGAAGCCATGCAGGAAGAATTGCAGCAATTTCAAAAGCTTGGTGTTTGGAAGCTTGTTGAAAGACCTGAGAATTACAAGAAGATTGGCACTCGATGGGTCTTCAAATGCAAGAAAGACGACCGTGGAGTGGTTATTCGGAACAAAGCACGTTTAGTCGTTCAAGGTTTTCGTCAGATAGAAGGAATCGACTACAACGAAGTCTATGCACCTGTTGCACGTCTGGAAGCTATTCGGATCTTTCTGGCTTATGCCTCATTCAAAGGATTCAAGGTTTACCAGATGGACGTCAAAAGTGCATTCTTACATGGTATGGTTGAAGAAGAGGTATATGTCGAACAGCCTCCAGGTTTTGAAGATCCTGTCCATCCCGATCGGGTTTGGTTGCTCAACAAAGCTCTCTATGGTCTTCATCAAGCACCACGAGCTTGGTATGCAACCTTAGCTACCTATCTGCTGGAGAACGGTTTTCGAAGAGGTCTTATCGACTGTACTCTTTTCATCAAGGAACAAGATGGAGATCTTCTTCTGGTACAGGTATATGTTGATGATATTATTTTTGGTTCTACTAATGATGTCTTGTGTAGGAATTTCGAGCGCATTATGCAGGATAAATTCGAGATGAGTGCTATGGGGGAAATGACCTTTTTCTTGGGCCTACAAGTGCAACAAACTGAGTCTGGGATTTTCATTCATCAGACTAAATATGTTGGTGACATCTTGAGCCGGTTCCACATGTCCGATGCAACGCCCATTGGTACCCCACTGCCACAAAATCACGGAATTACTCCAGACTTGAAGGGTGAAGCTGTTAGCCCCTCATACTATCGCGCAATGATCGGATCTCTTATGTACCTCACAGCATCAAGGCCAGACATAATGTACCCAACGTGCCTGCTTGCCAGATATCAAGTCAACCCAAAGGCCTCACATCTTGCAGCTGTAAAAAGGATTTTTCGTTATTTGAAGGGTTACCTTGACACCGGTCTATGGTACCCTAGGGATAATAATTTTGACTTAGTCGCATTCAGTGATTCTGATCATGGCGGATGCAAAATCGACGGCAAATCCACAACGGCTGGATGTCAGTTTTTAGGAAATCGCCTAGTCACATGGCAGTGCAAGAAGCAGTCGTGCGTCGCTACATCAACATGTGAAGCTGAATACATTGTTGCCTCAAGTTGTTGCTCCCAAGTTCTTTGGATCCAACAACAATTGCGGGACTATGGTTTTGAATTCCTAACTACTCCTATTTACGTTGATAATTCTGCTGCATTACAGATCACTAGAAATCCTGTGCAGCACTCAAAGACCAAACACATCGAAATCAAATATCACTTCATACGTGATTGCTTTGAGAAAAGGCTAATCGATGTTGTTAAGGTCCACACCGATGACCAACGTGCCGACCTTTTTACCAAAGCATTTGACAAATCAAGATTTGACTTTTTATTATTGGTAAACGGCATTAAGTTCAAGCAAGAGTAAACCAACATCGGAAAATCATTTTTGTAAATACCTTTGTGTTTTAAATTTGTCTTAGTTTGTTGATTTTAGGGGGAGTAAATCCAAAAAATCGGAAAATCCAAAAACATCGAAAAATTTCAAAAACAGAAAAACAATAGAAAAACAAAAATGAGTTTCCTGGCGAGCAAAAGAGAAAATGATAGTACATCAGTGGTCTATCCAAACCTCTTTAAACCTTAAATGTAAAACGATAAGCAGCTCTATATAAGATGTATCGGTAGGCTCACAATCATTTTAAAGTGTGCAGGGTGATATAAATCTTAAATCGACTGAAGATCAGGTGGGAACCATTCATTGGCATATGGTCTTAGTACCGAAATTTCGTTTGATAGATTGCCGAGGTTCTGAGATATTCGGTCTTTATGATGCTTATCATCTGGGTATCATGGTTGTATCTTTTACCGAAAAATAACGGGGACGCAAGTCTAGATCTTCCATGATACTATACATACGTGTACATAATACATACTGCATTCGACCTCAATAAGTGATAAACAATCACATGTCCATATCAAATAAGTGATAAAATATCACATCTATCCGGGAGTCAAGTTCGTCTCTCTGCTGTACGGAAGTACTGACCTGTTCACGGACTTGCTCCTGTGCCCTCATGCATATGAAAATCAAGTTCCTCATCAATAAGTGATTATATCACATAGGGCATGTTTTCAAATCAAAATAAGTGAGTATCTCACATTTTATACGGTCAAACAGATGATAATCGGTATACTCACCGGTAAGATGAACTCTCGTGCATACCTTGATACGGGAATGTGTCGTGATGTGGATGAACACCGGTCGGTAAGTATAAATCATACATTAACGTATCCCCTCGCCATGATTACATCTGATAAGTTGAGCTTAAGTGGACAACAATACCGATAATTGTTATAGGATGCTTATCTCAATATTAACTAACTGAACAACAAGAGTGTTTTGACATGACCGTACACTGATATGATTCTCTTACCCTCGAAACTCGCAAAAAGAATGTCTGTATATATTTATTTACTGCTTAACTTTTATTGTTTTCTTTTAAACAGTTTCGTCGTTTGGTGCATATCAGCACGACATTAGCGGTGATGTCGTTTGATAACACTCAAAGGATATTAAAATTGTTGTCTTTTAATTTCAAAAATACCAAAAAGATTTTAGGTGAGTTTTAATATAAACTTTATAAAAGCCAAAAAGATTTTATTTCTACTTTATTTTCGATCGTACGATGTTGGAGCTCGAGTCTTCGTTACCTGAAACCTGAACGAAAACCGAATTGACTAAATCTTCATAAACGGTCGAAAATTTGCAAGTTTTGAAAGTTAAATCTAAAATTAAAAAAAATTATTAAACTTTCAAACTGTCGGACGGTGTTTGATAGTGACATGGTCATTCGTGTGTCATTTGTTTATACTAACTATTCCAAGCAGTTGTTCTCATTACGCGTTTAGATTTCTTGCATGTGCAGATTCTAAAGGCTAGGAGAACATGGTCGATGACAAGCTTTGGAATGAAGACACGACGTGAAGGCACTCAAGTGATGAAAATGATCGAGTAGCCGCTGACCATCATCAACACCACAAGGATCTCACTTCATAAAGATCAAGTCACAAGGATCTCACTTCATAAAGATCAAGTCATTCACGAGCATAACTCAAGGGGGAGCTTATGTTAAGGGGGAGTTTGTCAACACACTTCCTACACGACACGGGTAGTTTGTTGATACACTCTCTACTTTCAAGACGTGAAGACTTTGAAGATCCTCCGACTTTGAAGACTCGAAAGGACATCCGAGACTGGTGAAGACATGAAGATCAAGAATGATCAAGGTCAAGACAAAGCTACAGCCAAGGGGGAGTTTGTTGGTGCACTTGTGTCTGTACTTTGTCTGTATCCAGTCTCGATGTAAAACGATGTCTATGTTAGGCTTGTAAGTTTGACAAAGTCAACTATCCTCCTAGTTTGACTTGGCCAAACAGTTAGTTTATGAATGTAACATGTCTGGTTCGAAGGATATCTCATCGAAGGATAGTTAGATCCTTCGATGAGCTCGAAAGTTGAACCTTCGATGGATGGACCTCGATAGATAGTCCTTCGAGGTCACTGTGAACCCTTCGATGGAAGTCTGATCGAAAGATGATCTTTCGATCAGCATTCCTGATCCTTCGACAGGTTCAACATCGATAGATGATCCTTCGAGACATCTATCGGATCCTTCGGAACAGACCAGCTGTGTATGGGTATATATACCCATGCAGTGTGTTGTGTTAGGCAGATGCACACAGAAGGATAGAGAGAAAGTAGAGAGCATTCTGTCCGAAACACACACACACACTTTGAGAGTTTGCAAAACACATTTGTGAACATTGAGCTTGTAACCGGAACCTTCATTCGTATTAATACAGTGGTGTTAATCGGTGAACCTTTGTGTGTTTGTGTTTATACTTGTTTCATCTCGGTTTGCTTGCTAGCTTGGATTCCGCACTCGCTAGTGGGTTTGTATAACAAGGTTTAGGTTCGTCATCCTCCGAGAGGGACCTACAGTATTTTTCCAGAATATTTCATAAGTTACGTTTTTGCGTTTGGTTTCACAATATCAAGCGTGTAACTTATATTTTCATTCCTTGTGATTTTTGGTGTTATTTTGGAGTTGTAAATTCTTGGTATTTGTAAGTTATATTATTTTACCCTAAAATAATATAAATATTCCACAAATTATACAAATATTTACACAAGTGTTTTAATACAAAATAAATATTCTAAATATATATTTATCTATTTTTATTTACAAAAACCAACCTCCAATACTTGTATTTTTGTTACAAAAATTATGGCAAAGTTTATATTTGAGAAACATAGTTTAAAATACACTAGTAAACACTTGTTTAGAAAATATTTTCTAAGTGTTGGTATTTTTAGAAAATTTCGCCATAGTTTCCTTTGAAAATGGAGGTGTCCATGCTATTTAGCATATCATTTTCTTTTCAAAATCACACATAATGATCAATAATCAATCCCTAAACATCTTGCACTTACCAAGTGCAAAAACTATACATTTTATATAACAACATGAACTTGATCTTTCACAAAAACGTGTAGTAACTTGGTAAACTATTTAGTAGCCTTAGTTACCCTCCAAAATATATTTACTTCTTGGTAAACTTCATTCTTGGAAATTCTATATGTTTACAACTTGTATTCACATTTTACAAAAATGCTTATTTATTGGATCTTCTTGTTTCAAAAGTATTTCTACACTTATTTTGTCACTAAAAATAGTGTAGGTTTAATAAAAACCATGATCTTCTAAAAATCATATTTTAAACTTGGTTTTCTTGGAAAAATCATTCACAAGTCTTGAATCTATAAGTTTACTAGGTCACTTTGATCATTGTTTTACAAGAAATCATTTTTATTTATCAAGTTCATGCGTGCACTAGAAGATGATCATCATATGTGGTTACATGATCCTCCTTCCACTTGCTAGATTGTGTATTAAATCACCATCTAGTAAGTTCCATGTGATGATTAACATCATCATCCCTAGTAAACAACAAGCAAACATTGTTCATATACTAAACAACATCATTCCATCACTATTTCATCATTTATAAAGCTTATGTTTCAAGATTCAAGTGTATGTTCTTTAGTGTTCTTGTTATTTCAACATAATATGCCTTTTATCCACTAAAAATATGAAGTAACAAGAGTTAATAAGAATCTTACTACTAGCTTCAAGCTAGGGAAGAACAAGAGGAAAATCGAGTGGATAAAAGCTAGCAAAGGAGGTCCTTCAAGATCCGAGCTCACCAACCCTTCTAATATGGCTCCTTACACCTTGTGTGAAGCTTGGATTGTATGAACTTGCAAAGAAAATGGTGGTGGTGTGAGGGGGAGTGTTCGGCCGAGAGTTGTAGGAGAGGAGGGGAAGGAGTTGTGAAGTGATGATGATGAAGAGTTTAAGTGTACTTATAACCAAGTGTGAGCATTATCCAATGGTCTTAATGTTGGTGAAGTACAATACATATCTTACACAAGATTATGGAAGGATTTAAGGGGATTTAGGAAGATCTCATAAATCTTGAGTGTGGGCCACCTCCTTGGGGCCGTAAATCATATATGGGGGAGGGGGTAATTGTAATTTGATGGTATATGTAAGTAATTAGTGGAAGTTAATTGTAAAATATCTAGTGTTTATGTGTAGGATGCTTTATGTAGAATGTTAAAGTGTTCAGGAACCATAACTAGCTTAGAAAAAGTAGAACAATGCTTCTAGCAATATTTTGGTGTTCCGGGTAAAGTCCGGTTGTTCGGTTAGATACTAATTTGTTAAAGTGTCAAGTTATTCCGTATAGTGTCCTTTATGTAACTTTTTGTGACACTTTTAATTCCCAACACTCAGGAAAGCATACAGGACCATTTTACCATATTTTTGCATGTTACTAGCATGTTAAAATGCTGATTTTTGCTGATTAATGTAGAATTCTGCACTTTGGGTGGGTTTTAGGCACTTTCCGGCACTTAAACTATCACCTAGTGACGCAGTTTTATGGTCCTTACTTCCCTATACTCCATACTAGTGTAGTACCTTATCTCTGGACCTTACGAGGTCTCAAAACATTGTCTGTCTATGTACTGACATTGTCAGCATGTTTCTGAGTTATCCGCTAACTGTGCTTTGTGCATCATGTATGTCACTATAGTTTGTATGTGATAAATGGTGTGACAGTATGAAATGTGATGCACATGTATGTATGATACAGAAATCATAAAGAAGTTTAAATCATCAGTTGTACTTAAGCACAGTCATTAATATTAATTAATTGTACGGATACCTGTAATTATGAGGGTTGTCACGTTGTTAGCCAATCACACTTGGAGAATTTAGCGTATAGTCGTTCGGCTTAAAGGAGTTCCAAGATTAAACGTAAGTGGCGCTCGTGTTCGGTCTTGGATTTAGAATAGAATAGGATATCGTTAATGAACACAATCACGAAACGGTCCAAGTAGGATTTACACACACGGTTCATCAAGTCCATGAAAACCGCGGGTGCATTGGTTAAACCGAAAGGCTTAACCAGGGACTCGTAGTGATTGTATCTAGTGCGAAACACGATTTTGGAATGTCCTCGTTGAGGACTCAAAGTTGATGATAAGCATAACGAAGATCGATCTTCGAGAAACAAGTCGCTCCTTGGAGTTGATCGAAGAGGTCATTGATACAAGGAAGGGGATAATGGTTCTTGACGGTAAGTTTGTTGAGTTCACGGAAATCGATGCACATGTGAAAAGAAACATCCTTCTTTTTGACAAAAAAGAACTAGAGCGCCCCACGGGAATGTACTAGGACATATGAAACCTTATTAAACAATTCTTGAAGTTGGCTAGATAGCTCTAGCATTTCCGAAGGTGTGAGACGGTAGGGAGACTTTGCAATGGGTTTAGCTAATGAGTTCAATTAAAAAATCAACAGAACGAGCAGGAGGAAGACTGGGTAAGTCTTCGAGAAAGACTTCGGGAAAATCACAGATTATTGGAACATCTTTTAAGTTTTTTCCATCGTCTTTCTTTTCCACAATATGGGCCAAAAAGGCAAAGTACTCCTCATGTAAGTACTTGTTCGCTTGGATGCACGAAATGTGTTTGATCCCTTTAGAGGGTTTCTCGCCAAAGACTTCAAGGTGTCACAGGACGGAAAAGGAATGCGGAAAAACTTTTTGAAACAAATGACTTCGGCATGGACCTTGGTAAGTCAATCCATGCCTATGATGATTTCAAAGCTACCCAATTGCATGGGTATGAATTCGATTGGAAATTCGTGTTCGTTGAGGTTAAGGACACAATCACGGAGAACGGAATCAACGGTGATAGATTTCCCGTTGGCGACTTCGACGGTGAAAGATTTTGGCAACTTAGAGCGTGTCCATTTAAGAAATGGTTCAAATTCTACAAATAGAAAACTTTTATCCACACCAGTATCAAATAGTAACAAAGCATAAATTCCATTTTCGAGAAATGTATCATTCATGACAACATTGTTGTTTTGTGCTTCGTTGGCATTGATGTTGAAAGCACGACCATGAGGCACTTGTGCTTGAACTTGAGCGTTGCATTGAGGACATTAAGGGCTAAACTGGTTGGGAATACCACACTTGTAGGAAGTACAACCGTTGTTTTCCTGCGGTTGCTGGTTTTGGTTTTGGGGTTGAGGTTGGGTTTGGTTACACAATGGTCTAGGACCACTTCGGCATGCGATGTTAAAATGCCCATACCGGTTTCATGTGTTTCAATGTCGACACGCGGAGGTGGTTGGATGGTGGTAGTGTCATGTGTTATATGTGGGAAAAGTCTTGTTGTAAGCTTTCTTGTTGGGTTCCTGGGTTGTAGTAGCGGGGCTTTGGTTTAGTGGGTTTACTACGGCGTAGTTACGGATTTGAGACTTTCGTTTCTTACCGTTGGAGTTGTTCTTGGGTTGGGTTTTGGCTTCTTTAGGTTCCTAGGGATTTTCGGTGGTCGCTTGGTTGATGGTCTTGGTGGAGCCATTGAGTGACAGGGTTCCATCCTCGACGTGGTTCTTGGTGAAGGTGACGGCTAAGCGGTAGGTTTTCTCCAAGGTTTGGGGTTCGGCCGCGGAAATGGCATGGCGAACGGTCAACGGAATTCCCTTGATGTACTTCATGATGGCTCGCTCGATGGTGCTTACTTGGTGATGGCATAGGATACTAAGTTGCTTAAATCAGGTGGTGTATGCCAAATTGTTACCACCGATTTTGTTTGAGACTCCAAAACTCCTCCTTGAGTTTTCGCATCTCATGGGGAGGATAAAATTCCGCTATCATGAGTTGCTTCACCTTTTCCCAAGGTAAAGCGTAAGTGGCGTCGTTCCCATGGAGTTTCCTCTCGCTCATCCACCAATCGAGTGCCCTCAATTTGAAGACACCGGTAGCATTGCGGGTCCGGAGATGGTCAGGGCATTCACTATTGATGAATGTGACCTCGATGTCGTCAAACCATTGGAGCATTTTGGTAGCTCTATCATCGCCCGTGAAAGATGCGGGCTACAAGCGATGAATTGCTTATAAGTAAAGGTGGTTTTAGGAGGGTCGACTTTGGAATCGGATGAGACATTAGGGCTCGAGCTAGCTTGGATTTTACTAACAATATTGGGTATGACTTGAGCCATTTGCTTGGCCATAAATGCGGGTATCTTCTTGTTAGAGCTTTGCTTGGAGCTCTTCTTAGAGTTGGAAAAACGGCTTGAAGACGTCTACTAGGTTGGGAAGAGAGAATGGTGAGACTTGATCAAATAGCTTTTTAAAAATATTTTTTGCATGATTAAAGCATGATGGTATGTCACATAACACGTAGGTTTCAAATAGTTTCACATAAACGAATCATGTATTCATATTGAAAGCAAATTATACAACCAATGAAAAGTGTTCTAAATTTTTGTTGGTTCTCAAATGTTATTATTGTTTTAGGTTGCGTTAGTAGTGCGATTCGGGAAAATCCCACATAAAATTTGATATAAACATAATTGAGATTCAAATATAAAACTTGGAATGTTCCGGAACGGAACTAATACTAACTCAAAGTGATCAAAACTTCTTTTGATTTCGGGAACCATGTTTTGGCCTAATAGGTAAAATACTCTCGCCGAAACTTTTGTTAACGATATTCACCCTTCTGGTTACTACATGTCCCTAGTCAATCGAAAGTTCAAGATTTTGGTGGGATTAAAAAAGCAAAGGGTGGGACTAGTCACCAAGATTTGGATATCAATCCTAACTTGGTGGTGTCGTTCCCTAAACATGGTTGGTACTTACTCATCAGGATAAGGAAATTAATCCAACTCATTGGTAAGGGTCCACAAGAGTTTGATAATGAAATTGCCATTAAGGTAATGAGATCACTCCGAACTTAACGGTAAAATTTCGTAAAAAACGAAGTCGCGGATTGAAATTCGTCACCAATTTAAGGGTTTCACTCATATTTTGGTTAGGTCATTTCAATTGTAGGATACGAGTGTATTCGTGTTGTAGAATAATTTTGCCTTAGGAAAGGCGTATATTTTAAGACAAAAGAAGGAGACAAGAAGCAAGATAGGGATAAGCAAGTATGGTTTGAGCATAATAAGAGAATGGTCAAATAAAGGTTCCTTAACTATAGACTAGGTCAACATGGAAATTTTCCTAATTCACCGCAGTTATGGCTCTGATACCAATTAGTCACACCTCAACCAATGGCGGAAACATTGAGGCAGGACGAACAAGATTGCTCAAAACATCATAACATACTACTTGTGACAATAAATTAACGATTCAAATTTTCCATTTCATTCATGATATTAAATATACATTGTCTTGAAAGGAAATTACAACAAGTTGGAAAATAACATAACAACATGAAGGAAAAACATAAAGATAAAACATTGGGTGCGTTTCTAGTTCCACCCTAAGTAGATTTCTTGAGATTTCATCATCAATTTCCTGCAATATGCATATAAAGTATCCGTCAACACAAAAGGTTGGCAAGCATACGAGTTTTGTCTACATAGCATAAGTATAAAAATGTCTCAAATCCACATCGCAATTGTATACTAAGTTAAATAACATACTAGCGTGCATCAACTATGAATAAGACCAAAGGGTCTACTAGCGTATTCTTATCACCGAAGTAATTAAGATCGTATTGATTGAGTACTTAACATTGACAAAAAATAGGTGGTGTGCTACTCTTATAGCGCTATACAAGTTAAGGTGGGCTTGCAAAGTTAATGATTGATAGCATGCATGAATAGTCCTAGTATGAATAAACAAGTATTATATCAAGTTGCATGTTTACGGATTGAGTGATTTCATAAGATTATTTGTATATGTGATCATGAATTTAATATTGATACATGTTGCAACCCAAAGTGATTTAAAAGTAAAATGGTTCAAGTATACTCACGGTTTGCGAAGCTTTCCACAAAGGTGAGTCGTACAGATTTGAAAGTAATATAATAAGCATTAGTCAGTTGGACGAGAGAGAGTACAAGATCGAAATCCAAGATGGTATACTTTGGATTTTTGAGTAAGATGGAACTTTGCTAATGAAGGTACCTCGTTCACCGAATCGCATTTACAAGATTAATCTTGAGGTTGCATCTCCAATTTACTTACAGACTAAAGATGACGAGGCTGAAAATAACGACCAGTCTTTGCTGCAACAGGAATTAGCGACCAGTCTGAGCAGTTAGCGACACAGCTGATACTTAGCGACCAGACTGACCAGTTAGCGACCAGACTGGCCAGTTAGCGACCAGACTGACCAGTTAGCGACAGAATATGATCATTAGCAACACAATTTGATCAATCAGTGACAGATTTTAGCAACCAGTTTGTGACAGATTAGTTTTTCAGCACTTCAATGGGTTTAGAAGGTCTGAATCTGGTCCAAATTAGTTCAGGACAAGTTTCCTTGTCAAGATCGTTTGATTTTGCAGTTAAAGGGATGCTCGGTTTATCAAATCAAGAGACAAGTTTAAAAGTCGAGAACTTGTTGCAAGAGGAAGTTAAAGAGGAACGTGTTAGCGGGAATTTATGATCGGCAGACATCCTAGCGAAATCCATGTCGTGACTGAAGATTATTGAGATGAGATATCTTCTCAGTATTACATGATTAGGGGGTGATTGTTAGACTAATCTTGCGTAAGTTCAGGTTAAAAGTGACTGACTTACAAAGTTCGGGTAACAAGTGACCGTGTATAAACTGGGGTTTTTTTTTGAGATAGTTTTTTTATCCTAGTTTGAGTCAAATAGGTTTACTTGTTGATAAAGTTTTAGGCTTATAAATAGAACTAATTATTGTAACCTAAACCAACCAATTATCAATAAACGAGTTTTGATTCAATACGTTCTTTGGTATCCAATTCTAACATTGTAACCATTGGTTTAATCTTGTAAGCTTTACTTGATCTCTGTATTTTATTCCAGTCTTCTAATCAACATATGGTGCTAACGTTCAGAAAGACCTGTGCAAAATGAAAATTTGGCTAGAGTTTGCTTGCAGCTTGTTATACTATCTCAAATATACAGAGAACCAAATTATGTCAATGTTTGCGTGGTGCTAAGGTTCCATCCACCTATGCTTAAAACATTAAGAAGTCATGAATGAAGGAGTGTACCCGTAAGAATTAGACGTTTACTGAATTCAGAAGGGGATCAAGTCTTTCTCCAGGATACATTTCTCTATTTTATATTAAGATGAATTGCTAGGCAAATCTCCTTTGGCAATTTTTACTAATCACTTCCGATTCATGTAAACCAAAAGCGATTAACGGTACGCCTGCCAAATGAGATCTTGCCCAGTAATGCATCAATACATGTTGGATTTAATTGAGTATCACATTTCTTGTTACAACTATATTTATAGGTGGCAATTGTTTATGCGAACCGGATATTCCTAGCACCATCCGTTTTGTAACGAACAGAAAAAGGCGATAAAGAGTGGTAAAAGTTTGGCATATGCCAGACAAGTTCCATTCAACAAAGCCTCTTCCCTTTTCATCTCCCCTCTTCCACACCCTAGATGGTATCTTATACTGATTCTTTTAGTTTACAAAAATCAGTCGCATCATCCGTATATTGTACTATCGAAATTTATGTATTACTTAGTAGGTGGTTTAGGAACGAGAATGGTATCTGTAGCTGTTTTTAAAAACTTTTTGTACTTCAATTCTAGGCAGTTCGCCACTCTTGTAAGAGAACTTGTTCGTTTGGTTGGCAAGCGAACTTATGGAGCGAACTTGCCACCCAAGCGAACTTGCCAAGTTTGCTTACAGTGGTAGGAACCAACTAGAAGTACAAGAAGTTTAAAAAAACACCTAGAAGTACTAGTCCCGTTCCTAAACAACCTACTTCCGCAACATATGTGATGCGGGCCCAAGTGTGGAAGAGCGGTCATCTTGTATTTGGAGGCCCAAGATCGCGTAACAAAAGGGGCTTCACTAAAATGGCTCTAACTTGGGCTACGGGGGTCAGTTTTGGGCGTGTGACCAGGCGAAACGAACGGGAGAACGAGCTCTATCTTGCTACAAAGGTCATCGTCCAGGCCGAAAAAACGCTTATTTCTATTAGTTTTTTCCATTTTTATGTTTTTTCAAGTATTTTGGGCATTTTGTTTTTGGGCTTGTGTTTGGCCCGTTGTCTTTTTTAGGCCCATTTCGAATTTATGTTCCTATTTATATGTTGCCCTAGTGAAATGAAAGATCAGACTTGAATTTTGAGAAAACGGATTTTCACTTCAAATTCTGTGCCCTTTGGGTTGAATTTTGGGGTTGGGGAAGAACTACACGGGTATTCGCAGAATCAACGTGTTTGATCTTCATTATCGTACCACGCACTACATCAATATGTATGATGCTACCTTATGCCCATGCAATACTCTTCATTATCGTACCACGCACTACATCAATATGTATGATGCTACCTTATGCCCATGCAATACTAACAATGTTTGGGGCGATCGGGCAAATAAGGTATAGAACCAAGAACTATCTAAACTTTTAGACATGATCCATCCTTTCCCATAAAATAAAAAGCTTCATTTAGACTTTAAGATACAAAAGATAAAGTCTATTAAGATAATTTAATCCAATTACTCGAGTGTTATGATTGCAGTCATTATGCATATATTAGGAAAAACAATGAAAAAAATAAAGAGTTGGTAATGATGTTTTTCCCAGCTTCTTTTTATTTTAAAAAGTAAAAAGATTAACTGATGCATGTAGCATATGCTGCTGTGAGGTTCTGGGTATCCAGCATATGCGTCAAATCATATTCTATGGAGATCTTAACACTTTTGTGTATTTGAAAGTATTCAACTTTTTAAAAGGTAGCTAAATCTCACAAATATATTCCTTTGAAGAACACATCCACTTGTCAACTAAGAGCGAAATTAACGCACGTGATAACAAATTTAGTTAGGGACTGTTTGTTTACCTCTTAACTAGGCTCTTAATGGTTCAGACTTCTCAGCACTTAATGGTTCAGATTGTTTGTTTCACGAGCAGATGTCTGAATGGCTCAGACATTTGCCTCTGAATGGTTAAGCATTATACAGAGTCTGAATGGTTAAGACCTCTAATCTGAATTGGTCAGACATTTGCCTCTAAACGGTTAAGCATTATAAAAATTCAGACCTCTGAACGGTAAGCAAAACCTTTGTGATGTGTGTATAAAAATATGGATTGTGTGACAAGAATTTTTAGAGTGATATATGTTTGAGAATTATTTTCAAGACTGATAACAATTTGGGTTGAACCATAGGAATAATAATAAAAGGAAAGAAACTTGTCACATATAAGAGGATTCTAAAATCCCAAATAAGAAAGAGATGGTGGCTCAACGCCCTTTAGCATGCACGGCATGACTGTGAGCCGCTTATAAGATTGTTTTGGATGATGTGCGCAATAAAACGCAGTGGCTCCAAGATGGTACAATGTATGTTTCATGTGGTGTCTCGTGTTCGAACATAGGAGTCGCAATGGTTCGCTCTGTGGTGTCTAGTCCTTGCATAAACCATAAATTCACGACTTCTCTATTGGTAGTTTTGTTTGATGTATATTCGATGGGATTCCAGGCCATAATCGCATATGTTGGAATGGATGCATCAAGGCCTATTAATACAACCTCGGCTCCTTTAGTTTTGCAAAAATGAAAACAAAAACAATTGTATCTAGAAATCCCAACAGCATCGTTACCTCGACCAATATATCACATGTATGTGCAAAGCTGGTAATATATGTTGCTTCATTGCATATCTAGAGGCAATTCGCCAAATACCCGCAACAAGCAAGTCAAAAGATCGAAGTGGTAAAATTGTATCAAGGATGTATATTACTTGGCTGCGTACTTGCCTTGAAGTAACAAGTAGTAGCAATATAATATCAACACTTGAAGCACAATCATCTTATAGCAAAATTTAGAAAAACAGTATTCAAGAATTTTCAACAAATGTATCGCGGCGTAGTAAAGTCATAAACGCTTCCATGTGGGGGTTTAAAACATTAGCAACAGATAAAGAAATTTCTATCGACAACACGCAACATATCTTACATCTTCACCAAATTGTATCCCGAGCAAACTAGACTAAAAAATAGCAGTAGCATGTGATCATCTAAAGTTGGAAAGGACTACAAAATACAAGTAAATAGGGACATTTACCGATTAGGTTTTCAAAAAAGTTTGATACAATTATAATTTTAATCTAAAACTATATCGGTTTTTTTACTTTTAACTCCAAAGCTTTCTATCTTTGTCCATTTAACCTTATAATTTTTTTACTTTCAACTTTGGTACCCTATACTTTTCATATTTCGCAAAAATTCCGTTTTACGTTTTGTTCTAAATTTTGCGATTTAACACAACGCAACGTTCATGTGTGGTTCAACGTTTTTACATTTTATTTTACGCTCCGTTCTAAATTTTGCGAGTTAACGTTACGCAAGGTGCATGTGTGGTTCAACGTTTTTATGGTCGTCTAATTTTTCCCGTTTGATAGGTTCATCGTGACGCACATGTCCTAAATCAACTTAGTTATTATTTTCTATGTTTTATGTTTCAGTCTAATTTCTCCGAGCATTAACACGTCGCAACTGTAGTGTTGGTGGTCGTTGGCGGTGTTGTGGCCTTGGTGCTATTTGTCACGGTTTTACGCCCCCACCGCAACGCGGGAGATTAATACTAGTTTAAATAATTTTAGATGTCAATAATCCTATACTTACATTCATTTATTCTGCTTCCATCGTATATATTTTTAAAACCCGATGCAACGCGCAATACATTCGAGTATACCAACACATCAAGATGTTTCCGCTAAACAAATTTCTTTTTCCTATATAGGACTATTATAACTAGGGCTTCAAACGAATCAAAGTTTGACGAACAGTTTGTGAACCGTTCGGCGGGAAGTTCGTTTGTGTTCATTCGTTTATTAAACAAACGAACACGAACAAGAAATTCCGTTTGTTTAGATAAATGAATAAACATGAAAGAGGCCACGTTCGTTCGTTTATGTTCGTAAATGTTTGCTAACGTGTTCGATAGTTCATTATTTTTTTAGTTTTTATATTTTATTTAAATACTTTAAAATTTTGACAAATAAAATATGTAATAAGTGTCAATGTATTATATCTTCTGCTCATAAACTCTTGTTTGTGTTCGTTTGTTTCCGTTTGTGTTCATGAATATTAATTTGTGCTCATTTATGTTCATCAACGTTCATTTTCGTTCGTTGTCTAAAATTTAACAAACAACACAAACGAACACGAAAAAGTTCATTTCCTTATCAAACGAACACGAACATAATATTTCGTTCGGTAAATGTTTATGAACAGTTCGTGAACACATATATTTCTTAACAAATGAACACGAACAAGGCCTTGTTTGTGTTCGTTCGATTCATTTGCAGCCCTAATTATAACACTATCGGGGTTAACTTGCAATTCATGTGATAAACATCAAACACATAAGATCTCCACATTTTTCTTGCAAGTTTAGCGTTCAACGAACAAGCAATAATATCTCAATTGACCAAGGACAAAACCATTCTCTGTGTTCAACGAACAAGCAGAAATATCTCAATTAACTAAGGCCCTGTTTGTTTGCATCTGAATGGAATCAATCAGAGATTGGCTCTGATTCGGTCAGAGGTTTTGGTGTTTGGTTCAACATCTGAATGGCATCTGAATGGGGATTTCAAGCTCTTAACTATTCAACTTTGAAGAGTCGCTGAACCATTCAGAGAAGTGAAGCCTCTTATTCGGTCAGAGGCTCTGATTCACTAAACAGGGCCTAGGACAAAACCCTTCTTCGGGGTATGGTAAAAAAAAAAACCTGAAGCATTTAGGGTTGGTCGGGTTTTGGACTAGTTGCAAAAAACTGTGGGTTAGGGATGGACGTAATATTAGGTAATACCCACCTATGTACACGAACTCGTTTACCCCTTTTCATAATCATAAAAGGACAAAGGTATCTTGAAGTTGTTAAAACCATTTACATTCATCTCCAACCACATAAAATCTTAAAATCGGGTTTTGGTCGGAGAATCTTAATACGTGTTTTCATATCTTCCATTCTAGTGTTTGCAACACAATGAAAGATTTCCGGTGCATTAAAGATGTAATATGTTCTGTATTCTTTGTATCAGCATATCTCCAATGCCTGTCTTTTTGGACACTTTTGAGCTCCGTTTTTTTGGTATGCGCGTTTTTTGCTGAAAACGCCCGAAACCAGGGTGTGTGTGAAGTAGATTAGAGAGACAGATGAGAGATTTGTATTGTTTTTGGTTGTGAAAGAGAAGCCCAGACTAGGGTGAAGTATGTCATCATTCTCATGACCCGAATCCGTTTATAACTAAATAATTCATTATACAACTTTGTGCATAATCAAACTTTATGCACAAAACATTAACTTTATGTATAATCAAACTTTTAACACGGATGAGGGATACGATGCATATGACTACCAACTCGTTAATCATACCCCAAGCCCTGATATTATTTTTTGTTTACTCAACAATGCTCAAAATCGAAAGTAATAATAACTTCCCTTGAAGGAATCACAACATGTGTCAAAAAAGATGCTAAATAACATCTTGTCATAAAACTGAGAAAATCCCATATTGTAATAAAACTGGTAGAATTCAAAGGCATAAATGACAAAGAAATAGAAATATAATATCTGGAAAGAGAACAAAGTTAAAAGTCACCTCAAACTAAGCTCCAATTTGTTGAGACTTGTTGAGAATTACTCCTTCATATTTCACCTGAAACCACTTCATTGCATCTTCCTTTGTAACTCTGTGCTGGATACCAACACGAGCCTTGCACCTGCGTCTGCGGCCAACACGGTACCCCGGGCGTTCTAGAACCACGAAAAAGTCCATACCGTAGATACCGGTGGATGGATCATACCTGTAAGCAAATATATGTTACATTTTTACCATTACTAACAGCATAAACAAAATTATAACCATTATTGAAACATGAAGTATATATAATCTTGGATTTAAAGAGATGATGACATACTTGATACCCAGATCAATGTGTTCTTGAATACCGAATCCAAAGCAGCCAGTGTCACTAAAGTTGCGTCTCAGCAGCTCGTATTCTTTGACCTTCAACCCGCTCTCCAGAAGCTGCATTGCTTTGTCACCCCTAACGGTTACATAGCATGCAATCTTTTCATTACGCCTGATTCCAAATGACCTCACAGTGTACCTTGCTGTACCAAAACGAACAATACCCATAAGCATAATAAACCACAAAAAAAGTCAACTCTTCAAATAGTAAAAAAAAGTAAGTCCAGAAGGAAAAAATAGATAACCAATGTTGTATGAATCAAATAACTATATTTTGTCATTGTTTCTTAAAGGATGAACAACTAATATGAAAAAAAAAATCATTGCTTTAATCAGTCTCAGAGCAAACTTTAATTGTTACTTGACCGGTAATGCGTGCCAAGTTCATCTCTATATCCAGAAACTCATGAATGTACAAGTTTTCCAACACACAAAAACCGTTGGCCGGATGAGCAGGCCAGACAGGTTGAGTAACGGGTCAAAACTGGTCAAATTGAGTGACATAAAACAAAAGTAATGTTATTGAGTTTTAAATAAAGTGATTTAAGAGGTTATATGCGTTATTAGAGACCAACTCATACCTAAATGAACTGAAAATTCCTATTTTAATAATAAATAACAGATTTTCCTCAACTTGAAAGTAATGTCTTCATTTCAAAAAAAAATAAAATAAACCAAAATAGATTACACCAAACTGTAAACAAAGTACAGTCAAACCCTCTGTTGCTACTTTCTGTTCGAACAAGATGTATCTTGATCTTACGGCACTGTAACAGTAATAAAACTAAAACTCAGAGTCCTTAATAAAAGAAATATTGGTCTATAAACTTCAAAGATGAACCTGAAAGAATTTACTCATATTAATTAATTGTTCTTCACAAAACTACAATCTTGACAATAACAAACTAAATGAAAACAGCTTTATTATTGATTATACCGCGTAGACAACGCACAAGATATAGCCACAAACGAAGGTGGCATTAGTCACTGACAGCCACCGCATTGCTCGATTATAAACAAATGCAGATATTTGTCACAATCCACACAAATACTAATGTTTAAAAAAAAATCAGTACCAACCATTTCTAGACAACAATCTTATCAATAACTTAACGATATAGCAACTCATCTAGCAAGAACAATGCAGCATTTAACTTGTTAATAAATGACCAAAAAGAATGATTTCTAATATACAAACAAGAATAAAATTAACTGTAAAATGGATCTTACCCTTGGAAAAAACAGGGGACTGGCCACTCAATTGCTCCAAAACCTAATAACAATCAATCAAAACAACAACAACAATAATTAGTCGTTATTCGTAACAAACACAACTAATTACAAACATAAACACAATCAGAGAGTGAAAGAATATACCTTAGCAGCACGAGTAAGACGATCTCCACTCTCACCGACGGAGATGTTGAGAACGAGTTTCTGAACCTTGATCTCCCTCATTGGATTCGCTTGCTTCCTCTCTGAAGCCTGCAAGACATTCAGTTCAACAAAATCATCATTCAAATCGAGGTCAGGTGTTAATTATTCGTTTATGGTGTATTTGATCTGGTGAAGAGGTTACCATTGCTGTGGAGAACGATAACGGCTGCTGAGATGAGATGGGTGGGAGAAGATGCAGAGGGTTTTATTGGAATAATACGATGCCAGGAGATCTGCTAGGGTTTTGTTTTGTTGGAAGAAAATTGTGAATGACGGATTTACCCTTTACCAAAAGGTTTTGTTTTTATGCAGTTCGAGCTCAGCTCGGTTCGAGTCTATTTGTTTGAGCTTGAATTCGGCTTGTGAATAAAACTCAAAGCTCGGGCTAGGCTCGAGCTATTGTGAGAATAACCTCAAACTATCTAAAAACTCGGCTTGAGCTCGCTTTAATATGGCTTAAACGAGTCAAAGCTCGGCTCACCAATGCTATTATCAATCTCATTATTATATTATATATAGAAAAACTAAAATTTTGTTTGGGCTCGTTTAGACTCGCGAGCCTAAACGAGCTTTGTAATTCAAGCTTGAGCTCGGACTCGATAACTAAACGAGCTCTATTTTAAGCTCGGGCTTGTTAAGGGTCGGCTCGTTTGAGCTTTTACCTGAGCTGATTACGAGTAACTCTCGAGTCTCTGAGTTTGTTTACACTAGGTTAAGATAGTTAATGAATCGAACGTTTATTGAATTGGGCTATTTATTAGACCGCCCGTAGTGGGGCGTTTTTTTAAAAAAAATAACGCTCCAAAACGCCCCGCCTACCATTACGGTAGGCTTTTTGGGCGTTATTTTCGAGAAAATTTGTTGCCGGTGTTTTAATTAAAACGCTTGTTCCATTCTTGACCAACCAATCAACAACCACAACGGCTAGTTAACGGCTAGCTGATTTATTTATTTTTTTTAAACCTTTTTCCCATATATATATATATATATACAAACACAATCAAAACTCATTCATTTTCAACCAAAACCATCAAAAACTCTCTAAAAAAATACAACCATTTTATAAAAAACTTGATGGATTCTCCTAGTTCTTCATCCATGGTAAATTTTTACTACAACGAGTATTTTGCGGATGGCGATGGTTCGACCGATGAGGAGCTTGAGCAAGAGGCGGTTACGAGTGCTTGTCAACTAGCGGTGAGATATGTCAAGCATTCTCGTCGCCCCTGATGCGTGTGTAGTGTAATATGTTTTAGGTATATATTTTAAGCCCTTTTTACACTTTAGCCAAGTTTTAAATTTATAACACACGATATTTACTAACACTAAACACACATATGGGCAAGTGCACCCATCGTGGACGTAGTATAGTGTTGGTAAGATACCGAGGTCATCCAAGGACATAAGAGCTTTTAGTACCGGTTTATTCTCAACGTCTAATCAAATCAAAATGTTAGAAAAAAAAATTTAAACTAAGAAAATAAAACTAACTAAATGCTGAAAAATAAAATAAAAATAAAAACAGATAGACAAGATGAATCACTTGGATCCGACTCGTGTGTTAGTATAACCTTTGATTATTTTCGCACTTTTGCACTTGTTTAAGAGATTATCTTAGTTATTGTAGTAGGCCCTTCTTTTGAAGGCGACGTTACCCTCAACCCAGTAGTTTGAGTCAGCAAGGATACAATCCTAAAGGGTCGGATTATTGAAAGATAATTAATTAAGTTATTAATGCAAATTATGGTAGGCCCCTTTTTTGGAGGTGACGTTATCCTAGACTAAGTAGTCTGAGTCAGCAGGGATACAGTCCTAAATAGCCGGGTTATAGTATTAATAGTAGTTAACTTATGAGGAGGTCAAAGAGTTTGGATCCCTGCCATCCAATACCTTTGGGTATTGAAGGAGATCCTACTAAATTTGACCCAGGTCCATTGCAGGACCTCTAAACGCTGAACAAGGGCAAGACTCTTACCAGACCGTTCCCTTAACCCCCGACCAGGTAGCCAACATACCTCCATATAGACCGTGGAGATATGAATGGTGAAAATCTTTTATTTTATATAGACAGTAAAATAATGTCAAGACACCACGGACAAACGATAAGGAAGAATCACCTTCAATATAAGAAACTAGTTATTAAAGTCATTAATACAAAACCAATTAAGAAGTGCAAAAGATTAAAAATAAAAAGTATTATACTAAACACTTGTCTTCACCAAGTGATGTAAGAGACTTAGGCAAACATGGCCTTGATTGTCGAGAACTCTTACGATCAATCTTGGATCCCGAGACGACTCACACACTCTATGATGGATAATTGTAACATCCGTTAAAACGGATTCCCAAAATCCGACCCATTATGAAAGATCCAAATCCTAACATTTTGAAACCTCGGAAAATTTTCACGAAGTAAATAATCTTGAAGAATTTATTCTTTAATCTAACTAATTAGGTTATTTGATATTTTTAGTTAAACAATTTAATTAATTTACACTTAAAATTTTTATTTTATATATATATATATATATATATATATATATATATACTTTTATTTTAACTTAGCTAACTATGTTAAGTTGTTAGTTATTCCATAAAATAGACAATGTCAAGTTGTAAATAATTAAACTTCTAAAGTTGAGGGACCCTATGTGTAAATAGCATAATATAGGTCATGAACCCTCATTCTTTTTCAAATATTCAGCCGACACTTTCATTCTCTATCATCTCCTTCACTACTTCAAACCCTAGCCCCTCACATCTTCTCCACGGTTCGTATACATACAAAAGAAGCCTCAGGCCAAACACCTCCTATCCATCTCCTGTCTCTCTCCCGAGCACCCCTCCCCTCTTACATTCCCCCTGTAAACGGAGGTGAACGGCCACCACCATTTCGGTGGTGGTGTGCGGCGGCGCAAACACAGACAAGAGGGAGAGAGACGCGGGAAGAGAGAATGACGCGAGGAGAGAGAGAGGAAGAGAGAGGAGGATGATGATGGCGGCGACGGTAATCACCGGTGACGGCAGCGGTGGCGGCGTGCGATGGTCTCCGACATTATTTCACGGAAACGACGGCGGTTCAGGTTAGAGATTGATTCGGATTATGTTGGTTCAAGTTCTGATTCAAGTTTCGTCTCAGTTCTGTTTTTGGTCGGGTCTGGCATGCCTGAGTTCGGGTTCTGACTTGTTTCGAATCCTAACTCGGCTCGGGTTTCATGAGCAGTCTGTTTAGTTTTGGCTCGAGTCAGGGTTCAGTTCAGTCTCGGCTCACGTTCAGTTTCGGCTCAGTCAAACCGGTTCAGACTTCATGTTCAGGTTAGAATCCGATTCGGGTTATGTTTGTTTAAGCTTCAAATTCGTATAATTCTAATCAGGTTTGCTGGTTCTGTTTCAGTTTCGGTGCGGATTCGGGTCTCGGTCAAACCGCGGTCAACGGTCAGAATCGAGTTCGGGTCAGCACCGGTCGAGTCAGTCTTATCTGGTTCGGGTCGACGGGTTAGACACGAGCCTCGGTATAATAACGTCGCGCATATAAATTATATTGTTTCGTATCTATTTATTTATTTATTTTCGTCGCGGAACCGCACCTGATATAATTTGTAAACATAATAGATAAGTAAATATATCCATATTGTTCCGTTTATTGCTTATTGAATTTTGAGAATTTTAACGACAACTTGCGTTGTCGGGATCGTACAAAAACAGAGGAAACTCTGTCCGATTTTCGTTAAAAATATATATATGTACTTTTTAGGCAAACCGCTAATGAAAACGTATCGAAGTCTAAATGATTTTTATAACAATAAGTATAAACGTATATTTATGTTGTCAACACTTTTATAATGCTATTGATAGGCTTAATTTAGAATTCTTACTTAAACAATATAAATATATATGTATACATATGCATATATACTAACTAGCTATACTCTAATTTCCAATTCAATCCTTCGTCGTAATTCCGATTTCTCATATGCCTGCGTTGGCCCATATAGGGTGACATCGGTGTTCCATCATCCTAACCTCACACTCATCGACACTTGGATAATCGGAAGACTTAGCAATTTTGTGAGTATACTCGTACTTTTCCCCTTTTTACTTTTACTACTTTTGGGGTGTAACATGTTTACCTATTGAAACTTACACATGAACTTTTGTCTAAACACATGAACATTCCTATAACATGCTTGTATATGTGATGACTTGATACTTTAAATTTGGGTGATTCTTATGTGTTGAACTTATCATTAACTTCGTACGAGCCAAACCTTGACATATGTAGCGCTATAGGATTAACGACCCGCCTCTACTGAAACTTTGGTTATGTCATGAGCAAGTTGCGTTTTCTTGGTTTGATATGTTAGACACATGCCATATTTAATGTTTATCTTGAATCGCATGCTTGCTATGAGGGATTGTTCACACTTTTATCTTATGCTATGTATGTACCAAACTTGTATACTCGCCTTTGCTTTTGCATTGACTTTATTTTTAACATGTTACAGGTGGATGTTGACGGCGCATGGAATCTAATAGGATGCTTAGATACACACTTAGAAAGAATTGTATTTGTATTGTATCATTTTATTATTCGTGTTGTTGTACTTTGTTTCAAAAGCCTTGTAATTGATCCTTTAGAAATGGAATGAAATGGTTATTTAAATACTTGTCACAATTATTAGCGTTATGATGTCTCGAGCAATCTTCACACTTCGTCTCATCCCGATGTTTCCGCCATTGGTTGGGGTGTGACAGATTGGTATCAGAGCCATAACTATAGGGAATTAGGAAAAGTAGGAATGCTTTAACCTAGTCTATAGTTTTAGAACTTTATTCTTGTGTATTGCATGAAACTATTTGCATGCTACTTTACTCGCTTCTCATTTATTCGCTTTGACTTTTTAAACATATATGTCGCTTGTGTGTTAATACTTGACGTGCTATTCTTATGTGTCAATACTTGTCTTATTATGTGTCGATATTTGATTTATGACTATTCCTTGTGTGTTATTCTCGACATGCCTATTTGTGTTTATACTTGTTCGTTATTTCCTTAAACATACGCCTTTTTCCAAGGCATTTTACTCGATTTTTTTTTCTTAAACTCGAAAACACTCATATTATACGCACGAGACGAGTTTACCAAAATAGGCGTGAAACCCACAATTTGGTAAACGACTCTCACCCCGCTTGATTCTATTTTTTTTTTTTTTTTTTGCACGAAATTCACCATTAAGTTAGGAGTGAAATCCACATCTTAACGAAAATTTCAAATCTCAAATTCTAGTGGACCCTCGTCAAAGTGTTGAAATTAAATTTTGACCCGACGAGTACCAACCACACTTAGGATACGAAATCGCCAAGTTAGGGGTGAAACCCGCACCTTGTCGACTAGTTCCACTCCTTGATATTTTTTAAAAATCCCGCCAAGTCTCGAAATTTCGATTGATTTGGGACATGTAGTAACCGGAAGGGTAAATACCGTTAACCGACTTGTCGGCGAGAGTATTCCACCTATTACGCCAAAGCATGCTCCCCAAACTCGAAAGATTTTTCGACCACTTTGGTTAGTCAACGTTCCGTTTTGGAACCATCCGAGCTTCCTTTTATCAAACTCACGCTTTATTATTTTCGATCTTTTGCCAATTTTGAACCATTTTGAGATTTCACTTTTGCGCATGCATCATGCTATTACTTTTCGTACGATTATACATTATTTGCATGCATATTTTCACGAAATTTTATTTACACTTTTGTAACGAGTGGAGACCTATCATCGAGATAGGAGTGATTTCCTTACCTTGACGATTAACTCCGCTTTATTTCTCACCTTACAACGACCTCACCAACGAGTTAGGGGTGATTCCCTACCTAGGTGATCGTTACCAATGCTATCTTCTAATAGGCTATATTATGTAAACACAATCATGTTTATACCTAAATCATTTATCATGTATTTCAAAATGCTTCATTTATTTAAACGTACCTCTTATTCTATAATTTATTTTCACATCACTCGCACACACAAAATTCTTAGCTTTTACCATAAACACTTATTCCCCGACATTCAAAATTTCACGAAATGCTACTCATCAACTTAATCGGTCCAACAAAACCATTGCTCACAAAATTTTGTATTCAACATAACTAATGAAACATTTATAAAATATTACAAATATTATTCGATATTACTAAAACTTCTTTCAAAAGCAATAAAACATTTTATTAAAAGGCGCTTTTTCAGCAAACACTAAGTCCATATACCAAATTCCTTTTTCTAAAGGATCAACTTTTCACGAAAATCCGTAAACTTCGAAACTTTCTAATACAAAGTTACTCAAAACTGCGCAAACTTATTAATCTCTAGAACTTTTCAAAACCTCACTCGATACGTCAATTAACTTGAAAACACGTGGGCAAGGAAACTTCATAAGGACCGACAAATTTTCAAGTTATGTAATCTCTTTTAAAACCGTAGTAGCATTTCCATTCTTTTTACAAAGCACGTTTCACGTAACCAATAGCTGTTTTATATTCCCTTACATTCACAAACTAGATTATGCATTTCATGACAACTCAATCTATTTAACTTCACGTTTTACGCAAAGCAACTACGTATGCATACCATTTTATACGTTTTAGTCAATATCTCACAACAATCTCACGCGTGTCATTCGTTCACTTTTTCTTTCATACTCAAAACTTTTGATCTTTTACGCACATAAACTCGTGTATTTCGATTTATACTATAAACCAAAATCATTATTTTCTACATCCATGCTTATACACTTTACGCCTTCACTTATGTTCACACTTACACCTTTATGTTATACTCACGATTCAAAATTCGTACGTTTTACGTTAATAAATACACTCACAATTATACACTTACGTTGTCCTTACATTCATGTCTATACTACATTCGTATTCATATTCACATTCATACGCTTTATGTTTTCATTTACACTTGTACAACTTCATTACACTTATATTCATACACTTTCTTCTTATACTTATACACATACTACTTACATGTTTTATGTTTATGCTCATACATACATGCATATTCATACTTAAACTTATGATCATACTTTCATTCATACTCATGATTCATACATTCGTACCCGTACGTGAGCATAACCCGAGGGATTTGCTTACGTGGGTCCCATACATACTTAAGCATGGACTTGCTTACATACTACATTCTTACACGTACACATTCTTAAATTTTAAATTATGTATACCCTGATTCATACACAACTAGTACAAGCTATGCGGATCGTGTGACGATCAATATAATCGCGGGTGCACACGGGATTATAGTGACGGGTGTATGAAAACCATAAAGTGTACTACTGTGTATGGTAGAACGCGGAACGTAACATGACACCGAATACGAAACGGACGTCACATGGTAAAAACATGGTGGATACGCCGCTGGTACTTCCTATATATAAGTGTTTTCATCATGCTACCTAACTTTCGTAAAACGTGCCATGAGAAAGTCGGTGTTTTACAGAACTTGTAGACCTAATACGAACTTTAAACAACTCACAAACGCATTTTATCCGATTACCCACGACGAGACCTCATCTTTAACGCTACTTTCGTCTATCCGATACTTATGTCATTTTTATGCCCTCATGTGTATTTAAAATCAATCGTTCACTTGAATACTCCCAATATTCTCCTTTGTTCTTTGTTCTTTGTTCTTCATACGAACTCCGTTCGCTATCAAGTCTCATCTATCCTCTCTGTTGAATCTTTGTATGTCATCTTTTCAAAAGCCTTCCTCTTAGATTTCGAGGACGAAATCTCCTAAAGTAGGGGAGACTGTAACATCCGTTAAAACGGATTCCCGAAATCCGACCCATTATGAAAGATCCAAATCCTAACATTTTGAAACCTCGGAAAATTTTCACGAAATAAATAATCTTGAAGAATTTATTCTTTAATCTAACTAATTAGGTTATTTGATATTTTTAGTTAAACAATTTAATTAATTTACACTTAAAATTTTTATTTTATATATATATATATATATATATATATACTTTTATTTTAACTTAGCTAACTATGTTAAGTTGTTAGTTATTCCATAAAATAGACAATGTCAAGTTGTAAATAATTAAACTTCTAAAGTTGAGGGACCCTATGTGTAAATAGCATAATATAGGTCATGAACCCTCATTCTTTTTCAAATATTCAGCCGACACTTTCATTCTCTATCATCTCCTTCACTACTTCAAACCCTAGCCCCTCACATCTTCTCCACGGTTCGTATACATACAAAAGAAGCCTCAGGCCAAACACCTCCTATCCATCTCCTGTCTCTCTCCCGAGCACCCCTCCCCTCTTACATTCCCCCTGTAAATGGAGGTGAACGGCCACCACCATTTCGGTGGTGGTGTGCGGCGGCGCAAACACAGACAAGAGGGAGAGAGACGCGGGAAGAGAGAATGACGCGAGGAGAGAGAGGAGGATGATGATGGCGACGACGGTAGTCACCGGTGACGGCAGCGGTGGCGGCGTGCGATGGTCTCCGACATTATTTCACGGAAACGACGGCGGTTCAGGTTAGAGATTGATTCGGATTATGTTGGTTCAAGTTCTGATTCAAGTTTCGTCTCAGTTCTGTTTTTGGTCGGGTCTGGCATGCCTGAGTTCGGGTTCTGACTTGTTTCAAATCCTAACTCGGCTCGGGTTTCACGAGCAGTCTGTTTAGTTTTGGCTCGAGTCAGGGTTCAGTTCAGTCTCGGCTCACGTTCAGTTTCGGCTCAGTCAAACCGGTTCAGACTTCATGTTCAGGTTAGAATCCGATTCGGGTTATGTTTGTTTAAGCTTCAAATTCGTATAATTCTAATCAGGTTTGCTGGTTCTGTTTCAGTTTCGGTGCGGATTCGGGTCTCGGTCAAACCGCGGTCAACGGTCAGAATCGAGTTCGGGTCAGCACCGGTCGAGTCAGTCTTATCTGGTTCGGGTCGACGGGTTAGACACGAGCCTCGGTATAATAACGTCGCGCATATAAATTATATTGTTTCGTATCTATTTATTTATTTATTTATTTTTGTCGCGGAACCGCACCTGATATAATTTGTAAACATAATAGATAAGTAAATATATCCATATTGTTCCGTTTATTGCTTATTGAATTTTGAGAATTTTAACGACAACTTGCGTTGTCGGGATCGTACAAAAACAGAGGAAACTCTGTCCGATTTTCGTTAAAAATATATATATGTACTTTTTAGGCAAACCGCTAATGAAAACGTATCGAAGTCTAAATGATTTTTATAACAATAAGTATAAACGTATATTTATGTTGTCAACACTTTTATAATGCTATTGATAGGCTTAATTTAGAATTCTTACTTAAACAATATAAATATATATGTATACATATGCATATATACTAACTAGCTATACTCTAATTTCCAATTCAATCCTTCGTCGTAATTCCGATTTCTCATATGCCTGCGTTGGCCCATATAGGGTGACATCGGTGTTCCATCATCCTAACCTCACACTCATCGACACTTGGATAATCGGAAGACTTAGCAATTTTGTGAGTATACTCGTACTTTTCCCCTTTTTACTTTTACTACTTTTGGGGTGTAACATGTTTACCTATTGAAACTTACACATGAACTTTTGTCTAAACACATGAACATTCCTATAACATGCTTGTATATGTGATGACTTGATACTTTAAATTTGGGTGATTCTTATGTGTTGAACTTATCATTAACTTCGTACGAGCCAAACCTTGACATATGTAGCGCTATAGGATTAACGACCCGCCTCTACTGAAACTTTGGTTATGTCATGAGCAAGTTGCGTTTTCTTGGTTTGATATGTTAGACACATGCCATATTTAATGTTTATCTTGAATCGCATGCTTGCTATGAGGGATTGTTCACACTTTTATCTTATGCTATGTATGTACCAAACTTGTATACTCACCTTTGCTTTTGCATTGACTTTATTTTTAACATGTTACAGGTGGATGTTGACGGCGCATGGAATCTAATAGGATGCTTAGATACACACTTAGAAAGAATTGTATTTGTATTGTATCATTTTATTATTCGTGTTGTTGTACTTTGTTTCAAAAGCCTTGTAATTGATCCTTTAGAAATGGAATGAAATGGTTATTTAAATACTTGTCACAATTATTAGCGTTATGATGTCTCGAGCAATCTTCACACTTCGTCTCATCCCGATGTTTCCGCCATTGGTTGGGGTGTGACAATAATGGATGATGGTGGTGGATGATGGTGTTATGGTGGTGGTGGTGGTGGTGGGTGGTGGGTGAAGTGTGAGAGAGGTGGTGTGCCAAGGGTTGAGTTGCAATGGATCCAAGCACTCTTATTTATAGGCTGAACAGAAGCCTGGGCACGGCCCCGTGCCCGTCTGACACTCTCTTTCTTCATTAATTGTAATTCGCAATTACAATAAATGCGTCTGCAGTACTTTGGGCACGCCCCCGTGTTCACTGGGCACGGTACCGTGGTGAGCAATAGAAGCTTCTACAGGTTTGTCTTTTCTGCTGCTTCTTGGGCACGGCCCCGTGCTCGCTGAGCACGGGGCGTGTTCAGTCTTCTGCCTTCTCTGTTTTGCTTGGGAGGATGCTGTCGAGGGGTCGGGCAATCCACTTTTGTTCCTTTTCTTGTATTTATGTTAGATTTTGATGTCTTTTTGCTTCTTTTGTTAATTTGAGCTCATTTAATCCTGAAAATACAAAAGGAAGACAAAAACACACTTTTTCCAACATTAGTACTAAAAAAGGGTTAGTTTTATGCCACAATTGATATAATTTATATGTTGCATTTTGCGCGTATCAAATACCCCCACACTTGAATCTTTGCTTGTCCTCAAGCAAAACTCTTTATAATGTGGCTTTATTCACTCCCAAATGGAATGGGTAGAAGAGAAGGTTTTCGGGCTTGTCATAGAGTGTCGGGATTTTCCAAGATCGTTTAGGTTTTATTTTTATTTATTTACAATCCTATTTGTCATGATTTATTAAAAACATTTCATAAGATGAATTATTTATTAGGGCATAACATATCTTTTTAAAATTTCATTTATATACAAGTTCACATACCTCATGGGGGAAATCACTCACACTCGGCCGAAGGTGTATTTTTAGTGAATCACACGAGAGCGGCGTGGAACTTATTTCTACCATAAGCTTGCCAAGCAATCAATCCTCCTCCTTTTTAACTTTATACCTTTGTAAATATCAAGAGGACTTTTTGGGTGAAGGGTTAGGCTTGGGCTAAAGGTGGGTAGTTGGGTTAGTGGTTAGTAGAAAAGGGCGAAAGACATAAAAAGCGTCGGTTTTCGTAAAACATTTTGTTTTTGTGATTTTCTATTTTTAATGAAGTATTTATTCAAACAAGCTTTTGCTTGAGGAGCTTTGTTTGTTTATTTCCAACTTCATTGTAATATATTTTATTTATTTTTTTTTTAAAGAGTCACACGAAAACCATGCTTTGTTACTAAAATAAGGGAAAAAAATGAAAAAAAGGGTTTTGGTGGGTAAAAGGATTTTGGGTTAAGAAATGAAAAGGTTTAAGCTCAAAAGGGTTAACTAGGGGGAATTTTGGGTAGGTAAAAAGAAAAAGAAAAATAATGGTGTTGAAAGAAAAATGGTTAGTCCTAATGCCTCCATCATTTACTTACTTGGGTTTAAGTTGGTAAGGACCGGGAATGAATTGTCGTGGCAAGTTCTAGAGTCGTAAGAACCAAGCGGCTATTCACACAAGAAACGAAAAATGAGCATTTAGTGTAAAGATATGTATTTGTATGCTCTATAAAGGCTCAAAACTCACTTTTGTGGGAATGAGTTTTTATGTGATCAAGTATATATAATCAAATTTTAACTAAGCTTGTTATGCCGTTTCATAATTTTCTTATGTTGGTTCTTTTTATCACGACGCTATCGGTTGTAAACTTATAAAATTATAATCTTGTTAGACTTAGAATTCCCAACTTAAACTTAGACAAGTAAAGAAAAAATTGAAAATTTTGAAAAAATTTGGGGTGATTAGCGGTTCCAATAGAGTTTTGTGTAAGGCTTGTTATTAGGACTTGCAAAATTCAAGGTTTTAGCATCCCCCCCCCACACACACTTAAATTACACATTGTCCTCAATGTGTCCCAAAAATAAGTTTTTAGGTTAATTGAATGTGTAAAATAATGTTAAAAGCAAAATTTTATGTTACTGGCAGTCTGGACACGGCCCCGTGGTGACCGGGCATGGCCCCGTGTTCAGGTGCCAGTGACAAAAATTAAAGAAAAGAAACAAAAGCCTGGACACGGGGACGTGTTCAGTGAACACGGCCCGTGTCCAGTTACCTGAACTGGGCGATTTTCTGCAGGATGTTCAGCACGGGGCCGTGTTGGCTAGGCACGGCCCGTGCTGAGCTTACTGTAATGAAGAAATTGTTGTCGGATGGCCCTGTTTTCGTGCATAGGCCATGTTTCTTGTTTCCCTTGCTATCCTTGACCATCCCGAGTGTGTTTTATTTCTGCAAATTAAAATTAAAAGATTAAACTAAACTAAGGATAGTTCCGCGGAATGCCTCTGTGGTGCGCCACGTTTATAAGGGTCCTTGGCTAGACCCAAGGCGAGGTTATATGTTTTCCGAGCGAGATGTTTTCCATCCCATGTTGCACCGTCGGAGAGCATCATCCAAACTCGAATCAATAACCTTCATGTAATTGACCGGGTCATCGTCCTCTATTCTCTTCCGAACCCCAAATTTTACTTCATTATCCCCATATTTTAAAGTGAGTGTTCCGTCATTCATGTCCACCGCTGCTTGTGCGGTGGCGAGAAATGGTCTCCCTAGTATGAGGGGGACTTCGGTGTCTTCTTCCATATCAAGTATGACAAAGTCGGCCGGGTAGACGAAATTGTCAACCTTGACTAGGAGATTTTCAATGACACCTTGCGGGAATTTGACGGATCGATCAGCAAGTTGTATGCTCATTTTTGTAGGACTCGTTTTTCCTAGGCCGAGTCTTTTGCACATTGATGAGGGCATGAGGTTAATGCTAGCCCCAAGGTCGGCTAGTGCATTACGAACGGGGGAGTCCCCGATCGAGCAAGGAATTGTGAAGCTTCCGAGATCAATTTTCTTTTGGGGGAGTTTGTTGAGTACGAGGGCAGAGCATTTTTCGCCTAAGTTAACTAATTGCAATGTTTCAGTTTTACTTTTTTGAGTGAGGAAGTCCCTCATGAACTTAGAGTATTTAGGCATTTGAGTTAGGACGTCAATGAAAGGAATGTTGACATGCAATTGTTTTAGTAGACTTTCGAATTTTGTGAATTGCTCAATTGTCTTTGATGTAGGGTAAAATACGCATATTTGTCCCGTGTAAATTGTATAGTTTTAGTTTAGTTTTTATTTATTCTTTTTAGTTTTAGTAGTATATTATATTATTTTGTGTTTTGGCAGATCCTGGTGCAAATGAAGCAAAAACGAGTAATATGGAAATGACCAGCCAATTGGGCAGAGTAGAATGCCAAAGACCGAAGTAAAATTGCCACTATTTTCTGTGAGTGGGCCGAGGCCACTATCTCTATAAGTTAAGAGGACTACTATATAATATAATTAAGAGTAAATTACTTTTTGAGTCCATGTGTTTTAGTGGTTTTAACCACTTGAGTCCAAAATTAAAAAGTTTAACGCCCTGGGTCCCTAGCCATTTATTTTATAACGTTTTGAGTCCAATTTTGTTTATTTTATAACGATTTGAGTCCAAAAAATTAGACTCAAAAGGTTAAAATTTGGACTCAAAATGACTCAAATGGTTAAAGAAAATGCTTATAGAGACTCAAGTTGTTAAACTTTTTACTTTTGGACTCAAGTAGTTAAAAGTATTAGAACACAGAGACTTAAAAAGTAATTTACCCTATAATTAAATTGGGCCGTAATATTAGAAAAGGTACACTACAAGCCATGAAAGGCCTAGTGATTGGTGGCTACGTGAATGAGATTATGGGCTTTGGAATCAAGTTTTGAATATATTGTCATGATATATATTGAACCATAATTCACCCTAAGGCATGAACGATCAGCCGCCCAACAACTGACAAAAACAAAAGATTGCTGCTTATTATATGGGCTTCACATATTAAACTGGGACTGTTGGGCTTCACATATGATTGGTGTAGATGACAGGGAGAACACAGCACGAAGAGGAGAAGGCCCAAATTGTGAACACCTTGAATTAAAATCCAATTCCTACACACTAATTATTTAGTGGAGGCAATATTATATTTGAAAGGCGGCATATTATAACTTGGAGAACACGGACGCATCAGGAGACATTCGACATCAGAAAAGAATATATATTGGGGAGAATACCCAACATCAAATCATACGGGCAAATTGGAAATAAATAATCCCAACTCACTGTTATTGGCCAATAATAATCCCAACTCATTTAATCACAAATAATAATTCGAACTTTTCACTTTAGTTTGTAAAATGATCCCAGTTAAAAGATCACTAACTTGGTTAAAAAAATGCTGATGTGGAGTGACATGTGTGTTCCAACGTGGCAGTTTAATTAAAAATGAAAGCCAACTCATTTAATCACCTATAACATTACCCATCTGTGTATAAATCATTTCACCCCCAATTTCTTCAAAACCCTAATTCGTTCAGTCTATCCCCAATGAGCTCAAACCCTAATTGATCAAATTAAGTCGATCCCCAATGAGCTCAAACTCTTCATCTTCATCTCCTTCAATTCGTTCACAAAACCCCAAAATTTTTAGACTTGGCACCGATGGTAATGTTTATTGTAACCATGAATTGCTTGCAATTCGTAGGGTGGCTGGAAATCGAAGCTCAAGGCATGGTGAAGAGTTTTACGGATGCCCTCTATGGCCTGTAAGTTATTGAATTTGATTGGCAATCCGATTTCATCACTTTCTCGTAATTTAATAGGTTGTTTTTAATGGCATGTTCATTTCAGAGATCTGATTGTAAATTCTTTGTGTGGAAACAAGAGGTGGATGATGTATTAGCAAGGGAATGCAACTGTGGGGTGTTAGAAGAAGAAAATCGGAGATTAAGAAAGTCTTCAAAGAAAGCATGTTTTTTGGCAGTTGTCTGTATTGCATTATCCATGTATTGGTTATTTTGACATGTTTGATTATATAATGTGTCCTTTTTCCAAGCGATGTAGTGACTGTAATGACTTTCGGATAAGTATATGAATCTTGTTTTGACTATGAATTGGGTTTTGGTTATTTTGACATGTTTGATTATGTAATGTGTCCTTTTTCCAAGCGATGTAGTGACTGTAATGACTTTCGGATAAGTATATGAATCTTGTTTTGACTATGAATTGGGTTTTGGTTATTTTGACATGTTTGGGTATGGTCATAAAGTTTCAACATCCAAAACATAAGACAAACATAAGACATACTACCCTTTTTACACAATTGACCAAAAATGGACATTATAGTTCCATCCAAACACAGTTGAAATTAAAACCTGGACATACTTGACATTAAAATCTGGACATAAACAACACAAAAGACAGACATAAGACATACTACCAGTTTCAACATCCAAAACATAAGACAGACATAAGACATACTACCAGTTTCAACATAAACAACACAAAAGCATTAAACAACACAAAAGCATTTCAACAAAAGGCTTCATTCAGCTGATTCATTTGTGGATTTTGAGATCTTTTTTGGCCTCCCCCTCTTAGCTTGCCTCTGAGTTTGTTGTGATGCTACATTCCCCTGTGATTGCTGAGTGGACTGAGAAACTTGTGGGGCTGCTGTTGACTGAGAAGGTTGTGCATCAGCTGTCTTTTTAGGCCTGCCCCTCTTTCTTGTGACTTGGCTACCTTCAGCTGCAGGTTTCTTACATCTTGAAATGTTATGACCTCTTTCATGACAGTTTTTACAACTCATGAGTGTACCATGCCTACCTAGCTTCCCAGTTTTTTTCTTGGTTTCCTGTGGATCCTTTTTTCTGTTCTTTTTTGGTCTTCCTGGCCCAATCTTGACTGGTGGAGGGTCCAAAGGTAGATCAACAATTGGCCAATATTTTTCCGAAGGCAGTGGTGGGATAGTGTACTCATAGGACCTGAGATACACCTCTTTGGTCAAGTAACTATGAACAAAGTCTTCAGAATTCTTATGCATAAACGCTGCAACTGCACACACATGATAACATGGAATGCCTGTCAAGTCCCACTTCCCACAAGTACAGCTTCTCTTCACAATATCCACAGATACATCGTCAAAGCTCTTGACTTGAAACACAATGTTACTTGAAGGATACACAGTACAAAGATAAGCTTTCTCTTTCTCTTTATCAAGCTTCTTGGCTTGAATCCTAGGGCAAACAACCACATTTTTACGGGACATCTCATTGTGCTTTGTTACTAACCTGGTCATAACTGCCAACCTTATATCTTCCAGCATGTCAATGATATGCTTTGCTCTGGACTGTATGATGAATCCGTTGAATGTTTCAGCCATATTGTTGACAATTACATCAGTCTTAGTCTCACGTTGTACATAGCACCTACAAAAGCACTTAGGATTCTGATCCAGAAATGCATCAGTTGCCTTAGCATCTACATCTCTCATTTCTTCAATTGCCCTTTTGAAATCAGCCGTATTGTATGCTTTAGCAGCCCTCCAAAATAACTACTTAAGATCATCACCCTTGAATTTTTTGTGCCAATTGGCATATATGTGCCTAGCACAATTCCTATGCTCAGCATTACCCCATATAGAGGCAACAGCATTCAATAACCCCTGAAATAAGTACAGAACATAATTCAATTCACATATGTAATACTACTTCTAAGTACAGAACATAATTCAATTCACATATGTAATACTACTTCTAAGTACAGAACATAATTCAATTCACATGATACCTTTTGCTGGTCAGAGACTAGTGTCCAACCCTTCCCTTCATCCGTTATTCCTAAGCATTTCTTCAATTCATTCATGAACCACCCCCAGCTGTCATTATTCTCTCCTTCTACATCTGCCCAAGCAATTGGAAACATTTGACCATTCCCATCCCTACCTATTGCAACCAATAACATACCACCTAGAAATGTCTTCAAAAAACAGCCGTCTAGACACATAAGCCTTCTACAGCCTGCTAAAAATCCCTTCTTAACTGGATCAAAACAGATAAATAGCCTAAAGAAAACCTCTGTACCCCCATCCACACCATAATACTCTGATGGTACAGTGATAAGTTCAAAAGTAGAGGTTGGATTTTCTGCTTTCAGTGCTGCTAAGTATGAACCCATCTTTCCATAGTGGTCTTTCATTGAACCATGCAGTTTCCTATTGGCATAACTCTTTGCCTTGTAAACTAGCCATTTACTTACTAGGACCTTGAATTTTTCTTTAATTGCATCCTGGATTTCCTTTGCTTTCCAACTAGGATTAGCTTTGAAAATTGGTAGAAACTGGCTAGCTACGAAGGAAGCAGTTAACTGTCTATTCTTCAACATATTTCTCTGACATGTGTGTTCATTAACTACAGTCTTAACAATGAAGCAACACTTTCTTTTATGGAAAGATACATAAACCTTAAATGGACAATTGTTAACACAAGTAACACCTAGTCTTCCAAGCCTTGACTTGTCACTTACTGATATTTTAAGATTCCTTCCATTCATAACAGCATAGCTTCTAAATGCATCTTTAACAGCATCCCTAGTAGGGAACCGTGTACCAACTACCCAAACCCACTTAGTCCAGTCAGTATTTTCACTTACAACTGGAACATCAACCTTGTACTTCTTCCCCCTAATGTCATCATCCTCACTCTCTCCTGGTGAATTAACATCTTCATCTGAGTCCTCATAGCTGCTAGCATCACTGTATTGTTCTTCTTCAACAAAGTTGTTGCACTTGAAGTCTTTCAATAATTTTTCAACCAACTGTTTCTTTGATAAATTGTTTTCCTTTATAGCAGCAACAGATGCCCTCCACTCCTCATCATCATCATCTGTACCAGCATCTTCTTCAGATTCATCTGGCCTCCAGTCACCATCTTCTTCTTCACTTTCTAAAGCAGATCCAACTTTGTCTTTATCAGATCCATCCAGTTCAGCATCAGGTACAACATCAGGTACAACATCAGGTACAACATCAGCTATAACATGAGGTGTGCTTGTATCAGGGCAATTGAATAACTTTGTCAATTTTTTGGTTGGTGTTAATACCCTGCTTGCAAGAGACTTAGTAAACCCTTTCACAACTAGTTGGGCTTCTGATTGGGCTTTTGGTTGGGCTTCATTTTGGGCTACAGTATGGGCTTTTGGTTGGGCTTCATTTTGGGCTACAGTATGGGCTTTTGGTTGGGCTTCATTTTGGGCTACAGTGGGTTGGTCATCTAGTCCAGTAGACTTACCTTGTGCATACAGATGTAGTATATGCCTGGCATCTTTATCCCCCAAATACTTCAACATATCGATCACATCTTTGTCGTTCTTCAACTGCACAATACCATCAGAAAACTTCTTTCGAGGCATCAAGTAATAAATTTCAAAATCCCTACTTTTGTAATACCCACCTTCAATCACATAATCCATCAACTCAAAATAGGACATCTTATCTACTTCAACTTCAAACATATAAGTTTCACCACCTTCATAGTGCAATCCTGGCTTTTGTTTCAGCTTCCCACCATGCCATGCTTTTACGATGACTTTGTCATCCATCCTGATGGGTTTAATAGTGGATTAGGATTGAATCACAGATAAAAACAAGAAGAATGAACTAAAAACAAACCTGAAAATCTTGATCGTTTGCTCTCTCGAATGTGATTAGGGTTTCTCTTGATCGTGATGCTCTGTGTTCTTTTTGGGGATAGTGGTAATTATTTGGGGATACTTGTAATTATTTGGGGGTGAAATGATTTATACACAGCTGGCTTATGACTTGGCTTTCATTTTTAATTAAACTGCCACGTTGGAACACACATGTCACTCCACATCAGCATTTTTTTAACGAAGTTAGTGTTTTTTTAACTGGGATCATTTTACAAACTAAAGTGAAAAGTTTGGATTATTATTGGTGATTAAATGAGTTGGGATTATTATTGGCCAATAACAGTGAGTTGGGATTATTTATTTTCAATTTGCCAATCATACGAAGTCAGTGGAGGACGCTTTTGGAGTTCTTGGCCATCATTGGAGGCTGTTGAAGGCTGTTGGAACGTAAAGGATCGCTTGGAATCATCGGGTAACATCTTGGAGCATTCGGGAGTGAAGATTCGGGTTTTATCATCCTTATTCTTTTGTTTTCGTTTGTTAAACCTTGTTGCACAATGAATTCAGAATTTATAATGATTTTGTTTATGTTCGTGAACATGTTTTCTGGCTAAAAACCGTTAACTACCTAGGCTAATGACAATAGTATAACAAAGTTTGGATTTTTATTTGATTTTTGGCGTGGTTGTGGATTTTTCTTGCATTGTAAAAGCTATGGGAATTTAACTTGGTGTGTATGCGTGCTTGTGACTATTTTATTATTGATTATTGCTTCGTATAATCCTTGGTGACGATCTTTATCACATAATAGGGTTGTGCTAGGGTTCTTGATTTAGGTGAGTGTCTATATCACGTAATAGATCATTAATCCTTTAGGGTGAAAATTGCATAAGTAACCTTAGAAGTAATATTCGGTAATTTAATAAAATCAAGTGTTCTGCTAAACTCGTCGCTGTGAGGCTCGAGGTTATTAATAGGTCTCGGTTTAGTTATAAGTCCTTAACATTCCATTGTCTATTAAACCAAGATTAAAACCCGTAGTTGCTTTAGACGTTCGCGCTGTGAGGTAGAGCGTCTTATATAGGCACTTTCAAGAAACTAGAGGACTGTGAGGAAATCTAGAAAACCGGTAAGCGTAACAGCCTAGGTAGTGCCACAAGAATCGCCTTGAGAGTGTTTGAGGGGCTTAGTGGTGTCTTAATAGGTTTAGTATCTAAAGATCCCGGTTCCACACCACAAAATCATCAAATAGAAATCCATTCTGAGTTAAACTTGCGTCTAGCCTAGGTAGTCTTCATCGCCTTTGGTCAAAGTCTTCGTCCACATTCGTGTTTAGTCTTTTCTTTGATTTTCCTAGTTTAATATTTTATTATATTTCTAGGATATTTAGAAACCCCCCCATCAAATAAACAAATAGTTTGAGTCGTGTCAGTCTAAGTCTAGATAGAGTCGTTAGCGTAATTAGTAGAGTCTCTTGGGTTCGATACTCGGACTTCCTTAGGCTATACTGCATCGATCGGTACACTTGCCGGTCGTGTGGTTTAGGGTTTAGAGAGTCTTAGTTTTATAAATTTAAAGCTTAGAGAGTCTAGTTTAGGGTTTAATTTAGTTAATTTAATTGAACCACTTTTAGCACATCAGTCTTTTGACGGATTAACCTACCGGGGTACAGAACTCGAGGAGCCTTGGTAGGCTCTGGTGAGGGAGGAGAACCCTTCTCTTGTTGGGGCGGTGTTGCGGTCTCCTCGGTAGGCGGCGGGCCTTCCGTAGGACCCACGGTGCGGTTCCGTAGTGTTATGAGATGAACTTGTGCCTTTGGGTTTGTTTCGGTATTGCTTGGTAACGTGCCTTGTGGTCTCTCGGAGAAATTTTGGGCTAGTTGACTTATTTGTTTTTCGATGTTTGAATACTAGCTTGTTGATTTCTAAAATTTGATTCTAATTGTAGAAACCTCTCCGAGTTTTTCTTTTCAGTGTCGGAGATGAGGCGAGATATAGTATCTTCAAGCCTCTCTCGTCCACCTTGTTGTTGAGAAAAATTTTGTGACTCATTCCTTGGTTGTTGAAAGTTTGTTCGTTGATTTAGGTTTTGTTAGTTACTACTACTGCCTGGTTCTCTCCAACCAAGGTTAGGGTGGTTACGCCATCCTTGGTTATAGGTGCCCGTTGGGGGACCTGACGGCCTAGGTCTATTATCAATGTAGTTTACCGACTCTGTTTGATTATCTGTTTCTTTCATACAACTCCAATTTTCATGTGGCCCACCACACCCTTCACAAGCCATAACCGAGACTGTTTTTGTCATTTCTAGCTTTTTAATTTTTGAAGAAAGGGCCTCGATTTGGGCTTGTAAAGAAGTGCTTTCATCAACCTTATGGGCGCCCGGGGCAATAGATTTATTGCCTCGGGGAGTGTGCCACTGGAAATTGGTTTGAGCAATTTCCTCAATTTGATTATATATTTCATGCGGGCGGCGATTACCTAAAAGTCCCCCGGAGCTAGAGTCAAGTGTTTGCCTTGTGTGTGGCAACAACCCATTATAGAAAGTGGATACTTGTTGCCATATCGCAAGGCCGTGATGTGGACACTTTCGCAATAGCTCCTTGAACGTTTCCCAAGTTTCACATAAGGATTCCCCGTCCTCTTGTGAATATGTATTAATTTCAGTCATTAATTTAGCCGTTTTAGCGGGAGGGAAATACTTATATAGAAATTTTTGGGCTAGTTCATCCCAGGTGTTTACCGATCCAGCTGGGAGGGCGTTAAGCCAAGCTTTTGCTCGGTCTTTTAGTGAAAAAGGAAACATTCGGAGGCGGATGGCGTCATTTGATGCTCCATTGATCCGAAAGGTATCACATATTTCTAAGAAATTAGTAATATGTAGATGGGGATCCTCGTTCGCAAGCGCATGGAAGGTTGCAGAGTTTTAAAGCATCTGTATCAAATGCGGCCGAAGTTCGAAGTTATTGGCTTCAACGTTCGGTGCATTGATAGCGACGCCGAGATTACCTACGGTGGGTCGTAGATAATCCATGAGGGTATGTTGGTCCGCCATTGGAAGTGGGTTCCCCGAAACCTTCTCTTGGTTTTAGCTTTGAGTCTTTTTCTGAGAAAGCGTTCGGGTTCTTCTAGAGGTTCTTTTATGTCTTTATTAGAACTGGAGCTCATACACTACGTAGAGGTGGCGTCTGGTTCCAAGTCCTGCAACAAAAACAGAAAAGAATGTTGGTCAGAAGGTTCACCACGGCCCAGTGCTCAGTGAACACGGCCCATGGTCGGAGTTACATTGATAGTTTTCCGGATCCCTGTTACTAGAGAGTTGGACACAGCCCCGTGTTGCACCGACACGGCCCCGTGGTCAGCCTTCTGTAACTCGGAAAACTAAAAACTGCCAGTAAAACTGCTGGGCACGGCCCGTGTCCGACCAGGCACGGCCCGTGCTGAGCTCTGCAGAAGCTGAAAAATTAAGAAAATCTTAAAACAATAAAAAGAAAATAAAAAAAATGATTAGACCGTTGATTCCTAACTTTCTTAAAATCCTTGTGTCCCCGGCAACGGCGCCAAAAACTTGATGCGTGTGTAGTGTAATATGTTTTAAGTATATATTTTAAGCCCTTTTTACACTTTAGCCAAGTTTTAAATTTATAAAACACGATATTGACTAACACTAAACACACATATGGGCAAGTGCACCCATCGTGGACGTAGTATAGTGTTGGTAAGATACCGAGGTCGTCCAAGGACACAAGAGCTTTTAGTACCGGTTTATCCTCAACGTCTAATCAAATCAAAATGTTAGAAAAATATTTTTAAACTAAGAAAATAAAACTAACTAAATGCTGAAAAGTAAAATAAAAATAAAAAACAGATAGACAAGATGAAAATACAAAAAGGAAGACAAAAACACACATTTTCCAACATTAGTACTAAAAAAGGTTAGTTTTATGCCACAATTGATATAATTTATATGTTGCATTTTGCGCGTATCACCCCCAAGCAGAAAAAAATGCGCGAGAGTTGCGTTACGAACCGTACCATTCCCAGCTAATGGTTGATTTGGTACACCACGCATGGTCGGTTCGGTATGTACCACCTGAGGGAGAGGAAGAAACGGAGGACGAGGAAGATGAAGTTGGCGAGGGTGAAGAAAGCGAAGTCGAAAACTAGTGTTTTTTTTTGTTCTTTTTTTTAATTTAATCGGATAATTTTTTTTATTTTTAGTATTGTATTTTTTTAATTTAATGAAGTATTTAAAGTTTAAAGAAAAAATAATTGTGAAATGACTAAATGGGGGTTATTGGCATAATGCCCCACTACGCCAGTTTTGCTATAATGCCCCAACGCTGACTAGGATGCCACGTGTCGGATAATGCCCTATAGTGAGGGCATTATGTTGGTTCACCACTACACATGATCTTATTGTGGATAAAAGTTTTTAGCTCCAGCTTGACTTAGGCATAAATTGAGTTTTGTTTGTTAGTTATTTAATTAATAATATGCTACTTGACTTAGGCATAGATTAAGTTTTGTTTGTTAGTTATTTAATATGCTAGATGAGTGCTTGTAGGATGGGGCAGGAAACACAAACGATGGTAATCACGTAACATGTTAAAATTTTTTTAAAATTTTAAAAATATATACATATGTAGCAATAACATACTCGGTCAAAGAGAATCAGACGCTCGTTTTTAGCGTGTGATGTATGAAATAGTTATAACTGTTCAATTATCATGAGAGAAAATTAATTTTAAAGTCGACAATGTGTTTTATATGATTGTACTTGTAGTGGGTGATTTTTTAGGAAGTATCCACTCGAACAACCAGAAAACATATTTGTGAACTCTTCTAAGACAAATTGAACAGGATTGGTTGGTAAGTGATGTCAAATGTTACAATTAGTCAATTACTAAGCAAGCTTTAGTGCCTCTAACTATAGGATCATATATTCAACTATTTACATATAAAATAAGTGTTTAGTTATAGTACAACTAAGGGGCCGTTTGACAACTTCTGAATGGTTAAGTGCTGAACCAGTAAAAGGTCTGAATCATTAAGTGCTGAACCAGTAAGATGTTTGAACCATTAAGAGGTAGTATAATGCTTAACCGTTCAGAGACAAATGTCTGACCAATTCAGATTAGGGTCTTAACCATTCAGACTTTGTATAATGCTTAACCATTCAGAGGCAAATGTCTGAACCATTCAGACATCTGCTCGCGAAACAAACAGTCTGAATCATTAAGTGCTGAACCAGTAAGAGGTCTGAACTATTAAGAGCCTCATTAAGAGCTAAACAAACAGCCCCTAATATTTACACTGAGTTGCGAGAACTGATTTTCAGTCTCTTTTTTATAAATATGCATAGATTATTGGAGACTAGATATTAATCCTTAATTCTTTCACCAACAAAACACATGGAAGGCTGAATATCATGTTCGAATAAGGTCTGTGTCAAGAGTTTTGAAATTAATTTTCATGCTCTGTCCTATGTAATGGTAGAATTTACCCCAGACGTCTTTGATTGTTTACTATATGATATGCTTTAAGACTGAATATCGATCCCTAATTTGATTTGTTTTGGCAATATTAAGAATTAATTCTTGGTCTCTAACTAGTTGGATTTTCGCGTTATAATATACTTCCGCGCGCGTTGCGCATAGGACCGCTGAGAAGAACAAAAAAAGAAAATGTAGAAAAAAACACTAAACGATAACCGAAAGAAAATCAACAAAAAAAAATCTACGGTAATGATATTGTTCGTATGAAACCCGTTGTCAGAGATGAGCAAATGGTACTGTGTGCTGGTACCGAATTTCCCGAACCGAAAGATCATAAGTACCAATTCGGTACTGACTTTTGGCGTTCTTGGTGTAAGGACCTGCAAAAATGTCCTAAAATAATTCGTAAGTGGAAACCCGGACCCCTAAAACCCTAATCCTTATGAAAAATCAAGAAATTCAAATTTATCCATCTGTCGCGGGCCGTGTAAGAATTAGGCAAGGCTTACGCGGGGCGCGACAGCCTTGCAACTCTCCGGATAAGCTTAAGGGACACGTGTCGTCCACGTGTCAAGACCACCGATGACTCAGCAAACCCTATTGCCGCCTTTATGGCCTCGCGGGCCGCGAAGGATCCCCCTTCAAGTTTACGCGGGCCGCGAGAGACCTAAATTGCAGCTATAAATTGGACGAAGTTTGGGCATTTCAAACTGCTCAATTCTTTTCTTTCCTTCAGCTTTTATTATAGCAAATAGTAGCTCGAGATTATACCTTCTAAATCCGAAACTCTGCCCGTATTAGGATAATAACTCTAATCACTGGTACGATACTTTATCCGATCGATTAAAACTGATCCAATGGATGTTTAAGCGCTGCCAATATCTGGCTATACTTTGTCATTCATTGTGAGGGTTTCGATCTCGTGATTATCGTTAAAGTTGAATTGAGTTAATACACTAATACGAGTTCCATTGTGTCTAGAAATTAAAACTCGTAATCAGGGAGCTGCTAGAATACTTAGCAACTAAGTAAACTTAGTAGTTAAATAAACTTAGTAAACTTACTAATTACGTACACTTAGTTGTTAAGGAAACTTAGCAGTTAAGCTAGTTGAGTAGATTAATTAATCTGCTAATTAAGTTAAGTAACCGACTAAGCAAATTATAAGAGTTAAGATAAATTAATTAGTTAAGTAGTTAATTAATTAATTAAGTTAAGAAAGATTAATTAAGATTAATTAATCAGTTAAGTAAGATTAATTAAGCTAAGGAAGATTAATTAAGTTAAGCAAGATTAATTAAGCTAAGCAAAATTTATTTAAATAAATTAAACACCTAGATAGATATACATGAAAATAAATATATATGAGATAGATAATATCAAAGGAATGTGCTAGGAAGGTGTAAGAGGATATATATATGTAGGTAGGAAACTTCCTAGAAAATGTATAGGTAACTTCCTAGAAAAGTATATAGGAAACTTCCTGGAAATTTCATATTTCCTACCTATAAATAGGAAGCTTAGGATTCATTTTTCATTGCTCATTTCTTCTATTCTTCTTTCTATACGTTGGTGTTCTAGCCAATAATCACCGATGCGATATTCTGTCTGATTGATTCGGGAACCAACTAACGAATGCCAAAGTGTTGTCTAAACAAGACTATACTTTGTGAATTTCGTTCTGAAACGAATGCCAAAGTGCTGTCTAAACAAGACTATACCTTGTGAATTTCGTTAAGGTTCTGATCTCGTGACTGTCGTTAAGTTTGATGTGGTTTTACACTAATGCGTATTCCACTCTGTTAAACTAAATGTTTAACTACCCGAAATTCTGCACTATACATTTACACTCAAAATGGATGCTTAATCATCAGAAGATTCAGAACTATAAAGTAGATGCTTAGAATCAAGATGCTTGTTGAATCAAGACTATAGGCTAACAATGTGAGTCATTCTCTTTTTACCAAATTGCTTTACAAAACCCTAAATGTTTTCTAGTTATATTTTACAGTGATTAAGTCTTTGCTAATCTTTAATTACTGGTAGTTTGTGGGGGTTTTGTGCCCATTACTACTAACGATTTATCACTTTAGGTGGGCGAGCCTAATTAGTGATATGTCCACAGTCATAGATTCGGTCGAGTGACAGCTGGACCAGCTAATTAATAAATAGGGGCAAATGTAAAAACTCTTAATGCTGTAAATTGCAGTGATTAAGTCTTTGCCAATCTTGAAAGGGCAAATATAAAAACCCTTAATGCTGTAAATTATAACAAATGTGTTTTTGTACCAAAATGAATGAACTCACCAGTATTTCCTGCTGACCAAATCTTTTTAAAACGCGTTTCAGGTGATTACGGTAGATCAGAATAAGAGATGTGATACGGCACCGAAAGGCTTAAAGAAGTGGCTTATTTTATCAAATAAATTAAATTAAATTAAATGTTGTTTCATATATTCGGGTTTATCCCATATTAAAGCTACCTTTGTAAAACATGGGTTTCTTTCCATCTATTTAATAAATAAAATCCGATGTTTTCTAAACTCTGATATTTTTCCTAACTCAAAGTCCTGATGAACATTTCCGCTTCAATGTTTTTAAAATAACCACCGGTACCACTTGACTATTCGCGGCTCCCGTCCAGGGTGTGGTCGGCGGTCGTGACAGAGGTGGTATCAGAGCCACTGGTTTAAGCAATTAGGTGTTGTAATAATACCTAAGCTTAAACAAAAGAGTTAGGAAATTGTTATTTGGTAGCGACAAGAATAGTATTTAGACTTGAACTTAAGAAAGATGCCTTAGTATAAGCTTCGAGATAAGCTAATTACTTGCTTAAATAAAGTATGATGGGTGTCGATATGCCGTGAGGATGATGACTAGAACGTTGCAAGTATGGTAAATAAGCGATAACACTTGGCCACTGTTATTTCTTATTTATTGGTACTACTGGGTTTAAAATATGATCCATCATGTGAATACTGATTACCTTGTTCTTTGATAAAAGCTCTAATAAAAGATTCATTTTTAATCATGAATTGAGAAGATTCTATTTATGGGAAATACAAATTACCTCTCCGGCGAGAACCGGGTAAGATGGGGTTACCTCTCCGGCGAGAACCAGGTAAGATGGGGTATATAATATGTCAAACAAGTGACAGAATTCTCTAAATAGTATCATGACCTGATATCTGGCTTGTTTTTCGAAATATGAATCTTTTAAATACATTAACCTTATGCAAGGTTTGTATATTACAATATGTGAAATATATGATTATATAGATATGTATATCTATAAGGAAATCCAAAAATTCCAGAATTTTTATCAGGAATATCTTGTATACATCTATAATTCCGATATCGAACATTATTTCGTTTGATCATCTGTCTCTTAACTCGTACGACAAGAAGTATATGAACCCTTTATGTTGGGATGCCATCAAAAATATAAGAATTCCCTTTGCGTTACCTTAGATTATTAACGCATTAGGAAACCTGTAGCTAAAGTTGTGCTAGACACTAAACGTCTCAAAATCTACGCTAATGAGAATAATTCTACTTTCTTTAAGAATTCTTGCGAAGATAATAGTGACCACGATTAGATGCACTTACAAAGACTCTTCACCTATAATCCTACTAAGATTACCAGTAACAAAAGAATTACTGCAACAATACATGGGCTTAAAGGACTAAAGTGTCATAACCATTAGTATATATGTTAAGAAAAATGAAGTAATGTATGCTTCAAAAATTAGACATTTAGATAGTGAGACCCGAGCTTCAAAACACATGGTCAAGACATATACCATGAAATGGAGAGAACTGACAGAAAGGAAATTATGTCTGCTTCATAAAAAGGAACAAATGGAAACGATGACTCCTGGGGGTTTGCAAGCCAACAGGAGAAGTGACCACAAGGAGGCAAGACAGACCAGCCGACAAAGTTCGTCTCTGTGAGGAAAGCTGCGAGTTATGTACAGAAGTAAGACATAGCGTATATGGTCTCGGAGTTCATTAACACTAAAGGCATGGAACTGAAAGATATTCCGAACGACGTTTCCCAGAGAATCTACTTAGACTATCACCCGATCGTGAGGAAAAACTCAGAATTCGTCTGAGACTAGAAACAACACCGCTTGTTATATCACAAAGTTAAGACTAAGGGAGTAGTTGATGCTTTAAGTCATAAGTTTCATAAGAAGCCGAAACAAGTACGTGCTCTTAGATTAAATTATGAATAGATTTAAGGCTAAATTGCACTTTTCGTCCTTTATGTTTCAGGGTTTTTGCAGGCGCTGTCCTTTAAGTTTAAAAATTACACTCTATGTCCTTTATGTTTGCAACCTATAACAGATGACGTCCTTTCTGGATTTATAAGAAAGGACACCGTCTGTTATAGGTTGCAAACATAAAGGACACTGCCTGTTATAGGTTGCAAACATAAAGGACACCGCCTGTTATAGGTTGCAAACATAAAGGACATAGAGTGTAATTTTTAAACTTAAAGGACAGCGCTTGCAAAAACACTGAAACATAAAGGACGAAAAATGCAATTTAGCCTAGATTTAATGAAACAATTAAATAATACCCAAGAACACAGCAACCAAAAATGATGCTGAAGGATTACAAAGGAATAATGAAGGAATCAGAAAAGGAATTAATGGAATTTGGAGATTCCATAAGAAAAGAATTTGGGTACTAATCAAGGAAACCTATGAGAAGGAATTCTCGAAGGAGCTCATAAAACTAAGTATTTGTTGCATCGTGTAAGTGATATGAGGTATCAAGAGTTTTATAAGAATTACTGATAGATAGCAAGTTATGCCTCTAAGTATTTAATCTGTTAGCAAGTTAAAGCTGAACGTTAGAAACCTTTAGGTTGACTTCAATGATTAGAAGTGTCAGTATGGAAAGGGGATTGATAACAAATGGATATTGTTACCAAATTACCCAACATAAGAAAATGTAACGACACAATCAGAGAGATTGTGGATCGATTAACCAAGTCTGCTCAATCCCTACCAATAAAGGAAACCATTTAGTATGAGACACTTAGTTAAGTTATATGAGGACGAAATAGTCTCATTACATAGAATCCCGTTATCTATTGCATCAAATCAAGATAGTCACATTACTTCTCATTTCTGGGGAAATTTTAACCCGACTTATTTTGAGCAGTATGAAGGAACACTACAAACATAGAAAGACATGCTAAGTGCATGTGTGATAAATAGGACTATCATTTATCACTCAAAAGATTCTCTAATAATCGGTCTACAAGTACTAGTGTTAACCGTTTAAAACACTTTATGGATGATAGTATCATCCAGTATGTTAGACATACATATGAGAAAAGCAACTATCAGGCCATGAGATCGGCAAACCATTGAAATTTAAATCAGAGAAAGGATATCACTAAAAGTCTCTCTGTACTTGGAAAGGAAAGTTTAAGTCCGAGGAATGTCAAACCATTAAAGTAACTAAGTAAAGTGGACCAGTAGATTATCAGCTAAAATGGCAAGTATACATGATACATTTCATGAAATACTTAGAAATCTTTAGTTATACCTCCTCAAAATATAAAAGTAAATGCAAGACCGTATCAGTCAATCATGAGAATTCCAAAAACATGCAAGATTAGTTCTGGTCAGGGTGAAGTAGGACTTAAAGCGTGGACAAGAATATACTTGGGTATTGAAAATAAGACGGAAGTATCCTTACTTGTTCCAGTAAATCTCGAGAACGAGATTTTAATTAAGGTGGGGAGGATGTAAGGACCTGCAAAAATGTCCTAAAATACTTCGTAAGTGGAAACCCGGACCCCTAAAACCCTAATCCTTATGAAAAATCAAGAAATTCAAATTTATCCATCTGTCGCGGGCCGCGTAAGAATTAGGCAAGGCTTACGCGGGGCGCGACAGCCTTACAACTCTCCGGATAAGCTTAAGGGACACGTGTCATCCACGTGTTAAGACCACCGATGACTCAACAAACCCTACTGCCGCCTTTATGGCCTTGCGGGCCGCGAAGGATCCCCCTTCAAGTTTACGCGGGCCGCGAGAGACCTAAATTGCAGCTATAAATTGGACGAAGTTTGGGCATTTCAAACTGCTCAATTCTTTTCTTTCCTTCAACTTTTATTATAGCAAATAGTAGCTCGAGATTATACCTTCTAAATCCCGAAACTCTGCCCGTATTAGGATAATAACTCTAATCACTGGTACGATACTTTATCCGATCAATTAAAACTGATCCAATGGATGTTTAAGTGCTGCCAATATCTGGCTATACTTTGTCATTCATTGTGGGGGTTTCGATCTCGTGATTATCGTTAAAGTTGAATTGAGTTAATACACTAATACGAGTTCCATTGTGTCTAGAAATTAGAACTCGTAATCAGGGAGCTGCTAGAATACTTAGCAACTAAGTAAACTTAGTAGTTAAATAAACTTAGTAATCTTACTAATTACGTACACTTAGTTGTTAAGGAAACTTAGCAGTTAAGCTAGTTGGGTAGATTAATTAATCTGCTAATTAAGTTAAGTAATCGACTAAGCAAATTATAAGAGTTAAGATAAATTAATTAGTTACGTAGTTAATTAATTAATTAAGTTAAGAAAGATTAATTAAGATTAATTAATCAGTTAAGTAAGATTAATTAAGCTAAGCAAAATTAATTAAGTTAAGCAAGATTAATTAAGCTAAGCAAAATTTATTTAAATAAATTAAACACCTAGATAGATATACATGAAAATAAATATATATGAGATGGATAATATCAAAGGAAGGTGCTAGGATGGTGTAAGAGGATATATATAGATAGGAAGCTTCCTAGAAAATGTATAGGTAACTTCCTAGAAAAGTATATAGGAAACTTCCTAGAAATTTCATATTTCCTACCTATAAATAGGAAGCTTAGGATTCATTTTTCTTTGCTCATTTCTTCTATTCTTCTCTCTATACGTTGACCGATGCGATATTCTGTCCGATCGATTCGGGAACCAACTAACGAATGCCAAAGTGCTGTCTAAACAAGACTATACTTTGTGAATTTCGTTCTGAAACGAATGCCAAAGTGCTGTCTGAACAAGACTATACCTTGTAAATTTCGTTAAGGTTCTGATCTCGTGACCGTCGTTAGGTTTGATGTGGTTTTACACTAATACGTATTCCACCCTGTTAAACTAAATGTTTAACTACCCGAAATTCTGCACTATACACTTACAATCAAAATGGATGCTTAATCATCAGAAGATTCAGAACTATAAAGTAGATGCTTAGAATCAAGATGCTTGTTTAATCAAGACTATATGTTAACAATGTGAGTCATTCTCTTTTTACCAAATTGCTTTACAAAACCCTAAATGTTTTCCAGTTATATTTTACAGTGATTAAGTCTTTGCTAATCTTTAATTACTGGCAGTATGTGGGGATTTTGTGCACATTACTACTAACGATTTATCAATTTAGGTGGGCGAGCCTACTTAGTGATATGTCCACAGTCATACATTCGGTCGAGTGACAGCTGAACTAGCTAATTAATAGATAAGGGAAAATGTAAAAACTCTTAATGTTGTAAATTGCAGTGATTAAGTCTTTTCCAATCTTGAAAGGGCAAATATAAAAACCCTTAATGCTGTAAATTATAACAAATGTGTTTTTGTACCAAAATGAATGAACTCACCAGTATTTCCGGCTGACCAAATCTTTTTAAAACGCGTTTCAGGTGATTACGGTAGATCGGAAGATGAGCTGTGATACGGCACCGAAAGGCTTAAAGAAGTGGCTTATTTTATCAAATAAATTAAATTAAATTAAATTAAATGTTGTTTCATATATTCAGGTTTATCACATATTAAAGCTACCTTTGTAAAACATGGGGTTCTTTCCATCTATTTAATAAATAAAATCCGATGTTTTCTAAACTCTGATATTTTTCCTAACTCACGGTCCCGATGAACATTTCCGTTGCAATGTTTTTAAAATAACCACCGGTACCACTTGACTTTTCGCGGCTCCCGTCCAGGGTGTGATCGGGGGTCGTGACACTTGGTAACGGTTCGCTACCGGTTTTTACCTTCATATACCATTACTGTAACCGGTATTTTCGGTACCAGTACCGATTTTGTATCGGTTGGCACCGTGCCCATCCTTACTCCTGAAACTAAAAAAAAAGAAATCATTAAAAGTTGAAGAAAATAAAAAAAAATGTTGTACATTTTTTATACCGGTTAACACCAAGCTTATTCCAACCTGTGATACTAAATAAATCATTAAATTAAAGTTAAAAGTAAAGGAAAGAAATATTATTATAATAGTTATTATTATTATATTAATATACTAGGTTAGAACCCCGTGTATTACACGGGTTGAATAAATGTAATTTTGTATACCAAAAAATAAAAAAATGTATATTTAAAAATCTCATTTATTACATGGGTTGAATAATTGTAATTTTATATATTAAATAATAAAAAAGTTATATCTTTGAGAACCTCGTGTATTGTACGGGTTGAGTAAATTTAATTTTATATATTAAATAATGAAAAAAGATACATTTTTAAGAATCTCATGTGTTATACGGGTTGAGCACATGTAATTTTATATACCAAACAATAAAAAAGTTATATCTTTATAAACCCTATGTATTTAATATGGATTGAATAAATCTAATTTTATATACTACGTAGTAAAAAAAAGTTATATTTTTTTAAAAACCCCGTGTATTACACGAGTTGCATAAATGTAATTTTCTGTAATAAAAAATAAAAATGTTGTATCTTTAAAAAAACCTTGTTTATTATACGGTTGAATGAATCTAATTAAAAAAAAAAACAAATGGATATACTCGATATACGATGGATGAGGTGATTGCGGCGATGGTTCTTATAAATGTCATGTAAACATAGTGATTACCGTATTTGAGTTGAGAATTGAACACGGAAATAAAAGTATAGAACCAATAAACATTGATTAATATTTTTGTTTACCCTTATAAAATTTTTTGAAATAGAATCTATTCTTAACTACTTTAGTTTAATAAAATAAATAAATCATTTACATGATATTAATTTATATTTAGCGTATATCTTTTGTTAATTTCAGGATAAATAATTTTGAAATCCGATAAACATTTTAAAATATTATATTATCTCCTATACAAATTGTTTAAATTTATATTAAATTTATTTTATAATTATCTTTTAATTAATATTAATTATCTATAAAAATAGATAGCTTCAATGAATGACATGTGTTCTTTTATTGGTTTCTTTTATTATATAGTATAGATTTATTATAATATATTAAAATCACTATTCATTTTAATTGGTTTATTAATATATAGTAATAGTAATAAATTGTTTAAATTTATATTAAATTTATTTTATAATTATCTTTTAATTGATACTAATTATCTATAAAAATAGATAGCTTCAATGAATGACATGTGTTCTTTTATTGGTTTCTTTTATTATATAATATAGATTTATTATAATATATTAAAATCACTATTCATTTTAATTGGTTTATTAATATATAGTAATAATAATTGGTTTATTAATATATAGTAATGGTTTATTAATATATAGTAATAGTAATGGTAATAATATATTTATTATAATATATTATTAATTTTTAGTAATAATGTGGTCAAAGAATTGATTCCTTTATTTATGGTTCAACTCATCTATACATATAAGGTCATCTGTAGTCATAAAGTCCCTTGTGGGGCGTTATGCGACAAGTGGTAAAACGCGTAAAAGAGAGGCTTTATGAGACTTTATATCACAAGAGAGTGTAGTGGTAATGGGGTTATATAACCCCTTCAATTATACATACATATGTATGTATGTATGTATGTATGTATGTATGTATGTATGTATGTATGTATGTATGTATGTATGTATGTATGTATGTATGTATGTATATATATGTGTGTGTGAGCATTGGCGAAGCTTAGTGTAAAGTGGGGGGTGCATCCCTCCCCCCTGAAAATTTAAAATTATATATGATAGTTCCTCTAATTATTTTGCCTAAATATTTATACAATATATAAATTGGGTCCCATGACTTTCCGCCCCCCTCGGAACTTTTGGTCAACCTTCGCCACTGTGTGTGAGTTGGGAAGAATGGTCATTCCGCTATGTATTTCGCGAGGAGAGCACAAAACCAACCCATAGCGCCGGCCGTAGTGGTGTGGCTGAGCGCTATGAGGCGCGATGGTGGATTCCGGCGGTATATACCACCCCATTACAGATGGGCTAATAAAAGAAACCTTTTGTGGACACATGTCAATCAACGAGGGTATTAAAATTTGGGTTTTCTTGCCTATATATATGGATCCATATCTAGTAAAAAGTTTTTTTAAATATTATCTTGAGTGAGTTTGATAATATCTTTTGTTCAATATATCCATTAAAATTTTCAAATCTTTCCATTCAAATTTTATCTAAAATCGGTGCTAATTTGGTAAAAAGTTTCTATAAATATTATCTTGAGTGTGATAATATCTTTTGTTCAATATATCCATTAAAATTTTCAAATCTTTCCATTCAAATTTTATCTAAAATCGGTGTTGGGTTTTGAATTATTTGCTCAATATTAGGTTAGATAAGATAAAAACCTTGGAAAACTATAACGATTATAGCCATCATGTGAATCCTCATGTTAAGGTGTAAATATATTAATAAAAAATATGATTTCATCAAACTGGTAAATTAACAATACAAAGTCATAAGTTAACCTTCATTATTTACCTCTTTAATATTATGGAAAATTAATATTTAATAAACCAACCTTTAACTAGTTGGTAAATAATAATCCTATCTACAAAATTGGTATATAATAATTTTACATTTTAACTTGTTGGCTCTGAATGAACTTCTCTTAACAAAAGTTAACAGAGGTTATGTTTTTTATGATGTTGCTAATGGGTGATGACTAAGCATAGCTTATGTGGAAATATGCACTACCTCCCCTATATAAAATCTAACTTAACTTTATAACCCTAAAAATTTCAATATCGAACGTTTCATTTCACCTTGATTGCAACTAGCGATCTTCACCTCCTCTCAGGTAATACTCTCTCCATTAACGAGTTCCATCATTATCGTTTTCTAAGGTACTTTCGATCATCTCGTTCTATCCTTTTTCAGGGTTTAATGTCAGCTCGTGACCGTATCTTGGTATAGCTATGGCATGGAGGTATGTTCAACAAAAAGGGCAAAAAAATAAGTTATGTAGGAGGGTTAATTGACTCTTTTGAAGTTGAGCTTGATAAAATTTCATACTTTGAGTTAACCGGTTTTGTAATGGATTTCAAATCATATGAAAAAGATGATTTTCAACTTCAATACTTGCCTCTTGGAAAGAAATTGGATAATGGGTTAGTTGTGCTGAAGAACGACAAAGATGTAATGGAAATGTTAAATGATTTGGGTGGTGACTTCAGCCGTATGATTTACATTTATGCTAATGGTGGTTCTGTTGTTCCTAAGCCTGTTAAGGCAAATGAAAAGCCCAAAGAAATAGCCCAGATGAGCCCACTAATCCTTAGCTAGAAGGGTTGCAGTTGTCACACCTACACCACCTGTAACACCAACAGTAGTGGAAGATGTTGATGAAGTAACCACTCAACCAAATGCAGAATATGATGTTAGTTCAGAAGCAGATACAAATGATGATGATGAGTACAAAGAAGATGTTGAAGATGATGCTGGTTTAGAAGATGATGTTGGTGTAGAAGATGATGTTGGTTCAGAAGCAGATACAGATGATGATGAGTACAAAGAATCTGTTGCAACTATTCGAAAAGTAACACAAGAATATGATGAATTGAAGAATGAATTACTAAACAAGTTGTTGTATGCACCTAAAGTTCATGCCTTGCAAGATCTAACAGAACAAGGAACTGGTGACTAAGCAAGTGACCACAGTAGTTATGAGGATTCTGAAGGTGAAGTAAACTCCCCAGGTGAAAGTGAAGATGATGATATCCTTGGTAAGAAACACAAGGTAAATGTGCCAGTTACAACCGAATGTACAGACTGGACTAAGTGGGAGTGGGTGCCTGGAACTAGATTTACTAGTAGAGAGGCTTTCAAGGCTGCAATTAAGTTGTATGCAGTAGCAAATGGTAAAGATCTGAAAATATCTATCAGTGATAAGAAAAGGCATGGTAGGATAGGTGTGAGTTGCATTAAAAATTGTCCATTTAAGGTGTATACTACATCTTATGATAGGAAGGGTTGTTATTTGGTTAGAACTGTTACCAGCACTCATACTTGTCAGAGAAACATGGCCAAGAATAGACAACTAACATCAGAATTTGTAGCAGACCAGTTTTTGGAAATATTTAAAGCTAAACCTCATATGTCAGCTAAGGAGATTCAAGATGCAGTTAAGGAGAAGTACAAGCTAATTGTAAATAATTGGTTTGCTTATAACACAAAGAGGAGTGCACACAGGAAGTTGCATGGGTCAATGAAAGAGCACTACTGTAAGATGGGTTCTTATCTTGAAGCACTGAGGGTTGCCAACCCAACATCAACATTTGAACTTGTAACGGTACCACCACAATTTCTTGATGATTACACATCAGACACTGAGGTATTTTTCCGGTTATTTGTATGCTTTGATGGGGTGAAGCAAGGTTTTCTAGTTGGATGTAGAAGACTATTGTGTTTAGATGGCTGTTTTTTGAAAACCTTTCTTGGAGGTATGTTATTAGCAGCAATAGGTAGAGATGCTAATGACCAAATGTTCCCTGTTGCATGGGCAGTGGTTGAAGGAGAGAATACACTGAGTTGGACATGGTTTATGCAAGAATTGAAGAAGTGCTTGGATGTAACTGATGATGGTAATGGATGGACTTTAGTATCTGATCAACAAAAGGTATAAAACCAATTACTATTGTTTCTCTGAACTTATATTTGATGGATGTACATGTTCTAATTAGCTTAATGTTTAACAGGGGTTGCTAAATGCAGTTGCATCACATTGGACAAAGGCTGAACATCAAAATTGTGCCAGGCATATATATGCAAACTGGCACAAGAAACACAAGGGTGATGAATTAAAGGAGGTATTTTGGAAGGCAGTTAGAGCATATTGTGAACCAGATTTCAAGGCTGCTATAGAAGAAATGAAAGAGTTGTCAACCGAAGAAACTGAAGCATTTATTAAGCAGAACCCAAGGTAATTCTGTAGATGCTATCTAAGCACTGATATAAATTCAGATGTGGTGGTAAACAACATGGCAGAAACATTCAATGGGTTTATCATTAAGTCAAGGTCAAAGCATATCATAAACATGTTAGAATATATTAGACTTGCAATAATGACAAGGTTAGCTAGGAAGAATATGCAGATGTTGGCTAAGACTGTGACTGTTTGTCCTAGGATTCAGCTGAAGCTTGATAGGGAGAAGAATAGGGCTTGGAGGTGTGAAGTGTTCCATCCAGTGCCACACTGTTTCAGGTGAAGGGATTTGATGATGTGTCTGTGGATCTAGACAACAAGAGTTGTTCATGTAGGAAGTGGGATTTGACAGGGTTGCTATGTTACCATATGTGTGCTGTTGCTGGTTTCTTGGGTAGGGAGGCTGAGGAATTTGTTCATGAAAGCTATAAAAAGGAGATGTACCTCAAAGTTTATGACTACACAATACCTCCCTTACCATCAGAGAAATATTGGCCTGTAGTTAACCTTACATTGGACCCCACACCTGTTAAAATAGGCCCAGGAAGACCAAAGAAGAATAGGAAAAAGGATCCACATGAAAATCCAAAGAAACCAGGGAAGCTGACCAGGCATGGTATGACAATGACTTGCAGTGGTTGTGGGAGCAAGGAACATAACAAAAGGAGATGTCCAGAAAAGGGTAAGGTAGTTAGTGAACCAAAAAGGGGAAGGGGAAGGGGCAGACCTAGGAAAGATGCGGCTGGTGAGGTCAGTACTCCTGTTGATGTTGCTGGAACAAAAAGAGGCAGGGGCAGGGGAAGGCCAAGGAAAATAACACCAACAAGTGAGCGTTCTACTCATCAATTTACTCTGTCCACTCAGCAGCCTAGTCAAGGAGTTGTTCACCTTGCATGATATGAATGTTTTGATGATGTGATGTTAAACACATGGATATTTTGTTGGTGGAATGCCTCCTTTAATTTCAGTTTATAATGTTTTAAACAAATGGATGTTTGTAATGTTTTGGATGTGTAATGGAATGGTATAATTAGTTTGGTCAATTAACATGTACATTTGGTCAATATGGTCATATAGCATGCATTTGGTCAATTAACATGTACATTTGGTCATATAGCATTCAAGTGGTAAATTAACCACATAAGGTCATATTGCATTATTTGGTCAGACTTGGTTGTGGTCAAACCTGCATAAATTGGGTATTACTGCATACATGTTTATGCCCTACATAACCATCACCATTCAATACATTTCAAAAGACACTTCATAACCATTACCATTCAATACATTTCAAAGAACATTACATAACCATTACATTTCAAAAGACATTACATAACCATTACATATTCAGTTCCCTAATTGTGATACACTTCAATGACCAAAGATGCATTTAAAACAAACAACAGAACTAATACTATAACATAAGGGCTAGCAGGGCATTTTGACACTTTCAACTTGTGCTTTAGTTTTTTGTTTTCTTCTTCCAACATCAACTTCTCCATTTCCAAATTCGAAAGCTTCACCTCCAATGCTTCATTCTTTTGGATTATGTGCCTGTTTGTTTGACTGATGTTCACCCCACATGATAGTGTTTCATCCACCTGTTCCTTCCAGATGAAAAATTTACAATCCTCTCTCTGTGTGGATGGTTTAATACAATTAATTAATAATGTTGTCAGTTGCTAGAATTGAAAATTTGAAGAAAGAGTTATTAAACTTACAGGCCAAAGTGGACATCCATAAAACTCATGTCCTGCTCTAGAAGTACGAGGCCCTGCAACCCTCCTGACAGCCAACCGGTAATGATGGCAGTACACATTGCCTTCCAAATCAACACTAAAAATCCTATGTTTATGCGATTGAGATGTGTTTGAAGAATATGAAGAAGGCATCTTGTTTGAATCGGGTGTTCTAGGGTTTATGTGATTGCCTGATCGAAGAAGCTGATTTATAAGGGTTGGGGTTAAAAAGGTAATTTCAAGACTAGGTAGTGTTACTTCCACATAAGCTATGCTTAGTCATCACCCATTAGCCACATCATCAAAAATATAACCTCTGTTAACGTTTGTTAAGAGAAGTTCGTTCAGAGCCAACAAGTTAAAATGTAGGATTATTATATACCAATTCTGTAGGTAGGATTATTATTTACGAACTGGTTAAAGGTTGGTTTATTAAATACCAATTTTCCTAATATTATTAAAGTAGTAAAAAGTCATCTTTTGGTAGATTCATAGGGTTTTATGATTTTCTTACCTATTAATAAACAAAAGTGAATGAATAGTAATTATTGGTTTTAAAAGTTTTGTTGTGTGTGTTATTTAGTGGTTTTTTATATGTGTTACGTGGTTATTTTATATATCTTATTTAACTTGTGCTTGTTTCTTATCGATGTAAATCATATGTTGGTATTTTTTGGTCATATCAAGATTTTTTTATGCGTTGCTGTAACAGTTGTAGGCAGCGTAACGAAACAAACCGATACCGACCAAATTCTTGTCGTATTGGTATATTTTTGGTCATATCATGATTTGTTATTTAATTTTTTTTTCTATTAGTTGTTATAACAAGTGCTGGTACCGTAGTTAAACAAACTGATACCCACCTATCGCTCAACATGAGGATTTCCGGCTCAACGCGCGGATTTAATAGCACTAGTTAAAGATCAAATATATAGCAAGTGTTGGTATCGTAGTTAAACGAATTGATACCCACCCACCGCTCAACGTGAGAATTTCCGGCGCAACGCGCGGATTTAATAGCACTAGTTAAAGATTAAATTACCTATATTACCTATATATTAAAAACATAACTAAATGAATAGTAACATCACCATAGGGATAAGCAAATGGTATCGGTATTAGTACCCGATTTACCAAACCGAGTACATTTTCGGTACTGATTTGGTACCGACTTTTGACATTTTTGGTACCGGTTTTACCCTCAAATACTGGTACCGTACAGGTGCCGTGCTAGGTATATTCGGTACCGGTACCCACTTTTGAGGGTTTTTGGTACCGGGCTCATCCCTAACATCACCTTTGAGCTCATGCCACATATCAACGCAAGTAATTGCACCGTTTAGATTGCTTTTCATACACGTGGACACGTGGTAAGTAAATTGAATTTCGTTTGAATGAGGTTTTATATACACAACTTCTTTTGTTTTCTTTTGTCTTTTTCTGTAATGAATGAATTGTAACATGTAAAATTAACTTGGATATTTAAATTATTGATGAGCAAATGGTATCAAATCGTGTAATCAAACCGGTATCTGTAACACCCCAAAATTCGAATTATTAAATTCGTTACCATGTTAGTAAAATGAGATACAATAACTAAGTTAATAAACCTAGTTAAATGCCTATTAGATAAGCTAAGGGATGAAACTTGTAACAATTATGATGGAATGTATACTAGAGGGACCAAAAACGTTAAGTGGGAAACTTGATTTTATAAAACAAAATTAAAACACCACACACACACATAGTGTGCGTGTGTGTGTCGATGATCAGGAAGGGAAAAGAGGGTCAAAACCCTAGTTTCTTCAAAATCTTCAAATTGAAGGGCAAGATGAAGCTTTAACTCATAACCGAGCATAGATTGATGATCACCTTCGCAAGGGGATCGCAAGGTATGTCTTAAAAGTTAGATTGGTGATTATGCACGAAGTGGGTTATGTTGTAAATCGCAAATTTGTGTGAAATTGAGCATGAGTATGTGTTAGATTCATCATTTGGAACATGGATTATGCAAGGTTTAGGTTAATTTGATGTTTAAGGGTGAAACCCGTTTGTTATGGTGAAGATGATGACATGGGTAAATCATCTATGTTTAAATTCTTGCTTAAAATTGATGTATTTTGATTTGTAAGATGGATTCTTAGGAGAGGAATTGAAAGAAATGTGATACTAGTATGTTTGATGTTTATGCATGTATGATTCATGTTGATTAGAAGGAAGAAATTGATGAATTATGTATGAGATTAGAAGGATATGCATGAACTAGTTGTACACTATGCTTACAAGGTAGTACACATATCAAAAGTATGATGAAATTATGAAGAACTTAAGATTAGATCACTTGTAAGTGATTAATAAGTAGTTATGAAGTGGGTTTTAGATGATGTAATGTAAATTGATGATTTACTTATGTTAACAATGTTTGGAATCATACATGTGTGTGAGTGTTTAAAGAAATTGGATAAGAAATGGTGAATTATTGTTAGATGAAGTGAACAAAATGTGATGATAATATGTATGATGTTTAATTTTAAATACCACATGTTAGTTAGTAGAAGGATTTGATGAACTATGTATGAATTTAGAAGATTGTGCATGAATTAGTTGTACGTTATGCTTAAAAGATGGTACGCACCCCAATCGTATGATAAAATGTATGTATTGTCGTCCGTATAGTCGATTATGATGTTACGGGTATATAATGATAAGTCGAAAGTTAAACTAAATGAACCGTTGACTTCTAAAAGTCAACCGTGTATAAGAAGGATGGTTAGACGAGTTGTCATAATTGTAAGATTAAGGTAAGTTATATGGAGCGTGTTTGACGAATGTGTGTTTAATGCGATGACATGATGGTCTACATGAGTTTGAAATGATATGAATTTGGTCACATGTATTATGCTTGCTAGAAGTAACCAGTGAAAGTCAAATATGAATTATGCGATCGATATGATCGTTAACATGTACAATTATGTATGCTAATAAGAATGTGATTTCGATGACATGGAAGTATAGGAATCATGTCGAGACGGAATCAAGCACGGAAGGCTAACGGGTCAAGAAGTGGCGAAGAAACAAATATGAATACGGATGCACGAGGTAAGTGATTTCCGTAATCACTTTTAGTTGTTTATGTAAAGTTATTTGCAACTTGATTAAGTATGATAATTGAGGTCAAATAGGAATGAGTTGTATGAAATTGACGAAGTATTAAACGGATCTTAGCTTTGATCCGAACAAGGTATGTGCGTTAGAGTTGTAGTTAAGTGGTAGGATTGGTTAAATATGCAAGGAAGTCCTTGGTTGTAAAGGATGGAGCAATGTTGACAAAAACGCCCTTGATAAGTATATCGGGTAAACAACCTTAAATGTCTATTGGAAACAAGCTAATTGATTAGTGTAATGTTTTGGTCAAGTATGAAAGCGAAATATAGGGTTTTGTATGTCATAGTCCACTTAAAGCGCAAATACCCATAACGGGTCAAAAATAAGCTTTTGAGTGAAAATGGGTTAAAAGGATGCAAGACGTCCGAGAACTTAATCTTTTATGATAAGCGTCAATGAAATTATTAAAGTTCATATGAGATTGAGGTCAAATAAATAGATTATGTTGATAAATGCACGAACGGGTCGAATCATTAGAAAATGATATTATGTCGAATGCATGTAAGATAAGAATTTCCTTAATCCGGAGGTAAGATTTTAAGTTCATATGATAGAATGTGAATTTACAAGCATGTAGGAAGAAACGGGAGGTCAAACGGGTAAACGGTTCAAAAGTTACGCGCGTTTTAGTGCGTTCGGACGACGAAACGAATCTGCAGAAAACAGCAAAAACTAGAGGGCGTCGCCGACGGGTAGGGGGCCGTCGCCGACGGGCAAGGGAAAATCAGTTTTTGTGCTGACGGGTTAATTACCTGTCTACGGGTTTTTGGGCTACGGGTAAATGCAAGGCCCGTCGCCGACGGCCCTAGGGGCGTCGGCGACGGTCTCCCCAAGTCTCAAAAGCTAAATTCTTGTTATTTAAGTTGATTTATGTGTCGTAGGCTTCGGTTTGTTATCCGTGAACTACGACGGACTTTCCAAACATGATTTTTTTTATGGTTCCTTAGATGTTTATGGGCTTTAAACCTAAGTCTAAGACCCTTGTAAATATTGTATGTAAAGATGTAGGAAAGGTATGTACGTATGTGGTTGTGCATGTATGTATGTGTAAAGACATGTATGAGTGTATGCACGTATGTAAGGTCGTAAGAAAGGTATGTATGTATGTAGAGGAGTATGTATGCATGTAAGATGGTACGTGTGCATGATTTAAATACGTAGAGTTTTAACGTTACTAATTATGCGTTGAGGTTGGTATGTAATGCAGGAATGAGAATGTCGGATTCTTACGAAATTTAAGCTCTACCTGAAATAAGAGGATGAGTAAGGATAGTTGGATGAACTAATGTTAAATTGTCGAACGTTATTCAATATTTAATTATATGAGATTAATGTTATATGATGTTGTCGTTGACTAATGACTAAGTTGTATGTGATGCCCACAGGTGCCACACGGACTTCTTCTGCTACTTAGAAAGTGAAGCGGACGTAGATCGAGTAAAGAGCAAGGATTGCACGGATAGATCGGTCATATAATTGAAGTGTATAACGTCTAGAAATGTAAATTTTAGTATAAATGTTGTGAATTCTTTTATAGAACGTTTAACATTTTTAGCATTTGGAACCTTCGCGAAAGTAATGTCGTTAATAAGGAAAGAAATTTTAAAGCCCTTTTCCGCTGCGTCATTTTTAAGGTAAAACGTGTTAGGGCGTAACAAGTTGGTATCAGAGCCCTGGTTTGAGAGAATCAAGTAGAAGGAGGTAAATACTTGAACTCAAACCGGTGTGCTCTTGTGACCAGAACCCGTGCAATCCAAGACTCGATCAAGGCCTAAAGGCAAAAGCAAATGTAAGTATGTATTAGATTATGTAATTGAAGGAAATTAATAGTATGTTATGTGAAGGGTAAGCGCAATTGTTGGAAGGGATGATCCGTGGATGCGGTCTAGGACCGACATCAAGGCAAGTAATAAGGCGAATTGACCCCAGGTACATAAACCTAACGTGTGGGCATATGAAATGGTATAATTAAGCAAGTGAAAGAAAATTTTTAGCAAAATATAATAACTACATGATAAATAAGTTTTGAAAAGGTTACACGAGCCGAAACTAAATTCTTCGGACATAAGGTGGCAATTACGCGAAGGCATGAAACTAGTACGTGGAATGTGTACCTGGCCAGTACACAAGAAAAGTATGACGTTCATGAGACCGTGATAATTATTACAGGTATGTCCAATAGAGTTTGGTAGCAGCTAGGCGTGTGGGTAAAATGGGTAGGAGGACTCTCGGGGGATTGAGAGTACCTTGTAGGAATGAAAGATGTGAATGCAATGCTTGAATCCGTGAGACGGATTCAAGGAATGAAATATGCGAATGCAATGCTTGAGTCCGCGAGACGGATTCAAGGAATGAAAGACACGAATGATGCAAATCCCTTGCGGATTTGGTTATGATAGCGAATGCTATAATAAGCCATGCAAGTCGACCGGTTCAAGTCGGACAAGTCGAGTAAGGGTAAGGTACCATCCGTTTAGAACGGGTGGTCGTGAATGCAATAACGAATGTATGAAGTTCAATCTGTTATACGGATAGAACGAAAGATTTATGTTGAAAGCAATTAACCCGATGTGACCGGGTCGTAAGCGGTATGCTTGAATCTCATTATGAGAGTATATGCCATTACCCCTTTAATTGGGTAATCGAATGTGTAAAGGAAATGAAAGTATATGAGCAAATGGAACTAAAATGTTAAGTATTGTAAGCGAAATAAGTATTATGACTAAATTTTAAAACGGGAAGGCAAGTGTTTGCGAGTAAACACTGGAACAGTGAAGCGATAAGATCGTAAGCAAGTCTGAATTGAAAAGGAGTACAAACATGTACTTCGATACGTATGTATATATAAATAATAAGAATGATATATTAAGAAATGGCCACGTATTGACCCGTTATGAATAGGTCTAACACGCTAATGTCTTAAGAAGGAATTGAGAAAGTATTGATATATAAATGAGGTGATGTGATAAACAACATGTCTGAATGAGATCGAATGAAATGTGTAAATCCCAAATTTTATAATGAGATTGGCAGTAATCATGATGCAATAAAGCTACCTAGGACGGTGAAAGAATGCTCATGAATGGAAGCTCATGTTACCAGATGGACAAGATCAACCCTGTTAAGATACGGGATCGTGAAGGAGCAAGTCAACTCGGGTTGTTAAACGTTGGCTCGTGCCAAGTTAGCGAGGTTAGTAACTGGTTTAACTTGTGGATGTTAAAAAGAAAGTTACATATTGAATAATACTTCTATGCGAACTAGTGGTATTGAAATTGAAAGCTCGTAACTGTGGAAATTCTGATAGAATATAAGAGACGGCAAGAATCGATAAGGAATGCTAACCTTGATGCTCGGCTTGTTGGCCATGTTCAATTGAACAAGACATTGTAGAAAAGATACGCATGACATAAATAACAATAGTAAGCATGGAAATAATGCTTAGTCTTCATGTTAAGTACAGATAAGTAGGTGTAAGAAGGTTGATTCTGGTTGTAATAATAAGCCTTTGAATGATTGCAGTAGGCGTATGATAATATATCGACCCTTCCTATGAGCTTAAAGCTCATCAGAGGTAATGATAGTAATGGAATGTTTAGGATAGCTCATAGTGAACAAAATAAAAGATAGCATATGATGCATGAGTAGTGTGAAATAAATTGATTTATTTTGATTAGTAGATGTATGAATGTAATATGGTTAAATAGGAAGCTAGAAACCAGTTGTGACCTTAGGTCTTTACGAGTAATAATTGTATACATTTGGAATAAGTTCAATGAATGAAATGCTAGTGATAGTATGTACTAGAAACTAGCAATATAAAGTAAAAGACACTAATAAGAGCTCTGGACCAGACCCTGACCTCGTGTGATTATGAAAGTAAATTACTAATTTAAGAAGATAAGGACAATGCGTACGATCATAATTATTCATGATTAAGATTTTTGCAAAGACCCCGAATGACTTATGTTGTAATGTGCCCATTGAATGAGTACAATAGAAGGGTAAGAGTAAGAACGAGAAAGGTTTCGGGGACGAAACCTTCTTTAAGGGGGGTAGACTTGTAACACCCCAAAATTCGAATTATTAAATTCGTTACCATGTTAGTAAAATGAGATACAATAACTAAGTTAATAAACCTAGTTAAATGCCTATTAGATAAGCTAAGGGATGAAACTTGTAACAATTATGATGGAATGTATACTAGAGGGACCAAAAACGTTAAGTGGGAAACTTGATTTTATAAAACAAAATTAAAACACCACACACACACATAGTGTGCGTGTGTGTGTCGATGATCAGGAAGGGAAAAGAGGGTCAAAACCCTAGTTTCTTCAAAATCTTCAAATTGAAGGGCAAGATGAAGCTTTAACTCATAACCGAGCATAGATTGATGATCACCTTCGCAAGGGGATCGCAAGGTATGTCTTAAAAGTTAGATTGGTGATTATGCACGAAGTGGGTTATGTTGTAAATCGCAAATTTGTGTGAAATTGAGCATGAGTATGTGTTAGATTCATCATTTGGAACATGGATTATGCAAGGTTTAGGTTAATTTGATGTTTAAGGGTGAAACCCGTTTGTTATGGTGAAGATGATGACATGGGTAAATCATCTATGTTTAAATTCTTGCTTAAAATTGATGTATTTTGATTTGTAAGATGGATTCTTAGGAGAGGAATTGAAAGAAATGTGATACTAGTATGTTTGATGTTTATGCATGTATGATTCATGTTGATTAGAAGGAAGAAATTGATGAATTATGTATGAGATTAGAAGGATATGCATGAACTAGTTGTACACTATGCTTACAAGGTAGTACACATATCAAAAGTATGATGAAATTATGAAGAACTTAAGATTAGATCACTTGTAAGTGATTAATAAGTAGTTATGAAGTGGGTTTTAGATGATGTAATGTAAATTGATGATTTACTTATGTTAACAATGTTTGGAATCATACATGTGTGTGAGTGTTTAAAGAAATTGGATAAGAAATGGTGAATTATTGTTAGATGAAGTGAACAAAATGTGATGATAATATGTATGATGTTTAATTTTAAATACCACATGTTAGTTAGTAGAAGGATTTGATGAACTATGTATGAATTTAGAAGATTGTGCATGAATTAGTTGTACGTTATGCTTAAAAGATGGTACGCACCCCAATCGTATGATAAAATGTATGTATTGTCGTCCGTATAGTCGATTATGATGTTACGGGTATATAATGATAAGTCGAAAGTTAAACTAAATGAACCGTTGACTTCTAAAAGTCAACCGTGTATAAGAAGGATGGTTAGACGAGTTGTCATAATTGTAAGATTAAGGTAAGTTATATGGAGCGTGTTTGACGAATGTGTGTTTAATGCGATGACATGATGGTCTACATGAGTTTGAAATGATATGAATTTGGTCACATGTATTATGCTTGCTAGAAGTAACCAGTGAAAGTCAAATATGAATTATGCGATCGATATGATCGTTAACATGTACAATTATGTATGCTAATAAGAATGTGATTTCGATGACATGGAAGTATAGGAATCATGTCGAGACGGAATCAAGCACGGAAGGCTAACGGGTCAAGAAGTGGCGAAGAAACAAATATGAATACGGATGCACGAGGTAAGTGATTTCCGTAATCACTTTTAGTTGTTTATGTAAAGTTATTTGCAACTTGATTAAGTATGATAATTGAGGTCAAATAGGAATGAGTTGTATGAAATTGACGAAGTATTAAACGGATCTTAGCTTTGATCCGAACAAGGTATGTGCGTTAGAGTTGTAGTTAAGTGGTAGGATTGGTTAAATATGCAAGGAAGTCCTTGGTTGTAAAGGATGGAGCAATGTTGACAAAAACGCCCTTGATAAGTATATCGGGTAAACAACCTTAAATGTCTATTGGAAACAAGCTAATTGATTAGTATAATGTTTTGGTCAAGTATGAAAGCGAAATATAGGGTTTTGTATGTCATAGTCCACTTAAAGCGCAAATACCCATAACGGGTCAAAAATAAGCTTTTGAGTGAAAATGGGTTAAAAGGATGCAAGACGTCCGAGAACTTAATCTTTTATGATAAGCGTCAATGAAATTATTAAAGTTCATATGAGATTGAGGTCAAATAAATAGATTATGTTGATAAATGCACGAACGGGTCGAATCATTAGAAAATGATATTATGTCGAATGCATGTAAGATAAGAATTTCCTTAATCCGGAGGTAAGATTTTAAGTTCATATGATAGAATGTGAATTTACAAGCATGTAGGAAGAAACGGGAGGTCAAACGGGTAAACGGTTCAAAAGTTACGCGCGTTTTAGTGCGTTCGGACGACGAAACGAATCTGCAGAAAACAGCAAAAACTAGAGGGCGTCGCCGACGGGTAGGGGGCCGTCGCCGACGGGCAAGGGAAAATCAGTTTTTGTGCTGACGGGTTAATTACCTGTCTACGGGTTTTTGGGCTACGGGTAAATGCAAGGCCCGTCGCCGACGGCCCTAGGGGCGTCGGCGACGGTCTCCCCAAGTCTCAAAAGCTAAATTCTTGTTATTTAAGTTGATTTATGTGTCGTAGGCTTCGGTTTGTTATCCGTGAACTACGACGGACTTTCCAAACATGATTTTTTTTATGGTTCCTTAGATGTTTATGGGCTTTAAACCTAAGTCTAAGACCCTTGTAAATATTGTATGTAAAGATGTAGAAAAGGTATGTACGTATGTGGTTGTGCATGTATGTATGTGTAAAGACATGTATGAGTGTATGCACGTATGTAAGGTCGTAAGAAAGCTATGTATGTATGTAGAGGAGTATGTATGCATGTAAGATGGTACGTGTGCATGATTTAAATACGTAGAGTTTTAACGTTACTAATTATGCGTTGAGGTTGGTATGTAACGCAGGAATGAGAATGTCGGATTCTTACGAAATTTAAGCTCTACCTGAAATAAGAGGATGAGTAAGGATAGTTGGATGAACTAATGTTAAATTGTCGAACGTTATTCAATATTTAATTATATGAGATTAATGTTATATGATGTTGTCGTTGACTAATGACTAAGTTGTATGTGATGCCCACAGGTGCCACACGGACTTCTTCTGCTACTTAGAAAGTGAAGCGGACGTAGATCGAGTAAAGAGCAAGGATTGCACGGATAGATCGGTCATATAATTGAAGTGTATAACCTCTAGAAATGTAAATTTTAGTATAAATGTTGTGAATTCTTTTATAGAACGTTTAACATTTTTAGCATTTGGAACCTTCGCGAAAGTAATGTCGTTAATAAGGAAAGAAATTTTAAAGCCCTTTTCCGCTGCGTCATTTTTAAGGTAAAACGTGTTAGGGCGTAACAGTATCGTATCGGTACCAAATTTACTATACCAAATCATTTTCTGTACCAATTTGGTACCCACCTTTTGGCGTTTTCAGAATCGTTACTTTCGGTTCGACACTGGTCTAGCACCACACCTGTATTTACTTATTTTTACCTTCAAATACCATACCGTATAGTACCGAGCATTTTCGGTGCCAGTACCTAATTTCGATTATTTTCGGGATCGGTACTTTCGGTGCCATTACCGGTGCCGAGCTCATCCATATTTTAACATGTTAGTAGCGTCATAACTGAATTGAAAACAACCGAATTTCCAACGTGTAGGACGTGTGGGTTCTAATATTATATATTAGATTATTTAAAATCGTTTTTAGGACGGAGTAACTATCATTACTACGTCATTTTTATCTATGTTTTAATATTTGGTATCCACTTGCCGTTGTCGGCACACGTTTTGCAGACATTGAATCCCCGCCGTAACGCGGGTCAGAAAATCAACTAGTTAAAGATCAAATATGATGGAAAATGAATAGTGGTTGAAATTAATTTAGAGCTAAATCAATAAAAGGTAGATTTATGGGCTGATTGCAAGTCATCATTTGGGTTTGAATTAAATTAAAGATGGGCCTATGAGAACTATTTGGTGGGCTTCAAACGAAAGTCGTTGAGGCTCGAACAAGCAATTTTGGGGGTTTTTCGTCTTCCATTGTTATGGCACTATAATTTGTTTCCCAAGATCATGGGGACTAAAGATTGATTATTTGTTTAACTTTGAAGAACACTTAGTATTTTTTTTGTATTGAACGGTTACAACTATGCTCGTATTAATTCTTATGATTAGTGGCTGTGTTAATTGACAAACGTGTTATAGTACATTATGTAATTGGAAAATTGTCAAGTACAACATAGTTAGCGTAGTAAAGGAAACACAAGTTGTGAGAATTTACATAATCAATGTCATAAATTAGTTAATCAATATAGGTTAGTGTCGACGAGGCCCTTTGGAACACATTTCATTAACTCCGGACATTCTCCGGATCACATTTAATACTCAATTAAGAATTCACACCAAGGATATTCCGGCGACCATAACTCGTCGGAATAAACTCCATTTTCTCCGGCAAGCTTTCTTATTCTCACGCCTGAGCTTGGTCACGGATCCCCCCCCGCGCCCCCGCGGGGTCCTCCGTGGCGAGGCTAACGGTGTTTTGTTTTGTAGGTTAACAAGAAAGACCCATCGGAGCGTTAACAAGCCTCGTTGACCTCAAATCGGAGCTCAGGACTTGACATTTAGGTTTACATAACATATTAAATATTTTATGTTGAACATCGAGTTAACATGGTGTTTAATGATAATTGTGTTAAACATTAGAATGAGTGATAATCAAATGCATCCCGATCGTGCTTAATGCACCGTAGTTAATTTAGTTAAGTATCGAATGATTGGTGTGTAAGTATATGGATGTTGCTCTAGGCCAGTGGTAGGATAAAGATAAGTTATGTCTAGTAGCCTACTAACTAAACATTGTTATCACCGGTTAAGTCTTGCAGCTAAGTAAACAAACCCGAAACCGGAAATGATTACTTGTTTTCATCTTCATAACCTTTCAACTCCTTTTATATTCTTGCTTCTTAATTCCCTTGCAATTTAACATTAACATTTTCTTATTTGTTTTCCCATTCATTTTCTTATTTCTTTTTTATCTCTTGTTTGTGACATGGGCTGCTGATTTTTACAACTGGGCGAAGGACTTAAGGCTGGACCGGGTTGTAGCTGTTGGTGCCGATCACCGAAGACTTCGGATCTTGGAGCGTTATATAAATGGACTCATCACATAGATGAGTTCATTCACCTGTGTTAGATATGTTCACTTGTTGTTGAGTTCATTCACTTCAGTTGTTGGGATATTTTCACTGTCCATATAGGGCTACATCACCTGTGTAAATCTGTGTTAGATCTAGATTGTTCTTGTGTTGAGATTTTTTATAGATAATTATTGTGTTATTTTAAATTCGATGTTACTCGTAAAATTAAAATATAAAAAAACTTTTTTGAGCCCGAGAAACAGTCTTGGGTGATAACCTAGTTAGGTCATTAATGGGTGATATAATAATAAAAAAAAGAAACTACACCACTTTTTATTAAGGAATAATTGCGTATTTTCCCTTAATATTACTCTCAATTGCATATTTACCCAAGCCAAAACTGAAATTGCATATTTCCCCTTGTTCATTGAAATATCTAAATTACCCTTCACTCCTTCAGTAGGAAATCCAAGTTCAAAATACTCCACTCACCACTCTTCATGCGACTCCATGGCCTGCGTCACTGACCGGCGATTCCACGGCCGACAGCCGGTGATTTCATTCTCGGTGATCCAGTTAAACGTTTCAGTTTGCCAGTTACCCCATTCATTCGGACAGCGTTTCCTTTATTCGGCTAGTGATTCCATTCTATCGGGTACGATTTCATCACAGGGATAATTTAATTTCTCCTCATCCTGGTAATTGGGTTTAAATGAGTGGGTAGCGAGGCCAGGTTTTGTAAGTTTAAAAGCGTTCTTATACTATGTTTATGTGACAATTTGATTTATATTTAAGATTGGTTTTTCAATTTGTTTTGGATGATTTCTTATTCGTAAGTATGTTTTGGATCAATTTTTTCACATAGTATTAAAAAACTGCAGGTCATATGTTCATTCACCTTAAATCCACTTTTACTTTTGAAAATCATTTTAATAATTCTTCCACCTCTAATTATATGGTGGTTTAACTTGATAGACAAAACAGAGGTTGCAGCTTCCATATCTTTTGGTACATAAGGAAATTGTAACTTTAAACTTTGGATGGTCAATTTGAGTTATGTTTATGTATGACAAATGGTCGAAGAAGGTTCAGTTCAACACGGGAAGTTTTTACAATATCAAATTAGGACGAGTTAAATGGGTTGAATTGGAACGAGTTACGAGTTTACTTGTCATATTTGTCTTCATGTCAATTGGAGGTGACCGTGCTCACGGGACGAGTTAGATACCCAGATACAGAGACTGAACACGGGGTCGTGCTCACTGAACACGCCCCCGTGCTCAACGAGACCAGTAACTTTAATTAAAACGCCCAGATACAGATTTTGTACACGGGGCCGTGTTCGCTGAACACGGGGCCGTGTCCAGCTTCTGTTTCCATTTTTTGTTTTTGTTTTCTGGTCCCGAGACTCAGTTGTGGTCTGTTGAGTGATCCCTATGGATCAATACTCAGGAGGTTACAACTACACCTTTGAGGAGGATGATTATATGAGAAACTATTGCACTAATTGTGGTAACCCGCACTCGGTACAATATTGTAACTTGTTTCAACCATCCACTTCTTACAACCATTATGAGGAGCCCAGGTACGATCCATCGACTTCATACACATCCTATGAAGACCAAAGGTATGAACCTCCTCCCTCATACTCATATTTTGATGAACCAAGGTATGAGCCTTCATACTCATACTTTGAGGACTCAAGATATGAGCCACCACCTTCATACTCTTATTATGAGGAACCATGGCGTGAAAACCCACCTCATATGAGTACTATGAAGAACAAAATTACGACCCTTATCCATCATATACTAAGAATGAAGAACAATGGTGTGAACCATCTACTTCATATGGGTACTATGAGGAACCAAGGATCGAACAACCGGATTCAAGCTTTGAGGATCCCAATCCTTTCTCTATCACCGAAGTGACCGATAGGATATTAGAACACATTAAAACTATCGAACGTTGCATAAAAGAATCTCGCGCAAGGGAAGAGGAGTCCCGTGCAAGAGAAGAATTAAAAAAAGAAGAAACGATAGTTGAAGAGTTAAAAATGGAAGAACAAATAAGTGAAAAACCGACTCATGAGTTAAACAACGAAAGGGGTGAGGTCGATAACGTTAAATTACAAAAAGAGTCTAATTTAGAAAAAAATAATCTCTTGTCACCTTCTTTTGAAAATCATTGTTTAGTTACCCCTCATGCTAAGTTTTTAAAAGAGCTAAACACTAATGCTAAATTGAAGAAATGGTAAGTGTTAAGTTAACTAATGATCAAACTTCGCTAATAAAAGAAGATCCTTTTGAAATTAACATTACACCGGTTCCATGTTTCTTTCAAAATTCATTTATTAGTAATATCACCATTGATAAAGATCTTTGTGTTAACATAATGTCTAACTACATTTTTGAAAAGTTAAGTATTAGTGATTTCGCTCCACTTCAAATACCCATTTTTCTATCCGATCGGAAAGTAATAAAATCAATCGGTATAGTTGAGGATGTCTTGGTTCAAACAAATCAAATGGTTATTCCAACCGACTTTGTTATCCTTGATGACGCTCCTCTAGTCTTGGGAAAACCTTTTGTAAAAACTCATGAAGCTTTGAAAAACCAGAAATTTAACAATCTACCTCTTCAATTAGGGGCATTCAAAAGGAACATAGATCTTGAGCGTTCAATGAAATATCCTTTTGGCAATAATGACCCCCTAATTGAAGATGAAGATGAGCCACCCGATACAACTGAAGAAGATGACCACTTTGTTGAAGAAGAGGTCGCCATAGAACAAACCTTTAAGGTTCTTGACCTAGATGAGCCACAAAATAAGGTGTCTCCTAAAGACCCACCCATTGAGCTCAAAGAACTCCCTAAAGGTTTGGAATATGCTTTTCTAGACAAAGGTGGTAATTTACCTGTAATTATTTCATCTAAATTAAGTAGCGTAGAAAAAGAAAAATTAGTCAATCTTCTTAAAAAACACAAAGATGCGATCGCTTGGAAGCTTGTAGATATTAAAGGAATAAATCCTTCCATGTGCACGCACAAAATTTTAATGAATGATGACTACAAAACAGTAATACAACCACAACGAAGAGTAAATCCCAATATGCAAGAAGTGGTTAAAAATGAGGTCATCAAGCTACTTGACGCCGGACTAATCTATCCTATCTCCGATAGTCCATGGGTAAGTCCCGTCCAAGTAGTCCCAAAGAAAGGAGGCATGACGGTAATAACCAATGAAAGAAATGAATTAATACCGACAAGAACCGTCACAGGATGGAGAGTTTGTATAGACAATAGACGATTAAATGAAGCAACAAGGAAAGACCACTTTCCTTTGCCCTTCATTGATCAAATGTTAGAACGACTATCTGGCCATAAATTTTACTGTTTCTTGGATGGTTTTTCAGGATACTTTCAAATCCCGATAGCACCTGAAGACCAAGAAAAGACAACTTTCACATGCCCCTACGGAACTTTCGCCTATCGACGCATGCCATTCGGTCTATGTAATGCGCCTGCAACATTCCAACGTTGTATGGTGGCCATTTTCCATGACATGATAGAAAAGACAATGGAAGTCTTCATGGACGACTTTTCTATCTTTGGAGACTCATATGACCAATGCCTCGATAACCTTGAACGAATGCTATCCTGATGTGAGGAAACTAACCTCGCCCTTAACTGGGAAAAATGCCATTTCATGGTAACAGAGGGAATAGTACTCGGTCACAAAATCTCAAGCGAAGGAATGGAAGTTGATCGAGCAAAAATAGAAACTATTTCTCGATTACCTCCACCATCCTCCGTTAGAGCAATCAGAAGTTTCCTAGGGCATGCCGGATTTTATAGAAGGTTTATCAAGGACTTTTCGAAAATTTCAAGACCTCTAACAAAATTACTTGAAAAAGATGCACCTTTCATCTTTGACAAGGAATGCAATCAAGCATTTCTAACCCTCAAGGAAATGCTAGTCAATGCACCTATCATGATAGCCCCTGATTGGAAATTTCCTTTCGAAATCATGTGTGATGCAAGTGACTTTGCTGTTGGAGCAGTCTTGGGGCAAAGAAAAGAAAAGCATTTCCACCTAATTTATTATGCTAGTAAAACACTTAACGATGCACAAGAAAATTACACAACTACTGAAAAAGAGTTACTAGCTGTGGTATTTGCTTTTGATAAATTCCGTTCTTACCTTGTTCTTTCTAAAACTGTAGTCTATACAGATCATGCAGCTATCCGATACCTCTTCAAGAAACAAGACGCAAAACCCCGTTTGATCAGATGGATTCTACTCCTCCAAGAATTCGACATTGAAATCAAAGACAAAAGAGGAGCAGAAAACACTGCTGCAGATCATCTTTCACGCCTAGAAGACCCAACTTTGGAGGCGACCAGAGACGAACAGATCAACGAAAAATTTCCCACAGAGTCCCTGGAAATGGTGGAGAGCAGACAAGAACCATGGTATGCCGACTATGCTAATTACTTAGCTAGCGGTATAGTCACCAAAGGATGGCCGCATCATCAAAGAAAGAAATTCTTTGCTGATGTAAAGCATTACTTTTGGGAAGACCCTTATCTTTTCAAAATGTGTGCTGACCAACTCATCCGAAGGTGTGTCCATGGTAGTGAAGCACGAAGAATTCTCCGTCATTGTCATGAAGGTCCATACGGAGGACATCATGGTGCCGCTAGTACCACACGAAAGGTATTTGATTCAGGATTTTATTGGCCAACCATTTACAAAGATGCACAAGATCTTGTAAAGACATGTGATGCTTGCCAAAGATCAGGTAATATTTCTTCCAAGAACGAAATGCCTCAAAATGGCATTCTTGTTTGTGAAATTTTTGATGTGTGGGGGCTCGATTTCATGGGACCCTTCCCACCGTCAAAAGGAAACAAATATATACTTGTGGCGGTTGATTACTTGTCTAAATGGGCAGAGGCCGAAGCTCTTCCAACAAACGATGGAAGAGTAGTGGTAAAATTTCTGAAAAAATTATTCTCTCGTTTTGGAACACCAAAAGCTTTGATAAGTGATAGAGGTACCCATTTTTGCAATCATCAACTCGAAAAAATCTTAACAAGGTATGGGGTCTATCACCGGGTCTCAACAGCGTATCACCCTCAAACAAATGGACAAGCCGAAGTGACTAACCGAGGTTTAAAACGAATACTTGAAAAAAACCGTAGGTTTAAATAAAAAGGAATGGGCTGATAAATTAGATGATGCTTTATGGGCTTTTCGAACTGCTTATAAAACCACTATAGGCACAACCCCATATAAGCTCGTCTATAGAAAAAGTTGTCACTTGCCAGTAGAAATAGCTCACAGGGCCTACTGGGCAATAAAAAGCGTAAACTTAGACTTAGAAACTGCAGGTAAAAATCGATTCTGTCAAATGAATGAATTAGACGAATTAAGGAATTATGCATATTCTAACTCCGAAATTTATAAGGAAAGAATGAAAAGTTTACACGACAAATATATTAAGCCTAATGAATTTCGAGTAGGAGACCAAGTTCTGTTGTTTAATTCACGATTTCGATTATTTCCTGGTAAACTAAAATCTAGGTGGTCAGGACCTTTTTCCATCACCCATGTTTTTCCTCACGGTGCAGTAGAAATTAAAGCTCGAAATGGTATTCCATTTAAAGTCAATGGCCAACGGCTGAAACTCTATCGAGGATCCATTGAGGATGAGGAGGAAGAGATCTCGCTTCAAACGGTTAACGAATAAAAAGCACCCACATCATACCGGTATGTTACGAACAAGTGAGTATACATCGAAACCGGTAAGTCTTCTAACCATGTCTTTGGAAAAATGGGCACTCACACGAGCACTAAAAAAAATAAAAAAAATAAATAAATAAAATTTTGCTCGGCACGGGGCCGTGTCGACGCAACAGTCGGGATAAAACCCTCTTTTTATAACAGTTACCTCATTCCACATGCCCCGTTTTGCCGAAAACGCTCTGGTTCAAGGCGATTTTCCGCAGATTTCCAACGTTACCTCCACGTTTAACAAAGGTATGATTCTATCATCATTAGTAGTTAGATTAGTTACTTGCATGTAGTTAAACATAAAAAATTTGGGGAAAAATCTAGGGTTCTTCAAGTTCATCCGGATCGAACTTCAAATTTTTGATATAATCTGTTAGTGTTAGTTTAGATTAGTATAATGGGAAGTAAATACACTTATATTGTTGATAGATTTGCCCGATTTCTCACAAAAACCTCAAACCCTTGTTTTTGAACCGAAAAAGATGAAATTGAAAGGGTAAACGGGTTGTTTTGGGAAAAACGGCACTTGGGGTTTCATTTTTGGGGGAAACCGCTCCTACTTGGCTAAAAATTTTCAGATTTTCGGGACCGGGACGAAAAATGAAGATTTTGAGTAACAGACGTCTGGACACGGGGTCGTGCCCGCTGAACACGGGGCCGTGTCCAGCTCACTGTTTGCAGTTTCTTTTGAAAATCTCACTGTTTCGTGCTAACTTTTGGTGTATTCTTTCAGATGGCGAAGTTCACAAGGTTTAATGCAAGTGAGCTCGATGCTAGGGCAAGATACGAGTTACTTCAAGCAAGGCCCGAGGAGTATCACAGACGAGCATGCACGGACCTGTTAACCTTGGTAAACCAGCTGGACCGATTCAACAACATCGTTACGGGACCACTAGGGGTTGCATTAACCACTCGGCTTCGGTCGGTGCATCAATGCACCATGGAGTTCTATAGTACTTTCACCTTCACTTCAAGGTGTGACCCGTTCGGCAATGAAGGGGTTGCATTTCGATGTGGTGGGACGAGGTACTCGATCTCTGTGGCACAATTCGGAGCAATAGTGGGATTGTACGCTGAAGAAGAATCGGGAAATGAGGAAAATACTGGAGGATTACGAGATTTGGACGAAAATGAACGTCAAGCCGCATGGGCCCAAATCGGTGAGGGAATCTACAACCCTAGCAGCACCAAGAGTACTAAGCTGAGGGATCCGCTCTATCGCTACATTCATAGGCTCCTCACCTACTCTCTTAACCAATGTCACGACAGTAGTGGCGTTGTGGGGTTGAAAGATTTGGTAGTCCTTCACTGCATCCACAACCAAAGGGCCCTTGATGTTCCCTATCTCCTGTTGCGAAACATGTATCTCAACCGCCTTGCTCGTGCTCCAACACCTATCTTCTTTGGAGGGTGGGTGTACCGTCTCTTCAAGCACTTCACGCGCATCCCTAGGTCCTTTGAAAGAAGCCCATGGTCGGGACGAGTTGACTATCACATTTGGTGAGCCATGAACTTACTTTATGAGGCGGAAGACGGGTCAGTGAGCTTTCAGAGGATGAAAGGCCATGCATGGAACCCGCAGGAGGCCCTAGTTCTTCACGCACCACCTCCTCACTACCAGTATCAACCCCATGGTGATCCGGGTCAATCCTCCTCACAAGGAGGCGGTTTTCCTAACTTTCAAAGTTTACAAGATCTTTTGCAGGAAAACCTCATGTGCACCAGGAACACCTACAACCTTGCCAACAATACATACCACCGGGTCGGAGCTATCGAACGAAACATCAACGATATACAAGACGACATCGGCAGCATCCGGGAGTATATGGCGGATCATGGGGATGGAGGTGATAACAGCGATGAGGACATGGACTAGTGTAACACCCCGAAAATATTAATGTTACATTTTTAAACTAAATACTAGTAGTAAGTTAAGATAAAAGACTAGGAAAGATAACCTAGTTAGTGGAAATCTTAACATAATATGACAAAGTTTAATAAAAAAAAACCTTGTTTTATAGTCCATGTATAATTGAGGGACCAAAATTGTCAATTCAGGAACTTAAATTATTATTAGTAAAAATAACACACTAAACACACACCTAAGTGTGTGTTTAATCGATCAGAACGCAGGAACAAAGGGGGATTTCTCCTCAAACCCTAATGTTCATAAAATCCATCAATTGAAGGTTCAAATCGAGTCCGAATTGAAATCTGAATATAGATTTGTGATCACCTTGACTAAGGGATCGTAAGGTATGCAAAATTTCATGATTTGGTTCTACCTTAGATTTTAGGTAAAATCATGAGGTTCAAATCTGAGCATGCATGATGTTTGTTTTAATTGAAATAGTGTATAGGGATGAACCCTAGTAGATTTCTCGTTGAAATTTGGTTTAATTCTTGTAAAGTTCATGATCACCATTAGAGGTGATATGTGGGTTTTTGTAGAAAAGTATGAGACATTAGGATTTTGATGTATCCTAGAGTAATTCAAGCTTTATGAACAAGATTCAGAAATTATTGATGTAAAGATTTAGCGAAATTGCTTAAATTGATGTTTGCTATGGCTATATCATGAATGTTAAACTTAGTTACAAATTGTAAGAAATTATGCACACAAGATGCTTGATAAAATGCCTAAAAGACATTGATCGACACAAATGTGGTGTTGGTTAAGTAACAAGCTTAATCATGAGCCGAATGGTTCTAATGATAAATTGGCTTGTATGTTTTAGGCAACACGAGTGAGGCGTCGGGAAGTCAAGCCGGTGCGGACGCTCGCCAAAAGGGAAAGCTTTAAGGTACGTGGTTAACGCTACTATAATGTTGATGATCTAGTTTTCATTTTAATGGTTTACTAGTTATGAATAATAGAGAGTCGTGATGGTTTGGTTGCTTGAAATGAGGGACCTCATAATGGCAAACCAAATAAGCTATAGTGGTGGGTACAAACCGGGTAACGGGAGTACCTCATCCGTAGTCCATAAACCCGTGTGTCGGGTAATGGGAAGAATATTATTGTCACGTAAACCGGTAATGGGAGCGTGTGGGTAGAAGTAAGGGATCCTAAACGGATCATAATTGCTGTAAAGGAATACCCCGTGCTGTGCTTTGATGTCCTTAAAGTGCAGGAATTGGTATAAACGGGTCAAAACAGCAAATAGAAAGGATATGCAGAGACTACCGTAAATTACGGTACCACCGTAATTTACGGTAGAGAGTAAACCTTTACGGTGGTTCTCTACTGATTTACGGTAGAACCATAAACGTCCAGCTCTCACTGTAAATTACGGTGACCACCGTAATTTACGGTGGAGTCCGGCTAAAAATGTCAAGTTTTGTTTAATTTCATATTTTGAATCCGATTTAAACGCACACTTAATTATGTGAAATTTGAGGGATTCTAACCTTGATATTTTGTTAAATTTCCAGCTTTAAAGTAAGTCAATCAAATGGATGGTGATCAACGCAAGGCTTCGGAACCGAACACAATCAAGAAGTTGTTCTTCACTTTTGTCTTAAATGTTCGCTAGTGATAATTTTGTAATGAAAGGAATACTTATGTATCCTTGTTGTGTTGTGATGGTTTTCAAACACTTATGTTCTAAACTAGAATTAAAATATGCGTTTGTGTTTTAAATGACTATGATCTTTCTTATCTAGTCGGTTTAAATATTGGGCATTTTAATTAGAGTGTTACAAGTTGGTATTCAGAGCTAAGGTTAAAGAGAATTGTGTTCGGTTCAAGGCTTGATCAACATCCGGTAAGAATTTACTTAAAGCAAATTAAATTTAAAAAGATTAAAAAGGGTAACGATTTATTGTGTATGGGAAGAGTATAGTGATATACTCGAACCCGGGAAGTACACTTAGTATAGATGATAAGGCAAAGTTATATACTTGGCCGGAAAATAAGTACGAAGTCTCATGTAAGAGCATGAGAGCGATTGAACAAGATTATTTAACGGATCATTTTAACATTTCAGTAAGAAGATGTCGGGAGGTGCTAGTAACAATGTTCTATCCCTCACTACCGACGAGTTGAAAGAGAAGATTGCCGAGGAAGTTGGTAGGGCCATCGAAGTTAGTCTACCAAGATTTGTGGAAAGAATGCAAAACACCTTACTTTCAACTATGGAGGAAAGAATTGGTGAACTAAGAGAAGATCTTACCAGTGATAGAGGCAAGACTAAGGAAAAGAAAGGTTGTTCCTACAACAAGTTTATGGCGTGCAAGCCCCCGATTTTCAATGGAGAGGTAGATCCAATTGCTTGTCAAAGGTGGATAAGCGATATTGAGGGTGTTTTTGAACGAACGCATTGTGATGAAAGTGACTTTGTGGCATATGGAACTGGCCAACTTAGAGGCCAAGCCAAGGATTGGTGGGACAACCTCAGAAACGAAAGGGGTGCTGAAACAATAAGGGCGATGACTTGGGAAGCTTTCAAAGTACCATTCCTCAAACATCATAGCCCCAAGGCAGTGATAAATAAGATAAAGGAAGAATTCATGCAATTGAGGCAAAAGGGTGAAACCGTTGATAAGATTACGGGGATGTTCATGGATAAGCTCAAGTTTTGTGATGACTTGGTCAAAACTGAAGAGCAGAAAATTTATTATTATCACACCATGCTTAGGGCTGAATATAGGGAATTCATGACTCCCTCACATTATGAAAGCCTCACTGATATAATCAATGCGGCGCGGGAACGCGAGATTGAACTAAAAAGGCAAGTTGAAAGAGGTGAAAGGAGGGCCTTGGATGAAAACCCGAGTCCCACAAAGAAGCCGAAGGTAGCTGAATCTTCGAAGAAAGGAAGTGCAAAAGGAGGATCTCCGAGTTGCAAAACATGTGGACGCACTCATAAAGGTGAATGCTATTTCAAGAACAAACCTTGCGTGGCATATGGCAAGATAGGGCATGGGGTTGCAAATTGCCCAGACAAAGTAACGGTGTGCTATAAATGTTACCAACCGGGTCATAAAAAGTCAGAATGTCCGGAATTGGTGGGAAAGAAAGAGAGTGCCGACTCTAGGGATGAGACCCCAAAAGCTAAGGCAAGGTCGTTCCAAATCACTGCTGCTGAAGCAAAAATGGAACCTGACGTGGTTACAGGTATATTTACTATAAATTCGATCCTTGCACGTGTTTTATTTGATACAGGTGCGAATAAGTCTTTTGTTTCACATAGATTTATTCAAAACCCCATGTTTACATTAACAAAATTACCTATGCCAATGGAAGTAGAAGTAGGTAATAACAAAAGTTTTCTTGTTTGTGATGTATGTCGGGAATGCAAATTGAATATCGATGGCGAGGAATACTCCATTGATTTAATACCCATGTCCATGGGTGAATTTCAAGTGGTCGTTGGAATGGATTGGCTATCCCGCTACCATGCTAAGGTGATATGCTTACGTAAGGAGATACACCTAACGTCTCCGAGCGGAAGGCGTGTCATCATCTATGGGGAGAAGGCTTGTAATCCCATGATATGCTCGATGATAGAAGCCCGCAAGTTTATACTACACGGGTGTAAGGCATATCTAACTTATATACGTGACGTCGAAAAAGAAACGCCAAGAATTGAAGACGTACCTGTGGTGTGTGAATTTAAAGATGTCTTTCCCGAAGATCTTCCGGGAATGCCACCAGAGCGCGAAATAGAGTTCGGGATTGAACTGACCCCGGGTGCTAAACCGGTTGCTAAGGCACCGTATAGATTGGCACCTTCAGAACTGCAAGAGTTAATGTCTCAGTTGCAAGATTTACTAGAGAAGGGATTCATCCGGCCTAGCGTGTCTCCTTGGGGAGCTCCCGTGCTATTTGTAAAGAAGAAGGACGGGAGCATGCGGATGTGTATTGATTACCGGGAGTTAAACAAACTCACGGTAAAGAATCGATACCCACTTCCGAGAATTGACGACTTATTCGATCAATTACAAGGCGCTAGCTGGTTTTCAAAAATCGATTTGAGATCGGGTTACCACCAATTGAGGGTAAAGGAAAGTGATGTACCAAAAACGGCATTCCGGACACGATACGGACATTTCGAATTTCTCGTGATGTCTTTCGGATTAACGAATGCGCCCGCGGCTTTCATGGACCTCATGAACCGGGTTTGCAAACCGATGCTCGATAGATCGGTGATTGTTTTTATAGACGACATCCTCGTTTATTCAAGAAACGAGGCGGAGCACGCTAACCATTTACGAGAAGTATTGGAGGTATTAAGGCGGGAAAGATTATATGCTAAATTCTCAAAATGCGCCTTCTGGTTACGAGAGGTGCAATTCCTAGGGCACGTCATCAGTGCCGAGGGAATATTGGTGGATCCGTCGAAGGTGGAAGCGGTGTCAAAATGGAGCCCTCCAAAGAATCCATCCGAAATTAGAAGTTTCTTGGGGTTGGCAGGTTACTATCGGAGATTCATTCAGGATTTCTCCAAAATTGCAACGCCATTGACCAAATTGACCCGCAAGAATGAGAAGTTCGTCTGGGGAAGCGATCAAGAAAAGGCATTTCAAACATTGAAGGAAAAATTAACCTGTGCACCGGTGTTGACTTTACCGGATGGTACGGAGGATATGGTAGTGTACTCGGATGCATCGCACCTAGGCCTTGGGTGCGTACTAATGCAAAGGGGAAGGGTGATCGCCTATGCCTCTAGGCAACTTAAGCCGCATGAAGCAAAGTACCCAACTCACGATCTTGAGTTGGCAGCCGTGATCTTTGCCTTGAAAATCTGGAGGCATTACTTGTATGGTGTGAAAAGTACTATTTTCACTGACCATAAGAGTTTGAAGTACTTTTTCGATCAAAAGGAGCTAAACATGAGGCAGAGACGTTGGTTAGAAGTGGTAAAAGACTACGACTACGAGATCCATTACCACCCCGGAAAGGCTAATGTGGTGGCGGATGCCCTTAGCCGAAAGGACTAATGCGCTCCAATACGAGTACGGTCTATGCAGTTGGTAGTAACTTCAGGTTTGCTCGAGCGTATCCGAGAAGCCTAAACCGAAGCGTTAAAGAAAGAAAATTGGAAGAAAGAACGTATAAAAGGGATGGTAAAAGACCTTACGGAAGGAAGTGATGGGATGAAATGCCGGAATGATCGGATTTGGGTCCCGAACACATGTGGTGTTAAGAGTCTTCTGCTTGACGAGGCTCATAAGTCTCGCTATTCGATCCATCCCGGGGCAACTAAGATGTACGGGACTTGAAGCAAAACTATTGGTGGCTGGGGATGAAAAGGGATGTGGCTAAATACGTGGAGAAGTGTTTGACTTGTTTACAAGTCAAAGCGGAGCACCAAAAACCCTACGGCAAGTTGCAACCATTAGATATTCCGGTTTGGAAGTGGGAACAAATTACAATGGACCTGCTAACCAAGCTGCCCAGAACTAGCCGTGGTTTCGATGCCATTTGGGTAGTTGTGGATAGACTAACCAAAAGTGCCCATTTCATCCCTATCCGAGAAACTTATACGTCAGAGAAGATGTCAGAAGTGTACACTAATGAGATAATAGCACGCCACGGAGTGCCGGTATCCATCGTGTCTGATAGGGATACCCGGTTCACTTTAAATTTTTGGTGCGATTTCCAAAAACAAATGGGAACTAAATTGTTTATTAGCACCGCGTACCATCCTCAAACGGATGGTCAAAGTGAAAGAACAATACAAACATTGGGGGATATGTTACGGGCGTGCATAATCGACTTCGGGGGTAGTTGGGATATTCACTTACCGTTGGTTGAATTCTCATATAATAACAGTTACCACGCAAGCATCGGTATGGCTCCGTATGAAATGCTATACGGAAGGAAGTGTCGAACTCCGGTATGTTGGGGTGAGGTTGGCCCGCGTGAACTTGAACATAAAGATATAATCGGACTCACGAATCAAAAGATCGACATAGTCCGAGCTCACTTAAGGGCGGCTCAAAATCGACAGAAGGCGTATGCGGACAAACAGAGAAAACCGATTGAGTTCCAAGTTGGTGATAAGGTTATGTTGAAGGTATCACCGTGGAAAGGAGTAATCCGGTTTAGAAAAAGGGGAAAGTTAAGCCCCAGGTTTATCGGGCCCTTCAGAATCATCGAACGAGTCGGTAGGGTGGCTTACCGTCTCGATTTGCCCCCAGAGTTGAGTGGGATACATAGAACGTTCCATGTATCACAGCTCCGGAAATGTCTAGCTGACGAAACCGCGTATATTCACTATGACGACATCGAGGTGGATAATAGTCTCAACTACGCGGTGAGACCAATTGCTATTCTAGACCGTAAGGTGAAAAGCTTAAGGAACAAGATGGTCTATCAAGTAAAGGTCAAATGGGAACACCGAAAAGGATCAGACACCACTTGGGAGTCTGAAGAGGAAATGAAACGACTATACCCTACACTTTTCGGTACGTATAAGAAACTTCTGTCATATACATAAACAGGTTTCGGGGACGAAACCCTCTTTAAGGGGGGTGGACTTGTAACACCCCGAAAATATTAATGTTACATTTTTAAACTAAATACTAGTAGTAAGTTAAGATAAAAGACTAGGAAAGATAACCTAGTTAGTGGAAATCTTAACATAATATGACAAAGTTTAATAAAAAAAAACCTTGTTTTATAGTCCATGTATAATTGAGGGACCAAAATTGTCAATTCAGGAACTTAAATTATTATTAGTAAAAATAACACACTAAACACACACCTAAGTGTGTGTTTAATCGATCAGAACGCAGGAACAAAGGGGGATTTCTCCTCAAACCCTAATGTTCATAAAATCCATCAATTGAAGGTTCAAATCGAGTCCGAATTGAAATCTGAATATAGATTTGTGATCACCTTGACTAAGGGATCGTAAGGTATGCAAAATTTCATGATTTGGTTCTACCTTAGATTTTAGGTAAAATCATGAGGTTCAAATCTGAGCATGCATGATGTTTGTTTTAATTGAAATAGTGTATAGGGATGAACCCTAGTAGATTTCTCGTTGAAATTTGGTTTAATTCTTGTAAAGTTCATGATCACCATTAGAGGTGATATGTGGGTTTTTGTAGAAAAGTATGAGACATTAGGATTTTGATGTATCCTAGAGTAATTCAAGCTTTATGAACAAGATTCAGAAATTATTGATGTAAAGATTTAGCGAAATTGCTTAAATTGATGTTTGCTATGGCTAAATCATGAATGTTAAACTTAGTTACAAATTGTAAGAAATTATGCACACAAGATGCTTGATAAAATGCCTAAAAGACATTGATCGACACAAATGTGGTGTTGGTTAAGTAACAAGCTTAATCATGAGCCGAATGGTTCTAATGATAAATTGGCTTGTATGTTTTAGGCAACACGAGCGAGGCGTCGGGAAGTCAAGCCGGTGCGGACGCTCGCCAAAAGGGAAAGCTCTAAGGTACGTGGTTAACGCTACTATAATGTTGATGATCTAGTTTTCATTTTAATGGTTTACTAGTTATGAATAATAGAGAGTCGTGATGGTTTGGTTGCTTGAAATGAGGGACCTCATAATGGCAAACCAAATGAGCTATAGTGGTGGGTACAAACCGGGTAACGGGAGTACCTCATCCGTAGTCCATAAACCCGTGTGTCGGGTAATGGGAAGAATATTATTGTCACGCAAACCGGTAATGGGAGCGTGTGGGTAGAAGTAAGGGATCCTAAACGGATCATAATTGCTGTAAAGGAATACCCCGTGCTGTGCTTTGATGTCCTTAAAGTGCAGGAATTGGTATAAACGGGTCAAAACAGCAAATAGAAAGGATATGCAGAGACTACCGTAAATTACGGTACCACCGTAATTTACGGTAGAGAGTAAACCTTTACGGTGGTTCTCTACTGATTTACGGTAGAACCATAAACGTCCAGCTCTCACTGTAAATTACGGTGACCACCGTAATTTACGGTGGAGTCCGGCTAAAAATGTCAAGTTTTGTTTAATTTCATATTTTGAATCCGATTTAAATGCACACTTAATTATGTGAAATTTGAGGGATTCTAACCTTGATATTTTGTTAAATTTCCAGCTTTAAAGTAAGTCAATCAAATGGATGGTGATCAACGCAAGGCTTCGGAACCGAACACAATCAAGAAGTTGTTCTTCACTTTTGTCTTAAATGTTCGCTAGTGATAATTTTGTAATGAAAGGAATACTTATGTATCCTTGTTGTGTTGTGATGGTTTTCAAACACTTATGTTCTAAACTAGAATTAAAATCTGCGTTTGTGTTTTAAATGACTATGATCTTTCTTATCTAGTCGGTTTAAATATTGGGCATTTTAATTAGAGTGTTACAACTAGGAGGTTGGAAGAGCAGGAGCGGGTTGATGGCGAGCCCACAGGTTAAAGTCCCTTTATCTATCGAAACAGTTTGTGGCCTGCGTGCCAAGTGTTGAACAATTTACTTTCCTTAACTACTTTTATTTTCTGCTTTATTTTTCTTTTACTCTATGCTTTGAACAATTAACTATGGTAATTTAGGATGTTTGTATTGCTTGGTGTGGTATTTAGTGATGAAACAGGTACAAGCCAAGGCTTAGAGTGCTACGCATTAGCACTCATAAAGCCAGGATGGGAAAACCGGAGGAAGGAACCTATTTTTCATGCTTACAGACTGTCCACACGGGGACGTGTCCAGCCGACACGCCCCCGTGCTCACCTCCCAGACCTGCTGTTTGGTTACTTTCCTGCAGATTTTTGCCAGACACGGGGCCGTGCCTAGCCACCACGCCCCCGTGTCCATCTTCTGTAAGTTTTCATTACTGGCAGTTCACCACAGGGTCGTGTCCAACGGACACAGGGCCGTGTCCAGACTGCCAGTAATACAAATTTTTGCTTTTAACACCATGTTACACATTCAATCAACCTAAAAATTTATTTTTGGACACATTGAGGACAATGTGTAATTTAAGTGTGGGGGGGATGCTAAAACCTTGAATTTTGCAAGTCCTAATAACAAGCCTTAAACAAAATTCTATTGGAACTGCTAATCACCCCAAATTTTTTTTTTCAATTTTTTTTACTTGTCTAAAGTTTAAGTTGGGAATTCTAAGACTAACAAGGTTATATTTTTACAAATTTACAACCGATAGCGTCGTGATAAAAAGAACCAACATAAGAAATTTATGAAACGGCATGACAAGCTTAGTTAAAATTCGATTATATATACTTGATCACACAAAAAACCCATTCCCACAAAAAGTGAGTTTTGAGCCTTTATTGAGCATATAAATATACATCTTTAAGCTAAATGCTCATTTTTCGTTTCTTGTGTGAATAGCCGCTTGGTTCTTACGACTCTAGAACTTGCCACGACAATTCATTCCCGGTCCTTACCAACTTAAACCCAAGTAAGTAAATGATGGAGGCATTAGGACTAACCCTTTTTCTTTCAAAACCATTATTTTTATTTTCATTTCACCTACCAAAAAAAAAAAAAAAAACTCCCCCTAGTTAACCCCTTTGAGCCTAAACCTTTTCATTTCTCACCCCAAAAACCCCCTTTTACCCACCAAAAACCATTTTTATTTTTACCCTTTATTTTAGTAACAAGCTCGGTTTTCATGTGACTATATATATATATATATGAAGTTAGAAATAAACAAACAAAGCTTGTTTGAAGAAATACTTCATTAAGAATAAAAAGTCACTAAAACAAAATGTTTTACGAAAACCGACGCTTTTTACGCTTTTCGCCCTTTACTAACCACTAACCAAACTACCCACCTTTAGCCAAGCCTTTACCCAAAAAGTCCTCTTGATATTTACAAAGGTAAAAAGTTAAAAAGGAGGAGGATTGATTGCTTGGCAAGCCTATGGTAGGAATAAGTTCCATGCCGCTCTCGAGTGATTCACTAAAAAATTACACCTTCGGCCGAGTGTGAGTGATTTCTCCCGTGAGGTATGCGAACTTGTATATTAATGGAATTTTAAAAAGGCATGTTATGCCCAAATAAGTAATCTCTCTTATGAAACGTTCTAAATAAATCATAACGAACAGGATTGTAAATAAATAAAAATAAAACCCAATAAAAATCTTGAATTCCCGACACTCTATGACAAGCCAAAACCTTCTCTTCTACCCATTCCATTTGGGAGTGTAAGCCACATATTAAAGAGTTTTGCTTGAGGACAAGCAAAAATTCAAGTGTGGGGGTATTTGATGTGTGTAAAATGCAACATATAAATTACATCAAATGAGGCAAAAAACTAACCCTTTTTAAGTACTAATGTTGGAAAAAGAGTGTTTTTGTCTTCCTTTTGTATTTTCAGGATTAAATGAGCTCAAATTAACAAAAGACGCAAAAAGACAGCTAAATCTAACATAAATACAAGAAAAGGAACACAAGTGGATTGCCCGACCCCTCGACAGCATCCTCCCAAGCAAAACAGAGAAGGCAGAAGACTGAACACGCCCCGTGCTCAGCCAGCACGGGGCCGTGCCCAAGAAGCAACAGAAAAGACAAACCTATAGAAGCTTCTATTGCCCACCACGGGGCCGTGCCCAGTGAACACGGGGGCGTGGCGAAAGTACTGCAGGCGCATTAATTGTAATTGCGAATTACAATTAATGAGGAGAGAGATTGTCAGACGGGCACGGGGCCGTGAGCAGCGGACACGGGGCCGTGCCCAGGCTTTTGTTCAGCCTATAAATAGGAGTGCTTGGTTTCATTGCAACTCATCCCTTGGCACACCACCTCTCTCACACTTCATCCACCACCCACCACCGCCATAACACCATCATCCACCACCATCATCCATTGTCCATCATAGAGTGTGTGAGTCGTCTCGGGATCCAAGATTGATCGTTAGAGTTCTTGACAATCAAGGCCATGTTTGCTTAAGTCTCTTACATCACTTGGTGAAGACAAGTGTTTAGTATAATACTTTTTATTTTTAATCTTTTGCACTTTTTATTTGGTTTTGTATTAATGACTTTAATAACTAGTTACTTATGTTGAAGGTGATTCTTCCTTATTGTTTGTCTGTGGTGTCTTGGCATTATTTTACTGTCTATATAAAATAAAAGATTTTCACCATTCATATCTCCACGGTCTATATGGAGGTATGTTGGCTACCTGGTCGGGGGTTAAGGGAACGGTTTGGTAAGGGTCTTGCCCTTGTTTAGAGTTTAGAGGTCCTGCAAGGGAACTGGGTCAAATTTAGTAGGATCTCCTTCAATACCCATAGGTATTGGATGGCGGGAATCCAAACTCTTTGACCCCCTCATAAGTTAACTACTATTAATACTATAACCCGGCTATTTAGGACTGTATCCCTGCTGACTCAGACTACTTAGTCGAGGGTAACGTCACCTCCAAAAGAGGGGCCTACCATAATTTGTATTAATAACTTAATTCATTATCTTTCAATAATCCGACCCTTTAGGATTGTATCCTTGCTGACTCAAACTACTGGGTTGAGGGTAACGTCGCCTTCAAAAGAGGGGCCTACTACAATAACTAAGATAATCTCTTAAACAAGTGCAAAAGTGAGAAAATAATCAAAGGTTATACTAATACACGAGTCGGATCCAAGTGATTCATCTTGTCTATCTGTTTTTATTTTTATTTTATTTTTCAGCATTTAGTTAGTTTTTATTTTCTTAGCTTAAAAATCTTTTTTCTAACATTTTTGATTTGGTTAGACGTTGAGGATAAACCGGTACTAAAAGCTCTTGTGTCCTTGGACGACCTCGGTATCTTACCAACACTATGCTACGTCCACGATGGGTGCACTTGCCCATATGTGTGTTTAGTGTTAGTAAATATCGTGTTTTATAAATTTAAAACTTGGCTAAAAGTGTAAAAAGAGCTTAAAATATACATCTAAAATATATTACACCTAACGCACATCAATGATACAAGATAAAAATTAAAATAAAATCCTAAAACGCTAGCTAAATATAATTTTTCAAGGTTTCGAACACTGAAATGTGTTCAAAATCCTCATCGTAAATTATTGCGTAGTCTAGCAGGGCTTCTTCAATCACCTCTTCTTCAGCCAGGTTATTGTGCCGATCATTTTTTTTAACGTTCTTGTACCTTCCTAAGAAACGGCTACATTTGAAGCGTAGGAAAGCACACCGAGTGTTGAGGTCATTCGCGCCACGGGCCGTTTGTTGCACGTGAATGCAGAAATAGTTCATAACTTGACCCAGAACGCGGGATCGGAAACTGAGTAAGTGCCTTCATCACGAGCGGCAGCGTAGGAGACGGCAATAGCAATGTCTTCTTCGTCGGTCCAAGAAGAATCCATGATTTTGTTAACAAATTTCAAGTTTGAGGTTAAATTGTGATTGGATGTGGTTAAATGGCAAGAATGCCTATGCCATTTTATAGTGGGTTCATTGATCACGATTAATCAAATTAATAAAATAAATTAAAAACAAGTATTTTATTGCATAAACTAGACAATATTTGGACGGGGTAAACACCGCCAAAAATACAGTTTTTCTGCAATGAATTGTCTGTACGACAAAAATGTTTTACAAATGTCTCCAGTTATATTTATTGGTTTATCCGTAACCAGATGCTCCATAAGCATACACAAGTATACTGCTTCATTCCCTGCGATTGTTGTGTTAGATACCACGTAGTTGTCATTGAGCTCAGCACAGATACATTTTTCTGGTTTTCCCGTTTTTTTTTTCATTATTGCAAATGCACTAGTAATGCTCCTAAGTAAACTTTAAGCTTCGTCAAACGGGGGAGAATAACGTTTCTGTATTTATGGCCGACACAAACATCTTCGCACGGGTAATACACCAACTCCTGTGACGATAACTCTAGTCGAGCTAGGAGCCATTCGTTATTTTCTAACGGTAACGGAAATAAGACGTAATCCACTTCGAAGAAAGAAGGAAATGGGTGTAATTTGCCATTGGCATATTTAACAACGGTTTTAGGAGTAGAATCTAACAACATTTCATAAAATTGTGGTGGAAGAATTGTCCACCGCAAGTTTAACAACGGATCCCTTTGAATCTTTCTATTCCTCCAAGCCATTAGCCTTCCCACCCATCCTTCAATATGTTGTATAAGTTGTAATTTAAAATTAATTAATAACGGGGAAATATTGTAGATTTAATAAAAATATTAGGAAGAATAATTAACTGTTGAGGTTAGGTAGCCGCCACAACGAAAACCTAATAGAGTCCCCCCAAATTTTTTTGTCCAACTCTATTGATCTTGTGAAAACTGCTGAATAACAGAACGGCGCATCCCCATTTCTGTAGAATGTTTCCACGTCTTTTGACCAGTTCTCACTTTCGTCGTCTGGAATTGCCCATGTACCAGCCCGGTGGAGGTGAAAACTTTGTCGATTGTGTACAAAGTGCCTTTGTTCTGAATTATTTCGTTGTTGAACTTCAGAAGAACTTTCACCCTTGGAAGTTCTCCATTTTTTGAGAATCCAAGATGATGATTTGTTTGCTGGTTGAGAGCAGTATACATCATTTTTATTTTTTTCAGACATTTTTGCGTGCTCCAGAAATGTACTCAAATACTATATACTTAAAGGGAAGAATTGTTATTGGGATCCCATTGCTATTTATTTAAAAAAATTCGATAAATAAGAATTTTTGTCAATACAGAGACGTTTCAGCGTGCAGAGACGTTTCGGACACGTGGCATTCATGCAGAGACGTTTCAGCACATTTTAAGACGTTTCAGGACATTTTAAGATGTTTCAATACATTTAAGACGTTTCACGAGATTTAAGACGTCTCAGGGTTAGGCACGTGGCATTTTAAGACGTTTAAGACGTTTGTTTCTGACATTTAAGACGTTTCCTACATCTTGAGACGTTTCCCACATCTTGAGATGTTTCCCACATTTGGAGACGTTTCCCACGTACTTAAGACGTTTCCCACATCTTGAGACGTTTCAGACATTGGAGACTTTTGATGAACGACACGTGTTCCACTTTGGGTCCCCGTGTAGCCATCGCGTGGCACGTGTCGCGGAACATGTTTTGACTTTGAGAGTGTGGGTTCATGTGTTTCATTTCCACCGGCAAACATCTTCGGGACCACGTTCTCTCCTTTAGGACCACCTTGAAGAAAGATCCGAAGACCAGTGAAGATCCGAAGAAATACCCGACGACCAAAGAGCCGACCCGCGTTGAAGACCAGACCACATTGAAGATCCGAAGAAATTCCGAACTACCACGTTGCCCGTTGACTGAAAATGGATCCAAATTACTACGGTTTCCCACCATTGGGTGGTCAAGAGCACATGTAACCTCCTGAACATGTCATGCAAGACGTTGGAGAAAATCTTCTCCCATCTGTAGCGGTGATACTTTATGTCTTTTCTTTCTTTATTATAGTGTTTTAGTATTTTAGTATATTTACTATTTTTTTTGTTTCATTTGTTACTTTACAAGGTCCAAAAGATCAAAGTTCGTCAAAAATGGAATATAGTAAAGACTATGAACAAAAGAATGACGACATCTATTGAATCCAAGATTAGGCAGACATGTTTTGCGCCTTATTTGGATATTAAGTGTGTTATGTGTGATAGTCTACTCTTACTCGGTGTTGCACAATTACAAGTGCATACACCTACACCCAGATTAGGGATTACATATCGCCTAGGCCAAGAAATTTTAATGTTTACCCCGAAAATTTTTTGTCTAATAACGGGGTTAAGGTTTGGGTCCACCTGGACCCCGATTGACCACCCTGACTCATTTAAAAACCGACATTTCCCGGGCCGTGAACGTATTGCTTTCAAACGAATTAGAGATATGTTTGAAGGTCCGATGCGATATAGTGACGAAGATTGCACAAGGATATGTCTACTGATGCTTTTGGATCAAGGGTTTTTAGGGTTGCAGGATTCAAATGCAATCGATATTAAACTGTTACACCTGGTGGATAATCTGAATGAGTTTAACCAATATCCATGGGGTAATTATTTTTGGGAGAGCACGTATACGAACGTGTATGATATGCACGTTCGTTAAAAGGAAGACGCGAAGGGTTTTTCGTTAGTTGGATTTGTTTGGCCCTTTAAGGTACCTGAGAAATCGTATATATATAATTTATATTTTATATTTTAAGTGTAATGTTCGTTTTAATTTGTATACTAATAGCTGGTAAATATGTTAATGCATTACAGATGTGGATTCTAGAGGTATTTCCGGAATTCAAACACAGGAGGGGGTATTTCAATGCTCAGACCATCCCGAGATTTTTAGGATGGAAAGAAGGACAAAAGCTGATGAAGGGTAGTGTTGATGGCATCTTAGCGAATGCAATAAAGGTAAATTGCTATTTTATAAAATTTTATAATTTTAAATAACTATATTTTAAAAACCGATAACAGTTTCAACCTATAAAATTAAAAAATTATAAAAATAAATTTTCATACCGTTAAGAGTTCAACCTTTATTAGTTTCAAATTATAATTTTATAAAAAATTATAAAATTATAAAAACAAATTAAACATTTTAACAGTTACAACCTTTATTAATTTAAAAAAAATATAATTATAAAAAATCATGAAAACCGATAAAATTATAAAATTATAAAATAAAAACTGTTAAAATTGTAAAATTAAAAAATTATAAAAATAAAATTTCCAACAGTTAACAGTTTGAACCTTTGTTAGTTTTTAACATTTTTTTTGTAAAATGTTTCGTTCTCAATCTGTTAGATACGTGAATATAAACCGCTAAACTTTATACTACCAACTATGTTTGAGGCCGAGATACAGTGGTATATTTCAAGCTCGGATTATTTGGACCTTGAACGTCAAATTTTTAATCCTGCTATGGCGACTGAATTACCCCCTCCAATTCATAATCCAATCGGCCCGAGTCAAAACTACGGCCAGCCATAGAAGGACTACATTGCCGGCTTGCTCAGCGATGATGAAGTTCAGGTGCCTCAAACGCATGGATTTGCACCTGAAATACCGGTTCAGACGGATGATATTCCGTTAAAGACGGCTGACTTGCAACGGGATGCTGGTCCCGGTCAGTTTTCATCAAGATTTTATTCTGAAGAGCAGCTTGTCTCTAAATTTCAGTCAATGATGTTATCAAACAACCGGGCGTTGACTGACATGCTCAACTCGGAGTTGTTGCAAACGATGTACTCAAACAACCGGGCGTTGACTGATATGCTCAAGTCGGAGTTGTTGCAAACTTTTCGTATGGCTCCGATTAATACTCCAAGCCACATACGAACACCGATGGACCAATCGCAAAAAGAAGATGATAATGTAACCCATTTATTTGGTTATAAAAATCTAAAAAATAAATTTATTTGAAAATGTTTCTAACATTTTTTTAAAATTTGTAGGCGGCAGCTGATTCCTATTTTAACTTCGATAAGGAAGTGTATCACGTGTCTGCAAATCCCGAAAATGTTACCGAAGAAGCCGTAAGTTTGGCCTGCGTATATGTTTATTTTTGTTATCCATGTACGTTTTGTTAATTTACCTCTTAAATAATGTAATTGTAGGATGAGGATCCGGAGATGATTAAACTGAGGCGGTCCGAAAGGCTTGTGAAGCCCGCCAAGGCTGTGCTGTCACCGTTTGTAGTTTACAGAAACCTCAAGCTGGAGCCAAAAAAGATAGCAAATGATGAAGATAATTTATTTCAAAAGATAAAAAATTGGGCACCAACTAGCGGCGTTAGACAACTAACACTCACAGCAGGCGGCTATGTTGGTCCTGATTTCTGGGCGGCCTTGCTAGGCACTGACGGGACTGGCTGGTTAAGCGATGAGGTAAATTTGTTAATACTAAATATACTATAGTTTCCTATAAACTTTCGCTAAAATTGTCCAAACTTATGACAGCACCTTTTTGGATGGATGCTACACATGTATAATTCAAGAAATCCATCCGACCGTTGGTCCATTTTACCCCCGTATTTTCCAGATGCATTGTCAAACTTTGGATCAGAAGTTCGAATGTTAATTCAACGGGGCTGTAGAGCCTTTTCCTCGGATATTTAGCGTTGACGAGGTGTATGTACCGTTATTTATACCATCAATTCACTGGTTTTTAGGAGTTTTCAACCTGGTTAACCAGACCCTCACTATTTACGACAGGTAAAAATTCGTAAACGCTGATTATTTAATAGTTTTACTCTCAAAAGGTATGACTTTTAATCAATGCTTGTTTTTTTTGGTAGCTTGATGGGTATGCGAGAATTGGAAAAAGGAAGAACGGAAGTGGTTTGCCACATAAATTTTGTTTTTGACCATTGGCTTCGTTTGTATGGTTACTATGTAACACCCGTACTATTATTTAGCGCTTTTCGTATAAATTACGAAAAGAAATAAGTAATTACGACTACATATACTTATGAAAATACGGGTTTATTTAAACTTTTACAATGTGAAAATGATACAACAGAATGTAATTAGATTCGTCATTTAGAAATAACAACGATGCAACGTGCGGAAGCTTCTTTTTCATGTGTTCGGTTCTTTTCGTCGCTTGATCCTCATCCGGGTACTCTTGATATTCACCTAAGATCAAAACCAACTTAAAAGTTAGTTTCGATATCTTAAATATTAGTATAATCAAGTTCTACTATCGAACAGTCAAAAACAAATAAAATCTCGGAATTTAGTCTGTCGCGCCACGCGACAGACTCCTCTTGATCTTTCGCGTGCCGCGAGCAAAACTAAAGATTTTAACAAATCTTAATATTAGAAATTCTTAGGAATATTACGTAATCAATACTACGTTTAAAAACGGATTTGATTTCAGAAAATAGACAAAGTTCAATATTCAATTTTAGGGCTCCACCGTAACTTACGGTAGTCACCGTAAGTTACGGTGGCTTCTGGAAAACTCTGGTTCCACCGTAACACAGGGGTAATTTACCGTAGCCTTCTGACCTCTACCGTAAGTTACGGTGGTACCGTAACTTACGGTAGCCTCTGCACATGTAAGTTTTTGACTGTTTTGTTTGTGTTGCCCATACCAATTTCTCGAATCTTTTATTCTAACAACCAACATATTAAATTCTCGTGTTTTAATATGTCAATATTCAATTGTCAACAATAGAACAATCAATCATGTTACGAAGCAATATCCATGCTTTAATCACTTTTAACTATAACATAATTACACGTACCTGGCTCGGATCAATACATTGACCCATTTTAATACCTTGTCTCGAAAATTTGCTAATTCATAGCAACGCTAATTCATAAGCTACTTTATCCTGTAAGCATAATACTCGACAAGTGCTTATTAGTCGATATTTGTCAAATGGTATCCACATTACTATTTGACCCGTTTTACTCTTTTTATTCATTAGGCTTACTTATAGTTGCCGTTCAAAAACCCATTTTTATAATTAGCTTTTCATGGCTAATTTACCGTTCTATCTCTTTTACCATTAAACATGGTTTTTTATCATTTATGTTAGTTCTGACCCGTATTATTTCGCGTCGGGAACCATATCTTGAAAATTATTCTTAGTGTATTTGAAACTTATAGGATGAACATTTATTTTACTAAAAGGTGTAAGTTTCACTTACCTTGCATCCATGCCTCGCTTTTCTTTCCGTACTTGCTCCGTTTGACCCGCTTCATCCACAAGCTTCCATCTAGCTCGTTAGGTGTCAAACTATCATCATATTTCGTAAGGTGGTTAGATTAGTCATAATCATTTACGACTATTCCATCCTACGGGTTTTATGTCGAATTTATCATTCGTCCATATCAAAATTTTCATTCGATCTAATCATTGGTCGGTTCGACTTTTTAAAATTCAATTGACTTATCAACATATTCAAATGCACATTTGGTTCAATGAACTCACTTAGGCATATTTCATCCGACCTCTTAACGAAATCAAATTTTACATACTAACTAGTAGGCCGCGATTTCATTTAGATGTTTCATATTACTGAAAATGGGCTGTTTTTGGTGACTTGTTTAACCTGTTTACAAGCCTTCAAAAATTATGATTTTTTTGTGTGGCGTACCCCTCGGAGGGTTAGAACTTGTGTTGAAATTTCAAGATCTAACTCTTTACCAAAAATTCGTAAAAATTCATCTACTAAGCTACAATCAGATTCGTCACTTCTGACTGCAGATTACGGAAAAATTCATTAAAAATTACTCGTTTATCCGATTAACGAAATTCCAATTGGCAATTCTTCTAATCACTTAATACTTTCTACAGTAAGAATTTGAGATCATAACTCAATTCCTAAATTTAGTTATAACATTCGTAATGGGCTGCAAATTCTGCCAGAAAACGCAGCTTGAACCTTTGATACGGAAAAATTCATAAAACGCTCAATTTTCGTCGAAAAAATGCGATTCCAGTGGGGTTTTAAAGATATTCCCTGGAGTTACATTTTAGACTTAAGAAACAAACGTTTTTGTCACGTTTTGTCCACGTTACAGCCAATACAAGTCGGCTGTAAATTCTGATCAAGAGCCGTTTGAATTCAGCTTTCAATTTAAGCATGTTCTTGACCTCATAACATTATTTAGCAATCAAAAACCCTAACAACAATCACCTTCAATGGTGTTCATGGATTTTTACTAGAATTAGGCACGATTTCAACGTATCTTGTCTAGGGTTTACTTCTAAACACTACAATGTTCCTATTTCATCCATATAACAAGCATGCATCAACCAATTTCGAATTCCCCAAATTCATGAGAATTTCAAGTAGAGAATTTTTATAAAATTTTACATACCTTATGATCTCCTTACAATGGGGATCATTAATCTATGCTCGATTTTCGTTTTGGACTTGATTTGATCCTTCAATTGATCAATTTTTGTGAGAGTTAGGGTTTGGTGAAGAACCCTTGTCGCCCTCCTGCTTCTTGTACTCAATTATGGGGTATTTGGTTTTGTTTTCACTAATTTAGTAATATAAGTTTAAGTTTTGACAATATTAGTCCCTCACTTTTGTTTACCATAAGGTTTTGTTGTTTTAACCCTATTTAAGTTATTTTTAGACTTGTAGTTAACTAGGTTATAATTTTCCTAGTTATTCATCTTGTTCAAAAACCCGTTTTAGTTTAAGTCCCGTTAAATCGGGCCTTTTATCCATTCTATTTTTCTTGGAGGCTCTTATTCACTTTTAATTAATATTAGGATTATTCACTTGATTCCTAATATTTTCCGGTTTAATTTTACCACTAACGGTACTTTCCCCGTCTTTAGTATTAACGGGGTTTAATTACCAAACCTGTTTTCGGGGAGTTACAAGTCTACCCCCCTTAAAGAGGTTTCGTCCTCGAAACCTTTTCTTGCTTAATTCATCGAGTTTAAACTCAATGCATTTGATCCGAGAAATCTTTTAAACGTTACTTTTACTTTGACCAATTATTAGTATTACCAGAAAAGCATGGCAATATCCTTTTGGTTACTAATTGTCTACATATCTCATGTTACATAGTGCAATCTTGAAATAACGTAACCTCGTTATTTCCACTAGCCTAGTTAACTTAGTGATATCCATCGCTTTCATATACTATCAAATTATTTATGAATCCATCGTTTTGACCCGTTTAAAGGTCCTTGGTGAAATCTTTCACTTTTAGCAATTATTCTTTTGTTCGTGAACTTATAGCTTTATGATCCCTCAAATAAGTGATCAATATTTTCTGTTAGTGAGGTTTCATGGGCCGTCACTTTATCTCTTGTATCTATATACCTTTGTTGTTTACTTGACCGAGTCGCCAAACTTTGGCCACTTAGTCTCATAGGTTTATAAATTATGTTTATTCTACATTACTCTTCGTAGTGAATAACGTGTTAAACAATTTCTTAATTTGAGTTTCGACCTTAACTGATCTCACTAACTACACTTATCAGTCCAGTTACTTTGTACCCATCACTCGGGTCGTAATATGATTACTTCACATTACTTCTCTTGACCGTGACCGCGTCACGTCATGTTTAGGTTTATTCCAACCTTTCTTTTCGAATGTATCGTCTTGCACTTATCAGTGTCAAGACTTATATCTTTCAAGCTTACTACATATTCGTCTATCAGAATTCATATTCGTAAAAACGTCATTTCTTACAAAAACCGGAGTTTTAGTCTAGCATCTTCCCTTTAACTTTTGTCAATTATCCATATCAAGGAAATTAACAACTCATAATTTATTGTTTTCCGTTCTTACTTTATGCGGGGAATCGTAACAAATTCCCTCACCTTACACTATTGACCCGTAGGTTCCTTCACTTAACCTCGTAAGCTATCTCCTTATGTTTTCACCTCTTTAAGGCGAGACCCTTATGATCCCTTTGCTTCAATTCATGACCCATGGGTCATTTTGGCCCCGTAGACCTTTACACTAATTAATATCCCGTAGGTTATGATGATCACGTAGATAATCTTTTATTCGAGTCTTTATTCAATGTGTATACGTTTATATACGCATATAGCGTTAAGGCACTCCTTATATGTTTAGAATTATTCACCTTTACTTTTGGATTTTGTTTAACCTTGACCGTAGTCTAAGGCTACATTATTTTCTTTCGAACAAATTTTCCGATTTTATGACTTCTCACGTCATTTACACGTCGGTTTATCTTATGCTCATCACTATCCTATTTACATACATTAATATTTGATTATGTCTCATTACCGGGCTCATTATTCTCTTGTTTTTAATGCTACCATTATCCTGCTTGCGTTTACTCATGTCGTTCGGCATAATATTATATTCGACTCGTTCAACTTTAAAATAGTTGAACATATTTATTCAAAATTTCTTTTACGAAATTTTATAGTCATAATTCATAATCCAAATCTTTTGAATTTTCAACCCTCGTTCATGTCTCTTGGTTTACGCATGTGTTTAATTCTTACCCATCAACCGGGTGTTTTACCGAAGTCGTTATTATTGCAACCCTCCTGGTATGCATTAAGACCTCGTTTCCCCTTTTTTTTTATATTCCAACTTTGTCCTTGAGTTTGACGTTTTACAAAAACGACCCGTTAAGGGACATATTTGCATTTTCCGGGTTCGAATGTAAGTACACTCCCTCCCAATTCATGTCTAAATCGTTTTACATGTTTGCGTTTTCCGGGTTCGAGTGTAAGTACACTCCCTCCCAATTCATGTCTAAATCATTTTACATGTTTGTGTTTTCCGGGTTCGAGTGTAAGTACACTCCCTCCCAATTCATGTCTAAATCATTTTACATGTTTGCGTTTTCCGGGTTCGAGTGTAAGTACACTCCCTCCCAATTCATGTCTAAATCATTTTACATATTTACGTTTTCCGGGTTCGAATGTAAGTACACTCCCTCCCGATTCATGTCTAAATCATTTTACATGTTTGCATTTTCCGGGTTCGAGTGTAAGTACACTCCCTCCCAATTCATGTCTAAATCATTTTACATGTTTACGTTTTCCGGGTTCGAATGTAAGTACACTCCCTCCCGATTCATGTCTAAATCATTTTACATGTTTCTTTGTCTCTTCATTCGGGCTCATTATCCTAATGTAATACGCTTCCGTCACTCGGCCGCGCGTTTACATTATGATTAAATATTTCGCTTATCTCATTCTTTTGGGTACCTTTTAATTCGTCCCACTCACCCCGTCCTTACTACATCGGACGTAAATGTGTCCGCTACAAGAAGTTCATTGTATCATATGCCACTACTTACTTGGCCAGAGTAAGCGATCGACACATGATACACATGACCTTTTTATAGTTTTCACATCACACCCTATGCAAGTAACGCCTCTATTTATTTCATACCTTTTATTTTATTTAGTAAAACTTTATTTAATTTCCAAAACAGCAATCGTTAGTTTTACGAGTTTTACATTTGAACATATAAAATGTTTTTTTTTCTCTATCAAACTATTATATAATCGCACCCGTTATTGTGATCGCTTCTCTTCTCAATAGCATTATATTGAGAGTTTTCCACTTGGAATATTACCACCGTCCAAGTTTCCATATGAACTAATCTTGTTACTCATTTGTTATTCATCATCGTGAATAACACATTTTCTATTCAATTTCTCTTGGAAATCAGGTTTTCTAAGTTCTGTCATATGTGTATGCAACCGTCATTACTTACGTGTTTGTTGCATATTACTACTTGTGCAATTAAATTTAAAAGTGTGCACCTGGTAATGCTTGCCCCGACGGGCGTTTCTTGCCTTTAACTTTGTTCGCGGTCGTTACGCGATTTAGTCCTTGGTGAGCATGCTCCTCTTGTCATACTTCGGACCGTTCTTCTACCATATCCGTAATTTGTTAAGCTCTCGCTATCCTCATATGCGAATGTCCTTCAACTAAAACATATACAAATGTTAATAATTTCAACATTAAAGGATGCCCGTATTATAATACAAGGCTTTTCTATTATACGCATCAACGCGTGTAATTTCATTGACTATATCTATTCTATATCGATTTTATTGGTGTAACGTGTATTACACGATAACCATATGTGTTGTTCTCAGCACTTTAATCATATCAAACTATTGATATACATGTACTTACCGGATTTGCGATCAAGCCTCGAACCGAACACTTTATTCTTTTAACCTTGAGCTCTGATTACCAACTTGTAACACCCGTACTATTATTTAGCGCTTTTCGTATAAATTACGAAAAGAAATAAGTAATTACGACTACATATACTTATGAAAATACGGGTTTATTTAAACTTTTACAATGTGAAAATGATACAACAGAATGTAATTAGATTCGTCATTTAGAAATAACAACGATGCAACGTGCGGAAGCTTCTTTTTCATGTGTTCGGTTCTTTTCGCGCTTGATCCTCATCCGGGTACTCTTGATATTCACCTAAGATCAAAACCAACTTAAAAGTTAGTTTCGATATCTTAAATATTAGTATAATCAAGTTCTACTATCGAACAATCAAAAACAAATAAAATCTCGGAATTTAGTCTGTCGCGCCACGCGACAGACTCCTCTTGATCTTTCGCGTGCCGCGAGCAAAACTAAAGATTTTAACAAATCTTAATGTTAGAAATTCTTAGGAATATTACGTAATCAATACTACGTTTAAAAACGGATTTGATTTCAGAAAATAGACAAAGTTCAATATTCAATTTTAGGGCTCCACCGTAACTTACGGTAGTCACCGTAAGTTACAGTGGCTTCTGGAAAACTATGGTTCCACCGTAACACAGGGGTAATTTACGGTAGCCTCTACACATGTAAGTTTTTGACTGTTTTGTTTGTGTTGCCCATACCAATTTCTCGAATCTTTTATTCTAACAACCAACATATTAAATTCTCGTGTTTTAATATGTCAATATTCAATTGTCAACAATAGAACAATCAATCATGTTACGAAGCAATATCCATGCTTTAATCACTTTTAACTATAACATAATTATACGTACCTGGCTCGGATCAATACATTGACCCGTTTTAATACCTTGTCTCGAAAATTTGCTAATTCATAGCAACGCTAATTCATAAGCTACTTTATCCTGTAAGCATAAAACTCGACAAGTGCTTATTAGTCGATATTTGTCAAATGGTATCCACATTACTATTTGACCCATTTTACTCTTTTTATTCATTAGGCTTACTTATAGTTGCCGTTCAAAAACCCATTTTTATAATTAGCTTTTCATGGCTAATTTACCGTTCTATCTCTTTTACCATTAAACATGGTTTTTATCATTTATGTTAGTTCTGACCCGTATTATTTCGCGTCGGGAACCATATCTTGAAAATTATTCTTAGTGTATTTGAAACTTATAGGATGAACATTTATTTTACTAAAAGGTGTAAGTTTCACTTACCTTGCATCCATGCCTCGCTTTTCTTTCCGTACTTGCTCCGTTTGACCCGCTTCATCCACAAGCTTCCATCTACCTCGTTAGGTGTCAAGCTATCATCATATTTCGTAAGGTGGTTAGATTAGTCATAATCATTTACGACTATTCCATCCTACGGGTTTTATGTCGAATTTATCATTCGTCCATATCAAAATTTTCATTCGATCTAATCATTGGTCGGTTCGACTTTTTAAAATTCAATTGACTTATCAACATATTCAAATGCACATTTGGTTCAATGAACTCACTTAGGCATATTTCATCCGACCTCTTAACGAAATCAAATTTTACATACTAACTAGTAGGCCGCGATTTCATTTAGATGTTTCATATTACTGAAAATGGGCTGTTTTTGGTGACTTGTTTAACCTGTTTACAAGCCTTCAAAAATTATGATTTTTTTTGTGTGGCGTACCCCTCGGAGGGTTAGAACTTGTGTTAAAATTTCAAGATCTAACTCTTTACCAAAAATTCGTAAAAATTCATCTACTAAGCTGCAATCAGATTCGTCAATTCTGACTGCAGCTTACGGAAAAATTCATTAAAAATTCCTCGTTTATCCGATTGACGAAATTCCAATTGGTAATTCTTCTAATCACTTAATACTTTCTACAGTAAGAATTTGAGATCATAACTCAATTCCTAAATTTAGTTATGACGTTCGTAATGGGCTGCAAATTCTGCCAGAAAACGCAGCTTGAACCTTTGATACGGAAAAATTCATAAAACGCTCAATTTTCGTCGAAAAAATGCGATTCCAGTGGGGTTTTAAAGATATTCCCTGGAATTACATTTTAGACTTAAGAAACAAACGTTTTTGTCAAGTTTTGTCCACGTTACAGCCAATACAAGTCGGCTGTAAATTCTGATCAAGAGCCGTTTGAATTCAGCTTTCAATTTAAGCATGTTCTTGACCTCATAACATTATTTTAGCAATCAAAAACCCTAACAACAATCACCTTCAATGGTGTTCATGGATTTTTACTAGAATTAGGCACGATTTCAACATATCTTGTCTAGGGTTTACTTCTAAACATTACAATGTTCCTATTTCATCCATATAACAAGCATGCATCAACCAATTTCGAATTCCCCAAATTCATGAGAATTTCAAGTAGAGAATTTTTATAAAATTTTACATACCTTATGATCTCCTTACAATGGGGATCATTAATCTATGCTCGATTTTCGTTTTGGACTTGATTTGATCCTTCAATTGATCAATTTTTGTGAGAGTTAGGGTTTGGTGAAGAACCCTTGTCGCCCTCCTGCTTCTTGTACGACCAGACACCTCAATTATGGGGTATTTGGTTTTGTTTTCACTAATTTAGTAATATAAGTTTAAGTTTTGACAATATTAGTCCCTCACTTTTGTTTACCATAAGGTTTTGTTGTTTTAACCCTATTTAAGTTATTTTTAGACTTGTAGTTAACTAGGTTATAATTTTCCTAGTTATTCATCTTGTTCAAAAACCCGTTTTAGTTTAAGTCCCGTTAAATCGGGCCTTTTATCCATTCTATTTTTCCTGGAGGCTCTTATTCACTTTTAATTAATATTAGGATTATTCACTTGATTCCTAATATTTTCCGGTTTACTTTTACCACTAACGGTACTTTCCCCGTCTTTAGTATTAACGGGGTTTAATTACCAAACCTGTTTTCGGGGTGTTACATACTATGACAACAAACCTTTACCGTTAAAGTATCCGTTTGAAATAGTATATGCAGATGATGTGCCACAACAGTCAGGACCATTAGAGGACTGTGGGGTTTGGGTTTGTATATTTCTAGACCGGTTGATTTACAAAAAACCACTAAATGATGGTGAAGACACATGCATAACGGCTACAAGGATGAGGCGCCATATGTTGATACTTTTCTACAACTCGCTTATTCCTAAAGAATTAGTCAACGAGATACAAGAGGACGATATTGATTTTATTCAATGATTTGTATTAATTTATATTTTATAAAACAGAATTATTTGTATATATGTTTTGAATATTATATTTTATATTAATTATTTTTATTGTGAACATGTGTGTATATATATGTGTGCCCTCACTATGTCAATAATGCCACAACGGATGTCTTACTCAAACATTCCTCATTTCGTGCAACGCACCATTTGGATAAACCAAAATGATCGGTTTGAACATTGGTCGCCAAATATTCTAGAGTTTTACTATGACGGCGATACTCCAACTTGCTACTCAACCTACATGGGTAAAACACCTCTCGGAAAAGAATGGTGGGGCCGATTACTTGGATTTTGTGGAAACGGATTTATTCAGGAAACGGTACCTTCGAAATACCTTTCATGTTAATGATAGTGTTATTTTTTTTTGTCAAACGTTTACCATATTTTTCTTAGCATATCAATGCATGGTGCAACAAGCTTATGTATCAACGGGAGCTTCATAGACGGTTAAAGGTGATGTCGTCAAATGATTATCGGTGGACAGTTGTCCCGCCTACTTTTTTTAACATGATAATAGAACAAAATAGAGAGGCCTACGGATATGGAGATGGTTCAAAAGAATTTTTTCCTCCCTTTTGGCACGTTGATACGGTACATTGTGAAATATGATTATTCGGAATGTACGCTTTTTTTTAAATTTGAAGATCTTTACTTTTTTACACCAACAATTGACAACGAAATAATAGACTTGTACGTTTTTTAATAAATTTAAAAATAAACTTTCTGTATTTTATGTTTTATAAAAAAATATTGATTTTTTTAAATATTTGTTTTATAAAAAAATATTGATTTTTTAAAAAATTTGTAACTTTAAAAAATTCCCTGAAAATAATACCTTTTCCTGGGCTTATTTACGTTTCAAATTTTTGCAGATTTACATGCTCGTAGCGCACAACGAAAACCACTGGTTACTTCTAAAAATAAATATGCGTTCGCTTAAAATATATGCTTATTTTCCCAATAACTGTAACCTAAGTAATTGCAGAGAAGGATTTTGCATACACAGGAAAATATCATACTGGCAACAATCAGGGAAAGATGGTGTAGAAGCCTTAGAGTATTGCGGGGATGTTGTGTGGCCTGACCACGGAGCTCATATTGGTCGAAACTCAGGTGTTATCATATGTATGCTATTGGAAAATCTAGTTAACAACCGTTCATTAACATGGAACGAAGTAAACATGCAGGATGCTTGTGTTAGATATAGACGCTACATGGCTGATGAACTCTACGCCGGGCGCTACACACCAAGTAATTTTTGATGGCTGGATGTACGCATTGTAAAATTTAATTCTTATATAAATTAAAAGTACTAATTACTATTGCGGTTACAGAATTTGTTACATGATTTTCCTAAATAAAACATAAAAAAACTAAGCTATTATTAAAATTCTGCTAAATTATAAGATGGAAAAATGTCATCCGTTGGACTCTGGGTTTCTGTCTCTTTCACTTTTCCTTTTCCTTTGCCTGATGATTTATGTGAACGAATCTGTGATTTCATTGGATCTAAACAAACGTCACGAACATGTCCGTATGTTCGACACCGCGAACAATAAACCGGAACAGGTTCTTCCCCACGAGACAAGATTCAGGTGTTTTCTTTTGGACGACCAGATTGACGTTTTGTAATATGCGGGGGTAATACACTGCCAAGGCCTTCTGGTATCACCCATTCAGACCTATGAGGCAGAGGATTAATCGATTCTTCATACGTTTTTTGTATACTTCGTTTGAATAACACGAGAAAGCATAATGACTGCAGTTAGCTTCACCCAAAAATCTTGAAACAACAAATACATGCCCACAAGGTAGACCAGAAACTTGCCAGACACGACAGCTGCACGAACGATTTAAAAAATCAACTACACCCCTTTTCCCACCGTCTTCAACAACAAAACTGTTTACCCGGATGCCTGCAACAGTCCAGGTTCTAGACCCTTCAATTTTCTTTAAAATTTTCTTCTGTGCCCACTGAGTCAGTGAATGGCTCTCCTGCATGCCCTGCAGTCGACGGTCATAAAACCATTTTTGTACAGACCCGCGGAAGAATTCGATAAGTTACGTTATCGGCATCTTACGCGAGAATCTAGACAAAGAGTTAATAGACTCCGCACTATTAGATGTCATATAGTGGTATCGATTGCCGGGACAATGAGCTCTTGCCCATCTACCAAACCCAATATTTGTTAAAACCTGGCGTATTCTAGGAACAGCAAGACACAAAGCATTGAATGACTCGTTAAAGTCAAACATCCGATAAGATTTACATGTCTTCCACCATAGTGCCTCGTACTTTTTTTTAGACGACGGCAAACGTAAATTCATCATTAAATGATTACAACACAACCCGTGGTACACACGTGGAAACACGTTTCTAACACCTACATGTATAGAATTCGCTCTATCTGAAATGATCGCCATATCTGCTATTTCACCAACATAGTCTCTAAGCTTTGAGAGAAACCATGTCCAAGATTCACCATCCTCTGATTTTCCAATGCCATAAGCAAGTGGTAAAATCTGATTATTTCCATCCATGCCCACTGCTAAAAACAACGTCCCTTTAAATTCACCCTTTAGGTGTGTTGCGTCAATGATAACGACAGGTCTTAGATTAAACATAAAGCTACGAATCTGAAAATTAATGAAAACGAAATAAGAGCAAAACCCATGTTACTTTAAAAAAAATAAGAGCAAGTACAAAAGAAAATGTGTAAATTACCGCAACACCTAAAGCAACAAAAACCATTTCAAAACGACTCTGCTTGTCAACCAAGATGTGAGTAACGCTTCCAGGATTTGCAAGCTTCAAATTGTAACAGTATATTGGTAATTCGGCAAAAGAGTCTCGGGTTGTTCCTTGTAGAAGTTCAAGTGCATAGCTTTTACCACGCTAAGCTTGAAGGTTTGTTATCTCAACCTCGAACCTTTGTCTAATATCTTTGACAATCTCTTTCGCTCGATATATCCTACCACTGTCTTTTAGTTGTTCCTTTAAAAAGTGACCCAAAACCTTTGGGTTAGCCTGACAGAAATGTGGGTGTGTTTGCGTCTTCGAACAGGTGTGTCTATCGTTCATACGTTTAACAAACCATAAACTACCACAAGGAATAGCATATGCCTTAAATCGCCATTCACAACCATCACCCATGCATGAAACTTCATACCGTGTCTTAGATGATCTATCAACTTTAAACTCGAAATGCTCTAACAAACATTTCTTTCCCAACTCGAGCTTCATCTCTTCTTTGTTATTGAATATATGACCAGCCTCAAACACTATAGATGAAGAACCTGATTCGTTGTTAGACATGGATGATTTTTCAAAATTATTTTCTAAAATAGGACACTCATCGTTTAAAACATCAACACTTTCTTTTACTGAAATATTTAGATCTGGAGCTTTGAAGTTGTTTAAAGAAGAAAAACCAGAGGAACCAACATCAGACTCTTGAATAACATATAATTTATATAATTCAAAAGGATTCTGCATCGCCAAATCAAATAAAAATCTAACATCTCGATCATTAATTATATCGATCGGATCAGTAAACGTAGACATCCGGTATGACAATCGTGTAATGTTTGGAGTATCACACATGTTAGAAACATAGTTTACAAAACTATTATATGAATGATATGTTTCAACTTCTAAACCACGTCTCCTTGAATCGCCATCAGTAACATACTCAATGTTTCCGTTAATGACATCCCACTTCCCCCAGGATAAACAACAAACCTCACCCTCATGTTGTGAGATATTTACTAAAAACAAACAAACTTTTTGAATCTTAAATAAGGGTTCCACCTAATTAATTGCAACAAATGTGTTAAAATAAAAAAAAATATAAAAACGCATTAAATGTTTCTAACAAAACGTCTTAAAGTCGTACAAAACGTCTTACAATCGTACAAACCGTCTTCAATACGTACAACAAAACGTCTTATCCGGCTCGAGCTGATGTAGCCGGCTAAATAGAGTTAAATGGCTCAAGCCGTCCGGAAACGTCTCAAGCCATCTGGATAAATGGCCAGCCATAACGAAACGTCTCAAGCAGTCTGAAACGTCTCAGCCAAGACGACAAGACGTCTGACTTTTCTGTCAGACACGTGGCAGCTTTTGGTTGGTGAGACGCCAATGTGACACCCCAGGAAAACCAGTGAACGATATAACTTACCTATACAACTTACCTAGCTTCCTCAGTAAGTGCGTACCAATTTCGGGACGAAATTTCTTTTAAGTTGGGGATAATGTGACAACTCGTATTTCGAACCTACTTTCGTGTAACGTTACGTGCTTATGTGAACTATACTAATTGAATGAATGCATGATTATGTGATATTTGAATGTGTATATGTGTTATATGAACCGAACCGCACAACCTGCACCCGATCGCACAATGCACACAAGCTCGGTTGGGTCGCACAACTTAATTAGCTTGAACCGTTTGGATAAGCCCATTTAGGCCGTATGATTGTAACCGGAACCTATAGGGCAGCCCAAGCTGGGTTCGGCCCATCCTCCCTTAGTCGATTAAACATGGGAGTGTTGTAACCCTCTCACACTTTTATCAAAAATCACAACACTCACAAAACCCTACTTGCTCTCTCTTCTCTCTCTCGAAGCCGGCGACCCCACCTCCATTCTTTGCAGTTTTCGGACTAATTCTTGTTCATCTTCTAATCCGGTTAGTGTATTATTGTCGATTTGTACTATATATGGTATTGTGTTATGCATGCTCTACATGGTGAATATGATTGATAGTGTATAAACTGTTAATGTGATGTTCTTGTATGTTCTTGTAATCGGTTCATGTATGATGATGGGTAGGGTTTATATAAATCAAATAGATTGAAAACATGTAACTGATTTATGATGATGATCCGAATAGGTAGTTTACTATTTTGAACGATTTAATGTGCACAGGAACTAGGATGTTTGTTGATGACCCGATTGTATGTTCGTATGATTACTTAAGTTATTGTCTTGCTTAGATCATGATTAGGCTTACTGAATGTTCATGATTTCTGTTTTGATTTCGGGTGAAAACATGATAAAAACTGATAATTGGTCTAACTTGAAACTGCCAAATCTCTTTGCTATTGTTACGGAAATCATGAGCTGAAATTATGGAAAATTAGGAAGTCTGCTACATACTTAGTCTCGACACAGGTTGCGAGTCGAGAACTCCTAGTCTCGACTCGAGACCACATTGCCAACACACAAGCAGCACAAACCGAGACCACGGTTGCGGGTCCGGTTGCGACTCGAGACCGTGTAGTCTCGACCTGACCATGATGACTCGAGACCTCCTTGTTGCGACTCGAGACCTCGAAACCAGTATAACTCGAGATCGTTAGTCTCGACTCGAGACCGTGAACACTTGCACATTATTATTGGACTTGCACTGTCACGAGCCCAACCGATTGGGCCGGATACTTGGACTTGTTTACGTGACTGCTATTGGACTGCTATGAATACTTATGTATGCCATGATTTTATTTGCCACAATACGTGTAGAACCTATGTGCTATATTCGGATACGAACCTGACTTGTATGATAACCATGCTAGGACGTGGTTGATCACCCTATAGCTTACTCGAACTTTTTGTGTATCTGCCGAGCAAACCAAGGTGAGTTCACACAGCCAAGGCATGGGGTTCCCGGGTAGGAATGGGATTGGATGACTTATTGTATATACTCGGATGATAGAACCTAACGACAAGATACGGCTAGACTAGTAACACTTATTGAACTGATCTTCGTACACCTGCCAAGGGTTGGCCGCGATATTATGACTGACTTCGCATACCTGCCTTAGGAAGGCCGCGAACTAAATTTACTAATTTTCGCACACCTGCCTGGGGGGCCGCGATACAAATAAACCTAGTCTAGAATACTTGGGAAAAACATCCCCTAATGTCTTCGCATACCTGCCTGGGAGGCCGCGATGGAAACTGATATGATATATGACATAACGAACGAACATACTACTACTCACACTATACTATTACTGAACTGTTAACTGTGAACTCGCTCAACTAGTTGTTGACTCTCTGCTGCATGCCTTGCAGGATCTTAGGTACTTATGGAGCTTGCACAAGGAGGAGCAGGTCGTTGTGGGCAATGGATCGTGAATGCTTGCTAAACACTTATGACATTTCATACATTATTATTTATGTTGGGTTTTACTTACACGCTTCCGCTACTTAAACAAAGTTTGGTTTGAACATCAATCGTATTGAACTGGGTTTTATGAATTACTTTAACTACTATACACTATGTTTGATATGATTGATGGCTTGATCCTGGTCATGTCACGCCTTCAAGCGGTGGTACTCCGCGTGTGGATTTTGGGGGTGTGACAGCCAAGACGTTTGCACATGTTTCACACGTCTCCACGAGACGTTTGACTTGGCTAATTTGGAAATGTTGACTGAAACTTGGCCATTTTGGCTATTTTCCCAAAATACTATCACTCTAGACCACTTGTCATGGGGTGGCGCCTCTGCCACCATTTAACGAAATTTTATCTGCCAAACCACAACACCACAATCATTTAACGGCCACACACTTTGGGTGGTTGGGTCCACATCTTTCCACCAATCACATTCAAACACACACATACTTTTTTTTTCTTTTTATTTCAATTTTAATTAAACCACAATGTAATAGTTGAATGATGAATTAGTCAAACCACATTATGGCAATGACGTAAGATGGCGTTATGTTATGGTCTTAGGCTATGGGGTGCGGGATAAAGCCCCTAGGGGCTTTATCAGGACACGTTAGCGCCACATCAGATCCACGTCAGTCAGGGGGCTTTATCACGCCCTCTCTTAACTTGCATGGTATGGTATAAAGCCCCCTATTAAACAAAATAAAAAAAAAATTGTATTGGTTGAAATGCATGTGGGCCCCACCTGAACACTGCTTCCTCCTCGTTACCATGGTGGCGAGCTTCCTATAGCGCTCCTCCTTAAACCCTATGGTGTGGGGTGGCGCCACCACCACCCAGACGCCATTGATGCTGAGTAGGCAAGGGTGACGCCCCCACACCATCCGGCCTTAACATGAGCGTGACCCTACTTTAATCCAACCTATTACCTACATATACATTTACAAGTTCAGGGAATAGTGCCAGGCAGCTGGCCTGGCACTTCCCCATTGGACGAACCCATTTTTTATTTAACTTTGTTCTCAGTTTAAAATTACGCTTTCGTCCTTCGTTTAAAATTACGTTTTTGCCCCAGCTTAAAATAAAATTATAATTTTGCCCCTAGCTGAAAATTACGCTTTTGCCCTCGGTTCAAAAACTCATTTTTAATTTTATTCCCAGTTTAAAATTACGGTTTCGCCTTCCGTTTAAAATTACGTTTTTGCCTCCAACTCAAAATAAAATGTTGTTTTTTCCTCTAGCTCAAAAGTATGCTTTTGCCCTCAGCTCAAAATTACGTTTTTGCTCACAGTTCAAAATAAAGTTATGTCCCCCCCCATCTCAAAATTATTAGCTGCCTGTCACTTCCCTATTGGACCAACTCATTTTTAATTTAATTTTATTCCCAGTTTAAAATTACGCTTTCGTCCTTCGTTTAAAATTACGTTTTTGCCCACAGCTCAAAATAAAAATTATAATTTTGCCCTAGCTCAAAGTTACGCTTTTGCCCTCGGTTCAAAAACTCATTTTTAATTTACTAATACCTGCCTTAGGAAGGCCGCGAACTAAATTTACTAATTTTCGCACACCTGCCTGGGGGGCCGCGATACAAATAAACCTAGTCTAGAATACTTGGGAAAAACATCCCCTAATGTCTTCGCATACCTGCCTGGGAGGCCGCGATGGAAACTGATACGATATATGACATAACGAACGAACATACTACTACTCACACTATACTATTACTGAACTGTTAACTGTGAACTCGCTCAACTAGTTGTTGACTCTCTGCTGCATGCCTTGCAGGACCTTAGGTACTTATGGAGCTTGCACAAGGAGGAGCAGGTCGTTGTGGGCAATGGATCGTGAATGCTTGCTAAACACTTATGACATTTCATACATTATTATTTATGTTGGGTTTTACTTACACGCTTCCGCTACTTAAACAAAGTTTGGTTTGAACATCAATCGTATTGAACTGGGTTTTATGAATTACTTTAACTACTATACACTATGTTTGATATGATTGATGGCTTGATCCTGGTCATGTCACGCCTTCAAGCGGTGGTACTCCGCGTGTGGATTTTGGGGGTGTGACAGATTGGTATCAGAGCCATTGGTTATAGAGAACTAGGTTTTAATATGGGAAAACGTTTTTATTAAAACCAGACTATAACCAGAACAGTGCTCTCAACGATCCACAACGACGCTTCGCTCCACGTGCAAGACTCGACATCCTAGGTAATATGGTTTATGTTTATTGCCTACATGCTAGAACTATATAGAACTTTGCTCGTAGTATGCCCAGATACACATGACCCTATTACATGAGAATACCTATGTGCTTACACTCTTCTGTCATCGCACTTTACGCGAACCTCTCTCTTACCGATGTTATCTTTGCTGTGAAGATCATGTCTGGACGAATTAACATGACTCAAGCCCAATTGACGACTCTCATTAACGAACAAGTTGCTGCGGCATTTGCAGCCGCACAAGCAGGAGGAATATCCTGTAGTCATATCTCACACTAGGATCTTTACATCCTACACTCCTAGACCAACTCTTGTACTTAACTTTGGCCTATTCGTACACAATAGGTCAGCACGCACCACAACCAGTTTGCACTTTCAAGAACTTCATGGACTGTCATCCAAGTACGTTCAGTGGCACGGAAGGAGCAGTGGGACTACTCCATTGGTTTGAGAAGCTCGAGTCAGTGTTCGAGATGTGTGAATGCCCTGACCCTCGCAGGGTCAAGTACGCCACTGGTACGTTGGAAGGAATCACGCTAACCTGGTGGAACGCGCAAGTTCAGATTCTAGGGTTGGCAGCTGCTAACGCCACCCCTTGGAACGATTTTAAGGAACTCATCAAACGTGAATACTGCACGCGGGATGACATCCACAAGTTGGAAGATGAGTTTTACCACCTGAAAATGACGGGGTCAGAAATTGAAGCCTACACGAAACGGTCGAACGAACTGGCCATCTTGTGTCCAACCATGGTGGACCCTCCAATCAAGCGCATCGAGTTGTACCTCAAGGGTTTGGCATCCGAGATTCAGAGCCATGTTACATCGGCAAACCTCGACAACATCCAAGACATTCAGCGTCTTGCTCAACGCCTTACGGATCAGGCGGTGGAACAGAACAAGCTGCCCAAACGCATCAGTGCTACCACTACTGCTGTCACTACTTCCGCTACTCCCAGTGACAACAAGAGAAAATGGGAGGGGGATTCCAGCAAGGGATCAGTTTCTGCTCAGTCTCAAGCACAGCAGCGCAAGACAAATGACTACCAGAGTCCGAATCAGCAATCATCAGGCAGTCAGGGACAGGGTGGATATCGGGGAATTCACCCATGGTGTAGTAGGTGCAACAAACACCACAGTGGAAGATGTCGCAGGGAACGTTGTCAAAGATGCCTCAAGATGGGTCATGAAGCTAAAGACTGCAGGAGTGCGCGACCAGCAAATCAGAACCAGTAACTCCCACCGCCAGCTCCACAGAACCAGCAACAGCAGCCACAGCGTGGAAACCGGGGATGTTTCCATTGTGGGGCTGAAGGCCACTTCAAACGAGATTGCCCTCAATTGAACCAGAACCAAAATCGCAACAACAACAATAACCAGGGCAACGGGAACAACAACAACGGCAACGAAGCTAGGGGTCGTGCTTTCGTGCTGGGTCAGGGTGACGCAAGGAATGATCCCAATGTGGTTATGGGTAAGTTTCTTCTCGACGATATTTATGTTACTGTTTTGTTTGATTCGGGTTCTGATACAAGTTATATATCGCTAAAAGTCAGTAAATTGTTAAATCGTGCACCAACACTCTTACCCACCAAACATGTAGTAGAATTAGCTAATGGTAAGAGTCTAGAAGCCACGCAAGTAGTCAGGGGTTGTAAGATTGTCTTAGCCGGTCAAGCTTTCTCCATCGACCTTATTCCCATAGTCTTGGGAAGTTTCGATATTGTTATAGGGATGGATTGGTTATCCCAACATCAGGCAGAGATCTTGTGCAGCGAGAAGATCATCCGTATTCCCCGTTCTGGTCAGGAACCTCTCGAAGTTCAAGGCGATAAGAGTGGTGCTGTGGTTGGCATCATCTCTTTCCTAAAGGCTCAAAAATGTTTGCGGAAGGGTCACACCGCTATTTTGGCACTCGTTACTGACACATCAGCGAAAGAAAAGAAATTGGAGGACATTCCAGTTGTACGCGACTTCCCTCAGGTGTTTCCTGAAGATTTACCTGGTCTACCGCCTCATCGCCAGGTCGAATTTCAAATCGAGCTTGCTACAGGAGCAGCACCCATAGCTCGAGCACCGTATCGCTTAGCTCTAACTGAACTGGAAGAACTGTCAAAGCAGCTACAAGAGCTCTTGGGAAAGGGTTTTATTCGTCCAAGCTTTTCGCCTTGGGGAGCTCCAGTGTTATTCGTGAAAAAGAAGGACGGTACCTTCAGGATGTGCATAGACTACCGAGAACTCAACAAGGTGACGGTGAAGAACCGTTACCCTCTTCCGCGCATAGACGACTTATTCGACCAGTTGCAAGGGTCGTGCTACTACTCCAAGATAGACTTGAGGTCAGGTTATCATCAGCTGAGAGTCCGCGAGGAGGACGTCTCCAAGACAGCATTTAGAACTCGCTACGGTCACTACGAGTTTCTTGTCATGCCGTTCGGGTTAACGAACGCGCCTGCCGTATTTATGGATCTTATGAACAGGGTGTGCAAACCCTACTTAGACAAGTTTGTGATTGTATTCATTGACGACATCCTGATCTATTCCAAGAGTCAGGAGGAACATGAGCAGCATTTGCGTCTTATCTTGGAACTTCTTCGAAAGGAATAACTGTACGCCAAGTTCTCGAAATGTGACTTCTGGCTTCGTGAAGTCCACTTTCTAGGCCACGTGGTAAATAAGGATGGGATCCATGTCGATCCATCCAAGGTAGATTCGATCAGGAACTGGCCTGCACCGCGTACACCAACGGAAATACGCCAATTCTTGGGTTTGGCAGGATATTACAGACGGTTCATCAAGGATTTCTCGAAGATTGCACAGCCGCTTACACTACTGACACGGAAGGGTGTCACATACCGTTGGGGCAACACTCAGGAAACTGCTTTCCAGCACTTAAAGGATAGACTTTGCAGTGCACCTATCCTCTCATTGCCAGAGGGCACAGACGACTTCGTGGTTTACTGTGATGCATCCATTCAGGGTCTTGGATGTGTATTAATGCAGCGCGACAAGGTCATAGCTTACGCTTCGTGCCAACTCAAGGTTCATGAACGGAACTACACGACGCACGATTTAGAGCTGGGAGCTGTTGTTTTCGCGCTCAAGATATGGCGACACTACCTGTACGGTACCAAGTGCACTATCTACACCGATCACAGGAGTCTCGAGCATATCTTCAAGCAGAAAGAATTAAACATGCGTCAACGTCGATGGGTTGAACTACTGAACGATTACGAATGTGCTATCAAGTACCATCCAGGCAAAGCCAATGTTGTGGCTGACGCTCTCAGTCGAAAAGATACTGCACCTAGGCGTGTACGAGCCTTACAGCTCACCATTCAGTCTAGTCTTCCTGCACAGATACGGGATGCTCAGGTAGAAGCATTGAAACCGGAAAACGTCAAGGCTGAAGCCCTACGCGGCTCGAGGCAACGATTAGAACAGAAGGGAGACGGCGCCTACTACGTAACGGGGCGTATCTGGGTCCCACTATATGGCGGTTTACGAGAACTTGTGATGGATGAAGCACACAAGTCTCGCTACTCTATACATCCAGGTTCGGATAAGATGTACCACGACATCAGAACTACTTATTGGTGGCCTAGCATGAAGGCCCACATTGCCACTTATGTCGGCAAATGCTTAACCTGTGCAAGAGTCAAGGCAGAATATCAGAAACCAGCAGGCTTACTTCAGCAACCAAAGATACCACAGTGGAAATGGGAGGAAATTTCCATGGATTTTGTTACAGGCCTGCCTAGATCTCAGTGTGGGAACGATACTATTTGGGTGATCGTGGATCGACTCACCAAATCTGCTCACTTCTTGGCAATCAAAGAAACGGACAAGTTTTCCACACTTGCAGACATATACTTGAAGGAAGTAGTCTCAAGGCACGGGGTGCCCACCTCTATTATCTCGGATCGCGATGCACGATTCACTTCAGAACTATGGCAAGCAATGCACAAAGCTTTTGGTTCACAGTTAGACATAAGCACAGCATATCACCCTCAGACGGATGGACAGTCTGAACGCACGATACAAACTCTAGAAGACATGCTTCGGGCATGTGTCATCGATTTCGGCAACGGCTGGGAAAAGCATCTTCCTTTGGTGGAGTTTTCGTATAATAACAGTTATCACACCAGTATACAAGCTGCTCCATTTGAGGCATGGTACGGACGTAAATGCCGGTCACCTCTCTGTTGGGCAGAGGTGGGGGATAGTCAGATCACGGGTCCAGAACTTATAGTGGACACCACGGAAAAGATTGCACAGATAAGACAACGCATGGCGGCATCACGCGACCGTCAGAAAGCCTACGCGGATAAGCGTAGGAAGCCATTGGAATTTCAGGTCGGGGACCGGGTTTTACTTAAAGTCTCACCCTGGAAGGGTGTGGTCCGTTTTGGCAAACGAGGCAAGCTCAATCCGCGGTATGTCGGACCGTTCGAGATCATAGAAAGAATAGGCAAAGTAGCCTACAGACTAAACCTACCAGCAGAACTCGGGGCAGTTCACAACGTATTCCATGTGTCGAATCTGAAGAAGTGCTTGTCAGATGAGACCCTCATAATTCCCTTGAAAGAGCTCACTATCGACGAACAGTTGCACTTCGTCGAGGAACCTGTAGAAATCACGGACCGGGATGTTAAGGTCCTCAAACACAAGAGAATCCCTCTTGTTCGAGTTCGTTGGAACTCTCGTCGTGGCCCAGAGTACACCTGGGAACGCGAAGACCAGATGACAGAAAAGTATCCCCAGTTATTCGGAACCAATGCAACCACTACTGAGGCTGAAGCTACTACGGCGGAATTTCAGGACGAAATTCCAGATCAACGGGGGGAGGATGTGACACCCCAGGAAAACCAGTGAACGATACAACTTACCTATACAACTTACCTAGCTTCCTCAGTAAGTGCGTACCAAATTTCGGGACGAAATTTCTTTTAAGTTGGGGATAATGTGACAACTCGTATTTCGAACCTACTTTCGTGTAACGTTACGTGCTTATGTGAACTATACTAATTGAATGAATGCATGATTATGTGATATTTGAATGTGTATATGTGTTACATGAACCGAACCGCACAACCTGCACCCGATCGCACAATGCACACAAGCCCGGTTGGGTCGCACAACTTAATTAGCTTGAACCGTTTGGATAAGCCCATTTAGGCCGTATGATTGTAACCGGAACCATAGGGCAGCCCAAGCTGGGTTCGGCCCATCCTCCCTTAGTCGATTAAACATGGGAGTGTTGTAACCCTCTCACACTTTTATCAAAAATCACAACACTCACAAAACCCTACTTGCTCTCTCTTCTCTCTCTCGAAGCCGGCGACCCCACCTCCATTCTTTGAAGTTTTCGGACTAATTCTTGTTCATCTTCTAATCCGGTTAGTGTATTATTGTCGGTTTGTACTATATATGGTATTGTGTTATGCATGCTCTGTCACACCCCTTTCTGCGGCGGAAGCACGAGGTGTGATCATGAAAGGTTCTCATTGCATACGAAAGGTAAACATACTACATGCTCATGAAAATAACTTCAAATACCATAACTTGAAATCATAAGTTAGCGTTTACAACGCGAGTTAACATAAAACATTGTCTTAAAAGGTTTACACTTTATTTAAGGACAAACACAAGCGACATCCACGAGCATAAGAGAGACCACGCGCACATCCGTCCTAGTTACCTGAAATACATGTGAGTTTTGGAAAAACGTCAACATAATGTTGGTGTGAATTCATGCCGTTTTGTTTTGCACTTTTGTATACTTTGTATGAAAACATATTTTGTGAATAAATCGAGTTTTCATAAAATCCAGTTTCATGTGTACACCACGTACTCATGTATGATTCAAATTCTTCTAGAGTACCCCACGTACTCAAGTATAATCCATGCTTTTCTTGAGTACCCCACGTACTCAAGTATTCATCAAGTTTTAGAATGGTATGAGTTTTTATGTAAATTAAGAATTCCTGTATGTATCAGGATTGTTAATGGGTTGCAAAGCCATTAACATGTGACACGACATAGGAAGTCACCAAACCTTAGGCATTTAATTGGTATATTCTGAGACACAAAAGCACTACTCGATACTCGCCCTCATCGAGAGTGTGGCTGCCCGGCACCCGTTAGATCTAACCTTTTGTTCTGCGGTCTAGGTATATTGTTGATTAATGGTGCTTCTGTACCCTATTCGTGACACGATTCCTCGCATCATTTTTCATAGCGCATCCTACTTGGTACTCGTTTCTCACCAAGCGCGCTTCCCGTATTCTTATATCACATCACACTTGGTACTCGTTTCTCACCAAGTGTGTTTCTTGTATTCTTATATCGCTACACACTTGGTACTCGTTCTCACCAAGTGTGCTTTTTATTATCATACCATTTGTTAAACATAAAAATATTTGTAACATGTATTTCACCCCCGAAGTTATAAAACTGAAAACAGTTAAGAGAAAAGGGGGAGCATGAACTCACAACTTTGCGTTCCTGTGCGTCGTAAACTTCACCGGGTTTGCTTATTTAACGTCGTAACCTATACGCGTTTTCTTAACGTTAGTCACTAGACTTGCGTCGCACAAGTTCAGTCACTCACTTTTGTATTCGTATTGTCGTGTTAAAAATATTTCATATTTTTTTTTTAACTAAGTATCTTACTTATATTATTTTTCGCAAATTAATATAAGTATCTTGTGTTTTGCACTTTGCACCCGAATTATGTGTCTTGTATATTGTATGTGTATTTTCATGTTTATACTCCTCATGAGTATTTAGTGTATTTTTACGTCTTAATATGCTAGCACGTATAACACATACTATATACACTTAGCACAGAAGTTGGTGATAAAATAATATATATTTTTCTCTCAAAAATATACATACTTATATCCATTTTTATTCTTGAAGAAATCCTCATTTCTTATCACCAAAAATTAGGGAAACCTTGGTAATATTCTTAAATACATTTTTAGGGAATAAGTTTCTCAAAAACTTATATTTTTCTAAGTATCAAAATTTATAAAAATTTTGGCAGAGTTTCCCCTAAAAATGGAGGTTTCCCATGTTTTCAAAACATGTGTTTATTTTCTTTTAAATCGTCAACAATCATCAACAACACTTATCAACAATAATCATCCACGAATATCACTAATTTCTCCATTTCATGAACTTGGTTATTTACTAAAATTGTGTAGTAACTTACTAGCACATTTAGTAAGTCTTGTTATCTTTAAAAATAAGTTTAGTTTCTCAAAAACCTTATTTTCAAAGAATATAAAGTTTCACAACTTCTAGTCGGTTTTTACGAAAATTATTTCTTTGTTAAAACTTTTGTTACACAAGTGTCCATACACTTGTTTGTTCACAAAAATCACTTTTGTTTGTGTAAGATCCGGTTTAGAACATGTGGTTCCTTTTGACGCTTGGTCTTTTGAAAATACCACTTGTAGATACATAGATCGGCAAGTTTTAAACACTTTTTTACAAGTAAAAATACTTTTACACAAGTTCATGTTTCTCGTGTGGTAGAGTTTCACCTTTTAACCCTTGTACCGTCCGAAACAAGCTTATGTCAAGATCTATGATCTTAACAAAGTCGGGTTAAACGGTGATCCGAGCTACCACAACGTAGATCGGGCCTAAATAATCCCACAAATCAAATACTACAACATTTACACATCATGTGAGCTTTTATCCATCATTTAAGTGTCTTTTAGTAGACTTTAATGTATCAAATTGCAAGATTCCAAGTTTTAACTGTTATCTATCATATTAATCACTCTAGATTAGTTCAAGAATGTGTTTTAAGTAACTCACCACTAGCTCGAGGCTAGGGAAGAATCTAGACGCGAATGTGGTGGATAAAAGCTAGAGAAAAAGGTCCTTCGTGCTCCGAGTGCACCAAGCCTCCTAATACGTGATCCTTGATGCTTGGGTATGCTTGGAATGGCTTGAACAAGGCTCGAAAAATTGATGGGTGATTAGGGATGTTTGGCCGTGAGCTTTCTAGAGGGAGAGAGAAGAGTTGTTTGGTGTTGTGAAGTGTGAAAGTTCATATGTGCCATCTCACGGTATTTATAGACATTCCATATGGCATATTCCTAGCATATTCCTGGCATATTCTTGGAATATTCCTAGCATATTCCTGGCATATTCCTGGAATATTCCTAGCATATTCCTAGCATATTCCTGGAATATTCCTAGCATATTCCTAGCATATTCCTGGAATATTCCTAGCATACTCCTAGCATATTCCTGGTATATTCCTAGGTTTTCTGCGTTGTCTGCGTTTTGCAGTGTAAGCACTGTGTCGCGTAGGAACTCACGGTACGCGCTTAAACTTGAAAAATAACGTTTTTAAGCGTTTCAATTTATTTTTCAACACGAACCTGATTAAAATAAAATTTTAATCATAACAGAATATTTGTGGGATTAAATATTATCCGGGCGGCCACCAACGTTCGTTTCGCAGTTTTGTCGTAATTAGTTCTGCACTTAAAGTGTGTTTCGGGTGCCTTTTAGTGCATGTTTTAGCTTTCGTAACGACCATAAATTAAACCCTGATATGTACTCTTGGGTTTTAAAGTACCTTTGTCGTAGGACCTACACCTAGGCCTCAATTCTAATGTCTGACTGCTTTCTGCAGTTCCGTTGACACATTGTGTCTTACCGGTGAGTTTACTAATATTTCTGACGCAACGCTCTCGTTTTTGCATAAAGCAATATTTTGTAGTATACAACGTGCATGAATTCACTTGCTTAGCTTCTAATCAGTCAATGTTGACATTTAAGCTCATAATTGCAGTCATTAAATAATAATTAAAATGTACGGAAGTTACCGGTTTTGTGCTAGTTGTCACAGTCTCCCCCCGTTAAAAGAATTTCGTCCCGAAATTCAGGTTGAACTAACTCTCGCAGGAGTCTTCTTGAATAGGTGGGGATACTTTTCTTTGAACTGGTCTTCGCGTTCCCATGTATACTCGGGTCCGTGCTTAGAGCTCCAACGTACTTTGACAAGTTTCACACTGCTCCTCCTAGTCTTGTTGACTTTCCAGTCAGTAACCTCAACGGGTTGCTCTGTAAATCGGAGGGCTTCATCAATATGCACTTCATCCACCGGGATGATCACGTTTTCTTGTGTTGGACTCTTCTTCAGGTTGGATACATGAAACGTATCATGTACTCCATTAAGTTCTTCCGGTAACTCCAACTTGTACGCCACGGTACCAATTCTTCTCAAGATTCTGAATGGTCCGATGTATCGTGGGTTCAGCTTTCCACGCTTTCCAAATCTGACTACGCCCTTCCAAGGTGAGACTTTTAACAACACTTTGTCTCCCACCTCGAATTCTACTGATTTTCTTTTCGGATTAGCGTAGCTCTTTTGTCGATCTCGAGCCGCCTTAATGCGTTCTCGGATCTGCGCAATCTTGTCGGTTGTCTCTTGAACAAGTTCAGGACCAACCATACGTTTATCTCCGGCATCTGCCCAACATAAGGGCGATCGACACTTGCGGCCATACAGAGCTTCGAACGGCGCGGCCTTTATGCTTGTATGATAACTGTTATTGTAGGAAAACTCAACTAAGGGTAGGTGAGTATCCCAGCTGCCGCCTAGATCCATGACACATGCGCGAAGCATATCTTCTAACGTTTGTATAGTCCGTTCGCTCTGGCCGTCTGTTTGCGGATGGAATGCCGTGCTTAGATCTAACTGAGATCCAAAGGCTTCCTGAAATGATTGCCAGATTCTTGAGACAAAGCATCCATCTCTGTCTGAAATGATTGAGATAGGCACTCCATGACGTGCCACAATTTCTCTTAAGTCTATTTCTGCAAGCTTTCCAGTGCTATCCTTCTCTCGGATTGGCAGGAAATGCGCAGATTTCGTCAACCGATCAACTATTACCCATATCATGTCGTGCCCCCTTGGGGTCCTGGGTAATTTCGTTATGAAGTCCATCGAGATTTGTTCCCACTTCCACACGGGAATCTCTGGTTGTTGTAGTAGGCCGGACGGTTTTTGATATTCGGCCTTAACCTTAGCACAGGTTAGGCATTTTCCAACATAGACAGCAACATCGCCTTTGAGTCTCGGCCACCAATAGTACTCTTTCAAGTCTTGATACATCTTGTCCGATCCTGGGTGGATCGAATATCTCGATTTGTGGGCTTCATTAAGGATGACTTCTCGTATGCCACCATAGAGTGGAACCCAAATACGCTTCTTGAAGTATAAGGCTCCCTCTTCATTTGGTGCCATGTACTTCAATGCACCTCGGAGGTATTCAGCTTTACGGTTCTCTCCTTTAAGAGCTTCTTGTTGTGCATCACGAATGCGTGCAGTGAGGTTCGTTCGAATGGTCATTTCTAACGCTCGAACTCTTAGGGTCTTAACCCTTTCTTTTCGACTTAATGCGTCTGCTACAACGTTTGCCTTTCCTGGGTGGTACTTAATCTCACAGTCGTAATCATTTAGCAGCTCGACCCATCGCCGCTGGCGCATATTCAATTCCTTCTGATTAAATATGTGTTGCAGGCTTCTGTGATCTGTGAAGATTGTGCATCGAGTACCATATAGATAGTGTCGCCAGATTTTCAAGGCGAATACCACTGCGCCCAGCTCCAGGTCATGAGTGGTATAGTTTCTTTCATGCACCTTCAGTTGCCTTGAAGCGTAAGCGATGACCTTTTGGCGTTGCATGAGCACGCATCCCAGTCCTTGTCGCGAGGCGTCGCAGTATACCATGAAGTCTTCCGTGCCTTCGGGCAGTGACAATATTGGTGCATCGCATAGCTTGTTTTTGAGTAGCTGAAAAGCTTCCTCTTGTTTAACACCCCAGTCATACTTCTTGTCTTTCTGAGTAAGGGCAGTTAGCGGCTGAGCTATTTTGGAGAAATTCTCGATGAATCTCCTATAGTAGCCTGCTAAGCCCAAAAATTGGCGAACCTCAGTTGGGGTTTTGGGAGCTTCCCAATTCTTTATTGCTTCTATCTTGGACGGGTCTACATGAATGCCCTTCTCATTCACAACGTGACCAAGAAATTGTACTTCGCGAATCCAGAATTCGCATTTTGAGAACTTTGCATAAAGTTTCTCCTTTTTCAGTAGCTCCAAGATAGTTTTGAGGTGTTGCTCGTGCTCTTCTTTCGTCCGAGAGTAAATCAGGATATCATCGATAAATACAATCACAAATTTATCGAGATATGGTTTGCATACGCGGTTCATCAGATCCATAAAGACCGCTGGTGCATTCGTCAGCCCGAATGGCATCACAAGAAACTCGTAATGCCCATAGCGTGTTCTGAATGCAGTCTTTGGTACGCTCTCCTCTTGGATTCTCAGCTGGTGGTATCCAGACCGAAGGTCGATCTTGGAATAATAGCTTGACCCTTGTAACTGGTCAAACAAGTCGTCAATCCTCGGTAGTGGGTACCGATTCTTGATCGTTAGTTTGTGCAGTTCCCTATAATCGATACACATCCGCATGGTTCCATCCTTTTTCTTCACGAACAAAACTGGAGCTCCCCATGGCGAGAAGCTTGGCCTTATGAATCCTTTATCCAACAACTCCTGGAGTTGTGTAGATAGTTCTTGCATTTCGGATGGCGCAAGTCTATACGGTGCCTTGGCTACAGGAGCAGCTCCCGGAACCAAGTCTATACGGAATTCGACTTGTCGTTGCGGAGGTAGTCCTGGCAGATCCTCAGGGAACACATCAGGAAATTCCTTCACCACAGGAATATCTTCGAGTTTCGGTTCCTCAGCCTTCTTATCTATAACGTGTGCTAGGAAGGCAACACATCCTTTCCTTAAGCACTTATGTGCCTTCATGCAACTGATGATTCGAAGAGGCGCGTCTCGTTTTTCTCCATGCACGATGAGAGTTTCATCATTCGCCAAAGGGATGCGAATGATCTTCTCATGACAAATAACTTCAGCTTTGTTCTTGGACAGCCAGTCCATTCCGACTACCACATCGAAGCTACCCAATTGAATAGGTAAGAGGTCGATGCTAAAGCTTCGTTCACCAAGTTCTAGCGTGCACCCTCTAACTACTTCGCCCGATTCAACAAGTTTTCCATTGGCTAATTCTATGGAATATGGGACTTCTAATCTACTAGATTCTATTCCGAGCGTACGTTTAAATTCCACAGACATGAAACTATAGTCGGCACCAGTGTCAAATAATATGGATGCATAGTGATTGTTAACTAGAAACGTACCGGTGACCACGTTAGGGTCCTCGCGTGCGTCCCTTGCTCCAATCACAAATGCTCGAGCCTGAGCATTGTCTTTCTTTGGGCAGTCTCTCATGAAATGATCGTTGCTTCCACACTTGAAGCATCCTTGGTTTCGCCCTTTCCCGTTATCATTCTTGTTACCAGCACCGTTTCCATTTTGATTCTTTCCCTTACTCCAACAGTCTTCTGTTCGATGACCCAATCTACCACACTTGTCGCACCTTGGAATGCGACAAGCTCCATCATGATGATACTTGCATTTTTGGCACTTAGGCATGGTGCCTTGGTATCCTTTGGCCGAAGTCTTTGACTCCTTAGAGGGGTTGGTGTCACGTTTCTTGTTGGAACCCTTGTTGTTGCGAGTTACTTGATTCAGGGTCGAATGCTTTCTCTTCTTGTCACCGGACGACTCAACATGTGTCTCGGTCTTCTCTGTTGGGTTCAACGATAACTTCTCCATACGAACACAATCCTCAGTAAGACTGACAGCCAGAGTTACAGCCTCAGTGATTGTTTGTGGTTTGGCCGACGTCACCATGCCACGAAATTCTGGGGCCAATCCCCAAATGTAGCGTTCAACGCGCTTGAATTCGGGAGTCACCATGTAAGGAATCACCCTAGACAAATCATGGAACCTCCGAGTATACCCAGTGATGTCAGCTCCTACCATAGTCAAGTGCCAGAACTCTGTCTCCAACCTTTGAAGTTCGGCACGAGAGCAATACTTCTCTCTCATCTTCTCCTTCAATTCATCCCAAGTCATGCCGTATGCAGCCTCATCGCCCAGCGTTTGAACTTGCAAATTCCACCATGTCAGTGCTTCGTCGACAAACAGCCCAGTAGCAAAAGTGACTTGCTGATCTGCGGTACACTTGCTCATGCGGATTGTGGCTTCAGTCTTTTCCGTCCAACGTACAAAGGCTACTGCTCCTCCAGTGCCATCGTAGTTCATAGGTGTGCAGTCGAGGAACTGCTTGAAGGTGCAGCCTTGAACTGCGTTTCCACCGGACGAATCTCCATGTCCGTTACGCCTGGCACTGCTTGGCCCTCCACTGTCTTGGGTACGGTTCGCCTCGTACTGGGCGATAGCAGCAGAGATTCTCTCTTCCAGTAGAGCGTTCAGCTCTTCAGCAGTTTTTGGTAGTGGGGGAGGAGGAGGTTGATCATCATTGCGAGCATTCACAGCTTTCCTGGGTGCCATGTTCTGACAGAACATAACACAGCAGGGTTAGGCATTTGTTTGACGTCGTCATACTGGACAGTAGTAGTATATATTCACAGGTATATACCACATAATTAACATCAAATAATTATTACTCTAGCAGAGTACTTAGTAGGCTTGTACTGAGGGAATCTATACGTGACAAGACTTGCTGTGATTTCTGTGCACTGAATTCCATAATTATGTATGCATCCATAATTACGTAACTCCTTGCACAGTCCGCACAGTTCGTTTCATCCTCGTATCTCTTCCTTCAGATGGGCCATCGTTGCAGGTAAAGTCACGTATACCTGTGACATCCTACATCTAGTATATGCTAATTATCACACATAATTGCAAGTAATTTCTCAGTTAAGACAAGTGCTACTCCTGTGCACCCTAAGTCTCGTAGTGTCTTTTCTAGACTTGTGTAGTCAGTTTCAGGTAGTGGATGTCGCGGGACGTTTTATGCAATGAAAACTCTTTGAAAATTATTTTCGTGATAGGATCCTAGAGATTGTAGACTAGACTCGAGAAGGAATCCTGGTTCACTACAATCGCAGCTCTGATACCAATCTGTCACACCCCTTTCTGCGGCGGAAGCACGAGGTGTGATCATGAAAGGTTCTCATTGCATACGAAAGGTAAACATACTACATGCTCATGAAAATAACTTCAAATACCATAACTTGAAATCATAAGTTAGCGTTTAGAACGCGAGTTAACATAAAACATTGTCTTAAAAGGTTTACACTTTATTTAAGGACAAACACAAGCGACATCCACGAGCATAAGAGAGACCACGCGCACATCCGTCCTAGTTACCTGAAATACATGTGAGTTTTGGAAAAACGTCAACATAATGTTGGTGTGAATTCATGCCGTTTTGTTTTGCACTTTTGTATACTTTGTATGAAAACATATTTTGTGAATAAATCGAGTTTTCATAAAATCCAGTTTCATGTGTACACCACGTACTCATGTATGATTCAAATTCTTCTAGAGTACCCCACGTACTCAAGTATAATCCATGCTTTTCTTGAGTACCCCACGTACTCAAGTATTCATCAAGTTTTAGAATGGTATGAGTTTTTATGTAAATTAAGAATTCCTGTATGTATCAGGATTGTTAATGGGTTGCAAAGCCATTAACATGTGACACGACATAGGAAGTCACCAAACCTTAGGCATTTAATTGGTATATTCTGAGACACAAAAGCACTACTCGATACTCGCCCTCATCGAGAGTGTGGCTGCCCGGCACCCGTTAGATCTAACCTTTTGTTCTGCGGTCTAGGTATATTGTTGATTAATGGTGCTTCTGTACCCTATTCGTGACACGATTCCTCGCATCATTTTTCATAGCGCATCCTACTTGGTACTCGTTTCTCACCAAGCGCGCTTCCCGTATTCTTATATCACATCACACTTGGTACTCGTTTCTCACCAAGTGTGTTTCTTGTATTCTTATATCGCTACACACTTGGTACTCGTTCTCACCAAGTGTGCTTTTTATTATCATACCATTTGTTAAACATAAAAATATTTGTAACATGTATTTCACCCCCGAAGTTATAAAACTGAAAACAGTTAAGAGAAAAGGGGGAGCATGAACTCACAACTTTGCGTTCCTGTGCGTCGTAAACTTCACCGGGTTTGCTTATTTAACGTCGTAACCTATACGCGTTTTCTTAACGTTAGTCACTAGACTTGCGTCGCACAAGTTCAGTCACTCACTTTTGTATTCGTATTGTCGTGTTAAAAATATTTCATATTTTTTTTTAACTAAGTATCTTACTTATATTATTTTTCGCAAATTAATATAAGTATCTTGTGTTTTGCACTTTGCACCCGAATTATGTGTCTTGTATATTGTATGTGTATTTTCATGTTTATACTCCTCATGAGTATTTAGTGTATTTTTACGTCTTAATATGCTAGCACGTATAACACATACTATATACACTTAGCACAGAAGTTGGTGATAAAATAATATATATTTTTCTCTCAAAAATATACATACTTATATCCATTTTTATTCTTGAAGAAATCCTCATTTCTTATCACCAAAAATTAGGGAAACCTTGGTAATATTCTTAAATACATTTTTAGGGAATAAGTTTCTCAAAAACTTATATTTTTCTAAGTATCAAAATTTATAAAAATTTTGGCAGAGTTTCCCCTAAAAATGGAGGTTTCCCATGTTTTCAAAACATGTGTTTATTTTCTTTTAAATCGTCAACAATCATCAACAACACTTATCAACAATAATCATCCACGAATATCACTAATTTCTCCATTTCATGAACTTGGTTATTTACTAAAATTGTGTAGTAACTTACTAGCACATTTAGTAAGTCTTGTTATCTTTAAAAATAAGTTTAGTTTCTCAAAAACCTTATTTTCAAAGAATATAAAGTTTCACAACTTCTAGTCGGTTTTTACGAAAATTATTTCTTTGTTAAAACTTTTGTTACACAAGTGTCCATACACTTGTTTGTTCACAAAAATCACTTTTGTTTGTGTAAGATCCGGTTTAGAACATGTGGTTCCTTTTGACGCTTGGTCTTTTGAAAATACCACTTGTAGATACATAGATCGGCAAGTTTTAAACACTTTTTTACAAGTAAAAATACTTTTACACAAGTTCATGTTTCTCGTGTGGTAGAGTTTCACCTTTTAACCCTTGTACCGTCCGAAACAAGCTTATGTCAAGATCTATGATCTTAACAAAGTCGGGTTAAACGGTGATCCGAGCTACCACAACGTAGATCGGGCCTAAATAATCCCACAAATCAAATACTACAACATTTACACATCATGTGAGCTTTTATCCATCATTTAAGTGTCTTTTAGTAGACTTTAATGTATCAAATTGCAAGATTCCAAGTTTTAACTGTTATCTATCATATTAATCACTCTAGATTAGTTCAAGAATGTGTTTTAAGTAACTCACCACTAGCTCGAGGCTAGGGAAGAATCTAGACGCGAATGTGGTGGATAAAAGCTAGAGAAAAAGGTCCTTCGTGCTCCGAGTGCACCAAGCCTCCTAATACGTGATCCTTGATGCTTGGGTATGCTTGGAATGGCTTGAACAAGGCTCGAAAAATTGATGGGTGATTAGGGATGTTTGGCCGTGAGCTTTCTAGAGGGAGAGAGAAGAGTTGTTTGGTGTTGTGAAGTGTGAAAGTTCATATGTGCCATCTCACGGTATTTATAGACATTCCATATGGCATATTCCTAGCATATTCCTGGCATATTCTTGGAATATTCCTAGCATATTCCTGGCATATTCCTGGAATATTCCTAGCATATTCCTAGCATATTCCTGGAATATTCCTAGCATATTCCTAGCATATTCCTGGAATATTCCTAGCATACTCCTAGCATATTCCTGGTATATTCCTAGGTTTTCTGCGTTGTCTGCGTTTTGCAGTGTAAGCACTGTGTCGCGTAGGAACTCACGGTACGCGCTTAAACTTGAAAAATAACGTTTTTAAGCGTTTCAATTTATTTTTCAACACGAACCTGATTAAAATAAAATTTTAATCATAACAGAATATTTGTGGGATTAAATATTATCCGGGCGGCCACCAACGTTCGTTTCGCAGTTTTGTCGTAATTAGTTCTGCACTTAAAGTGTGTTTCGGGTGCCTTTTAGTGCATGTTTTAGCTTTCGTAACGACCATAAATTAAACCCTGATATGTACTCTTGGGTTTTAAAGTACCTTTGTCGTAGGACCTACACCTAGGCCTCAATTCTAATGTCTGACTGCTTTCTGCAGTTCCGTTGACACATTGTGTCTTACCGGTGAGTTTACTAATATTTCTGACGCAACGCTCTCGTTTTTGCATAAAGCAATATTTTGTAGTATACAACGTGCATGAATTCACTTGCTTAGCTTCTAATCAGTCAATGTTGACATTTAAGCTCATAATTGCAGTCATTAAATAATAATTAAAATGTACGGAAGTTACCGGTTTTGTGCTAGTTGTCACATGCTCTACATGGTGAATATGATTGATAGTGTATAAAATGTTAATGTGATGTTCTTGTATGTTCTTGTAATCGGTTCATGTATGATGATGGGTAGGGTTTATATAAATCAAATAGATTGAAAACATGTAACTGATTTATGATGATGATCCGAATAGGTAGTTTACTATTTTGAACGATTTAATGTGCACAGGAACTAGGATGTTTGTTGATGACCCGATTGTATGTTCGTATGATTACTTGAGTTATTGTCTTGCTTAGATCATGATTAGGCTTACTGAATGTTCATGATTTCTGTTTTGATTTCGGGTGAAAACATGATAAAAACTGATAATTGGTCTGACTTGAAACTGCCAAATTTGTTTGCTATTGTTACGGAAATCATGAGCTGAAATTATGGAAAATTAGGAAGTCTGTTACATGCTTAGTCTCGACACAGGTTGCGAGTCGAGAACTCCTAGTCTCGACTCGAGACCACATTGCCAACACACAAGCAGCACAAACCGAGACCACGGTTGCGGGTCCGGTTGCGACTCGAGACCGTGTAGTCTCGACCTGACCATGATGACTCGAGACCTCCTTGTTGCGACTCGAGACCTCGAAACCAGTACAACTCGAGATCGTTAGTCTCGACTCGAGACCGTGAACACTTGCACATTATTATTGGACTTGCACTGTCACGAGCCCAACCGATTGGGCCGGATACTTGGACTTGTTTACGTGACTGCTATTGGACTGCTATGAATACTTATGTATGCCATGATTTTATTTGCCACAATACGTGTAGAACCTATGTGCTATATTCGGATACGAACCTGACTTGTATAATAACCATGCTAGGACGTGGTTGATCACCCTATAGCTTACTCGAACTTTCTGTATATCTGCCGAGCAAACCAAGGTGAGTTCACACAGCCAAGGCATGGGGTTCCCAGGTAGGAATGGGATTGGATGACTTATTGTATATACTCGGATGATAGAACTTAACGACAAGATACGGCTAGACTAGTAACACTTATTGAACTGATCTTCGCACACCTGCCAAGGGTTGGCCGCGATATTATGACTGACTTCGCATACCTGCCTTAGGAAGGCCGCGAACTAAATTTACTAATTTTCGCACACCTGCCTGGGGGGCCGCGATACAAATAAACCTAGTCTAGAATACTTGGGAAAAACATCCCCTAATGTCTTCGCATACTTGCCTGGGAGGCCGCGATGGAAACTGATACGATATATGACATAACGAACGAACATACTACTACTCACACTATACTATTACTGAACTGTTAACTGTGAACTCGCTCAACTAGTTGTTGACTCTCTGCTGCATGCCTTGCAGGACCTTAGGTACTTATGGAGCTTGCACAAGGAGGAGCAGGTCGTTGTGGGCAATGGATCGTGAATGCTTGCTAAACACTTATGACATTTCATACATTATTATTTATGTTGGGTTTTACTTACACGCTTCCGCTACTTAAACAAAGTTTGGTTTGAACATCAATCGTATTGAACTGGGTTTTATGAATTACTTTAACTACTATACACTATGTTTGATATGATTGATGGCTTGATCCTGGTCATGTCACGCCTTCAAGCGGTGGTACTCCGCGTGTGGATTTTGGGGGTGTGACAGCCAAGACGTTTGCACATGTTTCACACGTCTCCACGAGACGTTTGACTTGGCTAATTTGGAAATGTTGACTGAAACTTGGCCATTTTGGGTATTTTCCCAAAATAATATCACTCTAGACCACTTGTCATGGGGTGGCGCCTCTGCCACCATTTAACGAAATTTTATCTGCCAAACCACAACACCACAATCATTTAACGGCCACACACTTTGGGTGGTTGGGTCCACATCTTTCCACCAATCACATTCAAACACACACATACTTTTTTTTCTTTTTATTTCAATTTTAATTAAACCACAATGTAATAGTTGAATGATGAATTAGTCAAACCACATTATGGCAATGACGTAAGATGGCGTTATGTTATGGTCTTAGGCTATGGGGTGCGGGATAAAGCCCCTAGGGGCTTTATCAGGACACGTTAGCGCCACATCAGATCCACGTCAGTCAGGGGGCTTTATCACGCCCTCTCTTAACTTGCATGGTATGGTATAAAGCCCCCTATTAAACAAAATAAAAAAAAATTGTATTGGTTGAAATGCATGTGGGCCCCACCTGAACACTGCTTCCTCCTCGTTACCATGGTGGCGAGCTACCTATAGCGCTCCTCCTTAAACCCTATGGTGTGGGGTGGCGCCACCACCACCCAGACGCCATTGATGCTGAGTAGGCAAGGGTGACGCCCCCACACCATCCGGCCTTAACATGAGCGTGACCCTACTTTAATCCAACCTATTACCTACATATACATTTACAAGTTCAGGGAATAGTGCCAGGCAGCTGGCCTGGCACTTCCCCATTGGACGAACCCATTTTTTATTTAACTTTGTTCTCAGTTTAAAATTACGCTTTCGTCCTTCGTTTAAAATTACGTTTTTGCCCCCAGCTTAAAATAAAATTATAATTTTGCCCCTAGCTGAAAATTACGCTTTTGCCCTCGGTTCAAAAACTCATTTTTAATTTTATTCCCAGTTTAAAATTACGGTTTCGCCTTCCGTTTAAAATTACGTTTTTGCCTCCAGCTCAAAATAAAATGTTGTTTTTTCCTCTAGCTCAAAAGTATGCTTCTGCCCTCAGCTCAAAATTACGTTTTTGCTCACAGTTCAAAATAAAGTTATGTCCCCCCCCTATCTCAAAATTATTAGCTGCCTGTCACTTCCCTATTGGACCAACTCATTTTTAATTTAATTTTATTCCCAGTTTAAAATTACGCTTTCGTCCTTCGTTTAAAATTACGTTTTTGCCCACAGCTCAAAATAAAAATTATAATTTTGCCCTAGCTCAAAGTTACGCTTTTGCCCTCGGTTCAAAAACTCATTTTTAATTTTGTTCCCAGTTTAAAATTACGGTTTCGCTCTCCGTTTAAAATTGTGTTTTTGCCCCCAGTTAAAAATAAAATTGTGTTTTTCCCCTAGCTCAAAATTATGATTTTGCTCTCAGTTTAAAATTATGATTTCGCATCCAATTCAAAATATAATTTCGATTTTGCACTCTGTACAGACATACATGTTGTGAGAGAGAAATATTCGGCTTATTGCCCCACAACGCGGACGGGGGAAAAACTAGTATGCAAACAAATCAAAGAAATGATAAAGGTGTCACGTTTTGAACCTTTGCTTATGATAAACACGCGGTTGGTTATTGATAAGTCAACCACTTCCTTCACGTTTGCTACGTGTTGGACCACTAGATTATTCCATTTGTAGGTATAAGTTGTCATCACTATACTTTTCAAAAATCAAAACTAAATAATTATATAAAAAGCTCTAAGTTTATCAAAATAGTCACGTCACTTAGAATAATACTTAAAATATTTGTAAGAAAGCATCTTTCACCACCAACATTTTCAGATTAATTTCTCAAAAAACAAAAAACCTTCACATACTCTATGATTTATCAAAATACATTTTTAAAATTTGAATGTAATACATGAGTTTCTTGATTTTTATACAGCTTTTACCAATTGAGCATAAGTTGGCCCTCACTTGACTTACACAATAGAGAGTACGTAATTAGGTGTATAAATTTAATGAACAAGATGTAATTCAAAAGATGGAAATGATACATGACAAACTACTTTATTTATTTTTTTAAATAGCAACATGGAGCATATTATTAACCACATATTTGAGAACCAAAGTACATCAAAACATAAACTACGTAGACGAACATAAGAAAATTAGATAACTAGCTACACCATGAAAAGTAATCCATTCCTCCTAAGAATTTAGCTGCACCTTAGTTTTTTTGCTTCATCCATTGGAATGATTCTTCCTTAATCTCTTCAATCATCTTGTATGCCTCACCGTTTTTTGCTCTAAAGATTTTTTCGTTCTGATATTTCCAGATACACAAGGTTGTTAACATAAAGATTACATGCACAACCTTCTTTTTTGCCTTTGGCCAATGATAATCGTTTAACGTATTAAAAAATCTCTCTAAGTGTTTCTGGTTTCGATGTCGAGGACATTTTAACCCATGTGCAGATTTTTGACCAAACTAGTTCCGCAATCCTACAAGTTACAAGAACATGGTTCGGCGTTTCCTTATCTCGATCACAGATGTCACACCCCCAAAATACCACATGTGGGAACCCCGCGAGGTGTGTGACGTACCAGGATCCAAGCCACCATTTACATTGAACTCGTAAATTAAATAAAACATTCCATTCATTTTAAATATAAATCCAAACCATAAGTTAAACCAAATTTAGTATTCAGCGGAAGCATAACATAAACTGTAAGTTAATTGTTCAAAACCAATGTATACTGTCAATAATCAATCAACTGAATCCTTCCAGTCGACCCATGACCTCTCCAGCTACACCAGACAGCAAGTTCCCATCATAATACCTAACGACCTGCAAGCATGCAGACAAGTGTGTCAGACGACGCTGGTGAGTTCAAAGTTTTGTTAACGCGTTTAGTTACCAGTTGTATGTTTAAGACAGTTCAACGTTTTGCTTTGATGTTGTTATTACTCGATTACCGTATGTGGCGACTAGATGTGAATGCCCAACCCCAATGCCTCCATTTAGGCATTGGTCATGAGGTCAAGGTATCAAACAACCTTGAATAGATGTAAGGGGTCTTATATGTACACGATGTGAATGCCCAACCCCAATGCCTCTAACTAGGCATTGGTCATGAGGTCCAGGTAATTAGTTCACGCCCGTCCTTTCGGCCCGGTGTGAGGGTGCCAAACCTAATAGCGCTATCAACTAAATACCTCGTTGCTTCTTCAGCAACACGGTAGATGTACGGGGTCTTACATGATTTATACTGTGTTCAATAACCAACATCCCAATTAAACAGTTTACCCAGTATTCCCTTCAGAAACAGAAACGTTTACCAGATGTCCCAAACCACCGGGACGCATGCTTAGAAAAGTGCAGTGAACTCACCTTCGGTTTGCTCGGTTAGACTTAGTGCTTGTTTAACAGTTAACCAATCGAATCCTACCGGGTTTACAGAGGCAGTTAGTTCCATGTATTCACGTATTTGTTCACATGTAAAGTTCAAACGTATTCATGTAACACATATTGACACACACAACATGCAAGTACTCTGGCCACAGTCTATTCACAATGCAAATTAATGTATCACACTCACTTCACATTCGGATCATAAATGTTCCACGTTGCCATATTTCCGATTAACACACAATATGTTATATAGGCCCGGTTCATCCTTTAGCTCCCGAATCAACCGGCCCAGCCGTTAAACCCGTTCAGTTGGGCCGTTCCATTCATTTAACCCAACTGGTGCACCCGGCCCACTAACCCAAATCATCGGATTCACTAACTAACATGAACCGGCCCCCAAAACCAACCCACCAGGCTTCGTATGATTAATTACATTTGATACCATTTCATGCGGCCCAACTAGCATCCTTACCCATTGTTTTTAATTGACCCGGTAACCACCAAGACCCAATCAACCCAATTTAATGTGATAATTAATTGTATGACTTATCTTATAATCACACCCTCAATTAAAGCAATGTGTCAGACTGTTTCACATCCTAGAAATCAGTTCCTTGACTTTTATAACAATCACCACTAACAATATTTAGTCATATACAAATCGAATATTGTGGAGGTTCCAATTTAAGGTATTAATTCATCACATATTCCTATCAAATAATCATGAATCCCATGTACAATCATCAATTAACAGTGTTCATCATTTAAGCTCTCAATATACAGTAGCACACTAGCTTGACCAAGATTATCATATGAGGATTAATAGGAACATGCTTACACCAAATCGTAACCCTTCCTACGGCATTATTGTATTAACAGTGGTTATTTACTCAAGATCAATCATGACTTGGTTTGTTTCATATCATTCAACTAACATAAAGAACCATCATTATTCACATTACTCTTAACACCTATAAACCACACAATAATTCATAACCGGATCAGCCAACCTACCATTTACCAGATCATGTCCATCGCAATATACGCTACTCGGATCACAAAGATCCTCGCAGCCCAGCACTCGATTCATGTGACCATTGATCAAAATAATGCTATTCATGTACATGGTTCTTGATCGTACAGTATATGTTATATTGCACACAGACTTCACTTAACACGCATTCATTAAAACAACCAACCTACTTAAACAATCGTAAGGGGTACTAACCAGAAGATCAATAAGAATATGATGATGAATATCACGACGGGGGGGGGGGGTCTGCCACCGAAACTGTGCAACCAGGGAAGTCTAGGGTTTGTTGTTGAATGACAATGGGGACCCAAAGATGTTACGTACCTTTGATTATAAAGCCACTAACAAATGGGTCGGTCCAATTAATACACATCATAGTTGGGCTATCATGTTATGCAACACAAGGTGGGCCAAGATCTAGTTCAACGAAATAAGAACAAGCAAAAGTGTAATGAGTTCGGGCGGCCCGTGCCGGTTTTAATGTGTAAGAGCGTGGCCCTAAAGATGTGCGGCCCAACATCACACTTATCAAGTTGTCGTATTTGTAAGTTCAACGGAGTTATATAACAATAACGAATTGAAATTTAGTATCACGAAATTAAACGTCGCTAACCTTGAGAATGCGGGTTGTCACATAATCCCCAACTTGAAAGAAATTTCGTCCCGAAATTTGACAAGTAACTACAGAGGAGTGGAGTGAGAAATCAAGATTGTTGCGGATTTTGCTCAGGTGTCACATCATCCCCAAGTTGAAAGAAATTTCGTCCCGAAATTTGCCAATGACATTAGAAGTTGTTACAATCGTTTGAACAACTGAGGATACTAGAGCTTACTCCGAATATCGCGTTCCCACGTGAACTCCGGTCTACGTCTTGAGTTCCAACGAACTCTCATGATTGAAATTTGACTATGCTAACGTACCTTGACTTCCTGGTCCATGTTTCCGACAGATTCCTTGACAACTGAAACTTGTCTAGTAACGGTATCACAAGTTTTTTTTTTTTTTTATCGGACACACACTGCCTCAGCTTCGAGACATAAATGGCATTGTGTACGTCACCCAATTCGTCAGGTAACCCGAGTTTGTAGGCGAAGTGACCTATTCTTTCCAGAATTCTGGATAACTCAACATAACGTAAATCAAGCTTGCCACGCTTCTCAAGCGTACCACACCCTCCCAGGGTGTGACTTTCAATATAATACGATCGCCGTCAACGAACTCCCAGCGTTTCCCAAGTTTATCTGCTTTCCTGACGGTCACGCGTTGTCGCCAATCGACTCCCGATTCAAACAACCTTCCCAAGAGTTTCGAGTACCAGTCCTGCACCAGTAATTAAGTTATCAACCATCTCAGTGTAACAAGAAGGTTGGCATTATTGTCTATGTAATGCCTCAACAGAGCTGTCTGAATACTAGAATGGTAACTGCTACGGTAGAACACAGCCAAAGGTATGTATCCTTCCAAATTTCCCCAAGTCAAACACACATGCTCGCAGCATGTCTTCGAGTGTCAAGATGGTTCATTTACTCTAACCGTTTGTCCTATAATAACGAATAATGCTCATGTCCACATGCGAGCCAAGAGTGTTGTGTAATGCCTATAAATCATGCATAGATCAAATTCAGAGGTAACAGAAGTTGGCACCTCGTACCTAAAAGCCACCTCTCCCAGAGGAACATTCACAACTGTGAAAACTCGTCAGTTTTCTTGATTGCAAGAAAGTGTGCTGGTAACTTGAGTCTATCAGTGATCACCCAGGTGATAATGTTTCCGTTTCGAGTTGTAAATAGACCAGTGACAAAATCCATGGCAGTCTGTTCTCATTTCCATATAAGTGTTTCTGGTTGCTAAAATCCCACCTTGACTTTCCCACAAGTCAAACAACGTTCTCATGCGTTGCTATGTGGACCTTCAGGCCCAGTCATCCGTACATGGTCTTCAGGTTTTAATTCATCCTATCAAAACTCAAATGAATAGGATATCGAAACCCGTGTGCTTTGCCTGCACCAGTTCCTTAAGGTTGTTGTATAGTGAGGTCCATATTCGTTCCATGAAGTAGCAAATATCGTCCGACCTGCCAAAGGTTGCTTCCCCATGCCCCGCATGGGTCAATCTTGAGAACTCTCTTCCTTCAGTTTTTCAGTTTGAACAAGGCGAGTCCGATCAGGTAGGTTAGAGTCGGTAGCGAGTTACAAGGCTCGTGCACGTTCAGGTTTCACCATCGTAATCATTTACAAGTTCCATCCAGCGATGCTATTACACGTTTAGCCCTCTTGAAACAAGGGTACATGGGAGGCCCTTGTGATCGGTCTAAGTAATGCATTCGGTACCGTCCAAGTAATGCCTCCAGCTTAAATCCAAAGACCATAGCTTCCACCGTAGGTTGTGATGCGTGTAAATCTTCTTGTAAATCCACCGAGTAGATCATTACTTTCTTCATGTTGCGTCGGCGTGTAACTGGAACTCTGATTCGAACCATCATGATATACCACTAAATCACCCGCACCCTTGGGTAGAGACGACGCTCAGTGTATTGCAGAGTTGGGTTCAAAAGCTGAAAAGACGTCCTCCTGTTTTGTCTCCCACGAACACAACACCCTGCTGTGCTAAAGAGATTTAAGCTGCGCGATCTTCGAAAATATTGTGATGAATCTGCGATAGCATCTAGTGAGACCAAGAAATTGCTGTATCCTCGAAGGGATCTTTGGTGTCGATCAGTTTCTAACCAAAACGGGTCTTAGCGAGATCCACGTGTATTCCCACTTTGTTGATTATACGACCAAAAAGGTATCCCTCGCATCCAGAAGTTACATTTATCAAGACTTCGCGCGGTGTGGCTCCTCCTTCAGGAGCTCTCAAATAGGATACAAAGCTGCCCATGATGTTCCTTTCTCCTGGAAATGATTCAGCATGTCGTCAATAAACACGGTCGATTTATCTGGTCCATAAAGCTGCTGGTGTGTTGATTAACTCAATGGTCATGGTGTACAAAGTCGCAATGGCCGTATTGCGTTCGGTATGCCGTTCCAGGAACATTCTCCCCTTGGACTTACATCTGATAATAGCTCGTTTATTAATTAATCCTTGAATTGAAGCTTGTCCCTCATAACTGGTTAACAGGGTGTTATTACATGGTTGAAACGAACGGTTCTTGACTGTCTCCTTGCTGAGTTCTCGATAATCAGAACACATACGAAAAGGCTTATATTTACAGATATAACTGGGTCTCCCCAACGCGAAAAGCTAGGTCTGACAAAACTCCTGTTCAAGAGTTCCTGAAGTTGATTAGACAATTCTTGCAACCCATCGTGGCGCAAGACAGTATAAGTACAAGTAATCAGGGCTACCCCTGGCGTGAGGTCAAACCGAGATTCTGCCTAACAGTTGTGGAAGCAAGTCCGAAAGCTCCTCGTGTAACACGCTGAGAGGAATCACGAATAACTGGTGGATCCTCGGTCCTCTTTTCCTTAGCCTTAACATCAGTAACGGTTGCTAACGTTGCGGGGTAATCCCTCCGTAGACACTTCTGGGCCTTCATTGCTCATATGATGCTAACCCTTTCACCACTCTGACACTTCCAAGTATAAAGTGACGCAAAATTTCCTTCCCTCAAGGTATATTTACGCGATATCGAGATAACCAATCTACACTACTACTGCATCGAGACCATCAAGGATAGAAAAAGGTAGGTCGATGTTGAACACTAGTCCCACAAGGTCGAGCTTGCATCCCAAAGAACATACAAGGCTTCAATTAACTTGCCATCAGTCGGTTCCATAACAGGTTTGGTTTCGAGAAGCATCAGGGATAAACGGAATCGAGATGAAGTGGTTAGCCACCCATGCAAGCTACCATGTTGTTATTATGCCTGGCGTTGCCAACGCCAATCCTAAATGCCCTTCCACAAGCACCACTATCGGTGTTGTTGTTATGATCACGCGGATTCCCAATACTATCATCGTTCCCTTGGTTGTTGTCGTTTTGAATTATCAACGGCCAATCCATGCCGTAGGCACCTTCATTTCCATACGGTAGGCCACTATTACAAGTACCTTGATGTTGCCGTGACTGTTGCCTCTAACGCTGTTGTTTGAAACGGAGCTCTGCGATCTTTCACCGACAGGGTCCATCTTTTCACATTCCATGGTACGTACTAAGGCACTACTCACTGTGCGGGAAGCTTCACATTCCACTCTATAGTCAATTGTCATTGCTTATGTCCTGATTGGTTCGTAAAGGTTGGCTCCCACCAGTCGCTGACTAGGGTTAGAGATTCAATTGCAGTCACTTTGCTGGTGTTCGTTGCCGGTAATCAGGTTCGTCCTAATACTGGGGTTGGCAAGGTACTACGCTCATCTTCTTGTCCTTTGATCTAACAAGTTGATTGAGTAATACGCGGCATGTTGCGAGAGTGTTGCAGAAGTGATCGCACTTCAGGGTCTAAGACGTTAACGCGCTAGGTTCTAACAAACAAAGATAGGTGAGGAAGGTATAGACCAATCATTCGACGTAGAAGCATCCATCTCAGGGACGTTCGTACAAGCACCTAACATTCTACACAGTTCGCTAGGCGTTCCGATGGGTGTTCAGGTAATACTCGATAGCATCGAGATTCGTAAGGATTAGAGTGGAGTGAAAAGATCACGATCAAGTGAGAGACAATCACTGCTATGACTATTTTAGACTGTTGTGTTTCACATCAATTTAATAACAGAACGGAACCCCTTTTTCACTTGTTAAGCCTCACTGGGACTCGCATGCACCCCACCTTATTATTATGTGTGCACCCACAATAATATTGCGATTTGCATGCTCATCTCAGTTCCTCCTAACTCATGTCAAATGGTTCCTCAAACTCAAGTAGCAAACAAAGAGCATCACGAAACGTGAGTCATGAATGTTTAGGGAAATACCACCCTATCAGTCACATAACACAGGCAAGTAATACATGAATTCATACTGTTGTGCTAAACGTGCAATCTCATGCACTATCATATGTAAGTGTTCACTAGTTATGCAGTACAGTGAGTATACAAGAGACGAACCTTGCAGTCTGGAGCTGAGTGTCATGATCGTATTCAGAACTTGTTCGGTTATAGTCTGGTTTTATAAAAAAAACGTGTTTAAAACCAAGTTCACTATAACCAGTGGCTCTGATACCAAACTGTCACACCCCCAAAATACCACATGTGGGAACCCCCGCGAGGTGTGTGACGTACCAGGATCCAAGCCACCATTTACATTGAACTCGTAAATTAAATAAAACATTCCATTCATTTTAAATATAAATCCAAACCATAAGTTAAACCAAATTTAGTATTCAGCGGAAGCATAACATAAACTGTAAGTTAATTGTTCAAAACCAATGTATACTGTCAATAATCAATCAACTGAATCCTTCCAGTCGACCCATGACCTCTCCAGCTACACCAGACAGCAAGTTCCCATCATAATACCTAACGACCTGTAAGCATGCAGACAAGTGTGTCAGACGACGCTGGTGAGTTCAAAGTTTTGTTAACGCGTTTAGTTACCAGTTGTATGTTTAAGACAGTTCAACGTTTTGCTTTGATGTTGTTATTACTCGATTACCGTATGTGGCGACTAGATGTGAATGCCCAACCCCAATGCCTCCATTTAGGCATTGGTCATGAGGTCAAGGTATCAAACAACCTTGAATAGATGTAAGGGGTCTTATATGTACACGATGTGAATGCCCAACCCCAATGCCTCTAACTAGGCATTGGTCATGAGGTCCAGGTAATTAGTTCACGCCTGTCCTTTCGGCCCGGTGTGAGGGTGCCAAACCTAATAGCGCTATCAACTAAATATCTCGTTGCTTCTTCAGCAACACGGTAGATGTACGGGGTCTTACATGATTTATACTGTGTTCAATAACCAACATCCCAATTAAACAGTTTACCCAGTATTCCCTTCAGAAACAGAAACGTTTACCAGATGTCCCAAACCACCGGGACGCATGCTTAGAAAAGTGCAGTGAACTCACCTTCGGTTTGCTCGGTTAGACTTAGTGCTTGTTTAACAGTTAACCAATCGAATCCTACCGGGTTTACAGAGGCAGTTAGTTCCATGTATTCACGTATTTGTTCACATGTAAAGTTCAAACGTATTCATGTAACACATATTGACACACACAACATGCAAGTACTCTGGCCACAGTCTATTCACAATGCAAATTAATGTATCACACTCACTTCACATTCGGATCATAAATGTTCCACGTTGCCATATTTCCGATTAACACACAATATATTATATAGGCCCGGTTCATCCTTTAGCTCCCGAATCAACCGGCCCAGCCGTTAAACCCGTTCAGTTGGGCCGTTCCATTCATTTAACCCAACTGGTGCACCCGGCCCACTAACCCAAATCATCGGATTCACTAACTAACATGAACCGGCCCCCAAAACCAACCCACCAGGCTTCGTATGATTAATTACATTTGATACCATTTCATGCGGCCCAACTAGCATCCTTACCCATTGTTTTTAATTGACCCGGTAACCACCAAGACCTAATCAACCCAATTTAATGTGATAATTAATTGTATGACTTATCTTATAATCACACCCTCAATTAAAGCAATGTGTCAGACTGTTTCACATCCTAGAAATCAGTTCCTTGACTTTTATAACAATCACCACTAACAATATTTAGTCATATACAAATCGAATATTGTGGAGGTTCCAATTTAAGGTATTAATTCATCACATATTCCTATCAAATAATCATGAATCCCATGTACAATCATCAATTAACAGTGTTCATCATTTAAGCTCTCAATATACAGTAGCACACTAGCTTGACCAAGATTATCATATGAGGATTAATAGGAACATGCTTACACCAAATCGTAACCCTTCCTACGGCATTATTGTATTAACAGTGGTTATTTACTCAAGATCAATCATGACTTGGTTTGTTTCATATCATTCAACTAACATAAAGAACCATCATTATTCACATTACTCTTAACACCTATAAACCACACAATAATTCATAACCGGATCAGCCAACCTACCATTTACCAGATCATGTCCATCGCAATATACGCTACTCGGATCACAAAGATCCTCGCAGCCCAGCACTCGATTCATGTGACCATTGATCAAAATAATGCTATTCATGTACATGGTTCTTGATCGTACAGTATATGTTATATTGCACACAGATTTCACTTAACACGCATTCATTAAAACAACCAACCTACTTAAACAATCGTAAGGGGTACTAACCAGAAGATCAATAAGAATATGATGATGAATATCACGACGGGGGGCGGGGGGGGGGGGGTCTGCCACCGAAACTGTGCAACCAGGGAAGTCTAGGGTTTGTTGTTGAATGACAATGGGGACCCAAAGATGTTACGTACCTTTGATTATAAAGCCACTAACAAATGGGTCGGTCCAATTAATACACATCATAGTTGGGCTATCATGTTATGCAACACAAGGTGGGCCAAGATCTAGTTCAATGAAATAAGAACAAGCAAAAGTGTAATGAGTTCGGGCGGCCCGTGCCGGTTTTAATGTGTAAGAGCGTGGCCCTAAAGATGTGCGGCCCAACATCACACTTATCAAGTTGTCGTATTTGTAAGTTCAACGGAGTTATATAACAATAACGAATTGAAATTTAGCATCACGAAATTAAACGTCGCTAACCTTGAGAATGCGGGTTGTCACAACAGACCCTACACGTCCCTGATGGTAAAGGCACACCTCTTGCCCTCAATTGTGTAGCTGTCGGAATTCTCCCTTCTAGCGCTCTCCACACAAACATGCTACACTTTTGTGCAGCCCAATTGTTCCAAAAGAAATCGTCCGCTGGTTCATTTAAATTTATATGTCTCGACAACATGTTTCTGACACTCTAATTAACCGAGAATCCCTGATCACCTTCCCCTTTCCATGACCATGTATCACTGCTCGTCGATAACCGAGTTTGGTTTAAAGCACCCATGAGTTCCTCCATTTGTTGCAGTGTTAGGTGTTCTCACCCAAGCCCAATCCCATAGACTTCCACCATTATGCCGCCTGTAGCAATTCTGCACTTTCACTCTTTTATCCTTTGCTAGCTGGTAAACCAAAGGGAAATTTTCTCGTAAGGGTTTGTCGCCAAGCCATACGTCCACCCAAAACATCGTTTTGTCACCTGCACCTACTTTGCTTATAAGATTTTTTGCAATTTCAACTCCTCTTTTGTTCATGTCTTTTTCTACTTCAACGATCGTTTTCCATATACCGGTATGATCTTTCTTAATCGGAACCATAGAAATCCTTCTCCTGTTCTTGTGAATGGCATTTACAACTTTCACCCGTAATTGGTGTGGCTCCATTTTTAGGCGCCACCACCATTTAACGAGCAAACCTAAATTAGGATCTCTTATGCTGCCTATACCGAGTCCGCCAAACCTTTTTGATGCTACGATTTTTTGCCACTTAACCCACCTCATCTTTTTATTCGAGTTACACCTTGCCCATAAGAATTTCCCTCGGATTCCTTCTAGTACTTTTATGATGGCGATTGGACATTTATACAATGATAATTAGTAGTTTGGTAAGCTTCCAAGGACGGATTTCACAAGAATTACACGCCCCGCAAAAGATAGGAGTCTTGCTTTCCAATTCGACAACCTCTTATTAAAGGTGTTAGTGACTTCCTTCCAATTGCATATACGGTTCATGTTTGCACCTACCTCTAATCCCAAATATGTGAATGGGAAATTCCCAGGTTTGAAATTAAAAGTTGCTGCCTTAATGGATACCTTGTCCTTTTCAACCCTAACACCAAAAAGTTGACTTTTCCTCGGGTTTACTTTCAAACCGGACACAAGATGATAACATCTTAGAATTCTTTTCATGTTTTTTATATTGTTTTCTTCCCACTGATCTCCAACAAAAATTGAATCATCCGCAAATAGCATATGTGTTATCGTCAAACCCTCCCCCGGTAATTTTACACCTGAGAAGATACCCGTTGATTTAGCCCTCGTCATCATGACATGTAGTGCTTCCATTGCGGCGATAAAGAGGAACAGGGAGAGTGGGTCTCGTTGTCGCAACCCTCTTTTATATTGAAATTCTCCCGTTGTTGCCCCGTTCACGGGGATCAATCCCCGACCGGAGAATAGGATCCCAAGTACTCAAGTCCTCCATTTAGATGGAAAGCCCATGTGCGTTAAAATGGAGATTAGGAATTTCTAATTCAACGTATCATAAGCTTTTTCAATATGCGCCTTGAATACGAATATTTTTTTTCACTTTTTTCGCCCACCCCACAATCTCATTTATTACCAACGGACCATCGATTATATTCCTCCCTGAAATAAAAACCGACTGAGAACTAGAAACCATACTACTTAAAACTTTTTTCATATGATTCGTCAGAACCTTTGATATTATCTTGTTAACTACCCCAATTAACGAAATAGGCCGGGAATCGGAAAAAGTCATCGGTCAGTTACCTTTGGTATAAGTGATATGAAAGAGGAACTACGTGAATGATGTATGGAGCCAGGGTTAAAGAACTGCTGCATCATTTCCATAATCCCTGGTTTCAGATCCTCCCAATACTTATTTACTAATGAGAATGTAATCCCGTCAGGCCCCGGAGCTTTATCTCCCCCACATTCCCAAATTGCGGTTCTACCTTCCTCTTCTTTAAATTATTCTACAAGACCCAATATTTCATTTCCTGCCAGCCTTTTAAAGCCCTCTGTCCCCATTCCCAGCCTTGAAGGAACAGGTTCCTTGAATTTTTCTTTAAAAGCAATCATAAATCTATCTTTAATGGCGTGCGCTGTCACACCCCAACCGATGGCGGAATCATTGGGGCGCGGCACTAGGCGAATCAGATTGCTCAAGAGAATCCATAACGACTAATTTGTGACAATATTTAATATGTTTATTATCCCATACTAATAAACAAATACAATCACATAAGCTGTCACAGATTTCATGTCCTCTGAAACAATACAAATCCGACAACCTAGATTTTAGGGTGAGTTTCTAGACTTCTTAGCTTGATTTGATATAGACTGCGACTAAACCTGCAACATACGTTAAAACAACGTCAATACAAAAGTATTGGCGAGTATACAAGTTTTGATAGCAAAGCCTAATAGATAAAAAGGGCTGCGAATTACCATATACATAAACGGGATACATAACATATACACAAGACAGTTACTACCAGCTAAGTCACTCGAGTTGCGATTGCGATTGCTATTCATCCTAACTAGACCCCGTCGGATTCTATAGTACTATACTAGTTAAGGCGGGACGTCGAGAGCAAAAGTCCTAGCACATATGTAACTAGCATCACGTGTTAATATGTAATTCAGTCATTCGCAAGTGATAAATATTTTGAGCATTCAATTAGTTTGATTTGATAGAAACGCATGTTACACCCAAAGATGTGATAAAAAGGGTTCAAGTATATTCACAGATAGCGTTTAAGTTAATAAACCCTGTCTTGGATTAAAGGGAGCCCTGAGAGATTAGCCTGAACAGTTAACGATAGCATAAGCGATTGAACGGTGCGATAAACGGTGAAAAGTGATCAAGTGTCGAATGGTAACCCGATCGGATGGTCATTCGATCGGATGTCAATCCATTCGGATGGTCATCCGATCGGATGGCCATTCGGTCGGATTGACATTCGTTTGGGATGGATGTGTTTGAGTATGATGGCTTTGAAGTTTTCATTGTAGCATTTTGAAAACAGAGAAGTATCTCAACCTTTCAGGTCGATCGATCGAACGGTCATTCGATCGGATAGCGATCCGATCGGCGAGACATTTCTAGTGAGAACAAGTTCACAGCAGGATGGTCACCCAACCGGATGGTCTTCCGATCGGATAGCAATCCGTTAGAACTGATGATCTTTGAAAATTATAAAAATAATTAAGTGTCGAAGATCCAAGTGTCAACCGATCGGACTGTCGTTCGATCGGATGGCAATCCGATCGGACGACAATCCGTTCGACGTCAGATCCTTGAAAGTTTGAAGAAAAAGTTAAGTGTTGGAACCAAGTGCAATCCGATCGGATTGTAGTTCGATCGGATGGCAATCCGATCGGACGTCAATCCGATCGGACGACAATCCGTCCCAACTATCTGATCGTCTAAAAACTTGATTATTTTGAAAGTTTACGGTTTGATCAAGACGGTATGACAACGTATTAAAAAATGGAACTCCACCAAGGTTAAGTCATCAGATCGGATGGGAATCACCCCGTCCGACTAGTTAACTGTCCTTGATGGTTGTTCGTGTTCAACCCGTTAATCGGTCATCTCGTCGGTAGAAATCAGTTCTCAAACCGACACTTCACTAGAGAATGAGTAGAAGGCCTGAATGAGCTCCGATTCTATAGGTTTTGAGTAAATAGTTAAGAAAGTTTGAATTATCTAGTTTTGGCTTAGATCTAGGTGAGATCAGTGCTTACACACCATGGAATCCATTAGATCTAAACTGTCCTTGATGAGATGAGGTCAAACTTCATTGTCCCTAAGAACTCCATGATGACATCACCTTAGAACGGTCCAAATCAGAGGATTTATGGTGAAAAAGTGAGATTTGATGTTGGAAAAGATGAAGGAGTGCGTGTAGATCATAGAAGTACAAGATTTGAGATAGAAACTTACAAGAATCGCAAGGAATCGAGAGAAAATAGCCCAAAAGCATGCTGGTCAAGTGAGAGCTGTCACATCACTTGAACAGTGATGTGACAAGTGTTATTAATAGGTGAAGAGGAGAGAAGGTGATGGAGTGCAATGGATCGGATAGCAATCCGATCGGATGGTCATCCGATCGGATGACCATTCGATCGAATGGTCGTTCGATCAGTGGTCTCTGACGAGTTGCGTTTCCATGTTTCGTTTTGTGCGTTGAGCGTTGCGATAGTTTGCTTACACATAACCATACACATGTAAATATATTTACTATAGCTAGTCACAAAGGGTCGCATATAAGTATCCATATTTCCAAGTTTTGCGATGAAACAATCGAGTTTCGTTTCGACTATGCGTTACATTGCGACGCATCACAGCTATCGAGGAGGGTAGAATAGGTCCTCACTCATCCTCATCGTGAGCATTAGTATATGCGGCATGATGTGTTATAGCGATAAAGTATGCGTAATATGCGAAAGTCCACGAAAATAGCGTTGTATTGCGATATAGTTACATTATGATCTGAATCTCTGGTGCTAGGCGTAACGAGTGTAACGAGTAGTAACAACGCACAAACATGCGGGTTGTTACATTGGCGTCCGATATCCAGTTACCATCTATCCACAACTCATTCACCCGGTTCCGGACTTTGTGACTATTTACGACCGCATGAAAAAATGTCGTGTTCTCATCCCCCAGTTCAATCCATTTCAGCCGTGACTTCTGCATTAAATCCTTTGCTCTCACCTTGTGCCACTCATTAATTGTTCTTTTATACCCTTGCCAAGTCTTAATTTCTTGCACCATAAGATTTCTGCTTTCTGCTTCTGTTTCTATTTTCTCCAAATTCTCAATTGCGTTTACCAGTAGCTCCTCCTCTTTTGCTATTTCGTTATAATGCCATAACTTTACAAACTACTTTATAAACATTATAATATGGTGTTAAAACATCTTCATAATACCAAGGCAATATCATAACCTTGTGATGTGCTTCCCCTAAGATATACATCACACACGCTTTGACATATTCATGCTAAATAAGTACACGAGTTTACAAAAAACTTATGCTTGTTGAAAACATATTAGATGATTAGTTGTAAGGACCACAATATAACTACGTTGAACACGTTCAAATGTCTATGTTGGATAGAGTTCATCTTTTCATTGTCGGCAATCATAGAATACCCAAGAACTACAGTTGGTTATATGTAGGTCTACAACTGATCCGATGTAGCTATATAATGCAACTGTAGTTTTCTCATAATACCTTTTGTTGAGCCACATCTTCAAAATTCGCCTCATCTAACACCATATTTTAAGTGTTAGAATTCTAGGATTTATCCATTCAAATTAGCTGCACATAACCATGCATTCACCTCTTTTATTAGCATATTTAGGTACAACAATTATAGGGTTTATTCTACCAAATAAGTTGAACACATCCATATTTTCACCTCTTTTACCAACGTATTCAACTGCAACGGTTATAAGGTCTATTCTATCAAATTAGTCATTTGTATATCCACTCTTACCAGTTTAATACAACAATCACACAATCAAAATATGAGGTAACAATGTAACATTTAATTTAAGGTTGCACACAGTAATGTTTTTATATAATTTTTCATCGTACGCTAGTGCAATATTAAGTTATTGTAAAAATAAGGCTTAACATATCTATACTTTCTATAAAAGGAATAAATCCCAATGACATAAGAAAAGCTGATGTGTCAGCAGGAGAGGCTGTCCAACAATGCTTTTCTTATGTCAATATTACATCATAAAGCCTAATATATAAATCACTTTAAAATTCAAAGTTGGCCCACATTCAAAATCCAAACGCCTGCTGAGGAAAGGTCTGCCCACATAAAGCCTAATATAAAATATCATTTAAACTTTTGTTTAAACATCTGCCCTCAACATTTTATAATCAAACATCAGTTCCCAATAAACATCTGTCGAGATTCAAAATTCTGGCTCCACATTTAAAATTCAAACCATATATTCTAATCCTATAAATAAGGGTTAATAATCTGGCTTCACATTCAAATCTCTCTCGCTCATATCTGTGAGCGTATCTCTCTCTCTCTCAAATGCATCTTTCTCGTGATTCAGCCGCTAATCTCCGATTACACTTCTTTGTTCGAATGTTTGTTGATTATGTTTACATGTTATCGTTCCAGTATCATTGTTCCAACATCGTCGTTTCTATGAAGCTTCCCATCACACATCAACCTTTCAATATCGATGTTGCAGTATCATTGTTGCAACATCGTGAAAAGTTGCATGTGCTACCTTCTTTGATGGGGGAGTTGCATTGTTCGATTTTCGTTAAATTGAAAGTCAGGTTTTCTTGCGTTAGTAAGATTTTCTCCTTTTATAGAAAGTATAGATTCGTGCAATATCGTGAAAAGTCAGATGTGCTACAACAGTTGAGAAGAGACCTTTTCATTTTAGGTTTGTTTCTTATTTTGATTAACTGTTCATGATGTTGAGAGTTTTTAGTTACACTCACATTTTAGAATATGTTAAGATGCATGTTTATATTATTAAAATGAACTACTACATAGAAAAATAGAAATTTAATGAAATATTTATAAAGTATTACACGCTAGAGTTAACACTTGCTAGGATTTCGTAGACTCTGGCCTTTCTCCATGTGATTTCAAGCTCTCTTTTGAATTTCAGGTCAGTTAGCATGTTGCAGATTTTCTGATCCTGTTTTAGAAGTTGTGTCAGAAAATCTTCTGCATTCTTCTGGAACTTTGATGGATGAGAGTGGAGGACTTCATCGAGCAATGCTATGCTGTTCCAGGTTTTATTGTAATTAGTGTCATTTCTGTTCTTTGTTCTTTGAGCGACCACATGGAGAACTGTGTTTTAACATCACTGGTGTCTGAACAGTGGTAGAAGCTGAAGTTTGCCATGTAGATTTTTTGTTGGTTTTTCTGATTTGGAACAATTTTTGACAGAAAGTGATTTGTAGGACAATTTGTTGATGTTTTGAATCAAAAGTAATCATCAGTCTTTTATAGAGTTTAAAAACGCATCTACATGGTAAATGAAAAGGTTAATTGTAATTGTGATAATCTGCTTTTGTTATTTGAACTTCGAAATTTTGTCCCTTGGGTTTCTTGGTATTTAATTTTACAGTTTTCCCATAAAAGTTGGGGTTTGAAAAGGTTTTTGCATTAAAAGACTGCTGTTTTGAAATATACATTAATATGTTTATATTAAATCTACACGTTTTCACAATTACAAATTTCAGTATATAAACTCATAGTCACTTCACCTGTTTTTCAGAAAATCTTCCTACGAAGATATCATACTTTCAGGAAAGTCGAGTAATATAGTTTATTCAAATGGCATCATTCACAAATGCAAAATCAGATGATTTAAAGCAGCGTTTTGTCAGGCAAATCGAGGAACAGGTGTATGAAGATAGGGCTACTCTTCAAGAGCTGAAGAGATGTTTTGATGGATTGCAAGTTGTCCTGTTCACTAGAGAGCTGGTTTCTAGAGATCTTATGCGGATGCCTTCAACTTCCGTTCGTGAGCTTTGTGTTGTCAGTAACATAGAGTGCGGTGATAGAGACGTGGAGTTCTTGGCGATGCTGAAGGACATACATCGAGAGGTTCAGCAATCGATGGAGTTGAAGCTAAAGTTTCTTAATTCTTGCTGTTATTGTTAAATTTGAACTTTAATGTTGTTCTGTATGTGATGTAATTATTGGAGTTTTAGTTTTAATGTCATGAATAAATGAATAAATTTTAATTTTATGAATCTATGTTGTGTTTTAGTTTTACTTATTTAGTGTTTGAGTAAGATTTAGATTATGTTGATGTTGAATTGTGTCTGAACATCTGTTTGGTAAGTCAATAGAGGTTTAATAGTGTCAAGGGTTGGTTTGATGGTGAACGGATTATGTTGATGTTGAATTGTGTCTGAACATCTGTTTGGTAAGTCAACAGAGGTTTAATAGTATCAAGGGTTGGTTTGATGGTGAACAGATGAGTGCAAAGATAAAACAAATGTTTAGAATTTGATCATTGATAGCTGTTTTTTGAAGAATCTGTGCTCCTGCAAATTATAGAGAGTTAATATTTGGAGTTGTAAAAGGTCTGTTGTAGTTAAAGTTTGGTAAAAGAGAACATCTGCTGATGATGAAACAACTGTGTATTCTAACGACTGTTGATGTACCACTGTTGACTAAAGTTTGACAAAAGAGAGCATCTGCTGATGAATAATTGTCTGAAGATGCAAAGGTCTGCTATGGGTCAATAGATGTTAACGAACAACATATGATATTCAATCTTAAAATGCTTAACAGAGGATTTGATACTATCAGTGGTTGGGCTAATACTATCAGTGGTTGGGCTAATGATGAATAAGTATTATTATATAAGGTCTGCTATAAGTATTATTATATAATTTTGTTTATCAATAACAGTTTTTTGGAAGAATTTACGGTATATTTGGTGTTATAAAATGTGTCTTGTAGCTAAAGTCTGACAAAAGAGAGCATCTGCTGATGAATAAATGACTGAAGATGCAAAGGTCTGCTATGGGTCAACAGATGTTAATGAACAACAGATGATATTCAATCTTAAAATGCTTAATAGAGGATTTGATACTAACAGTGGTTGGGCTAATGATGAATAAGTATTATTATATAACGTCTGCTATAAGTATTATTATATAATTTTGTTTATCAACAACAGTTTTTTGGAAGAATTTACGGTATATTTTGGTGTTATAAAAGGTGTGTTGTAGCTAAAGTCTGACAAAAGAGAGCATCTGCTGATGAATAAATGTCTGAAGATGCAAAGGTCTGCTATGGGTCAACAGATGTTAACGAACAACAGATGATATTCAATCTTAAAATGCTTAACAGAGGATTTGATACAAACAGTGGTTGGGCTAATAACAGATGTTAGACTTACGACTGTTGAGTTACACCAATTGAAAAAAAAATTTGAAACTTCTGCTTGCCTAAAAATACATCCACTGTTAAAGGGTACCGTCTGTTGTCATAATTTCTGTTTATCCTAATGACTGTTGATTTACTATACTGCTGACTGTCATCCATTATGACAACAGATGTTCTGACGTGGATAGATGTTAGCTAAAAATAAAACAACTACTGAAAGTTATCATCTTTTCTCATAACTTCTGCTTATCTAACGACTGTTTGACTCACACTGTTCCCAACGACCAACAGATGTCACACCCCGACCACGTAGGACAACAAACCGTGGCGGAAACATCGGGGAGTGTTGTAACAGAAGCAATCGTTTCACAACCATGGATACAAAAAGTGTTTCGTTTTATTGATAATATTAAGCATTGCATTGTCTTAACATAGAATAAACAAGTTTTATATTGTCTATCATAGTTATTATGTCACTAAGGCCTTGTCCAGATCCTATGTGACGCATGCATCCTAGCAGTCATTCAAGTATCAACACCTGAAACATATGTAAAAACTTAGTCAGCAAAGAAATGCTGGCGAGTACATAGGTTTTATAGGAGTGTCGAATTCATGGCTAGTTTAAGTGTTGCAATACTTTATTAAAAACTTTGTTTTGAAAAGAGTATAATATTGCAACTTAATTGACCAACTCGAATCAAGTGGGTTATAGTTTATAAAACCTCGTAGCCATGATTCTTAACCCAAAAACATTTGCTTTTGAAAATCAACTTGTAAAACATCTCGTAAAAACTCGTATAATTTATATCTCTTAGAAAAACATCGTTGTGTGATATTGTTTCAAAATCGTTTCCTCGGTGAGCTAAATAACGACACGCAATGTAATATGATAGGAGCACTTATATATATAAGATGTACCAGCGGCGCATCTACCATGATACTATCATACTACACCCGCCCCATTAGCTAATTATTGCCCAAAACCAATCGTTTAATTCGTTTACTCGTTTCACCTCATGTCTCTCGTTTCAAATCGTTTATCTCGCCTCAAAATCGTATTCGTTTTCATAGTGATACTACTTTTGGTCGTCTCGTTAATAACATTCAAACCTGTGTGACTCGTTTATTGTTCAACTCGTTTTCGCATTAACAAACCTCCAGAGGATAAGTTAACAATCATCAGATTCAGTCGTTACCCACCTAACCCACACATAACCATGGGTGCGGTCTGATAACGGGATTTGTCAGATCCTATGGTACCATAACCTAATACTGGCCGGTTCGGCCAAAATTAATGAATGTCGTTCGTTATGTAATTACAACCAACAAGCTTGTTCACATTATCAAAATCGTTATTAGTTTAGTATAAACCATCTTACTCGTTTTGAAACCATTGTCAAAACATCGAAATCGTTTTGATACATATGAATCACCCCAAAACAATTGAAAACAGTAAAATAGGGGAACTATGTACTCACCTTGGGTGCGTTTTTAAATGTTAACACAATCCCTCAAATTGTTTATGCGTCCTAAATAAAGTAAGGATGATTTTAATAATCAAAATTCACATAAATACCGAAGTTTCTCCGATACTTAGAATTTTCACATAACTTTGAGTTTTCTCGAAAAGTTATTATTTTTTATTATTTTGGTGTATTTGTATATATACATATACTCAAGCGTAATACGCATAATCTTGTCAACACTAACACATCATCATACACATATTGTAAAACACATAGCACATTGTGACACATTAAATTTACTTATGAACAACCCATTCTATTTATGTTGAAAAACACTTATTTTAGCGTTTCGGTAACATTTTTGGACGTCGGAAGCCACGTATGACTAAACGAACACCAAGTAAACTTAATATAAGTTAAAATACTTATTTTTTTTCTAAAATATTAGTTTGGTTACTGATCAAAAACAGTTTAATAAAAATCCTCCGAAAAGGCGATTTTTACCCGTTTTACCGCATAGTTTTGCATCAAACGTTACCCGAACCATCCCAAATCGAAACGACTTGAAATTTTGACACAACCCATGTTATTTGCTGAATAAAATAATGGTTATACTCACAATAGTACAGGTCTTAAATAAAGCATATAAATCATGCAATTTCACATATTTTATCACTTTTTAAGCTATATGTACAACATGCAATGCTACCAAACCTATGTCAAAGTTTTATGCCATTATATTACACCAAAAAAATGTTATTTTTAGTGTTTATGACCTGTTCAAAAATATTTTTGTCATACAACCATTTTTCATCATCTCTTGAGCTTTTAATCGACATATTCCTTCATGTACAAGTGCCTAAATCATACTATCATAACATCAACATTTTATGTTAATCTAAATGCATCAAATATATGATATATTCAGATTTATTTGCTGATGTATTTAAGCATTTAACATATCATACATAGATCATCAATCACTTGCATTTAAACTATTATTCAAGAACATGCAACAACATAACCAAGTATTTAACAAGAAATCGAACTTCAAGGCTCATACACACACATATATATGTACGGTTATACATACATATATATCACCACCATTTTTTATTTGTTTCAAGACCCATTTCTTTTAGATTTCAAGTTTAGTGAAAATTCCAAGATTCAAGAGAACTTCAAATCATCAAGAACAACCAAGAATCAAAAGTATGATTTTAAAAAAATAAATGTTATACCTTCAAGATTCAAGTAGGTTGTGGGATGAGATTTTAATGATAGAAAACTTGAAATCACTTGAATACACCTTGGAAACCCCTTTAGATCTTCATACTAACTTGAAGATGGCTAGAAATGAGCTTGAATATGAAGAACAAGATTGAAGAAAGGATGAAGATGGGAGGTGGTGGTGTGAACGGTTCAAGGGAGAGAGAGAGTGAAGGATATTGAGTGTAGAGTGAAGATATGGAGGAGATATATAGGCCAAGATCTCATAAAATCTAAGTGTATCAAGTAATATCTAAAAAAAATCCAAGAAAATCTAATAAGATTTAGGCAAGATCTTGGAAATATTGTGTGATCTTGGTGGGGTCCCCCTTTTATTGTAACCGTGAATTTCATATGGGGGGGGGGGGTAAAGTGTAAATTCGTTTGGTAAGTAAGATAGAAGTAGGTGTTTAATCGGGTACCGGGTATTTTATCTAGCGTTTAAATCCCGATTTATGGCGTTCTAAATTATTTTTATTATTCTATAAAAATAAACTCGCCAAAATATTACTGAAATAAATTTCAGTTGCCAAGACTGGCTGCATTGTCTGCGTCTTGCAGTATAAGCACTGTGTCGCGCAGAAACACGCGTTACGAGCTTACACTTGAAAAATAACGTTTTTAGGCGTTTCAATTTATTTTTCAACACAGACCTGATTAAAAATAAATTTTTAGTCATAACATAATATTTTTGGGATTTAAATATTATCCGGGCGGTCACCAATGTTCGCTTCGCAGTTTTGTCGTAATTAGTTCTTTAGTTCAAATAAACATGTTTTCGCCATACCGAATCCTTCGAAACTTATTTCTAAGTTATGAAAGGGATATTTAGGGTATGTTTAGCTTACGTCACAGTTCCGGAGTGTACGTTGCGTTAAACTGATTGCGTTTAAGCACCAGTTTGCGTATAACCTTCCAGAGGGTGATCTAAAGCTTGAAACCGGAATCGAATCAAATTGTAAAATTACCAAACACAAATACACACAAAATAACACCAAAATACATATAATAAAACCAAAGCACATTGTTTTATTAATAATCAACATTGTTTTTTTTTATTTCATCGTACAGAGATTACAGAGCACAGTTGTCACAGTCTCCCCTACTTCAGGAAATTTCGTCCCGAAATTTTAACTAGAGGAAGCTTGTGAAAACAAATGTGGATATTTGGTCATCATCTGGTCCTTACGTTCCCAAGTAAATTCTGGGCCACGTTTGGACTCCCAACGAACTTTAACCAAATGAATCCGTTTGTCCTTCAACTGCTTGAAAGTACGGTCCATTATCTCCACGGGTCTCTCGACAAAGTGCATTGTTTTATCGATTTGAATCTCGTCGAGAGGTATGTGAAGATCAGCATCAGCTAAACACTTTCGCAGATTGGACACGTGGAAAGTTGGATGAATATTTCCAAGCTCTGGAGGTAGCTCTAGTCGATAGGCAACTTTCCCAATTCTTTCCACGATCTTGAATGGTCCCACATATCGAGGTGCAAGTTTTCCTTTCTTTCCAAATCTCACGACTCCTTTCCAAGGTGAAACCTTGAGTAGGACACGGTCTCCGACTTGAAATTCTAAGGGCTTGCGTCCTAAATCCGCATAACTCTTTTGACGACTTCTAGCTGTCACAAGATTATCGCGAATTTTCTTGATTTTATCTGTTGTTTCTAGAACGAGCTCAGGTCCAGTAAGCTGAGCTTCACCGGTCTCGTTCCAACAGACAGGTGAACGACATTTTCGACCGTAGAGAGCTTCGAATGGTGCCATTTTAATGCTAGCATGATAACTATTGTTGTAAGAGAACTCGATCATTGGCAGATGAGAATCCCAATTTCCACCAAAGTCTATCACGCATGCTCTAAGCATATCCTCCAAAGTTTGAATCGTCCTTTCAGATTGACCATCTGTTTGGGGATGATAAGCAGTGCTTAGATTTAGTTGGGTTCCCATAGCAGTTTGCATGGTTTTCCAGAAATGAGATGAAAATCGAGCATCACGATCGGAAATGATATCCAAAGGAACACCATGTCATGAAATAATCTCATCAACATAAATCTTTGCAAGTTTATCAGCAGATAGATCCTCGCGGATCGGGAGAAAATGAGCTGACTTCGTTAATCGATCGATAACAACCCAAATAGCATCATGACCTTTAGATGTACGCGGTAATTTGGTGATGAGATCCATTGCAAGGCTCTCCCACTTCCAAACCGGTATCTCTGGTTGTACAAGCAAACCAGAAGGTCGTTGATGTTCAGCCTTGACTTTAAGACAAGTTAGGCATTTCGATACATACAAGGCAACATCTTTCTTCATACCAGGCCACCAGAACTTAGTACGAAGATCCTTGTACATCTTATCAGCACCAGGATGGATAGAATATCGAGACTTGTGAGATTCGTCCATCACTAGGGTGCGAAGATTGTCTTGTTTCGGGCCCACAAACGATCCTTGAAATAAAGCAAACCATCGCCTTTTGCTTCGAGTTTAAGCTCAAGCTGATGTGGTAATTCCATACCCATCAAATTTTGTGAGACACAAGATTGCTGAGCTTGAAGAATACGAGTTTGGATATCGGACAGAGATTGGACAGAGTGAAGCTTGACTCGCTGTTTTCGACTAAGCGCATCGGCCACGACATTCGCCTTACCAGGATGGTAGCGAATCTCGCAATCGTAATCGTTCAAGAGTTTAACCCAACGTCATTGCCTCATGTTCAGCTCTTTCTGATTAAGAATATGCTGAAGACTTTTGTGGTCTGTGAAAACCACACACTTCGTTACATAGAGGTAGTGTCTCCAGATCTTAAGCGCGAAAACCACAGCTCCTAACTCGAGATCATGAGTCGTATAGTTCTTCTCGTGGATTTTCAGCTGTCGAGATGCATATGCAATAACTTTACCTCGTTGCATGAGGACGCAACCAAGGCCTAAGTTGAATGCATCGCAATAGACAACGAAATCATCGTTTCCCTCGGGCAGAGATAGAACAGGAGCATTACATAATTTCTGCTTCAGCATTTGGAACGCTTCTTCTTGCTTGGGTCCCCACTCAAAAGGCTTATTCTTTTGAGTCAAAGCAGTGAGTGGAACCGCAATCTTCGAGAAATTCGAAATGAATTGATGATAATAACCAGCAAGACCAAGAAAAGATCGAATCTCTGTAGGTGTCGTTGGCGTACTCCAATCCTTAATAGCAACAACCTTGGATGGATCCACATGAATACCCTGCTCGTTGACTATATGACCCAGAAACTGAACTTCTTTAAGCCAGAATTCACACTTGGAGAATTTAGCAAAAAGTTGTTCCCTCTTAAGGAGTTCCAACGTTAAGCGAAGGTGTTGCTCGTGATCGGCTCGAGTCTTCGAATAGATGAGAATATCATCGATGAACACAATAATGAACTTGTCTAAATAAGGTTTACAGACCCTATTCATTAAGTCCATAAAGATAGCTGGAGCATTTGTCAAGCCAAAAGGCATGACTGTGAACTCGTAATGCCCATATCTCGTGCGGAAAGCAGTTTTGGGAATATCTTCTTCGAAAACACGAAGTTGATGATACCCAGAACGCAAATCGATCTTAGAAAAACATGAAGCACCTTGCAGTTGGTCAAAGAGATCATCAATTCGAGGTAGGGGATATCGATTCTTGATGGTAAGCTTATCAAGCTCACGATAATCGATACACATTTGAAAAGACCTATCTTTCTTTTTCACGAAGAGGACAAGAGCTCCCCAAGCTGAATAACTCGGACGGATGAATCCTTTATCAGATAACTCTTGAAGCTGCTTCGATAACTTTTGCATTTCTAACGGTGCAAGACGATAAGGTGCTTTCGCAATCGGGTTGGCATTAGGTACAAGGTCGATATGAAACTCAACTTGACGAACTGGAGGCAAACCAGGCAGTTCATCGGGAAACACCTCTGGATAATCCCGAACAATCGGAATATCCTGGATACTCTTACTTTTGCTTCTCTCCTCGGTGACATGTGCTAGAAAAGCAACATATCCCTTTCTTAAATATCTTTGGGCCTTTGTACACGACATAAGCTTCAAACCGCCAGATGGCTTCTCTCCACGAACTTCCAAAACATCGCCAGACGGAAGAGGAATACGAACAATCTTATCGAAACAAACCACCTCAGCGTGGTGTTTGGTTAACCAATCCATTCCAACGATGATGTCGAAGCTCCCAAGTTGCATTGGCGTGAGGTCAATAGGAAAAAAGGTGGTTATCAAGGTTCAACTGACATTCACGAATAACAGAATCGAGAACAAGAGGTTTACCAGTAGCAACTTCGACAGATAAAGGTTTCCTTAATTTAGTTCTAGGTATCGCAAGCAAAGGTTCAAAAGATAACGAAACAAAACTTCGATCGGCACCAGAATCAAAAAGAATAGATGCGGGTTGATTATTAACAAGAAACGTACCGTTGACAACAAAGGTACCATTGACAACGAGGTGGTCAGCTCGGGCCTCGTTTGCATTCAGATTGAATGCTCCTCCATGAGCGGGATCGACAATTGGAAAAACACAAGAGGCATCGACAAAACGCAAGAGAGGCGATCATTTGTCCGTTACCTCGAACAAACAAATGACACGCAGTGACTAATCAAAGTAAATGAATCAAAATAATGCATCGCGAAGACATGCTCGCCTATAAGTGAACACTCACCCCAAGAGTTCCCAGGTAAGAGTGACTGGTCCGATTATGTGGATTTGTATGAACACTCTAGCCTTAGACAGAAAACTCAGGGTACAGGCATTCACTCTTCCAGTTTGCACGTGTTCACATTATTTTAACCCAAACTTTGACGAGATTTTGAAAATTCAAAAAGGCACTAAGCCAAATATGAATCAAACTGGAAGGGTTCAAAACCATATAACAGAGGGTTCAAAACCTAGTAATCAATCATCCTCGAACGGATGATTAATTTTCAAAGCGGATTCGGATTTGTGTTCTCGTTGTGGTTATCACCTAAGGATAGGTGACGGTATTGTTTTAAAATCTAAACACAAGTAAACTTGTGTTAGGGTCCTAAGTTATAGACTAGGTCAAAGTATTACTAATAACCTAATTCCCTATAACCATTGGCTCTGATACCAACTTTCTTCTGTCACACCCCGACCACGTAGGACAACAAACCGTGGCGGAAACATCGGGGAGTGTTGTAACAGAAGCAATCGTTTCACAACCATGGATACAAAAAGTGTTTCGTTTTATTGATAATATTAAGCATTGCATTGTCTTAACATAGAATAAACAAGTTTTATATTGTCTATCATAGTTATTATGTCACTAAGGCCTTGTCCAGATCCTATGTGACGCATGCATCCTAGCAGTCATTCAAGTATCAACACCTGAAACATATGTAAAAACTTAGTCAGCAAAGAAATGCTGGCGAGTACATAGGTTTTATAGGAGTGTCGAATTCATGGCTAGTTTAAGTGTTGCAATACTTTATTAAAAACTTTGTTTTGAAAAGAGTATAATATTGCAACTTAATTGACCAACTCGAATCAAGTGGGTTATAGTTTATAAAACCTCGTAGCCATGATTCTTAACCCAAAAACATTTGCTTTTGAAAATCAACTTGTAAAACATCTCGTAAAAACTCGTATAATTTATATCTCTTAGAAAAACATCGTTGTGTGATATTGTTTCAAAATCGTTTCCTCGGTGAGCTAAATAACGACACGCAATGTAATATGATAGGAGCACTTATATATATAAGATGTACCAGCGGCGCATCTACCATGATACTATCATACTACACCCGCCCCATTAGCTAATTATTGCCCAAAACCAATCGTTTAATTCGTTTACTCGTTTCACCTCATGTCTCTCGTTTCAAATCGTTTATCTCGCCTCAAAATCGTATTCGTTTTCATAGTGATACTACTTTTGGTCGTCTCGTTAATAACATTCAAACCTGTGTGACTCGTTTATTGTTCAACTCGTTTTCGCATTAACAAACCTCCAGAGGATAAGTTAACAATCATCAGATTCAGTCGTTACCCACCTAACCCACACATAACCATGGGTGCGGTCTGATAACGGGATTTGTCAGATCCTATGGTACCATAACCTAATACTGGCCGGTTCGGCCAAAATTAATGAATGTCGTTCGTTATGTAATTACAACCAACAAGCTTGTTCACATTATCAAAATCGTTATTAGTTTAGTATAAACCATCTTACTCGTTTTGAAACCATTGTCAAAACATCGAAATCGTTTTGATACATATGAATCACCCCAAAACAATTGAAAACAGTAAAATAGGGGAACTATGTACTCACCTTGGGTGCGTTTTTAAATGTTAACACAATCCCTCAAATTGTTTATGCGTCCTAAATAAAGTAAGGATGATTTTAATAATCAAAATTCACATAAATACCGAAGTTTCTCCGATACTTAGAATTTTCACATAACTTTGAGTTTTCTCGAAAAGTTATTATTTTTTATTATTTTGGTGTATTTGTATATATACATATACTCAAGCGTAATACGCATAATCTTGTCAACACTAACACATCATCATACACATATTGTAAAACACATAGCACATTGTGACACATTAAATTTACTTATGAACAACCCATTCTATTTATGTTGAAAAACACTTATTTTAGCGTTTCGGTAACATTTTTGGACGTCGGAAGCCACGTATGACTAAACGAACACCAAGTAAACTTAATATAAGTTAAAATACTTATTTTTTTTCTAAAATATTAGTTTGGTTACTGATCAAAAACAGTTTAATAAAAATCCTCCGAAAAGGCGATTTTTACCCGTTTTACCGCATAGTTTTGCATCAAACGTTACCCGAACCATCCCAAATCGAAACGACTTGAAATTTTGACACAACCCATGTTATTTGCTGAATAAAATAATGGTTATACTCACAATAGTACAGGTCTTAAATAAAGCATATAAATCATGCAATTTCACATATTTTATCACTTTTTAAGCTATATGTACAACATGCAATGCTACCAAACCTATGTCAAAGTTTTATGCCATTATATTACACCAAAAAAATGTTATTTTTAGTGTTTATGACCTGTTCAAAAATATTTTTGTCATACAACCATTTTTCATCATCTCTTGAGCTTTTAATCGACATATTCCTTCATGTACAAGTGCCTAAATCATACTATCATAACATCAACATTTTATGTTAATCTAAATGCATCAAATATATGATATATTCAGATTTATTTGCTGATGTATTTAAGCATTTAACATATCATACATAGATCATCAATCACTTGCATTTAAACTATTATTCAAGAACATGCAACAACATAAACAAGTATTTAACAAGAAATCGAACTTCAAGGCTCATACACACACATATATATGTACGGTTATACATACATATATATCACCACCATTTTTTATTTGTTTCAAGACCCATTTCTTTTAGATTTCAAGTTTAGTGAAAATTCCAAGATTCAAGAGAACTTCAAATCATCAAGAACAACCAAGAATCAAAAGTATGATTTTAAAAAAATAAATGTTATACCTTCAAGATTCAAGTAGGTTGTGGGATGAGATTTTAATGATAGAAAACTTGAAATCACTTGAATACACCTTGGAAACCCCTTTAGATCTTCATACTAACTTGAAGATGGCTAGAAATGAGCTTGAATATGAAGAACAAGATTGAAGAAAGGATGAAGATGGGAGGTGGTGGTGTGAACGGTTCAAGGGAGAGAGAGAGTGAAGGATATTGAGTGTAGAGTGAAGATATGGAGGAGATATATAGGCCAAGATCTCATAAAATCTAAGTGTATCAAGTAATATCTAAAAAAAATCCAAGAAAATCTAATAAGATTTAGGCAAGATCTTGGAAATATTGTATGATCTTGGTGGGGTCCCCCTTTTATTGTAACCGTGAATTTCATATGGGGGGGGTAAAGTGTAAATTCGTTTGGTAAGTAAGATAGAAGTAGGTGTTTAATCGGGTACCGGGTATTTTATCTAGCGTTTAAATCCCGATTTATGGCGTTCTAAATTATTTTTATTATTCTATAAAAATAAACTCGCCAAAATATTACTGAAATAAATTTCAGTTGCCAAGACTGGCTGCATTGTCTGCGTCTTGCAGTATAAGCACTGTGTCGCGCAGAAACACGCGTTACGAGCTTACACTTGAAAAATAACGTTTTTAGGCGTTTCAATTTATTTTTCAACACAGACCTGATTAAAAATAAATTTTTAGTCATAACATAATATTTTTGGGATTTAAATATTATCCGGGCGGTCACCAATGTTCGCTTCGCAGTTTTGTCGTAATTAGTTCTTTAGTTCAAATAAACATGTTTTCGCCATACCGAATCCTTCGAAACTTATTTCTAAGTTATGAAAGGGATATTTAGGGTATGTTTAGCTTACGTCACAGTTCCGGAGTGTACGTTGCGTTAAACTGATTGCGTTTAAGCACCAGTTTGCGTATAACCTTCCAGAGGGTGATCTAAAGCTTGAAATCGGAATCGAATCAAATTGTAAAATTACCAAACACAAATACACACAAAATAACACCAAAATACATATAATAAAACCAAAGCACATTGTTTTATTAATAATCAACATTGTTTTTTTTATTTCATCGTACAGAGATTACAGAGCACAGTTGTCACAACAGAGGTTTCCAAACAACTGTCATCGGTTGTCGCAAGAGAGGTTCTGAAGAGGACAAATCTTAGCCATCAAATATTTGTAACTACTGCCACGTCAGCATTCACTTCTTCTCTCTATATAAAAGCTGTTTCATCCCTAAATCGAGGTTCTACCACTGCAGTCTCGAATTCAAAATTCTCAAAAACAGTTTCCAACATATTAAAAACCCTCCAACTTAAACCATGTTTCATCCCCAAATCACCTTCTTCTCCGATCATGTCTTTGAACATCAACAACCCTCACAACTACCTCCCCATCTTCGAGAAAACCAGCAAAAATACCATCTATCACTCAATAATTGACCTTTTAACGTCATCCAAATACAAATCAATTCTTACTGCTGATGCTCCGGTTCATACAGAAACACTCCGACAATTTTGGTTTAATGCTGAAATAGAGGCTGAAGATAATAATCCAGTTGCCATCACATCTAAGGTCGGGGAAAGTGTGGTACGGATTTCTCCCTTTACCATTTCCACTACATTTACATTGGACGACTTGGGAGGTAAGAACAACTTTGAAAAACTTGAACTTCATACACAGTTCATTGAAAGAGGGTATGATGCATGACGTGCACAAAATGCAACATATAAATTACATCAATTGTGGCTTAAAGCTAACCCTTTTTAGTACTAATGTTGGAAAAGGTGTGCTTTTGTCTTCCTTTTGTATTTTCAGGATTAAATGAGCTCAAAATAACAAAAAAAGCAAAAAGACAACAAAATCTAACATAAATACGAGAAAAGGAACAAAAGGGATAGGCCCGACCCCCCGACAGCATCTTCCCAAGCAAAACAAAGAAAACAGAAGCCTGAACACGCCCCTTGCTCAACGACCACGGGGCCGTGCCCAAGAAGCAGCAGAAAAGGCAAACCCATAGAAGGTTCTATTGCCCACCACAGGGCCGTGCCCAGCGGACACGGGGGCGTGGTCAACTTGCTGCAGGCGCATTTATTGTAATTGCGAATTACAATTAATGAAGAGAGAGAGAATCAGATGGACACGGGGCCGTGCCCGAGCTTCTGTTCAGCCTATAAATAGGAGTGTTTGGAGCTCTTGCAACTCATCCCTTGGCACACCACCTCTCTCACACTTCACCCACCACCCACCACCACCATAACACCATCATCCACCACCATCATCCATTGTCCATCATAGAGTGTGTGAGTCGTCTCGGGATCCAAGATTGATCGTAAGAGTTCTTGACAATCAAAGGCCTTGTTTGCCTAAGTCTCTTACATCACTTGGTGTAGACAAGTGTTTAGTGTAATACTTTTTATTTTTAATCTTTTGCACTTTTTAATTGGTTTTGTATTAATGACTTTAATTACTAGTTTCTTATGTTGAAGGTGATTCTTCCTTATCGTTTGTCCGTGGTGTCTTGGCATTATTTTACTGTCTATATAAAATAAAAGATTTTCACCATTCATATCTCCACGGTCTATATGGAGGTATGTTGGCTACCTGGTCGGGGGTTAAGGGAACGGTTTGGTAAGAGTCTTGCCATTGTTCAGTGTATAGATCCTGCAAAGGACCTGGGTCAAATTTAGTAGGACATCCTTCAATACCCAAAGGTATTGGATGGCAGGGGTCCAAACTCTTTGACCCCCTCATAAGTTAAACTACTATTAAAAATTTAACCCGGCTACTTAGGACTGTATCCCTGCTGACTCAGACTACTTAGCCGAGGGTAACGTCGCCTTCAAAAGAGGGGCGTACCACATTATGCATTAATAACTTAATTAATTATCTTTCAATAATCCGACCCATTAGGATTGTATCCTTGCTGACTCAAACTACTGGGTTGAGGGTAACGTCACCTTCAAAAGAGGGGCCTACTACAATAACTAAGATAATCTCTTAAACAAGTGCAAAAGTGCGAAAATAATCAAAGGTTACACTAAACACGAGTCGGATCCAAGTGATTCATCTTGTCTATCTGTTTTTATTTTTCATTTTATTTTTCAGCATTTTAGTTAGTTTTATTTTCTTAGTTTGAAAACCTTTTTCTAACATTTTGATTTGATTAGACGTTGAGGATAAACCGGTACTAAAAGCTCTTGTGTCCTTGGATGACCTCGGTATCTTACCAACACTATACTACGTCCACGATGGGTGCACTTGCCCATATGTGTGTTTAGTGTTAGTAAATATCGTGTTTTATAAATTTAAAACTTGGCTAAAAAGTGTAAAAGGGCTTAAAATACATACCTAAAACATACCACACTTCACACGCATCAAGTTTTTGGCGCCGTTGCCGGGGACACAAGGATTTTAAGAAAGCTTAAAATCGACGACCTAATCTATTTTTCAAAACCTTTTCAAAACGCGCGCACATTTTTTTGCATTTTTGTTTAGTTTGCATTTACAGTAGCCTGAACACAGGGCCGTGTTCACTGAACACGGGGCCGTGCTGCATATTTTTCATTAAACACCCAGATACAGAGTCTGAACACGGGGTCGTGTCCACTAAACACGCCCCCATGCTCAACGAGACCAGTAACTTTTACTAAAAACACCGAGATACGACCCTGAACACGGGGCCGTGTCCACTGAACACGGGGATGATTATATGAGAGACTATTGCACTAATTGTGGAAACCCGAGACTCAGTTGTGGTCTGTTGAGTGATTCTTTTGGATCAATACTTAGGAGGCTACAACTAGATCTATGAGAAGGATGATTATATGAGAGACTATTCCACTAATTGTGGAAACCCGCACGCGGTACAATATTGTAACTTATTTCAACCATCCACTTCATACAACTATCATGAGGAGCCCAGGTACGAGCCATCGACTTCATACACATCCTCTGAAGACCAAAGGTATGAACCGTCTCCCTCATACTCATATTTTGATGAACCAAGGTATGAACCTTCATATTCATACTTTGAGGAGTCAAGATATGAACCACCACCTTCATACACTTATTATGAGGAACCATGGCGTGAACAACGCACCTCATATGAGTATTATGAAGAACAAAATTACGACCCTTATCCATCATATACTTACAATGAAGAACAATGGTATGAACCATCTACTTCATATGAGTACTGTGAGGAACCAAGGATCGAACAACCGGATCCAAGCTTTGAGGATCCCGATCCTTTCTCTATCACCGAAGTGACCGATAGGATATTAGAACACATTAAAACTATCGAACGATGCATAAAAGAATCTCGCACAAGGGAAGAGGAGTCCCACGCAAGAGAAGAATTAAATAAAGAAACGATAGTTGAAAAATTAAAAATGGAAGAACAAATAAGTGAAAAACCGACACATGAGCTAAACAACAAAAAAGGTGAGGACGATAACGTTAAAATTCAAGAAGAGTCTATTTTTCAAGAAATTAATCTCTTGTCACCTTCTTTTGAAAATCATTGTTTAGTACCCACTCATGCTAAGTTTTTAAAAGAGTTAAACACTAGCACTAAAATTGAAGAAATGGTAAGTGTTAAGTTAACTAATGATCAAACTTCGCTAATAAAAGAAGACCCTTTTGAAATAAACATTACACCGGTTCCATGTTTTTTTTCAAAATTCATTTATTAGTAACGTCACCATTGATAAAGATCTTTGTGTTAACATAATGCCTAATTACATTTTCGAAAAATTAAGTATTAGTGATTTTACTCCACTTCAAATACCAATTTTTCTATCCAATCGGAAAGTAATAAAATCAACCGGTGTAGTTGAGGACATCTTGGTTCAATCGGAAAGTAATAAAATCCTCGATGACGCTCCTCTAGTGTTGGGAAGACCTTTTGTAAAAACTCACGAAGCTTTGAAAAACCGGAAGTTTAATAATCTACCTCTTCAATCAGGGGCATTCAAAAGGGGCATAGATCTTGAGCGTTCAATGAAATATCCTTTTGGCAACAATGACCCCCTAATTGAAGATGACGATGAGCCACCCGATATAAGTGAAAAGATTGACCACTTTGTTGAAGAAGAGGTTGCCATAGAACAAACCTTTAAAGTTCTTGATCTAGATAAGCCCCAAAATAAGGAGTCTCCTAAAGACCCGCCCCTTTAGCTCAAAGAACTCCCAAAAGGTTTGGAATATGCTTTTCTGGACAAAGATGGTAAATCACCTGTAATTATTTCATCAAAATTAAATAATGTAGAAAAAGAAAAATTACCTAGACTTTTGAAAAAACATAAAAATGCGATCGCTTGGAAGCTTGTAGATATTAAAGGAATAAATCCTTCCATGTTGTAACATTTGTGCTTGAAATCATCGTGAACAGTTCAGCTATCAATAAAACAACATTATTTGATCCCAATGTTTGTTTGTTTATGTTTTACATTTTCCATGTTTTGACCTTTGTTCGATTTTAAACTCTACATCGCTTTATGGAGAATTATACGCAAACTGGTGTGTAAACGTACTCAGTTTAATGCGACAAATACTCCGGAACATCAACATATACTTAACATACCTTAAATAACCTTTACATAGCTTAGAAATAAGTTTTGAAGGCTTTGGTATGGCAAAAACAAGTTAATTCGCTTACAGGGACTAAACTTGACAAACTGCGAAAGTATGCCAATTTGAGCTGTAACAGACATTCCGGAACATGACCATAAGTTAAACATACCATAAATATCCTTTACATAGCTTAGAAATAGGCTTTGAGGGGTTCGGTATGCTAAAATAAACTTTTGGATCATTCAGGGACTAAAAGTGTTAAAAAGTGCATAAGTTTGCACTTTCACGCATAACTTACGTTCTGAATACATTCGGACATTCAAAAATTTATGTAAGCACTAAAATATCTTATTTTAGTGTTTGGCATGAGAAAAATCCATTCGACGCGTCGTTTGGATCGTTTTTCGCGCTTATGCGCATTCCATCGTAATTAAGCGAACATCGCGATCGTACGGCCAAACGAACCGACATCCGGCATATTTTTTTGCATGTTTCATGTCCACAATGTTTAAGCATCATTTTAGGGCCTTAAAGATGGCTTAACTGGCTTTAAACATGTCGGAAATGGCCTTAAACCACAACAGGGACCTAAACTGTCATTTTCCCAAGTTGTTTTCTGATTAGGGCATCCAGGCGGCCCGCGTAAACCCAGGGTGACCCTTTACGCGGCCCGCGACAACCCTTCAGATCAGCAAAGGTCATTTTTCCAGCTGCTAGCAGCCTTTCAGCACTCCAAAGGGCAATGCCTCTTGCAAATCTCTGGGGTTGGGGTCACATTATGATACCACAACTTTGCGACACTTGTACGGACGAGATTCGAGCACGTAAATCGATAAACGATCCTAACGGTCTTGCATATCCTATAAATACCCCCCATTCTTGTTTTAAACCCACAAATCTGATCAAAAAGCTCTAAGTTGATGCCATTGCTTCATACCTGAGCTCCTGGATCAAGATTAGCTTTCGGGGACCCTTCGTAAGTGTTCTTTCGTTCTTTTATCGCTTTTCGAGTCCGAAAGTCAAGCTTTGTTTGACTTTCTGTGTTGACCAGTTTATGGTCAACACGAAGTTCGTTTGAACTTCATAACGTGAGCGTGATCACGATGGTTATAGTCCATAGTGACTACACCTACTGATTACCACATTATCTAGGCTCAGTGACGAGTCGTAGTTTCGGCCAAAAACATTCTTGCATATTTTGTAACCAAACTACTCAAAGGTATCAAAACCGTTTGTTTTGATACGAAACCTGTTTTCTAAACTTAGTTAAGCATGTTCTAACATGCTTAGCTCGTCACTTTTAGTTTAGTGCTTATATAGGGTCGTAAGGAAAGCGATCTAAACAATCGCTTATACTTTCGAACCTGACCCATTTGGTCGATCTTTAGGATCCGACTAAATGCATTAGGTGACCATAGTTGTTTAGGGAATAACCTTCCGAGGTTATACCCTATGGTCACATCATTTGAGTAGTTGTATGATAGGTAGTATATATGCCTTAGGTAAAATACCAAAATGCCCTTTTTATGCCAAAATTCATATTAAGCATATGTAACATAACTTTTGGTATCTAAACTGATTTGGCAACGATATTAGACATGTTAAGGCATATTTTACTTAACATAGGGCTAGTTAGGCGTTCCGAATGCGTTTTACGCGAACGACGCGTTAAAGTAGCATAAGCTACCTAAACGGGTCGTAATGGGTCGTAAGCACTTAGGTTAGGTTTCATTTTGGTATATAGGCTTTGTTAAACCATATTACATGAGTCTCCATACTCGTTTGATTTACGAACCCTCATTCTATCCAATCCTCCGATTTAGGTCCGGTATATTAACATAGTTACCTATATTAGGTGTCGTTTGATATCCGTGATCTCTAGCATTGTTTGGTTGTTACACAAGGATTTCTAAGCAATCTCAAGTGAGTACATATACCCCTCTTTTACCGTTTTCCAAACTATTTTGGGGTGAAACACATGTGCCTACTTGTTACTTTCGTGCTTTCCTGTTTTCACATCATATACTGCTATACTCATTAGTACATTATTAGTACACGATTTACATTACATTGTTTCGCTACGTATGTTTACTTAGCATACTTAGTACATTGTTTTACTTTACATTTCTGCTATGTATGTTGACTGATAGCATGCTAGCACATTGATTTACATGACTTTTCTGCTTTGTATGTTAACTTAGCATACTTAGTACATTGTTTTCATATAACATGTTTACAATTTGCTATAACATTTGGTTTGCACAAACGGGACTTATATACGTTCATTAACATTAGCTACGCCGCTTGGTAGTAAGTAGTGGAACCATAGGACTTGACAAATCCCATTCCTGACATCCCGGGTTTGTTTGGATGTAAGGAATGACTGAATCCGAAAACATTTCTTTTGATAACCTTGACTTAGGGTTATCCGACTATCTCAAGGCTTGAATGTATGCGTTAACTTACCACATAAATGTTTGTATCAATGTAACATGCATTTACTTTGCAAAACATAACTTTTTGATATATTCAAAATACTTTGTTTTGTACATTTCTACATTTATAATTGTGACAATACTTTACTTACAATACATAACATTTGTTACACATTACTTGACTACATTCGGACTTCTTAACATTTGACATGGCTTATACGAGGAATTTTTTGACAATTGGTTTAAACATGGACTTTATACATTGGTGGTTTGTTTAAGTGATTTAAGTAACGAAACGTGTGTAATATGATACAAGCATGGTGGATACGCCGCTGGTACTTCCTATATATAAGTGTTTGTATGGTATAACATATCGTAGCGTTATTTGAATCATTTCAATTTAGACAAATAACATTTTATACAAATATCATATCTTCCACAAGACATTGCCTTACAAACAACTTCTTTTATACAACTCATTTTACTTGGTTATTTATTTAACCATGTATTATTATTTAATGTATACATATCATCTGATCTTATCGCTTTTCAAATGATTTACAAAACAAAACAATTTACAAGGTTCATGACTGAATTTTATTAAACATTTCTAAATCTTAAGTCATGAATCCTATATTCGCAAAACCTATGTATCTCACAGGCATTTTTATGCTGACGTACCTATTTTCACATGTGTTTTCAGGAGCTATCGCCTAGGATGATGATCATGACACTAGGGCGGACCTGTGCCTTAGAGACATGAAAATGAAGATAGACTTAGATTAACTATGTTATGTACTCTTGGTTTTCATGTTTAAGACAATGTTACACTCTTGTTGATAAATAAAACGTAACTTTGTATGCCATGGTTGTGAAACAAATAATTCTGTTACAACACTCCCCGACGTTTTCCGCCACGCTTGATTGTTCCACGTGGTCGGGGTGTGACAGAAGAGTTGGTATCAGAGCCAATGGTTATAGGGAATTAGGTTATTAGTAATACTTTGACCTAGACTATAACTTTCTAGGACCTTAACACCAGTTATCTTGTGTTTAGATTATAAAACATGCACTTCACCTATCCTTAGGTGATAACCATAACGAGAACATCGATTCCGAATCCGCTTTGAAAATTAATCATCTGTTCTAGGATGATTGATTACTAGGTTTTGAACCCTCTGTTATAAGGTTTTGAACCCCTTTGAATTTTCAAAAAAAAAAAATCTCGTCAAAGTTTTGGGTTTTAATAGTGTGAACACGTGCGAACTGGAAGAGTGAATGCCTGTACCCTGGGTTTTCTGTCTAAGGCTAGAGTGTTCGTACAAATCCACATAATCGGACCAGTCACTCTTACTTGGGAACTCTTGGGGTGAGTGTTCACTTATAGGCGAACATGTCTTCGCGATACATTATTTTTGACCCATGTACTTTGATTAGACATTGTGTGTCGCTTGTTTGCTTAGCGATACATGACCACCATCTTTGCTTTTGTTGATTTTGTTTCATCTCATTCTCTTCATCCAATCATCTCACTCGTTTCCTTTCATGTTTTTCCTCTTTTAGAATGCCTCCTCGACGCGAAAACCAGATAGCGACTGCCGAGCTGGCAGAAATTATTGCGCAGCAAATGGCTGCTCAATTCCCAAATCTCTTTGCTCAATGGAACCAAGCCAACAACAACAACAATGCTCCATGCAATTTCAAGAATTGTAACTCGGCTAAACCACTCAAGTTTAGTGGTTGTGAGGGAGCAACTGGGCTTCTTCAATGGTTCGAGAGCATTGAGAATACTTTCCGTCACGTTCAGTGTCCTGACAATCGCAAGGTCCAGTTTTCTTTGAGTGTGTTTCAGAAGAGGGCTCTTACGTGGTGGAACGGGGTAATGAGAGACCGTGGTGCAGAAGTTGCTCTAGCACAGACATGGGCTGAACTTAGGGCCCTTATGATGAGGGAGTTCTGTCCTCGTCATGAACAACGGGCTTTGGAGAAAGAGTTTGATGACTTAAAACAATACAGTGGCGAGCACCGGGCATATACTGATAGGTTTGAGGAGTTGAGTCTGCTTTGCCCAACAATGGTTGCCCCACTCGACAAGGCTATCGAAAGGTATACCAACGGCCTACCTGACTCGGTACAAGACATCATTACTGGTAGTACCCTACCACACTCCGTCAGGCGATCGAGTTAGCAGTGACATTGACTGAGTCACAGGTTCGAAAGGGAAAGCTGCACAAAAAGGGTGACAAGGGTAAGAAGCAGGCGTCTGACAGAGAAGATAGCAAGAAAGGTCAAAACAAGAAGGGAAAGGATTCTGGTTCTCCAAGGGGGTCTAGGAAGCGAAAGGTTTCCCAAAACTATGCCGTTACTGCACAGGCTCAAGCTGCACCAAATCAGCCTGCGCAACCACAAGCCAAGAAGCCTTATCTTGGCAATGCACCTTTGTGCAACATGTGTAACGGCCATCACCCACCACATCTTCAGTGTCGTCAATGGACCAACTGTGGAAGAAATGGTCATCTTGCTGCCACCTGCCGCATTCCTACTAACCAGAATCAGGCAGTTCAGAACCAAGCCCAACAAATTGCTCAGCCTCTTGCTCAGCAACAAGGTCAAGCTGCACGACCTCATTTTCCTCCTGGTTTGTGCTACAATTGTGGGGATCTGACCCACTACAGAAACCGGTGCCCAAGGCTAGCCAACCAGAATCAGAATCAGATTCCAAATCAGAATCAGGCTCAGGCTCGAGGTCGAGTCTTCAACATGAACGCACAAGAGGCACAAGCAGATGATAATGTGGTGAACGGTACGTTCTTTATTAATAATCGGCCGGCATCTGTTCTTTTTGATTCGGGTGCCGATAAAAGTTTTGTGTCTTTATCTTTTGAACCATTGCTTCGCATGTCTAGAACGAAACTAGGTAAGCCATTGACAGTAGAAGTGGCTAGTGGTGAACCCATTATTCTTGATTCTGTTCTCCGCAACTGCCAGTTGAGCCTTAACAACCATATTTTTCCTATTGACCTCACGCCTATGCAACTTGGAAGCTTCGACGTTATTGTGGGTATGGATTGGTTAGCCAAGCATCATGCAGAGATAGTTTGTTTCGAGAAGATCATTTGTATGCCGCTTTCGACAGGTGAGGTCCTACAGGTTCGTGGTGAGAAAGCTGCTGGTGGTCTCAAATTCATGTCTTGTTTTAAAGCTCGGAAGTATCTGTGAAAGAACTATGTGGCATTTTTGGCACATGTTGTAGCAGATAAGGGCAAAGGTAAGTCTATTCAAGATATTCCTGTTGTACGGGATTATTCTGAAGTATTTCCTGAAGAGTTACCTAGTCTACCCCCAGCACGCCAAGTCGAGTTCCGTATTGATCTCGTACCTGGTGCAAATCCCATTTCCAGAGCTCCATATCGTCTTGCACCGTCCGAGATGCAAGAGTTGTCTAAGCAGCTTCAGGAGCTCTCTGACAAAGGTTTTATCCATCCTAGCTTTTCACCTTGGGGTGCTCCCGTTCTTTTTGTCAAGAAGAAGGATGGATCTTTTAGGATGTGTATCGATTATCATGAGCTTAACAAGCTCACCATCAAGAATCGATATCCCTTACCTCGCATCGATGATCTCTTTGATCAATTGCAGGGCGCTTCTTATTTTTCAAAGATTGATCTGTGATCTGGATATCATCAACTTTGTGTGCATGAAGAAGATATTCCCAAGACAGCGTTCCGCACTCGTTATGGGCATTATGAGTTCATAGTCATGCCATTCGGTTTGACCAATGCTCCTGCTGTTTTCATGGACTTGATGAATAGGGTCTACAAGCCTTATTTGGATAAGTTCATCATCGTTTTCATTGATGATATCTTGATATATTCTAAGACGCGAGCTGATCATGAGCAACATCTTCGTCTTACTTTGGAACTCCTAAAGAAAGAGCAACTTTTCGCCAAATTCTCCAAGTGTGAATTCTGGCTTAAAGAAGTTCAATTTTTAGGACATATTGTCAACGAACAAGGTATTCATGTAGATCCCTCTAAGATCAGTGCGATTAAGGATTGGGATACGCCTACTACTCCTACTGAGGTTCGTTCTTTTCTTGGTCTCGCGGGTTATTACCGCCGCTTCATAGAGAATTTCTCGAAGATTGCAGTTCCTCTATGTGACAACTCGTATTTCGAACCCGTCTGTGTAATAAATGTAACGTATGTGAACATGTGAACTTGATTGACTTATTGAATGTTATGACATTATGATATGTAATTATGTGAACCTTGTGAATAATGAACGTTATGTGTTACATGTGTTACGTGTATGTATGATAAACACAACCCGAACCACACAACACTTCACAATCAATCGCACAAGCCCTTTGGGCCGTGTTGCTTGTAATCGGACTAGGGCAGCCCATGTAAGGGCCGGCCCACTCCTTTCAAACGTGTAAACACCCACCTATGGGGTTTGTGATTTCATTTGTTACAATCTACCTCACACACAAAGAAACCCTAGCTCTCCTTTCTCTCTCTCTCACGAACCGAAGGCAGCCAAAGCATCCATCCCATCGAAGTTCTTAGGGTTCGAATCATCATCTTGTTCGGATCAATTATTGTTCCTTCTCCATTCGGTTAGTATGATTAATTTTTTTTGTGCTTGATGTTTTGATGTGTGTTTTAGTCATGCATGATGATATAGGATTTTTGATTAACATGATTGATCTTGTTGAATGATATGTGGTTACTTGACATGCAATCGGCTCACATGTATTGTATTATAGATCGGTATAGAGTTGTTAATCATATGATGCTCGAATTAATCGGCTGGGATATTGATGAACTCGGATAGTATGGTTAGGTTAGAGGGTTTAAAACCCGATTATAGGTGTTGTGGTAAATTGTTGTTCAAGATTGTTCATATGATTATATTAAGGTTCATGCGGATTCGGAATTGATTGCTTGTTTGATCGATGTTTGGTTTGAATGGAAATTTGTTAATTGATTATGATAAATTTGGGAACTTTGAAATTGATTGCAAGATAATAGTTGTGTAACTGATGTGCATAATATTCGGATAATTAAACCTATCGCACAAGGGGCCTTGATCGCACAAAGAGCCCCAATCACGCAAGCCAGTCGGTCGCACATCATGGCTGGATCACACAAGTATTTCTGACCGCACAAGATGGCCCATTCGCACAAGAGTCCTTGGCCGCACAAGGACCAGTGAGTCGCACAAGTTTGGGTCGTGTATAATTTGTTTTGGGCTAGTTGTGTTATTGGGCCAAACAAGCCCAGGTCACATCGCACAAGGCATGACCAGTCGCACAATTGGGAATGTTGTTTAACTGTTTGGGCCGAATGATATGTTGGGCTGGGTACTAGCCGGATCGCACAAGGCTTTTATGTGTTATCGGATTGGGCCGAGAATGTGTTGTTGATTGTTATGCATTTGGGCCGGATTGTTTGAACTGTTTACCTATATGTTGGGCCGGGTAGTGTTTGGGGTTAGACTTTTGTATCGCACAAGGTGGTTGGGCTCGCACAAGTCAAACGGCCCAACCCTCCGAAACGCACAAGCATGACTATGTTATGCTTTGACTGATTATGTGTTGCTATGATATATATATATACGTGGTTGCTAGGATATATACGTGTTTGCTATGGTTTATATGTGCACTACTTGAGTCAAAACCTGACTTGTATGGTAACCCTGTTAGGACGAGGTTGACCACCCTTAGTTCAAGAAAACCTCTTGAATATCTGCCGAGCAACCCAAGGTGAGTTCACACAGCCAAGGCATGGGATTCCCGGGTTGGGAATTGGGTTGGAATGTTTGATATGGAATGATTACTCGTACTTACGCAATCACTAGACTATAGACCATCGTCCTCAGGATAGTCAGGACACCTACGTAAAACCTACGTAAATTAGTATCTACCAATGTCTCCCGGGTCAGGAGGACACTTACGTAAATCCTACGTAACCTAATACCCACTACTGTCTTCCGGGTCGGAAGGACACTTACGTAAATCCTACGTAAACCCCACGCGTACCACTGTCCTCGGGGAAGGGCACTCACGTAAATCCTACGTGACCTTGTACATATTCCTGTTCTCGGATTAAGAAGAACACATGGTTGCAAATAGTCTAGTAAGTACCATAATGGGAAGCCCCCCGTTAGTAAAGATAAACGTGGGAATCCCCCACTATTAATATAAATACAAGGCATGGGAAACCCCCACCATTAGTACATACTTGCATGGGAAGCCCCCCACTAGTTGAACTTACGCATTACTGTTATGAACTTACTTTCTGTGAACTCGCTCAACTAGTTGTTGATTGTTTGCTGCATGCCTTGCAGGACCTTAGGTACTCATGGAGCTTGCACAAGGAGGAGCGGGTCGTTGTGGACAAGGATTTGTGAATGCTTACTAAACACTTATGACATTCATACACTAATACTTATGTTTTGGGCTTTTACTTTAATGCTTCCGCTACTTAAACAAAGTTTGGTTTGAACGTCAAACGTATTTGATTTGGGTTTTATAAACTACTTTAACTATTATATGCTTGTTCAATATGATTGGTGGCTTGATCCTGGTCAGTCACGCTCCCAAGCGGTGATACTCCGCAGGTGGATTTTGGGGGTGTGACAGATTGGTATCAGAGCCATTGGTTATAGAGAATCGGTTTTAATATGGGAAACGTTTTTATTAAAACCAGACTATAACCATACCTGCCTGGGAGGCCGCGATGGAAACTGATACGATATATGACATAACGAACGAACATACTACTACTCACACTATACTATTACTGAACTGTTAACTATGAACTCGCTCAACTAGTTGTTGACTCTCTGCTGCATGCCTTGCAGGACCTTAGGTACTTATGGAGCTTGCACAAGGAGGAGCAGGTCGTTGTGGGCAATGGATCGTGAATGCTTGCTAAACACTTATGACATTTCATACATTATTATTTATGTTGGGTTTTACTTACACGCTTCCGCTACTTAAACAAAGTTTGGTTTGAACATCAATCGTATTGAACTGGGTTTTATGAATTACTTTAACTACTATACACTATGTTTGATATGATTGATGGCTTGATCCTGGTCATGTCACGCCTTCAAGCGGTGGTACTCCGCGTGTGGATTTTGGGGGTGTGACAGATTGGTATCAGAGCCAGGTTATAGAGAACTCGGTTTTAATATGGGAAACGTTTTTATTAAAACCAGACTATAACCAGAACAGTGCTCTCAACGATCCACAACGACGCTTCGCTCCACGTGCAAGACTCGACATCCTAGGTAATATGGTTTATGTTTGTTACCTGCTTGCTAGTAACGTATAGAACTTTGCTCGTAGTACACTTAGATACACATGATACTATTACATGAGAATACCTACGTGCTTATACTTTTCTGTCATCGCCCTACTCGCGAACCATTCTCACTTACGCTACTTTTACAATGAAGATCATGACTGGACGGATTAACATGACTCAAGCCCAGCTAGAGGCTCTCGTTCAAGCTCAAGTTGCTGCGGCACTTGCAGCTGCTCAAGCAGGTAGTATACCCTGCAGTATAGACTCACACTAGGATCCTTAGATCCTGCATTAACTCTCGTATTTAAACTTTGCCCTATTCGTACACAATAGGTCAACACGCGCAACAACCTGTCTGCACTTTCAAGAACTTCATGGACTGTCGTCCAAGTACTTTCAGCGGCACAGAGGGGGCAGTGGGACTCCTCCACTGGTTTGAGAAGCTAGAGTCAGTGTTTGAAATGTGCGAATGCCCTGAGGCTCGCAGGGTCAAGTATGCCACTAGCACGTTGGAAGGGATTGCGCTCACTTGGTGGAACGCCCAAGTTCAGATTCTCGGGTTGGCAGCTGCTAACGCCACCCCATGGAACGATTTCAAAGAACTTATCAAACGTGAGTACTGCACAAGGGATGATATTCACAAGTTGGAGAATGAGTTTTATCACTTGAAGATGACGGGGTCAGAAATAGAAGCTTACACGAAGCGATCGAACGAACTGGCTATCTTGTGTCCAACCATGGTGGACCCTCCAATTAAGCGCATCGAGTTGTACCTCAAGGGTCTAGCCTCAGAAATTCAGAGCCATGTTACATCGGCTAACCTCGACAACATTCAAGATATTCAGCGTCTTGCTCATCGCCTCACGGATCAGGCGGTGGAACAGAACAAGTTGCCCAAACGCATCAGTGCTACCACTTCAGCCGCTACTCCCACTACACTCAGTGACAACAAAAGAAAGTGGGATGGGGATTCTAGCAAAGGTTCAGCAACAATTCAATCCCAAGCTCAGCAGCAGAAGACTGATCACTACCAGAGTCCCAGCCAGCAATCCTCTGGTGGCCATAGACAGAGAAGGTATCAAGGGTTTCACCCCAAGTGTCACAACTGCAACAGACATCACAGCGGCCAGTGAAACAAGGGTCGTTGTCAAAGATGTCTCAAGATGGGTCACGAGGCCAAAGACTGTAGGAGCCCACGGCCTGCAAATCAAAACCAGCAACCGCAACAACCAGCTCCACAGAACCCACAGCAGCAGCAGCCACAGCGTGGAAACCGGGGATGTTTCCAGTGTGGGGCTGAAGGTCATTTCAAACGCGATTGTCCTCAACTGAACCAGAACCAGAATCGCAACAACAATAACCAGGGCAACGGGCACAACAACGGTGGGAACAACAACAACAATGGCAACGAGGCAAGGGGTCGAGCTTTCGTGCTAGGACGAGGAGATGCAATGAACGATCCCAATGTGGTTATGGGTAAGTTTCTCCTCGACGATATATATGTTACTGTTTTATTTGATTCGGGTGCGGATACAAGTTATATTTCTGTGAAAGCCAGTAAATTGTTAAAACGTACATCAACACCCCTAAACACCAAACATGTCGTAGAGTTAGCAAATGGTAAGAGTTTAGAAGCCACGCAAATAGTCAAGGGTTGTAGTATTGTCTTAGCCGGTCAAGTTTTCTCCATCGACCTTATTCCCATAGTCTTGGGAAGCTTCGACATCGTCATAGGGATGGATTGGTTATCCCAACATCAGGCAGAGATTCTATGCAGCGAGAAGATTATTCGCATTCCCCGTTCTGGTCAAGAACCCCTCGAAGTTCAAGGTGACAGGAGTGGTGCAGTGGTAGGCATCATCTCTTTCTTGAAGGCTCAGAAGTGTCTGCGGAAGGGTCACACCGCAATCTTGGCACTCGTTTCGGATGTATCAGTGAAAGAAAAGAAACTGGAGGATATTCCAGTTGTACGCGACTACCCTCAGGTGTTTCCTGAAGACTTACCTGGCTTACCACCTCACTGTCAGGTCGAATTTCAAATCGAGCTCGCTCCAGGAGCAGCACCCATAGCTCGCGCACCATATCGTCTAGCTCCATCAGAATTGGAGGAACTGTCAAAGCAGCTACAAGAGCTCTTGGAAAAGGGCTTCATTCGTCCAAGCTCTTCGCCTTGGGGAGCTCCAGTGTTATTCGTGAGAAAGAAGGACGGCACTTTCAGGATGTGCATAGATTATCGGGAACTGAACAAGGTAACGGTGAAGAACCGTTATCCTCTTCCACGCATAGACGACTTATTCGACCAGTTGCAAGGGTCGTGTTACTACTCCAAGATAGACCTACGATCAGGGTATCATCAGCTGAGAGTCTGGGATGAGGACGTCTCCAAGACAGCATTCAGAACTCGCTACGGCCACTACGAGTTTCTTGTCATGCCGTTCGGGTTAACGAACGCACCTGCCGTATTTATGGACCTTATGAACAGGGTGTGCAAACCCTATCTTGACAAGTTCGTCATTGTATTCATCGACGACATTCTGATCTACTCCAAGAGTCAGGAGGAACACGAGCAGCACCTACGCCTTATTTTGGAACTCCTACGGAAGGAACGGCTGTACGCTAAGTTTTCGAAATGCGACTTCTGGCTTCGTGAAGTCCACTTCTTAGGCCACGTAGTAAACAAGGATGGGATCCATGTCGATCCATCCAAGGTAGATTCAATAAGAAACTGGCCTGCACCACGTACGCCAACGGAAATACGCCAATTCTTAGGTTTGGCGGGTTACTACAGACGGTTTATTAAAGACTTTTCAAAGATTGCTCAGCCGCTTACGCTGCTGACACAGAAGGGTGTCACCTATCGCTGGGGAGAGCCCCAGGAGACTGCTTTCCAGCACCTAAAGGATAGACTTTGCAGTGCACCTATTCTCTCATTGCCAGAGGGCGCGGACGATTTCGTAGTATATTGTGATGCGTCCATCCAGGGTCTTGGTTGTGTATTGATGCAACGGGATAAGGTTATTGCTTACGCTTCACGTCAACTCAAGGTTCACGAACGGAACTACACGACGCACGATTTAGAGCTGGGAGATGTTGTTTTCGCGCTTAAGATATGGCGACACTACCTGTACGGTACCAGGTGCACGATTTACACCGATCACAGGAGTCTCGATCATATTCTTAAGCAGAAGGATTTGAACATGCGTCAACGGCGATGGGTCGAACTTCTGAACGATTACGAATGCGCCATCAAGTACCATCCAGGCAAAGCCAATGTTGTGGCTGACGCCCTCAGTCGGAAAGACACTTTACCTCGGCGCGTGCGAGCGCTACAGCTTACGATTCAGTCTAGCCTTCCTGCACAGATACGAGACGCTCAGGTAGAAGCATTGAAACCAGAAAACGTTAGGGATGAAGCCCTACGCGGCTCACGACAGCGGTTAGAACAGAAGGCAGACGACGCCTACTATGTAACAGGGCGTATTTAGGTCCCACTTTATGGCGGTCTACGCGAGCTGGTAATGGATGAAGCTCACAAGTCTCGCTACTCGGTACATCCAGGGTCGGACAAAATGTACCACGACATCAGGACTACTTATTGGTGGCCTAGCATGAAGGCCCACATCGCTACCTATGTCAGCAAGTGCTTGACCTGTGCGAGAGTCAAGGTGGAATACCAGAAACCAGCGGGCCTACTTCAGCAACCCACGATACCGCAATGGAAATGGGAAGAAATTTCCATGGATTTCGTTACAGGCCTACCTAGATCTCAGCGTGGGAATGATACCATATGGGCGATCGTGGATCGACTCACCAAGTCTGCACACTTCCTAGCTATAAAGGAAACGGATAAGTTCTCCACTCTCGCAGACATCTACCTTAAAGAAGTTGTTTCGAGGCACGGGGTGCCCACCTCCATTATTTCGGATCGGGATGCACGATTCACGTCAGAACTATGGCAAGCAATGCATAAATCTTTCGGCTCACGGTTAGACATGAGCACAGCATATCATCCTCAGACGGATGGGCAGTCTGAGCGAACGATCCAAACTCTTGAAGACATGCTTAGGGCATGCGTTATTGATTTCGGCAACGGCTGGGAAAAGCATCTCCCTTTGGTGGAGTTCTCATATAATAATAGTTATCACACCAGCATACAAGCCGCTCCATTCGAGGCATTGTACGGACGTAAATGCCGGTCACCTCTCTGTTGGGCGGAGGTGGGGGATAGTCAGATTACGGGTCCAGAAATTGTAGTGGACGCCACAGAAAAGATTGCACAGATACGACAACGCATGGCGGCAGCACGCGACCGTCAGAAAGCCTACGCGGACAAGCGTAGAAAGCCTTTGGAATTTCAGGTCGGGGACCGGGTTTTACCTAAAGTCTCACCCTGGAAGGGTGTGGTATGTTTTGGCAAACGGGGCAAACTAAATCCGCGGTATGTCGGACCGTTCGAGATCACTGAGAAAATAGGCAAGGTGGCCTACAAGCTAAACCTACCAGCTGAACTCGGTGCAGTTCACAATGTCTTTCACGTGTCAAATCTGAAGAAGTGCCTGTTAGATGAGACCCTCATAGTTCCTTTGAAGGAGCTCACCATTGACGAGCGGTTGCAGTTCGTCGAGGAGCCAGTTGAAATCACGGACCGGGATGTTAAGGTCCTCAAAAACAAGAGAATCCCTCTTGTCCGAGTTCGTTGGAACTCCAAACGTGGCCCAGAGTACACCTGGGAACGCGAAGACAGGATGACAGAAAAGTACCCCCAGTTATTCGGAACCAATGCAACCACTACTGAGGCTGAAGCTACTACTGCGGAATTTCGGGACGAAATTCCAGATCAACGGGGGAAGGATGTGACACCCCAGGAAAACCAGTGAACGATACAACCTACCTAGCTTCCTCAGTGAGTGCGTACCAAATTTCAGGACGAAATTTCTTTTTAGTTGGGGATAATGTGACAACTCGTATTTCGAACCCGTCTGTGTAATAAATGTAACGTATGTGAACATGTGAACTTGATTGACTTATTGAATGTTATGACATTATGATATGTAATTATGTGAACCTTGTGAATAATGAACGTTATGTGTTACATGTGTTACGTGTATGTATGATAAACACAACCCGAACCACACAACACTTCACAATCAATCGCACAAGCCCTTTGGGCCGTGTTGCTTGTAATCGGACTAGGGCAGCCCATGTAAGGGCCGGCCCACTCCTTTCAAACGTGTAAACACCCACCTATGGGGTTTGTGATTTCATTTGTTACAATCTACCTCACACACAAAGAAACCCTAGCTCTCCTTTCTCTCTCTCTCACGAACCGAAGGCAGCCAAAGCATCCATCCCATCGAAGTTCTTAGGGTTCGAATCATCATCTTGTTCGGATCAATTCTTGTTCCTTCTCCATTGGGTTAGTATGATTAATTTTTTTTGTGCTTGATGTTTTGATGTGTGTTTTAGTCATGCATGATGATATAGGATTTTTGATTAACATGATTGATCTTGTTGAATGATATGTGGTTACTTGACATGCAATCGGCTCACATGTATTGTATTATAGATCGGTATAGAGTTGTTAATCATATGATGCTCGAATTAATCGGCTGGGATATTGATGAACTCGGATAGTATGGTTAGGTTAGAGGGTTTAAAACCCGATTATAGGTGTTGTGGTAAATTGTTGTTCAAGATTGTTCATATGATTATATTAAGGTTCATGCGGATTCAGAATTGATTGCTTGTTTGATCGATGTTTGGTTTGAATGGAAATTTGTTAATTGATTATGATAAATTTGGGAACTTTGAAATTGATTGCAAGATAATAGTTGTGTAACTGATGTGCATAATATTCGGATAATTAAACCTATCGCACAAGGGGCCTTGATCGCACAAAGAGCCCCAATCACACAAGCCAGTCGGTCGCACATCATGGCTGGATCACACAAGTATTTCTGACCGCACAAGATGGCCCATTCGCACAAGAGTCCTTGGCCGCACAAGGACCAGTGAGTCGCACAAGTTTGGGTCGTGTATAATTTGTTTTGGGCTAGTTGTGTTATTGGGCCAAACAAGCCCAGGTCACATCGCACAAGGCATGACCAGTCGCACAATTGGGAATGTTGTTTAACTGTTTGGGCCGAATGATATGTTGGGCTGGGTACTAGCCGGATCGCACAAGGCTTTTATGTGTTATCGGATTGGGCCGAGAATGTGTTGTTGATTGTTATGCATTTGGGCCGGATTGTTTGAACTGTTTACCTATATGTTGGGCCGGGTAGTGTTTGGGGTTAGACTTTTGTATCGCACAAGGTGGTTGGGCTCGCACAAGTCAAACGGCCCAACCCTCCGAAACGCACAAGCATGACTATGTTATGCTTTGACTGATTATGTGTTGCTATGATATATATATATACGTGGTTGCTAGGATATATACGTGTTTGCTATGGTTTATATGTGCACTACTTGAGTCAAAACCTGACTTGTATGGTAACCCTGTTAGGACGAGGTTGACCACCCTTAGTTCAAGAAAACCTCTTGAATATCTGCCGAGCAACCCAAGGTGAGTTCACACAGCCAAGGCATGGGATTCCCGGGTTGGGAATTGGGTTGGAATGTTTGATATGGAATGATTACTCGTACTTACGCAATCACTAGACTATAGACCATCGTCCTCAGGATAGTCAGGACACCTACGTAAAACCTACGTAAATTAGTATCTACCAATGTCTCCCGGGTCGGGAGGACACTTACGTAAATCCTACGTAACCTAATACCCACTACTGTCTTCCGGGTCGGAAGGACACTTACGTAAATCCTACGTAAACCCCACGCGTACCACTGTCCTCGGGGAAGGGCACTCACGTAAATCCTACGTGACCTTGTACGTATTCCTGTTCTCGGATTAAGAAGAACACATGGTTGCAAATAGTCTAGTAAGTACCATAATGGGAAGCCCCCCGTTAGTAAAGATAAACGTGGGAATCCCCCACTATTAATATAAATACAAGGCATGGGAAACCCCCACCATTAGTACATACTTGCATGGGAAGCCCCCCACTAGTTGAACTTACCCATTACTGTTATGAACTTACTTTCTGTGAACTCGCTCAACTAGTTGTTGATTGTTTGCTGCATGCCTTGCAGGACCTTAGGTACTCATGGAGCTTGCACAAGGAGGAGCGGGTCGTTGTGGACAAGGATTTGTGAATGCTTACTAAACACTTATGACATTCATACACTAATACTTATGTTTTGGGCTTTTACTTTAATGCTTCCGCTACTTAAACAAAGTTTGGTTTGAAATTTGATTTGGGTTTTATAAACTACTTTAACTATTATATGCTTGTTCAATATGATTGGTGGCTTGATCCTGGTCAGTCACGCTCCCAAGCGGTGATACTCCGCAGGTGGATTTTGGGGGTGTGACACTCTAACTGCTCTAACACAGAAGAACAAACCCTTTGATTGGGGATTCAAGCAAGAGGAAGCGTTTCTGACTTTGAAACAAAAACTTTGCGACGCGCCTATCCTGACTTTGCCCGAGGGCAATGATGATTTCGTCGTTTATTGCGATGCATCTAAATTGGGTCTTGGCTGCGTCCTGATGCAAAGAAACAAAGTCATAGCATACGCATCGAGGCAGTTGAAGGTACATGAGAAGAACTACACCACTCATGATCTTGAGTTGGGTGCAGTTGTCTTCGCTCTTAAGATTTGGAGACACTATTTGTACGGTACAAAATGTGTGGTTTTCACATACCACAAAAGTCTTCAGCATATCTTCAATCAGAAAGAACTCAACATGAGGCAACGACGTTGGTTGGAGCTTCTAAACGACTACGACTGCAAAATTCGCTACCATCCTGGTAAGGCGAACGTCGTAGCCGATGCTTTGAGTCGCAAGGAACGTACTAAGCTTCATTGTGTTCGTGTTCAATCTGATATTCAAGCTTAATCCGATATCCAAGCCCGCATTTCTCAGGCTCAACAAACTTGTGTTTCACAAGGTTTGATGGATAAGGAATTTCCTTATCACATAACACCTGCTCTTGAACTGAAGGACAATGGATCGTATTACTTCATGGACCGTTTGTGGATCCCAAGCCAAGATAACCTCCGCACCTTGCTTATGGATGAAGCCCATAAGTCTCATTATTCTATTCATCCTGGCTCAGATAAGATGTATAAGGATCTTCGTAGTCAGTATTGGTGGCCTGGTATGAAGAAAGACATTGCCTTATATGTATCAAAATGCCTTACTTGTCTTAAGATTAAGGCTGAACATCAGCGTCCTTCTGGTTTATTGGAACAACCAGAGATCCCAGTTTGGAAATGGGAAAACATTACTATGGATCTCATTACTAAACTCCCGCGCACAAAGAAAGGTCATGATGCCATCTGGGTGGTTGTTGATCGTCTTACCAAATCAGCGCATTTCTTGCCAATCCGTGAGGATTTTTCGGCTGACAAACTTGCTAAAATCTATGTGGATGAAATTGTAGCTCGACATGGTGTTCCTTTGAACATCCTTTCTGACAGAGATGCTCGTTTCACTTCTCATTTTTGGAGAACCATGCAATCTGCTATGGGGACCCAACTTAATCTGAGCATAGCTTATCATCCGCAAACGCATGGTCAGTCTGAAAGAACAATCCAGACTCTGGAGGATATGCTTAGAGCTTCTGTGATCGATTTTGGTGGTAGTTGGGATTCACATCTTCCGTTGATTGAATTCTCTTACAACAACAGTTATCACTCCAGCATCAACATGGCTCCTTTCGAGGCTCTCTATGGTCGAAAATGTCGTTCACCAGTCTGCTGGAATGAGATCGGTGAGGCTCAGCTTACTGGACCTACCCTCATTTTAGAGACAACTGATAAGGTTAAGAAAGTTCGTGATAACCTTCAGACAGCTAGAAGCCGTCAAAAGAGTTACGCGGACCTAAAACGCAAGCCCTTGGATTTTCAAGTCGGTGATCGTGTATTACTTAAGGTCTCACCTTGGAAAGGTGTGATCAGATTTGGAAAAAAAGGAAAACTTGCACCTAGATACGTTGGACCATTCAAGATCGTCGAAAGAATCGGTAAGGTAGCCTACAGACTTGAGTTACCTCCTGAACTTGGAAATGTTCATCCAACCTTTCACGTGTCCAATCTCAAGAGGTGTTTAGCTGATGAGAACCTCCACATACCGCTTGACAAAATTCGTGTCGATAAAACACTGAAATTTGTTGAGAAACCAGTGAAATCATGGAACGTGAAGTCAAGGTTCGCTGGGAATCTAAACGTGGATCCGAGTTTACTTGGGAATGCGAAGATCAAATGAAGGCAAAATATCCGCATCTTTTTCCATGAGTTTCCTCTAAATAAAATTTCAGGACGAAATTTCCACAAGTAGGGGAGACTGTAACATTTGTGCTTGAAATCATCGTGAACAGTTCAGTTATCAATAAAACAACATTATTTGATCCCAATGTTTGTTTGTTTATGTTTTACATTTTCCATGTTTTGACCTTTGTTCGATTTTAAACTCTACATCGCTTTCTGGAGAATTATACGCAAACTGGTGTGTAAACGTACTCAGTTTAATGCGACAAATACTCCGGAACATCAACATATACTTAACATACCTTAAATAACCTTTACATAACTTAGAAATAAGTTTTGAAGGCTTTGGTATGGCAAAAACAAGTTAATTCGCTTACAGGGACTAAACTTGACAAACTGCGAAAGTATGCCAATTTGAGCTGTAACAGACATTCCGGAACATGACATAAGTTAAACATACCATAAATATCCTTTACATATCTTAGAAATAGGCTTTGAGGGGTTCGGTATGCTAAAATAAACTTTTGGATCATTCAGGGACTAAAAGTGTTAAAAAGTGCATAAGTTTGCACTTTCACGCATAACTTATGTTCTGAATACATCCGGACATCCAAAAATTTATGTAAGCACTAAAATATCTTATTTTAGTGTTTGGCATGAGAAAAATCCATTAGTCGCGTCGTTTGGATCGTTTTTCGCGCTTATGCGCATTCCGTTGTAATTAAGCGAACATCGCGATCATACGGCCAAACGAACCGACATCCAGCATATTTTTTAGCATGTTTCATGTCCACAATGTTTAAGCATCATTTTAGGGCCTTAAAGATGGCTTAACAGGCCTTAAACATGTCGGAAATGGCCTTAAACCACAACAGGGACCTAAACTGTCATTTTCCAAAGTTGTTTTCTGATCAGGGCATCTAGGCGGCCCGTGTAAACCCAGGGTGACCCTTTACGCGGCCTGCGACAACCCTTCAGATCAGCAAAGGTCATTTTTCCAGCTGCTAGCAGCCTTTCAGCACTCCAAATGGCAATGCCTCTTGCAAATCTCTTGGGTTGGGGTCACATTATGATACCACAACTTTGCGACACTTGTATGGACGAGATTTGAGCACGTAAATCGATAAACGATCCTAACGGTCTTGCATATCCTATAAATACCCCCCCCATTATTGTTTAAAACCCACAACTCTGATCAAAGAGCTCTAAGTTGATGCCATTGATTCATACCTGAGCTCCTGGATCAAGATTAGCTTTCGGGGACCCTTCGTAAGTGTTCTTTCGTTCTTTTATCGCTTTTCGAGTCCGAAAGTCAAGCTTTGTTTGACTTTCTGTGTTGACTAGTTTATGGTCAACACGAAGTTCGTTTGAACTTCATAACGTGAGCGTGATCACGATGGTTATAGTCCGTAGTGACTACACCTACTGATTACCACGTTATCTAGGCTCAGTGACGAGTCGTAGTTTCGGCCAAAATGCGCATTCTTGCGTATTTTGTAACCAAACTACTCATAGGTATCAAAACTGTTTGGTTTGATACGAAACCTATTTTCTAAACTTAGTTAAGCATGTTCTAACATGCTTAGCTCGTCACTTTTAGTTTAGTGCTTATATAGGTCGTAAGGAAAGCGATCTAAACAATCGCTTATACTTTCGAACCCGACCCATTTGGTCGATCTTTAGGATCTGACTAAACGCATTAGGTGACCATAGTTGTTTAGGGAATAACCTTCCGAGGTTATACCCTATGGTCACATCATTTGAGTAGTTGTATGATAGGTAGTATATATGCCTTAGGTAAAATACCAAAATTCCCTTTTTACGCCAAAATTCATATTAAGCATATGTAACATAACTTTTGGTATCTAAACTGATTTGGCAACGATATTAGACATGTTAAGGCATATTTTACTTACCGTAGGGCTAGTTAGGCGTTCCGAACGCGTTTTACGCGAACGACGCGTTAAAGTAGCATAAGCTACCTAAACGGGTCGTAATGGGTTGTAAGCACTTAGGTTAGGTTTCATTTTGGTATGTAGGCTTTGTTAAACCATATTACACGAGTCTCCATACTCGTTTGGTTTACAAACCCTCATTCTATCCAATCCTCCGATTTAGGTCCGGTATATTGACATAGTTACCTATATTAGGTGTCCTTTGATATCCGTGATCTCTAGCATTGTTTGGTTGTTACACAAGGATTTCTAAGCAATATCAAGTTAGTACATATACCCCTGTTTTCCAAACTGTTTTGGGGTGAAACACATGTGCCTACTTGTTACTTTCGTGCTTTCCTGTTTTCACATCATATACTGCTATACTCATTAGTACATTATTAGTACATGATTTACATTACATTGTTTCGCTACGTATGTTTACTTAGCATACTTAGTACATTGTTTTACTTTATAAATGTGCACGCACAAAATTTTAATGAATGATGACTACAAAACGGTAATTCAACCCATAGGGAGAGTAAATCCAAATGTCCAAGAAGTGGTTAAAAATGAGGTCATCAAACTACTTGACGCCGGACTTATTTATCCTATCTCCGATAGTCTATGGGTGAGTCCCGTCCAAGTAGTCCCAAAGAAAGGAGGTATGACGGTAATAACTAATGAAAAGAATGAATTAATACCAACGAGAACCGTCACAGGATGGAGAGTATGCATAGATTATAGACGATTAAATGAAGCAACAAGGAAAGACCACTTTCCTTTGCCCTTCATTGATCAAATGTTAGAACAACTATCCGGTCATAAATTTTAGTGTTTCTTGAATGGATTTTCAGGTTACTTTCAAATTCCAATAGCACCTGAAGACCAAGAAAAGACAACTTTCACATGCCCCTACGGAACTTTTGCTTATCGACGCATGCCATTTGGTCTATGTAATGCCCCTGCAACATTCCAACGTTGCATGGTGGCCATTTTCCATGATATGATAGAAAAAACATTGGAAGTCTTCATGGACGACTTTTCTATCTTTGGAGATTCATACGACCAATGCCTCGATAACCTAGAACGGATGCTATCGCGATGCGAGGAAACTAACCTCGCCCTTAACTGGGAAAAATGCCATTTCATGGTAACAGAGGGAATAGAACCCGGTCACAAGATCTCGAGCAAAGGAATGGAGGTTGATTGAGCAAAAATAGACACAATTTCTCGATTACCTCCCCCCTCCTCCGTTAGAGCAATCAGAAGTTTCTTAGGGCATGCCGGATTTTATAGACGATTTATCAAAGACTTTTAAAAAATTTCAAGAACTCTAACAAAATTACTTGAAAAAGATGCGCCTTTCATCTTTGACAAGGATTACAATCAAGCATTTCTAACCCTTAAGGAAATGCTAGTCAATGCACCTATCATGATAGCGCCCGATTGGAAATTACCTTTCGAAATCATGTGTGATGCAAGTGACTTTGCCGTTTGAGCAGTGTTGGGACAAAGAAAAGAAAAGCATTTCCACCCAATTTATTATGCTAGTAAAACACTTAATGATGCACAAGAGAATTACACGACCACGGAAAAAGAATTACTAGCTGTGGTATTTGCTTTTGATAAATTTCGTTCTTACCTTGTTCTTTCTAAAACTGTAGTTTATACATATCATGCAGCCATCCGATACCTCTTCAAGAAGCAAGACGCAAAACCCCATTTGATCAGATGGATTCTACTCCTCCAAGAATTTGATATTGAAATTAAAGACAAAAGAGGAGCAGAAAACACAGCAACAGATCATCTTTCGCTCCTAGAAGACCCAGCTTTGGAGGCAACCAGGGACGAGCAAATCAACGAAAAATTTCCAACAGAGTCCCTGGAAATGGTGGAATGTAGACAAGAACCATGGTATGCCGACTACGCTAACTACTTAGCTAGCGGTATAGTCACCAAAGGATGGCCACATCACCAAAGAAAGAAATTCTTTGCTGATATAAAGCATTACTTTTGGGAAGACCCTTATCTTTTCAAAATGTGTGCCGACCAACTCATCCGAAGGTGTGTACATGGCAGCGAAGCACGAAGAATTCTCCGCCATTGTCATGAAGGTCCAGATGGAGGACATCATGGTGCCGCTAGTACCGCACGAAAGGTATTTGATTCAGGATTTTATTGGCCGACCATTTACAAGGATGCGCAAAGTCTTATCAAGACATGTGACGCTTGCCAAAGATCAGGTAATATTTCTTCCAAAAACGAAATGCCACAAAATGGCATTCTCGTTTGTGAAATTTTTGATGTGTGGGGACTCGATTTCATGGGACCTTTCCCACCGTCAAAAGGAAACAAATATATACTTGTGGCAGTCGATTACTTGTCTAAATGGGCCGAGGCCGAAGCACTTCCAACAAATGATGGAAGAGTAGTGGTAAGATTTCTGAAAAAATTATTCTCTCGTTTTGGAACCCTAAAGCATTAATAAGTGATAGAGGTACCCATTTTTGCAACCATCAACTCGAAAAAATCTTAACAAGATATGGGGTCTATTACCGGGTCTCAACAGCATATCACACTCAAACAAACGGACAAGCCGAAGTGACTAATAGAGGTTTAAAACGAATACTTGAAAAAACCGTAGGTTTAAATAAAAAAGAATGGGCCGATAAATTAGATGATGCTTTACGGGCTTTTCGAACCGCTTATAAAACCACTATAGGCACAACCCCATATAAGCTCGTCTATGGAAAAAGTTGTCATTTGCCAGTAGAAATAGCTCACAAAGCCTACTGGGCAATAAAAAATGTAAACTTAGATTTAGAAATTGCAGGTAAAAATCGATTTTGTCAAATAAATGAATTAGACGAACTAAGGAATTATACATACTCTAACTCGGAAATTTATAAGGAAAGAATGAAAAATTTACACGACAAATACATTAAACCTAATGAATTTCGAGTGGGAGATCTGGTTCTATTATTTAATTCATGACTTCGATTATTCCCGGGTAAACTAAAATCTAGGTGGTGAGGACCTTTTTCCATCACCCATATTTTTCCTCACGGTGCAGTAGAAATTAAATCTCGGAATAGAGTTCCATTCAAAGTCAATGGCCAACGGTTGAAACTCTATCGAGGATCCATTGAGGATGAAGAGGAAGAGATCTCACCCCAAATGGTCGACGAGTAAAAGGCATCCACAACATACCTGGTATGTTACGAACAAGTGGGTAAACATCAAAATCGGTAAGTCTTTTAACCAAGTTTTTGGGAAAACCGGGCACTCACACGAGCACTAAAAAAACAATTTCAAAACTATTGCTCGGCACGGGGCCGTGTCCGCGCAACTATCGGGATAAAACCCTCTTTTCTTATCAGTTACACCATTCCACACGCCCCGTTTCCCCGAAAAACGCTCTGGTCCAGGCGATTTTCCGCAGATTTTCGACGTCTCCTATCATTCTAACAACATCAAGGTATGATTCTATCATCATTAGTAGTTAGATTAGTTACTTGCATGTAGATAAAACATCAAAAATCAAAAACTTGATGCGTGTGAAGTGTGATATGTTTTAGGTATATATTTTAAGCCCTTTTACACTTTTTAGCCAAGTTTTAAATATATAAAACACGATATTTACTAACACTAAACACACATATGGGCAAGTACACCCATCGTGGACGTAGTATAGTGATGGTAAGATACCGAGGTCGTCCAAGGACACAAGAGCTTTTAGTACCGGTTTATCCTCAACGTCTAATCAAATCAAAATGTTAGAAAAAGGTTTTTTTTAAACTAAGAAAATAAAACTAACTAAAATGCTGAAAAATAAAATAAAAATAAAAACAGATAGACAAGATGAATCACTTGGATCCGACTCATGTATAGTGTAACCTTTGATTATTTTCGCACTTTTGCACTTGTTTAAGAGATTATCTTAGTTATTGTAGTAGGCCCCTCTTTTGAAGGTGATGTTACCCTCAACCTAGTAGTTTGAGTGAGCAAGGATACAATCCTAAAGGGTCGGATTATTGAAAGATAATTAATTAAGTTATTAATGCATAATGTGGTAGACCCCTCTTTTGAAGGCGACGTTACCCTCGGCTAAGGAGTCTGAGTCAGCAGGGATACAGTCCTAAGTAGCCGGGTTAAAGTTTTAATAGTAGTTTAACTTATGAGGGGGTCAAAGAGTTTGGACCCCCACCATCCAATACCTTTGGGTATTGAAGGAGGTCCTACTAAATTTGACCCAGGTCCTTTGCAGGATCTATACACTGAACAATGGCAAGACTCTTACCAAACCGTTCCCTTAACCCCCGACCAGGTAGCCAACATACCTCCATATAGACCGTGGAGATATGAATGGTGAAAATCTTTTATTTTATATAGACAGTAAAATAATGCCAAGACACCACGGACAAACGATAAGGAAGAATCACCTTCAACATAAGAAACTAGTAATTAAAGTCATTAATACAAAAGCAATTAAAAAGTGCAAAAGATTAAAAATAAAAAGTAGTACACAAAACACTTGTCTTCACCAAGTGATGTAAGAGACTTAGGCAAACATGGCCTTTGATTGTCAAGAACTCTTACGATCAATCTTGGATCCCGAGACGACTCACACACTCTACGATGGACAATGGATGATGGTGGTGGATGATGGTGTTATGGTGGTGGTGGGTGGTGGGTGAAGTGTGAGAGAGGTGGTGTGCTAAGGGATGAGTTGCAAGAGCTCCAAACACTCCTATTTATAGGCTGAACAGAAGCTCGGGCACGGCCCCGTGTCCGCTGGGCACGGCCCCGTGTCCGTCTGACATTCTCTCTATTCATTAATTGTAATTCGCAATTATAATAAATGCGCCTGCAGCAAGTTGACCACGCCCCCGTGTCTGCTGGGCACGGCCCCGTGGTGGGCAGTAGAAGCTTCTATGGGTTTGTCTTTTCTGCTGCTTCTTGGGCACGGCCCCGTGCTCGCTGAGCACGGGGCGTGTTCAGGCTTCTATTTTCTTTGTTTTGCTTGGGAAGATGCTGTCGGGGGGTCGGGCATATCACTTTTGTTCCTTTTCTCGTATTTATGTTAGATTTTGCTGTCTTTTTGCTTCTTTTGTTATTTTGAGCTCATTTAATCCTGAAAATACAAAAGGAAGACAAAAGCACACTTTTTCCAACATTAGTACTAAAAAAGGGTTAGTTTTAAGCCACAATTGATGTAATTTATATGTTGCATTTTGTGCACATCAAATACCCCCACACTTGAATCTTTGCTTGTCCTCAAGCAAAACTCTTTATAGTGTGGCTTTATTCACCCCCAAATGGAATGGGTAGAAGAGAAGGTTTTTGGCTTGTCATAGAGGGTCGGGATTTCCAAGATTATTTTGGTTTTATTTTTATTTATTTACAATCCTATTCGTCATGATTTATTAAAAACGTTTCGTAAGATAAATTATTTATTAGGTCATAACATACCTTTTTTTAAAATTCCATTTATATACAAGTTCACATACCTCACGGGGGAATCACTCAACACTCGGCCGAAGGTGTATTTTTTTAGTGAATCACTCGAGAGCGGCATGGAACTTACTCCTACCATAAGCTTGCCAAGCAATCAATCCTCCTCATTTTTAACTATAAACCTTTGTAAATATCAAGAGGACTTTTTGGGTGAATGGTTAGGCTTGGGCTAAAGGTGGGTGGTTGGGTTAGTGGTTAGTAAAAAGGGCGAAAAGCGGAACAAACGTCGGTTTTTTGAAAGACTTTTTATTTCACCTTTTTATTTTATTTTGATGAACCACTTGTTTCAAACAAAGTTATTTTTGATGAACTTGTTTGTTTGTTTGGTTTCATCAAAATATAAAATATTTTTTTTGAAAAGTCATTAGAAAACCGAACGTTGTTACTGAAATAAAGGGTTAAAAATTAAAAGGTTTAGGTGGGTAAAAAGGGTGATGGTTTTGGGTTAAAAAATGAGAAGGTTTAGGCTCACAAGGGTTAACTAGGGGGATTTTGGGTAGGTGGTAAAAAAAAAATAAAAAAAAGTGGTGTAGAATGAAAAAGGGTTAGTCCTAATGCCTCTATCATTTACTTACTCGGGTTTAAGTTGTTAAGGACCGGGAATGTATTGTTGTGGCAAGTTCTAGAGTCGTACGAACCAAGCGGCTATTTACCCAAGAAACAAAAAATGAGCATTTAGTGTAAAGATATGTATTTGTATGCTCGTTAAAGGCTCAAAACTCACTTTTGTGGGAAAGGGTTTTTTATGTGATCAAGTATATATAATCAAATTTTAACTAAGTTTGTCATGCCTTTTCGTAATTTTCTTATGTTGGTTCTTTTTATCACGACGCTATCGGTCGTAAATTTGTAAAAATATAACCTTTTTAGATCTTATAATTCCCAACATAAACTTAGTCAAGTAAAAAAAAATGAAAATTTTGAAAAAAAATTTGGGGTGATTAGCGGTTCCAATAGAGTTTTGTGTAAGGCTTGTTATTAGGACTTGCAAAATTCAACGTTTTAGCATCCCCCCACACTTAAATTACACATTGTCATCAATGTGTCCCAAAAATAAATTTTTAGGTTGATTGAATGTGTAAAATGGTGTTAAAAGCAAAATTTTATGTTACTGGCATCCTGGACACGACCCCGTGGGGACCGGGCACGGCCCCGTGTTCAGGTGCCAGTGACAAAAATTAAAGAAAAGAAACAGAAGCCTAGACACGGGGGCGTGTTCAGCGAACACGGCCCGTGTCCAGTTAACTGAACTGGGCAATTTTCTGCAGCGTGTGCAGCATGGGGCCGTGTTGGCTGGACACGGCCCGTGCTGAACTTGCAGTAATGAAGAAATTTCGTCGGATGGCCCTGTTTTCGTGCATGGGGCTATGTTTCTCGTTTCCCTTGTTATCCTTCACCATCACGAGTGTGTTTTATTCCTGCAAATTAAAATTAAACTAAAAGATTAAACTAAACTAAGGATAGTTCCGCGGAATGCCTCAGTGGTGCGCCACGTTTATAAGGGTCCTTGGCTGGACCCAAGGTGAGGTTATATGTTTTCCGAGTGGGATGTTTTGCATCCCATGTTGCACCGTCGGAGAGCATCATCCAAACTCGAATCAATAACCTTCATGTAATTGACCTGGTCATCGTCCTCTATTCTCTTCCCGACCCCAAACTTCACTTCCTTATCCCCATATTTTAAAGTGAGTGTTCCGTCATTCATGTCTACCACTGCTTGCGCGGTGGCTAGAAATGGCCTCCCTAGTATAAGGGGGACTTCGGTGTCCTCTTCCATATCCAGTATGACAAAGTCGACCGGGTAGACGAAATTGTCGACTTTGACCAATAGATTTTCAGCGACACCTTGCGGGTATTTGACGGATCTATCGGCAAGTTGTATACTCATCTTGGTAGGGCTCGTTTTCCCTACACCGAGTCGTTTGAACATTGATGCGGGCATGAGGTTAATGCTAGCCCCAAGGTCGGCTATTATGGTGGTGGTGGGTGGTGGGTGAAGTATGAGAGAGGTGGTGTGCCAAGGGATGAGTTGCAAGAGCTCCAAACACTCATATTTATAGGTTGAACAGAAGCACGGGCATGGCCCCGTGCCCGCTGGGCACGGCCCCGTGTCCATCTGACACTCTCTCTCTTCATTAATTGTAATTCCCAATTACAATAAATGCGCATGCAGCAAGTTGACCACGCCCCCGGGTCCGCTGGGCACGGCCCCGTGGTGGGCAGTAGAAGCTTCTATGAGTTTGTCTTTTCTGCTGCTTCTTGGGTACGGCACCGTGCTCGCTGAGCACGGGGCGTGTTCAAGCTTCTGTTTTCTTTGTTTTACTTGGGAAGATGCTGTCGGGGGGTCAGGCATATCACTTTTGTTCCTTTTCTCGTATTTATGTTAGATTTTGCTGTCTTTTTGCTTCTTTTGTTATTTTGAGCTCATTTAATCCTGAAAATACAAAAGGAAAGGAAGACAAAAGCACACTTTTTCCAACATTAGTACAAAAAAGGGTTAGTTTTAAGCCACAATTGATGTAATCTATATGTTGCATTTTGTGCACATCAAATACCCCCACACTTGAATCTTTGCTTGTCCTCAAGCAAAACTCTTTATAGTGTGGCTTTATTCACTCCCAAATGGAATGGGTAGAAGAGAAGGTTTTTGGCTTGTCATAGAGTGTCGGGATTTCCAAGATTATTTAGGTTTTATTTTTATTTATTTACAATCCTATTCGTCATGATTTATTAAAAACGTTTCATAAGATAAATTATTTATTAGGGCATAACATACCTTTTTTTTTTTAAATTCCATTTATATACAAGTTCACATACCTCACGGGGGAATCACTCAACACTCGGCCGAAGGTGTATTTTTTTAGTGAATCACTCGAGAGCAGCATGGAACTTACTCCTACCATAAGCTTGCCAAGCAATCAATCCTCCTCCTTTTTAACTATAAACTTTTGAAAATATCAAGAGGACTTTTTGGGTGAAGGGTTAGGCTTGGGCTAAAGGTGGGTGGTTGGGTTAGTGGTTAGTAAAAAGGGCGAAAAACGTAACAAATGTCGGTTTTTGAAAGAGTTTTTATTTTTCACGTTTTTATTTTATTTTGATGAACCACTTGTTTCAAACAAAGTTATTTTTGATGAACTTGTTTGTTTGTTTGGTTTCATCAAAATATAAAATATTATTATTATTTTTTTATTTTTTATTTATTTATTTTTTTTTGAAAAGTCATTAGAAAACCGAACGTTGTTACTAAAATAAAGGGTTAAAAATGAAAAGGTTTAGGTGGGTAAAAAGGGTGATGGTTTTGGGTTAAGAAATGAAAAGGTTTAGGCTCAAAGGGGTTAACTAGGGGGATTTTGGGTAGGTGGTAAAAAAATAAAAAATAATGGTGTAGAATGAAAAAGGGTTAGTCCTAATGCCTCTATCATTTACTTACTCGGGTTTAAGTTGGTAAGGACCGGGAATGTACTGTTGTGGCAAGTTCTAGAGTCGTACGAACCAAGCGGCTATTCACACAAGAAACGAAAAATGAGCATTACTGTAAAGATATGTATTTGTATGCTCGTTAAAGGCTCAAAACTCACTTTTGGGGGAAAGGGTTTTTTATGTGATCAAGTATATGTAATCAAATTTTAACTAAGTTTGTCATGCCTTTTCGTAATTTTCTTATGTTGGTTCTTTTTATCACGACGCTATCAGTTGTAAATTTGTAAAAATATAACCTTTTTAGATCTTATAATTCCCAACTTAAACTTAGACAAGTAAAAAAAAATGAAAATTTTGAAAAAAAATTGGGGTGATTAGCGGTTCCAATAGAGTTTTTGTGTAAGGCTTGTTATTAGGACTTGCAAAATTCAAGGTTTTAGCATCCCCCCACACTTAAATTACACATTGTCCTTAATGTGTCCCAAAAATAAATTTTTAGGTTGATTGAATGTGTAAAATGGTGTTAAAAGCAAAATTTTATGTTACTGGCATCCTGGACACGGCCCCGTGTTTAGGTGCCAGTGACAAAACTTAAAGAAAAGAAACAGAAGCCTGGACACGGGGGCGTATTCAGCGAACACGGCCCGTGTCCAGTTACCTGAACTGGGCAATTTTCTGCAGCGTGTGCAGCACGGGGCCGTGTTGGCCGGACACGGCCCGTGCTGAACTTACAGTAATGAAGAAATTTCGTCGGATGGCCCTGTTTTCGTGCATGGGGCTATGTTTCTCGTTTCCCTTGTTATCCTTCACCATCATAACATCATCCAAATCTTAAAACCATCATTTCATTTAAAACCGTCATAGAGAGAATTACATAGTCCCAAAATACTAGTAAGTTAGATAAGTAAGCACAAGAAGCTTAAACCAAGGAGTTCTTGCCTACAAGTTAATCTAATTAGCAAAATTTACGAGAATATAGTAGCCTCGGTTGGATGCGGCTTCATAGAACTCCTCCCTCCGGGTATGGACTCCTCATATGTCGTCGAGCCACTCCTCTATCTCCCTCGGGAGGAGGAAGGAGGGCTCGTTGGCGTCGGTTTGAGGAGGTGCAACTTCTACCGAGACTTCTTGTAGATTTTCAAGAGGAGGCTCCGCTGGAATGTCACCCCATCCGGTAGGGTTGTTAACTCCAAGTGCTAGGTTCCAATCCTCTTGAGGTAGGACGGGTTCCATGGGAGGTGTTACAAGAATATTTAACCTCTGGTGCAAGAGGTTAATCTCTTGAAAACTATTTTCCAGCCCCACCGTAAGATAATTTATACGGTCTATTAGGACCTCCTCTACCGAAGTCATTTCATCGAGAGCTTCCCGTAGCGCCATGACGTAGTGTACAAGGGTAGCTTCAATGGAAGGCCTTCTTCCATTTCTACTGTTTCTTGAATGCGCAGACGATGTTCCACTATTTTCACTTGACATTCTACTAAAATAAATCGAAAACAGCTTATTTTAGTGAAACAGTACCTTGGACACGGCCCCGTGCTCAATGAGCACGCCCCGTGTTCACCTTTCTGTAGAATTTTGAAACAAGGAATCTTGAGGTTTTAAGTTGTTTTTCTAACTTGTGAAGCCTTTTTGAACAACAATAACTTGGAAAAAAACTCCATAATTCTTGCTATAAAGCTTGAAATCTCAAGCTTTAATGGAGGTTTTTGGAGAAAGATGAAGAAGAGGGAAATGGATAAAAGAGGAAAGGACAAGATGGTTGTTGGAACCTTCTTTTAGAACATACCTAGGATGGTAGGAGAGAAGATCCCTTCAAATCTCTGTCCCTGGATGGTCCAAATGTGCAGGATTCTTGGCTGCATTTATAGAAAACGACAGCATGCTGGACACGGCCCCGTGTTTAGGAGGGATCCTGACACAGTTTGTCCGTATTATGACGTAAGGTCAGAAAGGAATCTTTTGGTGGACACGGGGGCATGTTGGCTGGGCACGGCCCCGTGTCGAAAGGCTGATTATGAAGTTTGTCTATTTTCAAGGAACTTATCCGGATCGGGTGGTTCCTTGCTGGATGGAACAACCCCAAAGTGCCTAAGATACCTTAATTGCTCTAGACTAAGACGATAACGCAAGAGGTTGTCAGTGAGGGTGATTCCTATGCTAAATGTAGGTGGACAAGTCCAACCCTTTCCCTGGCTCTCGTTAAAGAAGGTGTATGCCGAATCGCTCAGGTCTATGTATGCACCGAATGAAGTCGATGAGGAGTCCTTCATGGCACAATCGGCACAGGGACGACTATCGTCCATGTTTTCGCTAGAGTTGGAGGTATTATCGGGAGCAGCGAGGTTGTTTGAATGCGACCCCAACACTTCTTCTTGGTAATCGTCTTGAGATGAATTAAGGAAATCCATCTTAAATTCTTTTAACCAATTAAGAACTAGATCTTCTAGTTGAAATAGTTCATCAAGAAGGATTTCTCCTAGAATATCCGGTTGGGCGCCTTCGAGGGAGAGATAAGGATTATTTTTACTTTCGCCCCTCTTAAGCATACCGGCAAACGATGGGTCTATATAGTGGGGCTTATAATTTAGAAAATAACATTCTAATTCTTTGTGACCGCCTCCACATAATTGACACCACGCACCATAAGAGTGCCGAAAGTAAAAAAGATCATTATCACTCATTTTTGTGTCAGAAATTACCAACCGTCGGGATCTTACAGTTCTGTTTTCAGTAACTGAATCTTGGGCACGGGGGCGTGTTGGGTGGGCACGGCCCCGTGTTCAGTGTACTGTCTGACTTAAAACAGGATTGCCAGTTTCAATGATTGGGCACGGGGGCGTGTTCAGCGGACACGGCCCGTGCTGAGTTCTGCAGAAGCTGAAAAATTAAGAAAATCCTAAAAAAATAAAAAGAAAATAGAAAAAATGATTAGGCCATTGATTCCTAACTTTCTTAAAATCCTTGTGTCCCCGGCAACGGCGCCAAAAACTTGATGCGTGTGAAGTGTGATATGTTTTAGGTATGTATTTTAAGCCCTTTTACACTTTTTAGCCAAGTTTTAAATTTATAAAACACGATATTTACTAACACTAAACACACATATGGGCAAGTGCACCCATCGCGGACGTAGTATAGTGCTGGTAAGATACCGAGGTCGTCCAAGGACACAAGAGCTTTTAGTACCGGTTTATCCTCAACGTCTAATCAAATCAAAATGTTAGAAAAAGGTTTTTTTTTTAAACTAAGAAAATAAAACTAACTAAAATGCTGAAAAATAAAATAAAAATAAAAACAGATAGACAAGATGAATCACTTGGATCTGACTCGTGTATAGTGTAACCTTTGACTATTTTCGCACTTTTGCACTTGTTTAAGAGATTATCTTAGTAATTGTAGTAGGCCCCTCTTTTGAAGGTGACGTTACCCTCAACCCAGTAGTTTGAGTCAGCAAGGATACAATCCTAAAGGGTCGGATTATTGAAAGATAATTAATTAAGTTATTTATGCATAATGTGGTAGGCCCCTCTTTTGAAGGCGACGTTACCCTCGGCTAAGTAGTCTGAGTCAGCAGGGATACAGTCCTAAGTAGCCGGGTTAAAGTTTTAATAGTAGTTTAACTTATGAGGGGGTCAAAGAGTTTGGACCCCCGCCATCCAATACCTTTGGGTATTGAATGAGGTCCTACTAAATTTGACCCAGGTCCTTTGCAGGATCTATACACTGAACAATGGCAAGACTCTTACCAAACCGTTCCCTTAACCCCCGACCAGGTAGTCAACATACCTCCATATAGACCGTGGAGATATGAATGGTGAAAATCTTTTATTTTATATAGATAGTAAAATAATGCCAAGACACCACGGACAAATGATAAGGAAGAATCACCTTCAACATAAGAAACTAGTAATTAAAGTCATTAATACAAAACCAATTAAAAAGTGCAAAAGATTAAAAATAAAAAGTATTACACTAAACGCTTGTCTTCACCAAGTGATGTAAGAGACTTAGGAAAATATGGCCTTTGATTGTCAAGAACTCTTACGATCAATCTTGGATCCCGAGACGACTCACACACTCTACGATGGACAATGGATGATGGTGGTGGATGATAGTGTTATGGTGGTGGTGGGTGGTGGGTGAAGTGTGAGAGAGGTGGTGTGCCAAGGTATGAGTTGCAAGAGCTCCAAACACTCCTATTTATAGGCTGAACAGAAGCTCGTGCACGGCCCCGTGTCCATCTGACACTCTCTCTCTTCATTAATTGTAATTCGTAATTATAATAAATGCGCCTGCAGCAAGTTGACCACGCCCCCGTGTCCGCTGGGCACGGCCACGTGGTGGGCAGTAGAAGCTTCTATGGGTTTGTCTTTTCTGCTGCTTCTTGGGCACGGCCCCGTGCTAGCTGAGCGCGGGGCGTGTTCAGGCTTCTGTTTTCTTTGTTTTGCTTGGGAAGATGCTGTCGGGGGGTCGGGCATATCACTTTTGTTCCTTTTACCAAACAAACAAACAAGTTCATCAAAAATAACTTTGTTTGAAACAAGTGGTTCATCAAAATAAAATAAAAAGGTGAAAAATAAAAAGTCTTTCAAAAAACCGACGTTTGTTACGCTTTTCGACCTTTTTACTAACCACTAACCCAACCACCCACATTTAGCCCAAGCCTAACCCTTCACCCAAAAAGTCCTCTTGATATTTACAAAGGTTTATAGTTAAAAAGGAGGAGGATTGATTGCTTGGCAAGCTTATGGCAGGAGTGAGTTCCATGCCACTCTCGAGTAATTCACTAAAAAAATACACCTTCGGCCGAGTGTTGAATGATTCCCCCGTGAGGTATATGAACTTGTATATAAATGAAATTTAAAAAAAAAGGTATGTTAAGCCCTAATAAAGAATTTATCTTATGAAACGTTTTTAGTAAATCATGATGAATAGGATTGTAAATAAATAAAAATAAAATCTAAATAATCTTGGAAATCCCGACACTCTATGACAAGCCCAATGTAAAACCCTGTGTTTTCGAATGTCAAAGTCAAAGTCAAAGTCCAAGTCAACTTTGACTTTCTTTGACTGTAGATAGTCGATTTTGTGTTTTAGTTGTATTATGTGGAGTAAGTGTTGTAATCAGCAAGAATCGAAGTAATCGAATGTGTTTTAACGCAAACCGATCTACGACTGTGAATAATAGGAAGTAACAATGCGATAAAGTTAACTAATCAGTAGTCAAACCGATCTAACAATCATCGAACTCGAGACTCGAATTATGCGAATTGTGGTATTGTTATACGTGTGTGTGTGCCTTATGTGTTACTTGTGCGTGTTTACTTTATGTTTGGTGTGGTATTCAAGCAAATCCATCGAAAATCAAATCGAAACTCGAAGGGCAATCAACTCAATCGAAACCGACATCGAAACGTGACTTATAGAAGATTGTGTGTTAGATATAGTAGTTGGGACTGAAAGTAATTTGACTAGGAACTCTATCGTATCCGTATCATCGTCCCTCGAAATCGAAACGTCGAAAATCGTCGCAAAATACCCAAAGTGTGTGGCGGATCGAACAGGAAGCATCCAGATCGAACAGGCCAGCCGATCGGCTAGCACCTTGCCAGCCGATCGAGCAGCCCACTCGATCGGAGCTCCCAGCCGATCGGCTGCCACTTTCCTCTTTTGGAGCCTATAAATAGGGTTGTCATTGTCATACTTTCCATTTTTGGAAAGCTCTGACCGAACCAGCCATCTTCTTCACCTTTTCTCAGATTTCTCTCAATCCCGGTAAGTTCTTACTCTAATTCTTGTACGTTTTTATCATTACTTGATTCTACACCTTTCTATCTTTCAAAACTTGGATTCTAACCGTGAAATCACCAAGATCTAAGTGTTCTTGGGTGATGTCATCATGGTGTTCTTGAAGAACATCATGTTTTGGCCTCATTCCACTATGATTAGCTTAGATCTAACCGATTTCCACATAAACAAGTTAAGATCTATCAAGATCTAAACATCCACAAGTTGTGAAGGATTGAAAGAAGGCATTCCAACTTTCTTTCAACTCTTTTACACTCAATGCCTTCAAACCAATAGAAACAAAGCTTGAACTGGCTAACTAATCATTCAAATAGTTAAAGGTTCAAGATTCGGGTTCTATGAACAAGGTTCACCGATTTCGGGTTAAACTCTAAACCGACATTCCGAACCATCCACCGGCCGGACTTGGGTGATTCCTGTTCGAGCCAAGGAAACAAGTAGGAACGGAGGATATCATAGTTCAACACCGTGTCAAGATACCTTGAAAGAATGACAAATAAACAAACAGCCAAGTGTTAGACGAAAGGCTGACCAGGTCAGAAATGCTGGCCGAACGGCTAGGCTGTTCGAACAGCCCAGCCGATCGGACATGCCAGCCGATCGACCGGGCCAGCCGATCGGCTAGCACATGGTCCCACACTTTCAAAATTCCAGGAGGTATAGTATTGACGAAGTAGTGTTCGATCGAAATGGCACTCGATTGGTGAACATTACTGTTCGGATCATGAGATACTATGCTTCAACACTTAATCGTTTTCACAACTCGTTTGTAGTAGGGAATGCCAGCCGATCGAACGGACCGTTCGATCGAGTGACATTCAGTTGGGGACCAACCTTGAAGCTCCTAGCGATCGAGTGAGCTAGCCGATCGAGCGAGCTAGCCGATCGAACGAACCGTTCGATCGATCGACTTGAAAGGTAGGAACACTTCAGTGTTCTCAAATGCTGCAACGGAAACTTCAAAAGTTCAAATCCTCTAACACAAACACACTAGAGGAAGAAACAATCCACTCGAATAGTCCAGTCGATCGAGCCAACCGGCCGATCGAACAGGACTGTCCAATCGGATATACCAGCCGATCGAACGGGCTGTCCGATCGAACCTGCCGTTCGATCGACCAACCCATTCGATCCATCCATACTTGTTTACTTTTCCACGTTACTTATCGTTATACTATCGAACTATTCAGGCTAATCTTACTCTCAGCGCTCCCTTCAATCCATAATCAATCACTATGAGTATACTCGATCCCTTTTTGCTTTTAGCACTTTTGGGTGTTACATACGTTACCTATCAAATCATAATCAAACACAAACTATTTAAACGCTGACCATTTGCATGTGCTACTTGACTAAATGAATGCTGTTTATTATGTTTACACGTGGAATGCTATCTACCTGCCTTAGCAACATAGTACTATAGTTTGGACTCAACACCCGTTCACACGGGGGTTGTTAAGGACAATTACTTGCATGGATTATGGTGGTAATCATGTATTGCGAACCGTCTCGGACGGTCAACCCGCAGTCGTTGGTATCGATGGTCCCATGTCGATATTAACATGCATCGTTTTCCTCTGTGTACGTGCCTGGTTATGCGTAAACTATTCGAACTCTATATGCTATTACTAAACTTGTGTGCTCACCTTTACATTTTATGTATTGACAATATTTTAACGTATATGACAGGTAATTAGGATGCTTATCTGCTAGGGAAGCGAGGCTAGAATAAAGCTCTAGAGGCCAATGAATAGTTGTAGGTCGTGGTCTACCTAGGGGTCTCTAGAAGCAAATAAACAATTGCCATGGAGCCGTTGGAGTTGTCTGATCCGGGGTCTATGGCATTAGCTGTCTGTAGATCTTGTCCGGATAAGTCTTAATGACTTCAAGCAATATTTTTATTCATTTGGGTAGTCGATGCCTAGTAGCCGCAGGCGATCTATCTCTCAATTTTATGTGTTTCGAATTTGATGAGTCATCAGGTACACTCGTTGATTTTATGTGTTTATGTGTACTTTCCCTGTTTTGTGATTATATTTGCTTTTTCTGTTTTATTTTGGAATGATATTCGATTCCGCTATCATTTTAATCGACACACACAACTCGTACTGTTATTCTATCCCTGATCGATCCCCAGTTACCACAGTTCTAGACGATGTTATACCATGATATGCTATACGACTAAGTTAGACTATACCATACGGTGCTATCAGATACAATATCCGAACTGTGACACCTGTGTCACTTCAACCATCAAACAATGCCAAACCAATGAAATATTGTATTTCATACTTGGGATTTGTAAAAATATGTGTATCATTTGCACATATCAACTCTTGTTCGATTTTAAGCTTTAATTCGCTTTCTAGAGAGTTATACGCGCTCTGATGCGTAAAAATAACCAGTTTAATCCAACGAACACTCTGGAATAGTGAAATAGGCTCAACATACCTTAAATAACTTTTACATAATTTAGAAATAAGTTTTGAAGGCTTTGGAATGGCAAAAACAAGTTAAATCGCTTACAGAGACTAAATTCGACAAACTGCGAAAGTATGCCAATTTGAACTGTAACGAACATTCCGGAACATGTCCATGAGTTAAACATACCACAAATATCCTTCACATAGCTTAGAAATAGGCTTTGAGGGGTTTGGTATGCTAAAACAAACTTTTGGATCATTTAGGGGCTAAAAGTGTCAAACAGTGCACAAGTTTGCACTTTCGCGCATAACTTACGTTCTGAATACACCCGGACATCCAAAAATTTATGTAAGCATCCTTATATTATGCCTTAGTGTATGGCATGAGAAAAATCCATTCGTCGCGCAATTTGGATCGTCTTTCGCGCTTATGCGCATTCCGTCGTAATTAACCGAACATCGCGACCGTATGGCCAAACGAACCGACATCCGAGATATTTTTTAGCACATTTTAAGTTCCCTATACTTTAACATCATTTTAGAGCTTTGAAATGGGGTTAACGGGGCTTAAACGTGTCAAAAATGCATCAAATACCAAGTTTTGGAGCTGCAGGGACCAAAACTGTAAATCTGCCAAACTAAGGGCTTACGGACCGTAAGCCAAAACCCATACGGTCCGTAAGGAGTCCCCAGTACAGCAGATTCATTGAATCCACTTGCAGTTGGCCTTTCGTTCGTTCAAGGGGCAATGCCCTTTCACCCAATCAAGAGCCAAGGGCCATTTTCAGTAACCACAACATTTTGACAAGTGTACGGGCAAGATCATGGCACGATATTCGATAAACGATCCTAACGGTTCTATTTTTCCTATAAATACCCCCCCCCCCCTTGTTGCCAAAAACCCACACAATCTGATCAAAATGCTCTAAGTTGATGCCTTTGCTTCATACCTGAGCTCTTTGATCTAGATTAGCATTCGGGGACCCTCCGTAAGTTTTCTTTCGCTCTTTTATTCACTTTTCGAGTCCGAAAGTCAACGTTTTGTTGACTTTCTGCATTGACCAGCCTATGGTCAACCCGAAGTTCATGGAACTTCATAACGTGAGTGTGATCACGATGGTTATAGTCCGTAGTGACTATACCTACTGATTACCACGTTATCTAGGCTCAGTGACGAGTCGTAGTTTCGGCCAAAATGCGCATTCTTGCGTATTTTGTAACCAAACTACTCGTAGGCATCAAAGCCATTTGTTTTGAGGCCAAACCTGTTTTCTAAACTTAGTTAAGCATGTTCTAACATGCCTAGCTCGTCACTTTTAGTATGGTGCGTATATAGGGTCGTAAGGTAAGCGATCTAAACCATCGCTTATACTTTCGAACCCGACCCATTTGGTCAATCATTAGGATCCGACCAAACACATTAGGTGACCATAGCTAAAAGCTCCCGAGGTTATGCCTTGTGGTCACGATGTTAGGCGTTCCAAACGCGTTCTACGCGAACAACGCGTAAGGTAGCATAAGCTACCTAAACGGGTCGTAATGGGTCGCAAGCACTTAGGTTAGGTTTCATTTTAGTATGTAGGCTTTGTTAAACCATATTACACGAGTCTCCATACTCGTTTGGTTTACGAACCCGCATACTATCCGATCCTTCCGATTTGGTCCGGTATATTAACATAGCTACCTATTAGGTGCCGTCTGATATTCCGTAATCTCTAGCATTGTTTGGTTATCATACAAGAACTTCTAAGCAATCTCAGGTGAGTACATAGTTCCCCTCTTTTACTGTTTTCAAATGCTTTGGGGTGAAGCATGTGTACCTATCTGTTATTTTCATGATTTCAAAGTATAATTGATTATACATGTTAGTATTTATCTTTTGACAAACTAAATGACAATCTATGGTTTAAACACTGATTTCTCAAAGATTACAAAAGTAATTGTTGGAATAGTACTTATTTTGTTCACCAGACCGATTGGTAGTATGATATAGCGCTATAGGACTAGACACCCCATTCCTGTTGTCATGGAATGTCTGAAACCAATTTGTTTCTCCATCCAAATAGGGATTTCCTTTGTGGTATCCTTATAGTCTCAAAGGTGTAGTTTGATGCACTAGGTCTGAATGAATTCTTAAATCGCACCTTTAAAGTATATTTTGATATACTCCCAAAAAGTATAGTTTGATATACTCTCATGTGTGGTATTGTACAGAACCAACCTATGCATTTTATCAACAAACCAGAACATATTTTTAATATGTTATTTACAAATCCAAAGTATACTGTTAATATGCTACTATAAGGTTATTCGTTTAACCTTACATTATTTTACAAAGCATAACTTTTGATTTATTCAAACACCTTGTTTTGTACAATTTTTACTTGTGGTTTAAGAAATCTCATTTCACTTACCATACATAACTTTTGTTTATACATTACATGGTTTACATTTAACTTGAGTTATACAATAACCTTGGACTATTGGTTTAAACATGAACATTCAATATTGGTGGTTTGGTTTGCGTAAGTGACTTAAGTAACGAGGCGGGTGTAATATGATACAAGCATGGTGGATACGCCGCTGGTACTTCCTATATATAAGTGTTTGTATGGTATCACATATCGTAGCGTTATTTGAATCATTTCAATTTAGGTCATATAGCATTTTATACAAATAACACACTTTTCACAAGACAATGATTTACAAACGACTTATCTTATACAAACTCATTTTACATGGTTATCCATTTAACCACACAGTGTTCTCTTATTTTTACATATCATCTGATTTTACCATTTTTTTTAAATTATTTACAAGACAAAGCAAATTACAAGGTTTATGACTGACTGTTATTAAACGTTTTCTTTAAACTCAAGTCATGAATCCCATTTTCACAAAACCTATGTATCTCACAGGCATTTTTATGCTGACGTACCTATTTTTACACATGTTTCAGGTGCCGTCTTGAGATGATTGTTGATATATGCTACATTTAGGATGGACTCGTGCCTTAGCAACTTTAAAACTTGGAAGATCATAGTTGTACTTATTTGATTGTATTAGAATAATGAGTCCATTTAATCAATAAAACAATATTTCAATTTCCATGTGTTATGAAACAATGATTCTGTTACAACACTCCCCGACGTTTCCGCCACGTTTTGTATGTTCTACGTGGTCGGGGTGTGACACGAACGACACGCGAACTTTGAAGGATAGGTTTCTGTTTTCTGACTGCTTCAGTAATTAAGTGCATAGGTATTTGCGTGTTTCCGTATTTTGTGCTCCAAGTATTTATGTGCTTCCGTGACCTACGTGTTCTATGTGCTTCTGTGCTTATGTGTATCTATGGTTATGTGATTATGTGATTATGTGATATGTGATTCGACGTGATTCTATGCTTTAGATAGTGGTAGACGTGTGAGGTGAGATTCGATTTCGTTGTGTTGAGTCCTGTGACGATGTCTATTGCAGACCATGTCGTCGTCTGGATCACGTCACCGTCTGACTCGCCAAGAAAAGAGAGACCGACGTCTCGCTGCTATCATCTCCAAACAAGTGGCGAAAGCCGTGAGTGAGGTGTATGAAAATGCCAGCAAAACGTTTGAAGAATCCCGAGCTGAGAACCCTAAGGACTCAAGCAAGACCGCTTTTAGCTTCAAGCAGTTTAAGGCATGCGGACCGAAGGAGTTCACCGGTGAGGATGGCCCTACCGCCATGTTTCATTGGTTCGACTCAGTTGAAGTCACCCTACGACAAAGCGGATGCCCTGAAAATCTCCGCACTCTCAATGCTACTGGCGTCTTCCAGTCCCGTGCTCTAGACTGGTGGACTGCTGAACGAAACAAGCGTGGGAATGATGCAGCTTACGAGCTGACATGGGAGGAACTGAAGGCAATTATGATCGATGAATTCTGCCCTCCTCATGAACGCCAAAAGCTGGAGGATGAATTTTGGGTCATCAAGTAGAAAGACGGAGACAACGCTGCCCTCACTGCTCGCTTCAAGCAGCTCAGTATCATATGTCCCGATCAGGTCAAGACTCCAGAGATGACCATCAAGAAGTATATCCGAGCTCTGCCAGACTGTGTAGCAGATTTTGTTCACGCCTCCAAACCAGCAACGATCGCAGAAACCTACCTACTCGCCGCTGAGATCAACGATAAGCGAGTCAAGTCTGGTTTCTGGGATAAGCAAACCAAGTCTCTGCATCAAGCCACTGCAACACCCACCGACTCATCTGCTCAATCCTCCAAGTATTCAAGAAGGAAGAAGAAGAAGAACAACAACAACAACAGCTCCAGCAACAAGAGCTGTGCTGCCGCGACAAACGCCACTCCCCTGCAAGCGGTACCAGCTCAACAGCAGCAACACCAGCGCTCAGCTCCAGTGATCAATGCACCGCCAGCGAAGCGTGCATACACAGGCCCTCACCCACTCTGCCCGACATGATCGTATCATCATCCAGTGGGTCTAGCTTGTCGTTTTTGCGCTCACTGCAATCTGTACGGTCATTTCACTGCGAACTGTCGCTACGGTCCTCGTCAAGCCCCAGTTCAAGCTACTGTCAACCAAGCTCTACTCCCTGCCCCTCAAGGCCAGCAAGCAGCTCAAGCACCAGCAGTCAATGTTCGAGTCTGCTTTGCATGTGGTGACCCTAACCACTTTGCCAACAGATGCCCGAACAGGGTGGTCAAGCAAGAGCCCCAGCAGCAACAGCAACAACAACAGCCTCAGCACCAGCAGCAAGCAGCCCATGCCCGAACCTTTAACATCAATGCCCGCCAGGCTCAGGCGGATAACAACGTGGTTAATGGTACGTTCCTTGTGAATGGTATTTATGCATCATGTTTGTTTGATACTGGAGCCGATAACTGCTTTGTGTCATTTGAATTCGAGAAGCTCCTTAGTCGTAAGCGCTCTTATCTGTCCTCGTCATTCGAAGTCGAAGTGGCTACAGGAAGAACTATTGCCGTTAATTCAGTACTCTGTGATTGTACTCTCGAACTCAACAATCACCTCTTCCCAATCGACCTTATTCCGATGCAACTCGGAAGTTTTGACGTCATAATAGGCATGGACTTTCTTCGTGAAAACCATGCTGAAATCGTGTGCTTCGAAAAGATGATTCGATTCTCGCTCGCAAATGGTGATCTCCTATGTGTATACGGTGAAACAACATCGAAAGGTCTCAAGCTTATGTCGTGTATTCAAGCCAGCAAGTATCTCCGCAAGGAATACCGAGCCTTCTTGGCCAACATTGTAGTAGAGGAGAAGGGAAAGAAAAAGAAAGTTGAAGTCAAAGATGTTCCAGTAGTTCTTGAATTTCCTCAGGTGTTCCCTGACGATCTTCCCGGACTACCACCAAGTCGTGATATCGACTTTCGTATCGACCTCATTCCTGGAGCTAACCCCGTTGCCAAAGCCCCTTATCGACTCGCTCCATCCGAAATGAGGGAACTCTTGAACCAATTCTAGGAATTACTTGAAAAAGGCTTTATTCGCCCAAGCACCTCTCCTTGGGGCGCGCCCGTCCTTTTCGTCAAAAAGAAGGACGGATCGTTCCGAATGTGCATCAACTATCGGGAGTTGAATAAGCTAACCATTAAGAACCGATACCCCTTACCCCGAATTGACGATTTGTTTGATCAGCTACAAGGTGCAGCATGTTTCTCTAAGATCGATCTACGTTCAGGGTATCACCAGCTACGGATTCAAGAGGAAGACATACCCAAAACTGCTTTTCGAACCCGCTATGGCCACTACGAATTTGTTGTTATGCCCTTTGGTCTAACGAACGCACCCGCGGTTTTTATGGACCTCATGAATCGTGTGTGTAAGCCTTATCTTGACCATTTCGTCATCGTGTTCATCGACGATGTCTTGATCTATTCCAAATCGAAAGCCGAACACGCGCAACATCTACGTTTGGTTCTCGAGTTACTTCAGGGAAACCAACTCTACGCCAAGTTTTCCAAGTGCGAATTCTGGTTGGAGGAGGTTCAATTTCTGGGTCACATAGTGAATAGTCAAGGTATCCATGTCGATCCTGCGAAGATTGAAGCTGTCAAAAGCTGGATTACGCCTAAGAACCCGTCTGAAATTCGTTCTTTTCTCGGACTAGCGGGCTATTATCGACGATTCATTGAAGGATTCTCCAAGATCGTTGTGCCGCTTACTGCTCTTACGCATAAGGACAAGCCTTTTGTGTGGGAAACGCACAAGAGACTGCCTTTCAAACCCTCAAGCATATGCTGTGCAACGCACCGATTCTTACGCTGCCCGACGGAAGCGACAACTTCATTGTCTATTGTGATGCTTCTAACCTTGGTCTCGGCTGTGTTCTCATGCAGCGAGACAAGGTTATAGCCTACGCATCTCGTCAGCTCAAAATCCACGAGAAGAACTATACAACCCATGACCTCGAGCTAGGCGCGGTTGTCTTTGCATTGAAGATTTGGCGACACTACCTGTATGGCACAAAGTGTACGATCTACACTGATCACAGGAGTTTACAACACATCTTTAATCAGAGAGAGCTTAATATGCGTCAACGCCGATGGGTAGAACTTCTCAACGATTACGACTGTGAGATTCGTTATCACCCAGGCAAGGCGAATGTGGTTGCCGACGCGCTCAGCAGAAAGAGTTACGTGCTCAGTACTCGAAACATCCAAGCCCAGCACAACCTCGAAGCCCTCATCCGAGAAGCTTAACATGCTTGCTTTAACGAGCGTACATTGAAAAGAGAAAGAATCTATGACGACGGAGCTCAGTTAGTAAGCAAATCAGATGGGATATTCTATTATCTAGACCGAATTTGGATCCCTAAGCGGACCGATTTGCGAAAGATTATCATGAACGAAGCCCACAAGTCCCGATATTCTATTCATCCCGGTGCAGACAACATGTACCAGGACCTGCGTTATAAGTACTGGTGGCCGGGTATGAAAAGGGATATCGCTCTGTACGTTGGAAGCTGTTTAACTTGTGCAAGAGTCAAGGCTGAACATCAAAGACCTTCTGGCTTACTCGAACAACCACCGATACCTATATGGAAGTGGGAGAGTATAGCTATGGATTTCATAACGAAGCTCCCGCCCACGCCATCAGGTCACGACAGTATTTGGGTCATAGTTGATCGTCTCACGAAGTCAGCCCACTTTTTGCCGATACGAGAAGACTACAAGGTGGAGCGACTAGCCCAAATCTACACCGACGAGATCATTCGTAATCATGGTACGCCTCGTGACATCATTTCAGACCACGACGCTCGGTTCACTTCGCGATTGTGGGAAACGTTTCAAGCGGCCCTTGGTACGTCGCTTAATCTGAGTACTGCATTCCACCCTCAAACCGACGGACAGACTGAAAGAACGATCTGTACTCTCGAAGACCTGCTCTGAGCGTGTGTCATAGATTTTGGTGGTAGTTGGAACAAACACCTGCCATTGGTGGAATAATCGTACAATAACAGCTATCATGCCAGCATCCAAATGGCACCTTTCGAGGCTTTGTATGGTAGAAGATGTCGATCGCCTATTGTGTGGCACGAGATCGGTCACTCACAACTAACCGGTCCCGAGATTCTACAAGAAACGACTGACAAAATCCACCAGATAAGAGACAACTTGGTAAAAGCTCGGAACAGACAGAAAATTTACACCGATAAAAGACGCAAGCCCCTTGAATTTGAAGTTGGTGACTACGTACTCCTAAAGGTATCACCTTGGAAGGGTGTAGTCCGATTCGGCAAGAAAGGGAAACTCGCGCCTCGATATGTTGGACCTTTTAGGATTCTGGAAAGAATCGGAAAAGTCGCCTACAGACTCGAATTACCGGAGGAACTCAGTAACGTCCACCCGACTTTCCACGTCTCTAACCTCCGAAAATGCCATGATGATCATGATCTAATCGTACCGCTCGACGATCTTCAGGTCAACGAAACGTTACACTTCGTGGAAAAGCCTGTCGAAATCATGGATCGCCAAACCAAGCAACTCAGGCGCTCTCGCATCCCGATCGTGAAGGTCCGATGGGAAGGCAAACGAGGCGCGGAGTTCACTTGGGAACTCGAAAGCGACATGAAGGCCAAGTACTCGCAGTTGTTTAAATAAATAGGTTTGAAGCATCAAATTGGTAAATCACGGCGTTGTGTAGCCTTCGAGCCTAATTTCAGGACGAAATTCCCTAAACAAGGGGAGGCTGTAACACCCCGTGTTTTCGAATGTCAAAGTCAAAGTCAAAGTCCAAGTCAACTTTGACTTTCTTTGACTGTAGATAGTCGATTTTGTGTTTTAGTTGTATTATGTGGAGTAAGTGTTGTAATCAGCAAGAATCGAAGTAATCGAATGTGTTTTAATGCAAACCGATCTACGACTGTGAATAATAGGAAGTAACAATGCGATAAAGTTAACTAATCAGTAGTCAAACCGATCTAACAATCATCGAACTCGAGACTCGAATTATGCGAATTATGGTATTGTTATACGTGTGTGTGTGCCTTATGTGTTACTTGTGCGTGTTTACTTTATGTTTGGTGTGGTATTCAAGAAAATCCATCGAAAATCGAATCGAAACTCGAAGGGCAATCAACTCAATCGAAACCGACATCGAAACGTGACTTATAGAAGATTGTATGTTAGATATAGTAGTTGGGACTGAAAGTAATTTGACTAGGAACTCTATCGTATCCGTATCATCGTCCCTCGAAATCGAAACGTTGAAAATCGTCGCAAAATACCCAAAGTGTGTGGCGGATCGAACAGGAAGCATCCTGATCGAACAGGCCAGCCGATCGGCTAGCACCTTGCCAGCCGATCGAGCAGCCCACTCGATCGGAGCTCCCAGCCGATCGGCTGCCACTTTCCTCTTTTGGAGCCTATAAATAGGGCTGTCATTGTCATACTTTCCATTTTTGGAAAGCTCTGAACGAACCAGCCATCTTCTTCACCTTTTCTCAGATTACTCTCAATCCCGGTAAGTTCTTACTCTAATTCTTGTACGTTTTTTATCATTACTTGATTCTACACCTTTCTATCTTTCAAAACTTGGATTCTAACCGTGAAATCGCCAAGATCTAAGTGTTCTTGGGTGATGTCATCATGGTATTCTTGAAGAACATCATGTTTTGGCCTCATTCCACTATGATTAGCTTAGATCTAACTGATTTCCACATAAACAAGTTAAGATCTATCAAGATCTAAACATCCACAAGTTGTGAAGGATTGAAAGAAGGCATTCCAACTTTCTTTCAACTCTTTTACACTCAATGCCTTCAAACCAATAGAAACGAAGCTTGAACCGGCTAACTAATCATTCAAATAGTTAAAGGTTCAAGATTCGGGTTCTATGAACAAGGTTCACCGATTTCGGGTTAAACTCTAAACCGACATTCCGAACCATCCACCGACCGGACTTGGGTGATTCCTGTTCGAGCCAAGGAAACAAGTAGGAACGGAGGATATCATAGTTCAACACGTTGTCAAGATACCTTGAAAGAATGACAAATAAACAAACAGCCAAGTGTTAGACGAAAGGCCGACCAGGTCAGAAATGCTGTCCGAACGGCTATGCTGTTCGAACAGCCCAGTCGATCGGACATGCCAGCCGATCGACCGGGCCAGCCGATCGGCTAGCACATGGTCCCACACTTTCAAAATTCCAGGAGGTATAGTATTGACGAAGTAGTGTTCGATCGAACATGGCACTCGATTGGTGAACATTACTGTTCGGATCATGAGATACTATGCTTCAACACTTAATCGTTTTCACAACTCGTTTGTAGTAGGGAATGCCAGCCGATCGAACTGACCATTCGATCGAGTGACATTCAGTTGGGGACCAACCTTGAAGCTCCTAGCCGATCGAGTGAGCTAGCCGATCGAGCGAGCTAGCCGATCGAACGAACCGTTCGATCGATCGACTTGAAAGGTAAGAACAATTCAGTGTTCTCAAATGCTGCAACGGAAACTTCAAAAGTTCAAATCCTTTAACACAAACACACCAGATGAAGAAACAATCCACTCGAATAGTCCAGCTGATCGAGCCAACCGGCCGATCGAACAGGACTGTCCAATCGGATATACCAGCCGATCGAACGGGCCGTCCGATCGAACCTGCCGTTCGATTGACCAGCCCATTCGATCCATCCATACTTGTTTACTTTTCCGCATTACTTATCGTTATACTATCGAACTATTCAAGCTAATCTTACTCTCAGCGCTCCCTTCAATCCATAATCAATCACTGTGAGTATACTCGATCCCTTTTTGCTTTTAGCACTTTTGGGTGTTACATACGTTACCTATCAAATCACAATCAAACACAAACTATTTAAACGCTGACCATTTGCATGTGCTACTTGACTAAATGAATGCTGTTTATTATGTTTACACGTGGAATGCTATCTACCTGCCTTAGCAACATAGTACTATAGTTTGGACTCAGCACCCGTTCACACGGGGGTTGTTAAGGACAATTACTTGCATAGATTACGGTGGTAATCATGTATTGTGAACCGTCTCGGACGGTTAACCCGCAGTCGTTGGTATCGATGGTCCCATGTCGATAATTAACATGCATCGTTTTCCTCTGTGTACGTGCCTGGTTATGCGTAAACTATTCGAACTCTATATGTTATTACTAAACTTGTGTGCTCACCTTTACATTTTATGTATTGACAATATTTTAACGTATGTGACAGGTAATTAGGATGCTTATCTGCTAGGGAAGCGAGGCTAGAATAAAGCACTAGAGGCCAATGAATAGTTGTAGGTCGTGGTCTACCTAGGGGTCTCTAGAAGCAAATAAACAATTGCCATGGAGCCATTGGAGTTGTCCGATCCGGGGTCTATGGCATTAGCTGTGTCTATATCTTGTCCGGATAAGTCTTAATGACTTCAAGCAATATTTTTATTCATTTGGGTTGTAATAATTAAATCTGAGTTGTCGGAACGGAATTTATTTGCCTAGTTGCTTCTATGATAACTTGTTATTTATTTGGGATACGGTATGGGACGTATCATTAAACTGAATTTGTAATAATAGTTGTTGTGGAAACTTCTGGACAATCTGTTTCGCTCAGTGCCACGCCCCGATGATTCCGCCATCGGTTGGGGTGTGACACCCAAAAACCTTCTCTTCTACCCATTCCATTTGGGAGTGAATAAAGCCACACTATAAAGAGTTTTGCTTGAGGACAAGCAAAGATTCAAATGTGGGGGTATTTGATGTGCACAAAATGCAACATATAAATTACATCAATTGTGGCTTAAAACTAACCCTTTTTAGTACTAATGTTGGAAAAAATGTGCTTTTGTCTTCCTTTTGTATTTTCAGGATTAAATGAGCTCAAAATAACAAAAGAAGCAAAAAGACAGCAAAATCTAACCTAACTACGAGAAAAGGAACAAAAGTGATATGCCCGACCCCCCGACAGCATCTTCCCAAGCAAAAACAAAGAAAACAGAAGCCTGAACACGCCCCGTGCTCAGCGAGCACGGGGCCGTGCCCAAGAAGCAGCAGAAAAGACAAACCCATAGAAGCTTCTACTGCCCACCACGGGGCCGTGCCCAGCGGACACGGGGGCGTGGTCAACTTGCTGCAGGCGCATTTATTGTAATTGCGAATTACAATTAATGAAGAGAGAGAGTATCAGATGGACACGGGGCCGTGCCCGAGCTTCTGTTCAGCCTATAAATAGGAGTGTTTGGAGCTCTTGCAACTCATCCCTTGGCACACCACCTCTCTCACACTTCACCCACCACCCACCACCACCATAACACCATCATCCACCACCATCATCCATTGTCCATCGTAGAGTGTGTGAGTCGTCTCGGGATCCAAGTTTGATCGTAAGAGTTCTTGACAATCAAAGGCCATGTTTGCCTAAGTCTCTTACATCACTTGGTGAAGACAAGTGTTTGGTGTAATACTTTTTGTTTTTAATCTTTTGCACTTTTTAATTGGTTTTGTATTAATTACTTTAATTACTAGTTTCTTATGTTGAAGGTGATTCTTCCTTATCGTTTGTCCGCGGTGTCTTGGCATTATTTTACTGTCTATATAAAATAAAAGATTTTCACCATTCATATCTCCACGGTCTATATGGAGGTATGTTGGCTACCTGGCCGGGGGTTAAGGGAACGGTTTGGTAAGAGTCTTGCCATTGATCAGTGTATAGATCCTGCAAAGTACCTGGGTCAAATTTAGTAGGACCTCCTTCAATACCCAAAGGTACTGGATGGCGGGGGTCCAAACTCTTTGACCCCCTCATAATTTAAACTACTATTAAAACTTTAACACGGCTACTTAGGACTGTATCCCTGCTGACTTAGACTACTTAGCCGAGGGTAATGTCGCCTTCAAAAGAGGGGACTACCACATTATGCATTAATAACTTAATTAATTATCTTTCAATAATCCGACCCTTTAGGATTGTATCCTTGCTGACTCAAACTACTGGGTTGAGGGTAACGTCACCCTCAAAAGAGGGGCCTACTATAATAACTAAGATAATATCTTAAACAAGTTCAAAAGTGCGAAAATAATCAAAGGTTACACTATACATGAGTCGGATCCAAGTGATTCATCTTGCCTGTCTGTTTTTATTTTTTATTTTATTTTTCAGCATTTTAGTTAGTTTTATTTTCTTAGTTTGAAAACCTTTTTCTAACATTTTGATTTGATTAGACGTTGAGGATAAACTGGTACTAAAAGCTCGTGTGTCCTTGGACGACCTCGGTATCTTACCAACACTATACTACGTCCACGATGGGTGCACTTGCCCATATGTGTGTTTAGTGTTAGTAAATATCGTGTTTTATAAATTTAAAACTTGGCTACAAAGTGTAAAAGGGCTTAAAATATATACCTAAAACATATCACACTTCACACGCATCAATGCACAATTAAAGGAAGTTACTATCTACAAACCAAACTTCCCTCCGCCAATGAAATTTTTGTTTCATACTCTTTTAACTTGTCTCTCAGCCAAGACCACCGCATTTAGTGAGATACCATTGAACATTCAGTATTTGGGTTATGCTATTTTAACAAAATCTGATTACAATTTATCGTAAGAACTGTTTTCTGATTTGTTGAATAATGTGAAAAATGTGAAAAATTTGAAAAAAGGTGTTCGTAGTAATGCTTTTCTGTTGTATCCAAGACTTCTAAGCTACTACCTACGAAAACAAGTGTCACAAACAGATTTTGAACAAGGCGTAGCTTTTCAAATAAATAGTCTTACAAGTAAAACTTTTACTAAACTTATGGATAAAGAGTCAAAAGTTTCAACAACTGAAACAAAGGGGGGTGAGCCTGTTTTAGATGCGTCCGCATTAATTGCTCAAACTTCTGTTGTTGAGCGAACTGCTCCTTGTGATCATGACACCACAACCGGTGTTGTGAAACACACACCAGGAAAACGCAAAAAGAAAGTTGTCACATCCAAAAAGCCCTGTTGGTGCATACGTCTGTCGACTTCGTCTTGTATCGAGTCTTATATTAGAAATGTTAGATCAAGGCACGTTGTATGAGGAAAATGGGGAATGAGTGTGTTTGAGCTATTTCGCACGAAATGGCAAAGAGCCATTTCGTACGAAATGACCATTGGCTATTTCACACGAAATAGTTCAGTGTTATTTCGTGCGAAATCACCACCCCTATATATACCCTTGGTGCAAATTCATTTGTAACGTTCGTGATTCCGGTACCGAAGTGCTGCCGACGTGTCATTTGATCTGTAATCATGTCAAATCAATAAAACAAGACAATTAAGAGTGAAACAAGCTGTTATAAAGTCTAATCAATGAATTCCACCTCTGATTAGACCGAGGACTCTTCTGATAGACTCGTTTAGAACGTCTAACGATCCTACAAATGGTATCAGAGCTCAGGAGGAAGAGTTCTTACCGAAATTCAGCTTGTTTTCTTCAAAAATCTGACTTCTACACCTTCTTTTTCAAATTCAACAAAATTTCACGGTTAAAATGGATTGGATTTCACATATTACAAGCGAAACAGTGTTTTAATGAATCCTTGAAAGAATTAGACCTTAATTTGGCTTAAAACTTGGTCAATTTAACAAAAATCAGATCGATCATGATGACGACAGTAGTATTTCACGCGAAATAGACTATTTTGTGTGAATTTGTCATACCATTTCGCACGAAATCAAAGCTTTGAAATCTCATTTCGTACGAAATCACTCATTTCGTATGAAATCATCCTCATTTCGCACGAAATCAAGTTCCTGAAACTCATTTCGTACGAAATCAATCCCCTGGACATTATTTCGCATGAAAGTTGATTTCGTTTGAAAATTTTCATTTCGCACCAAACTAATTTCATACCAGTGTGCTATTTCGTTTGAAATCTCATTTCATGTGAAATTTCATTGTTGTTTGAACTTTGTGTATTGTGATACAGGTCATTGAATCATGGAAGAAGAATTTTACAATGCGTTTGCTACACCAGTTGCTCCTGTTACAGCTGCTGAAACTGTTTACAGTGAGAATGAGACGTGAACTTATCAAAAACCACCGAAGCTTATGTACATTGAAGATTTTAAAGGATGGCAAAATCGGTTTGAAAACTGGGTGCAAGCTTACAAGTTTGACGCATGGTGTTTGTTAGAGGTAGATTACGAGAAACCGAAAAATGAACGTGGGCTTGAAAAAGCTTTTAGTGACTATTCAGATGGTGAAAAATTGAAATATACAAGTGAAAAAATGATGATTAGCATTCTTCAACAAGCGGTTAAAGAAGATATTTTTTGTTTTGCTCCAACATGAAGGTACTGCTAGGTCAATTTGGACAGCATTGATTAACAAGTTTAAGGGAAGTGCTGATATGATAAAGAACAAAAAAGCTTTACTAATTAAATCATTTGATATGTTTGTAGCTTTTGAAAATGAAACAACAAAAATGACCACTGATAGATATTGTCATCTAGTTTTGGAAATGGGAAGATTGGACATAAAGAAAGACTACGATGAATGGGTTGATAAGCTGGCTGATGCGTTACCTCAGAATAAATGGGGAACATATTTGCTGATTTTAAAACACATGGGAAAATCTGAAAGTATGAACTTGGCGAAGTTTATTTGGAAAATTGAAGAGCATGAATTGGATATCCAGAAAAATGCAATCATGAATAATCCAAATGCTCAAAAAGATGTCAGTTTATACTACCCAGGAAACAAATTTGAAGTTACTCCAAGTCCAAAGATTCAGACTGGTTTCAGTGCTGATAGTTCTTCTGGAACAAAGAGTAGTACTGTAACTCAGAGTGGTGGACATTCATCTTCGTATTTAAGCTTTGATCCAAATAATACAACACCAAGTCCTCAACGACAGAATTCAACGAATCTGCAATGCAATGTTACATTGAATATTCAAAATGGTCAAAATCTTTCTCCAGAAATAGCTAAGCAACACATGGCATCACTTATTGCTATGTTGGAATCATATGAAAGTTTAGTTGCTGGCAAAAATGGAAATCCGATGCTCACCAAAGAGGATTATGATCAAATTGATGCTGAGGAACTTGAATTGATGGATGTCAAGTGGTGTTTAGCCAGTGTTGTTAGAAGAGCAGAAAAGTTTCAACAAATCACCGGTAGAGATGAGTTTAGTTAGATGGCTAAATCTACAATAGGGTTTGACAAATCAAAGGTTATGTGTTTTTGTTGCAGAGAAAAGGGACATTTTAAATGAGAATGTAAAAATAAAGAAGCAACTGGAAGACAAGAAAAGAATGATTACTATCAAAAATCAATTTTTCATCAGATTGATCAACAACCATCATCATCCCGTGCTATTGAAGATGGAAAAAAGAAAGCATATCTTGTAAATCAAGATGATGAAAAAGTAACAGAGGGATTTAGCTGGGACAAATACATTCCACCAGATTCAGGTCTTGTTGCTAGAATTCTGGAAGAAGAAGAAGTCAAATCTAGTCCGAAAAGAATACCGATATTTTCAGAATTTAGAAGTGATGCAGATACCGATGATGAAGAAGAATATCTTAATAAAGCTAGAAAAGGTCTAGATTCTGACAGTTTTTATTATTTCTTTGCAGATAAAGTTGAGATGCTGAATGAGAAGAAAGCTGCCAGATTGAAGAGAGAGTTAGAAGCAAGAAAGATAGCTGAAGATAAAGTGGTGGAGAAAATTGTTGAAGTCGAAAAAATAGTTGAAAAAATTGTTGAAGTTGAAAAGTTTGTTGAAGTCATAAAACCATGTCTGAAGTGTTTAGCTCCTTGCAAAGATTGTGTGGAGAAAGACAAGAAGATTCGTGAACTTGAAGAGTTAAAAGAAAATCTGTTGTCTGATGTGAAGTACGTGAAGGAATCATATGATGTGTTGAATAGAACAGTTGATGGTCTGAAAAAGATAAATTTAGAAGTTGATGTTGCTATGACAATGATGAGTTCAACTTTAATAACAAAGTAGAAAGTCATCAATGAGTATATTGAAGACTTTGCAAAGCTAAAGCAGGATTTGGAACTTGAAAAGATTGAAAGTGAAAGAATCAAACGATTGCTATTGAGTTATACAACTTGTGATTATTAGATTGATCGACTTTATCCTACTGTTGCAGGTCTTGAAGCTTTTCAGGATAAAAAGACGGAAGAGGATACTGGTAAGAAACAAAGTGTCAAGTATAACAAGTGTCCACCCCCGATCTACGAAAGTTATTCTCCCAGAAAGCCAAATAAGGAACATTTAAATAAGGCTCTCAACATAAAGTTAAAGTCTGAAACCATTGATGAGTTACCAGAGAACATTGATGTCACATTCACAGCGTCTGACACCGATCATGAGTCTGAATTGTTAAAGAAAGTGGTCGATCAGGTGTTGGATATGGATGAAGAGTCAAAGTCGGAGTCTAAATCTGAAAGTTCGAGTTCATCAGAAAAGAGTCCGAATTCACCTGTCAAACGAGTTTACAATAAAGAATTCCTGTTATCAAAATCTAATTTGAATGATGGACCAATCAAAGTGGCATATACTTTGAATGATTCAGACAAATTATATTCTGATGAGGAATTTCCAATAAGAAGTGTTAAATCTGAAATGATCAAACAGGTTTTCAAATTAACAGAAATTAATATTCCTGAAATAAAAGTTTTAAATCTTCTTGTAAAATCTAAAAACTACACTTCAAGAGTTCAACAGAGATTGAACAAGAAAAAGGGTTATAGTTTTGGTTATGGTTTTCAAAAGAAACTAAACCATAACGGTAACTTCAAAAAGAATGGTTTTGGGTTCATTCCCCCAGAAAATTATAAAAATGAGAAAACTTATAAACCAAAAACTAAATTTGTCTCAGAAACAAGTTCTGAAGAAGATGAGAAGAAACCGTTTTGGAAACAGTCAAACAAAGGGTTTCTTGCTGAAAAGAAAAAGAGTATGATGAGGAAATCTGTTCCAAGAGTTGATAGAAGAACCTGTTTTAAATGTCAAGAAATTTAACACATTGCTTGGAACTGTCCCAAGTCCATTCATGCAAAACAGGGAGTTTCTTTAAACTCAAAATTGAAAGAAAAACATGTGGATGAAAAGAAACAACCAATGGAGAAATCTAATGTGTTTGAAAATTTGAATTTCAAAACTGATGAAATATCGAAACGATTTTACAAAAGAAAAGTTGACTTAAACAAACAAAAATGGGTTGTCAAAAGTTCAGATGAAAGTTCTAGCGATGAATCTGATTCCATAAAATCAGAGGAGCTATCAGTTGAGAAGAATGTTGAGATTTCTGTTCCAGAAATGAATGAAGAAAACTTTCCAAAATTGTCAAAAGAAAATATAAAGTTGAAAGTTGGAAAGGTTGAGATTTCAGATCAATTCTTTCTTGGTAAGAAAGAATTTGATGCTGAAAAGGTGTTTAATGGAAAGGTTAAACATATTTTTGGGAAGCTGGTTGATGGGAAGGTTAAAGATGCCAAAGAATTTTACAAATTAAAAAGATGGTGGGAAAGATGTGAGTCAAAATCACCCAAGGCTAGTCAGGCTTGGGTGACAGCATTTTCAACTTAAAAACCTGACTTGCCGGAGCTCCCAGGTTGGTAATGGTGGAGCAGGAATCGGCAAATTTCTTGAGAAATTCACATCTGTGAAATTTCGACTTACATATGGTGTTTTCATTCTGGAAAATTGTCATCTTACAAGTGATAAAAAGAGGTTTTCATCTGCAAGAGGTTATCAGGGTCATTAAGTTGAACCTGATTTAATCCTCATTCAAGAAGTAGAAAACAATGTGATTAATTAAACCCCAATTTTACAAATGGTAAATTCAACAAAACTTATTTTCTGGAAAAACCATTTTGATTAAAACAAACTTAAGTGTTTTGAAATCATAATGAGAAAATAGTTTGTTGTAAGGGGGAGTTCTGTTTGTTTTTGCCAAGTGGATGGCGAATTAAAGAAATTTTAGAAATTTATTTTCAAATTTTCTGATTGTTTTTGCCAAGTGGATGGGGAATTGAAGCAATTCGAATTAGTTGTCACTTTATTTGTACAATTTGTTTTCAAATTTTCTTTAGATGGTTTTGAGTTTTAGGGGGGGTAAGAAATTTCAGCAGATCCAAAAACATTAGAAAATTTGAAAAAGCCAAAAACATGATAAAAATTTAAAAATTAGTTTTGTTGTAAAAAAGAGGAAATGATAGTACATCAGTGGACAATCACGACATGCTAAAGAATTGGAAAGTCAAATGTGATAAACAATCTCACTGCGGATATGCCAGTAGGTTTTTGCACATTCAGTAGATTGTTTTCGAGATATAAACATAAAATCAAACTTACTTATCTCGTGGGAACATCTCTCGGACTCTCGGATATATGGGTAACCCCTAAAATGTTGTTTGAAAGATCCCTCTTTCTGAGATACTAGGTCTTTATGCTTAGTGATATCTGGGGTATTATCCCGGGACTTCTGATTTTGCGGAAGCAATGGCATAGTCCCCGTATAATACTTTTCACTTGCTTGAAATAAAAGCACCACCCTCAGCGTAAAAAATGATGAAACATTGCAAAATGCTAATCAAGTGTTGTTGAAGAAAAGATTATCTAAAGGGAACCCACCAAAAGTCGAGCCATCATCTCTTTGTACGAACGGAAGTTCTAACCTGAGCTCTCATGGCCTCGCATTTACCCTTTACAGATATCATCTAGGTATAGTCACCTGTAAGACTGAATATTGTCATCTGGATACGGGAGTATATTCTGAGATGGGACACGCAAATAAGTTTAAGTGCTTAAAACATTAATCTCGTATCTCGAAACAGTTGAACTTTGTGTGAAAATTTAAGTGGATCAGTATACTGACAATCTAAGTGAATCGTTTAGAGCTTAAAATGTTTAAAGCTTAACGGTGTTAGTGATTTTGTCTCGAAAACTGATATGATCCTCTTACACAAACTCACAAAAATATTGTCTGTAAATATTTCTTTACTGCATTTCTTTATAAAAAATCCAAAAAGATTTTTGTTTTAGCATAAAATTTTGAAAATACAAAAAGATTTTCGACAACTGATGATGAAAAGCTGATTTTCAAATTTTCGAGTGCTAAATGTGACGAACAAGTTTGGGAAAGTATAGTTAGAAAAATGTCTTGTTTACATGTGGTCATCAGAGGTTTTAAATTGAAATCAAATTGAAAGGTTCTAATTACAAGTGGTTAACAAATGATTCTAAATTTGTTATATTTTATCTATTGTGAAACTTATGTTTTGGGTAGAGGATGTGCAGGTTTGCCAGGTTTCGAATCCTGAGCAGAGTGAGAGCTAGGTTTCGATTCCCAGAACCTATAAAGGCCAGGCTACAATCCCAGCACAACTTAAGGGGGAGTTTGCTAGTAAAAGGGAGTTTGATGATGAAAGAGCCAGATTCAATTTCTGAGGTTCATGCTAACTGCTGATGCTGATGAACTTAAGGAATCAAGAGATCTGATCAAGAAAAAATAAAGGGAATAGAGCTAGGAGTTTGATCCTGAGAAAGTCCAAGAGAGTGTTAGATCATCATCCAAGAAGAAGAGATAAAGATTAAGGATGTTTACACTGTCAGATTCTCTGGAAGAGCCCGAAGACTGATCAAGGCTGAAGAATGTGAAGACTCGACACCGAAGACTTCGTCAACATCCGAGGGGGAGTTTGTTGGTGCATACGTGTGTCGACTTCGTCTTGTATCGAGTCTTATATTAGAAATGTTAGATCAGGGCACGTTGTACGAGGAAAATGGGGAATGAGTGTGTTTGAGCTATTTCGCACGAAATGGCAAAGAGCCATTTCGTACAAAATGACCATTGGCTATTTCGCACGAAATAGTTCAGTGTCATTTCGTGCGAAATCACCACCCCTATATATACCCTTGGTGCAAATTCATTTGTAACGTTCATGATTCCGGTACCGAAGTGCTGCCGACGTGTCGTTTGATCTGTAATCGTGTCAAATCAATAAAACAAGACAATTAAGAGTGAAACAAGCTGTTACAAAGTCTAATAAATGAATTCCGCCTCTGATTAGACCGAGGACTCTTCTGATAGACTCGTTTAGATTTCTAACGATCCTACAAGCCCATCAAAACCAAACAAAATAAAAAGGTTCCTCTGGAAGATGAGATCCCTGAGGTTAATCCAGTGACAACAAAAATGTCACTTGAAACCACTGCTGCTACTTCCTCACAGTTGTTGGAAAGATCTCAACCCATCCAAACTCGTCATGTATCCTCACAAAAGGATCATGTTGTAAGTACAGGGACACCACAACATGAAGTAGACCTTTCATATGAAAGTATGTTTAAAAGTCCCTCTCCCAGGGCAATCACGCTTTCAACACCACAACCCTCGACTCAAGTTCCATAAACAATATTACCTCTGTTTGAAGCAATTGAATTTCAGAAAGAAAACAGTTCCTCTAATGCAAACATTACTGAGAGTAGATCGAAAGAAATGACTGTGTCTGAACCAATTCAATCTCCTATCCTACAAACAGTTGAGGAGGTTGTCCCCGTTGAGTATTACAAAACTCTTGGTGGTAGTTCAAGTGGAGCAGCCACTACAACTGCTGAACCCATTGGTGATCAGTTGGATAGTGGTTACATCATTAAGACTCCCTTGAAAGCAACTACTGATGAGGTTACAACTGTAATTTCTGCTTCAGTGGGAAGTCCCCATAACGAAGAAAAAGGGGCATCTGTTTCTAATGATATGGAGACTTCTCCTATTGAAACAGATGTTGCTGAAATGAAAGAATTGATTAAGCAGATGATAGAGCTTTTTAAAAGTCAACCTACCAGACAGGAAATTACCAATGAGCTTTGGAATTCTATGCAACCCATCCTTTAAGCTCAGAGGAATTTGGCTGAAAGTAACCGCAATTTCAGTTTGGAATTTATCAGAAATTTGGTTGATGCCAGGTATAAAGACACACAAGCAGACATTATGAACATTAAGTAACATCTGTTGGAACTTACTGGCTCCACCTCCACATCAATCTTTGAGAAAGATGATGATGATAATGATGCTAAAAAGGGGGAGAAAGATTCACTGAGAAAGTTACCACCAGATTCAAAAGTTAATCCTACAGAAATTGTATCCCCTGCTCAACCTAAATCCCAACCTTCTCCAAAAAAAACCACCACAAAAGAAGGATAAAATACCTTCCACACCATCATCACCCATTTTGTCAATAGATGCTGGGAACACAAAAGTATCAGCAGATGTTTATGTCACACCCTGGCTTTTGCGGAAGCATAATTATTGGTGTGACTTTCTTAATACCATAGCATTCAATCATAACAACGCTATATGATAAAAACCATAAGATGTTCATCCATATATTAAGTTTAGAAAATACCACAACATACTTGTCTGAAACATAGACACCAAATTTAAGTTACAACCACAACATGTTTAAATGAGTTCACGAAGACTCAACAAAAGACCTTAAATAAAACCGGGTTTAGAAACATGTATCCCGTCCAGGAATAGGATACACCTCCTAAATCCTACGACCTCGGATGACATCTTTTATTTATGACACAGCTTGAAAACATGCAACACCTACCAGATCCGTTTAGTTCCCTGAAATACATGTAATTTGAAAACATCAACAAAAGTTGAGCGAGTTCATGTGTTTGTATAAGTATGTATAAACCTTTGTAAACAGTGTATGTATGTATGTATGTTTGTAAATCCCGGTATGAAAGCAAACAAGGAAAAGATCACCAATGGTTTGCAAGGCCACTGATATGTGTGACGGTGTAGGAAGACTCAAACCTAGCAAATTTGTACCGGGCTTCCGGCTGGAAGACATAGTCACCCTATGGGCCACCCTGGTCCTCATGGGTGTGGGCTCGCTACATCCAAATAGATCTATCAATCATGCCCCTCGGTCCTTATACGAGGATTAATGGTCTCAAGTACCCGCCTACCCATTCACATGATTTATCGTACTTTCCTAGGCTAAACACAGCCGTAAAAAATCATGGCGAACGGCGCTCCGTGGGGTGTAGTTTTTTACACCACAAGTTTGGTGAAAAAAAAAGAAAAAAGAAAAAAAATTAAAAAACACCAAACTTGTGGTGTAAAAAACTACACCCCACGGAGCGCCGTTCGCCATGATTTTTTACGGCTGTGTTTATAATACACACATCTACTTGTAAAAAAAATCATGGCGAACGGCGCTCCGTGGGGTGTAGTTCTCGCGGTTCTTACAACTCGGGGTGGTTCTCATTCTAGCAGCCCCCTATATATATATATATATATATATATATATATATATATATATATATATATATATATATATATATATATATATATATATATATATATATATATATCCTTCTCAAAAATCATATATCTTCCAAATATTCTAGGAAAATATATTTTAACTTACCAAAAATAATATATTTTCTCCTTCTCGAAAATACAATATAACTTGGTATATTTACAAAAATCATATTTTCATTTTCTTATGTGTAAGACCCTTAGTCCAATTATACGATTATTATATGAATTTCGACTATAATAGTGTATTTACGGTTAACCATACACTAAAAATACAGGTTCGTCAAAACATTTTAAAAATTAAAACATTTCAACATTTTATAAAACATTCGCCATTTAAAACGTGACGACGAATCATTTCGCGGAAGCTTTGTTCTTTATGTGTTCGGTTCTTCGTTGAGCTTGATCGTCCTCCGGTAACTCAATTAGTACCAACAAAAACATGAAATGAGTTAGTCATATAGCGCTTAAAACATATCTAAACGAGTTCGCAGCTGCATTTTTACCACCAACACACTTTTGCAGTCATTTAGGTTGGTCGCGGGCTGCGAGGGCTCTAGTTTAACCCCTTTCTAAAGAATGTTCACCCATCAATAGGAATGCTCATTAAATAGTAGTAGTGTTCACTGAATAGTAGGGGTTTTTACTGAATAGTAGGAGTTTTCACTGTACAGTTAGAGTGTTCACTGTATAGTAGGAGTGTTCACTGAACAGTAGGGGTTTTCCAAATTATTCAACCCGTTCATGCATTTATCAAACAAACAAGTTTGTTTGACCGCTAATTCTCATAAACCTATTAAATTCAATAATGTTTATCGTGTTAGGTTCCAATCACGAGTTCATATCCATTCTTAAACCCATTTTCGCTCATATGTTTATTTTGACCCGTTAAGGGTACTTAAGCATATTTTAAGCACGAATCGCTTTCATTCGCTTCTAATTTCATATGTCCACATTTTTTTATCAAATGATCTCCCACCACAACTATATTTGTGGTGGATTCAATGTGGTGATCTATATAATCCGAGTTTTACTCCTCGGATTGGTAAATTACGGCAAAGACTCATATAGAGTCATTTGACCAAAAATTTACATCTTTCGCTTTTTATACTTATTCTAAGTATTTGTTTAATCATAAAACTTGTTTCCAAACAACCTTTAAAGATCGTTTGCTCAATTTAGATTACAAGGGCGTTTTGGTCAATTTTAGTCCTTCTTTTACGACAAAGGACTTTTGAAGTACTTGTTTGACCAAAAATCTGACTTTTCACTATAATCTTGTTTAGAAACCATTATGTTTCTAAAAACACTAAGATTATAATTTAAATTATTCGGTTTACCTAAAATGTAACCAAATGTTCATTTTGACCTTGTCTAACTCTTATAGAACTTCAAGTTCTAAATGATGAGTTGAATCATTATACATACCTGATTCGGATCAATATATTGACCCGTTTTAATGCTTTCCTTAATAATCACTAAGTAATAGCAATACAAATATCCATTCGATATTTATTCCTGTAATCATACACTTGACAAAGTCATTAGTCGATATCGTCAAAGGGTGATATTTTCACCTCTTGACCCGTTTGGTCTAAATGACCGTGAATCTTTATGAGATGATATTTATTACCATCTTATCTACATGACTCGCCCCGGTTTACACAGTATAATCATTTTGCTTATAAATCATTTATTGATTCTTTTGACCCATTATAACTTACGCTATAAAGTGTCTTTCACAAACTAACGGTAATCGTCTACAAATGATCGAATTACCGTTTTACCTTTATTATTTGTATTAGTTTACCTTATAAGGTAATTATTCAAAACTCGTTATTTATTAGTCCTTTCATGACTAAATAACCGTATTAGCTCTTTTTTTACCATTAAACATGGTTTATCTTTATTGTCTTTTGTTCTGAACCGCACATGTCGTGTCGGAACATCAGAATTCAAACAAGACTTTATATTATTAGAACCTATAAAATCAATAGGTATTAAATAAATAGAGTGTAAGCTTTACTTACCTAGCATCCAGATTACGCTTTTCCTTCATTCTTGATTCGTTTGACCCGTTTCCTTCCCAAGCTTTCACCTAGCTCGTCAAGCGTCAAACTATCATTGTAATTTGTAAAATGGTTAGACTAGTCATAATCATTTACGACTATTCCATCCTACGATTCTTATGTCAAATTTTTCATTCGATCATATCATCGATCAATTATCCGATAAGCATCATTCTTATGTTACCGGTTTCATCATTTTAATATGTGATGATATTAGACATCATTCTAATCAAGAATATATCATCATTTTCATTTTATCATACCACCCATTTCCTAGTAAGTATGATCATGTACTTGAACACACTATTTTGTTCAAGTATTTCTTAATTAAAATCATATATGATGATCCTAAACACAATTATATCATCAAGTTCTTCCTATGGTTAAAACCCACTTAACCTAGTGTGGTAAATCATCCAATCCTTCTATTCATAGCATGTTATGTATGATTTTTCACTTAGGGTTTTGTTCCTAAGCAAATATACATCACTAATCTAGCCATAGCTTCTCTAATTCGCGATTAGGATGATTATCCAATTTTTAAAACTTCATGAATCATCAATATTTTACATACCTTATGATCCTCTTGTTTGGGTGATCGTTAATTCACGTTCGGTTGTGAATTTGAGCTTCGTTTGGCCCTTCAATCGGATGGATTTGTTGAAGGTTAGGGTTTGGCTCCATGGGGAGCTTCCCCTGCTCGATCTAGAACACACACGTATGTGTGTGTTTGTGTTTTGATTTATTTAAATAACCTTTCAGGTTATCCCACTTAACCCCTCGTTTGGTTCATTATTAAGTAGGCCACAACCTATTTATTTTAATAGCAACGTTCTCATTTACTAACTAGGTTAAACATTCCTAGTTAACTCAGTAAGTATGGGGAAATTATGACTAAGTTTATTTTGAGTCCCGTTATCTCGGGCCTTCTATAAACTTTATTTCATCAAAAGCCTTTATACTATTTTTTATTTAATATTAGGTTTATTAATTTAAAAATCCTAATATTCACCAGGATAATTTTACCACTAAAGGTACTTTACCCGTGTTTTTGTATTAACGTGGTTTGATTACCAAACCCGTTTTCGGGGTGTTACATTATGTCTAAAATATTAGTTACCAAAAATATATTTGTAACGGTATTCTCCAGAATATTTTATAAGTTACGTTCTTGCGTTCAGTTTCACAATATTAACCGTGTAACTTATATATTTATTCCTTGTGATTTTTGGTATTATTTTGGATTGTAAATTCTTGGTATTTTGTTAAGTCATATTATTTTAAATCCTAAAATAATATAACTAAAACACAAAGTATACAAATAATCACACACAATGTGTCTTTAATGTAAATATATATTCTAATTACATATTTATCCATTTTTATTTATAAAAACCAACCTCTAATACTTGTATTTTTGTAACAAAATCTATGGCAAAGTTTATGTTGCAAACCATAGTTAAAACACACTTGTAAATTTTTGTTTAGAAAATATTTTTCTAAGTGTTTATATTTTTAGAAAATTTTGCCATAGTTTCCCCTAAAAATGGAGGTGTCCATGTTATCTACATAATAATCATAAACTTGAACTTTCATAAAAACTCGTAGCAACTTGGTAGTGTGTTTAGTAGGTTTAGTTACCCTTTAAAGTGTGTTTACTTCTTTAAAAATCTCATTCTTGGAAGATTTAGGTGTTTACAACTTGTAAACAGGTTTTACAAAAACATTTCCTTATGACATCTTCTTGTTTCACAAGTGTTTATACACTTGTTTTACCACCAAAAATAGTGTATGTTTAAGTAAGAACCAAGATCTTCTAAAAATCATATTTTGAACTTGGTTCTTTTGGAAAACCACTCATAAATCTTAGATCCATAAGATTATTAACTCACTTTGATTATTATTTTCAAGAAATCACTTTATTCTTCAAGTTCATGCTTACACATGAGGATGATCATCTTGCTTCATCACATAATCATCCTCCTACTTGCTAGATCATGTATTTAATCACAATCTAGCAAGCTCCTTATGATGATCAACATCATAATCTCAAGAAAATAACAATCAAGTATCATGCATACACTAAACAACATAGTTTCATCAAGATTTCGTCATTTGTTAAGCTTATGTTCATGTTTCTTGATTAGGTTCTTTAGTGTTCTTCATGATCATCAATGTATAACATCTTTTATTCATCAAAATATGAAGTAACAAAAGGTTATGAGAGTCTTACTACTAGCTCTATGGCTAGGGGTGAACACAAGAGATGGTGATGACAAATGTGGAGGATATTAGCAATTTGTGAAGGTCCTTGAAGATCCAAGACCACCAAGCTTCTTTGTATGGCTCCTTACACCTTGAGTGCACTTGGAAATGGATGAGAATGAAATGGAAATGATGATGGTGTGTGGTTGGGGGTTCGGCCGAGAAGAAGAAGGGAGGGAGAGAGATGAGTGGAGTGAAGGTGGTGAGATGAAATGAGGATGGTGATCTAGTGGTTTATACTTATAACTTCCAACAAGTGTTTAACCCTTGGGTTTTATGTTCTCCAAAGTACAAGACAATATCTAATAAATAAATCAAATGAAATCCACCAATTAGGCCATGTGGCCGATTACTAGCTTGGGGGGGGGGCTAAGTGTAAATTTGAACCATTAAGTTAGATTAAAGTTCAAATCCAAGTATATAGTTAGTTAAGTTAGTTACTAGATATTTTAGTGGGTGTTAAGGTGTTCGGGGATCATAACTTGCTTAGAAATAATAAAACAATGCTTCTAGTGAAATTTTGGTGTTTCGGGTAGTGTCCGGTTGTTTGGTTAGATACCAGTTCGTTAAAGTGTCAAACTATTCCGTTTAGTGATCTCTATGTACCCTTTTGTGACACTTTTAATTCCCGACACTTAGGAAAGTATTCAGGACCATTTTGCCATATTTTTGCATGTTACTAGCTTGTTAAAATGCTGATTTTTGCTGAAATATGATGACTTCAGAACTTTAAGTGGGTTTTAGGCACTTCCCAGCACTTAAACTATCACCTAGTGAAGCAGTTTTATGGTCCTTACTTCCCTACTCATCATACTATTGTAGTACCTTGTCTCTGGCCCATATCGGGTCTCAAAACACGTCTATGTACTAACATCGTCAACATTTTTCTGAGTTATCCGCTAACTGTGCTAGCTGTGCTTTGTGCATCGTTTATGTCACTAAAGTTTGTATGCAAATATGATGTGACAATATGAAATGTGATGCACATGTAAGTGTGATACAGTAATCAGAAAACAGTCATTTGTAATTCAGCACGGTCATTAAGCACTAATCATGGTTAATTAAATTGTACGAATACCTGGATTTTTTTCACGGTTGTCACATTCTCCCCCTGTTAAGAAAATTTCGTCCCGAAATTTTAGCTTTCATGCGATCCTCACGCTCCAAAGTGGGTATTTCGCTTTCATGCGATCCTCACGCTCCAAAGTGAACTCTGGGCCGTGACGCGCATTCCAACGAACCTTGACGAGTTTGACACTACTCCTGCGTGTCTTGTTAACCTTCCAGTCAGTAACCTCAACAGGTTCTTTGGTAAAGTGGAGTGTGTCGTCAATGTGGACTTCATCAGCAGGAATGACAACTGTTTCTTGAGTTGGACTCTTTTTCAGATTAGATACATGAAATGTATCATGAACTCCATTCAGTTATGCAGGTAGATCCAACTTGTAAGCTACCAGACCAATCCTTTCCAGGATTTTGAACGGTCCAATGTATCGTGGGTTCAACTTCCCACGCTTCCCAAAGCGTGCTACACCCTTCTAGGGTGAGACCTTTAATAAAACCATATCTCCCACTTGAAACTCCGAAGGCTTCCTCCTTTGGTCCGCATAGCTCTTTTGTCGATCACGAGCCGCCTTGATTCGCTCTTGGATCTGCATAATCTTGTTTGTCGTCTCTTGAACCAATTCGGGGCCAACAAGTTGTCTATCACCCGCATCTGCCCAGCATATCGGTGATTGACACTTGCGTCCATAGAGGGCTTCAAATGGTGCAGCTTGAATACTCGCATGGTAACTGTTGTTATATGAGAACTCAACCAAAGGTAGATGAGGTCCCAACTGCCACCTAAATCCATTACGCAAGCTCGCAACATATCTTCTAGCGTTTAGAAGACTAGAAGGCTTCTGGTATTCGGCCTTTATCTTGGCACAAGTCAAACATTTGCCAACATACGTTGCAACATCGCCTTTCAATCTCGTCCACCAGTAGAAATCCTTTAAATCTTGGTATATCTTATCCGATCCTGGATGGATCGAGTACCGTGACTTGTGAGCTTCATCGAAAATTACTTCTCTAAGACCACCAAAGAGGGGTACCCAAATTCTTCCCATGAAACACAATATTCCTTCCTGGTTGGGTACTAATTTCTTCTCCATCCCATGGAGATATTCATTCACAAGATTCCCCTTTTTAAGAGCTTCTCTCTGCGCAGCATGAATGCGCAATGAGAGGTTCGTTTGAATAGTCATTTCCAAAGCCCTAACCCTTATGGGCTTGATCCTTTCTTTCTGACTCAAGGCATCTGCTACGACATTCGCCTTCCCTGGGTGATACTTAATTTCACAATCATAATCGTTCAACAGCTCCACCCATCGGCTCTGTCTCATATTAAGCTCTTTCTGACCGAATATATGCTGCAGGCTCTTGTGATCAGTAAAGATCGTACAGCGTGTACCATACAAGTAATGTTGCCAGATCTTCAATGCAAACACCACCGTGCCTAATTCCAAATCATGCGTGGTGTAATTTTTCTCATGAACCTTCAACTGGCGCGAAGCATAGGCTATAACCTTCTGTCGCTGCATCAGCACGCAGCCTAAACCTTGACGCGAGGCGTCGCAATATACCACAAAGTCATCAGTGCCTTCGGGTAGGGATAAGATGGGTGCATCGCAAAGCTTGTTCTTCAGCAACTGAAAAGCTTCTTCTTTCTTGTCTCCCCATTCATACTTCTTGTCCTTCTGAGTGAGGGAGGTCAAAGGTTGAGCGATTTTTGAAAAATCCTCATATGAATCTGCGATAATAACCAGCCAAACCTAGGAACTGACGGATCTTGGTTGGCGTCTTCGGAGTTTCCCAATTCTTGATCGCCTCGATCTTTGTGGGATCCACATGAATTCCATCTTTGTTAACCATGTGACCAAGGAACTGAACTTCACGCAACCAGAATTCGCACTTTGAGAACTTCGCGTACAATTTCTCTTCCTTGAGCAGCTCTAAGATAGCTCTTAGATGTTCCTCATGCTCTTCCTTCGTCTTCGAATAAATCAAAATATCGTCGATAAACACAATCACGAATTTATCGAGATATGGCTTGCAGACTCTATTCATCAAATCCATAAACACTGCTGGCGCGTTTGTCAAACCAAACGGCATAACCAGGAACTCGTAATGTCCATATCGAGTTCTGAAGACAGTCTTTGGAATACGTTCCTCTTGAATCCTCAACTGGTGATAACCTGATCGGAGATCAATCTTGGAGTAGAAACTCGAATCTTGTAGTTGCTCAAACAGGTCATCAATCCTTGGCAAAGGATGTCGATTCTTAATGGTCAACTTGTTTAACTCTCGGTAGTAGATACACATGCGAAAACTACCGTCCTTCTTCTTAACAAACAACACTAGAGCTCCCCAAGGCGAGAAGCTTGGTCTGATGAATCCCTTGTCCAAAAGGTCCTGAAGTTGTGTCGACAACTATTGCATTTCTGACGGTGCAAGTCGATAAGGTGCCTTAGCTACAGGCGTGGCGCCTGGAACTAAGTCAATATGGAATTCGACTTGTCGCTGCGGTGGCAATCTTGGCAAGTCTTTGGGGAAGACTTCAGGATACTCCCTAACAACTGGGATATCTTCCAATTTTGGCTCAACGGCTTCCTTGTCTACGACGTGTGCCAAGAAGGCAACACATCCTTTCTGCAAACACTTTCGAGCCTTCAAACAACTGATGATCCTTAAAGGCGTATCATGCTTTTCTCCATGCACTACAATTGTCTCTCCATTCGCCATCGGGATGCGAATAATCTTCTCGTGACATACGATCTCTGCTCGGTTGCTTGACAACCAACCCATTCCAACTACCACGTCAAAGCTTCCCAAGTCAACGGGCAGAAGATCAAGCGAAAACTCATGCTCCCCGAGTTCTATCACGCAACCTCTAATGACTTCATTTGCTTCCACTAGTTTTCCATTAGCTAGTTCTATCGAGTACGGAATATCTAGCTTACTAGCTACCAACCCAAGCATATTCTTAAATTCTAGGGATACAAAACTATAATCGGCACCAGTATCAAACAATATAGATGCAAAGCTGTCACACCCCGATCTCCACGTGTCACCGGTGGGCCCGGTGTGGGGTACAGTGACGTAGTTGGCATCGTCATAGACAAACAACACAATATAATAATGCACAGCGGAAGCAGAATAGATACATTTCAACTTTAATTAAAATGACATAATAAACATCATAAGTAGTTGAAACGGATCCACAGGCGGATCAAATAAAAATAAGAATAAATTGTTCAACAGTTATTTGTCGTCCGAGCTTGCGAGACTATAGTGGACGCTCTTAGGAAACAGCCAGCCTAGTTCGTATAGTACCTGCACTTAACCTTTTGGGAAGAATACGTCAGTTTACACTGGTAAATACAAATCGACTGACTCATTTTGAAAATGATTGAAAATTGATTTAAATGCACCAGGCATAAATATTTTTATTAACTTGGGATACTTATGCAATATAAACTTGTGAACGATTTACATGTACCCGTACTTATGGTGGCCCGGGATCTGCTGTCCGGGCTAAAGGTTAAATAACACACCACAGTAAAGAGTTATACACGCCGGGTGTACGCCTACACCCCGTGCTCTAGTCGTGGCCATCTCGTAAGATAATGCCAAGGATATCCGGGACACGGTCAATAACCCCCCAAAGCCTAAAGTAAGACAAGACTGTTTAAACGGGTCGCACAAGCTATTCAAGACTGTACACCCATAAGGTGCAGGACTTGTGCGCCCGATCAAGCGGTATTTTAAATACCGTACCCCAAGCCCGTATAGGGAAAATAAGTCAAAATGTATTTACCTGAGCAAGTATAAGTCACAAACGGTAAGTGTAGGTAGCTTTTACTGGGCCTCCTAATCTGGAACAAAGGTTTATAATAACCTATTAGATTCCTAACGGGTCTTTTATTTAAGCCTTAGCTTTGACCGGTTAGTTTTAAGGACGATACGGTACAAGCGCACGATTAAGCGAAAGACCGGATAGAATGTGATTTAGACCCGACAAGTTTGAATACTTGTATAATATGGGTATACTAAATACATTCTGGATTTTGAGATAAAAATGATATCGTTTGACCCGTTTCGGTCAATTTACGCAAACTAGTTACGTAAACCGAACCGAACGCTAAAAGGGCGTTACGGGTAGCCAAAAGAGTCAAATGCAAGTTCCCTGAGGTAATATGCTTTAAGTATGATATAACATCAGTAAGTTATGTTCTATATTGCCCGAAATAATTTTAAACTCAATTTATGCCTTATAAGGGCATTTTGGTCCATTAAAAGATTATAAAAGAGTCAAATTAGAAATCTGAGTTTCGGGTCTGGTTTATACAGTAAATATACTTCATTTATCATGTTATAACAGTAGTGTATGACCCATATACCAAACTTAACATTTAAAATCAAACTATGCACCGTAGGGGTATTTTAGTAAATTCACAAGGGCTAAAATGCCAAAACTGGAAATCTGAGTTCATATACTTATACTTACTGTTATTATATGAAAATATACTAAATACATCAGTAGGTATGAATCTTATATGTTTAAAATGAGTATAACGCTTACTATGCGTTAAAAATGCTAAAAATGCGATTTAACGCCGTTTCCGGGTTTTCAAAATAAATCTGGGATTTTTATATTTCCAGAATACTTAAAATAATTTATTTAACATATAAAATCAGTAGGAAAAGGTTTCGGGTCAAAAGAATGCATAAAACTCATTTTATGGCCTAAATGGTCAAAACCGACATAAACCGAAATAACTAAGCGATCTAAGATACGACCAGCCAAAAATTAAATAAAAATCATCAAAAATCCCAAAATATTATATAACATCAGTGGGTAAAAAGTTTTGTATCAAAACGTGGCCAGAAATGGGTTATACGCGAAATACGCCGTTTATTAAACATAAGAACATAGTTTTACGCTATCGGCCATAATTCACAATCTGGACCACCAATTGGTCTCAAATTTTCGGTGCAAGTTTATATATTAGAAATAAAGATTTCTACTCTTTCACTTTTCCAAAAATCACGTTTTATATCAAAAAGGGCAAAATAGTCAACTTTAAGCATAATCGGAAACATGCAAATGAATCGGCTAAGTATAGACTCAAGCAACAAAATTCCAGAGAGTTTTACCAAAATAAAAATGGTCAAAAATACTCTCCAATACAGATCTCGAACATGCATGTACGAATCCGAATCGATAGTCTACGAAAAAGTCGTTTTACAAGACTTTCGGTTCCGATTCGTATCTATATTAAAGATTGTCGAGTTGATCATGGTAAAACACATTCTTATATTCATTATAAAGCTATCTATGATGATCAAACAGATTGCATGTCATCTACATTACCATTTAAGCTATTTTTCACAAAAACCATTTCTGTTGACTTTTTAGAAACAAGTTTGACTCGACAATTAGCATGCATAAAGTGGGAATCAGAGAATACCCTTTTGAGGGTTTGTTTCCCACATAAGTACCAACATATATCTGGTTTCAATTTGAGAAATGACTGAGTAAAACTCGTTTAATCAGAAAGTCAAAGTATAAGAACAACAGTTTGACTTTTAGCAATTAAACTAAGCAAGAACGAATTATAGACTAAATTAGGAGCTTACAAAGGTCCTATTGAAGCTTAGTTAACACTAAGAATCGGCCTTGATGTCCAGGAATGCTCCAGAGAGTCTTGAGAGTTCTTGAGAGTTGAAAGAGTTCTTGATCACAATTGCAAATGCCCAAGAAATGGTCTTGTGAACTGATTTAAAGCTGAATTCAGAGGTTACTGTTGTCCTAGCCATGCATGCATTTTTATTGGAGCAATTGGAGGTGAAAAACAGCTGTTACACACTCAAATTCGGACCCAAATAACCCATTTTCGCGAATTCTGTTACTGGTAGTCCCACGCGGCCCGCTTGGGTCTGTCCAGGCGGGTCGCCTGACCTGCTGATCAGCCAAACAACTTTCAAACTTGGCAGCTTTGGTCCCTGTCCTTGCACACGATGTTTCGGCTACTTATCTTGACTCGTAAACCCCCAAACTTGGTTTCTAAGAACCTTGGGACATTTACCAACATGGTAATGTCCTCGGATAACTTTGCGCTCAACCGAAAAGCCATGAAATTCGACGTTGACGCTTTTAGTCCCTCAAGTACGGTTTTGGCCATAACTTTCTCATACGTTATTGAAACTTCACGAAATTTTTACCACATATTCTAGTGAGTATATTTTAGCATTATAAAGCTTCGGGTCTGCCAAAAGTTCACTCAGAGGTATAAATTCAACATGTTGACACTTTTGGCCCCTATAGTTTGCAATTCCTCACTTTTGTGCAATTTCCGCGTCGTATGATCCATGAACCATCCGTTTAAGGTTATAAACATTATGTAGGGTTATTATAGAGTCAATTTACCCATTGTTGACACTTTGGACCCTTACGTTCCATAGTTTTCACCGTTTGTCACTTTTAGTCCCTCTAAAGTTTGTTTTCACATACCGGAACCTTATGACACGTGTCAAGACATTATTGGACGAAATTTTTCGAGGTGTTACATCCTCACCCCCTTAAAAAAAATCTCGCCCTCGAGATTTATTGAAACAAATGAGGATATTTCTCTTGCATCGTGGATTCCACCTCCCACGTGTATTCGGGACCTCTACGGGCATCCCATTTGACCTTTACAATAGGTATGTACTTCCTTCGAAGCTTTTTCACCTGTCGATCCTCAATCGACAAAGGTTTTTCCACGAACTTCAAACTCTCATCTATGTGTATATCCGTATGCGGTATAACCAGTGAATCGTCAGCGAAACACTTCTTCAAATTACAGATGTGGAACACATTATGAATATCGCTAAGTTCTTCAGGCAAGTTTAACTTGTAAGCGACTGACCCGACACGTTCGATAATCTCGAAAGGTCCTATATATCTCGGGCTTAGCTTGCCTTTCTTTCCAAATCGCATCACACCCTTCCAGGGCGATACTTTAAGCAATACTTTATCACCTACATCGAAGTGAAAATCTTTGCGCTTAGGATTCGCATAACTTTTCTGCCTATCCCTGGCAGCTTTCAAACGATCGCGAATCTGAACGATCTTGTCCGTCGTCTCAAAAACGACATCTGGTCCTGACAACTGGACATCTCCAACTTCTGCCCAACAAATGGGCGATCTACACTTTCTACCGTATAGGGCCTCAAAAGGCGCAACTTTTATGCTGGAATGGTAGCTATTGTTGTAGGAGAATTCAATCAGTGGTAGGTTCTTATCCCAACTACCACCCAAGTCGATCGCACATGCATGAAGCATGTCTTCCAAAGTCTGAATAGTACGCTCACTCTGACCATCAGTCTGAGGATGATAAGCCGTACTAAAATTCAAACGAGTGCCCAACGATTGTTGGAAACTCTTCCAAAAATGCGACGTATATCTAGTATCTCTATCGGAGATAATAGATACAGGTATACCATGTAGCGCTACAATCTTATCCACGTATAATTGAGCTAACATATCGGAGCTATACGTCTCCTTGATGGGTAGAAAATGAGCTGACTTAGTCAGTCTATCTACTATGACCCATATGGTATCATTTCCCTTTTTCGTCTTCGGCAACTTGGTGATGAAATCCATTGTCACCATTTCCCATTTCCACTTGGGAATTTCAGGTTGTTGAAGCAAACCTGACGGCTTCTGATGCTCAGCCTTGACTTGCGCACAAGTCAAACATTTAGCTACATGCTCAGCTACTGACTTTTTCAAACCAATCCACCAGCAGTTTGCTTTCAAATCCTGGTACATCTTATCAGCTCCAGGATGAACGGAATATTTAGAGCTGTGGGCTTCCTGGAGGATAATATCCCGAAGTCCTCCATAAACTGGAACCCATATTCGTCCGTTTAGTCGTAGCATTCCATCTTTGTCGTAGGATAACTGTTCCTCAGTTACTCCTAACTTCTCTGCAGGATAGTTAGCTTCCATCACAGCTTCCTTCTGTGCAGCTAACACCCTTTCATTCAAATTATTTCTTATCTCAATGCGCTTGGCATTGATTCTGATCGGTTTCACCCTTTCCTTTCTGCTTAAGGCGTCGGCAACTACATTTGCCTTGCCTGGATGGTATCTTATCTCGCAGTCCTAATCATTTAAAGTTTCCATCCATCGCCTTTGACGCATGTTCAATTCCTTCTGATTGAACAAGTGTTGAAGACTCTTGTGATCCGAATAAATTATACACTTGGTTCTGTACAAGTAATGTCTCCATAGCTTCAAAGCAAACACAACCGCACCCAATTCCAAATCGTGGGTGGTGTAGTTCTTCTCGTGCACCTTTAGCTGGCGAGAAGCGTAGGCAATGACTTTGCCTCTCTGCATGAGCACACAGCCCATACCAGTGTGCGATGCATCGCAATATACTATGAAATCTTCTATGCCATCGGGCAGTGTCAACACTGGCGCGTTGTTCAACTTCTTCTTCAGGATATCGAAGGATTCCTGCTGCTTAGGGCCCCAATCGAACTTAATCTTCTTACGAGTCAACGAAGTTAGGGGCGCAGCAATTCTCGAAAAGTTCTCGATAAATTGCCTATAGTATCCTGCCAATCCGAGGAAACTGCGAATCTCGGTAGGAGTCTTCGGCTCCTGCCAGTTCATGACTGCTTCTACTTTAGCGGGATCTACTTGGATACCACGCTCGCTTACTACATGTCCAAGGAATTGGACTTCTCGAAGCCAAAATTCACACTTCGAAAATTTGGCATAAAGCTTCTCTTGATGCAGAAGTTTGAGAATACAACGAAGGTGTTTCTCATGCTCAGCTTGGCTCTTCGAGTAGATAAGGATGTCGTCAATAAAGACGATAACGAATTTATCTAGATAGGGCTTGCAGACACGATTCATGAGATCCATGAATGCGGCTGGTGCGTTAGTGAGCCCAAACGGCATCACTAGGAACTCATAATGTCCATAACGAGTCCTAAACGCTGTCTTGTGCACATCTTCATCCTTGACTTTCAACTGATGATAACCTGACCTCAGGTCGATCTTTGAGAAATAACTTGCTCCTTGCAACTGATCGAACAGATCGTCGATCCTGGGTAACGGATATCTATTCTTAATAGTGACCTTGTTAAGCTCACGGTAATCGATGCACAGACGCATCGACCCATCCTTCTTTTTAACGAACAAGATTGGCGCTCCCCAAGGAGACGAGCTAGGTCTAATAAAACCTTTAGCTAACAAATCATCCAACTGCGTCCTCAACTCCTTCATCTCCGTTGGTGCCAATCTATATGGTGCTCTTGCTACAGGCGCAGCGCCTGGGATGATGTCTATCCGAAACTCCACTTGCCTATCCGGTGGCAAACCGGGTAGTTCTTCAGGGAATACTTCAGGGTATTCTGAGATAACAGGGATATCTTCAATCTTCGGCTTCGGCTCATCAATGGTAACTTGTGCCATATAAATGACACATCCCTTTGCATGCATCTGGATGCCTTGAGCATGGACACTTGCTCAGGCAATCCATGCTGAGTATCTCCTTGAATAGTGAGTGACTCACCAGACGGAGTCTTCACTACTACTTGCTTTCTATTGCACAGAATCTGGGCTTGGTTACTCGACAACCAATCCATGCCTATCACTATATCAAATCCAGCTAGCTTAAAGGGAAGCAAGGATAACGGGAAAGAATGATTCCTAATGGATATAACACATCCATCTAGAACAGTCGAGGCGGTTTCTATGGTTCCATCGGCTAATTCCACCTCATATTTCACGCTTAAGGTTTTAACAGGAAGGTTCAACAATTTACAAAACTTATCATCTACAAAAGACTTATCAGCTCCTGAATCAAACAAGACTCTAGCAAAAACATCATTTACAAGAAACGTACCTGTAATGACGTTGTCGTCTAGAACTGCTTCCTTGGCGTCCATTCTGAAGACTCTCGCATTAGTCTTCTTCCCGTCGTCAGCTTTCTTTGCATTCTTTGGGCAATTTGGCCGGATATGCCCTTTCTCGTTGCAACCAAAACAAGTTGCATCCTTCATCTTCTTGCAATCTAAAGCTTTATGGTCTGTGGACTTGCAGATTCCACATCGCTTTTCGTGAGACTGGGATTTCGCTTCCAAACGACATTTCCCAAAATGGTGTCTCTTGCAGTTCTTGCATCTGGGTTTTTCACCCGACTGATCTCCTTTCTTGAACCCCGACCCTTTCTTATGGTCGTTGTTCCCTCTGTGTCGTTTCTCAGATCTTCGTGAGGTGTCATCCTCACGTTTCCTCTTGTTTTCCTCTGAGCTCTTCATAGCTCTCAATCTGACTACATCTTGAGTGAGGGAGAGGGATAGATCAGCTACGGATCGGAATGTCGTAGGCCTTGAAGCCTTGACGCTTGCCTTTATCTCCGGTGCCAGACCCCCAATAAATCGAGCAATCCTTCGCGGCTCCGGGGTCACCAGATAAGGCACTAACCGAGATAAAGTGTTGAACGTAGTAAGATACCCTTGACAATCGAGGTTCTTCATAACCAGAGATACGAAATCCGATTCAATCCTTTCGACCTCATGCTGCGGGCAGAAATTCTCTTTGATCAGGGCCACAAACTGTTCCCATGACATACCGTACAGTGTGGCCTTACCGGCAGCTTGTAGGAGTGACTTCCACCATGCTAACGCATCTCCCTTGAACGACTGGGACACGTACTTCACGACGTCCCTATCAGCACACCCGCTGATATCAACAACAGTATCCATCTCATCCAGCCATGTCATGCAGTCAACTGCTCCTTTTTCCCCAGTAAAATCTCTGGGTTTGCAAGATACGAAATACTGGTACGTACAGGACTTGCTGTGCGTATCATGTTTCAGCTTGACTTCTTGCTTTGGGATGCTGCTGTGGTTGGAGGAGTGATTATCCTCCTCATCCTTCTTCGGCTCACTCTTTTTAGAAGGTGGCTTACTATGAGCCTCAGAATGAGTCTTGGGCATTACGTGCGATACTGTTCGGGTCCTACTCCGAGTACAGCTAGATTCCCTGAATTGCCTATCCATAGCTTTGGCAACAGCGTTATCTATCAGTGCTTGCAATTCTTCACCAGTGACGTGAATCCTGGTATTATCTGGGTGTTCTCCAGAATGACTGTTGGTCTCCTCCGATTTGGCCATGTAGCTTTAAGCTACATAAAAGGACAAGGTCTTATTTAGAAACCTAACAGTATTATCGTTCTTAGACGATTTATTAACCATGATATTAAAAATCATAATAGTTAATTTAATTAATTTCATTCAAGGCTTTTATTAGCAACTATATTATGGAATGAAATATATATTGGCACAATAGGCCTAGTCACTTCGGACAACTTACTAAATTATAAATTTAGATTTTTATAGGATTAGCATTGTATAATTAAACAAATAATCCTTTACTAGGCAGGGAGTCATAAACCACAACTGCCACTATATGACATAGTCATAACCCGTAGGTATCAAGTTATAAACAGACTTGTGTACAGATATAATCTGTAGATAATTTATTAAAAAGGGTGGCTTGTGTGATTTTACAGATCACGCTTGGCCAGGAATGTTAACATGTTTTCAGATGTTAACAGAGATTTGAATCTTTTCAACCAGGTTTTACCATATTGGCTAGGCCTGTAAATAAGGCATTCAAGCTAGGTTCTACCTTACTAAGATTCTTATTAAAATGGCAAATCAAATAAAAATTGATATTTTCCATTTATTTTAATACTATTCATGCACATAAATAAAATGAGAAATTCAAATTAACCATTTCAAATTTTAAATAAAGTAACTAGTACATCTTTGCCCTAAACGGGACCTTAATTCAAATAACATGAATAACATGCCCGCGCAGGGGCTAAATCAATAACAACAACAACAAATAAAACAAAACAAACCCACGCAAGGGTTAACAGAGCAACATACCCACGCAGGGGTAGAATAAGAGAAATATACCCACGCAGGGGTAGAATACAGGAATAAATGTCCACGCAGGGACATGAGTAAAAGAGCTAACAACAAAGGATTTAATAATCCTTCTTACTCTTACCCTTAATCAAGTAACCATCTTCTTGAACATACCGCGGTTGTGTCGGCGATCATTTTGCAACTCCCGTCGCACGTCGTGTATCCCTTGCAGGATTTCTTGGACTTGCGGTGGCGACATCATTGGCGCCGGCGGCGGTGGCTGATACTGCTGTGGCTGTGGAGGCTGCGGCTGCTGGTATCCCTGTGGTGGGAATCCAAAAGCTGATGGTCCCGTAGCCCAGGGACCTCCAAAATTACTCTCCTGATTGAGAGGGTTGTAGCCTGAAGCTAGCCAGTAGGGATCTCCCGTATAATCATAACCGGGAGGAAAAGTCGGCTCGAACGAGTTGAACTGCGCTGCGCTAGCATACGCAGGAATGGGCTCTCCAAAGTTCTGCGGCGGTAGTGGCGCAATAGTCGCAGAAGTAACCTCTGAGACGGGATGCTGAGACTTTCCCGTCTCTGACTCCTCGTGGAGCGGCGAGTAGCGGCCGCTAACTGAATGTCGAGGGGTGGCAATGCGAATCCCTCCTCGCGTAGACATACGCGCGTTCCTCCTTGGCCTCTGAGGCGGAGGAGGTAAAACCGGTGGTGGTGGTGGCGACGGGGTAATCACGTCGCACCAAAAGGCCTCAGATGGGTCCTGCTGCAAAGGCGGCTGCTGAAGCTGCTGCTGCTGAGAGTGGTGCTGCGAGTGCACCGGAGAACCATGGTGAGACTGGAGCATCGGAGAGTTGTGGTGGCTGGGGGTGTAATACCAATCGTGCTGCCTGAACCTCTCCTCATAGCTATCAACACCATTGAATGGTGATCCCCTGTATGGTGACCCATCCGATATCTCAATGGGATGGTTAGGCGTGCCGGACGGTGGCAGGGAAGGGTCAGTGTTCTCGTCGACCTCCATCTCGTTACCACCAGAGAAGTGGTCTTCAGGTCCTAGTGGGTTATGACCCACTGTTTCGTCCAAGTAAGCATCAGGGTTGTATAGGCCCTGATAAGCTGGTGCTGGGTGGTGGTGAGGTGACTGGTGTAATGGAATGAAAGATCCATGGGAGTCATGGGGCTCATTTTCAGAATGTGGCCCAAATGAGTGGGGTAGGGATGGTGAGGTGCTCAAAGATACCGAGTGCCTGGCTAGCTCGGCGAATGATCTCCAAAGATCATGGGCTGCAGTGTTGTGCGAAGCTGATGGGGCTCGCCTGTGTGAGGGTCCTGCCTCGTGGTCATGTGATGTGGCAAATCCTCCTCGTCCTCGCATACGTGGCGGCATGATGAACCTGTCAAAAATTAAACAAGTTGCACAACAAAATATATAAGACAAGGCTAATAATAAAAATAAAGATAAAATAAACGAAATGTCGAACATTTCCTAAGTTCTTTGTCTAGACTCGAAAATCGAGGATTGTGCAATTGTGTAACTGAGATTAAACACAAAGGACTAGTGTTTAATTCACTCAGCATTGGCTCTGATACCAACCTGTCACACCCCGATCTCCACGTGTCACCGGTGGGCCCGGTGTGGGGTACAGTGACGTAGTTGGCATCGTCATAGACAAACAACACAATATAATAATGCACAGCGGAAGCAGAATAGATACATTTCAAATTTAATTAAAATGACATAATAAACATCATAAGTAGTTGAAACGGATCCACAGGCGGATCAAATAAAAATAAGAATAAATTGTTCAACAGTTATTTGTCGTCCGAGCTTGCGAGACTATAGTGGACGCTCTTAGGAAACAGCCAGCCTAGTTCGTATAGTACCTGCACTTAACCTTTTGGGAAGAATACGTCAGTTTACACTGGTAAATACAAATCGACTGACTCATTTTGAAAATGATTGAAAATTGATTTAAATGCACCAGGCATAAATATTTTTATTAACTTGGGATATTTATGCAATATAAACTTGTGAACGATTTACATGTACCCGTACTTATGGTGGCCCGGGATCTGCTATCCGGGCTAAAGGTTAAATAACACACCACAGTAAAGAGTTATACACGCCGGGTGTACGCCTACACCCCGTGCTCTAGTCGTGGCCATCTCGTAAGATAATGCCAAGGATATCCGGGACACGGTCAATAACCCCCCAAAGCCTAAAGTAAGACAAGACTGTTTAAACGGGTCGCACAAGCTATTCAAGACTGTACACCCATAAGGTGCAGGACTTGTGCGCCCGATCAAGCGGTATTTTAAATACCGTACCCCAAGCCCGTATAGGGAAAATAAGTCAAAATGTATTTACCTGAGCAAGTATAAGTCACAAACGGTAAGTGTAGGTAGCTTTTACTGGGCCTCCTAATCTGGAACAAAGGTTTATAATAACCTATTAGATTCCTAACGGGTCTTTTATTTAAGCCTTAGCTTTGACCGGTTAGTTTTAAGAACGATACGGTACAAGTGCACGATTAAGCGAAAGACCGGATAGAATGTGATTTAGACCCGACAAGTTTGAATACTTGTATAATATGGGTATACTAAATACATTCTGGATTTTGAGATAAAAATGATATCGTTTGACCCGTTTCGGTCAATTTACGCAAACTAGTTACGTAAACCGAACCGAACGCTAAAAGGGCGTTACGGGTAGCCAAAAGAGTCAAATGCAAGTTCCCTGAGGTAATATGCTTTAAGTATGATATAACATCAGTAAGTTATGTTCTATATTGCCCGAAATAATTTTAAACTCAATTTATGCCTTATAAGGGCATTTTGGTCCATTAAAAGATTATAAAAGAGTCAAATTAGAAATCTGAGTTTCGGGTCTGGTTTATACAGTAAATATACTTCATTTATCATGTTATAACAGTAGTGTATGACCCATATACCAAACTTAACATTTAAAATCAAACTATGCACCGTAGGGGTATTTTAGTAAATTCACAAGGGCTAAAAATGCCAAAACTGGAAATCTGAGTTCATATACTTATACTTACTGTTATTATATGAAAATATACTAAATACATCAGTAGGTATCAATCTTATATGTTTAAAATGAGTATAACGCTTACTATGCGTTAAAAATGCTAAAAATGTGATTTAACGCCGTTTCCGGGTTTTCAAAATAAATCTGGGATTTTTATATTTCCAGAATACTTAAAATAATTTATTTAACATATAAAATCAGTAGGAAAAGGTTTCGGGTCAAAAGAATGCATAAAACTCATTTTATGGCCTAAATGGTCAAAACCGACATAAACCGAAATAACTAAGCGATCTAAGATACGACCAGCCAAAAATTAAATAAAAATCATCAAAAATCCCAAAATATTATATAGCATCAGTGGGTAAAAAGTTTTGTATCAAAACGTGGCCAGAAATGGGTTATACGCGAAATACGCCGTTTATTAAACATAAAAACATAGTTTTACGCTATCGGCCATAATTCACAATCTGGACCACCAACTGGTCTCAAATTTTCGGTGCAAGTTTATATATTAGAAATAAAGATTTCTACTCTTTCACTTTTCCAAAAATCACGTTTTATATCAAAAAGGGCAAAATAGTCAACTTTAAGCATAATCGGAAACATGCAAATGAATCGGCTAAGTATAGACTCAAGCAACAAAATTCCAGAGAGTTTTACCAAAATAAAAATGGTCAAAAATACTCTCCAATACAGATCTCAAACATGCATGTACGAATCCGAATCGATAGTCTACGAAAAAGTCGTTTTACAAGACTTTCGGTTCCGATTCGTATCTATACTAAAGATTGTCGAGTTGATCATGGTAAAACACATTCTTATATTCATTATAAAGCTATCTATGATGATCAAACAGATTGCATGTCATCTACATTACCATTTAAGATATTTTTCACAAAAACCATTTCTGTTGACTTTTTAGAAACAAGTTTGACTCGACAATTAGCATGCATAAAGTGGGAATCAGAGAATACCCTTTTGAGGGTTTGTTTCCCACATAAGTACCAACATATATCTGGTTTCAATTTGAGAAATGACTGAGTAAAACTCGTTTAATCAGAAAGTCAAAGTATAAGAACAACAGTTTGACTTTTAGCAATTAAACTAAGCAAGAACGAATTATAGACTAAATTAGGAGCTTACAAAGGTCCTATTGAAGCTTAGTTAACACTAAGAATCGGCCTTGATGTCCAGGAATGCTCCAGAGAGTCTTGAGAGTTCTTGAGAGTTGAAAGAGTTCTTGATCACAATTGCAAATGCCTAAGAAATGGTCTTGTGAACTGATTTAAAGCTGAATTCAGAAGTTACTGTTGTCCTAGCCATGCATGCATTTTTATTGGAGCAATTGGAGGTGAAAACAGCTGTTACACACTCAAATTCGGACCTAAATAACCCATTTTCGCGAATTCTGTTACTGGTAGTCCCACGCGGCCCGCTTGGGTCTGTCCAGGCGGGTCGCCTGACCTGCTGATCAGCCAAACAACTTTCAAACTTGGCAGCTTTGGTCCCTGTCCTTGCACGCGATGTTTCGGCTACTTATCTTGACTCGTAAACCCCCAAACTTGGTTTCTAAGAACCTTGGGACATTTACCAACATGGTAATGTCCTCGGATAACTTTGCGCTCAACCGAAAAGCCATGAAATTCGACGTTGACGCTTTTAGTCCCTCAAGTACGGTTTTGGCCATAACTTTCTCATACGTTATCGAAACTTCACGAAATTTTTACCACATATTCTAGTGAGTATATTTTAGCATTATAAAGCTTCGGGTCTGCCAAAAGTTCACTCAGAGGTATAAATTCAACATGTTGACACTTTTGGCCCCTATAGTTTGCAATTCCTCACTTTTGTGCAATTTCCGCGTCGTATGATCTATGAACCATCCGTTTAAGGTTATAAACATTATGTAGGGTTATTATAGAGTCTATTTACCCATTGTTGACACTTTGGACCCTTAGGTTCCATAGTTTTCACCGTTTGTCACTTTTTGTCCCTCTAAAGTTTGTTTTCACATACCGGAACCTTATGACACGTGTCAAGACATTATTGGACGAAATTTTTCGAGGTGTTACAAAAGCGTTGGTTGATAGGGAACGTACCAGTGACTACGTTTGGATCCTGGCGAGCTGCCCTAGCTCCGATGTTGAGAACCCTTCCTTGAGCTTGATTGAGCTTTGGGCATTCTCTCTTGAAATGCCCCATATCTCCACAGTTGAAGCAACCGGGTCCTCGACCATTTCCATTTCCATTTCCATTTCCACCTTGATTGTTGTTTGCTTCCACGGTTTCCACTACTAGCTTGATTCCCAAAATTACCACGATTACCATTACCGCCATTTCCTCCTTGAGGGCGGTTTCCATACCCATTTCCACCACGGTTATTATTTCCATTACCATAACCTCTCTGATTACCACGACCAGTACCAACCCAGCACGTCTCCTTCGAATGACCAACTCTTCCACAAGACTCACATTTTCCAGCTCGGCATCGTCCATTGTGATGTAAGTGACACGCATCACATTTGGGCAAGGTGCCCATATACCCTTTCCCTTTGTTTTCAGCACCAGTTTTAACCTTGGCTGGTGCATTTGTCTCTTCCTTCTTGTTTGCATTGCGGGTACCTTTCTTAAAATTTGAGAACTTCCGTTTGTTTTCACCTATTGACTCAACGTGAGTCTCCTTCTTCTTCTGGTCAGAGATTGAAAACTTGTTTAACTTGATCGCCTTTTCAGTTAGCGCCACACTTAGAACAATAGCCTCAGTGATCGTAGTAGGCTTAGACGTTGTCACCATACTCATGATTTGGGGTGCCAATCCCCAAATAAAACGCTCAATGCGCTTGAATTCCTAATCAACCATGTATGGCACAACGCGAGACAAGTCGTGAAATCTCTGCACGTATTCAGCAATCTTCGGACCATCCATTTTGAGGTTCCAGAATTCAGTCTCCAATTTCTGGATTTCAGCCCTTGAGCAGTACTTCTTTCGCATGAGTTCCTTCATTTCTTCCCATGTCATGCCATAAGCAGCCTCTTCACCTATGGTCTTGTTGGTGCACTTATGTCTGCTGACTACGTCTTCCATCGAGTCTTGAAGTTGAACAGATCGGAAATGGCACGGAATCCTAGAAATGGTGAATTGTATAGGATCGCTTATGTATACATGTTCTAGGTCCGCTTTTGTGTCATGTTTAGATTAGGTCCGCTTATGTGTACACTGCTAGATCGCTTTTCTATCACAATGTAGGATCGCTTATACGTACATGTACGTATAAGCGAACCAGCATGTCTATATATAGGTCCATATGAGCGAGTCTGAAACACATAGTTGATGGTGTTTGTTCCGGTATGCTGCCGAAGTGCTGTCAGATCTTGTAATCGAGTTCAATATTAATAATACAGCAGATTTAAAGTGAATACAACTTCAATTGCACCGAATTACTAGTTTCCGCCTCTTAATTCGGATACGAACTTCTCTGAACGACTCAAACAGGGCCGAGAACGATCCTACAATTGGTATCAGAGCTCAGGAGGAGGAGTTCTTGCCATTTTAGCTGCATTTCTTCTGATTTTCTACACTTTCTTCACGTTTTTCAAAATTTTTTCGGTAAAACAAGCTCAAAATCACACAGTGCACTCGGAATCATGAATTAACAAATCCTTAAAGTTTTCAGATCTAAAATCGACCTAGAAAGTTGATTTTTAGGGGGTTCGCTTTTACGTACTCGCACAAAAAGTGACGTCATCAATCAGGTCCGCTCCAAAATACCTGTCTAGTTCGCTCCAAGGAACATTTTTGGGTTAGGTTCGCTCGAAAATTTCAGTGAGTCCGCTCGAACGAACAGCTTCTGGTCCGCTCGAACGAACAGTTTCTGGTTCGCTCAAAGGTGCATCTGGTTCGCTCATTTGTCAATCAACTGGTCCGCTTATCCGGTAAATTGATCGGTTCGCTCGAAAGACAGTTCGCTTGAAGGGTTTAGTTGTTTGGTCCGCTTATCTGATCTATAGTTGGTTCGCTCTTTGGGAACATTTGTTGGTTTCGCTTTTGTGACAGTTCGCCTTTTGAACAGTTTGTATAAGATTCGAAATTTTGTGATCTTTGGACATTTGAACGATGGATACTGAATTTTATAACGCTTTTGCTACTCCAACCTCGATTACTCAAAGTGCTTTGATCGACAATGAAACCGGAACGTCTCAAAGACCACCTAAACTCATGGATATTGATGATTATAACGTGTGGTTGGAACGGTTCGGAAATTGGGTTGAAGCTTATCATCTAGATGCGTGGGAACACACTGAAGAGCCATATGTCAAACCCACAAAGAATGATGTTGTGAATGGTACTCCATTGACACTTAGAGAGGTGAGTACAGCAGATAAAAAGAAATATCGCGATGAAAAGCTTATGGTGAATCTGCTTCAGCAAGCTATAAAAGAAGATATCTTGATACTGCTTCAACATGACGGAACTGCATAATCAATGTGGACAGAATTGGAAGCAAAGTTTACGGGAAGTGATGATATGTTAAAGAACAAAATGTCTCTCATGAAGAAAGAATTTGATTTGTTTCGGGGATTGAAAAATGAAAACACCAAGCAAATTATTGATAGATATTGTAACTTGGTTAGAAATATGACGAAACTTGGTGTTAAGAAAGATACTGATGAATTAATTGAAAAACTTGCAGATGCACTTCCATATGAAACATGGGGAACATTTTTGATGATGCTGAGGTCCAACAAAGCAGAATATAAAAAGATGACACTAGGAGACTTCATAAAGCATCTGGAAGCTCAAGAGATGGAGCAGAGAAAGATTGCTAGAATGAAGAACTACGATGGAGAACAGGATATCAGTCTGTACTACAAGCATGGTGTTACTGATTCAACAAAATTTTCTCCTAAGATCGAAACTGCTTACAGTGTTAAAGATTCTCCAGAGAAGAAGGCATCTCAAGGATCAAGCAACAGCACAAGATTTTCATCTTTTGATCCTAACATCTCTGTAACAAAGAATGGTAGAAAACTTCAGTGTAACATTGTGTTAAGCCTTGAAAATGATCAAGACTACACTGAAGAGATTGCTAAAAATCAAATGTCTTTGTTAGGGATGATTTTAGAGTCTTATAGTTGTTTTGTTGCAGGAAAGATCGGAAATCCAATGCTCACGAAAGAGGATCACGATCAAATCGATGCTGAGGAAATGGAATTGATGGATATTAAATGATGTATGGCAAGTGTGATGAGACGTGCTGAAAAGTTTAAACAAATTACAGGCCGTGATGATTTTCGTGATGCAAACGTTTCAGCTTTGGGTTTTGATAAATCTAAAGTTACATGTTTTCGTTGTAGGGAGAAGGGGTATTTCAAGAAGGAGTGCAAAAACCGTGAAGCTACCGGTGCCCAGAATCCTTTCGGAAACAATGACTATCACAAGAAGGCCATTTATCATCAAATCACACCACCAGCACCGCAACAGGCACAAACAGCTCATGGAAGAGATATGGTGGATAAAAGTGTCACACCCCCAAAATCCACACGCGGAGTACCACCGCTTGAAGGCGTGACATGACCAGGATCAAGCCATCAATCATATCAAACATAGTATATAGTAGTTAAAGTAATTCATAAAACCCAGTTCAATACGATTGATGTTCAAACCAAACTTTGTTTAAGTAGCGGAAGCGTGTAAGTAAAACCCAACATAAATAATAATGTATGAAATGTCATAAGTGTTTAGCAAGCATTCACGATCCATTGCCCACAACGACCTGCTCCTCCTTGTGCAAGCTCCATAAGTACCTAAGGTCCTGCAAGGCATGCAGCAGAGAGTCAACAACTAGTTGAGCGAGTTCACAGTTAACAGTTCAGTAATAGTATAGTGTGAGTAGTAGTATGTTCGTTCGTTATGTCATATATCGTATCAGTTTCCATCGCGGCCTCCCAGGCAGGTATGCGAAGACATTAGGGGATGTTTTTCCCAAGTATTCTAGACTAGGTTTATTTGTATCGCGGCCCCCCAGGCAGGTGTGCGAAAATTAGTAAATTTAGTTCGCGGCCTTCCTAAGGCAGGTATGCGAAGTCAGTCATAATATCGCGGCCAACCCTTGGCAGGTGTGCGAAGATTAGTTCAATAAGTGTTACTAGTCTAGCCGTATCTTGTCGTTAGGTTCTATCATCCTAGTATATACAATAAGTCATCCAATCCCATTCCTACCCGGGAACCCCATGCCTTGGCTGTGTGAACTCACCTTGGTTTGCTCGGCAGATACACAGAAAGTTCAAGTAAGCTATAGGGTGATCAACCACGTCCTAGCATGGTTATCATACAAGTCAGGTTCGTATCCGAATATAGCACATAGGTTCTACACGTATTGTGGCAAATAAAATCATGGCATACATAAGTATTCATAGCAGTCCAATAGCAGTCACATAAACAAGTCCAAGTATCCGGCCCAATCGGTTGGGCTCGTGACAGTGCAAGTCCAATAATAATGTGCAAGTGTTCACGGTCTCGAGTCGAGACTAACGATCTCGAGTTGTACTGGTTTCGAGGTCTCGAGTCGCAACAAGGAGGTCTCGAGTCATCATGGTCAGGTCGAGACTACACGGTCTCGAGTCGCAACCGGACCCGCAACCGTGGTCTCGGTTTGTGCTGCTTGTGTGTTGGCAATGTGGTCTCGAGTCGAGACTAGGAGTTCTCGACTCGCAACCTGTGTCGAGACTAAGCATGTAACAGACTTCCTAATTTTCCATAATTTTAGCTCATGATTTCCGTAACAATAGCAAACAGATTTAGCAGTTTCAAGTCAGACAAATTATCAGTTTTTATCATGTTTTTACCCGAAATCAAAACAGAAATCATGAACATTCAGTAAGCCTAATCATGATCTAAGCAAGACAATAACTCAAGTAATCATACGAACATACAATCGGGTCATCAACAAACATCCTAGTTCCTGTGCACATTAAATCGTTCAAAATAGTAAACTACCTATTCGGATCATCATCATAAATCAGTTACATGTTTTCAATCTATTTGATTTATATAAACCCTACCCATCATACATGAACCGATTACAAGAACATACAAGAACATCACATTAACAGTTTATACACTATCAATCATATTCACCATGTAGAGCATGCATAACACAATACCATATATAGTACAAACCGACAATAATACACTAACCGGATTAGAAGATGAACAAGAATTAGTCCGAAAACTTCAAAGAATGGAGGTGGGGTCGCCGGCTTCGAGAGAGAGAAGAGAGAGCAAGTAGGGTTTTGTGAGTGTTGTGATTTTTGATAAAAGTGTGAGAGGGTTACAACACTCCCATGTTTAATCGACTAAGGGAGGATGGGCCGAACCCAGCTTGGGCTGCCCTATAGGTTCCGGTTACAATCATACGGCCCAAATGGGCTTATCCAAATGGTTCAAGCTAATTAAGTTGTGCGACCCAACCGGGCTTGTGTGCATTGTGCGATCGGGTGCAAGTTGTGCGGTTCGGTTCATGTAACACATATACACATTCAAATATCACATAATCATGCATTCATTCAATTAGTATAGTTCACATAAGCACGTAACGTTACACGAAAGTAGGTTCGAAATACGAGTTGTCACATTATCCCCAACTTAAAAGAAATTTCGTCCCGAAATTTGGTACGCACTTACTGAGGAAGCTAGGTAAGTTGTATAGGTAAGTTGTATCGTTCACTGGTTTTCCTGGGGTGTCACATCCTCCCCCCGTTGATCTGGAATTTCGTCCCGAAATTCCGCCGTAGTAGCTTCAGCCTCAGTAGTGGTTGCATTGGTTCCGAATGACTGGGGATACTTTTCTATCATCTGGTCTTCGCGTTCCCAGGTGTACTCTGGGCCACGACGAGAGTTCCAACGAACTCGAACAAGAGGGATTCTCTTGTGTTTGAGGACCTTAACATCCCGGTCCGTGATTTCTACAAGTTCCTCGACGAAGTGCAACTGTTCGTCGATAGTGAGCTCTTTCAAGGGAATTATGAGGGTCTCATCTGACAAGCACTTCTTCAGATTCGACACATGGAATACGTTGTGAACTGCCCCGAGTTCTGCTGGTAGGTTTAGTCTGTAGGCTACTTTGCCTATTCTTTCTATGATCTCGAACGGTCCGACATACCGCGGATTGAGCTTGCCTCGTTTGCCAAAACGGACCACACCCTTCCAGAGTGAGACTTTAAGTAAAACCCGGTCCCCGACCTGAAATTCCAATGGCTTCCTACGCTTATCCGCGTAGGCTTTCTGACGGTCGCGTGCTGCCGCCATGCGTTGTCTTATCTGTGCAATCTTTTCCGTGGTGTCCACTATAAGTTCTGGACCCGTGATCTGACTATCCCTCACCTCTGCCCAACAGAGAGGTGACCGGCATTTACGTCCGTACAATGCCTCGAATGGAGCGGCTTGTATACTGGTGTGATAACTGTTATTATACGAAAACTCCACCAAAGGGAGATGTTTTTCCCAGCCGTTGCCGAAATCGATGGCACATGCCCGAAGCATGTCTTCTAGAGTTTGTATCGTGCGTTCAGACTGTCCATCCGTCTGAGGGTGATATGCTGTGCTCATGTCTAACTGTGAACCAAAAGCTTTGTGCATTGCTTGCCATAGTTCTGAAGTGAATCGTGCATCGTGATCCGAGATAATAGAGGTGGGCACCCCGTGCCTTGAGACTACTTCCTTCAAGTATATGTCTGCAAGTGTGGAAAACTTGTCCGTTTCTTTGATTGCCAAGAAGTGAGCAGATTTGGTGAGTCGATCCACGATCACCCAAATAGTATCGTTCCCACGATGAGATCTAGGCAGGCCTGTAACAAAATTCATGGAAATTTCCTCCCATTTCCACTGTGGTATCTTTGGTTGCTGAAGTAAGCCTGCTGGTTTCTGATATTCTGCCTTGACTCTTGCACAGGTTAAGCATTTACCGACATAAGTGGCAATGTGGGCCTTCATGCTAGGCCACCAATAAGTAGTTCTGATGTCGTGGTACATCTTATCCGAACCTGGATGTATAGAGTAGCGAGACTTGTGTGCTTCATCCATCACAAGTTCTCGTAAACCGCCATATAGTGGGACCCAGATACGCCTCGTTACGTAGTAGGCGCCGTCTCCCTTCTGTTCTAATCGTTGCCTCGAGCCGCGTAGGGCTTCAGCCTTGACGTTTTCTGGTTTCAATGCTTCTACCTGAGCATCCCGTATCTGTGCAGGAAGACTAGACTGAATGGTGAGCTGTAAGGCTCGTACACGCCTAGGTGCAGTATCTTTTCGACTGAGAGCGTCAGCCACAACATTGGCTTTGCCTGGATGGTACTTGATAGCACATTCGTAATCGTTCAGTAGTTCAACCCATCGACGTTGACGCATGTTCAATTCTTTCTGCTTGAAGATATGCTCGAGACTCCTGTGATCGGTGTAGATAGTGCACTTGGTACCGTACAGGTAGTGTCGCCATATCTTGAGCGCGAAAACAACAGCTCCCAGCTCTAAATCGTGCGTCGTGTAGTTCCGTTCATGAACCTTGAGTTGGCGCGAAGCGTAAGCTATGACCTTGTCGCGCTGCATTAATACACATCCAAGACCCTGAATGGATGCATCACAGTAAACCACGAAGTCGTCTGTGCCCTCTGGCAATGAGAGGATAGGTGCACTGCAAAGTCTATCCTTTAAGTGCTGGAAAGCAGTTTCCTGAGTGTTGCCCCAACGGTATGTGACACCCTTCCGTGTCAATAGTGTAAGCGGCTGTGCAATCTTCGAGAAATCCTTGATGAACCGTCTGTAATATCCTGCCAAACCCAAGAATTGGCGTATTTCCGTTGGTGTACGTGGTGCAGGCCAGTTCCTGATCGAATCTACCTTGGATGGATCGACATGGATCCCATCCTTATTTACCACGTGGCCTAGAAAGTGGACTTCACGAAGCCAGAAGTCACATTTCAAGAACTTGGCGTACAGCTGTTCCTTTCGAAGAAGTTCCAAGATAAGACGCAAATGCTGCTCATGTTCCTCCTGACTCTTGGAATAGATCAAGATGTCGTAATGAATACAATCACAAACTTGTCTAAGTAGGGTTTGCACACCCTGTTCATAAGATCCATAAATACGGCAGGCGCGTTCGTTAACCCGAACGGCATGACAAGAAACTCGTAGTGACCGTAGCGAGTTTTAAATGTTGTCTTGGAGACGTCCTCCTCGCGGACTCTCAGCTGATGATAACCTGACCTCAAGTCTATCTTGGAGTAGTAGCACGACCCTTGCAACTGGTCGAATAAGTCGTCTATGCGCGGAAGAGGGTAACAGTTCTTCACCGTCACCTTGTTGAGTTTTCGGTAGTCTATGCACATCCTGAAGGTACCGTCCTTCTTTTTCACGAATAACACTGGAGCTCCCCAAGGCGAAAAGCTTGGACGAATAAAACCCTTTTCCAAGAGCTCTTGTAGCTGCTTTGACAGTTCTTCCAGTTCAGTTGGAGCTAAGCGATACGGTGCTCGAGCTATGGGTGCTGCTCCTGGAGCGAGCTCGATTTGAAATTCGACCTGACGATGAGGCGGTAGACCAGGTAAATCTTCAGGAAACACCTGAGGGAAGTCGCGTACAACTGGAATGTCCTCCAATTTCTTTTCTTTCGCTGATGTGTCAGTAACGAGTGCCAAAATAGCGGTGTGACCCTTCCGCAAACATTTCTGAGCCTTTAGGAAAGAGATGATGCCAACCACAGCACCACTCTTATCGCCTTGAACTTCGAGAGGTTCCTGACCAGAACGGGGAATACGGATGATCTTCTCGCTGCACAAGATCTCTGCCTGATGTTGGGATAACCAATCCATCCCTATAACAATATCGAAACTTCCCAAGACTATGGGAATAAGGTCGATGGAGAAAGCTTGACCGGCTAAGACAATCTTACAACCCCTGACTACTTGCGTGGCTTCTAGACTCTTACCATTAGCTAATTCTACTACATGTTTGGTGGGTAAGATTGTTGGTGCACGATTTAACAATTTACTGACTTTTAGCGATATATAACTTGTATCAGCACCCGAATCAAACAAAACAGTAACATAAATATCGTCGAGAAGAAACTTACCCATAACCACATTGGGATCATTCCTTGCGTCACCCTGACCAAGCACGAAAGCACGACCCCTAGCTTCGGTGCCGTTGTTGTTGTTCCCGTTGCCCTGGTTATTGTTGTTGTTGCGATTTTGGTTCTGGTTCAATTGAGGGCAATCTCGTTTGAAGTGGCCTTCAGCCCCACACTGGAAACATCCCCGGTTTCCACGCTGTGGCTGCTGCTGCTGGTTATGTGGAGCTGGCGGTGGGAGTTGTTGGTTCTGATTTGCTGGTCGCGCACTCCTGCAGTCTTTAGCTTCATGACCCATCTTGAGGCATCTTTGACAACGTTTGTCACACCCCAACCAATGGCGGAAACATCGGGATCAGACAAAGTGTGAAGATTGCTCGAGACATCATAACGCTAATAATTGTGACAAGTATTTAAATAATCATTTCATTTCATTTCTAAAGAATCAAGTACAAGGTTTTGAAACAAAGTACAACAACATGAATAATAAAATGATACAATACAAATACAATTCTTTCTAAGTGGGTATCTAAGCATCCTACTAGATTCCATGCATCGTCAACATCCACCTGTAACATGTTAAAATAAAGTTCAATGCAAAAGCAAAGGCGAGTATACAAGTTTGATACGTACATAGCAAAAGATAAGTTTTGAACAATTCCTCATAGCAAGCATGTGATTCAAGATAAGCCTTTAAATATGGTATGCGTCTAACATATCAAACCAAGGAAACGCAATATGCTCATGTCATAACCGAGATAAAGGGGCGGGTTGTTAATCCTATAGCGCTACATATGTCACGGTTTGGCTCGTACGAAGTTAATGATAAATTCAACACATAAGATAAGTCCAAGTTTAAAGCATCAAGCCATCACGTATACAAGCATGTTGTAAGAATGTTCATGTGTTTAAGCAAAATGTTCATGTGTAAGTTTGTTGATAGATAAACATGTTACACCCCAAAAGTGGTAAAAGTAAAAAGGGGGAAATACGAGTATACTCACAAATTTGCATATGCTTTCCGATTATCCAATGTGACGAAGTTGATGAGGTTAGAAGGTTGAATGTGTTTGTTTAGGGATTTAGGAAGTTAAAACACAAGAATATAAGTATTCAAAAGTAATCATCTTTTAACACTAAGTACTTGTTCTTGATACTATGAAACCTCAAGGTTAATGTTTTCATGAGTAATATACTCATTAGAATCGTAACAAGTCTTATGCCTTAGATGATGTTATTCTAATATCTTGACAAATGAACACAAGTCCACCATCAAGAGTTCGAATAGTATGTATAGGTATAAGTATTATAGGTATTATTTAGTCCATTAATCAAGCATAAGGTAGAAGATTATTCTTCATTTAGGTACCTCTATTGTGTCACAGAATTCATGTAGGAGGTAGGAAGAACAAGCTTCCATTTAGGTACCTCTTATGGTTCACCACTACACTTGATGTAAAAACATACAAGGAGGGTCATGAACTAATATTAATACAAGAATAATAAACATCTATGCTATGAGAAATCATCAAGTAATGTGGGGATTCTATGTTGGACAACCCAAGTTGGTCCACAATCACACCTTTATCAAGCTTGAAGCTTGAACACCACTTGTGGGTCAAAACCCTAAACAAAAACAGAAAGTATTTGAGGATTAACCTCTGATTTTGTATGTCTCAACCTTGTTTTTAAGCCTAACTAACCATAGGAGTGGTTATAAGCATAAGGACATAGGTTTGAGTGAGTTAAACTCATGTCTAAACAAAGATTAATGAAAACAAACTTAAACAGTGGACTTTGAAGCCTTTTTGCCGGAGTTCCAGGGACTTGTTTGCTGTGAAACACCCCTAGAATCGAAGCCAAGGTCAAGCCAAGCGTTCTGGAAAAAGAATGGACCAAAACGGATAAGAAATGAAGAAGTTATGCCCATTTTCGTGAAGGCTGAACAATCTGCTCGAACTTGTGATTTCAGCTGCGATTTGAGAGGTTTTTGAGTGTGTTTAAGGGTTGTAAAAGTGGAAAAGTGGCTGAGATTAGAGTGGTATTTATAGGGGAAGGATTAGGGTTAAAGTTGGTTGAGTATTAATGTAATTAGGTGGTGGTTTAAACAATTAAAAAGTTGTTGCTGTTTTTGGGATTTGCAGCCGAACAAGGCTCTTTGCAGCCAATTCCCCATTTTTTTGTGATTTAATAGTTTAATTTATTATATATAATATACTAACTCTAACACATAAAACTAACTATGGAGATGTCACATATGAAGGTGATTTATACATTGAAAAGGATAATTAAATTAGCCATAAGGTTGGCCGTTCGCTGACTTCTATCCCTTTTTTTTTTTTTTGATAATTCTTATTTGAACAAAAGTATGCAACTTTACGTTGCTGTTCATGCTACTATTATTATTATTATATATATTATAATAATTATTATTATTATTATATTATTATTAGAATTATTATATTATTATTATTAGAATTATTATTATTTAGAATTAATCCGTATTTAATAGTTAACAAGCTTGTATAAGTTATGAGTACCAGTATGTCAAGTGTCGATTGCGCGTATGCATTCAAGATTGGTAACGTATAACCCGAGTATTGCAACATGTATAAGCATGTATAAAAATAGAATTTCATTATGATCGAAGTCTCAGATTTACAATGGTTTGAAACGAAATATGAAATACAAAAAGAACAAGACTTCCAAAAATAGAAATACGAACAAGACTTGCTATAAATGGATAGTACAAAAAAATAGGGCGTTACAGTCTCCCCTCCTTTAGGAAATTTCGTCCCGAAATTTATTTAAGAGGAAGACTTGAAAGAGGTTTTTGACAAGAAGGTGATTATTTAAAATTGAGACTTGAAAATTTTGAAACGTAAAAGGTATGAAATTTTGAAGTACGACAAGATGGGTTTGTAAAAGAAGTTGTTTGGCTCAAATGATTTGAGGTACCAACATAACTGAAAGCGTGTAGGTGCGTATGTAGGTAAAGCAATAAGTTAGGATTCGATCGTTTAAACAGGCTTGAGGTTCGTATAGAAGAAAAGAATAATGGAGAATAATGAGAGTATGAAAGTGAACGAGTGACTCTTAATGAATGCAAGTATAAGAGTGGCATAAGTATTGGATAGACGAAAGTAGCATGCTAACAATGAAGTCGCGTCGTGGATAACCGGATAACGCATTTGTGAGTTGTTTAAAGTTCGTATTAGGTCTAAATAGGTCTGCGAAACACTGAATTTCTCCTGGCACGTTTTACGAAAGTTTGGTAACATGGTGAAAACACTTATGTATAGGAAGTACCAGCGGCGTATCCACCATGTCTTGACCACATTACGTCCGTTTCGTATTCGGTGTCATGTTACATTCTGTGTCTTACCATACACAGTAGTACACTCTATGGTTTTCACACGCCTATCACTATAATCTCGTGTGCACCCGCGATTATTTTGATCGTCGCATGATCCGCATAGCTTGTACTAGTTATGTATGAATCAGGGTATACATAATTTTAAAAATAAGAACGTGTACGTATAAGAATATAGTATATGCAAGTCCATGCTTAAGTATGTATGAGACCCACGTGAGCGAATCTCTCGGATTCCACTTGTGTACGGGTACGAATGTATGAATCATGAGTATGAATGAAAGTATGAACATAAATATGAGTTTAAATATGATTATACACGTAAGTATGAGTATAGACATAAAAAGTATGAGTATAAGTATAAGCATAACACGTAGAGCGTAAGCGTAGGTACGAATAATAAACTTACGTATATAATGTAGGTTGGAGCATAACGAAATTGGACACATAAAACGTTTGAGAAATTTTGAATACGTAAAACGAGTGACATAAGCGATTTCGTCTCGAGGTATCGGTTAAAACGTGTACGATGATATGTATGTATAGTGGTTTAAGCGAAACGTCTAGTTTATCGAATCAAAAATAGATCGAGTTTGATTTGGAAGGTAGAATATAACTAGTAAATGTAAGACATTATAAAGTATTCATTGGTTATGCATAACGTATTTTGAAATGAATGAAATGCTACTTTTGTTTTAAAAAAGAGTTTACGTATGTTGAAGATTGTCGGTCCCCATGAAGTCTTCTAGCCCACGTGTTTTGAAATTTGAATAACGAATTAAGTAGTGTAGAAAAAGGTTTTTGAAAATAACGGGTTTGTTTCATTTGCATCAAAACAAGAAATTTTGAATTTTGGAGGTTCTTGTGAAAACGTCGATTCTTAGAAAAGAAATTTAGCATAAGGACTTAGTGATTGTTTAAAAAAAAATTAACAAATGGTTTGTTGATGTTGAAAAGCATCTTTGGTAAAATGATCGTATAATATTTATAAGATCTTAAAAGTATATGAGAAAGTTGGTTTGAATTCCGATTGGGAATGAAAGTCTTTAGTATGGTGATATAACGTAAGTGTGTGTTTTAGTGATTAAGTCGAATATGAAGTTCATGGGCAAGAGATTCATTGGACCGATTAAATTGATGGGTAGCATCTCGTAAGGTTTTGAAATTTAGGTAATAAAACGTTTTAAGACATGATTAAGAATCTCGTGTATATGAGTTGAGTGAAAATAGATTGTAGAATAAGAAGTATATGTGATAAAACAATGTATTTTGAAATTGGTATAAGTAGGTATTTCGAATAATGATAAATGATTTAGGTATAAAACATGATCGGGTTTTCATAATAAGATATTTGGAAGAGACGTTTCGGTAACGATCACCTAGGTAAGGGAATCACCTCTAACTCGTTGGTGAGGTCGTTTTAAGAAAAAAAAAAGGAGTGGGGTTAATCGTCAAGGTAAGGAAGTCACTCCTATCTCGATGATATGTCTCCATTTGTTGTTACAAGGAATATGAATAAAATTATACGAAATCATGCATATGTATAAATGTATGAAAAAGATTTAATATGTTGCGTGTGTGGGAAGAAAATATCGAAAGTAAACTTTTGAATTTAAAAGGTTGCATCGTATAAAATAAATAATAGAAACACATGTTTGATTAAAATTTGGATGGTTCCAACGGAACTTCGACTAACCAAAGTGGTCGAAAAGTCTTTTGAATTTGAGGAGCATGCTTTGGCCTAATAGATAAAATACTCTCGCCGACAAGTCGGTTAACGGTATTTACCCTTCCGATTACTACATGTCCCCAAATCAATTGAAATTTCGAGACTTGGCGGGATTAATGAAAATTAAGGAGTGGAACTAGTCGACAAGGTGCGGATTTCACCCCTAACTTGACGATTTCGTATCCTAAGTGTGGTTGGTACTTGTCCGGTCAAAATTTAATTTCAACACTTGACGAGGGTCCACTAGAATTTGAAATTTGAATTTCTCCATCAAGGTGAGGATTTCACTCCTAACTTGATGGTGAATTTCATCTAAAAAGAAAAGTAGATGGGTCGAGAGGTGTTCACCAAATTGTGGGTTTCACGCCTAGCTTGGTGAAGTTGTCTCGTTTGTGTATTAAGAGTGGTTTTGATTTTAGTATAAACGAGTAAAAGACGTATGTTCAAAATAATAATAACAAGTATAAGCATAATAAGTAAGTCAAGAAATAATACGTAAAAGACATTTCAAGGATAGCACATAAAGGATGGAATAATACAACAAGTATTAACAAATAATAAAGCAAGTATTAACACAAAAGTGACATATATGTTTAAAAGGTCAAAAAAAAGAAGATAAATAAGGAGCAAATAAAGTATCATGCAAATGGTTCAAAGAAATCATAAGAATAAGGCTCTAGAACTATAGACTAGGTTAAAGCATTCCTACTTTTCCTAATTCCCTATAGTTATGGCTCTGATACCAATCTGTCACACCCCAACCAATGGCAGAAACATCGGGATGAGACGAAGTGTGAAGATTGCTCGAGACATCATAACGCTAATAATTGTGACAAGTATTTAAATAATCATTTCATTTCATTTCTAAAGAATCAAGTACAAGGTTTTGAAACAAAGTACAACAACATGAATAATAAAATGATACAATACAAATACAATTCTTTCTAAGTGGGTATCTAAGCATCCTACTAGATTCCATGCATCGTCAACATCCACCTGTAACATGTTAAAATAAAGTTCAATGCAAAAGCAAAGGCGAGTATACAAGTTTGATACGTACATAGCAAAAGATAAGTTTTGAACAATTCCTCATAGCAAGCATGTGATTCAAGATAAGCCTGTAAATATGGTATGCGTCTAACATATCAAACCAAGGAAACGCAATATGCTCATGACATAACCGAGATAAAGGGGCGGGTCGTTAATCCTATAGCGCTACATATGTCACAGTTTGGCTCGTACGAAGTTAATGATAAATTCAACACATAAGATAAGTCCAAGTTTAAAGCATCAAGCCATCACGTATACAAGCGTGTTGTAGGAATGTTCATGTGTTTAAGCAAAATGTTCATGTGTAAGTTTGTTGATAGATAAACATGTTACACCCCAAAAGTGGTAAAAGTAAAAAGGGGGAAATACGAGTATACTCACAAATTTGCATATGCTTTCCGATTATCCAATGTGACGAAGTTGATGAGGTTAGAAGGTTGAATGTGTTTGTTTAGGGATTTAGGAAGTTAAAACACAAGAATATAAGTATTCAAAAGTAATCATCTTTTAACACTAAGTACTTGTTCTTGATACTATGAAACCTCAAGGTTAATGTTTTCATGAGTAATATACTCATTAGAATCGTAACAAGTCTTATGCCTTAGATGATGTTATTCTAATATCTTGACAAATGAACACAAGTCCACCATCAAGAGTTCGAATAGTATGTATAGGTATAAGTATTATAGGTATTATTTAGTCCATTAATCAAGCATGAGGTAGAAGATTATTCTTCATTTAGGTACCTCCATTGTGTCACAGAATTCATGTAGGAGGTAGGAAGAACAAGCTTCCATTTAGGTACCTCTTATGGTTCACCACTACACTTGATGTAAAAACATACAAGGAGGGTCATGAACTAATATTAATACAAGAATAATGAACATCTATGCTATGAGAAATCATCAAGTAATGTGGGGATTCTATGTTGGACAACCCAAGTTGGTCCACAATCACACCTTTATCAAGCTTGAAGCTTGAACACCACTTGTGGGTCAAAACCCTAAACAAAAACAGAAAGTATTTGAGGATTAACCTTTGATTTTGTATGTCTCAACCTTGTTTTTAAGCCTAACTAACCATAGGAGTGGTTATAACCATAAGGACATAGGTTTGAGTGAGTTAAACTCATGTCTAAACAAAGATTAATGAAAACAAACTTAAACAGTGGACTTTGAAGCCTTTTTGCTGGAGTTCCAGGTACTTGTTTGCTGTGAAACACCCCTAGAATCGAAGCCAAGGTCAAGCCAAGCGTTCTGGAAAAAGAATGGACCAAAACGGATAAGAAATGAAGAAGTTATGCCCATTTTCGTGAAGGCTGAACAATCTGCTCGAACTTGTGATTTCAGCTGCGATTTGAGAGGTTTTTGAGTGTGTTTAAGGGTTGTAAAAGTGGAAAAGTGGCTGAGATTAGAGTGGTATTTATAGGGGAAGGATTAGGGTTAAAGTTGGTTGAGTATTAATGTAATTAGGTGGTGGTTTAAACAATTAAAAAGTTGTTGCTGTTTTTGGGATTTGCAGCCGAACAAGGCTCTTTGCAGCCAATTCCCCATTTTTTTGTGATTTAATAGTTTAATTTATTATATATAATATACTAACTCTAACACATAAAACTAACTATAGAGATGTCACATATGAAGGTGATTTATACATTGAAAAGGATAATTAAATTAGCCATAAGGTTGGTCGTTCGCTGACTTCTATCCCTTTTTTTTTTTTGATAAATCTTATTTGAACAAAAGTATGCAACTTTACGTTGCTGTTCATGCTACTATTATTATTATTATATATATTATAATTATTATTATTATTATTATTATTATTATTATATTATTAGAATTATTATATTATTATTATTATTATTATTATTAGAATTATTATTATTTAGAATTAACCCGTATTTAATAGTTAACAAGCTTGTATAAGTTATGAGTACCAGTATGTCAAGTGTCGATTGCGCGTATGCATTCAAGATTGGTAACGTATAACCCGAGTATTGCAACATGTATAAGCATGTATAAAAATAGAATTTCATTATGATCGAAGTCTCAAATTTACAATGGTTTGAAACGAAATATGAAATACAAAAAGAACAAGACTTCCAAAAATAGAAATACGAACAAGACTTGCTATAAATGGATAGTACAAAAAAACAGGGCGTTACAGTCTCCTCTTCTTTAGGAAATTTCGTCCCGAAATTTATTTAAGAGGAAGACTTGAAAGAGGTTTTTGACAAGAAGGTGATTATTTAAAATTGAGACTTGAAAATTTTGAAACGTAAAAGGTATGAAATTTTGAAGTACGACAAGATGGATTTGTAAAAGAAGTTGTTTGGCTCAAATGATTTGAGGTACCAACATAACTGAAAGCGTGTAGGTGCGTATGTAGGTAAAGCAATAAGTTAGGATTCGATCGTTTAAACAGGCTTGAGGTTCGTATAGAAGAAAAGAATAATGGAGAATAATGAGAGTATGAAAGTGAACGAGTGACTCTTAATGAATGCAAGTATAAGAGTGGCATAAGTATTGGATAGACGAAAGTAGCGTGCTAACAATGAAGTCGCGTCGTGGATAACCGGATAACGCATTTGTGAGTTGTTTAAAGTTCGTATTAGGTCTAAATAGGTCTGCGAAACACTGAATTTCTCCTGGCACGTTTTACGAAAGTTTGGTAACATGGTGAAAACACTTATGTATAGGAAGTACCAGCGGCGTATCCACCATGTCTTGACCACATTACGTCCGTTTCGTATTCGGTGTCATGTTACATTCTGTGTCTTACCATACACAGTAGTACACTCTATGGTTTTCACACGCCTATCACTATAATCTCGTGTGCACCCGCGATTATTTTGATCGTCGCATGATCCGCATAGCTTGTACTAGTTATGTATGAATCAGGATATACATAATTTTAAAAATAAGAACGTGTACGTATAAGAATATAGTATATGCAAGTCCATGCTTAAGTATGTATGAGACCCACGTGAGCGAATCTCTCGGATTCCACTTGTGTATGGGTACGAATGTATGAATCATGAGTATGAATGAAAGTATGAACATAAATATGAGTTTAAATATGATTATACACGTAAGTATGAGTATAGACATAAAAAGTATGAGTATAAGTATAAGCATAACACGTAGAGCGTAAGCGTAGGTACGAATAATAAACTTACGTATATAATGTAGGTTGGAGCATAACGAAATTGGACACATAAAACGTTTGAGAAATTTTGAATACGTAAAACGAGTGACATAAGCGATTTCGTCTCGAGGTATCGGTTAAAACGTGTACGATGATATGTACGTATAGTGGTTTAAGCGAAACGTCTAGTTTAACGAATCAAAAATAGATCGAGTTTGATTTGGAAGGTAGAATATAACTAGTAAATGTAAGACATTATAAAGTATTCATTGGTTATGCATAACGTATTTTGAAATGAATGAAATGCTACTTTTGTTTTAAAAAAGAGTTTACGTATGTTGAAGATTGTCGGTCCCCATGAAGTCTTCTAGCCCACGTGTTTTGAAATTTGAATAACGAATTAAGCAGTGTAGAAAAAGGTTTTTGAAAATAACGGGTTTGTTTCATTTGCATCAAAACAAGAAATTTTGAATTTTGGAGGTTCTTGTGAAAACGTCGATTCTTAGAAAAGAAATTTAGCATAAGGACTTAGTGATTGTTTAAAAAAAAATTAACAAATGGTTTGTTGATGTTGAAAAGCATCTTTGGTAAAATGATCGTATAATATTTATAAGATCTTAAAAGTATATGAGAAAGTTGGTTTGAATTCCGATTGAGAATGAAAGTCTTTAGTATGGTGATATAAAGTAAGTGTGTGTTTTAGTGATTAAGTCGAATATGAAGTTCATGGGCAAGAGATTCATTGGACCAATTAAATTGATGGGTAGCATCTCGTAAGGTTTTGAAATTTAGGTAATAAAACGTTTTAAGACATGATTAAGAATCTCGTATATATGAGTTGAGTGAAAATAGATTGTAGAATAAGAAGTATATGTGATAAAACAATGTATTTTGAAATTGGTATAAGTTGGTATTTCGAATAATGATAAATGATTTAGGTATAAAACATGATTGGGTTTTCATAATAAGATATTTGGAAGAGACGTTTCGGTAACGATCACCTAGGTAAGGGAATCACCTCTAACTCGTTGGTGAGGTCGTTTTAAGAAAAAAAAAGGGAGTGGGGTTAATCGTCAAGGTAAGGAAGTCACTCCTATCTCGATGATATGTCTCCATTTGTTGTTACAAGGAATATGAATAAAATTATACGAAATCATGCATATGTATAAATGTATGAAAAAGATTTAATATGTTGCGTGTGTGAGAAGAAAATATCGAAAGTAAACTTTTGAATTTAAAAGGTTGCATCGTATAAAATAAATAATAGAAACACATGTTTGATTAAAATTTGGATGGTTCCAACGGAACTTCGACTAACCAAAGTGGTCGAAAAGTCTTTTGAATTTGAGGAGCATGCTTTGGCCTAATAGATAAAATACTCTCGCCGACAAGTCGGTTAACGGTATTTACCCTTCCGGTTACTACATGTCCCCAAATCAATTGAAATTTCGAGACTTGGCGGGATTAATGAAAATTAAGGAGTGGAACTAGTCGACAAGGTGCGGATTTCACCCCTAACTTGACGATTTCGTATCCTAAGTGTGGTTGGTACTTGTCCGGTCAAAATTTAATTTCAACACTTGACGAGGGTCCACTAGAATTTGAAATTTGAATTTCTCCATCAAGGTGAGGATTTCACTCCTAACTTGATGGTGAATTTCATCTAAAAAGAAAAGTAGATGGGTCGAGAGGTGTTCACCAAATTGTGGGTTTCACGCCTAGCTTGGTGAAGTTGTCTCGTTTGTGTATTAAGAGTGGTTTTGATTTTAGTATAAACGAGTAAAAGACGTATGTTTAAAATAATAATAACAAGTATAAGCATAATAAGTAAGTCAAGAAATAATACGTAAAAGACATTTCAAGGATAGCACATAAAGGATGGAATAATACAACAAGTATTAACAAATAATAAAGCAAGTATTAACACAAAAGTGACATATATGTTTAAAAGGTCAAAAAAAAGAAGATAAATAAGGAGCAAATAAAGTATCATGCAAATGGTTCAAAGAAATCATAAGAATAAGGCTCTAGAACTATAGACTAGGTTAAAGCATTCCTACTTTTCCTAATTCCCTATAGTTATGGCTCTGATACCAATCTGTCACACCCCAACCAATGGCGGAAACATCGGGATGAGACGAAGTGTGAAGATTGCTCAAGACATCATAACGCTAATAATTGTGACAAGTATTTAAATAATCATTTCATTTCATTTCTAAAGAATCAAGTACAAGGTTTTGAAACAAAGTACAACAACATGAATAATAAAATGATACAATACAAATACAATTCTTTCTAAGTGGGTATCTAAGCATCCTACTAGATTCCATGCATCGTCAACATCCACCTGTAACATGTTAAAATAAAGTTCAATGCAAAAGCAAAGGCGAGTATACAAGTTTGATACGTACATAGCAAAAGATAAGTTTTGAACAATTCCTCATAGCAAGCATGTGATTCAAGATAAGCCTTTAAATATGGTATGCGTCTAACATATCAAACCAAGGAAACGCAATATGCTCATGACATAACCGAGATAAAGGGGCGGGTCGTTAATCCTATAGCGCTACATATGTCACGGTTTGGCTCGTACGAAGTTAATGATAAATTCAACACATAAGATAAGTCCAAGTTTAAAGCATCAAGCCATCACGTATACAAGCATGTTGTAGGAATGTTCATGTGTTTAAGCAAAATGTTCATGTGTAAGTTTGTTGATAGATAAACATGTTACACCCCAAAAGTGGTAAAAGTAAAAAGGGGGAAATACGAGTATACTCACAAATTTGCATATGCTTTCCGATTATCCAATGTGACGAAGTTGATGAGGTTAGAAGGTTGAATGTGTTTGTTTAGGGATTTAGGAAGTTAAAACACAAGAATATAAGTATTCAAAAGTAATCATCTTTTAACACTAAGTACTTGTTCTTGATACTATGAAACCTCAAGGTTAATGTTTTCATGAGTAATATACTCATTAGAATCGTAACAAGTCTTATGCCTTAGATGATGTTATTCTAATATCTTGACAAATGAACACAAGTCCACCATCAAGAGTTCGAATAGTATGTATAGGTATAAGTATTATAGGTATTATTTAGTCCATTAATCAAGCATGAGGTAGAAGATTATTCTTCATTTAGGTACCTCTATTGTGTCACAGAATTCATGTAGGAGGTAGGAAGAACAAGCTTCCATTTAGGTACCTCTTATGGTTCACCACTACACTTGATGTAAAAACATACAAGGAGGGTCATGAACTAATATTAATACAAGAATAATAAACATCTATGCTATGAGAAATCATCAAGTAATGTGGGGATTCTATGTTGGACAACCCAAGTTGGTCCACAATCACACCTTTATCAAGCTTGAAGCTTGAACACCACTTGTGGGTCAAAACCCTAAACAAAAACAGAAAGTATTTGAGGATTAACCTTTATCAAGCTTGAAGATTTTTGGTGTGTTTTAGCATAAATTTTGAAAATTCAAAAAGAGTTTCGACAACTGGTGTTGAAATGCTGATTTTCGAAATTCAAAGTGCTAAACTTGAAGAACTGGTTTGGGGAGTGTTCATGTATAGATGATAAAGTTGTTTTGATAAAAGCCAGTAATAAATTCTTGAATGCAAAATTATTATTGTTTTGGTTCAACATAGTTTCTAAATTGTCGAAAAGTTTTAATCTTTGTAGAAACTTATGGTTCGGTAGAGATTGTGCAGGACTTGAGCCAGATATTGATCCTGTGAGAGAATGGAGCCAGGTATCGATCAGGAACCTGATAGGAGCCTGTTAACGATCTTGGAACCAGTGAAAGTTTGAATTCCAGACTACAATCCCAGCTGTGTGAGAGGGGGAGTCTGAAGACACCGAGTCAACAACTGAGAGAGAAAAGTTTGTTGATGATGAAGATAGAGAACGAGGATTCTTGAAGCGACAGATATTTCAGAGGCAGATTGTCGACTGATGAAGATTGTAGTTTGTCATGTGCGAAGACTCTATGAAGACTCCGTCAACATCCGAGGGGGAGTCTGTTGGTGCACTTACGTCTGCTGACTACGTCTTCCATCGAGTCTTGAAGTTGAACAGATCGGAAATGGCACGGAATCCTAGAAATGGTGAATTGTATAGGATCGCTTATGTATACATGTTCTAGGTCCGCTTTTGTGTCATGTTTAGATTAGGTCCGCTTATGTGTACACTGCTAGATCGCTTTTCTGTCACAATGTAGGATCGCTTATACGTACATGTACGTATAAGCGAACCAGCATGTCTATATATAGGTCCATATGAGCGAGTCTGAAACACATAGTTGATGGTGTTTGTTCCGGTATGCTGCCGAAGTGCTGTCAGATCTTGTAATCGAGTTCAATATTAATAATACAGCAGATTTAAAGTGAATACAGCTTCAATTGCACCGAATTACTAGTTTCCGCCTCTTAATTCGGATACAAACTTCTCTGAACGACTCAAACAGGGCCGAGAACGATCCTACAGGTCTGGACTTAGAGATTACACAAGGATAACGCTCCATCTAAGAACAATCCCGAGATGTAGGTGACCTGGTGCTCCGGCGCATACTTGCTCATTATTATCACATAATCAGTTTTCTACGTCCATCTGACGAAAGCCACAGTACCCACGGTGCCGTCGAAATTCAGAGGCTTACAGTCTAAGAACTGCTTATAGGTACAGCCTGTACAAGTAACATCATTCACATAAAGCATTAGTGAACGCACATGGAATATCCAAATGTAACGTAATGTGTCTTTAGTGACTTAAACATTACCATGAGGTGGGTTGTTTCCTAAGGTACCCCCGCTATGTTCAGAGCGCAGGGCCTCGTGCTGTGCTATCGGATGTGAAATCCGTTCTTGTAACTCAGCCTCTATGGTGGGTAATCGAGTTTCTCTTCGTGGAGGCATGTTTTATAAGAAGATTGTGTCGGTCATGTCATAATAAGTATAGTAAGTACATGGCATGCATACGTAATAACATTTATCAACGTAAGTAATCACATATCATTTCAACCATAACACAAACAAGTAATTCAAAAATGTATATAATGAAAATGTTGCGATTGAGTTTCCATATATCAATGACCACAAATACAGTTTTACAGGTTCTACAATGTACCATACATCAAAAGGGACTACAGGGTCACATCACCCTTGTCCAGATTGTCTAACAAACTACAATAGTCATCAGTCAAATGTCAAAAAGTGATCTTCAAAAAGGCTGTGCAATCTGGGCTCAATAGCTACACTCTCACCAAAAGTATGCTACCTGCATAAAACCAAAAACTACTATGCTGATAGTGGAGGAACGAAAAGCAAACTGCGCACATGCGCTAACTCCTCCTCAAGAGCATGAACGGTACGCAGCAGGTAACTAATCTGCTGCTCCATAGTATGAAAACGAACGTCAAAATCTGGGTATGGCAACAGAGGAGCAAGCGGAGTCGCAAATGGTGACTGACAAGGACAAGGCGGAGGACGTGGAATCCTATCTAACTCCATGACTCTACGGCACAACAACTCCTGCTGGAGCAGTAACGACAAAAGCAGATCATCCCTCGTGTAACGTGAGGGATGGTATGGATCAGACACAGGCATCGTGTTAGGCGGAAACCAAATCAGTGGCTCGCCCGATGGTGCAGAAGCAGAAGGAGCAGCATGTGTAAACAGTCGCATAAAGGGAAAAGCTGCTGACACAGGAGGAATATGACTGGGCTGCTGACTCGATGGTTCTTCCCCTGGACGGGGTGGAGGGATATCCTGCAAGAATGTGATCGGCAAATCTGTGCGGTGCATATCTGACACATGCGGGTGAAACGGGGCGATATCAACAGGTGCATGGGTGGGTGCAGGTGGGGGAGTAACAGGCCTAACAAAAGGAGGCAAGTCATCATCGTCCTCTATCCACCCATTGCGGGTGAATGCATAACGGGGATCTATCTGGTCAGCAAAAGGAGCATGGTCAACAGGTGCAGGGATCGGGCCAGGTAAGGGTGGTGCAACGACTGGTATGTCAATGGGTACAGGGTCATGCTCAGGCAGAGGATCGTGAGCAGGTATAGGCTCAGGTGCTAGCATAGGCTCAAGGTCGGCTGGTGCTAACTCAGGATTAGCGAGTATCGGCTCGTGATCAGCGGGTACCGGCTCGAGTTTAGCGGGTATATCAAAAAGCTGGTCGTCGGGGATGAAATCGACCTCATGCTCAGGATCCATGTCAGGATCAAACTCATCATCAAACTCAAAGTCCTGAACAGGTGCGGCAGACATAGCGGTGTCAGAATCAGAATCGGTGGGATAACGCTGCAATGCTAGTGTGTGCAAAGTAGTAGATGACACAGACTCAAACGAATCAGGACCAGAATAGTCAGATGAAATCTCAATGATCGGGATCTCAATAAGCGAAACAGCAATGATGTCATCGACTGGAGCTCCATCACCCTGGGCACCATCAGGGAGGCCCTCAATAAAAAGATCGATATCATCGTCAGACATGGCATCAAGGGTCAGATCCTCGAGAGGAAATGCAGCAAGAGGAAGAGGAGCGGGGATCAGGAACAAGAAGTAGATCCTCGCCAGGAAAACCATCAGCTAGCGGTATAATGTCGCCCAGGTCAGGTAAAGCAAACGGCTGAAAATCATCATCATCGCCACTCTCTGTGTCAGATGTGAAAACCTCAGGGTCTGGGACAATCTCGTCATCCGAAACTATGACCATAGGGTCTATAGTATCTGACAGCTCACTCTCAGATGAGGACATGGTGTCTGTAACAAACAATCACAACATATGCACATATATCAACAATCATCAAATAAGCAGTAAGTAGTAATAGTGTAAGCATGTATTCATCCTAGTCATCCCAGACTATCCCACCCAGCTTCTCAGACTGAACTACCTAGCCTCTCAGACTAAAACCTCCCCAGTTTCTCAAACTGACTACCTAGTCTCTCAGACTAAACTTCCTCAGTCTCTTAGACTGAACTTCCCCAGTCTCTTAGACTGAACCATAAACATAACCTTGAAATGTGTTTTGTGCCCTTTGTTTGTAAAAATGTTTGTTCCCTGGATCTGGACATTTTGTGCATGCAATGTAGACATGTTTGAAAACATTTTCGAGAGAGCCCTAATGATCGTAGTCTAGACTCGAGAAAGAATCCTAGTTCGCTACGATCGAAGCTCTGATACCAAGCTGTCACACCCTGACTTTTGCGGAAGCGTGATTATTGGTGTGACTTTCTTAATACCATAGCATTCAATCATAACAACGCTATATGATAAAAACCATAAGATGTTCATCCATATATTAAGTTTATAAAATACCACAACATACTTGTCTGAAACATAGACACAAAATTTTAAGTTACAACCTCAACATGTTTAAATGAGTTCACGAAGACTCAACAAAAGACCTTAAACAAAACCGTGTTTAGAAACATGTATCCTGTCCAGGAATAGGATACACCTCCTAAACCCTACGACCCTGGATGACATCTTTTATTTATGACGCAGCTTGAAAACATGCAACACCTGCCAGATCCGTTTAGTTCCCTGAAATACATGTAATTTGAAAACATCAACAAAAGTTGAGCGAGTTCATGTGTTTGTATAAGTATGTATAAACCTTTGTAAACAGTGTATGTATGTATGTTTGTAAATCCCGGTATGAAAGCAAACAAGGAAAAGATCACCAATCGTTTGCAAGGCCACTGATATGTGTGACGGTGTAGGAAGACTCAAACCTAGCAAATTCGTACCGGGCTTCCAGCTGGAAGACATAGTCACCCTATGGGCCACCCTGGTCCTCATGGGTGTGGGCTCGCTACACCCAAATAGATCTATCACTCATGCCCCTCGGTCCTTATACGAGGATTAATGTTCTCAAGTATCTACCTACCCATTCACATGATCTATGGTACTTTCCTAGGCTAACCATACCAATTGTAATTGTATGTAATCCTTTTTGTAACATGTATTTCACCCCCGAAGTAAATAAACAAAAGGGGGACATGAACTCACAGTCTTGCGTATTCAGAATCGTAACTCAAATCTCCTCAGCAAACACGACTACCTACAAGGTACTAACGTCTATTAGACGAACGGACCGTGCCTTGACTTAGAGTTAACGTTTTTGAGTTATGTTTCTTTTAATATTATCCTAAGTTATAATTTCTTGTTAAAATAATGATTATTTTAACTTTAAATTATATTTAATTTTGGAATAATTGTTAAACCATATTTTTGTAACAATACTTCTCAAGTATTTATTTTCGTATTTCCTTCCCAAGGATGGGGGTATCTCATACATGTATATTTGCATTCTCGTATTTGTAGTTTCAAATAATATATTTTTAAGTCTAACTTAGAAAATATATTTAAATTTATTTTGTCCAAAAATAATGTATTTTAAGAAAATATATATATATTCTTCTCAAAAATCATATATCTTCCAAATATTCTAGGAAAATATATTTTAACTTCCCAAAAATAATATATTTTCTCCTTCTCGAAAATACGATATAACCTGGTATATTTACAAAAATCATATTTTCATTTTCTTATGTCCAAAATATTATTTACCAAAAATATATTTGTAACGGTATTCTCCGGAAAATTTTATAAGTTATGTTCTTGCGTTCGGTTTCACAATATTAAGCGTGTAACTTATATATTTATTCCTTGTGATTTTTGGCATTATTTTGGATTGTAAATTCTTGGTATTTTGTTAAGTCATATTATTTTAAATCTTAAAATAATATAACTAATACACAAAGTATACAAATAATCACACACAATGTGTCTTTAATGTAAATATATATTCTAAATACATATTTGTCCATTTTTATTTATAAAAACCAACCTCCAATATTTGTATTTTTGTAACAAAATCTATGGCAAAGTTTATGTTGCAAACCATAGTTAAAATAGACTTGTAAATATTTGTTTAGAAAATATTTTTCTAAGTGTTAATATTTTTAGAAAATTTTGCTATAGTTTCCCCTAAAAATGGAGGTATCCATGCTATCAAAGTATATCATTTCCTTTTTAAAATCATCTCAAGCAATCAACAATCAACCCTAAACAACTTATACTTACCAAGTGCCAAAACTATGCTATCTACATAATAATCATGAACTTGAACTTTCATAAAAACTCGTAGCAACTTGGTAGTGTGTTTAGTAGGTTTAGTTACCCTTTAAAGTGTGTTTACTTCTTTAAAAATCTCATTCTTGGAAGATTTAGGTGTTTACAACTTGTAAACATGTTTTACAAAAACATTTTCTTATGATATCTTCTTGTTTCACAAGTGTTTATACACTTGTTTTACCACCAAAAATAGTGTATGTTTAAGTAAGAACCAAGATCTTCTAAAAATCATATTTTCAACTTGGTTCTTTTGGAAAACCACTCATAAATCTTAGATCCATAAGATTATTAACTCACTTTGATTATTATTTTTCAAGAAATCACTTTATTCTTCAAGTTCATGCTTACACATGAGGATGATCATCTTGCTTCATCACATAATCATCCTCCTACTTGCTAGATCATGTGTTTAATCACAATCTAGCAAGCTCCTTATGATGATCAACAACATAATCTCAAGAAAATAACAATCAAGTATCATACATACACTAAACAACATAGTTTCATCAAGATTTCATCATATGTTAAGCTTATGTTCATGTTTCTTGATTAGGTTCTTTAGTGTTGTTCATGATCATCAATGTATAACATTTTTTATTCATCAAAATATGAAGTAACAAAGGGTTATGAGAGTCTTACTACTAGCTCTATGGCTAGGGATGAACACAAGAGATGGTGATGACAAATGTGGAGGATAATAGCAATTAATGAAGGTCCTTGAAGATCCAAGACCACCAAGCTTCTTTGTATGGCTCCTTACACCTTGAGTGCACTTGGAAATGGATGAGAATGAAATGGAAATGATGATGGTGTGTGGTTGGGGGTTCGGCCGAGAAGAAGAAGGGAGGGGGAGAGATGAGTGGAGTGAAGGTGGTGAGATGAAATGAGGATGGTGATCTAGTGGTTTATACTTATAACTTCCAACAAGTGTTTAACCCTTGGGTTTTATGTTCTCCAAAGTACAAGACAATATCTAATAAATAAATCAAATGAAATCCACCAATTAGGCCATGTGGCCGATTACTAGCTTGGGGGGGTCTAAGTGTAAATTTGAACCATTAAGTTAGATTAAAGTTCAAATCCAAGTATATAGTTAGTTAAGTTAGTTACTAGATATTTTAGTGGGTGTTAAGGTGTTCGGGGATCATAACTAGCTTAGAAATAATAAAACAATGCTTCTAGTGAAATTTTGGTGTTTCGGGTAGTGTCCGGTTGTTTGGTTAGATACCGGTTCATTAAAGTGTCAAACTATTCCGTTTAGTGATCTTTATGTACCCTTTTGTGACACTTTTAATTCCCGACAATTAGGAAAGTATTCAGGACCATTTTGTCATATTTTTGCATGTTACTAGCTTGTTAAAATGCTGATTTTTGCTGAAATATGTTGAATTAAGCACTTTAAGTGGGTTTTAGGCACTTCTCGGCACTTAAACTATCACCTAGTGAAGCAGTTTTATGGTCCTTACTTCCCTACTCACCATACTAGTGTAGTACCTTGTCTCTGGCCCATGTCGGGTCTCAAAACACTGTCTGTCTATGTATTGACATCGTCAGCATTTTTCTGAGTTATCCGCTAACTATGCTAGCTGTGCTTTGTGCATCGTTTATGTCACTAAAGTTTGTATGCAAATATGATGTGGCAATATGAAATGTGATGCACATGTAAGTGTGATACAGTAATCAGAAAACAGTCATTTGTAATTCAGCACAGTCATTAAGCACTAATCATGGTTAATTAAATTGTACAGATACCTGGATTTTTTTGACGGTTGTCACAGTTTACCAAATAGCTGCTGAGACACCAGTTTTTTCAGCAGAAGTTTCTCAAACATCTGCCATGAGATCGGTGTGGTTCGTTTAGTTAGGGGTTTGAGTTTTCTTTGGGTGCTGTTTGTTTTTTGGCTAGAAGCACTTCTGGCTACTTATGTCTGCGTCGCGCAGACACGCGCAGACCTTTGGGTCCTACAGCTTGTTTGTTTTCCAGAAGCACTTCTTACCTTTTACCTCTTCCTCACCTCTTCCTCACCTCTTCCCCACGCAGACATAAGCCCACCTCTTCTCACCTCTTCTCTCTTTCAAAACCCAGACCACTCTCCACCGCCACATCTCCGCCACCGCATCCCCGCCACCACCTCCACCACCAAATCTCCGCTACCACCTCCACCAATACTCGAAAATCCCAAAATTTCCGCCGCAAAAATAGTGGTGTACGGCTGCTTCCCCCAATCGATGATAATGATGGTGTTATTAATTGATTCAAGAGCCCAAGAATTCTAATATGTTGCTGCCATCTTTCGTGAATGGTAAAGGCCCACCAAAAATAATGATTCCCTTGACTTTTGTGGATGTTGCTGCCCAAAAAAAAACGTGATGGTGGCTGCTAAGATATCGTTGGAATGGACGGTGGTGGCGGATGGTTGTGGTGGTGGTGGTAGATGAAGGCAGAGAGAGAGAGAGGGAGAGAGGAGTGTTGTGTGTGTGTTGTGAAGTGGTTTTTGTAGAAGTAAAAAAAAACAAACTCTTTTCTCCTTGCAAATTGCAGACCTTTGATCCACCTCTTCTCCTGCAGATGCCTGCAGATGTGGTCCGCAGACTGCAGACCTTTTGGGTCTGAAAAAACAAACACCATCTTGGTGATGATCGAACGATCTCAACTTGGGTCTTTATGAGAACAAGTCCCTAAAGCAGTGATGATCAAATTATACCGATAAGTCTCTTGTGGTAAATCAATATAGTGAGGATCCAATACTTTCAATTTAGCTTTGTGAATATAAGTTCTCAAATCCATAAGCATCAAATACTATCAAGTTAAAGGGCTGTTTGTTTAACTCTTAATGAGGCTCTTAATGGTTCAGATCTCTTACTGGTTCAACACTTAATGGTTCAGACTGTTTGTTTCACGGGTAGATGTCTGAATGGTTCAGACATTTGCCTCTGAGTGGTTAAGGTTTATACAAAGTCTGAATGGTTAAGACCTCTAATCTGAATTGGTCAGACATTTATCTCTGAATGGTTAAGCATTATATATGCTCTTAATGGTTCAGACCACTTACTGGTTCTGCACTTAATGGTTCAGACCTCTTACTGGTTCAGCACTTAGTCATTTAGATGTTGTCAAATAGCCTCTAAGTTTGGTTGCAAGCCTTACAAACTATTTAAACTTTGATTTTGAAATTGCACCTAAATCTTTATCAACTAAACTAAGCATGAAACTATAAAATTCAATGGTTTCTACATCCAAAACTTCCAATCGTCTAGTTTCTCCAAGGTGTGGTGATAATAGTATCTTACGCTTCACTAAATCCATATATCAGATCAAAGTCCATAAGTAACTTCATATTTTACGATGACCCCTTAATTCTTAACTTCAGTAAACTACATTAATTTTATACTAATTCAATATCAAAGTAAAATGTTTAATTCATGGGAGGCTTTGATGGTGTGCGGGGAGGACCTCCGTACAAGGCCCATCATTTCGAGGGGCATACTATTTAAAAAAAAATCCGATACGATTATTATTTTTTTAAAATAGTAAACACATACCACTTTCAATATAGGGCCATTTACAAATCATTTTTTATGGTTTAGATTTTAGCCCACTTAGAATTATGTTTATTAAGCCCAATACTTATTTGACATTTTTTAAATAATAACAAAACATAACAGAAGGACACATTTTTTCAATCTTGAACAGAATACGTAAATTCTCTGAGACGCCTCTGCTTTAATTACTTATAACATTATTCTCTAAAGATTAATTATACAAGCGCCTTTAAATACTTTCTAGGTGTCTAGGTGTCACAGCAATGAGTATAAATTTGAAAAAAAAATTAACGTTTATTTTTTATATCTTAGTTTAAACTTTTTATTTTATTTTATAAAAACGAGTTCTAACTTCTAATTAAAATCGTAACTTAATTTCATTCCTAAAACCTCAATTTAATCTTAAAGCCATATAGATATTAGTTGTCTCAGGGCCGGTCATGGGCCTGTGCGGGAGGTGCTACCGCACAGGGCCCAATAATATTGAGGGCCCAAAATTGTTTAAAAATACGTTTATATTTTTATTTAAATTTATGCTAGAAAATGTTACACAAAATAACTCTTTGGCCCACTGGATTCCCCGCTTGTATTTGTTACTAGAGGTCTCCTGTTCGATTCTCAATTTGACTTTGATTTCTGTTTTTTTTTTTTTTTCTTCTTCCTTCATGTATTGTTTGGGCCTAAGGTTCTGCTTACTCATTTAGCATGGAAAAGGTGGAAAGACCCCATATGTTTCTTGCAAGCTATATCTTTTTACTATTTAAATATAATATTTCTTCATATTTAAATTTGGTCGTTACAAATCTATATGGTTTTTTTTCTTCGTTTAACCATTCACATAAATGCTTTACACATTTTCTTGTTTAAATTTGTAAGTGTTTTTTTTTTTCAATTATTATTTCTCATATAACCGTTTATAGTTTAAAGTATTAGAATCAATTTCTAGTTTTATTTTTTTTATTTGCATATGAAAAGATTTGTGTCGTCAAACTAACTTGGATATGTTTACACATTAAAGTTATTTTTGCTGAAAGGATTTAAATGTTAGTTATTTTTGTTTGTGTAGAGGGTGTTGAAATTGTTACACAAAAACTTGGATTTATTGTTTTTTTAATTCATGCTAATTTGAGTTATGTATTCACTCTTTGAACATGGATAATTGTTTTAACTTGTAAGTTTTCTTAACAATTTTGAAACTAATTGTGCTTAACTTCATACCGATTTTTTGGATAATACTCAAAACCTATATTTTGATTAAGGGATGTGATGTGCATATTAAAATTTTGGTTGTTGATCATGAAATTTGAGATATAGAAAATGTGGTTGGTTCCTGACAACTAATTCATTGGTCGAATACAAATGGATTCGTTTAACTATTTAACACAGATCATTTTGCTACATTAGCTTATTATTATTATTATTATTATTATTATTATTATTATTATTATTATTATTATTATTATTATTATTATTATTATTATTATTATTATTATTATTATTATGTGTTTATATTCAGGGGCCCATTTTTTTCTAATCGTACGGGGCCCAAAAATTATTAAGGATTTTCGGAGACGGCCCTGAGTTGTCTTTATAATCCTAATTTCAGAACGCTATATTTTACCAATGTGAGATATCATTAAAATTAAAAATTAAAAACATAAGACATAAAAATCCTGTTTAAATTCATTTTTGTTGTTAAAATTGATAGTTTTTTTTTTACATTATATTAAATTCATCTTAATATTGTTTAAATAAAAATCTCACCCTTCCTAAACATGTATATTCAAAGTCATATTCCAAAAAAGAAAAAACACATGTTTTTTTTTATTTTTTTATTTTATTTTTTTTGTTTGTCTTGGATTGGACCTAAATATCGTATACCTTATCATGAAAAGATCTTTTTTTGATAGCTAAACCAAAGCTATAACCAACTGTGTGATACACGCCTCTTTTATCATGAGAAGATCTTGATCCCCAAAAAAATCACAATATGATTCGTCGTCTTTAGCTTTAGTGACAACAATCAATATATTTTTATTTGAAATCAAGAAAAAAATGAGTTAGATTATATCTAGGCTTTAAAATTCGGATCACTGATTGTTTCTAGTATTTGAGCACGACCAAGTAAGGTTGAACATGGTATTCAACCATTGAGCATGGTTGTGTACGACCAAAACATTTGTGTATGTTTGAAGGGGTATGGTTCCAAATTCGTGCAAACTAATCAGATCGCGCACAGGACCATACTCTAATGTCTTATCAGGCTAATTTGGTAGCTTTCTCAACCTCGCGCCGACTAATCAGGTGTAATCTAGGCCGCGTGCGAGGACAGAGCCAACACAGGACCAAATTTGACACTTAGCTCCTTGGATGAAAACCCTTACTTCCTTGACCTTGAGCCGGCTACACGCAGTGGCGGACCCAAGATTTTTTTTTTAATGGGGTCCATTATTTTCGGTGTTCAAAATTTTTTATAACAAAATGTTAAAATTTCGGGTTGGTCCTCGTTCGGGTCGGGTCAAAGTGAGGTTTGAACTAAATTTAAAAAAAAAGAGAAAAATGGGCTTATACAAGGATTGAACTCATGACCTCTTATTGGAAAAGAAGGGGATTTACCACCACACCAGCTTTCCTTTACTTTCTATGGTGTCCACCTAATTATATTTATGGGCTCCTTATACAAGTTTAAATACCGAATCTACTAATTTTTTTAAAAACATTGGGGTCCGTGGACCCCGACCCACTCAATGTGGGTCCGCCCCTGGCTACACGCGTTATCTCCGGTGGTCGCGTGGAGGAAGGAAGCGCGGGTAAACCTAGGACAAGTACCAAAAATACAAGTGGTAGAGCAGTGGACCAATGGGCGTCCAACAGGCTGTATCCGATCATGCTGCACGATTAACAATCGTACAAGAGACAAGAAGGTACACAAGGACGCACACGTGGCACCAATCAGCTGCGTCGACCACTGCTCCACGATTTACGCTTAGCTGCTGATGACAGTCCAGACAACAACGGTGATTGTCAGCGCACGTGAATCCATTCAGCGCGTGCCAGCTATCCTCTCGCCTAGAAGCACCAACGGTCGTGGCAGAGGAGACGTCATGGTATTCATTGTTGTCGACTAGATGCCCAAGGCCCATCAACCTGTCTCCTTGACAAACCACCCAGGCTATAAATAGTGAACTTCGCCTCCAGGTTTAAGGATTGCTTTTTTGCTCTCTCACTTTAATCACACACTATTATCCTCAAAGCATATACTTATTCTCACGCCGGATGGTGGTTACGAAGAGAACCCCATATTCCTCTCCTCGTAACAAGCTTAACGGTGTGTTTAGTGTTTTGCAGGATCATCATCATCGCAGCTTGGACGAGACAAAGAAGATTTACCTTATTTGTCGAGGCACAAACCACAAACTAACCAGATTAGTCAAGAACGAATTGATAACAAAAACACAATTTAGGGTAAACTCACTTTTATTATAATCAAGACAAACTAACTCAAAACTCGATTACAATAATCCCTCACAATAATTCAACCCTAACACGGCTAAACTTATATAGGGAATTACAACTTGTTTCCCAAGTAATAGAGAGAACCCTAAAAGAACCCCAGAGCCCAAAACCAACATGTTTTAGGTTCAACGCGGGCCGACCACAATTCTACACAATTGGGTCGTATTCAATAATTGTCCAACAATTAGTTTGGTGTTTCTTCAATGTTGCTTGACCATGACTGTATAACATGTAAACACGATCATATCCAAGTTTTGAGTATACTTGTGTACCATTTGAATATGGTTCGGTATAACATGAAATCTAGCGTAGTCAAAACTTTAGAACATATGTGTTCTTCTCAAATACGGTCGTATCCATCATTTGAACAAACTTTGAATTTCATGCTAACACCGTGAAATTCAGAACTTAATATCAATAGTTTTTATCTACATTAGAATGTGACGCATGAAAGTCAATCTAACTTAGCCTCTCATCAAATCAAACTAAGCATGTGTTTTTAACTTCCAAATTTCAAATACAAAAATAAGAAAAAGAATATAAATTACACTTGTAGTTATTGTCGTTGAAAATATATAAATGTTATTGTATTTTATAGTTATAGTCGTTGAAAATATATAAATATTATTGTATTTTATATTTTGGTAAAAGAACCATGTGATGATGCTTGCCCCTATTCAAGGGCCCATTTGACCCATCAGTGGTTTGGGTGTATCTATCTACGTGGTCCCCTAGATGGGTAGTCAAGGTCAACATGAATACATTTCATCAGTAGTGACTAGAAAATACGTGTCCGTCCTTTAACTTTGAGCGTGTTTTTTCCTATTGATTTTGTCACATTATTGGAATTTTTTTTTTTTCCAATGCTGAGATAAATAGGGTGGAAATATTTTTAGTGTCTTAATCGGCCATCTCCGATTTCAATTGAGTAAGGCTGGTCCCCCGTAATTGGGCCGCGTAGTTTGTCCGGGTTGTGGAAGTCAGATAGTAAAGATAGGAATTAGTGGGTAGTGAACTAATGGGTTGAGCTACGAGTCTCCAGATGGTTGTGTTTGCGAGTAATTCTTTGAATTTTGACATGTGCTTAAGAGCATTCACAATTGATCTTTCATCTCCATTTTTATAATTATACTAAAAATCACTGTCTTTTTTCACTCATTTCCAATTAAATGATATTTTTTTTATATTTTTATCATTACTTTTTCTCTTTCCTTCATTCACAATCACACTAAAAATTATTAAAATATTATAGAGGATGATTCCCTCGCTGTAAGAGTTGAAGCTGTGGGTATCTTACTTACGGCCGCCTTCCAAACAAATATATTCACCTTTGAATTGTGCGGCTCCTTGAATTTGTTTTGAAATGCAACCTGAAATTGTTCTTTAACCTCATTTGGTTCAGCTAACGAATTGCTATTTACCCACCACTTACCTTACTTCTAGCCACATGACTATTCATGCCCGCATGAAAATACACCAATCTCAACCCATCTAACTCTTGATTTTAACTTAAATTTTGATTTGAATAATTGGCACTCCCTTATTATTTGTTTGCAATTTTTCTAGCCTTCAACTTCTTCTTCAGTTAAAATTCCTTCCTCAGCTAAGTCATTCAAAAGTTTTAGTTTGCATTCGGCTTCTCTCATCCTTTGTTCCTCCCTATCTTTCGCCACGCCACTTTTTGACCTCTTCTTTTATTGCTTTTAACTTTTGCCCAAAACTATATCATTGAAGTGTGTTTCGCATTGCCTGCTCAATCCTTTCAAAAACCACGTCATCTACCCCTTCCAAATACAACCAACTATTAAAATACCTGAAAAAGTGCGGGATTAAAATTTGTTCTAAATGAATAAAGGACTATTGACGTGATGCGGTGTGATCATAAAATGATGGTTATTTTTAGGTTGTTTTATGCAATAGTTCAAGTTTTATTAGTTATAAAAACATAATATGAAACTATCACACTACAACTCATGTTGGGAAAGTGCACCCATCATCGGTGACGTAACACAGTGATGGTAAGATACCGAGGTTATCCAAGGATACATGACTTTTTGTACCGAGTCGTTGTTAACGTCATTAGAAGTCATGGGGTTGAGGTTGACTCCTAACCCAAGTGAGACTTAAATCCATGACATTCACATTTATATTAGTATAAGGGGTATGTGGGCATGGGATGGGTCATAAATTGCCAGTTAAGATGGTGGATGATGTGCTACACCACCCCCTTATGGAACCACCATGGTTCACATGGATTAAACCTTGGCAACCGTACACGTTCCTTTGCTTAATTAATTAAATATATTTTACATAAAATAAATTTAAAAAAATGAGGATGGTGGTTTGAGTCATAACCATACCGTATAGGATGATGGATTTGAATAATGGATGAAAGTAGGGTCACATGATGCTAATATGTAGGATAATTATGGTCTTAAGGGTTATAATCACACCCTATAACATTACAGGTCATGGGATTGACCCCTCCCAAATCAATTATTTTTACTTGGTGTAAATAGATCCCTTCGAAATTTAATGTCTTTGGTTGGCGGACAGAGTTAGATCGGCTACCTACAAAGGTTGCTTTGTCGCTGCGACACATACCAGTTGAGAATATGGAGTGTGTTTTTTGTGAAGATGTGGAAGAATCTGCATAACACCTGTTTTGCGGTTGTGGTACGGCCTCGGGCGTGTGGTCTTTAGTTTCTCAATGGTGCAGAATTCCTCCGATTTATGCTTTCACGGTGAGAGACTTGCTCGATTTATATAAATCGGTTAGTTTGAGTAGCGTCAAAAAAGAAGTTCTGCATGGTGTTATTATTATTGCTTGTTGGAGAATATGGAAGGCTCGGAATGAGATGATTTTTGCTAGTAAGAAGATGAATGTAGTCGAGATATTCGTGGAAGTAAAGGCTCATGGGTTCTTGTAGTTTTCCAACAGGTAGAAGAAGAAATGTATAGATTGAAAAGATTGGTATAGTTTTAACTTTGTGTAATGGTTTGGAGCAGCCTCGTCTCGCCTTGAGACGGTTTTTGTTGTTGTGTTAATGTAGTTATCTTTTCCAAAAAAAAAAAAAAAATAGATATGTGATTTATTGGCAATGGTATGCAAGAAATGAGTAGTTCATAGAAGGAATCTTCATTTTACTTACGGCTTAACATTGTTATTCTATTTTTGTTTTGGTGCGTCATCTCGTGTCTTTACCAAAAATAGAGTGGGTCCTGATCATATGTCAATTGCCAGAAAAGTTGTCGACAGGCCGCCATCATCTATCTTCCAACGCCTCTCGTTAATAGGCCTAAAAAGTAAAAGCAATTATCTCTTATACTTTTTTCTAATATTGTATTGTGACAAATTTATGCTGATAAAATAACAAATGCTATCGGATAAAAAACAAAATACTAAAGGCAAGAACAAACGAACACTAGACAACCCGTCTCAACTCTTTCCTTGTCACCAACAAAAACACAACACCAAAATCTAAACCGTAAACATATCATTAATTATTAGTCCCCTACTTTATATTCTAATTCAAACACTTCAATATATATCCCTTTTAACATTTTTTAACGAAAAATTTGAATCACTGATAGATCATCGGAGTATCATCGTGTCATCAACGAAACCACTCGATTACATCCATCTCTACTAAAAAATAATGCATATACATCAATTTAGAAGAAAACTCAATAAATCTGAGAAAACCTCCATTGTGAGAATCAAACCAAGAACTGATGGTCGTTAAGTCTTATCTCACCTCTAATATACCAGTAAGTTATAATGCCATACTAACATTTTTGAAAACTCCTCAACATAAATGAGTTGCACAATGTTAATAAAAAGTATATCGCTAATATAACAAAAGAGTTAAATGTCATTTTAGTCCCTGTTGTCACACCCGTTCATTAGCGGAAGCGCGTGGTGTGAACTTGATTAGTTCTCATTGCATACGATATAAGTAAACAACTACATGAATAAAAACATACGATGTTCATCCATTTACATAATAAAAATATTACACATCATAAGTTTGTTTAAAATGCCAAATGACATAAGTTATAAGTTTTACAAAAGATGAGTTCAACACAAGTTTAAAACATAAGGCTTTGCATCCTATATCTCATTGAAGATGAGATATATGGACCAAACCCTCCAAAAGGGATGACATCGATGACATGTACTCCAAAAGCTTCATAGTAAACACCAGCACCCAAGTTTCATTAGTTTCCTGAAATACATGTGAGTTTGAAAACATCAACAAAAGTTGAGCGATTTCATGTGTTTTATGTGTAACGCGCATCAAATGAATCTCAAAAACATTTGAAAGTTCAGTTTATAAGTAGGTATGTAAAGCGTCTATGAACATGTTGATCATTAATGTTTTGCAAGGACATTAATATATGTGACGACATAGGAGGTACTCAACCCGCGTAGGCAATTTAAGTGTCGAACTCTCGACGATGGACACAACAGCACTCTAGTGGTCACTCCTGGACCGTGAGTGGGGCTCGCCCGTACCCATTAGATCTAACCTTTGTTCCTTGGTCCTCAAAAGGATTAATGGCACCTCAGTTACAGCCTATGCTCACATGATCTAAGAGTTCATTCCATAACTTAATCATACCTATGTTTGACATGTATTTCCCCCCGAAAGTTGTAAACCAAAACGTTAAAAGAAAAGGGGGACATGAACTCACAGTATTGCGTCCAGCAATAAGCTCTAGCAACCGTGTTCCGTAAGCGTGAGTCAACCTACAAGGGTTCTAACTCATTAGACATGTCGGTCTTTCCTAGACCTTGTACTCGTTGTTCATCTTGAACGTTTATTATTTTCATATAGTTTTTGGAACACTTGTATTTTTTTAGTAATATGTTGGCATTTGTTTCTGGTATACTTCGATTCGAGACTTTATATTTGTTACACAAATATAAGTGTAAAAAGTGTTAAAAATATTTATTTTTAACGTCAAAATACGTTGTCGTATGTATACAACCTTAGTGAGAGAGTACACTTCAACAAGTGTATGTGTGTATATTGTCATGTACTAGAGTCTTTTATACATATACCGTATGTATACTGTATTTATGTGCTTTATACGTGTGCGTATACCGTATTTATACGTGTAGGTATACCGTATTTATACGTGTAGGTATACCGTATTTATACGTGTATTTGTACAATATATTTTTTTATAAAATATACATGTATTTTTATAATATATATTTATAAAAATTATACAAGTAATTTTACATTGGGCCTAGCCCACATTTAGTGTCATTGGGCCTAGTTTACATCTTTAAGTTAGTGGGCTTAGCCCATCTTAATATTGTATTTGGGCTTATCCCATTTTATTTATTAGAGTGGGCTTATTTAGTGTTTTATTAGAATGGGCCATTGCCCATGTGTTTAAGATATTGTGCCTAGCCCAATATTTAAGTTTATGCATTTTTGGTAAACTTTTACTAATCATACTAGTAATTTTTATAACTATACTTAGTGTTATTTTTGCATTAACGTTCCGGATTTTCGTTGTCGTGCATGTAAATTTTTCGAACGTCTAGAATATGTTTGTTTGTTATAATTGTCGCCGTGAGTTGTTTTTATATTTTTGGTGTGGAGATGGTCCGTTTCGCCGATTATGCAAAAAGCGTCGTCCGATGCTCGCGCCTTAAGTTATGGTATTACAATTGTGCATTTTTAGTAGGCGCGACGGTTCGCGACTAACATCACACTTGTGAATGTTTGTAAGGTTTCGGTCGTAGTGTAAGTGTATATTTATTATAAAAATTGTATGTGTTATTTTAGTACATTTTCCTAGTACTAGTACATACACATACTTATACATGTATTATATACACGAAATAAGGTATTGAAAATATATATAATTTTTCTCCAAAAAATTATATTGATTTATACACTTTTAGTTTTACCCATTTTATTTAATAAAACCCTTTTAGTGTTTTAAATATCTCATGTATGGTTAAGACTTAACCCTTGTCATTAGGGTTTGTCTAATCACGATTAAGGCTGTTAATCACCATTAAAATCACTAATCACGATTAACCATGCTAATCACCATGTTAATCTTATTTTAATCGCGATTAGATCTTTATAAAATTTCGCCACAGTTTCCCTAAACTATGGCATTTTTCCCATGTATTCAAAACATGTTTAATAACCATTTTTTTAAATTTCCAAATCATCATCAATGTATTAATCTCCTCAAAATACAACTTTAAGTAACTAAATTTCTACTACTATTTTCTTAAATCATGAGCACTTATATATATAAAGTTTCTAAAAAAATCCAACACTTTTATGTCTTGAAATCCAAGACTTTTAAGTGTAGTTTTCATAACCATTTATTAAATCACTTGTTTTTAGTAAAAATTCACACTTATTAGTCTTTAATCATCAAGTTTAGTCCTTTAAATCTTTAATCTTTCAAGTTTAAGCTCACATATATATAAAGCTCATGAGTTTAAGGGTGATGATCTTTCTTGATTTAAACATCTAGTTGTTTAAATCATATTTTTGAGACTAACCCATCAAGATCATCACTAATCTAGTTTACTACACTAAATAAACAACATGTTCAACTTAAATTATAAGTTTAAACAACTTATTTTAACCAAGATAAGCAAGATCATACAACTCTATAACACATAATAATCACATAATACTTCACATTTAGTAAGTTGTTAAGTTTTGGTTTAGGGTTTTAAGTGGAATTTTTCTTTGATTTCAAGATGATCAACAAGTACTTTAATAATCTACATATGATAACAAGCTTAAAAATGATAAGTAAGATGCTTACCACTTTGCAAGTGTCCTAAGATGATTATTTAGAAAAGATTAAGCTCCAACCAAAGCCCTAAATGTGCTCCATGTATAAGTGATGCTTAGATGGTCTTGTATAGGCTTAATTTAGGTGAAAATGGGGTGTTTAATCAAAGAAAATGGTGGTATTATTGTGGTGGTTTGAGGCCGAGACCAAGAACCAGGGGAAGGGAGTGTTGGTTGATATTTTGAATGATAAAAATGAGTGTGAAGGTGATATGAATAATTGAAAGAAGTAAGGTGTTTAATAAATAATTTCACATACCATGCTCTTCATATCTAGCACCATACTCTAAACTTTTTTGTAGGTGATCTTGTGGTAGGGTCCACCATGACCGATTTGGGGGGTTATAAGTTTATATTAATAATTTTTTTTTTGTTACATATATATAGATACACTAATATGTTAATTTAGGTAATTAATTTAGGTAGGGTAATTAGGGTGTTAATAATAGTTTAGAGTTCTAAATGAACTTTAATTAGTTTACTAGTTTAGTGAGTATATGTTTTGGATGGTCAAAATACCGCTAGCTCGCTCACCGGTTCGATATCGGGTGATATACAAAAGTTGTAGTGTAGTACCGTGAGCTAGGGTTCTAATTTACCATCAACATTATAGCGTTTATTCAAGGCGTTTGTGACACCAAAATATCGCTAACTAGTTCGCTAGCCTTTTAGTTTAGGAGATTGGATGGTAGAAATATAATTTATTCGCCTATCGGCTCGAACTTGGACAATGTGTGAAAGTTGTGGCGTAGCACCGGGAGTTTATATTTCGGGTATCCCATTGATATCCCTGGGCTTATTTATGATGTAAAATATTATTTACAAGTTCTACGGACATTAAAATGCTGAATTTTAGTGCCGCGGACATTTTATTTTTGGTTATAATTTGGCGCGGTTCGAACATATTTCAACGACACGTTTTTCCGGAATTTAAAGTGTTTTAATGATTCAGTGCCCCTAATTCGGGATTTTTATTTGTATTCCATCTACCAAGTGCACCTGTGCCCTTCGTTGCTCGTTTTGACAGTTTTCAGAACTAGCTGGCATGAATAGTGTGCTCAGGTGAATAGTTTTTTCAGCATTTTGCCAACATATTAGAACATAGTTTGCGGTTTTCTCGCGACATAGCGATTGTGTTAATATTTTTTAGCATTTTTAACCACGTCCTATGATTGCTAGACTTTGTACAACCTAATCATGCGATAATTAAATCGTAAAGAGGGAAATTAAATGTTAAACCAAGTGTTTAAGTTGTACGGAATTACCATTATTTTTGCCAGTTGTCACATTCTCCCCCTGTTAGAAGAATTTCGTCCCGAAATTCGAGTCGTGCTACCGGTTGCAAGGGGGTCTGGAAACAGGTAAGGGTACTTGGATTTCATTTGATCTTCACGTTCCCACGTATACTCGGGACCGTGACGCGAGTTCCATCGAACTTTAACTAGCCTCCTACGATTCCTGCGTGTCTTGTGGACCGTCCAGTCCGTAACCTCAACAGGTTCTTCAGTAAATTGAAGTTTTTCGTTGACGTGTATCTCATCTGCTGGAATGACAACCGTCTCTTGTGTAGGACTTTTCTTGAGATTTGACACGTGAAACGTGTCGTGTACACTGCTCAGTTCTTCTGGTAGTTCTAACTTGTATGCAATAGTTCCGATCTTTTCCAGGATTTTGAAGGGTCCAATGTAACGTGGGTTCAACTTTCCACGTTTACCAAATCTTACTACGCCCTTCCAAGGCGAGACTTTTAACAATACCATGTCTCCGACCTCGAAAGCTAATGGTTTGCATCGTTTGTCGGCGTAGCTCTTTTGTCTATCGCGAGCCATCTTGATACGGTCTCGTATCTGCATGATCTTGTCTGAGGTTTCCTGTACCCAATCCGGGCCAATGAGTTGTTTATCCCCGGTCTCCGCCCAACATAGCGGGGACCGACACTTTCGTCCATATAATGCTTCAAACGGGGTGGCCTGGATGCTAGTGTGATAACTATTATTGTACGAGAACTCCACTAAGGGCAAGTGAGTATCCCAGTTTCCACCCAAATCCATCACACAAGCACGTAACATGTCCTCCAAAGTTTGTATCGTTCGTTCACTTTGGCCGTCCGTTTGAGGGTGAAAGGCCGTACTAAGGTTCAGTTGGGATCCAAAGGCCTTTTGGAATGATTGCCATATCCTAGACACAAATCGACCATCTCGGTCTGATATAATAGAAACAGGCACTCCATGTCGTGCCACAATCTCCTTGAGATATATTTCGGCCAGTTTCTTGGTGCTATCCTTCTCACTGATCGGTAGAAAATGTGCGGACTTTGTAAGTCGATCTACAATTACCCAAATCATATCATGGCCTTTCGAGGTTCGGGGTAACTTAGTAATGAAGTCCATGGAGATTTGTTCCCATTTCCATACGGGAATTTCAGGTTGTTGGAGCAACCCTGAAGGCTTTTGATATTCCGCCTTAACCTTAGCGCAGGTAAGGCATTTCCTAACATAAGCAGCAATGTCGCTTTTAAGCTTAGGCCAGCAATAAAATTCTTTTAAATCTTGGTACATCTTATCCGAACCCGGATGTATAGAGTACCTTGACTTGTGTGCCTCGTCCAAGATAATTGTTCGCAGTTCGCCAAAGAACGGGACCCAAATTTGTCCCATAAAGTACAGTGTTCCATCCTCCTTTGGCACCAATTGTGCCTCCATTCCTTGTAAGGATTCGGCTGGTATATTTTCTGGTTTAAGCGCCTCTTGTTGAGCATCGTGAATCCGAGAAGTGAGATCATTATGTATGGTCATCTCCAAGGCTCGCACCCTTAGAGGTTTAATACGTTCCTTGCGGCTCAGGGCATCCGCCACAACGTTCGCCTTGCCCGGATGATACTTTATCTCATAATCATAATCGTTCAATAACTCGACCCATCGTCGTTGCCGCATATTTAAATCTTTCTGATCGAATATGTGCTGCAAACTCTTGTGATCTGTGAAGATTGTACAACGAGTACCATATAAGTAGTGACGCCAGATCTTTAACGCGAATACCACCGCACCTAGCTCCAGATCGTGCGTGGTATAATTTTTCTCATGCACCTTTAATTGACGAGACGCGTACGCAATGACTTTGTCCCGTTGCATCAACACACAACCAAGACCTTGACGCGATGCATCACAATAAACCATGAAGTTATCGGTACCGTCGGGTAAGGCTAAAATAGGCGCGTCACAAAGTTTATCCTTCAGCAGTTGAATCGCCGCCTCCTGTTTCTCGCCCCAATCAAATTTCTTGTCTTTTTGCGTTAGGGACGTTAGTGGTTGAGCAACTTTTGAAAAGTTCACTAGGAATCGTCTATAATAGCCCGCTAATCCCAGAAACTGTCGTATTTCAGTGGGGGTTCGAGGCGCTTCCCAATTCTTAATCGCCTCAATCTTGGCTGGGTCGACGTGAATTCCCTTCTCATTTACCACATGACCTAGGAATTGAACCTCGCGAATCCAAAATTCGCACTTCGAAAACTTTGCATACAGTTGTTCCTTTCTCAAGAGTTCCAAAATAGCTCGCAAATGTTGCTCGTGTTCCTCCTTGGTTCGCGAGTATATTAGGATATCATCGATAAACACAATCACAAACTTATCCAAATACGGCTTACACACACGGTTCATGAGGTCCATGAACACCGCTGGTTCATTGGTTAAGCCGAACGGCATAACAAGAAACTCGTAATGTCCGTAACGAGTCCTAAAAGCCGTTTTGGGGATACTTTCCTCCTGTATTCTCAACTGATGGTAACCCGACCTCAGATCGATCTTGGAGTAGTAGCTTGAACCTTGTAGTTGATCGAATAAGTCATCGATTCTCGGTAAGGGATATCGGTTCTTGATGGTCAGCTTGTTTAACTCCCTATAATCAATGCACATGCGAAAGCTGCCGTCTTTCTTTTTAACAAATAATACCGGAGCTCCCCAAGGTGAGAAACTCGGTCTAATAGATCCTTTATCTAGCAGCTCTTGCAGTTGAGTAGATAACTCTTGCATTTCAGACGGAGCTAACCGATATGGTGATTTCGCCACTGGTGCCGCTCCTGACACCAAATCAATTCGAAACTCCACTTGACGTTGTGGAGGTAGTCCAGGCAAGTCTTCTGGGAAGACTTCTGGAAATTCATTCACGAAAGGGATGTCTTCTAGCTTCGGCTCCTTGGTTTCCTTATCGACTACGTGGGCGAGGAAGGCTATACAGCCTTTTCGAAGACACTTTTGCGCCTTCATGCAATTTATGATCTGTAGAGGTGCCTCGCGTTTCTCCCCATGAATTATAAGTGTTTCTTCATTCGGTAGTGGGATGCGGATGGTCTTCTCGTGACAGACCACTTCTGCCCGGTTGTCGGACAACCAATCCATTCCAACAACCGCGTCAAAGCTACCCAGATCAACGGGTAAAAGATCGATAGAAAATTTTCGCTCCCCAAGCTCGAGTGTACAACCCTTGATAACCTCATCCGCTTCGACTAATTTTCCATTCGCCAATTCTATAGAATACGGGACGTCTAGTTTACTCGACTCTAGACTAAGTATGTTCTTAAATTCTATAGATATAAAACTAAAGTCGGCCCCAGTGTCAAACAGAATGGACGCAAAGTGTTGGTTTATAGGGAACGTACCCGTAACTACGTTCGGGTCCTGACGCGCTTCACGTGCTCCAATCGTGAAGACTCTTCCACGGGCTTGATTTTCTTTAGGACAATCCTTCAAAAAGTGCCCTAAGTCTCCGCAGCCAAAACAACCTTGGCCTCGTCCATTACCATTTCTACCTTGGTTGTTGTTGCTATTGTTTCCGCCCTGATTGTTGTTGTTATTTCCTCCTCGGTTTGCATTTCTTCCTCCAGTTCCTACCCAACATGTTTCTTTGTTGTGCCCCTCCTTTCCACATTTGTCACACTTAGCTCTCGGACATCGACCATTGTGGTGAAACTTGCACTTATCACACTTAGGCTTGGAACCCAAATACCCTTTACCACTAGCCTCATTAGTGGCTCCATAAGCTTTAGTACCACGAGTTGGGTTCACTTCCCTTCGTTTGTTCGCATTCCAGTTGTCGTTGTTTGCTTGGGTGCCTTTCTTTAAGTTTGAAAACTTTCTCTTGTTGTCGCTTGAAGACTCCATATGAGTCTCTTTTTTGTTAGAGCCTGGCTTTGAAAACTTGCCTAAACGAAGAGCCTCCTCGGTGAGGGCGACAACCAAGTCGATTGCCTCGCTGATTGTAGGGGGCTTGGAAGAAGTAACCATGCTTAGAATTTCAGGAGCAAGTCCCCAGATAAACCTCTCAATCCGCTTAAATTCAGGGTCCACTAAGTAGGGAACAACCCTTGACAAGTCGTGGAAGCGTTGTATATACCCAGCAATATCAGATCCGATCATTCTTAAATTCCAAAACTCGGTCTCAAGTTTCTGAATCTCCGACCTAGAACAGTACTTCTTTCTCATTAGATCCTTGAGATCGTCCCAGCTCATGGCATACGCAGCAGTTTCCCCTTTAGTCTGAACCTGTAGGTTCCATCATGAAAGCGCCCCATCCAAGAATAGCCCGGAGATATAGGTGACCCTTTGTTCAGGAAGGCATTTGCTCATTCTTAGGACTGAGTCTGTCTTCTCGGTCCAGCGCACAAACGCTACGGCACCGCCTGTGCCATCGAAGTTCAGCGGTTTGCAGTCCAAAAACTGCTTGTATGTGCAACCGGCAGGGGGATTGTTTCCTGATGTACCACCGCTTTGCTCGGAGCGGTTGGCTTCGTACTAAGCAATCGCCTGAGAGATGCGCTCATTCAGTTCGGCTTCTATTCTCGGTAGGGGGTTTGTGTTGGTACTTCGCCTCGGCGGCATTGTCTTCTAATAAGAAACGTCAAGGAAGATTAGAAAAATACTTTTGATTGAATATGTGTCTACTAAGGTGTATATGCATATAGATAATAGACAAATAATCATCACATCATCCAAACATGCAATCACATAAGCCACACATGCACATGTATAAGCAACAATGTGTAATAAGGAAAACAAACTACTGAGCTTTCATATATCAGACAACTTGATACATTGTTTAGTAGAAGAAAACAAAAGGACTCGAAGCTACATCACCCCGGTCGTACAAGTTCATAATACACAAAAATAGTAAAGTCTGTTTCTTCCACATTGGTCTTCAAAATCTTCAAGTGTCTTTAGCTCATACTAGGTCTTCATATGTACACTGAAAGTGAGTCTGCAACTCCCAAACAAAAGTATCTGCAATAATCACCTAAGGAGTAAGAGGGGTGGGGTGTGGTGAAGGATAGATCAAGCGGAGAAGATGGGCACACTCATCCTCCTGCTCGTAGACACTGCGAGAGAGGGCACTGACTTACTGTTGGACCACTAAGTGAAGCGCTCGAACAGAAAAGTCAGGGTCGGCAGGTGCAGTATGGTGTAGTGGTGGAGGGTAGGCTAGTGGTGGCGGTGGCTAACAATTTTTTTGTTTGTTTAGTTGACTAGTCTCAACCGACTCGTGATATAAATCGAATGCTAGGTGTGAACAAATACGTGTGATCTTCCGGTGTCGTAGCGTGTTATAGTACCACCCCGGCTAGTGTTCTACCGGATAGAACTTAAGATTTTTGAATAGATAGTCATCATTAGCTTGACCCACAGAGCCCATCAGGATTTCCATGCACTACAAGTTGTTATTACGTGGGCCCCCGAAATAATAAATTGCCTTGCATGGTCACCCTAATGTTCTCTCGTTCAGAGCAGATGATCAGATCGGGGGGGGGGGACACTACTGTCTTCATACCTTCAACATAGAAGGGATGCTAACATCCGTTGTCATTACTCGCGAAATGGCACAACGTTAGACGAAGTAGAAATAAAGACAATTTGTAGCAATAGTAGCTGGAGGGGCACCTTCAAGATGAGTACTTCACCTTCCTGGTCTGGACAAGAGTGTCGTTAATCATGATTCGTAAAAGCCACAGGGACCTCGCCCCACAAATAGAGTTGTTGTCCGAGGTTGCCTCCTCCGCCTCGTCGTCATCACTATCGAAGTCTGGAATCTTCCACATTCAGGGGAAGAACAACCATCTTCTACGGCATCAAGCTTAAGGTCTCACTTAGTAACTACATTCGCCATAAGCTCCGCAATAAATGCGAGGTCGATATTCTCACCGTGCGAGTCAAGAACAACAATAGAATTTGAAGTCGAAGGTATTTCATTTTCGGCAAAATATTCCGTACAACATGCATATATATATATATCAATAAATAATAACATTACTTATTATATATGTATGGGGAAAGTAAATGTAGCATATCACATGTGATCACATTGTCCTTGTGCGTTTCAGTTCTAATTCGGCAAGTCTATCCCGTATAGACTGTGCCCCAATTAATGTCCTCGCATTGTTTTCTTGAGAAGAGTTTTGTTATCGGAGCTTGGTGCTTTTGTATATGCAATGAAAAACATTTTACAAAAACAAAATGTTTTCGTGAGAGGATCCTAGTGATTGTAGACTAGACTCGAGAAGGAATCCTAGTTCACTACAATCGAAGCTCTGATACCAATCTGTCACACCCGTTCATTAGCGGAAGCGCGTGGTGTGAACTTGATTAGTTCTCATTGCATACGATATAAGTAAACAACTACATGAATAAAAACATACGATGTTCATCCATTTACATAATAAAAATATTACACATCATAAGTTTGTTTAAAATGCCAAATGACATAATTTATAAGTTTTACAAAAGATGAGTTCAACACAAGTTTAAAACATAAGGCTTTGCATCCTATATCTCATTGAAGATGAGATATATGGACCAAACCCTCCAAAAGGGATGACATCGATGACATGTACTCCAAAAGCTTCATAGTAAACACCAGCACCCAAGTTTCATTAGTTTCCTGAAATACATGTGAGTTTGAAAACATCAACAAAAGTTGAGCGAGTTCATGTGTTTTATGTGTAACGCGCATCAAATGAATCTCAAAAACATTTGAAAGTTCAGTTTATAAGTAGGTATGTAAAGCGTCTATGAACATGTTGATCATTAATGTTTTGCAAGGACATTAATATATGTGACGACATAGGAGGTACTCAACCCGCGTAGGCAATTTAAGTGTCGAACTCTCGACGATGGACACAACAGCACTCTAGTGGTCACTCCTGGACCGTGAGTGGGGCTCGCCCGTACCCATTAGATCTAACCTTTGTTCCTTGGTCCTCAAAAGGATTAATGGCACCTCAGTTACAGCCTATGCTCACATGATCTAAGAGTTCATTCCATAACTTAATCATACCTATGTTTGACATGTATTTCCCCCCGAAAGTTGTAAACCAAAACGTTAAAAGAAAAGGGGGACATGAACTCACAGTATTGCGTCCAGCAATAAGCTCTAGCAACCGTGTTCCGTAAGCGTGAGTCAACCTACAAGGGTTCTAACTCATTAGACATGTCGGTCTTTCCTAGACCTTGTACTCGTTGTTCATCTTGAACGTTTATTATTTTCATATAGTTTTTGGAACACTTGTATTTTTTTAGTAATATGTTGGCATTTGTTTCTGGTATACTTCGATTCGAGACTTTATATTTGTTACACAAATATAAGTGTAAAAAGTGTTAAAAATATTTATTTTTAACGTCAAAATACGTTGTCGTATGTATACAACCTTAGTGAGAGAGTACACTTCAACAAGTGTATGTGTGTATATTGTCATGTACTAGAGTCTTTTATACATATACCGTATGTATACTGTATTTATGTGCTTTATACGTGTGCGTATACCGTATTTATACGTGTAGGTATACCGTATTTATACGTGTAGGTATACCGTATTTATACGTGTATTTGTACAATATATTTTTTTATAAAATATACATGTATTTTTATAATATATATTTATAAAAATTATACAAGTAATTTTACATTGGGCCTAGCCCACATTTAGTGTCATTGGGCCTAGTTTACATCTTTAAGTTAGTGGGCTTAGCCCATCTTAATATTGTATTTGGGCTTATCCCATTTTATTTATTAGAGTGGGCTTATTTAGTGTTTTATTAGAATGGGCCATTGCCCATGTGTTTAAGATATTGTGCCTAGCCCAATATTTAAGTTTATGCATTTTTGGTAAACTTTTACTAATCATACTAGTAATTTTTATAACTATACTTAGTGTTATTTTTGCATTAACGTTCCGGATTTTCGTTGTCGTGCATGTAAATTTTTCGAACGTCTAGAATATGTTTGTTTGTTATAATTGTCGCCGTGAGTTGTTTTTATATTTTTGGTGTGGAGATGGTCCGTTTCGCCGATTATGCAAAAAGCGTCGTCCGATGCTCGCGCCTTAAGTTATGGTATTACAATTGTGCATTTTTAGTAGGCGCGACGGTTCGCGACTAACATCACACTTGTGAATGTTTCTAAGGTTTCGGTCGTAGTGTAAGTGTATATTTATTATAAAAATTGTATGTGTTATTTTAGTACATTTTCCTAGTACTAGTACATACACATACTTATACATGTATTATATACACGAAATAAGGTATTGAAAATATATATAATTTTTCTCCAAAAAATTATATTGATTTATACACTTTTAGTTTTACCCATTTTATTTAATAAAACCCTTTTAGTGTTTTAAATATCTCATGTATGGTTAAGACTTAACCCTTGTCATTAGGGTTTGTCTAATCACGATTAAGGCTGTTAATCACCATTAAAATCACTAATCACGATTAACCATGCTAATCACCATGTTAATCTTATTTTAATCGCGATTAGATCTTTATAAAATTTCGCCATAGTTTCCCTAAATTATGGCATTTTTCCCATGTATTCAAAACATGTTTAATAACCATTTTTTTTTTAAATTTCCAAATCATCATCAATGTATTAATCTCCTCAAAATACAACTTTAAGTAACTAAATTTCTACTACTATTTTCTTAAATCATGAGCACTTATATATATAAAGTTTCTAAAAAAATCCAACACTTTTATGTCTTGAAATCCAAGACTTTTAAGTGTAGTTTTCATAACCATTTATTAAATCACTTGTTTTTAGTAAAAATTCACACTTATTAGTCTTTAATCATCAAGTTTAGTCCTTTAAATCTTTAATCTTTCAAGTTTAAGCTCACATATATATAAAGCTCATGAGTTTAAGGGTGATGATCTTTCTTGATTTAAACATCTAGTTGTTTAAATCATATTTTTGAGACTAACCCATCAAGATCATCACTAATCTAGTTTACTACACTAAATAAACAACATGCTCAACTTAAATTATAAGTTTAAACAACTTATTTTAACCAAGATAAGCAAGATCATACAACTCTATAACACATAATAATCACATAATACTTCACATTTAGTAAGTTGTTAAGTTTTGGTTTAGGGTTTTAAGTGGAATTTTTCTTTGATTTCAAGATGATCAACAAGTACTTTAATAATCTACATATGATAACAAGCTTAAAAATGATAAGTAAGATGCTTACCACTTTGCAAGTGTCCTAAGATGATTATTTAGAAAAGATTAAGCTCCAACCAAAGCCCTAAATGTGCTCCATGTATAAGTGATGCTTAGATGGTCTTGTATAGGCTTAATTTAGGTGAAAATGGGGTGTTTAATCAAAGAAAATGGTGGTATTATTGTGGTGGTTTGAGGCCGAGACCAAGAACCAGGGGAAGGGAGTGTTGGTTGATATTTTGAATGATAAAAATGAGTGTGAAGGTGATATGAATAATTGAAAGAAGTAAGGTGTTTAATAAATAATTTCACATACCATGCTCTTCATATCTAGCACCATACTCTAAACTTTTTTGTAGGTGATCTTGTGGTAGGGTCCACCATGACCGATTTGGGGGGTTATAAGTTTATATTAATAATTTTTTTTTTGTTACATATATATAGATACACTAATATGTTAATTTAGGTAATTAATTTAGGTAGGGTAATTAGGGTGTTAATAATAGTTTAGAGTTCTAAATGAACTTTAATTAGTTTACTAGTTTAGTGAGTATATGTTTTGGATGGTCAAAATACCGCTAGCTCGCTCACCGGTTCGATATCGGGTGATATACAAAAGTTGTAGTGTAGTACCGTGAGCTAGGGTTCTAATTTACCATCAACATTATAGCGTTTATTCAAGGCGTTTGTGACACCAAAATATCGCTAACTAGTTCGCTAGCCTTTTAGTTTAGGAGATTGGATGGTAGAAATATAATTTATTCGCCTATCGGCTCGAACTTGGACAATGTGTGAAAGTTGTGGCGTAGCACCGGGAGTTTATATTTCGGGTATCCCATTGATATCCCTGGGCTTATTTATGATGTAAAATATTATTTACAAGTTCTACGGACATTAAAATGCTGAATTTTAGTGCCGCGGACATTTTATTTTTGGTTATAATTTGGCGCGGTTCGAACATATTTCAACGACACGTTTTTCCGGAATTTAAAGTGTTTTAATGATTCAGTGCCCCTAATTCGGGATTTTTATTTGTATTCCATCTACCAAGTGCACCTGTGCCCTTCGTTGCTCGTTTTGACAGTTTTCAGAACTAGCTGGCATGAATAGTGTGCTCAGGTGAATAGTTTTTTCAGCATTTTGCCAACATATTAGGACATAGTTTGCGGTTTTCTCGCGACATAGCGATTGTGTTAATATTTTTTTAGCATTTTTAACCACGTCCTATGATTGCTAGACTTTGTACAACCTAATCATGCGATAATTAAATCGTAAAGAGGGAAATTAAATGTTAAACCAAGTGTTTAAGTTGTACGGAATTACCATTATTTTTGCCAGTTGTCACACCTGTGGTTTGTGCCATTTTGCTAGTTTAATCCAAAGGTTTTATTTTTCGCCTATAGTTCTAAAAGAATTTCACTGTTGCCATTTTAGTCCACTGGATTAAGTTCATCCATTTTTTCTGTTAACGAGAAGGGTAGTTTAGTCATTTTATATGACCGAATTGTCCTTCTAGTTAACAGAATTACATGAAAAATGACCAAATTGCCCTTCTCGTTAACATAAAAAATAGATTAAGTTAACCTAGTAGACTAAAATGGTAACGGTGAAACCTTTTTGTACTCACAGACGAAAAATGAAAAATTTGAACTAAACTAGTAAAATAAACAAAACCAAGACTAAAATTGACATTTAATTCTACTAAAAATATATATAAGTCGTGTTAGCGTTTATTAATTAATTTAGCGGCTAAAAGATTGAGAGATTGACACCCCCTGAAAATACATATATTTTCTTTATTTAGTCCAACAAACATGTAGGACATTCGTTGGTTATCACGAAGTATACTTTTTTTGTATATACACCCAAATATATCATCACATCTCTTAGTAGACAAACAAGCCAACCCTGTTTCTACACACCTCACAAACATCATCAACAAAACTCCTCCCAAACCAAAACCAAACCTTTCAAATGTTTAACCCAACACAACTTACTAAACCTGAAACACTAAACCCTGAAACACTTAGTGTCATGGCGGCAAACTCACCTACAACCACTAGAAAAGAAGGCCAAGAACTCCTCCTAGGCCGATACGACCTCGGAAAACTCCTCGGCCAGGGCAGTTTCTCCAAAGTCTACCTGGCCCGCAACGTCAAAACCAACGAATTCGTCGCGATTAAAGTCATCGACAAGGAACAAATCATGAAAGGCGGGTTAATCTCCCACATCAAACGAGAAATCTCCATCCTCCGACGAGTTCGCCACCCGAACATCGTCCAACTCTTCGAAGTAATGGCAACCAAAACCAAAATATTCTTCGTCATGGAATACGTTAAAGGCGGCGAACTATTCAACAAAGTCGCTAAAGGCAGATTAAAAGAAGAAACCGCAAGAAACTATTTCCAACAACTCATTTCCGCAGTAGGGTTTTGTCACGCCCGTGGTGTGTTCCATCGAGATCTAAAACCCGAAAACATATTACTAGACGAAGATGGTAATCTAAAAGTATCTGATTTCGGGCTCAGCGCGATATCGGATCAACTTAGAGACGATGGTTTGTTTCACACGTTTTGCGGGACACCCGCATATGTTGCGCCCGAAGTTTTAGGGCGCAAAGGTTATGAAGCTGCTAAAGTTGATGTGTGGTCATGTGGGGTGATCTTATTTGTGTTAATGGCTGGTTATTTACCATTTAATGATCATAACGTTATGGTTATGTACAAAAAGATTTACAAAGGCGAGTTCCGGTGTCCGCGATGGTTTTCGCCCGAGTTAACCCGGTTTTTAAAACGTTTACTTGTTACAAACCCGGAAAAAAGAATAACCATACCCGAGATCATGGAAACCCGATGGTTTAAGAAGGGTTTTCAGCATATTAAATTTTACTTTGAAGATGATAAGTTGTTTAGTGTGAAAGATGGCGAGATTGAAGCGGATGAGATTGATTATTCGTCTGATTATTCGACAACAGATAGTGTGACCCGAAAGCGGGTCACAACCATCCCTAGACCCGCGAGTTTGAACGCATTTGATTTAATTTCGTTCTCTCGTGGGTTTAGTTTGTCTGGCCTGTTTGAGGACGGTAGTGAGGATACCCGGTTCGTGTCGGGTGCGTCAGTTTCGAACATTGTTTCGAAACTTGAGGAGATTGGTAAGATGGTTAGTTTTACTGTTCGGAAAAAGGGTTTCCGGGTGAGTTTGGAAGGGTCTAGGGAAGGTGTGAAAGGCCCGTTGACTATTGTGGTTGAGATATTTGAGTTGACACCGAGTTTGAGATTGGTGGAAGTTAAAAAGAAAGCTGGGGATAGAGTCGAATATGATGAGTTTTTTGATCGGGAACTGCTGCCGGAAATACGAACACTGATGTTGCCGGAGCCTGTAGCCGATGACCCTTCACATATGTTGTCGAATAGTGTTTAACCAAAAGACATCGGTTTTGGTTGCTTGACTACACCCAAAGGCCAAATTAAGGGCGGGTATATACACCGAGAGTGGACCAGGGTGACCTTTTAACTGGACTAGAATATGGCTAAATATTGTCGATTTGTAATATAAGTTTTGAGTTTGATTTTTTGTTTCTTCTTACGTAAAAAAGTTCAAAAATAATGTTTTACTCCTTGTGTTTTTATTGAAATTGTTAATATATATGTTTCTATGGAATTGATTCATTGGCTTTGTTCGTTTTTGGGTTGGTGTTAGTGTACCCACACTATGAGTAAGATATTATTTGATATATTTGTTTGCTATTTTTGTGTTATGATAGACCGTCTACTAATAGTAAATGAGAGGTCGTTTTTAAAGAAAACATGAAATGATGATCGAATGTGACTTGAAAACATCTAGTTGACAAGTAACTTTAGGCGATTTCGGTTGAAAGCAATTAGATATTAGAGTGTGTTTGGGATTAAGTTTGAAAATGACTTATCGACTTATTATCTTTTTAAAAAATAAGCCAATAAGTCACGAAGTCATTTCCAAAAGCCAGTCATTTCCAAAAGCCAACTGACTTATTCGCTCTAACAATTTAATAAGTCATTTCCAAACTCAATCCCAAACACCGCCAGTAAAACAATGTTTTCTTATCAACATTTTATTTTTCCCCATTAAGAGAGAAATGCCTCTATTTTGACCCCTATTTTTGTTGCATAACTTCATACTATTTCAAGGATATAACAATCTTCTTGTTCCTATTATACCTCATATTATTTCAAGGATATAATAATCTTCTTATTCTTATTATAAATATTTATTTTGTTTTCTTAAATTATGTATTCTTGAACCTTGCAAAAATAAAATAAACCTATATGAAATATCTATAATTTATTGAAGCTATCTATTTTTTTGTTTTTTCGCCAATATTCCATACTTAATTATAAATACTTACTTTTTATAATTAAAGATATTCGTTATATATAGATATTAATAAATGATAAGACTAAAACAAACAACAAAATGAAATTCGTCATCTTTACTTTGAACCGAATAACATGCTATATTATTCCTATACATTTTAAAAGATATTAAAAAACAAGCTATTAATTTCACATAAAATTATCTTCAAATCATATAAATAAAAATAGGGTAAATTACTTTTTGAGATCCTATGTTTTAGGGTTTTAACCACTTGAGTTCAAAATCAAAATGTTTAACGCCCTGAGTCTCTATAGTCACTTTTCTTAACGATTTAAGTCCAAATTTTTAACACTGTTATAATTTTTTAGTTAACTATTATTAAATGATTAAATTACCCCTGGTTATAAAAAGTAATTTGTTATCTTTACTCCCTTCTCTCTCTAAGAGCATTCACATTCTATCCACCATTTTATACCCTAAAAATATAATAAAAACAACTATATATTCTCTCTCCTTTCAATTAAATAATAATATTTTATACTTTTATTATTACCTTTTATTTTTTCTCTACTCACAACCACTTTCAAAATATATTAAAAAAATATACAGAGTGAACAATGTCCCCCAAATATACAGATGAACAGTAACATTTTCTCTCCCCTCCACTCACAACTACTTAAACCACTTTTTAGAATTTAAAAACCTCTCTCTCAATATTTGGTGGATAGAATGTGAATGCTCTAAAAGAACCTGCAACTTTCTAGTTTCTATCTTCTTCTTTTTCTCTCTAAATCACATTCATCTTCCCACCACCACACTTCCACCATCAACATCACACCACCACTGCACCTCCATTGTCACCACCACCCACCCACCATCGCTGCACCTCCATCTTCACCACCACATCAACTACAACCGCTGCACCACCACACCACCTCCATCGTCATCACCATTACACCACCATCATCCCCACCGCACCACCACCATCCCCACCACTGTATCGCCATCATCCCCACCACCGTACCAACAAAGAAGGAGAAAGCCTCGAGTAAGGATTCCGGTGCTCCGAAACGTCCTCGAGTAAGCCTCAAATCAGACCTCTGCTTATACGCCATTGATGACGTCATCGACGAAGCCCTAGCCAATTGCCCCTTCACCCAGTTCCCAATGCCCGATCCGACCCGTTTCAACTCCCCAGTTTCCAAACCCTCCGGATCGGGTCAGTCAATCAACGGTGCTAGAGCTTCCCCATTCAAACTCCCGGATATTCCAACAAAAAGCTCCGAGTTTGTCACGTGGCCTCGTCGGAAAAGCCCCATCATTGACGGACTTTTGGCACGTGACCTTCCCGGCGATAAACCTCGGACCAAATCCTGTCGTAGAGACGAGAAAAACCCTTGTTTTTTTCCCATTTTTTGGCCACACAATCCGAATTCCAAATTCAGGTGGAGATATATAAAATAGGAGTATTAATGGTGTAACTTAAAGAGAGAAATGATGAGGTATTTTCTTGGCATTGATTCAGGTTTATTAATGGCGTTTGCAGAAAAATTACGATTCAGGTGGAGATATATAGAACAATTACGATTCAGGTGGAGATATATAGGGGTAATTTGTAAATTGGGGGATTATATATTATTTTTCTTTTTGAGTCCCTGTGTTTTATAGGGGTAATTTGGTCATTTAACAAAACTTAACAACAAAATTCTAACTGTGTTAGAAATTTGGACTCAAATGGTTAAAGAAAATGCTTATGGAGACTCAGGTCATTAAACTTTTTGCTTTTGGACTTAATTAGTTAAAACCCATAATTATATAAAACACAGAGACACAAAAAGTAATTTATCCATAAATTAAATTAGACATTAGTTGGAATATATCCATATAATAGATAAAATGGATAATTTTGTCATATATATATTAGAATCAATATATATTGTTTAGTATAACGGGTTATTTGTTAATATTTGTTTCAATGATTATTGCTATATTATTTTATTTTTTCGCTTATCTCTTTTTTGTTTAATATTTATACTTTTTACTGTTTTTTTTTGTTTTTCTGCTTATTAATATAATTATTTAATATTTCATTGACTCAATCACGTGTGACAGACAATTTTCTGACCTATTAATAAATAAAAACACAAAGTAAAATGTTATAACTTATGTAATAGACAAGTTTCTAACATAATAATAGATAAAGAACAAAGTAAAATTTTATAAAAAATATATAATACATCAAAGTTCATTTTTTAAAACATATATTTATGATTGAGTGTGTTAACCGGTTACATTATATATATTCAAGCCGTATAATACACGTGTTTATTCAATCCGTGCAATGCACTTGTTTTTAAAAATATAACTTTTTTAACTTACTATGTAAAATTATATTTATTTAGTTCGTTTAATATACGAGGTTTTAACCTATTATAGAATAACTTTCAAAGCATCTTTTTTTTTTAATTTTGAAAGCTAACTAACCTTTTCATTTTTATATATATATTTTTAAAGGCACCTATTCATTTATATGATATATTAAATGATATAGCACATTGAAAATAAAGTATATAATTAATTAATCACTTGTATCACCTGCACGTTCTGTCTAAGAAAAGTGATAAAATCTTGAAAACGTACTTGCGGTGGATGTTATTTGCTTTGTCAATGTCACAACTTTATATAAAGATGAGGGATATATAATGTCCATGAGGGTTATTATTTATATATTATCTTGTCATTTTTCATTCATCAAGTTGATAATTACTTTATTGAAATTATATATAAATTTACTATAACTAAACGACTGATGTATCTATACAAAAGACAAACACAAAACACATTTAAGAACCATAAAGAGGTGACTTAGTCTCTCTTGTTAGAAATAACCCGTTGATATGGCCTTACGGATCATTTGATAACATTATCAATATGACATAACTAGTCCTCGACAGTTACTTGATGGTAGTAATTGTAAATATTAATTAGCTCAAGGGGCAATAACGATTTCCCTTTAGGTACCATTAATAAGAGAATACATAGAGTTTTTATAACGGATCACTATTCATGACCATTATTCATTGATCTTTATATATCGATGATAAGTGATCAAAAACTTATAAAGAACACCAATACTAAAATTCTCTCTAAGGTGATCCATTAACCTAAGGTACCATAACGGGAGTCATGGCTTTATCTTCTTCTTCAAAGATGACCACTCCCACAGGTAAGTGTCTCTAACTTGGTATCTATATTTACGTTATGATTGAATAAACATGATTAGATTCTATATTTTGACCCATGTTTATAGATATAATCAACATCTCTTTGACTGATTTAAAAAATAATGAATAACTCAATATCTTTAAAATGCTAAATACATATAATACGTATAAGATAAGGGAAACTGGAGTTAACTAACCTTAACTTTCACTTCCATGCCAACAAGAATCCATCAGTTGGATTATTTTTTTGATTGGATTTAGTTTTGCAAAAAGGATTTAATCAATTGAGATATTTATTTTACAATCGATTTAATTTTTTTTTATTTTTGCATATCGTTTATATGCCAATCGGTTTTCATGAATATTAAAAAGGCATAATTTGCAAATCACTAAATTAGCATTATTTTTTTATAAATCTATTGATGATCGATTAAATCAATTTATTCTAAATGCTGGTGACTTATTTCAATCACACACCAACAAACTTCTTAATGGTGATTTAATTTGGTATAGATGAAAAGTATTGAAATTGGCTAATTAGTTAATTATTTTGGCAAAATTATCTTGCAAATTATGAAATCGTTTTGCAAAGATGTCAAAATCGGTTTGCAAGCCTCAGTTATTTATTTGCTTATTTTTGCTCTAATATGGGACTAACTTGTGAATGGTCCAACTTAAGTATGCAAGTTTTATGGCGAACTTCAATGATCGATGATTGAACCAACGGGATATCATTTGATTAAACATTGAAGCTTTAGTTATGCCATCTTATGTAATTATCTGTATTAGCATAATTTACATAAATATTTCATTTCTGGCCCAAAGGTGTTATGTTATATTTATGTGCTTTACCTTATGTGTATGTGTGTTCATCATGATACATGAATTTTGGTCAAAGCCAAAGCGAAGCCAAAGTTCATGTAGAACATTGAGACAGTCTATATTTATGTGTGTTCATAATATATGATTTTGGTCAAAGCCAAAGCGAAGCCAGAGTTCATGTAGAACACTAAAGACGGTCTATTATTTATATCGTTCATTATGCCTGAAATTTGGTCAAAGCCATAGCGAAGCCAAAGTACAGGCTAAACATTAACTTGGGTTTTATTTACGTATGTTCATAATACATGAAATTTGGTCACAGCCAAAGCGAAGCCAAAGTTCATGTAGAACAATAAGTCAATCTATTATGTATGTTCATAATGCATAAATTTTGGTCAAAGCCAAAGCGAAGCCAAATTTATTTAGAACATCAAGACAATTTGTTATTTATGTACGTTCATAATGTCTGAATTTTGGTCAAAGTCAAAGCGAAGCCAAAATTCAGGTAGAACCTTAAATTAGTCTATTATTTTGGTGTTATTGTAGACTATATCTTCAATATAATGATTTGTGTATGCCTTACTTGATTACCCCATAATGTAAATCACTCCAAGTTTCTTCTTAAGTTTGTATCTCATCTATTTTATCCACTCTAATTTCAAAACCTAAAATGTTTTGCTTACTAAAGAGTTTCTACAAAATTTGATCTTGTTGGATTATTGATTATTTCTCAAGATATGATAATCCTACTTCTCTTTTTTGATAAAAGTATTACAGAAGAAAACTAGAGCATGACTAGTGGGATAAGTCAACCATTATATCTCTTATGATAATCAAGAACTCATTTCATTATTGCTATCATGGGAGCTATTCCAGATTCTACATTTACCAAGACTAATTTGTTTTCTTTGGAAGAATCAAAATAACTTCTAAAACGCATGCATTACTCTAGTTTCTTACTATAAAGTTAGTGGTATATGTGAATAATCATGATGTACAATACCATGACCTATTACTAAAAGGTTTACACATGGAAATCAGTACACTTTTCCAATGCATTACATATAACTTTTCCACCAATACCATAAGTTGCCTTAAGAATCAACTATACCACTCAAGAGTACCAAAGGAAAATGAGTGTGTTGATTAGCAACATATGTACAGGAAAAGGAATGCATGAAACTGGAAATTAGATGTTGTTCATCTCACCACCACTAAACTTAAAAGGAGGATATTTTTAAGATTCGGATATAGTGTACAAGTACTACTTCCAGTTATAAGTTTCTTCAAAGGAAAGTCTCACTGCAAATTTTTACCATTAACTAGGCATGAGCATCGAGACTATACATAATTCAAGGAGACAGTTGGCTAAGATAAGTAGTTAGATATTTATGATATTTGAGTCTGCTAATGATAATATTTCAATCAACACATGATAGGTAGACTCTAGTTCTTTGTGTTTCCTTACCAGAAATCAACAAATACTTAAGATGAGAGTTAGTGACAAAATTTATTGTTAAGACTATAAGAACCATCATAAACTGTTTCATAATTGGGCTTCATGATACCTTATATATTCTGTAGATAGTTCAGAATTTAGTATCAATACGAAAGTTACATTGTGACAGTTGTGAGGTTTGCATGGTCACGACAAAGTCACTCTTACCTTAAACTCTCATATTATTTGTCATCACAATCCGGATTGAAACCTTATAAGATAGAACTAGACGATACTACATTTTTCACAACTTTGTTATCATGAAAATGAAAATTTAACAAAAGAAAAATGAGATCTACAAACTTCATCCATTAAGACCAAATTGCATGCGAAATTTGGACCAGGTTAATGAAGGATGAAATATTATCAAATCTCATTTTTAGTGACTTACGGGCATGTGTTAAAAGCCTTAATATTTAAATGGCTAAGGGAATAAATCAAGTTCCATCAGAAATTATATTTCATTGGAACTTATCCCAAAATGAAATATTCAGACATAAGTCTTTTATCATTTCAAATAATATTTACTTGTGTCTAATATGTCCCTTATGGATCAAGGTATTAAAAAAATTAATTCATATATACTATGATTCCTTCTAAATATGTCCCTTAAATATTTTATAACATCTGGACATTAAGGAAATCAAGTCTAACATATATGACATGTTCCCACAGCACGTACATCATTGAAACTTATCTTGTAGCATTCCTAGAGATCTAAAAGGTTAGTGGGAGCATTAAGTTTCTTAATCTTAACTTGCGAGAGTTGCAAGAGGTAGGGGAGTGAAAACTTGTTGTTACCTCAATTTGTACCTCTTGTACAAGACATTACTCCTTCACAACTTTTCTCTTTAAGAATCCACTGCTACTCTAACAAAAGTTTCATTGTTGCTTAAACATGGGCACACTCAGATTTCTTACCAAAATTATAATCCTCAAACAGAGAAACTACAATAAGTAACATCATTAACTTGTTTCTCTACTAGAATTTATTGGTCTTCTAATGTTGACCATAAGCATGCTAAATTGTTAAAGATTTCTAAGTCAGTGGGAGCAGTAAAAGTCGTTATCAGGATTTGCCAGAAGTGCAAGAGGCGGGGGGAAGAGACCTATTAAATTTTACTTCGATTACACCTCTTGCACACCATATAGCACCAACTCTTACACACTTAGAATTATGAAAGTGATAGCAACTTAGGCAAGAGTTAATCCATAAAACTGAAACTCTTAACACAACCCAATAATCAACTACGGAGGTCATCTAGGTTTAACTTTGATGATTATGTATCCTCGACTAAAGTTGAAATGGATATTAGAAAGTTTACTGATCCTACCTCTTCTAATTAAGTCATTAGCGTCAATCAATTTTCTAAATGGAATAAAAATTGTTATTAGCAAATTGATTTTATGTGTCAAAATAACGTTTGGGATTTGGTTGAATTACCTAAATCCAAATGCAAACGTTAAGACACTAAAATCAATATTGATTGTTAATGGTTATGCTCAGAAGAGAATTATTTATCAAAGAATCATCTTACCTTTCTTACAAAATGTTTCTTTGAGGATCATTGTTGTTCTAGCGGCTTATAATCATTTAGAGCTACATTATATGAACATTAAAACAGACTTTCCTTAAACAAAGACTTACATGTTCATAAAACAACCTGAAAGTTCTAAACTGAAGGTCAAGAACACTTACTTTGTAAGTTAATTAATTCCATGTATGGTTTTAAGGCAAACATCAAAATATGATGAAATCTTAATGCATTCTTTTCATCAAGAATTAAGTGGATTTATGTACTTACCTTAAGATGAGTGGGAGCAACTAATGTAAACTTGTCCTTATATAGATAGAACTTTTTGGATAAGTATATGTTACACAAGTCAAATAATTTCTCACACATATTTTGATATAATGAATCTCGGAGATACCACTTACGTGAGAGATATCAAAATATACCAAGATAGACCCAACTGGACATTAGTTTCGTCCCATAAGCTTTACTCTAACGCAGGTCTTACATGTGTAACAAATAATATTGCTCTCCTTAAGAGGATAAAATGATAAATGAGATTACTTCCTTATGCTTCGTTAATTAAAAGCCTTACGAAGGTTCAAGTCTATACTCGTTTAGATATTGCTCACATTGATGAACATTAGACCACTCTAGATTATTGTGAAGCATCTTACAATATCTTTAAGAAACGAGAAAGACTATCTCATGGAGGAGTCATAAGAAACTGTTAACAACAACCTAAATTATAATGAAATAATATGTTGTTAATTAACAACGCAATTGTCACTAAATGTTGTTGAAATTTTATCAGTGGACTATAAACTTATTAATTCCATATAAATACTATATTGAAGACTTACTATGAAAAGTCAGCTACCTTATTTGGGGTAATCCTTATGTCTGTGGACAAATCTATCTCATGGAGGTGTCATAAGAAGCTGTTAACAACAACCTAAATTATAATGACATAATATGTTGTTAATTAACAACGCAATTGTCACTAAATGTTGTTGAAATTTTATCAGTGGACTATAAACTTATTAACTCCATATAAATACTATACTGAAGACTTACTATGAAAAGTCAGCTACCTTATTTCCTCGAACAATAACAGTTCGAGAGGTGCTGCATTAAACTTCGATACAAAATTATTGTTCGTTTATGAATAAGAAGAGGAAACTAAATATTTGTATCGAATACATTTACATTTATGATATGTTTGCGGATCCGATAACTAAGGTCTACACCCAAAGTCTTTTTAAGAGCTCATAATAAAGACGGGTTTACTAAAGGCCTTACATAATAGCATATCGTACATATGAATGATTAGTTATTATTTTTCCTCAATTATACAATTTGTTTGTCTATAAATACGTATGTGCACCTAATGACGTATAGACAAGAATTATACAAATTAATTTTAAAGGGCTTATCTCAGTCATTTTGGTCTTAAATTTACGTATGTTTTGATTTGGGGTTGTAACATGATTAATGGGGGTCTTGAGTTGACATGTGAATTGTACCACGTCTCTCTTAACTTTTATCTTATTTTCCTCTGACACTTTCAAACTAACTGACCCCTAACCCAATTCGTTTTTTTCTGACATGACATCTGATTTGGCACTTTTTTGCTGACGTGACATCTGAAATGACACTTTTTGTAATCTTTATCTGGTAGAGGTGTTAAATCAATCGTGTTTGTAGGTTAAACACGTGAAATCAAAAATTTTATACCAATCAAACACAACATGAGTATGTAAATCAGGCCATGACATTCACATGAATCCAAACACAATACTATTTTTCGGCAGGTTGACACAAATATAACCTATTTAATCCAAAATTTTATTTATCTTTAGATTATGCTTTACAATAAAAAAATAAAATTATATTTAAATTAATACACTTAATCTATAAAACTTGATCCATATATTTTTTTTATCTTTTAAGGCAACAAATATCCAATTACTTTAAGTTATTACGACATATTTAAGAATTTTAAAGGGTCAACCCTTGAAACCACCGAAAAGGACCCGAACACAAACCATTCTAGCTAAACATGTTTTAAGGTTCTACCTAGGAGTGCAAACGAGCCGAGCGGCTCGCGAGCTACTCGAGATCGGCTCGAGAGAAAGCTCGAAACGACCCGAGCCTTATCGAGCCCGAGCCGATCTTAAGCCTCAAAACAAAGCTCGTTTGTTTATCGAGCCCGAGCTCGAGCCTCACATGTGAAGCTCGTTAGGCTCGTCGAGCCTTATCGAGCCTTATCGTAAACGAGCCGAGTCAAGCCGAGCTTATTTAAACTTGTTTACAAGCCGACCTCGAACCTAAAACTAAGCTTGTTTAGTAAACGAGCCCGAGCCCGAGCTTTACTTATCGAGCTCGCAAGCCCAAAAAGTCTATTATTTATATTATTTTTATTTAATATACTAATTAATAGATAAGAAACGAGCCGAGCCGAGCTAGAGCTTGATAAAATACAAACGAGCCGAGCTCGAGCTTTGAAAACAAAGCTCGAATCGAGCCGAGCTCGAGCCCGAGCTCTCATAAGTTAATCGAGCTCGAGCTCGGCTCGACTCGTTTACACCCCTAGTTCTACTCAAAGTAACTATTAGAAATAAATAAATTTTACTAATTTTATGTTAACTTTGTGTACATTTTTTGTATTCTATATAAATACAAGGCACTAGGATCCGCACGTAAGATATTACTCCTGGGGATTACTCCTGTGGAAAATGGAAATGACACCTCAAACTGAAAAATGCAAAAATAAGTAGTCCTGTTCAAAAAGCTCGCGCCTCGGAGCTCGCTCGCATTTAGCTCGGAAAAAGCTCGTTTGATATGGCTCGGTTTGAAAGTGAGTCGAGCCGGCTCGGCTTGGTTAGAAAGTGAGCCTAGCTCGGCTCGGCTCATGACGAGCCAAATTGGCTCGGTTTGGCTCGGTTGTTAGCTTGGCTCGGCTTAGCTCGAATTATTTTACTTATAATATATTTTATTTTTATATACATCTAATATATTGCAAAAAAGTGATTATTATTTACATGTTTTTAGGCTTGTAGTTTGATATCTATGACATATTTAAAGGTTGATTGTCGTGCTAATGAACAAATATTGTATTTACTTGAATATAAAACTTATTTTGCGTTGTTGAACGTGATTTTGGTTTGTAATGTATTAGATTGAACTTATTTTAATTATGTTCTTTTGAAGTATTGAATAATATTTTAGAATACCGAATTTTGAGAGCTATGTTTTAATTTTTATTTTTAAAATCGAGCCAAACCATGCCGAGCCGAGCCAATTCGGTTTAAAACCAAGCTGAGTCCGAACTTAGATTTTCAGCTCGGTTTATATTCGAGCCAAGCCCGAGCTTGCCCTAGCTCGGCTCGGCTCGGTTCGGTTCATGAACAGCCCTATTAAATAAGCCACTTTAATTCATCCTCGATACTTTTGCATAGTTGGGCTTCAAGGCTGCCGTTGAGCAGGTATATACAATTTTCGAAAATAGAGTAGTTTTACAAGGGAGCTGGGCTTCTAAGATGGGCCAACAAACTGGCCTACACCCATGAGGCTTTAGATAGCCCAAGTCTTTGTCAAAAGTGAATATATCTTCATCGAGAATTTCTAAGGATGTCCCTAGTGGTGCACAAATCGGGTTTTTTTAAAAACCGGGTTTCGGGTAGGATCGGGTTCGGGTAGGATCGGGTTTTATAAAATCGGGTTTTTTTAAAAACCGGGTCGGGTCCGGGTCCGGGTTCTCTACCAAAAATGTATACCCTATATACCCGGGTTCGGGTAGGGTTCGGGTCGGGTTTTATAAAACCCGGGTATTATAATACCCTATTTCCGGGTTCGGGTCCGGTTCGGGTATTCATCGGGTAGGGGTCGGGTATGCATCGGGTTGGGAAAAAACCCGCACCGGGTATTATAAAAACCCGACCGGAACTATGCTTATAAAATGTATCAAACATAACTCTCACACATAGACATCAAATCTATTGATAAACAGAGGCACAAGTTATAAACAGAGGCACAATTTACAGTTCTTCATGTGGTTATTCTTGAACTTTATAAACAGAGGCACAATTTATTAAATACAAAAACTAATAATGATATTAAACCAACAAAGAAAATAGAAGGGCCAACATATATTGGCATATTTGTTTCCACTTGTAATGAAATATACTAAATAATTAAGTAGCGGTGGCAAATATCATTAGAAACCTAATAATTAAACAAGATTACATCAAAGTCCATACATAATTTTGTTAAATCATAAGAACTAGAAGTCTTAATGCATACATAATTAAACAAGATTACATCAAAATCGGGTTTTTTTAAAAACCGGTTCCGGGTATTTATAAAACCCGGTTCCGGGTTCGGGTTCGGGTATTTATAAAACCGGGTTTCGGGTATAAACCGGGTATAAAATACCCGGTTCCGGGTTTTTGTTTTAGATCAAATATGCATACCCGGTCCCTACCCTACGGGTAGGGTCGGGTTCGGGTATAAAAGCCCCGGGTTTTATAATACCCCGTTCCGGGTTTTTTTTCGGGTCCGGGTCCGGGTTCGGGTTTTTTGTGCACCACTAGATGTCCCTCAACGAAATAGTTTGACATTCGTGGGATCGACATACACTTTTCTACATGTCCGTCATGTGATGATGACCAAGAACCTAAAACTCACTTTTTCTTCATTGTTTGCGTCTCTAAACGATGGAATTTATAGGTTTCGAGCATTCTGACCTCATGACGTAAAGGAAATTCTAACTTTGTTTGTTGATCTCCAACTTTCAGTTGGCAAGCTAAAGGTTGTAATTTGTGGTTCATACCGTTTATGGATTAGATCCTAATTTGTTAGCTTGATTTTAGAAAAAGAAACTAGAGAGAGGAAATTCCAAATCAAGAGTAATCGTTGTAGTCTATTTAGGCTTTGGCCTAGTAGTCAAGAGGAATTGTCTCTCGTGGGAGACTAGTGTTCAATCTTTGGAATGTGTAATTTAGTATAGGATTTAAGGGCAGAAAACTTAGCTATAAAAAAATTGTATTTAATGATGTTTCAAACTAATACAACCATTTACAACTCAGACCCACTATCTCTTTATTACAGCTCACCCCAGACACTTTTAACAAACTAACTTATTGTGACATATAAATCCCCAACCCCCCCCCCCCCCCCCCCCCCCCACAAAAAAAAAAAAAAAAACCCTTGTCCACGAGGGTTCTAAACAACACAATTACAAGCAAAAAAACATCAAATTGCATTTAAAAATCTGGAAATCTCATTTTGAAGTCATGCTTGTTTACTCAAGTTACTTCTAACATAGGTTGACTCATCCATTGAACCAGCACACGAGCCACCCCTTTTCTTCCTACTCTTATCATCCGACGATCCAGAACTTTTGTTGGTTGAATATCAAACTTGACAGCTTTGGGAATAGGAACAGTAATAGCTAGGGTACCATTGGCCTGCTTCAACAGTGATACATGAAAGTCAAGATGCAACTGAGATTCAAAGGGCAAATTATCCTTGTATTAATTTCTAATGCTTTTGAACAGTAACTTTTGAACCACCACATAGGGATAAGCAACCAAACTTGGTACATTTTTGGTATCGATTTGGTACCGACTTTTGACATTTTCGGTACCGGTTTTTATCCTCAAATGCTGATACCGTACCTGTGCCGTACCAGGTATATTCGGTACCGGTACCCACTTTTGGGGGGTTTCGGTACCGAGCTCATCCCTAACATCATCTTTGAGCTCATGCCACGTATAAGTATTGCACCGTTTAGATTGCTTTTCATACACGTGGTAAGTAAATTGTATTTCGTTTGAATTAGGTTTTATATTCACAACTTCTTTTGTTTTCTTTTTTGTCTTTTTCTGTAATGAATAAATTGTAGCATGTAAAATTAACTTGAATATTTAAATTATTGATAACTTTTGAACCACCACATAGGGATAAGCAACCAAACTTGGTACATTTTCGGTACCGATTTGGTACCGACATTTGACATTTTCAGTACAGACTTTTGACATTTTCGGTAACGGTTTTTATCCTCAAATGCTGATACCATACCTGTGTCGTACCAGGTATATTCGGTATCGATACCCACTTTTGGGGGGTTTCGGTACCGAGCTCATCCCTAACATCACCTTTGAGCTCATGCCATGTAGCAACGCAAATATTGCACCGTTTAGATTGCTTTTCATACACGTGGTAAATAAATTGTATTTCGTTTAAATTAGGTTTTATATACACAACTTCTTTTGTTTTCTTTTTTGTCTTTTTCTGTAATGAATGAATTGTAACATGTAAAATTAATTTGGATATTTAAATTATTGACGAGCAAATGATATCAAATCCTGTAATCAAACCGTTGTCGTATCGGTACCAAATTTACTATACCAAATCATTTTCGGAACCAATTTGGTACCCACCTTTTGGTGTTTTCAGAATTGTTACTTTCGGTTCGACACCGGTCTAGCACCATACCTGTATTTACTTATTTTTACCTTCAAATACCATACCGTATAGTACCGAGCATTTTCGGTGCCGGTACCTAATTTCGATTATTTTCGGGATCGGATCGGTGCCATTATCGGTATCGAGCTCATCCATATTTTAACGTGTTCGTAACTTCATAACTGAACTGAAAACAACCGAATTTCCAACGTGTAGGACGTGTGGGTCCTACTATTATATATTAGATTATTTAAAATCGTTTTTAGGACGGAGTAACTATCGTTACTACGTCATTTTTATCTATGTTTTAATATTTGGTATCCGCTTGCCGTTATCGGCACGCGTTTTGCAGATATTGGATCCCCGCCGCAACGCGGGGTCGGAAAATCAACTAGTTCAATTAATAAGCAACTTCTCCCCCCTTCTATAAAACAAAGTATGGGCCATTCTTAAAGAAGTCTGAATATTAGGTCTAAGCCTAAGATACACCCATGGCCCCTTTTGAAACTGTCTATTAGATATGTGCTTATCAACTTGTTGTTTCTTCCTGTTTTGTGCCATTTGTAATGTTGTCCCCAAAATGTGTATAGCCTCATTTCTTGAACTCATTCATCATCCAAGCTTGCAACCTTAGTGTCTCTTGGAATATAAGAAACATGAATAGGTAGCTCAAACTCATATAAAGATTGTAAATTGATAGGTACTTTTTATAGTTGTATGGTAGTTAGACTTGTACCACCACTCTACAAGGGATAATAATGTGACCAAGAAGTTGAATAATGTTGAACCATATACATAATTTAGGTCTCTAAGCACATTTTCACTACCTTAGATTGCCCATCAATTTAGGGTTGCAATTAGACATAGCTAAGGATATGCCCTACAACTTAGTGAACTCCTGCCAGAAAATGCTTAAAAAGATTGAATTCATGTCTGATGTGTCACACCCCGATCGCGTAAAACAACAAATCGCGGTGGAAACGTCGGGGAGTGTCGTAACAGAATCATTGTTTCATAACACATGTAAATTTAAGTTTTGTTTTATTAAATTGAAAGAGGTTAAAATCTCTTAAAATAAATGAAACATATCATAATTAACTAGTCTTGCATCTTTTATTGTCACTAAGGCCCTTGTCCAATCCTATGTTTGTATCATAATCATCAAACAATAGCACCTGAAACACATGTGAAAAAAGGTACGTTAGCATAAAAATGCATGTGAGATACATAGGTTTTAATAAAATAGGATTCATGACTTGTAAATTTAAAGAAAAATGTTTAACAAAAATAGTCATGAACCTTGAAATATTTTGTTTTATAAATTATACGAAAATTGATAAGAAAACAGATGATATAAAAGTATAATGCATGATTAAATAAATAATCAAGTAAAAATGAGTTTGTATAAAATATGTTGTTTGTAAAACAATGTTTTGTAAAGATATGATAATTGAGTAAAATGTAATATGTCAAAATTGAAATGGTTTAAATAAAGCTACGATATGTAATATCATAAAAGCACTTATATATAGGAAGTACCAGCGGCGTATCCACCATGCTTTTATCATATTACACACGCCTCGTTATTTAAATCACTTACCCAAACAAATCACCAATGTAAAATGTTCATGTATAATTAATTTATACTTTGATTTTGTAAATAACATATCAAACTATGCTTAGGTTTTGAAATTAACATATCAACTATGTTTTGGTTTGAAAATAACATATCAACTATGTTTTAGTAAATAATAAGGCCAATTAAAATATATGTTGGTTTTGTACATAGTATATCAAATTATACTTTGGTAAATAATATCACATTTGGGAGCATATCAAACTATACTTTGGAAGTATACTAAAATATACAAAAGAAAATGTGATTTAGAATTCATTCAAACCTTAGTGTATCAAACTATACCTTAGAAACTATAGAAATACCACAAAGGCATTTCCTATTTGGATAAAATTTGGTTTCTAACATTCCATACAATAGGAATGGGGTGTCTAGTCCTACAGCGCTATATCATACCACCAGTCGGTTTGGTGAATTTATAAAATAAGTACAACCCAACAATTAATTTTATAATCTTTGAAAATTTGTGTTTAAACCATAGATAATCATACAATTTGTCAAAAGATATGTACTAGCATGTATAATCATTTTATACTTTGAAATCATGAAAATAACAATTAAGCACACATGTTTCACCCCAAAACATTTGAAAACAGTAAAAGAGGGGACTATGTACTCACTTGAGAATGCTTAGAAGTCTTGAATAACAACCAAGCAAAGCTAGAGGGATCACGGAAATCAATCGGCACCTAATATAAGTAACTATGTAAACCGGACCTAAATCGGAAGATCGCATAGGATGAGGTTTCGTAAACCAAATGAGTATTGGAACTCATATGATATGGTTTAACAAAGCCTACATACTAAACCGAAACCTAACCTAAGTGCTTACGGCCCATTACAACCCGTTTAGGTAGCTTACGCTACTTTAACGCGCCGTTCGTGTGAAACGCGTTCGGACCACCTAACTAGTCCTATGACAAGTATTATATGCCTTAACATGTCTAATAATGTTACCTAATTAGTTTAGACATTAAAATTTAGGTTACATATGCTTAAAATGAATTTATGCGTAAAAAGGGCATTTTGGTCATTTTCCTAAGGCGTATAAACTACCTATCATACAACTACTTAAGCGAAGTGACCATAGGGTATAACCTCGGAAGGTTATTCCCCATACAACTATGGTCACTAAACATGCTTGGTCGGATCCTAATGATCGACCAAACGGGTCTAATTCGAAAGTCTAAGCGGTTGTTAAGACCGCTTGACTTACGACTCTATACAAGCACTATACTAAAAGTGACGAGCTAAACATGTTAAAACATGTTTAACGAAGTTAGAAAACAAGTTTGATATCAAAACAAACGGTTTTGAAACCCAAAAAATAGTTTGGTTGCAAAATACGCATAGGCACGTATTTTGACTGAAACTATGACTCGTCACTATGCCTAATTAACGTAGTATCAGTAGGTATAGTCATAAGGGACAATAACCATCGTGATTACGCTCACGTTGCGAAGTTAAACGAACTTCATGTTGATCATAAACTAGTCAAAGCAGAAAGTCAAACACTGCTTGACTTTCACGCTTAAAAATGCATAAAAGAACGAAAGAAGCTTACAAGAGGTCCAAGCGATGAGGATTTGATCTTAGAATTCTCAGGTATGAAGGTTTTTGAGCTTCAACTTAGAGAATTCAGATCAAGATGTGAGCTTGGATTGAAAACATGGGGGGTTTATATAGTTTTCGGGCAACTGTTAAGATCATTCCTTGGTAAACGAGCTTCGATCTGAGCCGTACAAGTGTGCCCATAGTTTTAGAATACCATGGGTGCCCCAAAACAGCCCATAGACTTGATAAAAACCATTTGCAAACATGGGGAACAGCTGGAACAAGCTGGAAACAACTTTTGCTGATCTGGGGGTCGCTCGCGCCCCGCGTATGAGCCAGACAGATCCTACGTGGCCCGCGACTGCCTGGGATCTTAGCAACAAGTTTCAGATTTGCAGTTTCAGTCCCTGCATGCTTTTAAGGCCATTTTCGATGCGTTTAAGGCCCGTTAAGCCATTTTCAAGGCTCTACGATGATGCCTAAGCATAGGGGACATGAAACATGCTCAAAAATATGTCGGATGTCGGTTCGTTTGGTCGTACGATCACGTTATTCGGTTAAATACGACGAAACACGATCCAAATTACGCGACGAATGGAATTTTATCATGCCAATCACTAAAATAAAATATTTTAATGATTACATAAATTTTTTGATGTCCGGATATATTCAGAACGTAAGATATGCGCGAAAATGCAAACTTATGCACTTTTTGACGCTTTTACTCCCTGTTGATCAAATAAGTTTATTTTTGCGCACCAAACACCTCTAAGCCTATTTCTAAGCTATGTAAGGGATATTTAGGGCATGTTTAACTTATGATCATATTCCGGAATGTTTGTTACAGTAAGAATCGGCATACTTTCGCAATTTGTCGAAATTAGTCCCTGTAAACGAATAAACTTGATTTCAACACACCAAACCCTCCAAAACTTATTTCTAAGTTATGTAAAGGTCATTTAAGGTATGTTAAGCCCATGTCACTGTTCTGGAGTGTTTTTCGCGTTAAACTGATTACGTTTACGTAGCAGTTCGCGTATAACTTTCTAGAAAGCGATTTAGAGCTCGAAATCGAACGAGAATTGATATGTGCAAATGATACACATATTTATACAAATCCCAAGTATGAAACACAACATTTCATTGATTTGGTATTTGTTTGATGGCCGTGGAGGCACAGATGTCACAGTCTCCCCTACTTCAGGAAATTTCGTCCCGAAATTTATTTAGAGGAAACTTGTGAGAGCTCAAGACATGAAGTCGAAAAGATAAAACAACACGGGTTAGGGTTCTGAACTTCTAGTAACTTTAAATAACATCATGCTTGCAATGTAAGAGGGACACTTATATACAAGTATATGAAGCGCCATTGGTGCATCCACCGTACCTCCATTACATTGTTCACGTTTTGTTATTGTTGCCACTATTGGTTCTTACACATGATAAATCTTACTGTGGTTTTCGTGCACTAAATTTCATAATTATGTATGCATCCATAATTATGTAATTCCTTGCATAGTCCACACAGTGCATTTTATAATATGTAGGGGAAAACCAAATGAACGAACCTGTGATGAGTGTGACTAAACCACCATAGGGTTCTTTTAATTAAATCAACAAATAATCTCTTTAAATAGACCACCAAGGAGTCTTTTCAGCTATATCATCTCATGGCATTCCCACCAGATTTTGAATCAATCTTTTTAACTAGACCACTCAAGGGGTCTCCTTCGAATTATGGAATGGTACTATATAATCCAAGGGTCTTAACCATTACGTAGAAGCCTATTAAGGATTTGAGGTAGTACCTTTGGATATCCTACTACGAATCCATCATATGAAGATATAGAAGATTCTACGAGCACTTGGATCGGATTACACAAAAACTTAAAAGAAAACACATAAACACATAATCACATAATCGCATAATTGTTTAACTTGACCTTTAATTTGTTATCTTTGGACACGGGTATTTAAAGCACACCAGGAATCCAATCCGTGGATTTCATTTGGCACTTTAAACATCATCAAGAATCTAATTATGAAGATAGGAAGATCTTAATAGGAATTCGGCTTTGTCCTTGTTGAATCGTGATGTACGTATTAAGGCATACAAATAATTCAATTAAGGGCTCCGATTAGAGCGATAATCATCCTCAAGGATCTAACTGTGAAGATAAGAAGATCCTATATGGATTATGGAATCCGAAAAACGGGAGACGCTTCGAAACCTTGCACTAGAGGTGCTTAAGTCGATACACGAGGTAGAATGCTCATGAAGTTGAGGTGCTAGATATGCCAAGGCGACACATGAAGCAGAATTTGGAGATTGGGTATGAGATCGAAAAAATATCCTTAGTTATCTAACCAAGGATTTAAAGTGATTACTCAAAATGTCACTTATTTTCTGTACCTTGTTTCTTAGAATGAAACGAGTACTTAGAATTTTTTTTTTCAAGGAAATCATGAGCGATCACATGAATGGGAGAACTACAAGAGTAGTTTGTAAAGAACATAGTTCTTTGGTGTAGGTATCGTAAGGGAATGCCATACACACATGTAGCTACACTTGTATATCAGAATTGCGAACACCGATTTTATTTATAACTAAAACCGATTGTTCCAGAGCTCAAGAAAAACAAAAGAAACAAAAGCATAAGATTCAGATTATTCAAAGCAGCAGCTTCTTGTAGTCAGCCAAATGCTCATTCGTGGGTCAGATTTGCATTGACAACCTTTGGGCTTTTGTTCTTGAGATAACTCGTCTCGCCATAGTTGTACCATGTACCAGACGGTAAAAGAGTTTGAGGAAGGTTTACTTGGGGTTGGTTTGGAACACCTTGGATTGGGTTGAATTGACAAGCATTTTTCGGGTGACCGAGTCGTCCACATGATGCACATAGTTGACACCGCAGGTAAGCTCGGTGAGGTGCATTACATTTGTTGCATATTGATGCAGTACCGGCATAAGGTTTCCTGGCAGGAGGTTGAGCAGCAGCAAGAATTTGCAACAACTTTATTTTGGATAGCAAAGCGGCACACGTCAACCAAATGTACCCATCGTCTACGGTAGGTACATTTGTGACAGGGTATCTGATGCGGATGATGAAGGTTGCATTGATTGTACCAAGGAGCAGTTCCCTTGTACGGCTTCATCCCTGAGGCCAGTCATGGTGATAGCTAAATCAACGGTCCTCGGGAGTACGACACCTACTTGTTGAGCGATTGTAGCACCTAGTTCGGACATTTGAGTGTTGTTGCGATGAAGAGGCATCATGAAGATAATGGAAGACATGGGAGGAAACAAGTGAAATGATATCGGATAATCAAAACAGAATGACAACGCATAAAAATTGCGATCATTTGTTTGTACCTAAGGCAAACAAATGAGACGGTGACTAATCAAAGTAAGTGGGTCATATTAATGTATCACGAAGACATGCTTTAGTCTATAAGTGGACACTCACCCCAAGAGTTCCCAGGTTACAGTGACTGGTCCGATTATGTGGATTTGTACGAACACTATAGCCTTAGACAGAAAAACTCAGAGTACAGGCATCCAACCTTCCAGATTGCACGTGTTCACATAATAAGACCCAACTTTGACGAGATTTTGAAAACTTTGAAGGTTCAAAACCTTATAATAAATCATCCTAGAACAGATGATTGGTTTTCAATGCGGATTTGAAATTTATGTTCTTGTTGTGGCTGTCACCTATGGATAAGTGACGGTATTGTTTTAAGATCTAAGCACAAGAATCTTGTGTTAGGGTCCTAGGAAGGTTATCGACTAGGTCAAAGCATTACTAATAACCTAATTCACTATAACCATGAGCTCTAATACCAACTTTTCTGTCACACCCCGACCGCGAAAAACAACAAACCGCAGCGGAAACGTCGGGGAGTGTCGTAACAGAATCATTGTTTCATAACACATGGAAATTTAAGTTTTGTGTTATTAAATTGAAAGAGGTTACAATGTCTTAAAATAAATGAAACATAACATAACTAACTAGTCTTGCATCTTTTATTGTCACTAAGGCCCTTGTCCAATCCTATGTTTGTATCATAATCATCAAACAATAGCACCGGAAACACATGTGAAAATAGGTACGTCACCATAAAAATGCCTGTGAGATACATAGGTTTTACTAAAATAGGATTCATGACTTGTAAATTTAAAGAAAAATGTTTAACAAAAATAGTCATGAACCTTGAAATATTTTCTTTTATAAATTATACGAAAATTGATAAGAAAACAGATGATATAAAAGTATAATGCATGATTAAATAAATAATCAAGTAAAAATGAGTTTGTATAAAATATGCTGTTTGTAAAACAATGTTTTGTAAAGATATGATAATTGAGTAAAATGTAATATGTCAAAATTGAAATGGTTTAAATAACGCTACGATATGTAATATCATAAAAGCACTTATATATAGGAAGTACCAGCGGCGTATCCACCATGCTTTTATCATATTACACACGCCTCGTTATTTAAATCACTTACCCAAACAAACCACTAATGTAAAATGTTCATGTATAATTAATTTATACTTTGATTTTGTAAATAACATATCAAACTATGCTTAGGTTTTGTAATTAACATATGAACTATGTTTTGCTTTGAAAATAACATATGATGTATGCAAAATGCAACATATAAATTACATCAATTGTGGCATAAAACTAACCCTTTTTAGTACTAATGTTGGAAAAAGTGTGCTTTTGTCTTCCTTTTGTATTTTCAGGATTAAATAAGCTCAAATGAACAAAAAAAGCAAAAAGGCAGCTAAATCTAACATAAATACAAGAAAAGGAGTAAACGTGGCATGCCCGACCCCTCGACAGCATCCTCCCAAGCAAAAACAAGAAAACAGAAGGCAGAACACGCCCCGTGCCTAATGAGCACGGGGGCGTGCCCAAGTGTCTGCACAAAAGACAAAGCTGTAGAAGCTTCTATCACCTACCACGGGAGCGTGCCCAGCGGACACGAGGGCGTGGTCAACTAATGCAGACAAACTGCAATTAATGAAGAAAGAGAAGAGGATGGACACGGGGCCGTGCCCAATGGACACCGGGCCGTGTCCGGGCTTCTGTGCAGGCTATAAATAGGGGTGCTTGGCTCACTTGAAAATCATCCCTTGGCAAACCACCTCTCTCACACTTCACGCACACTCCACCAACACCACAACACCATCATCCACCACCATCATCCATCATCCATCATAGAGTGTGTGTAGTAGTCTCGGGATCCAAGATTGATCGTAAGAGTTCTTGACAATCAAAGGCCATGTTTGTGACAACCCTCACCAAACCAGGTATCCGTACAAATTAATTAATATTAATTAATGCTTAATTACTGTGCTTGATTACAATTACGAACAAACTGCTTTCTGTTTTCTGATACATACATGTTCATGAATCATACTGTATTACTGTCACTTCATTCATGGCACACAAAACTATAGTGACAAACTTGATGCACAAAAGCACAGTTAGCACAGTGAGCGGATAACCCAGTAAACATGCTGACATTTCCAGCACTAGACAGACATTGTCTCTGAGGCCAGTATGAGCCGGGAATAGGTTACTACACTAGTAGGGAGTGTAGGGAGGTGAGGATTATAAAACTGCATCACTAGGTGGTAGTTATAGTGACCGGATGTGCCTAAAACATGCTTTAATTACAAAATTCTGCACTTTATACAAAAATTCAGCATTTAACATAACTAGTAAAGTGCAAAAACTGGGTAAAATAATACTAGACACTTTCCAAAGTGTCAGGAATTTATTGTGTCACTAAAAACGCTATAAAAGACACTTTAAATGCTTACTTAACACTTTAACGGATCAATATCCAACCGAACAACCGAACTTTACCCGGAACACAAAAATATTGTCAAAGACATTGTTTATACTTTTCTGAGCTAGTTAGGGTCCCCAAACACCCTTCATATTATTAAACACACAAGTATCCTAACTAAACCCATTAGATTCCAACTAATTACTTAATAACCATTACAAACCAACCCTTACCCCCCCCCTTCATGGGACCGTCACCATGTGGTGACCCACACTTCTAATTTCTTGATTATTTTAATCATCTTTGTCTAGAATCAAGATGACATATTATATGGAGGGTAAAACACAAAATTGGATCATAAATAAGCACTTAGGGTCACCAATCTCTCACTTCACAACACATCACCAAACAACCATCTTCCTCTCTTCTCTTGTGGGTTCGGCCGAAACCAAGGAGCACCACCACCACCATCATTTGATCTTTCTCATGCAATCCATACATACCCTAAGGTGCTAGAGATCATTCAAGCAAGCCCGGTGCCTTCGGAAGCTCAAGAACCTCTCCAGATTTCTTTTATCCACCTTGTTTACGTCTTGTTTCTTCCCTAGCCTCGATCTAGTAGTAAGTGCCTCTAAACATCCTCTTGATCTTGTTTAAAGTGGTGAATAAGTGATTTAACGGTTAAAAATCAAGAACATACAAGATCATAACATAAAGTCTTGAAAGTGTGATGAATAAGTTGGATAAAGAGAAATTAGTTGTGTAAATCATGTAAAACTTGTCTAGTTGTGATTACTTGATGTTGTTGTTCAAGAACATGAACTAGTAGTAAGTTAGTGTAAAAGTTATAAAAGATGATGAACCCTTCCACTCATGAAACATGAACTTGTGTAAACATAATTTTTCTTGTAAAATAAGGTTCTAAACTAGTAGATCTAAAGATCTACAAGTGGTTTTTCGGAAGAACCTAGTGAAAGATGCAAGTATTGTTAAAAACCCGGATCTTACATAAACTAAAAGCATTTTGGTGAATAAACAAGTGTGTAAACACTTGTGTGACAAGAAGATTTAACAAAGAAATGTTTTTGAAAATCTTGACTAGAAGTTGTAAAACTTCAAGTTCTTTAAAAATAAAGTTTTTAAGAAACTAACGTTATTTTTAAAGATAACAAGATCTACTAAATATGTTAGAAGGTTACTACATATTTTTACAAAACTTCCAAGTTCATGAGTTGTGATTTAGACTCGTTTTGTCAAGTTGAATGTTTAAATATGGTATGTTGATGAATGTTAAATTGGTTGATTGAATTTTTGAAAAGAAAATGATACGCTTGAAAGCGTGGCCACCTCCAGTTACAGAGGAAACTCTGGCGAAATTTTTCCAGAAATATAACACTTAGAAAATATTTTTCTAGTAAGCGTTTACATAAATATTTTTAACTTGTTTCTCAAAATAAACTTCGCCATAATTTTTATTACAAAATTACCAAGTATTCGGAGGTGGATCTTCGTAAATAAATCTTGCTAAATATATATTTAGAATATATATTTCATAATAAAACGCTTGTGTGATTATGTGACTATTTTGTGAGCTGGATATATTATTTTTAGGGTAAAAATAATATTACTTGAAATAATCATGAAGTTACGAACTCCAAAATAATATCAACGCTCTCACAAAAATAAATATGTAAGGTATATAAGTATCGTAATAAAACGCGAACTTTAAAAATGTAACTTATGTATTTTTCGGAAAAATACTCTTATTAGAATATTCTTGTTGAAATATTATTTTGGGAAAACTTATGGAATAAAATATAATATTTTTGGGAAAAATATATATATTTTAGAAATTAAAACATTTTAGACAAAGTAATTAAAATATATTTTCAAGTGAGACTTAAAAATATATTTTCGGAATTATAAAACACACATGTATGAATACCCCCATCCTTGGGAAGGAATATATTTATAGAATAACTAAGAAGTTTAAATACGAGATAGCTGACTAACTATTTCCCAAAAACGATAAACCTTAAGCCAAGGCACGCTCGTCCGTCTAATAAAAGTTAGTACGTGTAGGTCGTTACGCAGCAGGTTATTTTGGGATGGACTATTTCGAGACGCACTTCAGTGAGTTCATGTCCCCCTTTTCTCTTAACTTTTTTTCAATTTTTAAACTTCGGGGGTGGAATACATGTTACAGTAATTACGGATACTTTTATACATGGTATGGTTAGCTTAAGGAGGGTTACTACTTAGATCATCTGAGTGGGTAGGCGGAAACTTGAGGCTATTAATCCTCATAGTAGGACCGAGGGTCAGTAGCGGTAGATCTATCTGGGTGTAGCGAGCCCAACTCCAGGCCCACTCTACGGACCTTGGGGTGACTTTGAGCCCGAAGCAAAAATCTGCTAGGTTTGAGTCTTCCTACAGCACTTCACACATATCGTTGGCCTTGCAAACCAATGGTGATCTCATTTTTCCTTATTTGCTACATACCAGGGATTTCATATATACAAACATGTTACAAAGGTTTTTCCATACTCACTTTTACATGAACTCGCTCAACTTTTGTTGATTTTTCAAATTACATGTATTTCAGGGAATTAGGGATCTGGCGAGGTATGCTATGTCTTCATGCTGCGTAGGAGAAGTGATGTCATCCAAGTTTAGGGGTTGTGACTTTTACCTGGATGAGTCACAAGTCTTAAACTGTGTTTATTTCATGTTTTGTGGTTGTGTCTTATGAACAAGGTTTCTATTATGTTGTGTTGTAAACTCGTTGCATGTGTCAACAATGTTGTCGTATTTCTATTTTAAAACTTAAATCAATGGATGATCATCATGGTTTTACTTTCATATAGCTTTGTTGTGATTAAGCTATGGTATTAAGAAGTCACACCAATTAAACCCACGCTTCCGCAAAGCCAGGGTGTGACAATGTTTGCCTAAGTCTCTTACATCACTTGGTGAAGACAAGCATTTAGTGTAATACTTTTTATTTTTAATCTTTTCGCACTTTTTATTTGGTTATGTATTAATGACTTTAATAACTAGTTTCTTATGTTGAAGGTGAGTCTTCCTTATCATTTGTCATTGGTGTCTTGGCATTATTTTAATGTCTATATAAAATAAAAGATTTACACCATTCATATCTCCACGGTCTATATGGAGGTATGTTGGCTACCTGGTCGGGTGTTAAGGGAATGGTTTTGGTAAGAGTCTTTCCTTGTTCAATGTATAGATCCTGCAAGGACCTGGGTCAAGCTTAGTAGGATCTCTTTCAATACCCACCGGTCTTGGATGGCGGGGGTCCGAATTTCTTGATCCTCTCATATGTAAACTACTATTAATATATTAACCTGGCTACTTAGGACTGTATCCCTGCTGACTCAGACTACTTAGCCAAGAGTAACGTCACCTTCAAAAGAGGGGCCTACCACATTACGCATTGATAACTTAATTAATTATCTTTCAATAATCTGACCCTTTAGGATTGTATCCTTGCTGACTCAAACTACTGGGTTGAGGGTAACGTCGCCTTCAAAAGAGGGGCCTACTACAATAACTAAGATAATCTCTTAACCAAGTGCAAAAGTGCAAAAATAATCAAAGGTTACACCACACACTCGTCGGATCCAAGTGATTCATCTTGTCTATCTGTTTTTACTTTTATTTTTTACTTTTCAGCATTTTAGTTTGTTTTATTTTCCTAGTTTAAAAAACCTTTTTCTAACATTTTGATCTGATTAGATGTCGAGGATAAACCGGTACTAAAAGCTCTTGTGTCCTTGGACGACCTCGGTATCTTACCAACACTATACTACGTCCACGATGGGTGCACTTGCCCATATGTGTGTTTAGTGTTAGTGAATATCGTGTTTATAAATTTAAAACTTGGCTAAAATGTGTAAAAGGGGCTTAAAATATACACCTAATATATATAACACTTCACACGCATCAGTATAGTTGAGGACGTCTTGGTCCAAACAAATCAAATGGTAATCCCAACAGACTTTGTCATCCTTGATAACGCTCCTCTTGTGTTGGGACAACCTTTTGTAAAAACGCACGAAGCTTTGAAAAACCGGATGCACAATAATCTATCTATTCAATTAGGGGCATTTAAAAAAAGTTTCGATCTTGAGCGTTCAATGAAATATCCATTCGGCAATAATGACCCCGTAATTGAAGATGAGGATGAACCACCCGATACAAGTGACGAGATTGACCACTTTGTTGAAGAAGAGGTCGCCATAGAACAAACTTTTATGGTTCTTAACAAAAGTAAGCAACCAAATAAGGAGTCTCCAAAAGACCCACCTCTTGAGCTCAAAGAACTTCCAAAAGGTTTAGAATATGCTTTTCTAGACAAAGATAGAAAATCACCTGTAATTATTTCACCAAATTTAAGTAGTTTAGAAAAAGAAAAGTTAATTACACTTTTGAAAAAACATAAAAATGTGATCGCTTGGAAGCTTGTAGATATTAAAGGAATAAGTCCATCCATGTGCACGCACAAAATTTTAATGAATGATGACTACAAATCGGTAATACAACCACAACGTAGAGTAAATCCAAATGTCCAAGAAGTGGTTAAAAACGAAGTCATCAAATTGCTTGACGCCAGACTTATTTACCCTATCTCCGATAGTCTGTGGGTAAGTCTCGTCCAAGTGGTTCCAAAGAAAGGAGGCATGACTGTAATAACTAACGAGAAAAACGAATTAATACCAACAAGAACCGTCACAGGATGGAGAGTGTGTATAGATTATAGGCGATTAAATGAAGCAACAAGGAAAGATCACTTTCCTTTGCCCTTCATTGATCAAATGTTAGAAAGATTATCCGGTCATAAATTTTATTGTTTCTTGGATGGTTTTTCAGGTTACTTTCAAATCCCGATAGCACCCGAAGACCAAGAAAAGACAACATTTACATGTCCCTATGGAACTTTTGCTTATCGACGCATGCCATTTGGTCTATGTAATGCCCCCGCAACCTTCCAACGTTGCATGGTGGCCATGTTCCATGACATGATAGAAAAGACAATGGAAGTCTTCATGGACGACTTTTCTATCTTTGAAGATTCATATGACCAATGCCTCGATAACCTTGAACAAATGCTATCTCGATGTGAGGAAACTAACCTCGCCCTTAATTGGGAAAAATGCCATTTCATGGTAACGGAGGGAATAGTGCTCGGTCATAAGATCTCAAGCGAGGGAATGGAGGTTGATCGAGCCAAAATAGACACTATTTCTCGATTACCACCCCCATCCTCCGGTAGAGCTATCAGAAGTTTCCTAGGACATGCCAGATTCTATAGGCGATTTGTCAAGGACTTTTCTAAAATTTCAAGACCTCTAACAAAATTACTTGAAAAAGATGCCCCTTTCATCTTCGACAAGGATTGCAATCAAGCATTTCTAACACTAAAAGAAATGCTAGTCAATGCACCTATCATGATAGCGCCTGATTGGAAACTACCTTCCGAAATCATGTGTGATGCAAGTGACTTTGCAGTTGGAGCTATCTTGGGACAAAGAAAAGAAAAGCATTTTCACCCAATTTATTATGCTAGTAAAACACTTAACGATGCACAAGAAAATTACACAACAACAGAAAAAGAGTTACTAGCCGTGGTATTTGCTTTTGATAAATTTCGTTCTTATCTTGTTCTTTCTAAAACAATAGTCTATACAGATCATGCAGCCATTCGATATCTCTTCAAGAAACAAGATGCTAAACCACGTTTGATTCGGTGGATTTTACTCCTCTAAAAATTTGGTATTGAAATCAAAGACAAAAGAGGAGCAAAAAACACCGCAGCAGATCATCTTTCGCGCTTAGAAGACCCAGCTTTGGAGGCAACCAGGGATGAGAAAATCAACGAAAAATTTTCAACGGAGTCCATGGAAATGGTGGAGTACCGAGAAGAGCCATGGTACGCCGACTATGCTAACTACTTAGCTAGTGGTATAGTCGCAAAAGGATGGCCACATCATCAATGAAAAAAATTCTTTGCCAATGTAAAGCATTATTTTTGGGAAGATACTTACCTTTTCAAAATATGTGCCGATCAACTCATCCGCCGATGCGTACATGGTAGTGAAGCAAGAAGAATTCTCCGCCATTGTCATGAAGGTCCATACGGAGGACATCATGATGCCGCCAGTACCGCGTGAAAGGTTTTGATTCAGGGTTTTATTGGCCAACCATTTACAAAGACGCACAAAGTCTTGTAAAGACATGTGATGCTTGCCAATGATCAGGTAATATTTCTTCCAAAAACGAAATGCCACAAAATGGCATTCTTGTTTGTGAAATTTTTGATGTGCGGGGACTCAACTTTATGGGACCCTTTCCACCGTTAAAAGGAAACAAATATATACTTATGGCAGTAGATTACTTGTCTAAATGGGCCGAGGCCGAGGCACTTCCAACAAATGATGGAAGAGTCGTGGTAAGATTTCTGAAAAAATTATTCTCTCGTTTTGGCACACCAAAAGCATTAATAAGTAATAGAGGTACCCATTTTTGTAACCATCAACTCGAAATTTTTTTAACAAGGTATGGGGTCTATCACCGGGTCTCAATAGCATATCACCCTCAAACAAATGGACAAGCCGAAGTGACTAATAGAGGTTTAAAAAGAACACTTGAAAAAACCGTAGGGTTAAATAAAAAGGAATGGGCCGATAAATTAGATGATGCTTTATGGGCTTTTAGAACTGCTTATAAAACAACAATAGGTACAACCCCATATAAGCTAGTCTATAGAAAAAGTTGTCATTTGCCGGTAGAAATAGCACACAAAGCCTACTGGGCAATTAAAAATGTAAACTTGGATGTCGAATTTGCCGGTAAGAATCGATTGTGTCAATTAAATGAGTTAGACGAACTAAGGAATTATGCATATTCTAACTCCGAAATTTGTAAGGAAAGAATGAAAAACTTGCATGATAAACATATTAAACCTAATGAATTTTGGGTAGGAGATCAAGTTCTTTTGTTTAATTCATGGCTTCGATTGTTTCCTGGTAAATTAAAGTCTAGGTGGTTAGGACCTTTTTCCATCACCCATATTTTACCCCACGGTGTAGTCGAAATTAAATCTCGGAATGGAATTCCATTCAAAGTCAATGGCCAACGGCTGAAGATCTATCAAGGATTCATTGAGGATGAGCAGGAAGAGATCTCGTTTCAAACTGTCGAAGAATGAAAGCATCAACACCATACCTGGTAAGTTACAAGCAAGCAGGGTGACATCTAAATCGGTAAGTCTTCTAACCAAGTTTTTCAGGAAATAGGGCACTCACACGAGCACTAAAAAATGTTTTCAAAAATTGCCCGAACACGGGGCCATGTCCGCGCAACTGTCGGGATAAAACCCCTTTCCCAAACAGTTTCTTCATTTCCACACGCCCCGTTTCCCCAAAAACTCTCTGGTTCAGGCGATTTTTCTGCAAGATTCCGACGTCTCCTTTACTTCTAACAACATCAAGGTATGATTCTATCATCATTAGTAGTTAGATTAAGCATTTGCATGTAGTTAAAACACCAAAAATTTAGGAAAAAAATCTAGGGTTCTTGAACTTCATCCGGATCGAACCTCAAATTTTTGCTTAGATCTGTTAGCATTAGTATAGATAAATGTTATAGGAAGTAAATCAACTTGTATTGTTCGTAGATTTGCCCGATTTCTCACAAAAAGCCCAAGCCCTTGTTTTTTAACCGAAAAAGATAAAATTGAAGAGGTAAACGGTTTGTTTTGGGAAAAACGGCACTTGGGGTTTCATTTTCGGGGAAAACCGCCCCTATTGGACCAAAAATTTTCAAGTTTTCAGGACCGGGTCGAAAATTGGGATTTTTGGGAAACAGACGTCTGGACACGGGGTCGTGCTCGCTGAGCACGGGGGCGTGTCCAGCTGATTTCAGACCAACTTGGGGCGTGTCCGCTGAACACGAGGCCGTGTTCAGCCGACTGTTTTCAGTTTTCTCCAAAAATTTCACTATTTCTTGCTAATTGTTTGGTGTTTTCTTTCAGATGGCCAAGAAATTCACTAGGTTCAATGCAAATGAATTGGATGCTAAAGCAAGATACGATGTGCTTCGAACCAGGCCGGAGGAATACCCATGACAAGTATGCATGGATCTTTTAGGAGCAGTGAACCAGCTTGACCGATTCAACAACCTAGTCACCGGCCCGCTAAGAGCCGCGCTGTGCACTCGACTTCGTTCGGTCCATGAATATAACCTGGAGTTCTACAGCACATTTGCTTTCAAAACAAGAGCCGATCCATTCGATAATGATGGGGTAGAATTCCGGTGTGGAGGAACTAAGTACTCAATCTCGATAGCACAGTTTGGGTCGATAGTTGGATTGTATGCGGAGGAAGATGCGGGGGATGAAGAAAACACCGACGGTCTGCGTGAGATCAAGGAAAGTGACCGCCAAGCTGCTTGGGCTCAAATAGGAGAAGGCATCTACAATCCCAGCAGCACTAAGAGCACTAAGTTGAGGGACCCTCTTTACCGCTACATTCACAGGGTCCTCACTTATTCTCTTAGTCAAAGGCACGATAGCAACGGTGTTGTAGGTTTAAGGGATCTACTATTCATTCATTGCATTCATACCCGCACCAACCTTGATGTTCCGTACCTCCTGCTCCGAAACATGCATTGGAACCAGCTTGCTACTCCCCCGACTCCTATCTTCTTTGGGGGGTGGATATACCGTCTCTTCAAGCATTTCGTGAACATGCCCAGATCTTTCGAAAAGAGCCCATGGTTAGGAAGAGTGGACATGGTCATCTGCCGCTCAATGAACCTGATTTATGAGGCAGATGACGGGACAGTTAGCTTCCAAAGAGTCCAGGGGCATGCATGGAACCCGCAAGAGGCACTCGTCTTACACGTTCCACATTTCCAACCTCCTCCTTAGTACCAGTACCCGCCCCAGGGTGATCCGGGCCAGTCCTCCTCTCAAGGAGGCGGTTTTCCTAATTATCAAAGTTTGCATGATTTGTTGCAGGAAAACCTCATGTGCACCAGGAACACCTACAACCTAGCCAGCAACACGTACACCCGGGTCGGAGCAATAGAGAGAAACATATCCGACATACAGGTTGACATCAGGAACATCCGGGAGTACATGGCGGGGCACGGAGGAGGCGATGACGATGAAGACGAGGATATGGACTAAGCGGGAGGAGTGGAGGTAGTGGTTCATGGTTGGAGGTCCACAGGTTAATCCCTTTATCTCATGAACAATTTCCGGCCTGCGTGCCGTGTGTTGAACAATTTACTTTCTTTAACTCTTTTTAATTTCTGCATTTTTCTTTTCTTTTTATTAACTTATGACGTGGATGTTTGAACAATGGTAGTTTAGGATGCTTGTTATGGTTTGGCGTAGTATTTATTAATAAAACAGGTACATACGAGGCTTAGAGCACTAAACATTAGTGCCACCAAAGCCGGGACAGCAAAACCGAAGCCAGAAACCTGTTTTACACCCTTGCAGATTGTCTACACGGGGCCGTGTCCAGCCAACACGCCCCCGTGCCCATTACCCCAGACCTGCTGTTTGTCTAATTCTGCAGATTTTTGCCAGACACGGGGTCGTGCCAGCCAACACGCCCCCGTGTCCACCTTCTGTAAGTTTTCGTTACTGGCACTCTGAACACGGGGTCATGCTCATCGAGCACGGGGCCGTGTCCAGATGTCCAGTAACATAAATTTTTGTTTTTAAACACACTTTTACACATTCAATCAACCTAAAAACTTATTTTTGGGACACATTGAGGACAATGTGTAATTTAAGTGTGGGGTGGATGCTAAACCTTGAATTTTTGCAAGTCCTAATCACAAGCCCTACACAAAACTCTATTGGAACCGCTAATCACCCCAAAAATTTTTTCAAAAATTTTTCGTTTTTTTTGCTTGTCTTGGTTTAATTTGGGAATTACAAGTTTTCAAAGGGTTATATTTTTACAAATTTACAACCGATAGCATCTTGATAAAAAGAACCAACATAAGAAATTATGAACGGCATGACAAATCTAGTTAAAATTTGATTATATATACTTGATCACATAAAAACCCATTCCCACAAAAAGTGAGTTTTGAGCCCTTATTGAGCATACAAATACACATCTTTAAAATGCTCATTTTTCGTTTCTTGTGTGAATAGCCGCTTGGTTTCTTACAACTCTAGAACTTGCCACGACGAAACATTCCCGGTCCTTACCAACTTAAACCCGAGTAAGTAAATGATGGAGGCATTAGGACTAACCCTTTTTATTTCTACACCATTATTTTTCTTTTTTTTTTTTACCACCTACCCAAAATCCCCCTAGTTAACCCCTTTGAGTCTAAACCTTTTCATTTCTTAACCCACAAAACAAACACCCTTTTTCCCACCAAAATTTTTTTTTATTTTAAACCCTTTATTTTAGTAACAAAGCTCGGTTTTTCATAAGAAGTTTCTTATGAAAAAAATGATGAAGCCAGGAAATAAAACGAACAAGTTCATCAAAAAGAACTTTGTTTAAAGAATTGTTTCACTAATAAAAAATTATGAAAAATAAAAGTCTTGTGAAAACCGATGTTTTTTACGCCTTTCGCCCTTTTTCTACTAACCACTAACCCAACCACCTACCTTTAACCCAAGCCTAACCCTTCCCCAAAGTCCTCTTGATAATCACAAAAATTTATAGTTAGAAAGGAGGAGGATTGATTGCTTGACAAGCATATGGTAGGAGTAAGTGCCATGCCGCTCTCGAGAGTTTTCACAAAAATACACCTTCGGCCGAGTGTCGAGTGATCCCCCGTGAGGTATGTGAACCTGTATATAAATGAAATTTTAAAGAAGCATGTTATGCCCAAATAAGTAATTTATCTTATGTAATGTTTTAAATAAATCATGACGAATAGGATTGTAAATAAAATAAAAATAAAACCTAACAAAAATCTTGGAATCCCGACACTCTATGACTGTTAGTGCACCTACGTCTGTCGACTACGTCTTACATCGAGTCTTGAGGAATGAACAAGATCAGACATGGCACGGATACCTAGAAATGCAAGTTGTATAGAGATCGCTTATTAGTCACTAGTCTAGGACCGCTTATATGTCATGTTTAGGCTGGATCGCTTATTAGGTCAGATGGCTGGACCGTTTTTCTGTCATGTTGTTGGACCGCTCATACGAACATGTACGTATGAGCGGACTAGAAAGTCTATATATAGGTCCTAGGGGCGATCCAAAACACATAGTTGATGGTGTTTTGTTCCGGTACTCTGCCGAAGTGCTGTCAGATCGTGTAATCGCATTCGATATTAATAAAACAGCAAGATTAAAGTGAATACAGCTTCAATCGCACCGAATTATTAGTTTCCGCCTCTTAATTCGGATACGAACTTCTCTGAACGACTTAAACAGGTCTTGAAACGATCCTACAAGTGGTATCAGAGCTCAGGAGGAGGAGTTCTTGCCATTTTAGCTGCAATTCTTCTGATTTTCTACTCTTTCTTCACTTTTTCAAAATTTTTCACGGTAAAAACGGCTCAAAATCACACAGTGCACTCGGAATCATGAATTAACAAATCCTTGAAGTTTTCAGATCTAAAATCAATGTAGAAACCAAGATTCTAGGTGGTTCGTTTATACAGATTCGCGCAAAAAGTGACGTCAGCATCTGAACCGCTCCAAAATATCTCTCTGGACCGCTCCAAGGATCAAATTTTGGGTTAGGATCGCTGAAAATTTTAGTTTGGACCGCTCATTTGACAGTCTCTGGACCGCTTATTTGACAATTTTCTGAACCGCTCGGTTGGACATTGTTTGGTCCGCTTTTAGTGACATCAGTTTACTTTGGACTTTTGTGAACAGGGTGTTAAACTTTGGAAATTGTTGTGAATTTGTGAACAATTGTGAACTATGGATATGGAATTTTATAATGCTTTTGCTACTCCGGCCTCGATTACTCAAAGTGCTTTGATTGAAAATGAAACCGGAACGTCTCAGAAACCACCGAAACTCATGGATATTGATGATTACAACGTGTGGTCGGAACGATTCAGAAATTGGGTCGAAGCTTATCATCTCGATGCATGGGAACACACTGAAGAGCCATATGTTAGACCAGTTAAAAATGGTGTGCAGCAAACACTTCGAGAAATGAGTTCAGATGATAAAAAGAAATATCGTGATGAGAAGCTTATGGTGAGTCTACTTCAGCAAGCAATAAAAGAAGATATTCTGATCTTGCTTCAACATGATGGAACTGCATATTCGATTTGGACAAAATTGGAATTAAAGTTTATTGGAAGTGATGATATGCTTAAGAATAAAAAAATCTCTCATGAAGAAAGAATTCGATTTGTTTCGTGGTTTAAAATCTGAAAACACCAAGCAGATTATTGATAGATATTGTAACTTGGTGAGAAATATGACAAAACTTGGTATTAAGAAAGAAACTGACGAATTAATTGAAAAACTTGCAGATGCCTTTCCATACGAAACATGGGGAACATTTCTGATGATGCTGAGATCTAACAGAAAAGATTACAAAACTATGACCTTGGGAGATTTTATCAAGCATTTAGAAGCTCAAGAGATGGAGCAAAGAAAGATCGCTAGGATGAAGAACTACGATGGAGAACAGGATATTAGTCTGTACTACAAGCATGGTGCTACTGATTCAACAAAGTATTCTCCTAAGATCGAAACTGCTTACAGTGTTAAAGATTCTTCTGAGAAGACGGCATCTCAAGGATCAAGCAACAGCACAAGATTTTCATCTTTCGATCCTAACATCTCTGTAACAAAGAATGGTAGAAAACTTCAGTGTAACATTGTGTTAAGCCTTGAAAATGATCAAGACTACACTGAAGAGATTGCTAAAAATCAAATGTCTTTGTTAGGGATGATTTTAGAGTCTTATAGTTGTTTTGTTGTAGGAAAGATCGGAAATCCAATGCTCACGAAAGAGGATTACGATCAAATTGATGCTGAGGAAATGGAATTGATGGATATAAAATGGTGTATGGCGAGTGTGATGAGACGTGCTGAAAAGTTTAAACAAATTACTGGTCGTGATGATTTTCGTGATGCAAACGTTTCAGCTTTGGGTTTTGATAAATCCAAAGTTACATGTTTTCGTTGTAGGGAGAAGGGGCATTTCAAGAGGGAGTGCAAAAACCGTGAAGCTACTGGTGCCCAGAATCCTTTCAGAAACAATGATTATCACAAGAAAGCCATTTATCATCAAATCACACCACCAGCATAGCAGCAGGCACAAACAGCTCATGGAAGAGATGTGATAGATAATTCGAAAAGAGCATGTGTTGTTAGTCAGGGAAAATATGATAATTTTACCTGGGAAAAGTATCTTTCAAAAGATAGCAAAGTGTGTCTAGCTGAACAAGATGATGAAAAAATGGCTGAAGGTTTTACCTGGGATGATTTTTGTCCAGATCAAAATCTTATGGCCAAAGAGATGTCTAAAAACACTTCTCATGCTTTCTTTGCTTATGCTTATGATTTGAAATGTGCAGAAAGATGCAGAAAATTCATGGAAGCTGCTGAAGAGAGACGAAGAAAGATCAGAGAGGAGGCTGAAGAGGAAGAGAGATTGAAGGAAGAAGCAAAAGCTGAGAAATTGAGAAGAGCTCAATTTTTAAATTCAAGCAGGACAGTCAAAGAAGTTCCTGAATACGAGATTAAAGTGGATGCTGAACCGGTCATAGTCCAAGAAAAATGCATGAACTGTGATTCGCTGATTAAGCAGAACAATGAGCTTTTGCACAACATTCACAAGTTGAAAGAATCGTATGATACTATGAACAGAGAAATCAACAAATATACTGATTCTGATGGTGAACAAGCTGAAGCTATGAATACTTTGAAGATAGCTTACCTAAGACAGCTTGATACGACGAATTATAACATAAAGAAATGTGCAGATCTCGAGCTTGAGTTGGCAACACAAAAGATAGAAACTGAGAAAGTTAAGAAATTATTAGATAGTTACTCATGTTCTACTTTTGTTGTTGACAGGATTTATCCAGTTGTGAAAGATTTGAAGACATTTGAAGAAGTGAAGATATTTGGAGAAGAAAAATCCGTGACAAAAGATGAAGAAAAGTTGAAGAATTCTGGTAAGAAATCGAGTGTATCCTACAATAGATGTCCGCCCCCGGTCGAAAATGGATATTCACATCGAAAACCAAATTCAGAAAGAGTCAATAAAGCGATCAATTTGAAATGGGAGTCTGGGTCGTCGGATAACTTACCAGAAAATATTGATGTCACATATACTTCATCAGACACTGATCATGAGTCAAAGTTGATAAAAAGTATGGTAGATCAGGTGTTAGACACAGATGACAATGAGGAATCAAAACCGAAGTCAAAACTCGAGTTAAAGTCTGGGTCCAGTGTGTCAAAGCCAACAGTCAAAAAGGACAAACGGGTTTATGATAAAGAATTTTTATTTTCGAAGTCTAATTTGAATGATGAATCAGTCAAAGTGGCATATACTTTGAAAGGTTCTGACAAATTATATTCTGACGAGAGTTTTCCAATAAGAAGTGTCAGACTTGAAATGATTCAAAAGGTTTTCAAAATAACAGAAATTAATATTTCTGAAATAAAAGATTTTAATCTTAATGGAAAACCAAAACAATACACTTCAAGAGATCAACAGAGAATCAACAAGAAAATGGGTTACAATTGTGGTTATAGTTTCCAAAAGAAACCAAACCATAATCGTAATTACAAAAAGAAAGGTCTTGGTTTTGTTCCACCGAAAAACTATAAAAATGAGAAAATGTATAAACCAAAAACAATGTTTGTTGCAGGAAAAACTACAGAAGCTGAAAAAGAAAAATCATTCAGAAATCAGACGAATCAAGAATTCCTTGCTAAGAAGCAAGAGGACATGAAGAAGAAGGAAGACCCAAAGAAGGTTGAAAAGAGATCTTGTTTTCAGTGTAAAGCTGTGGGTCATGTTGCGAAAGATTGTCCAAAGACATTTCGACCAAAACAAGAAGTCTCAAGAAAAATGAAAGAAAAAGTTGTTGAGAAGACTGAATTGTCAACCCGGAAGTTCATAGGCTTTGAGAATTCAACTTATGAAAAAGGAGAATGTTCAAAGAGTGCTTCCAAAAGAATAGACAATGCTACAAATCAGAAATGGGTTGTAAAAGGTTCAGGTAAAAAGTCTGGTGATGAATCTGATTCCATAAAATCAGAGGAGCCACGTGCTGAGAAAAAGATTGAAAAGAAAGTTCCGAAAGTGGACGATGTGAATTTTCCGCCACTGAATGCTAAAAATTACAAATCTAAAATCGGAAAAGTTGAAATTTCAAATCAGTTTTATTCTGACAAGAAGAAAATTGATGTTGAAAAAACTTTCAATGGAAATGTAAAACGCATCTTTGGAAAAATGGTCAGTGGTAAGGCCCAAAGCATTAAGGATTTTTATGCTTCCAAAGGATGGGTTTACAAGTCAGTTGAAAGGAACGATGAAAACAATGAGGTTACACCCAAGGAAGGTCAGGCTTGGGTGGATATATTTTTCCAAGAATAAAATCCTGACTTGCCGGAGATTCCAATATGGTATTGTGGATCATGAATCGGCATTTTTCTAAATCTGTGTTTGAGATGTTGCAGGACTTGCCGGAACTCCCAGGTTTGTAAGCGAGGAGTAGGTATCGATACCTCGAGATTTCAACCAAAAGATGGTAATTGGTTGAAAAACAGGTTTGATAAGCTTAATTGCTAAACCTACAAGTGGTTGTATGGTAGTGATTGGTGTAAATCTTACAAGTGGTTAAATCAAGGTTATTAAATTGAACTTGATTTAATTATCATTCAAGAGTTTGGTAAACAATGTGATGATTTTGCCCCATTTTTACAAAAGGTAAAAGCAACTAAACTTATTTTCCGGAAAAACCATTATGATTAAAACAAACTTAAGTGTTTTGAAATCATTATGGGAAAATAGTTTGTTGTGAGGGGAAGTTCTGATTGTTTAAGCCAAACGGATGGAGAATTGAGGTGTTTAGATATCAGTTGTCTTGTTCTGTACAGTTTGTTTTCAATTTTCTTTAGATGTATTTGAATTTTAGGGGGAGTAAGAATTTTTAGAAAATCCAAAAACATCAGAAAATTTGAAAAAGACAAAAACATGATAAAGCTGAAAAATGAGTTTTTGTTGCATAAAAGAGGAAATGATAGTACATCAGTGGACTATCACAGCACGCTAAAGATTTGTAAAATCAAAATGTGATAAACAATCTTACTGCGGATGTGTCAGTAGATTTTCGCACATTTAGTAAATTGAAACGAGATATAAACCTAAATCAAACTTACTTAATTCGTGGGTAACTATTCTTGGATATATGGGTAACCCCCGAAATCTTGTTTGAAAGGTCCCGTATTCTGAAATACTAGGTCTTTATGCTCAGTGATATCTGGGGTATCATTCCGGGACTTCTGCTGTATGGAAATACTGACCTAGTCCCCGAATAATACTTTCTGCTAAAAGCTTTGAAACACAAGCTCGCCCTCAGCAATCTGATTAAACAATAAAATTGATAATCTTTGCTGTTGTAATAAAAGATCCTCTAAAGGGGACCCACCAAAAGTCGAGCCGTCATCTCTCTGCTGAACGGAAGTTCTGACCTGAGCTCTCACGGTTTCACATTTACCCCTTTACAGATATCATCTGTGGTATACTCACCTGTAAGACTGAATATTTGGGATCTGGATACGGGAGTATATTCAAGTGGAGTGATACACAATTAAGTTTAAGTCTCTAAAACATTAATATTGTATCTCGAATCAATTGAAATCCGTGTGAAAATTCAAGTGGACAAACATACTGACAATCTAGGTAAATTGTTTAGAACTTAAAACGATTAGAAGCTTAATGGTGCTTGTGATGTGTTTCATATCTGATATGATCCTCTTGCACAAACTCACAAAAATATTGTCTGTAAATATTTCATTTTCTGCAGAAAATTCAAAAAGATTTTTGGTGTGTTTTAGCATAAATTTTGAAAATTCAAAAAGATTTTCGACAACTGGTGTTGGGAATGCTGATTTTCGAAATTCAAAATGCTAAACTTGAAGAACTGGTTTGGGGAATGTTTGTGTGTAGATGGTAAAGTTGTTTTGATAAGAACCAGTTATAAATTCTTGAATGCAAAAACATTACTGTATTGGTTCAACATAGTTTCTAATTTGTTGAAAAGTTTTAATATTTGTAGAAACTTATAGTTGGGTAGAGATTGTGCAGGACTTGAGCCAGATATTGATCCTGAGAAAGAATGGAGCCAGGTATCGATCTGGAACCTGATGGGAGCCTGTTAACGATCTTAGAACCAGTGAAAGTTTGAATTCCAGACTACGATCCCAGCTGTGTGAGAGAGGGAGTCTGAAGACACCATGTCAACATTCAAGAGAGAAGAGTTTGTTGATGATGAAGATAGAGAACGAGGATTCTTGGAACGACAAATATTTCAGAGGCAGATTGTCGACTGATGAAGATTGTAGATAGACATGTGCGAAGACTCTATGAAGACTCCGTCAACATCCAAGGGGGAGTCTGTTAGTGCACCTACGTCTGTCGACTACGTCTTACATCGAGTCTTGAGGAATGAACAAGATCAGACATGGCACGGATACCTAGAAATGCAAGTTGTATAGAGATCGCTTATTAGTCACTAGTCTAGGACCGCTTATATGTCATGTTTAGGCTGGATCGCTTATTAGGTCAGATGGCTGGACCGTTTTTCTGTCATGTTGTTGGACCGCTCATACGAACATGTACGTATGAGCGGACTAGAAAGTCTATATATAGGTCCTAGGGGCGATCCAAAACACATAGTTGATGGTGTTTTGTTCCGGTACTCTGCCGAAGTGCTGTCAGATCGTGTAATCGCATTCGATATTAATAAAACAGCAAGATTAAAGTGAATACAGCTTCAATCGCACCGAATTATTAGTTTCCGCCTCTTAATTCGGATACGAACTTCTCTGAACGACTCAAACAGGTCTTGAAACGATCCTACAATGACAAGCCCAAAACCTTCTCTTCTACCCAGTCCATTTGGGAGTATAAAGCCACATTATAAAGAGTTTTGCGTGAGGAGAAGCAAATATTCAAGTGTCGGGGTATTTGATGTATGCAAAATGCAACATATAAATTACATCAATTGTGGCATAAAACTAACCCTTTTTTAGTACTAATGTTGGAAAAAGTGTGCTTTTGTCTTCCTTTTGTATTTTCAGGATTAAATAAGCTCAAATGAACAAAAGAAACAAAAGGCAGCTAAATCTAAAATAAATACAAGAAAAGGAGTAAATGTGGCATGCCCGACCCCTCGACATCATCCTCCCAAGAAAAAACAAGAAAACAAAAGGCTGAGCATGCCTCGTGCTCAATGAGCACGGGGGCGTGCCCAAGTGTCTGCAGAAAAGACAAAGCTGTAGAAGCTTCTATCACCCACCACGGGGGCGTGCCCAGCGGACACGGGGCCGTGGTCAACTCTAAGATTCGCAGAATCTAAGGAAATCTTGATAGTGCAGATAGCTTCTGCACACGGGGTCGTGCCCAGCGGACACGGGGGCGTGGTCAACTAATGCAGACAAACTGCAATTAATGAAGAAAGAGAAGAGGATGGACACGGGGCCGTGTCCGGGCTTCTGTGCATGCTATAAATAGGGATGCTTGGCTCACTTGCAAATCATCCCTTGGCAAACCACCTCTCTCACACTTCACCCACATTCTACCACCACCACAACACCATTATCCACCACCATCATCCATCATCCATCATAGAGTGTGTGTAGTAGTCTCGGGATCCAAGATTGATCGTAAGAGTTCTTGACAATCAAAGGCCATGTTTGCCTAAGTCTCTTACATTACTTCGTGAAGACAAGCATTTAGTGTCATACTTTTTATTTTTAATCTTTTCGCACTTTTTATTTGGTTATGTATTAATGACTTGAATAACTAGTTTCTTATGTTGAAGGTGAGTCTTCCTTATCATTTATCCGTGGTGTCTAGGCATTATTTTACTGTCTATATAAAATAAAAGATTTACACCATTCATCTCCACGGTCTATATGGAGGTATGTTGGCAACCTGGTCGGGGGTTAAGGGAATGGTTTGGTAAGAGTTTTGCCTTGTTCAGTGTATAGATCCTGCAAGGACCTGGGTCAAGCTTAGTAGGATCTCCTTCAATAACCATCGGTATTGGATGGCGGGGGTCCGAATTTCTTGATCCCCTCATATGTAAACTACTATTAATATATTAACCAGGTTACTTAGGACTGTATCCCTGCTGACTCAGACTACTTAGCCGAGGGTAACGTCACATTCAAAAGAGGGGCCTACCACATTACGCATTAATAACTTAATTAATTATCTTTCAATAATCCGACCCTTTAGGATTGTATCCTTGTTGACTCAAACTACTGGGTTGAGGGTAATGCCACCTTCAAAAGGGGCCTACTACAATAACTAAGATAATCTCTTAAAAAGTGCAAAAGTGCGGAAATAACCAAAGGTTACACTAAAGGCGAGTCGGATCCAAGTGATTCATCTTGTCTATCTGTTTTTATTTTATTTTTATTTTTCAGCATTTTAATTTTTATTTTCTAGTTTAAAACCTTTTTCTAAATTTTTGATTTGATTAGATGTTGAGGATAAACCGGTATTAAAAGCTCTTGTGTCCTTGGACGACCTCGGTATCTTACCAACACTATACTACGCTCACGATGGCTGCAGTTGCCCATATGTGTGTTTGGTGTTAGTAAATATCGTGTTTTATAAATTTAAAACTTGACTTAAGTGGTTAAAAAGGGCTAAAAATATACATAAAAATATATCACACCACACACGCATCAACATATCAACTATGTTTTAGTAAATAATAAGGCCAATTAAAATATATGTTGGTTTTGTACATAGTATATCAAATTATACTTTGGTAAATAATATCACATATGGGAGCATATCAAACTATACTTTGGAAGTATATTAAAATATACAAAAGAAAATGTGATTTAGAATTCATTCAAACCTTAGTATATCAAACTACACCTTAGAGACTATAGAAATACCACAAAGGCAATTTATATTTGGCTAAAATTTGGTTTCTGACATTCTATACAATAGGAATGGGGTGTCTAGTCCTATAGCGCTATATCATACTACCAATCAGTTTGGTGAATGTATAAAATAAGCACAACCCAACAATTAATTTATCATCTTTGAAAATTTGTTTTTAAACCATAGATAATCATACAATTTGTCAAAAGATATGTACTAGCATGTATAATCAATTTATACTTTGAAATCATGAAAATAACATTTACGCACACATGTTTCACCCCAAAACATTTGAAAACAGTAAAGGAGGGGACTATGTACTCACTTGAGAATGCTTAGAAGTCTTGAATAACAACCAAGCAAAGCTAGAGGGATCACGGAAATCAATCGGCACCTAATATAAGTAACTATGTAAATAAACCGGACCTAAGTCGGAAGATCGGATAGGTTGAGGTTTCTTAAACAAAATGAGTATTGGAACTCATATGATATGGTTTAACAAAGCCTACATACTAAATCGAAACCTAACCTAAGTGCTTACGACCCGTTTAGGTAGCTGACGCTACTTTAACGCGTCGTTCGCGTAAAACGCGTTCGGACCGCCTAGCTAGTCCTATGACAAGTATTATATGCCTTAACATGTCTAATAATGTTACCTAATCAGTTTAGACATAAAAATTTAGGTTACATATGCTTAAAATGAATTTATGCGTAAAAAGGGCATTTTAGTCATTTTCCTAAGGCATATAAACTACCTATCATACAACTACTTAAACGAAGTGACCATAAGGTATAACCTCGGAAGGTTATTCCCCATACAACTATGGTCACTAAACATGCTTGGTCGGATCCTAATGATCGACCAAACGGGTCTAATTCGAAAGTCTAAGCGGTTATTAAGACCGCTTGACTTACGACTCTATACAAGCACTATACTAAAAGTGACGAGCTAAACATGTTAAAACATGCTTAACGAAGTTAGAAAACAAGTTTGATATCAAAACAAACGGTTTTGATACCCAAAAAATAGTTTGATTGCAATATACGCATAGGCACGTATTTTGACCGAAACTATGACTCGTCACTATGCCTAATTAACGTGGTAATCAGTAGGTATAATCATAAGGGACTATGACCATCGTGATTACGCTCACGTTGCGAAGTTAAACGAACTTCGTGTTGACCATAAACTGGTCAAAGCAGAAAGTCAAACACTGCTTGACTTTCACGCTTAAAAACGCATAAAAGAACGAAAGAAGCTTACAAGAGGTCCAAGCGATGAGGATTTGATCTTAGAATTCTCAGGTATGAAGGTTTTTGAGCTTCAACTTAGAGAATTAAGATCAAGGTGTGAGCTTGGATTGAAAACATGGGGGGTTTATATAGTTTTCGGGCAACTGTTAAGATCATTCCTCGGTAAACGAGCTTCGATTTGACCCGTACAAGTGAGCCCATAGTTTTAGAATACCATGGGTGCCCCAAAACAGCCCATAGACTTGATAAAAACCATTTGCAAACATGGGGAACAGCTGGAACAAGCTGGAAACAACTTTTGCTGATCTGGGGGTCGCTCGCACCCCGTGTACGAGCCAGACAGATCCTACGCGGCCCGTGACCACCTGGGATATCGGCAACAAGTTTCAGATTTGCAGTTTCAGTCCCTACATGCTTTTAAGGCCATTTTTGATGCGTTTAAGGCCCGTTTAGCCAGTTTCAAGGCTCTACAATGATGCCTAAGCATAGGGGACATGGAACATGCTCAAAAATATGTCGGATGTCTGTTCTTTTGGTCATACGATCACGTTATTCGGTTAATTACGACGAAACACGAACGGACGTGAAAAACGATCCAAATTACGTGACGAATGAATTTTTATCATGCCAATCACTAAAATAAAATATTTTAATGATTACATAAATTTTTGGATGTCCGGATATATTCAGAACATAAGATATGCGTGAAAATGCAAACTTATGCACTTTTTGATGCTTTTAGTCGCTGTTGATCAAATAAGTTTATTTTTGCGCACCAAACACCTCTAAGCCTATTTCTAAGCTATGTAAGGGATATTTAGGGCATTTTTAACTTATGATCATATTCCAGAATGTTCGTTACAGTACGAATTGGCATACTTTCGCAGTTTGTCGAAATTAGTCCCTGTAAGCGAATAAACTTGATTTCAACACACCAAACCCTCCAAAACTTATTTCTAAGTTATGTAAAGGTTATTTAAGGTATGTTAAGCCCATGTCACTGTTCTGGAGTGTTTGTCGCGTTAAACTGATTAAGTTTACGCAGCAGTTTGCGTATAACTTTCCAGAAAGCGATTTAGAGCTCGAAATCGAACGAGAATTGATATGTGCAAATGATACACATATTTATACAAATCCCAAGTATGAAACACAACATTTAATTGATTTGGTATTTGTTTGATGGCCGTGGAGGCACAGATGTCACATGATGCTATTGTAGTAGCCCAACCTTGTAATTTATACACATTATCAATAAAAGCTTGAGCTACAGATGTTGCAGAAATTGGTTGGGTGAGACCTATAAAGTGAGCATATTTGGTTAATCTATCCACCACCACAAATATGATATTTTTGCCCTTAGACTTAGCTAACCCAATAATGAAATCCATACTTATAGCAAAGAAGAAACAAGTAGGAATGGGTAGTGGATGAATAAGGCTATGATTAGCAATTATGTCGTGTCTAGTTTGCTGACATACATGACATTGCTCGTAGCTTTAGCCTGCCTTTTCTAGTAAAACAAACTCTTAAGCCTTTGATAAGTTGCATGAAAACCAGAATGCCCTCTTAAAATTGAATCATGATAAAAGTGTAAAATCTCTTTCCTCAATTGATCAATATTACCCACTACCAACTTTTCCTTCCTTCCATGCAAATTATTAGCCCAAGTATAGTGACCCATTGCTTCATTATTCAATAACTTTTGAATGATTCCATGCAATTGCCCATCCTGATTCCAATCAACGGCTTAATTGAGGACGCAACCAACTCAAATAAGGATGGACTTTGTACACTTGAAAGGGCATCAGCTATCACACCCCAACCGATGACAGAAACATCGGGATGAGGCGAATAAATTGCTCAAAACTTCATAACACTATGAGACAATATGAATTTAAATTAAATTTCATAAATTTCTAAAAATGTCATACAAAAATCAAATATGAACAACATTGTTTAACATAACATAGAATGGTAAACTAATCTAGGTGTGTTTCTATGTCCACCTAAATCTCGTTCTTCATAGCATCATCAAGTCTATCAACTTGCAACATGTATTAAAATAATGAACAAAAAGTTGGCGACAAGTTTTGTTACATAGCATAACATAGAATAAAATAGTTTAAAGTCTCATATCCAACATGAATAACAATGTGCAAGTTACTAGTATGTTGAAACGGTGTAAGCTATATGTTCAAACCCAAGAATCCAATGCGTTAAAATAGTCTATCCCAAAGAATAATGGGAGGTAACATGTTTAACTTAACAATACCCCAAGACTCGTGGGCGGTGCATTACTCCTATAGCGCTATAATTGTTAAGGTAGGGTTGTACGAAGTTAATGAGCATATAGGCATGAAAAGTTTACATAACATACGAGATTAACAAGCATCATATAGTTTCATGTTCAACATGGATAGAGAGTGATTCAAATAGTTTCAAGTGTTTCATGTGTTTATATAGAATACATGTTGCACCCAAAAGTGTTAAAAGTAAAATGGGATCGAGTATACTCACAGTTTTGCGTAGGGTACCACGAAAACCGAGAGCAGAATTGACGAAGTCTTGGGATTACAAGTGGTTGCGTTTACGATTCCTTGTAAAATAACGCACGAGTAAAAATAAGGATTTCCGAACAAACTAAAACGGTTACCCTATATTTGAAAATATCACGTAACGATCTTGTTAATATTTCCAAAAATAGGACCCTAAGAAATCTTTTCTAATTACGGTAAGTTTCGAAAAGCGAGGCGTTACATCTGCAACAAGTTTTTCTACACCTTTTTTGTATTGGATTTCAAAATCATAGTGCATCAACTTTACCATCTAAGCATGTTGAAGTGGAGTAGTGATTTTCTAGTCTATTAAATATTTTAAGCTCTTTTGGTCAATCTTAATAACAAAATAACAAGAAATAAGGTAATAACGCCGTTCCTGCCAACAAAATAACAAGTAACTCTTTATCATAGACTAAAAGAGTTTCCTATTTGGGAGAGAGGGTTTTTCTTATAAAAGCTAATGGATGACGGGCCTGCATTAAAACTACCTTAATACCCACTGAAGAGGCATCTGTTTCTGTTATAAATTGTTGACTTAAATCTGGAAGTGCTATAGAACTTAAAGCATGTACGAGCTGTTGAAAGGATAATTTGGCAGACTCAAACCAATTAAAACCATCATTCTTAATTAAATCTGTTAAAGGCTTTGCAATCACACTATAAGACCTGATAAACCTTGTTTATTAAGCTGCTAGGATACAATCCCACTATGTCGGAATATTGAAAGATAATTAAGTAAGCTATTAATGCAAAATGGTGGCCCCCCTTCCAGGCAGCGGTCACCCTTAACCCGTTGGTCTGAGTCAGCAGGGATATAGTCCTCGCGGGGTTGGTTTAAAGTTTTAATAGTAGTTTATAGATAAGGGGTTCAAGCGGTTTCTTACTCTCAGTCGGGCTAGTCATTCCCGGCCAATCCATAGAGTAGTACTAAACTTGAACTAGGTTCTCACAGGACCTATATACTGAACGAGACATAGAATTACCCAACCACCCTTCTAACCCCCTTCCAAGTAGTTAACACGCTTTATATAAACAGTAAAGACACGAATATGTGAATCAACAAAATATGAAGAATGGTTGAATAAATTCGCCTTCAATATAAAAAAACTAGTTATTAAAGTTATTAATACATACCCAATTAAAAAGTTGCTAAAGATTAGAAATCATAAAAGAAAATACGTAAAAGATATGTCTTCACCAAGTGATGTAAGAATTTAGGCAAGCATGGCCTTTGTTTGACAAAGATTCTTACTATCAATCTTGGATCCCGATACTACACACATACTCTAAAAGATGGAAAATGGATTATGGTGGTGGATGATGGTGTTGTAGTGGTAGTGGAGTGGTGGCAAGTGAGAGAGAAGTGGTTTGCCAAGGGATGAGTTGAAGTGAAACCAATCATTCCTATTTATAGCTGAAAACAGAATGTCCACCACGGCCCGTGCCCGCTTGGCACGGCCCCGTGGCCATCGGTCTCTCTCTTCTACATTAACTGCAGTGTCAGACTTGTACTAACACGGCCCCGTGTGTCAATGGCATGGCCCGTGGCCAATGTACTTGATGTACTTCTTCATATTCTAGAAATCCTAGAGTTGACCACGCCCCGTGTTGCGCTTGGAATTTGTCTTTTGCTGTTGACTCTTTCTGCTGCAGTGAATTCCCATCGGGCATGGCCCATGCTAGGTGAGCACGGCCCCGTGCCAGAGCTCCTGTTTTTGTTATTTCTTGGGTTTGGATGTGGATGAGGGTTCGGCAAGTTGCGTCAATCCTTCTTTATTGCATTTTATGTTGGTTTTTGCTGTCTTTTTGCTTCTTTTGTTCATTTAAGCTCTTTTAACCTGTTTATTAAAAAGGAACAAAGAAACAAGCTTTTTCTAATATTAGTACTGAAAAAGAGTTGATTTTATGCCGTATTTGATATAATTTAGATGTTGCATTTTAAACACATCAACTAGTAAAAGATCTAAACCATTAAAAGCTAAATAAACAGTCCCTAAATCAAATGTAAAAAATATAAAACTAAAAAATAAAACATGTATTGCCAAAGGTTTTCATAAAAGTATTTTTTTTTCAAAAAGAAGAGAAAGCTGATGTTGAGTAGATCACATAAAACAATTATCACATAAGAACCGACTTTGCAGACTGAGATATACATTAATTATTTCATGGGAACATTTTTCACGTTGTACTATTGTTTCCCTTGATTAATTTTTCTCACAATTGTTTCTTAGTAACTTTTTAATGAGATAAACTAACACAATATTATTAGTTTATTTTGTAAGTCCTAAAGTTTTAATTTTAACATTTGTATGAACTATGAAGTAGGTTGTTAATAGTGTATATACAAACAAACAAATAAACGTACCCATTTGGTATAATAAGCGATAATATGTTTGAAAGAGGACATTATAAATGACTATGAATATAAATACTATGTACCATCGCTACCCTTATTTAGAATTAAGTTCGATTTACATGTTTGTGTAGAAAAAAGAAAATATAATATTTATCGGTATATTTACCCTTATTAATCTCTGCCGTTTCAAATCAAATCACATCCATTTTTACTTTTACGTCTCTTTGTTTCAATTATGTTCAGTTTACATGTTTATGTAGAAAACATAATATTTATCGGTATATTTACCCTTGTTAATTTCTCCTGTTTCAAATCAAATCACTTCCATTTTAAGTCTCTTTTTTTCTACAAGATATTCTCTATTATATTATTATTATACATATGAATTTAAAGTCATCATGAATAGTGATTTTATATTTTAAAAGTTTCTAATATTTTAAAGATTCATTTTTCCCTATTTTCACCGGAAACATAACATTTTTCCCTATTTTAAAAGATATTCTCTATTATAATATACATATAAATTTAAAGATATTCCCACTGGAAGTAACATCTCTATTCCTACGGGTGGAGATAAGGTTGTCTACATTTTACCCTCTTCTGACCCAATCTTAGCTTTGGTGTAGATGTGACTTACTGAGTATGATGATTATCAAACTGTGCGTGCATGAGGAAATGTTTCTGTTCAATCATCAAAAAGTTATGCATGTCGATTGATTCCAATAAAAAATTGGGGAAATGGACTGTATCACCCTCAACTTTGCAAAATTGGCCAATATCACGCTCAACTTTCAAGTTGGCTCCCACTACCCTCTACTCGACAAGTTGGTGTCATTGTCACCCCTTCGTTAAAAAAACACTAACTGAGTTAGTATTTTAAGCCTATGTAGCATTTAAATGATGAGTTGGAAGCACACGTGGACAGAGCCTCAATAAATACCCCCTTTCCCTCTCTAATCAGTTGCATTTCATCAAAACGCAGTTCACAAGTTCACTTCGATGTTGGCGATCAAACCCTAGTTCCTTGATCATCGATGATTGCAGGCAACATTCAGACTCCCAAGAGGTAAGGTTTATGTTAGGGTTGATTGCATTGTGATTTTACACACTGATTTAAGTTATGGAGCGTATAGATGTTATGCTTTGGTACGGTGGTTGTCTTGATTTCTCTGTTGATCAACCTCAGTATATTGATGGTAATTCTAAGTTAATCCAAATGGATTTTGATCATATCGCATACTTTGAGCTAGTTGATTATGTAATGGAAACCAACGAGTATGAAATTAGGGATTTTTATATGTATGGGATGGATGCGGATAATGGTGATTTTAAACTGTTTCGTGATGATAAAGATGTGTTGGAACTTGCAATTAAGGCTAAAAATTGGAGTGAATCGTTCATTGAAGTCTTTGTTCAACGTAGCCCAATTATGTTTGAGCATAAGACCCACCACTGTTCCGAACCCAGTAAACCATAGGCCCAGTCCACTTGCCAGTCCAGTACCCAGCCCATTAAACCTAAGTCTAGTTCCCAGCCCATTAAACGACAAGCCCAACCCAAAAAACTAGTACCCAAGCCCAGAAAAAAAGTAGTACACGTGAAAGTGGGTAGGGAATCTGGTAAATGTTTTACAACTCCTGAAGTCCCTAGATCTGGAAGTACATCAGGTGTTAAACAGGTTGTTGAAGAACCAGTACACGAGGCTTCATGGGCATTTGATATAGATAAGGAAACAAATCTTAAAGAGGTTGTGAAAGAATCAGTAAAAGAGGTTGTACAGGAAGAAGTCTTTGGTCAACATAGTGATAAAGAAGCTGATTTAGAACAGGACAGTGAAGACAGTGAAGACAGTGATTACAATTAATGAAGAGTCCAGTTGTGATGATGATGAGGATTGTTATTCTGATGAGGATGAGGTTTTGGAAGAATTGGTTGGCTTAGATTCAGACAAAGAAGATTTTGAATGGAAACAATAACAAGATGCAATTAAACAAGCTACCAAGGATGAAGAAGCAGCCACAAAGAAGATACATGAAGAGTGTATCAAACATAATGAAGAAGAAGGTAATTTGCATGAATCTAATGATGCAGGTTGTGCACATGTAGATGGATACAGTAGTTATGAAGAATCAGATGGTGATATTGCCACACCAGGTGATAGTGAAGAAGATGATGTTCGAGGTAAAAAGTTTAGGGAAACTGTTCCAAGTGTAAGTGCACAAACTAACTGGAAGAAGTTTGTTTGGAAAGTTGGGACAAGGTTTGCTTCAAGGGATTCCTTTAAGGAGGCAGTTAGAAGATATGCTGTGTCTAATGGCAGGAATCTTTTTCATAGCAAAGAGTGATAGCAAACAAGAAGGTCGTGTAGTAATCAAGTTGGTAGCAGGGTGTCCTTTCTATCTATTTTGTTCAATGCACACAGGGAAAGAGTGTTACATGATTAAAAGTGTGAAAAACCATCACACTTGCCAAAGAAACATGATAAAGAACAGGCAACTAACTGCTAAGTTTATAGGTGATGAGTTCCTACCTCAATGCAGTAAGATTGGTTCATATCTCAATGCATTAAGGAAAGCAAATCCATCATCAACTTTCAAGTTGGAAACTGCTCCACCAGGTTTCATTAATCTAGATCCAGAGGCCACATGTGAAGCATTCTTCAGACTGTTTGTATGTCGTGTCTCAAGTGGTTCTGCTCCAAAGAGACAGAAGAAGTCAACTAAAAAGGCAACCCAACAGTCCACTCATGACGCAACCCAGCAGTCCACTCTTGAGGCAACCCAGCAGTCCACTCAAGAGGCAACTCAGAAATCTATTCAAAAGGGAACCAAGTCAAGTCAAAAGGGAATCAACAGGTCAAGTCAAAAGGGAAAGAGAAAGACCAATCAAGGTTGAAGTTATATGTGATCTTTTGTGTTTGTGGCACTGTTATGTATGACTTAATTAAGTAGACAATGTTATGTATGACTTAATTAAGTAGACAATGTTATGTATGACTCTAATATTTTGTCTAAAAACACCTTCTAGTAATGTGGGACCAGTTAAGTAGTCAATCTATAACTTTTCTATGTTGTTTGACTTTTTCAGTGTTGTTTGACTTTTTCTGTTGTTGATTGAGTCACATATTGGTGTACATATTCCATTATGGTCATTGTGTTCACTTTAATAGGTTGACTCAAAAATTGATGACCATGCTTTCTGTTTGGTATGTTTTGGTCAGTCTGTAGTTTGGTTTGGTGATTTACAGTTTGGTCTGCTGTTTCTACAAGTGCACTTGGAAGTGCAGTTGCACTTTGGTTCATATTTGGCCAACTATGCACCTAGTAACAGTTTGACTACAAAACACTAATTTAGATGTCCAGTTGAGTCAAAGAAACAAAACACTTCATTTCATAACAAGTGGGCACAAATGGTTACAAACACTAAATACCACAACAGTTCATTATCAATAAATACTAATTCCACAAATACAACAATATGGCAATTGCAATTACAAAGGTTAGCACATATGGTTTCTTCGACTTCGTCTTTGTGTCAAATCTCATTGCTTTCAAGTTCTTGTTCTCTTCTATTAACAACATACTCTTTAATTCAAGGTTCTTTATCTTCAGGTCTTTAAACGTCACTTGAGTTGAGGTGCCGTATGAACGTTCAACGAACATCTTATCAACATCTTCTTTCCAGTGGAAGAATTTGCAATCCCCTCTCTACAAAACACAACAACTATAAGAAAATTGCAATGGAATATCTCCTAAACACCAAATTGATATGCAATTTCAACTTACAGGCCAGTGAGAACAGCCGTAAAATTCTTCACCATGTCGTTCACTTTTACGACCAGCTACTCGAAGAACAGCAACAACATCGTGATGACAGTACAAATTGCCATCTAAATCGACCTTGAATACTTTAGGTTTTCGAATTACAGCAGAGGTAGAAGAAGACGACATGTTGACTGAATGTTTCAATTGGCAATTAGGGCAAGATCGGCTCTGGGGAGGAGGTATTAGGGCAAGAACGGCGATGACCCTCTACCTGCAATTGATCTTCGTCACCAATTTGATGGGGGAGAAGATGAGTTTGTTTGGGAATTAGGGTTAAATGGTTGAATTGATGTTAAACCTCTGATACATCAAGTTTCTGTCCACGTGTGCTTCCAACTCATCATTTAAATGCCACATAGGCTTAAAATACTAACTCAGTTAGTGTTTTTTTAACGAAGGGGTGACAGTGACACCAACTTGTCGAGTAGAGGGTGGTGGGAGCCAACTTGAAAGTTGAGCGTGATATTGGCCAATTTTGCATAGTTGAGGGTGATACAGTCCATTTCCCCCAAAAAATTTGAAGTTATTGTTTTAAATGTAGAAGGCACATAATTAATGACCAAGTTCTTGAGAAATATTGTCATTGTCCAATAATCATAAGATCAAATGCTGACACGGCGTGAATATAACTCGTAGGAGAATGAAAGCAAAGGGACGTGCTTTAGGATTTATTGAAATGGTAAGAAAGTCTTTGTTTTAGGTACAATGCAGAAGAAATTGCATGATATCGGTTTGACTTATATGCAAGTGGTCCCGATTTGCAAGTTACAATTGTGTCTTTCAAGTACTATTCATATTAGATTGTATCGTTAAATGATTTTATGCACGGCGGTCTATCTAATATGACACTAGTAGAAGAAAAAAAAATATGTATCTGTGATTCCTGTGAAACCGTATATTTTTTAATAGTAACACCTATAAAAAAGTCTGTATATCACAGTTCCGATAGTTAGCATGCTACCTTCAAATATTTTTTTCTTTATCAGGTATGCTCTAATAACTATTTTGAATTCTGTTTCTTTGTTGGATTTGGTTCAGCCTTTAGCACTTGGGATCTTGGATTATTTAAATACCATAGTTCATCTCAAAGTTCTTATGTGTTTTGTATGAGTTAAGTTATTCTACAAAAGCTCTTAAAAATAAGAAGTGTAAGAAGACATTATAGAGTTACAAGTGTGCAAGAACCTAAAACCTAAACCCACTACACCACCACCCAAAACCTAAACACCCACCCCCACCCCACCCCAACGACACGATCTCTGTTATCAAACAAGAATCATAAAATTAATACATACCGCACCGATGTTGTTTAGTTTGATACGGTATGGTAGCGATACGATTTTACTATAGCAAGTGCTGGTACCACAACGAACCAAACATATATCAACTAAATTTCCATCGCGAAGCGTGGGAGAAAGTCACTATTAGGGGTTTATAGTATTTGTTTTGCAGTCAAGTGTTTGTTATTTACTTTCAGTCCCTTGGGTTTATATATTCTTACTTTTGGCCACTCAAATTTTGCCACTTTTGTGATCCATGTTAAAGCTTTCTTTGTATAAATTCGAGTTTTTTTTACGTTTACAACAGGTTGCGTAATAACTTTGCGTTTGTCTACATCATGTGACGGTAAAAATTCACGGTTTTGTTTTGCCATTTTTTCCGGTTTCGCTCGTCGTTTACTTACTACTTGACATGGTTTTACAACCTACGCACCTGCAACAGGTGGGTTAGACACTAGTTACTAATAGAGTATGTAACAAAGGTCAAACTATTGTAAAGTTAATCAGATGGTATAGAAAGAGATTTGATTTTATTGTAAGACAACTGTCAAAGGCAGGTAGAGAAGAACAAAAGGGGTTTATTGGAGTCACATGATAGTTCATTTTATAAGAATAAACTTCACTCATCGGTCATATAATGAAATTTAACCGAGTTATAATTTGTCATCGATCATGCAAGTGGAGCGTCCGACAAAGCCTTTTATTGAGTTTTAAAGAAGAATGAAAGCCTCAAGAAACAAAAGTCTTCAGGGAATATTAATATGCATCTATAATTGGTTTGACAAAATGATGATTTTATTCTATTTCTAAATTAAAGGAAAGCTTCCCAACATCCACAGAAAAACAAATCTCTCTCTCTCTCTCTCCTCTCTCTCTCTAGCGTGATGAGCTTCAATAACGTATGTGTTTGATTCATTTCTGTAAAGTGGTCAGAAGCACTCATGAAGGTATTTTATAAAAGAAGCTAGGGTTGATCAGCACTCTCAAACTGCTGCCCATAAAAAGTAGGAATGAGAAAAAAACTTGCTGTGCCTTAGGGTTTATATATATGATCGAGTTCGTGTTCTCAGCCTGGTGTTTATAGTATTTATGTACATATATTATATATTTGTTCTTCAGGTTTCTTAACCACCTGTGTTCTGATGCTTAGCATCTATATATTTTTTTAAAAATTTGAATTAAACATACATGCTTCTCACCTTTCTCACTTTTGTTATGTATGTCTTTTTTTCCTTAAAAAATACAACTTCTCAAAATAAAGTTTCTTTCATTTTAGGTTAGCTGACTTGGATTCAACTGTTTAGATGTTGCTTCATCTTTTGGAATAATTCATCATACCGATCAAACCGAAAATTGGAAGAAGTTAATGAAGGAGATTTTTTTTTTTTTTTGGAAAAAGGAACTAGGGTTCCAGCACCATTAAAGACAGACGTAAGTTGATGTATTATATTCCCTACATATAGCATGTTTTGATCAGTCTTTATAAACGTCATATATAATTTTAATCAATTCCAAGCCCAACTGCATAAAACCACTGAGTTTAAATTTGGAATATAAAAAAAGAGGAGTTGCAAAGAAGTTTATGGAAGTAGATAAAAGACTGTAAATATGGTATTAAACTATTAACTACTTAACTAAGTAGGCTATTCATGGTAGGGTAGTCCTATAATTTTAAAATAAAGATCACATATAGATCTAATTCCTATATACATGTGTGATAATAGCTATAGAAGTTGTTTATATATTTACATTTTCCTGCATGTGTCCTTGCATTTAGTTTAATTAATAGTTAGTCCTCTACAATAATAGTTAGTTGATCCATTCATTCTGCTTCATTGTACCCGTAGTTTTTACATTGTACCCGTATTTTTTCCTTAACTACTAATAATTCTGGACAATTACAGATTTTAAACAACAATGTTTTAATTCTATATACTTGCAGAAGTGAACCATGTCAGAAGATTTGGATATGCTAGGGAGTAAGGAGGAAATTAGTTTAGATCAACATGGAGAAAACACATCATCTATTTCTTCGTTAAATAAGCATGTCACATCTTTTGACTTAAATGAAGAAGCAAACAGCCGGGAAGGCAATGGCTCATCACTTGAGCATGACAAGAAGGCCGAAGCTGCAGGAAGTTCATCAATGAATATAAAAGGTCCGGTTAGGCGATATGTACGCTCCAAAATGCCAAGACTTCGTTGGACTTGTGAACTCCATCACGCCTTTGTTAATGCTATTGAAAGGCTTGGTGGACAAGATAGTAAGTTGTCTAAACTGTTCAGTATATTTATCGATTTAATCAATTAATAGTTTTCTCTTTATAGCCTAGTGGCATTTTGGTGGTGGGATAAGACTTATTATGATCAATAGGTCATGGGTTCGATTCCCACAAGGGGGTTTTTTCTCAGATTTTTGGGTTTCTTCCTTAATTGGTGTATAGGCATTCTTGCCTAGTGGAGATGGATATGATCGGGTGGTTCCGCTAGTGGCATGATGTGCGTGAAGTGTGTTATATTTTAGGTGTATATTTTAAGCTCATTTTACACTTTTAGCCAAGTTTTAAATTTATAAACACGATATTTACTAACACTAAACACACATATGGGCAAGTGCATCCATCGTGGACGTAGAATAGTGTTGGTAAGATACCGAGGTCGTCCAAGGACACAAGAGCTTTTAGTACCGGTTTATCCTCAATGTCTAATCAAATCAAAAAGTTAGAACATGGTTTTAAACTAAAAAAATAAAACTAACTAAAATGCTGAAAAGTAAAATAAAAATAAAAACAAATACACAAGATGAATCACTTGGATCCGACTCGTGTGTAGTGTAACCTTTGATTATTTTCGCACTTTTGCACTTGTTTAAGAGATTATCTTAGTTATTGTAGTAGGCCCCTCTTTTGAAGGTGACGTTACCCTCAACCCAGTAGTTTAAGTCAGCAAGGATACAATCCTAAAGGGTCAGATTATTGAAAGATAATTAATTAAGTTATTAATGCATAATGTGGTAGGCCCCTCTTTTGAAGGCGACGTTACCCTCGGCTAAGTAGTCTGAGTCAGCAAGGATACAGTCCTAAGTAGCCGGGTTAAAGTTTTAATAGTAGTTTAACTTATGAGGGGGTCAAAGAGTTTGGACCCCCGCCATCTAATACCGTTGGGTATTGAAGGAGGTCCTACTAAATTTGACCCAGGTCCTTTGCAGGATCTATACACTGAACAATGACAAGACTTGATGCGTGCTAGCGTGTATATAATTTAGATGAGTATTTAAGCCCTTTTTACACTTTTAGCCAAGTTTTAAATTTATAAAACACGATATTTACTAACACTAAACACACATATGGGCAAGTGCACCCATCGTGGACGTAGTATAGTGTTGGTAAGATACCGAGGTCGTCCAAGGACACAAGAGCTTTTAATACCGGTTTATCCTCAACGTCTAATCAAATCAAAAAGGTTAGAAAATGTTTTAAACTAAGAAAAGTAAAAACTAACTAAATGCTGAAAAATAAAATAAAAACAGATAGACAAGATGAATCACTTGGATCCGACACGTGTATTAGTATAACCTTTGATTATTTTCGCACTTTTGCACTTGTTTAAGAGATTATCTTAGTTATTGTAGTAGGCCCCTCTTTTGAAGGCGACGTTACCCTCAACCCAGTAGTTTGAGTCAGCAAGGATACAATCCTAAAGGGTCGGATTATTGAAAGATAATGAATTAAGTTATTAATGCAAATTGTGGTAGGCCCCGCTTTTGGCGGTGACGTTACCCTCGGCTAAGTAGTCTGAGTCAGCAGGGATACAGTCCTAAATAGCCGGGTTATAGTATTAATAGTAGTTAACTTATGAGGGGGTCAAAGAGTTTGGATCCCCGCCATCCAATACCTATGGGCATTGAAGGAGATCCTACTAAATTTGACCCAGGTCCCAAGCAGGACCTCTAAACGCTGAACAAGGGCAAGACCTTTACCAAACCGTTCCCTTAACCCCCGACCAGGTAGCCAACATACCTCCATATAGACCGTGGAGATATGAATGGTGAAAATCTTTTATTTTATATAGACAGTAAAATAATGCCAAGACACCACGAACAAACGATAAGGAAAGATCACCTTCAACATAATTAACTAGTTATTAAAGTCATTAATACAAAACCAAATAAAAAGTGCAAAAGATTAAAAATAAAAAGTATTATACTAAACACTTGTCTTCACCAAGTGATGTAAGAGACTTAGGCAAACATGGCCTTGATTGTCAAGAACTCTTACGATCAATCTTGGATCCCGAGACGACTCACACACTCTATGATGGACAATGGATGATGGTGGTGGATGATGGTGTTATGGTGGTGGTGGGTGGTGGATGAAGTGTGAGAGAGGTGGTGTGCCAAGGGATGAGAGAGAATGAAACCAAGCTCCTCTATTTATAGGCTGAACAGAACGCTGGACACGGCCCCGTGTCCGCTGGACACGGCCCCGTGCCCGTCTGACATTCTCTCTCTTCATTAATTGTAATTGCGAATTACAATTAATGCGCCTGCTGTACTTTCACCACGCCCCCGTGCTCGCTGGACACGGCCCCGTGGTGAGCAATGGAAGCTTCTACTGGTTTGTCTTTTCTGCTGCTTCCTGGGCACGCCCCCGTGTTCGCTGGACACGGGGCGTGTTCAGACTCTGTTTCTTTCTCTTTGCATTGGGAGGTGCCGTTGAGGGTCCGGGCAGTCCACTTTTGTTTCTTTTCTTGTATTTTTGGTAGAATTAGTAGTCTTTTTGCTTCTTTTGTGATTTTGAGCTCATTTCATCCTGAAAATACAAAAGGAAGACAAAAACACTCTTTTTCCAACATTAGTACTTAAAAAGGGTTAGTTTTATGCCTTAATTGATGTGTTTTATATGTTGCATTTTACACACATCAAATACCCCCACACTTGAACTTTTGCTTGTCCTCAAGCAAAACTCTTTAAATGTGGCTTACACTCCCAAATGGAATAGGTAGAAGAGAAGTTTTTTTTTAGCTTGTCCTAGAGTGTCGGGAATCCAAGGTTTTTATAGGTTTTATTTTTATTTATTTACAGTCCTATTCGTCATGATTTATTTTTGAACGTTTCATAAGACAAATTACTTAATCGGGCATAACATGCCTTATAAAATTCCATTTATATACAAGTTCACATACCTCACGGGAGATCACTCAACACTCGGCCGAAGGTGTATATTTTAGTGAATCACTCGAGAGCGGCACGGAACTTACGTCTTCCATAGGCTTGCCAAGCAATCAATCCTCCTCCTTTTTAACTTTTTAACTTTGTAAATATCAAGAGGACTTTTGGGGTGAAGGCTTGGGTTTAAAGGTGGGTGGTTGGTTAGTGGTTAGTAAAAAGGGCGAAAATCGTAGCAAGTGTCGGTTTTCGTAAAATACCTTGTTTTTAGTGACTTATTATTTTTGAAGTATTTCTCCAAACAAGCTTTTGTAGCTTTTGTTTGTTTTTGACTTCATATATATATATATATATATATATATATATATATATATATATTTTTTTTTGATGTCACATGAAAGGGCAAGTTGACGAAAAACCGAGCTTGTTACTAAAATAAAAGGTGAAAAAAAATGAAAAAGGTTTTTGGTGGGTAAAAAGGTTTTTTTTTTTTTTTTGGGGTAATGAAATGAAAGGTTTAGGCTCAAAGGGGTTTTCTAGGGGGATTTTGGGTAGGTAAAAAAAAATGAAAAATAATGGTTTTGAAAGAAAAATAGTTAGTCCTAATGCCTCCATCATTTACTTACTTGGGTTTAAGTTGGTAAGGACCGGGAATGTATCGTCGTGGCAAGTTCTAGATCTGTAAAAACCGAGCGGCTATTCACACAAGAAACGAAAAATGAGCATTTAATCTAAATATGTGTATTTTTTTTATGCTCAATAAAGGCTCAAAACTCACTTTTGTGGGAATGGGTTTTTAATGTGACCAAGCATATATAATCGAATTTTTAACTAGACTTGTTATACCGTTTCATAATTTTCTTATGTTAGTTCTTTTTATCACGACGCTATCGGTTGTAAACTTGTAAAAATATAACCTTTTTAGAACTTGATATTCCCAACTTAAACTAAAACAAGTAAAAAAATAAAAAATGTGAAAATGTTTTTGAAAAAAAATTTGGGGTGTTTAGCGGTTCCAATAGAGTTTTGTGTAAGGCTTGTGTTTAGGATTTTGCAAAATTTCAAGGTTTTAGCATCCCCCCCACACTTAAATTACACATTGTCCTCAATGTGTCCAAAAATAAAGTTTTTGGTTGATTAGAATGTATAAAAGTGTGTTAAAAACAAAGGGTTGTGTTACTAGCAGTCTGGACACGGCCCCGTGTCCGTTGGACACGGCCCCGTGGTGAACTGCCAGTAACGAAAACTTACAGAAGTTGAACACGGGGGCGTGTTGGATGAACACGGCCACGTGTCGGGCAAAGAATTGCAGGTCAGTAGCCAAACAGCAGAACTGGGAGATGGACACGGGGGCGTGTCGACTGGACACGTCCCCGTGTGGACGGTCTGTTAGCCTGAAAAATAAGGTTTTCTCCCGGTTTTCTGCATCCTAGGGCTGCAAGTGCTAATGTCTAGCACTCGAACCCTTGCATTGCACCTGTTTAATCATTCAATACCAACCAACCAAGCACAAACCATCCTAATTTACCATTGTCAAGCATTATCCAAACATAAAGTAAAAACAAAATAAAGATAAAAAGTAGTTCGGGAAAGTAAATTGTTCGACAAATGGCACGCAGGCCATGAATTGTTTGATAGATAAGAAGGGCATTCAAACCTGTGGGCTCATCACCAGCCAGCCCCTTGTTCCTCCCAGCCTCCTACTCCATGTCTTCATCACTACCATCACCTCCGCCCCCCTGCCTCGCCATGTACTCCCGGATGCTACCGATATCATCTTGTATATCGTTGACGCTGCGCTCGATAGCTCCAACCCGGTGGTATGTGTTGTTGGCGAGGTTGTAGGTGTTCCTGGTGCACATAAGGTTTTCCTGCAAAAGATCGTGTAAACTTTGAAAATTAGGAAAACCGGCTCCTTGAGAGGAGGATTGACCCGGATCGCCTTGGGGTGGGTATTGAAAATGTGGAGGTGGTGCATGAAGAACTAGAGCCTCCTGCGGGTTCCATGCGTAGCCTTGCGTCCTCTGAAAGCTCACCGTCCCGTCCTCCGCTTCATAAAGCAAGTTCATGGCTCGGCAAATATGATAATCGACCCGTCCCGACCATGGACTCCTTTCGAAGGACCTTGGGATATTCGTGAAGTGCTTGAAAAGACGGTACACCCATCCCCCGAAGAAGATTGGTGTAGGAGCAGAGGCAAGGCGGTTCAAGTGCATGTTTCGCAGTAGGAAGTAAGGAACATCGAGGGGCTTCTGGTTGTGGATGCAGTGAAGGACAACCAAATCTTTCAACCCAACAACGCCACTACTGTCATGGCGTTGGTTCAGCGAGTACGTGAGGAGCCTGTGGATGTAGCGGTATAACGGGTCCCTCAGTTTGGTGCTTTTTGTGCTGCTCGGGTTGTAGATTCCATCACCTATTTGAGCCCATGCGGCTTGGCGTTCAGTTGCATCCAAGTCTCGTAATCCCCCGGTATTCTCTTCATTCCCCGCTTCTTCATCTCTGTATAGCCCTATGATGGCTCCAAACTGCGCCATGGAGTTTCTATAGGTGGTCCCTCCACATCGAAATTCAACCGCCTCGTGGTCAAACGGTTCGCATCTTGAGTTGAAAATGAAGGTGCTATAGAACTCCATCGTGCATTGATGGACCGACCGAAGTCGGGCAGTCAATGCGACGTGCAGTGGACCCCTCACAATGTTGTTGAAGCGGTCCAGTTGGTTCACCATGGTTAGCAAATCAGTACATGCCCGCCTTGGGTACTCTTCCGGTCTTGTTTGTAGGACCTCGTAGCGTGCCCTAGCGTCCAGTTCGTTTGCGTTAAACCGTGTGAATTTAGACATCTGAAAAGAATACATCAAAAGTTAGTACGAAACAAGGAAAATCGGAGTGAAACTGCAAACAGTGAGCTGGACACGGCCCCGTGTTCAGCGGACACGGCCCCGTGTCCAGGCGTCTGTAACACAAAAATTTCATTTTTCGTCCCGGTTTCGAAAACCTGAAAATTTTTAGCCTAATAGCAGCGGTTTCCCCCGAAAAAGAAACCCTAAGTGTCATTTTTCCCAAAACAAACCGTTTACCCTTTCAATTTCGTGTTTTTCGGGTTAAGAACGAGGGTTTGGGTTTTTAGTTGGAAATCGGACAAATCTATCAACAATACATGTCTAGTTACTTTCTACTACTCTAGTCTAAACTACTACTAACAATTTTCATCAAAAATTTTGAGTTCGATCCGGATGAACATGAAGAACCCTAGATTTTTCCCCAATTTTTGATGTTTTAACTACATGCAAGTAACTAATCTAACTACTAAGAAGGTTAGAATCATACCTTGACGTTGTTAGATTCGGTGGTGACGTTGAAAATCCGCAGAAAATCGCCTCTAACCAGAGAGTTTTCGGTGAAACGGGGCGTGTGGAATGGTGTAACTGATAGGAAAAGAGGGTTTTATCCCGACAGTCGCCTCGACACGGCCCCGTGTCCAGCGGACACGGCCCCGTGCCGGGCGAAGTTTTTGAATTTTTTTTTTTTTTGTGCTCGTGTGCATGCCCCTTATTTCCGAAAAATGGTTAGATGATTTACCGGTTTTGAACGTACACTTACCTGTAACATGTCGGGTACGAGTTTATTCGTTAACCGTCTGAAGTGAGATCTCCTCTTCCTCATCCTCAATGGATCCTCGGTAGAGTTTCAGCCGTTGGCCATTGACTTTAAATGGTGTCCCATTTCGAGTTTTAATTTCTACAGCACCGTGTGGAAAAACATGGGTAACGGAAAAAGGTCCTGACCACCTAGATTTTAGCTTACCGGGAAATAATCGAAGTCTTGAATTGAACAATAGAACTTGGTCTCCAACCCGAAATTCATTAGATTTAATATATTTATCATGCAAATTTTTCATTCTTTCTTTATAAATTTCGGAGTTAGAATACGCATAATTCCTAAGTTCGTCTAATTCGTTTATTTGACAAAATCGATTTTTACCGGCAACTTCTAAATCTAAGTTTACGTTTTTTATTGCCCAGTAGGCTTTGTGAGCTATTTCTACTGGCAAGTGACAACTTTTTCCATAGACTAATTTATATGGGGTTGTGCCTATAGTGGTTTTATAAGCAGTTCGAAAAGCCCATAAAGCGTCGTCTAACTTGTCGGCCCATTCTTTTTTATTTATTCCTACGGTTTTTTCAAGTATTCGTTTTAAACCTCGATTAGTCACTTCGGCTTGCCCATTTGTTTGAGGATGATATGCCGTTGAGACCCGGTGATAGACCCCATACCTTGTTAATATTTTTTCGAGTTGATGATTACAAAAATGGGTACCTCTATCACTTATTAAAGCCTTTGGTGTCCCGAAACGAGAGAACAACTTTTTCAGAAATTTTATTACTACTCTTCCATCATTTGTTGGAAGAGCCTCGGCCTCTGCCCATTTAGACAAGTAATCGACCACCACAAGTATATATTTGTTTCCCTTTGAAGGTGGGAAAGGTCCCATGAAATCGAGTCCCCACACATCAAAGATTTCACAGACGAGAATGCCATTTTGAGGCATTTCGTTTTTGGAAGAAATATTACCTGATCTCTGGCAGGCATCACATGTCTTTACAAGGTTTTGTGCATCCTTGTAAATGGTTGGCCAGTAAAATCCCGAGTCAAATACCTTTCGTGCGGTACTTGCGGCACCATGATGTCCTCCGTATGGACCTTCATGACAATGACGGAGTATTCTTCGCGCTTCATTACCATGGACACACCTTCGGATGAGCTGGTCGGCACACATTTTGAAAAGATAGGGATCTTCCCAAAAGTAATGCTTTACATCAGCAAAGAATTTTTTTCTTTGATGATGTGGCCATCCTTTGGTGACTATTCCGCTAGCTAAGAAATTAGCGTAGTCGGCATACCATGGTTCTTGTCTACTTTCCATCATTTCCAGGGACTCCGTGGGAAATTTCTCGTTGATTTGCTCGTCCCTGGTTGTCTCCAAAGCTGGGTCTTCTAAGCGTGAGAGATGATCTGCAGCAGTGTTTTCTGCTCCTCTTTTGTCCTTGATTTCAATGTCGAATTCCTGGAGGAGTAGAATCCATCTTATCAAACGGGGTTTTGCGTCCTGCTTCTTGAAAAGGTACCTGATGGCTGCATGGTCTGTATAAACTACTGTTTTAGAAAGAACAAGGTAAGAACGAAATTTATCAAAAGCAAATACCACCGCTAGTAATTCTTTTTCCGTAGTTGTATAATTTTCTTGCGCATCATTAAGAGTTTTACTAGCATAATAAATTGGGTGGAAATGTTTTTCTTTTCTTTGTCCCAAGACTGCTCCAACAGCAAAGTCGCTTGCATCGCACATGATTTCGAAAGGAAATTTCCAATCTGGCGCTATCATGATAGGTGCATTGACTAGCATTTCCTTGAGGGTTAGAAATGCTTGATTGCATTCCTTGTCAAAGATGAAGGGTGCATCTTTTTCAAGCAATTTTGTTAGAGGTCTTGAAATTTTTGAAAAGTCCTTGATAAACCTTCTATAGAATCCGGCATGCCCTAGGAAACTTCTGATTGCTCGTACGGAGGATGGAGGAGGTAATCGAGAAATAGTCTCTATTTTTGCTCGATCAACTTCCATTCCTTCGCTTGAGATTTTGTGACCGAGTACTATTCCCTCTGTTACCATGAAATGGCATTTTTCCCAGTTAAGGGCAAGGTTAGTTTCCTCACATCGGGATAGCATTCGTTCAAGATTATCGAGGCATTGGTCATATGAGTCTCCAAAGATGGAAAAGTCATCCATGAAGACCTCCATTGTCTTTTCGATCATATCATGGAAAATGGCGACCATACAACGTTGGAATGTTGCAGGTGCATTACATAGACCGAATGGCATGCGTCGATATGCAAAAGTTCCGTAGGGACATGTGAAAGTTGTTTTCTCTTGGTCTTCCGGTGCTATCGGTATTTGAAAGTAACCTGAAAAACCATCTAAGAAACAATAGAATTTATGACCGGATAATCTTTCTAACATTTGATCAATGAAGGGTAAAGGAAAGTGGTCTTTCCTAGTTGCTTCATTTAATCTCCTATAATCTATACAGACTCTCCATCCTGTGACGGTTCTTGTTGGTATTAATTCATTTTTCTCGTTAGTTATCACCGTCATACCTCCTTTCTTTGGGACTACTTGGACGGGACTCACCCACGGGCTATCGGAGATAGGGTAGATTAGTCCGGCGTCGAGTAGTTTGATGACTTCATTCTTAACCACTTCTTGAACATTGGGGTTCACTCTTCGTTGCGGTTGAATTACCGTTTTGTAGTCATCATTCATTAAAATTTTGTGTGTGCACATGGAAGGGCTTATTCTGTTAATATCTACAAGCTTCCAAGCGATCGCATTTTTGTGTTTTTTAAGTAGGTTAACTAATTTCTCTTTTTCTATACTACTTAATTTAGGCGAAATAATTACAGGTAAACTACCATCTTTGCCTAGAAAAGCATATTCCAAACCTTTAGGAAGTTCCTTGAGCTCAATGGGTGGGTCTTTAGGAGACACCTTATTTTGTGGCTCATCTAAATCAAGAACCTTAAAGGTTTGTTCTATGGCTATCTCTTCCTCGACAAAGTGGTCTTCTTCGTTGGTTGTATCGGGTGGTTCAGCTTCATCTTCAATTAGGGGGTCATTGTTGCCAAAAGGATATTTCATTGAGCGCTCAAGATCTATGCTCCTTTTGAATGCCCCTAATTGAAGAGGTAGATTGTTGAATTTCCGGTTTTCAAAGCTTTATGAGTTTGTACAAAAGGTTTTCCCAAGACTAGGGGGGCATCATCTAAGATGATGAAGTCGGTTGGGATTACCATTTGATTTGTTTGAACCAAAACATCTTCAACTACACCGATTGATTTCATTACTTCCCGATTGGATAGAAAAATGGGTATTTGAAGTGGAGTAAAATCACTAACACTTAATTTTTCAAAAATGTAGTTAGGCATTATGTTAACACAAAGATCTTTATCAATGGTGATATTGCTAATAAACGAATTTTGAAAGAAACATGGAACCGGTGTAATGTTAATTTCAAAAGGATCTTCTTTTATTAGCGAGGTTTGATCATTAGTTAAATTAACACTTACTAAGTCTTTGATTTTAGCATTAGTGTTTAACTCTTTTAAAAACTTAGCATGAGGGGTTATTAAACAATGATTTTCGAAAGTAGGTGACAAGAGGTTAATTTCTTCAAAATTAGACTCTTCTTGAATTGTAACATTATCAGACTCACCATTTTCGTTGTTTAACTCATGTGTCAGTTTTTCACTTTCTTGTTCTTCCATTTTTACACTTTCAACTATCTCTACGTTATTATCGTTTTTTAACTCTTCTCTTACGCGGGATTCCTCTTCCCTTGCGCGAGATTCTTTTATATAATGTTCGATAGTTTTAAGTTGTTCTATTATCCTATTAGTTACTTCGGTGAGATTGAAAGAATTCGGATCCTCAAAGCTTGAATCCGGTTGCTCGATCCTTGGTTCCTCATAATACTCATATGAAGTAGATGGTTCACACCATTGTTCTTCATTGTAAGTATATGATGGATAAGGGTCGAAACTTTGTTCTTCATAGTACTCATATGAGGTGGGTTGTTCACGCCATGGTTCCTCATAAGAAGAGTATGAAGGTGGTGGCTCATATCTCGAATCTTCAAAGTATGAGTATGAAGGCTCATACCTTGGTTCATCAAAATATGAGTATGAGGGAGGAGGTTCATACCTTTGGTCTTCATAGGATGTGTATGAAGTTGATGGCTCGTACCTGGTCTCCTCATAACGGTTGTATGAATTGGATGGTTGACATGGAGTATCATATTGGACCGAGCGTGCATTACAACAATTAGTGCAATAATTACCCCTATAATCATCCTCATCATAGGTGTAGTTGTAACCTCTTGAGTATTGATCCATAAGAATCACTCAACAGATCACAACTGAGTCTCGGGACCAGAAAACAAAAATAAAGACGGAAACAGAAGCTGGACACGGCCCCGTGTTGAGTGAACACAGCCCCGTGTTCAGGGACTGTATCTGGGCGTTTTAATTAATTTTACTGGTCTCGTTGAGCACGGGGGCGTGTTGAGTGAACACGGCCCCGTGGTCAGACTCTTTATCTGGGTATCTACTCTAAAATATGCAGCACGGGGGCGTGTTCAGCGAGCACGGCCCCGTGTTCAGGCTACTGTAAATGCAAAACTAAACTAAAATGCAGAAAAATGCGCGCGTTTTGAAAAGGTTTTGAAAAACTGATTAGGCCGTCGATTTTAAGCTTTCTTAAAATCCTTGTGTCCCCGGTAATGGCGCCAAAAACTTGATGCGTGCTAGCGTGTATATAATTTAGATGAGTATTTAAGCCCTTTTTACACTTTTAGCCAAGTTTTAAATTTATAAAACACGATATTTACTAATACTAAACACACATATGGGCAAGTGCACCCATCGTGGACGTAGTATAGTGTTGGTAAGATACCGAGGTCGTCCAAGGACACAAGAGCTTTTAATACCGGTTTATCCTCAACGTCTAATCAAATCAAAAAGGTTAGAAAATGTTTTAAACTAAGAAAAGTAAAAACTAACTAAATGCTGAAAAATAAAATAAAATAAAAACAGATAGACAAGATGAATCACTTGGATCCGACACGTGTATTAGTATAACCTTTGATTATTTTCGCACTTTTGCACTTGTTTAAGAGATTATCTTAGTTATTATAGTAGGCCCCTCTTTTGAAGGCGACGTTACCCTCAACCCAGTAGTTTGAGTCAGCAAGGATACAATCCTAAAGGGTCGGATTATTGAAAGATAATGAATTAAGTTATTAATGCAAATTGTGGTAGGCCCCGCTTTTGGCGGTGACGTTACCCTCGGCTAAGTAGTCTGAGTCAGCAGGGATACAGTCCTAAATAGCCGGGTTATAGTATTAATAGTAGTTAACTTATGAGGGGGTCAAAGAGTTTGGATCCCCGCCATCCAATACCTATGGGCATTGAAGGAGATCCTACTAAATTTGACCCAGGTCCCAAGCAGGACCTCTAAACGCTGAACAAGGGCAAGACCTTTACCAAACCGTTCCCTTAACCCCCGACCAGGTAGCCAACATACCTCCATATAGACCGTGGAGATATGAATGGTGAAAATCTTTTATTTTATATAGACAGTAAAATAATGCCAAGACACCACGGACAAACGATAAGGAAAGATCACCTTCAACATAAGTAACTAGTTATTAAAGTCATTAATACAAAACCAAATAAAAAGTGCAAAAGATTAAAAATAAAAAGTATTATACTAAACACTTGTCTTCACCAAGTGATGTAAGAGACTTAGGCAAACATGGCCTTGATTGTCAAGAACTCTTACGATCAATCTTGGATCCCGAGACGACTCACACACTCTATGATGGACAATGGATGATGGTGGTGGATGATGGTGTTATGGTGGTGGTGGGTGGTGGATGAAGTGTGAGAGAGGTGGTGTGCCAAGGGATGAGAGAGAATGAAACCAAGCTCCTCTATTTATAGGCTGAACAGAACGCTGGACACGGCCCCGTGTCCGCTGGACACGGCCCCGTGCCCGTCTGACATTCTCTCTCTTCATTAATTGTAATTGCGAATTACAATTAATGCGCCTGCTGTACTTTCACCACGCCCCCGTGCTCGCTGGACACGGCCCCGTGGTGAGCAATGGAAGCTTCTACTGGTTTGTCTTTTCTGTTGCTTCCTGGGCACGCCCCCGTGTTCGCTGGACACGGGGCGTGTTCAGACTCTGTTTCTTTCTCTTTGCCTTGGGAGGTGCCGTTGAGGGTCCGGGCAGTCCACTTTTGTTCCTTTTCTTGTATTTTTGGTAGAATTAGTAGTCTTTTTGCTTCTTTTGTGATTTTGAGCTCATTTCATCCTGAAAATACAAAAGGAAGACAAAAACACTCTTTTTCCAACATTAGTACTTAAAAAGGGTTAGTTTTATGCCTTAATTGATGTGTTTTATATGTCACACCCCCAAAATCCCACACGCGGAGTACCACCGCTTGGAGGCGTGACATGACCAGGATCAAGCCATCAATCATATCAAACATAGCAATTAATAATAATAAAAGTAGTTAAGGTAGTTCATCATGACATGATTGATGTTTCAAAACCAAACATTGTTTAAGTAGCGGAAGCATTGTTGTAAACCCAAGTTAAAAATACTGAAATGTCATAGGTGTCTAACATAGTAATACGATCCTTGTCCACAACGACCGGCTCCTCTTTGTGCAAGCTCCATGTACCTAACGATCTGCAAGGCATGTAACAGAATGATCAACAAACTAGTTGAGCGAGTTCACAGTAAGTAAGTGCGTAACAGTAAGTAACGGGTGGCTCTACTGGGCCGATAGTAAGTTGTATAGGTGGGGGCTTCCCATGTTATGTGACCACTAGACTATTCGTAACAACTACTCGTATCATCCCTGTTCTTCTTCCGAGAACAGTAGCGCGTATGGGGTGTACGTAGGTTTTACGCACGTATCCTTCACAACCGAGGATAGGAGACGCGGGGGTGTACATGGGTTTTACGTACGTATCCTTTGTACCGAGGATAGAAGTAAGTAATGCGTACACGTAGGTTTTACGTGCGTGCCTGACATCCGAGGCAGTAATTGGCATATGACCACGTAGGTGTTATCCTAACCTACGGAACCGTCCTGACATCCGAGGATCATGGTATGTGATAGTCTAGGAAAGCATATGTACGTTCTTAGTCAATAGTAACCTTTATCCCATTCCCACGACCCGGGAATCCCATGCCTTAGTAGGGGTGTGAACTCACCTGGGTTTGCTCGGCAGACAGTAAAATGCTCAAGTATACAAGTAAGGGATCAACCACGTCCTATCATGGTTACTTATGCAAGTTAGGTTCGTATATAGCACGTTTGTATCACGTATGGTATCAAGTATGATCATGGCAAATCACATAAACGTATCAGTAGTTCATATCATGTAACGAGTCCAAGTAGTCGGCCCAATTAACATAAGCAGTCCAATTAGCAGCTATGTAAACAAGTCCAATTATGTGCACGTGCGTGGTCTCGACTCGAGACTAGAGATCTCGAGTCGCAACAAGGGAGATCTCGACAGATGCATATCCTTCGAGACTAGGTGGTCTCGAGTCAGGTCTCGAGTCGCAACGGGCTGGTCTCGGTTTGTCATGGTCCACTCGAGATCATACAGTCTCGAGTCACAATCCGGACTCGCAACCAGAGTTTCGAGTGGTGCTGATTGTGTGCGTGTGTGATGGTCTCGAGTTATCCTGCTTTGGTCGAGATCACATGATCTCGACTCGCAACCGTGTCATTGTAACAACTTTCCATATTTCCAGTTTATCAATCCCGTAATGTTAGCAAACAAAATATCAGTTTCTCAATTCAGATCAAACAGCAATTAATCTATAATCATGGACATTCATATCATCAATCATGCATATTCATAATAACATCCAACAACAATCGGGTTATCAAACAACCCTACCCCGAAAATCATAAGCATATCCTTGGACTAGCATGCAACCTAACCGGTTATACTCGGGCCGATTATTTATCACTTCATATATACAGCCGATTATCATCATCAACAGTACAAGGAATCGGATCATCAACATAAATCTGTTATATGTTTTCAATCTATTTGATTTATATAAACTCTACCCAATCATACATGGACTGATTACAAGATCACACAAGAATATCACATTAACAGTTTATGCACTAACTATCATATTCATCATATAGAGCATGCATGGCTCAAAATCAAATAATACAAACCGACAATATTACACTAACCGGATCAGGAGATGAACAAGAGTTAGTCCGAAACTTCAAAGAATGGAGGTGGGATGTTCGGCTGCCTCGGTTTTGGTTCCGGCCAAGAGAGAGAGCGTTTGGTGTGTGTGTGTTCTTGGTTGCAAGGTTGTGAAAAACTAAACCCTAAAGGGATGTGTATGCATACATACGTATGGAATGAAAGTGGGCCGAAACCCCCACTTGGGCTACCTCATAGTCTCGAGCCCAACCGTATGGACCGAGTGGGTTTGTGAAATCAAGTGGGTGTTGTGCGTTTTGGGCCGTTTATGACATATATACACACACAATGCACATAAACAAACATACCAAGTATTCATTCAATTAAATAAGGTTCACATAAACACGTATCGTTACACAAAGCAAGTCTAAAGTTCGAGTTGTCACATTATCCCCAACTAATTGGAAATTTCGTCCCGAAATTTGGTATGCACTCACTGAGGAAGCTAGGTAAGTTATAGCGTTCACTGGTTTTCCTGGGGTGTCACATCCTTCCCCCGTTGATCTGGAATTTCGTCCCGAAATTCCGAAGTAGTAGCTTCAGCCTCAGTAGTGGTTGCATTGGTTTCGAATAACTGGGGGTACTTTTCTGTCATCCTGTCTTCGCGTTCCCAGGTGTACTCTGGGCCACGTTTGGAGTTCCAACGAACTCGGACAAGAGGGATTCTCTTGTGTTTGAGGACCTTCACATCCCGGTCCGTGATTTCTATTGGTTCCTCGACGAACTGCAACCGCTCGTCGATAGTGAGTTCCTTAAAAGGAATGATGAGGTTTTCATCTGATAGGCACTTCTTTAAGTTCGATACATGAAAGACATTGTGAACTGCTCCGAGTTCAGCTTGTAGGTTCAACTTGTAGGCTACCTTGCCAATCTTTTCTAAGATTTCGAATGGTCCGACGTACCGCGGATTCAGTTTGCCCCTTTTGCCAAAACGTACCACACCCTTCCAGGGTGAAACTTTTAGTAAAACCCGGTCCCCGACCTGAAATTCCAAAGGCTTTCTACGCTTGTCCGCGTAGGCTTTCTGACGGTCGCGTGCTGCCGCCATGCGTTGCCGTATCTGTGCTATCTTTTCTGTGGCGTCCACTACAATCTCTGGACCCGTAATCTGACTATCCCCCACCTCTGCCCAACAGAGAGGTGACCGGCATTTACGTCCGTACAATGCCTCGAATGGAGCGGCTTGAATGCTGGTATGGTAACTGTTATTATACGAGAACTCCACCAAAGGGAGGTGCTTTTCCCAGCCGTTGCCGAAATCGATAACGCATGCCCTAAGCATGTCTTCAAGTGTTTGAATCGTTCGCTCAGACTGCCCATCCGTCTGAGGATGATATGCTGTGCTCATGTCCAATCGTGAGCCGAAAGATTTATGCATTGCTTGCCATAGCTCTGACGTGAATCGTGCATCGCGATCCGAAATAATAGAGGTGGGCACTCCGTGCCTCGAAACAACTTCTTTAAGATAGACGTCTGCGAGAGTGGAGAACTTGTCCGTCTCCTTAATCGGCAGGAAGTGTGCAGACTTGGTGAGTCGATCAACTATGACCCATATTGTATCGTTCCCACGCTGAGATCTAGGTAAGCCTGTAACAAAATCCATGGAAATTTCTTCCCATTTCCATTGAGGTATCTTAGGCTGCTGAAGTAGACCAGCTGGCTTCTGATATTCAACCTTGACTCTCGCACAGGTCAAACATTTTCCAACGTACGTAGCGATGTGGGCCTTCATGCTAGGCCACCAATAAGTAGTGCTGATGTCGTGGTACATTTTATCTGACCCTGGATGTACCGAGTAGCGAGACTTGTGAGCTTCATCCATTACAAGTTCGCGTAAACCGCCATAGAGAGGGACCCAAATCCGACCCGTTACATAGTAGGCGCCGTCTTCCTTTTGTTCCATTTGTTGTCGTGAGCCGCGTAAGGCTTCGTCCTTGACGTTTTCGGGCTTCAGTGCTTCTGTCTGAGTATTTCGTATCTGTGTAGGAAGGCTAGACTGAATCGTAAGCTGTAGCGCTCGCACGCGCTTCGGTAAGGTGTCCTTTCGACTTAGGGCGTCAGCCACAACATTGGCTTTGCCTGGATGGTACTTGATGGCACATTCGTAGTCGTTAAGTGGCTCGACCCATCGTCGTTGACGCATGTTCAAATCCTTCTGCTTAAGGATATGCTCGAGACTCCTGTGATCGGTGTAAATCGTGCACCTGGTACCGTACAGGTAGTGTCGCCATATCTTAAGCGCAAAAACAACAGCTCCCAGCTCTAAATCGTGCGTCGTGTAGTTTCGTTCGTGAACCTTGAGTTGCCGAGAAGCGTAGGCTATCACTTTATCACGTTGCATCAACACACATCCAAGACCCTGGATGGATGCATCACAATATACTACAAAGTCTTCTGTGCCCTCTGGCAATGAAAGAATAGGTGCGCTGCAAAGCCTATCCTTTAGATACTGAAAAGCAGTTTCCTGCGTGTTGCCCCAACGGTAGGTGACACCCTTCTGTGTCAGTAGTGTAAGTGGTTGCGCGATCTTTGAAAAGTCTTTGATAAACCGTCTGTAGTAGCCTGCCAAACCCAAGAATTGGCGTATTTCTGTCGGTGTACGCGGTGCAGGCCAGTTCCTGATCGAATCTACCTTGGATGGATCGACATGGATCCCATCCTTGTTTACCACGTGGCCTAAGAAGTGGACTTCACGAAGCCAGAAGTCGCATTTAGAAAGCTTGGCGTACAGCTGTTCCTTTCGAAGGAGTTCCAAAATAAGGCGAAGATGCTGCTCGTGCTCCTCCTGACTCTTGGAGTAAATCAGAATGTCGTCGATGAAAACAATGACGAACTTGTCGAGATAGGGTTTGCACACCTTGTTCATAAGATCCATAAATACTGCAGGTGCGTTCGTAAGTCCGAACGGCATAACCAAGAACTCATAGTGACCATAGCGAGTTCTGAATGCTGTCTTGGAGACGTCCTCCTCACGGACTCTCAGTTGATGATATCCTGACCGTAGGTCGATCTTGGAATAGTAACACGACCCTTGCAACTGGTCGAATAAGTCGTCTATGCGTGGAAGAGGATAACGGTTCTTCACCGTCACCTTGTTCAGTTCCCTGTAGTCTATACACATCCTGAACGTACCGTCTTTCTTTTTCACGAAAAGCACTGGAGCTCCCCAAGGCGAAGAGCTTGGACGAATGAAGCCCTTTTCCAAGAGCTCTTGTAGCTGCTTTGACAATTCTTCCAATTCTGATGGAGCTAGACGATATGGTGCGCGAGCTATGGGTGCTGCTCCTGGAGCGAGCTCGACCTGAAATTCAACCTGACGATGAGGCGGTAAGCCAGGTAAATCTTCAGGAAACACCTGAGGGAAGTCACGTACGACTGGTATATCCTCCAATTTCTTTTCCTTTACTGATGCGTCTAAAACAAGAGCCAAAATGGCTGTGTGACCTTTACGTAAGCACTTCTGAGCTTTCAAGAATGAGATGATGCCAACCACAGCACCACTCTTGTCGCCTTGGACTTCGAGAGGTTCTTGACCAGAACGTGGAATACGGATGATCTTCTCACTGCATAAGATTTCTGCCTGGTGTTGGGATAACCAATCCATCCCAATCACGACGTCGAAACTACCCAAAACTATGGGAATGAGATCAATAGAGAAGGCTTGACCAGCTAGGATAAGATTACAACCCTGAACTACGTGCGTGGCTTCTAGACTTTTACCGTTAGCTAACTCTACTACATGTTTGGTGGGTAAAAGTGTTGGTGCACGTTTTAGCAGTTGACACATTTTCACAGACATATAGCTTGTATCCGCACCCGAATCAAATAAGACAGTAACGTAAATATTGTCGAGGAGAAACTTACCCATAACAACGTTGGGATCGTTCACTGCGTCGCCTCGACCTAGCACAAAAGCACGCCCCCGAGCTTCGTTGCCGTTGTTATTTCCTCCGTTGTGGTTGTTGCCGTTGCCCTGGTTGTTGTTGTTGTTCTGGTTCCTGTTGAGCTGTGGGCAGTGTCTCTTGATGTGGCCTTCAGCACCACAATTGTAGCATCCCTTATTGCCCTGTTGTTGGTTAGGCTGAGCGTGAGGCTGCTGCTGATTTTGGTTCGCAGGACGAAGGCTTCTACAGTCTTTGGCCTCGTGACCCATCTTGAGGCATCTTTGACAACGACCCTTGGTACACTGACCGTTGTGGTGCCTGTTGCAGTTGTTGCATTTTGGAAGATTTCCGCGATATCCACCCTGCCTGTGGCTACCTGACGACTGCTGGTTAGGGCTTTGGTAGTTGTCAGTCTTTCGCTGCTGATTCTGGGACTGAACCGAAACTGATGCTTTGCTTGAATCCCCCTCCCATTTCCTCTTGTTGTCACTGAGGGTAGCGGGAGTAGTTGAAGGAGTGACTGTAGCAGTAGAGCTGACACGCTTAGGCAGTTTATTCTGATCCACTGCCTGATCGGTGATGCGGTGAGCGAGACGCTGGATTTCCTGGATGTTGTCGAGGTTAGCCGAGGTAACGTGGCTCTGGATTTCTGGTGCCAACCCCTTGAGATACATCTCGATACGCTTGTATGGAGGGTCTACCATAGTTGGACACAACACGGCCAGCTCGTTTGACCGCTTGGTATACGCTTCAATCTCCGACCCAACCATTTTCAGATTATACAGCTCGTCTTCTAGCTTGTGAATATCTTCACGCGTACAATACTCTCTCTTGATAAGCTCCTTAAAATCGTTCCAGGGTGTGGCGTTAGCGGCTGCCAACCCCAGAATTTGCACCTGCGCGTTCCACCAGGTTAGCGCGATTCCTTCTAAAGTGCCGGTGGCGTATTTCACCCTGCGTGCCTCAGGGCATTCACACATCTCGAATACTGATTCTAGCTTCTCGAACCAGTGGAGGAGTCCAACCGCAACTTCTGTGCCACTGAACGTGCCAGGACGGCAGTCCATAAAGTTCTTGAATGTGCAGACAGGCTGCTGCGCGTGTTGACCTATTGTGTACGAATAGGACGAAGTTAAATACGAGAGTTAATGTAGGATCTAAAGATCCTAGTGTGTGCCTATACTGCAGGATATACTACCTGCTTGAGCTGCTGCAACTGCCGCAGCAACTTGGGCTTGAACAAGAGCCTCTAACTGGGCTTGTGTCATGTTAATTCTTCCAGCCATTGATCTTCATGTCAAAGGCGAAATAGGTGAGAAAAGTTCGCGAATAGTGCGATGACAGAAAAGTGTAAGCACGTAAGGGTTCTTAAGCAATAGCAAATAGTGAGCATTGTAGTCTAAGCATACCACGAGCAAAGTTCTAAATAATTCTAGCAAGTAGGCAATAAACGTAAACCTTATTACCTAGGATGTCGAGTCTTGCACGTGGAGCGAAGCGTCGTTGTGGATCGTTGAGAGCACTGTACTGGTTATAGTCCGGTTTTAATATAAACGTTTTCCCGTATTAAAACCAAGTTCTCTATAACCAATGGCTCTGATACCAATCTGTCACACCCCCAAAATCCCACACGCGGAGTACCACCGCTTGGAGGCGTGACATGACCAGGATCAAGCCATCAATCATATCAAACATAGCAATTAATAATAATAAAAGTAGTTAAGGTAGTTCATCATGACATGATTGATGTTTCAAAACCAAACATTGTTTAAGTAGCGGAAGCATTGTTGTAAACCCAAGTTAAAAATACTGAAATGTCATAGGTGTCTAACATAGTAATACGATCCTTGTCCACAACGACCGGCTCCTCTTTGTGCAAGCTCCATGTACCTAACGATCTGCAAGGCATGTAACAGAATGATCAACAAACTAGTTGAGCGAGTTCACAGTAAGTAAGTGCGTAACAGTAAGTAACGGGTGGCTCTACTGGGCCGATAGTAAGTTGTATAGGTGGGGGCTTCCCATGTTATGTGACCACTAGACTATTCGTAACAACTACTCGTATCATCCCTGTTCTTCTTCCGAGAACAGTAGCGCGTATGGGGTGTACGTAGGTTTTACGCACGTATCCTTCACAACCGAGGATAGGAGACGCGGGGGTGTACATGGGTTTCACGTACGTATCCTTTGTACCGAGGATAGAAGTAAGTAATGCGTACACGTAGGTTTTACGTGCGTGCCTGACATCCGAGGCAGTAATTGGCATATGACCACGTAGGTGTTATCCTAACCTACGGAACCGTCCTGACATCCGAGGATCATGGTATGTGATAGTCTAGGAAAGCATATGTACGTTCTTAGTCAATAGTAACCTTTATCCCATTCCCACGACCCGGGAATCCCATGCCTTAGTAGGGGTGTGAACTCACCTGGGTTTGCTCGGCAGACAGTAAAATGCTCAAGTATACAAGTAAGGGATCAACCACGTCCTATCATGGTTACTTATGCAAGTTAGGTTCGTATATAGCACGTTTGTATCACGTATGGTATCAAGTATGATCATGGCAAATCACATAAACGTATCAGTAGTTCATATCATGTAACGAGTCCAAGTAGTCGGCCCAATTAACATAAGCAGTCCAATTAGCAGCTATGTAAACAAGTCCAATTATGTGCACGTGCGTGGTCTCGACTCGAGACTAGAGATCTCGAGTCGCAACAAGGGAGATCTCGACAGATGTATATCCTTCGAGACTAGGTGGTCTCGAGTCAGGTCTCGAGTCGCAACGGGCTGGTCTCGGTTTGTCATGGTCCACTCGAGATCATACAGTCTCGAGTCGCAATCCGGACTCGCAACCAGAGTTTCGAGTGGTGCTGATTGTGTGCGTGTGTGATGGTCTCGAGTTATCCTGCTTTGGTCGAGATCACATGATCTCGACTCGCAACCGTGTCATTGTAACAACTTTCCATATTTCCAGTTTATCAATCCCGTAATGTTAGCAAACAAAATATCAGTTTCTCAATTCAGATCAAACAGCAATTAATCTATAATCATGGACATTCATATCATCAATCATGCATATTCATAATAACATCCAACAACAATCGGGTTATCAAACAACCCTACCCCGAAAATCATAAGCATATCCTTGGACTAGCATGCAACCTAACCGGTTATACTCGGGCCGATTATTTATCACTTCATATATACAGCCGATTATCATCATCAACAGTACAAGGAATCGGATCATCAACATAAATCTGTTATATGTTTTCAATCTATTTGATTTATATAAACTCTACCCAATCATACATGGACTGATTACAAGATCACACAAGAATATCACATTAACAGTTTATGCACTAACTATCATATTCATCATATAGAGCATGCATGGCTCAAAATCAAATAATACAAACCGACAATATTACACTAACCGGATCAGGAGATGAACAAGAGTTAGTCCGAAACTTCAAAGAATGGAGGTGGGATGTTCGGCTGCCTCGGTTTTGGTTCCGGCCAAGAGAGAGAGCGTTTGGTGTGTGTGTGTTCTTGGTTGCAAGGTTGTGAAAAACTAAACCCTAAAGGGATGTGTATGCATAAATACGTATGGAATGAAAGTGGGCCGAAACCCCCACTTGGGCTACCTCATAGTCTCGAGTCCAACCGTATGGACCGAGTGGGTTTGTGAAATCAAGTGGGTGTTGTGCGTTTTGGGCCGTTTATGACATATATACACACACAATGCACATAAACAAACATACCAAGTATTCATTCAATTAAATAAGGTTCACATAAACACGTATCGTTACACAAAGCAAGTCTAAAGTTCGAGTTGTCACATTATATGTTGCATTTTACACACATCAAGACTCTTACCAAACCGTTCCCTTAACCCCCGAGCAGGTAACCAACATACCTCCATATAGACTGTGGAGATATGAATGGTGAAAATCTTTTATTTTATATAGACAGTAAAATAATGCCAAGAAACCACGGACAAACGATAAGGAAGAATCACCTTCAACATAAGAAACTAGTTATTCAAGTCATTAATACAAAACCAATTAAAAAGTGCAAAATATTAAAAATAAAAAGTATTACACTAAACACTTGTCTTCACCAAGTGATGTAAGAGACTTAGGCAAACATGGCCTTTGATTGTCAAGAACTCTTACGATCAATATTGGATCTCGAGACGACTCACACACTCTATGATGGACAATGGATGATGGTGGTGGATGATGGGGTTGTGATGGTGGTGGGTGGTGGGTGAAGTGTGAGAGAGGTGGTGTGCCAAGGGATGAGTTGCAAGAGCTCCAAGCACTCCTATTTATAGGCTGAACAGAAGCTCGGGCACGTCCCCGTGTCCATTGGGCACGACCCCGTGTCCATCCTCCTCTCTTTCTTCATTTAATGCAGTTTGTCTGCATTAGTTGACCTCAACCCCGTGTCCGCTGAGCACGACCTCGTGTGCAGAAGCATATCTGTACTATCAAGATTTGCCTGGATTTCGCGAATCTTATAGTTGACCAAGACCCCGTGTCCACTGAGCACGGCCCCGTGGTGGGCGATGGAAGCTTCTACAACTTTGTCTTTTCTGCTGACACTTGGGCACGCCCCCGTGCTCATTGAGCACGGGGCGTGTTCAGCCTTCTGTTTCCTTGTTTTGATTGGGAAGATGATGTCGGGAGGCCAGGCATGCCACGTTTGTTCTTTTTCTTGTATTTATGTTAGATTTAGCTGCCTTTTTGCTTCTTTTGTGTAGGAACGTTATACGCCCTGACGAGTCGATCAGAAGAGTGCTCAGACTGAATCAGAGGCGGAATTCATTGATTCAGTCTTTGTTTAGCTTGAATTTCACTAATTTGTCTCTGTTTATTGATCTTTTAACAGTTTACAAGCTCTGGAGACGATTTGGCATGGCTTCGCCGTCGTATACAAAACCACAACCTAACAGCTACATAGTTCCGCTCATAGGTGCCTATTTATAGGCCTGATGGGTTCGCTTATATGGTCATGACATAAAAGCGGACCATCATGATGACATATGAGCGGACCTACTCAAAGACACATAAGCGGACCTACAATGTTGACATATAAGCGGACCTATCTAACTCATGTGTTTCCTGATTTTCGTTCACTGTACAATCAGCCCTAGCTAAGACTCGAACTAAGATGTAGTCGACAGACAACTGCACCAACAGACTCCCCCTTGAATGTTGACGGAATCTTCAGTGAGAGTCTTCAAACATGACAATTCTTCAATCTTGATCGGTCTTCTTCAGGAACTCTTCCTGGAATCATATACCCGGAACTTTCTCTGGCTCTAACTCTCATCAGACTCCCCCTATCATCAAGCTGGGATCGCCGTCTGGAATTTGTTATCACCATTGAAATCAAATCCTGGCTTTATCAGTTTAAGCTCTTCTCAGGTTCTGATGTATCTCCTGGCTTTCCGTAGCAGCAAGATCAGAAACCTACACAACTCAAACATTCTATTACAAACCAACAAAGTTGTGATTCAACTTAATGAATCAACTAAACATTTGAGAATCTTCACATGTAAAACTTATCAAACTTTCCAAAATCTGATTAAACATTTCAAACCAAATTAACCAAACCATCTGTTCATCATGTTTATCCTTGGAGATTTTGAATATCAGCTCTCCAACATCAGTTGTCGAAAATCTTTTTGGATTTTTTCAATAATACGAAACATAAGTGCAAAAACTGAAATTAAATGCAGAAATGAAATATGTACAAACACTATTTTTGTGAGTTTGTGCATGAAGATCATATCAGTTGCCGACTAAACACTAGTACTGTTAAGCTATTAATTCATTTTAAGCTTTTAAACAGTTCGCGTTGATTGCCGATATACTGATCCTCTTAAATTTTCACAAAACGTTCAACCTGTTTGGGATACAGAATTAGTGTTTTAGAACTTAAACATCTACATGTGTCCCACCTCAGTATATACTCACGTATCCAGACCCCAATATTCAGTCTTACAGGTGAGTATACCACAATTGATATCTGTTAAGGGGTAATTGCGAGGGCCGTGAGAGCTCAGGTCGATACTTCCGTATACGCAGAGAGATGACAGCTTTGACTTTAAAGTGTGTCCCCTTTAGAGGATCTTTTATTTACAACAGCAGCGACTATCAATTTTATTGTTTCATCAGCATGCTGAGGGCGAGCTTATATTTCAAAGCTTTTTGCAGAAAGTATTATCTGAGGACTAGGTCAGTACTTCCATACAGTAGAAGTCCCGGGATAATACCCCAGATATCACTGAGTATAAAGACCTAGTATCTCAGAATACGGGACCCTTCAAATAGGATTTCAGGGGTTACCTATATATCCTGGAGGTGTTCCCCACGTAAACGCAAGTGAAATTTATGTTTATATCCCAAACTGATCTACTAATTTTGCAAAAACCTACCGGCACATCTTTAGTGAGACTGCTTAATTGCATTTATACATTACAAATCTTTAGCATAATGTACCAGTCTAGCTGATGTACTATCATTTCCTCTTATATGCACCAAAACTCATTTTTAATTTTTATGTTTTTGACATTTTCAAATTTTCTAATTTTTTTAAAATTTTTGTCCCCCTAAAATTAAAATATATTTCAATTTTGATTTTCTGGGAAAATTTGAAATAAATTGTACAAAGATGACAACTTGATGAGAATCACTTCAATTCTTCATCCACCTGGCGTAAACAATCAGAACTCCCCCTCACAACAAACTATTTTCCCATTATGATTTCAAAACACTTAAGTTTGTTTTAATCGAAATGGTTTTTCCAGAAAATTAGTTTTGTTTACCAACCATTTGTAGGTTCGGGGTTGTCTTATCATCTTGTTTTTTTTTTTTTAAAAAAAAAAAACATATGATAGATTTTACAATTTCAGTTCTAAACCTCGAACATCGCTTGTAGAAAATCAAGTACAACTTAATGTCCATGATTTACCACATGTAAGGAGAAAAATCACCAGAGTGAAATTTCTCAAGAAATGTGCCGATTCATGTTCCACGCTTACCAACCTGGGAACTCCGGCAAGTCAGGTTTTTCTCTTTAAACAGATTCACCCAAGCCTGACAGTCCTTGGGTGATTTTGAATTCTTGTTCAACAATGGTGGAAAATTTACATCATCCATTGTTAAACCTGAATTCTCCTCTTTTATCTCAACCAATGGCTCCTCTGGCTTTGAAGAACCAGAATCATTGCCTGAACGTGGCTTGTCTGACTTTGATGAGCCAGATTCATCGCCGACATGTGGCTCCTTTGTTTCCAAAGAAACAAATTCATCGCCAAAAGGTGGCTTGTCTGACTTTGACCTGTCAAATTCATTGCCGACCATTTTCTTTTTCATCTTTTCTTCTTTCGTCCTCAGATTTGTATCCGATGAATTCGTCTTGCCTGACTTTGCAATCAAGGAAGTTGATTCATCAGAACTCTTATTCGATCTGTCTGGTGAACCCAAGGACAAAATCTTCTCCAGATACTCTCTCGCCTTCTTCCTCTTCTTCCTCAATCTATCTTTCTGCCCTTGAGAAAGCTTCACTTTCTTTTCGTGAACTTTAGGTTCTTGAACCTTCTGTTCTTTGGGCTTGACATTGACTGAAATCTTTGCCAATTTTTGAGACTTAGCCCTCAATCTGTCATTCGATCTCCTTGGGCAATCTCTGGCAATGTGACCTTTGATTTGACAATTATAGCATCTTCTTGTCTCATAATTCCAGCTTTGGCAGTTACCAACAATGTTTCCTTGATAACCGCATTGGTAACACACTCTGTTATCGTACCAATCACCATTTTCAGCCTAAATACTCAGATCAAAGCATTGTTTGGCTTGGTGATATTCCTTTCTCCTGTTAATTGCTGGGTTTGACTTTTGAGCACTGTGGTCCGACCTGCACCACTTATTCCCATCAATTTTTGAATTTTAATATTTCAATTTTTGTAATTTTTCATTGCGATTGGATGATTGATCTGATGAGCTTTTATTATCTCTTTGAACATTTTTATCATTTTTAATTTTTTGTTTCTGTTCCACTTTCTTCTTCAAAGGTTTTTGCTTAGAGCATTCTCCCTTTTCGGTCGATTGTAGTACAGTTTTCTGAAATTTTTCTTTTAATTTCAAAAACAATTTTTGTTTTTCAATTTTTTCATTTTCATCATCAGATTTCTCATCACAATCTTCAACTTTGACATTGTCAAAGTTTGTGACATCGTCACTTATTGGAACAGAATTGATTGGTTTTGGACAGGGAAAATTCAAATTCTCTGAGGAAATCACAAAACCTTTCAATTTCTTCTCAAGTTCATCAATCTTGTTTCTTGAATTTTCAGCTTCATTTTCAAGCTGAGATATTCTTTCAAGATGAGACTTGATTGATTTTTTATTCTCATTCTTCATGTTTTCAAGAACATACTTTTCATTTTCCAAAACTTTTATTTGTTCTTGAAATCTCATTAGCTTTCAGATTTTTGTTCTCAAGCTTTATCCAGAAATCTTCATTTTCTGAAGATTTCTTTTTTGCTTTCAAAGTCTTTTTCTAAATCTTCGATTTTCTTTCGAGCACAATCACCTTCCTTTTCAAGTTTAATAATTTTCTGAAGATGGGAATTGATTATTTTTTGCTTTTCAATGTTGTTTTGACTAAAACCATTTCTCCCATCTTCAAGAATTTTTATTTGACTTTGAAATTCTTTCTCAGCTTTTAGTTTCTTTATTTCAAAAACTTTCAGTTTATCTTCAAAATTTTTTGCATTTTCTTTCAATTTCTGATTTTCCAATGTCAAACTGTTCAAGTTACTCAACAGTTTGTCATTTTCAGAGTTCAGCTTTACACAGTTTTCCTGCAAAACAAGAATCTGTTTTTCATCAGTCTGCTTTTCATCGTTCAACTTCTTGACTTCCAATGTCAAACTTTCCGCATTCTTCAAGAGTTTGTCATTGTCAGTCTTAAAGTTGTCACACTTAGAGCACACTGATTCACAACTTGAGGATCCAAACTCTACAGATTCCTCAGCATTTAAAGCTTCTTCTTCCTTTGCCCTGAATATACCTGCACAAAATATTTTAACAAAATCAGGAGGATTTTCATTCTTATCTATATAACAACCTTTCTTGATATCGTATTTCATCACATATTTTGCCCTAACACATTCAACAATCCTTTTGTTCATCTCATCAATCACATCTAATCCCATATCCATCAAATGATTTTCCAACACTTTAATCATATCTTTTCTTTTCTTTTCTTTCTATTTTCAAATTCATGAGTTTTAAGTATGCTGATGAATCTGTTTAGATGTAATTTTGAAAAATTTGAATCCTTCCTTAAATTTTTCAAACATTTACTCCATTCAATAGGTAATGTATCTGCAAACTTTTCTATCTTTTCAGCATCTGACAGAAATATCTCATGATTTTTCAAGTAACTAAGTAAGACTCTATATCGGTTTTCTAGATCTTCCAAAGTTTCATTTTTCAAACATACAAAATATTTAAACCTTTTTGCCCATCCATCCTTGCTCACTCTTTTATAACTCTCATCTATAAACCCTTGATTCCAATTATTAAATCTCTCAAAATAATAGTTTTCTTGTTCATCAAAGACCATTGCCATTTTTCTAATAATCCCAACAAATCTTTGTTGTTCACAAAAGCGAAACAAGTAGTGTCCAAATGAGCGAAACTAATCAAGTTCACAAGAGCGAAACACCTGTAATGTTCACAAAAGCGGACCCAACTGATTGTTACAATGAGCGAACCACAACAAATATGTAACTACAAGCGGACCTCTTGAGCGAACCTACAACAAATATGTTCCTAAAAGCGAACCTCTAGAGCGAACCCTCAACAATCAAGTCCCTATGAGCGGACCTCTAGAGCGGAACTCCAACAAACCTGATCTTATAAGCGGACCTAAAAAGCGAACCTCTATAGTGCCATAAAAGCGGAACCTATTCACGAGCAGTTTTAGGTCACTTATAGGCCGATTTTAAGCCTGAATTTCTCAAGGGTTTGTCTATGTCCAATAACACACAATCTGAGAGATTTTGAGCTGATTTTGACCGTTTAAAAAATTTTCTGAAATGAAGAAAGAAGGTGTAGAAATCAGAATATTTGAGCGAAAACGAGCTAAACTGTAAGAACTCTTCCTCCTGAGCTCTGATACCACTTGTAGGAACGTTATACGACCTGACAAGTCGATCAGAAGAGTGCTCAGACTGAATCAGAGGCGGAATTCATTGATTCAGTCTTTGTTTAGCTTGAATTTCACTAATTTGTCTCTGTTTATTGATCTTTTAACAGTTTACAAGCTCTGGGGACGATTTGGCATGGCTTCGCCGTCGTATACAAAACCACAACCTAACAGCTACATAGTTCCGCTCATATGTGCCTAGTTATAGGCCTGATGGGTTCGCTTATATGGTCATGACATAAAAGCGGACCATCATGATGACATATGAGCGGACCTACTCAAAGACACATAAGTGGACCTACAATGTTGACATATAAGCGGACCTATCTAACTCATGTGTTTCCTGATTTTCGTTCACTGTACAATCAGCCGTAGCCTAAGACTCGAACTAAGATGTAGTCGACAGACAAATTTATATGTAATTTATATGTTGCATTTTGTGCACATCAAATACCCCCACACTTGAATCTTTGCTTGTCCTCAAGCAAAACTCTTTATAATGTGACTTTTTCACTCCCAAATGGAATGGGTAGAAGAGAAGGTTTTTGGGCTTGTCATAGAGTGTCGGGATTTCCAAGATTCTCTATTAAGTTTTATTTTTATTTATTTACAATCCTATTCGTCATGATTTATTAAAAACATTTCATAAGATAAATTACTTATTAGGGCATAACATGCCTCTTTAAAATTCCATTTATATACAAGTTCACATACCTTACGAGGGATCACTCAACACTCGGCCGAAGGTGTATTTTTAGTGAATAACTCGAGAGCGGCATGGAACTTACTCCTACCACAAGCTTGCCAAGCTATCAATCTTCCTCCTTTTTAACTATATACCTTTGTAAATATCAAGAGGACTTTTTGAGTGAAGGGTTAGGCTTGGGCTAAAGGTGGGTGGTTGGGTTAGTGGTTAGTAAAAGGGCGAAAAGCGTAAAAAGCGTCGGTTTTTAAAAGACTTTTTATTTTTTGACAATTTATTTTATTTTGATGAACCATTTCTTTCAAACAAAGTTATTTTTGATAAACTTGTTTGTTTATTTGGTTTCATCATCATATTCTCTTTGTTTTTAGTCATAAGAAAAACCGAGCTTTGTTACTAAAAGAAAGGGTAAAAATAAAAAAAAAATAGGTGGGTAAATAGGGTGTTTGTTTTGGGTTAAGAAACGAAAAGGTTTAGGCTCAAAGGGGTTAACTAGGGGGATTTTGGGTAGATGGTAAAAAAAAAATAATGGTGTAGAAAGAAAAAAGGGTTAGTCCTAATGCCTCCATCATTTACTTACTCGGGTTTAAGTTGGTAAGGACTGGGAATGCATTGTCATGGCAAGTTCTAGAGTCGTAAGAACCAGGCGGCTATTCACACAAGAAACGAAAAATGAGCATTTAGTGTAAAGATATGTATTTGTATGCTCAATAAAGGCTTAAAACTCACTTTTGTGGGAATGAGTTTTTATGTGATCAAGTATATATAATCAAATTTTAACTAAGCTTGTCATGCCGTTTCATAATTTTCTTATGTTGGTTCTTTTTATCACGACGCTATCGGTTGTAAATTTGTAAAAATATAACCTGTTTAGAACTTGAAATTCCCAACTTAAACTTAGACAAGTAAAAAGAAAATGAATTTTTTTTAAAAAAAAAATTGGGGTGATTAGCGGTTCCAATAGAGTTTTGTGTAAGGCTTGTTAATTAGGACTTGCAAGATTCAAAGTTTTAGCATCCCCCCCACACTTAAATTACACATTGTCCTCAATGTGTCCCAAAAATAAGTTTTTAGGTTGATTGAATGTGTAAAAGGATGTTAAAAGCAAAATTTTTATGTTACTGGTACTCTAGACACGGCCCCGTGGTGTCCGGGCACGGCCCCGTGTTCAAGTGCCGGTAACAGAAGTTTGTAAAAAGAAACAGAAGCCTGGACACGGGGGCGTGTTCAGTGAACACGGCCCGTGTCCAGTTACCTGAACTGGGCGTTTTCTGCAGATTGTGCAGCACGGGGCCGTGTCGGGTGGACACGGGCCGTGCTGAACTTGCTGTAATGAAGAAATTTTTGTCGGATGGCCCTGTTTTCGTGCATGGGTCGCTGGTGCAAGTTTCCCTTGTCATCCTTTACCATCCCAAGTGTGTTTTATTAAAACATCATCCAAACACCAAGCTAAAATCATCATTCATTAAACCATAGAGAGAATTACATAATGTTCCTAGAAAATTAAAAACAAAGAAGAAAAATAAAAGTTAAAAGTCCTAAACTAGATAGGTCAAGTGATACATAAAATTATCATAAGGAGTTCTACTTTTTCATTAGGAACCAAAATCCCGGAAATAGTTTTCCGGTATTGAGAAATGTAGTAGGACTCTCGGCCAAGGGTTATTTTCCTAGATGTTGTTAAAGCCATTCTTCTATCTCTCTTGGGAGGAAGAAGGCGGCTTCATTTTCCTCAACATCTTGTGGAGGAGGAGAAACACCAATCGGGACCCCTTGTAATATATCGCGAGGAGGTCCCGGGTGTATGGTGTACCACTCGGCTGGTATGATGACGTCAGGCACCACGTTCCATGCCCTTTGGGTTACTATTGGCACCAAAGGAGGAGAGGCGAGAATGTTTAACCTCTGGTGCAAGAGGTTGACCTCCCGGAGACACCCTTCCAGTCCCACCGTTAAGTGATTGATACAGTCGACCAATGCTTCTTACACCCCCGTCATTTCATCAATAGCCTCTCTTAAGGCGTAAACATAGTTTACAAGAGAGTCTTCCGCCGTTGATGACCTCCTCCCCTGTCGGTTGTTCCTTGAGTGCGATGAAGATGTTCCGCTTGTTCTGCTCGCCATTCTGGGAAAACACACCGAAAAGAGCTCATTTTATATGAAACAGTACCTCGGACACGGCCCCGTGTTCAATGAACACGGCCCCGTGTCCAATTGTTTGTAGGTTTTTTAAAGCAAGGAATCATGGAGTTTTAAATTATTTTTTCAATTTGTAGGTTAATTTTAAGCATAAATAATTCAAAACAAAGTTGTATAACTTATTTTAAGCAAGATTCCTTGAATAATAACCTTACAAACATCACAATAAAGGTTGGAATCATGAAGCTCCCAAGCTTTAATGGAGGTAGTGATTGGAAATTGAAGAAGAAGGCAATGAACACAAGTGGAAAAGACAAGATGGTTCTTGAGAACCTTCTTTTAGAACATACCTAGGATGGTATGAGTGAAGATCCCAGAAATCTCTGTCTTTTGGAGTGGTCCAAATGAGCAAGAATCTTGCTGCATTTATAGAAAACGACAGCACGCTGGATACGGCCCCGTGTTGGCTGGACACGGCCCCGTGTGCAGACAGATTCCTGACACATTTTTTCCGTATTCTAATGAAATCAGAAGAGAATCTTTTTGGTGGACACGGGGGTGTGTTGACCTGGGCACGACCTTGTGTCTGGAAGCTGTCTTATGGAGTTTGCCTATTTTCAAGGAACTTATCCGGATCGGGTGGTTCCTTACTGGATGGAACAACCCCAAAGTGCCTAAGATACCTTAATTGCTCTAGATTAAGACGAGAATGCAAGAGGTTGTCGGTGAGGGCGATTCCTATGTTAAATGTAGGTGGACAAGTCCAACCCTTTCCCGGGCCTCGTTAAAGAAGGTGTATGCCGAATCCCTCAGGTCTATGTATGCACCGAACGAAGTCGATGGAGAGTCCTTCACGACACAATCGGCACAGGGACGACTATCGATCAAGTCCTCGCTAGAGTTGGAGGTATCATCGGGAATATTAGAGTTGTTTGAATGCGATCCCAACAATTCTTCTTTGGTATCGTCTTGAGATGAGTTAATAAAATCCATCTCAAGTTCTTTTAACCAATTAAGAATTAGATCTTCTAGTTGAAATAGTTCATCAAGAAGCATTGCTCCTAAAATGTCCGGTTGGGCGTATTCGAGGGAGAGATAGGGATTATTTTCACTTTCGCCCCTCTTAAGGATACAGGGAAACGATGGGTCTATATAGTGGGGCTTATAATTTAGAAAGAAACATTCTAATTCCTCATGAGAGCCTCCACATATTTGACACCACGTACCATAAGAGTGCCGAAAGTAAAAAGTATCAGTATCACTCATGTTTATGTCAGAAATTACCAACCGTCGGGATCTTACGGTTCTGTTTTCAGTAACTGAATCTTTGGCACGGGGGCGTGTTGAGTGGGCACGGCCCCGTGTTTAGCTTACTGTCTGACTTAAAACATGATTGCCAGTTCCAATGATTGGGCACGGGGCGTGTTCAATGGGCACGGCCCGTGCTGAGTTCTGCAGAAGCTGAAAAATTAAGAAACTCCTAAAAATAAAAAAAATAAAATAAAAAAAATGATTAGGCCGCTGATTCCTAACTTTCTTAAAATCCTTGTGTCCCCTGCAACGGCGCCAAAAACTTGATGTGCGTGAAGTATGTTATATTTTAGGTGCATATTTTAAGCCCTTTTTACACTTTTTAGCTAAGTTTTAAATTTATAAACACGATATTTACTAACACTATACATACATATGGGCAAGTGCACCCATCGTGGACGTAGTATAGTGTTGGTAAGATACCGAGGTCGTCCAAGGACACAAGAGCTTTTAGTACCGGTTTATCCTCAACGTCTAATCAAATCAAAAAGTTAGAAAAAGGTTTTAAACTAAAAAAAATAAAACTAACTAAAATGCTGAAAAGTAAAATAAAAATAAAAACAGATAGACAAGATGAATCACTTGGATCCGACTCGTGTGTAGTGTAACCTTTGATTATTTCGCACTTTTGCACTTGTTTAAGAGATTATCTTAGTTATTGTAGTAGGCCCCTCTTTTGAAGGTGACGTTACCCTCAACCCAGTAGTTTGAGTCAGCAATGATACAATCCTAAAGGGTCGGATTATTGAAAGATAATTAATTAAGTTATTAATGCATAATGTGGGAGTCCCCTCTTTTGAAGGCGACGTTACCCTCGGCTAAGAAGTCTGAGTCAGCAAGGATACAGTCCTAAGTAGCCGGGTTAAAGTTTTAATAGTAGTTTAACTTATGAGGGGGTTCAAAGAGTTTGGACCCCCGCCATCCAATACCGTTGGGTATTGAAGGAAGTCCTATTAAATTTGACCCAGGTCCTTTGCAGGATCTATACACTGAACAATGGCAAGACTCTTACCAAACCGTTCCCTTAACCCCCGACCAGGTAGCCAACATACCTCCATATAGACCGTGGAGATATGAATGGTGAAAATCTTTTATTTTATATAGACAGTAAAATAATGCCAAGACACCACGGACAAACGATAAGGAAGAATCACCTTCAACATAAGAAACTAGTTATTAAAGTCATTAATACAAAACCAATTAAAAAGTGCAAAAGATTAAAAATAAAAAGTATTACACTAAACACTTGTCTTCACCAAGTGATGTAAGAGACTTAGGCAAACATGGCCTTTGATTGTCAAGAACTCTTACGATCAATCTTGGATCCCGAGACGACTCACACACTCTATGATGGACAATGGATGATGGTGGTGGATGATGGTGTTGTGATGGTGGTGGGTGGTGGGTGAAGTGTGAGAGAGGTGGTGTGCCAAGGGATGAGTTGCAAGAGCTCCAAGCACTCCTATTTATAGGCTGAACAGAAGCTCGGGCATGGCACCGTGTCCATTTGGCCCGGCCCCGTGTCCATCCTCCTCTCTTTCTTCATTAAATGCAGTTTGTTTGCATTAGTTGACCATGCCCCCGTGTCCGCTGAGCACGACCCCGTGTGCAGGAGCATATCTATACTATCAAGATTTGCCTGGAATTCGCGAATCTTATAGTTGACCACTGCCCCGTGTCCGCTGAGCACGGCCCCGTGGTGGGCGATGGAATCTTCTACAACTTTGTCTTTTCTGCTGATACTTGGGCACGCCCCCGTGCTCATTGAGCACGGGGCGTGTTCAGCCCTCTGTTTCCTTGTTTTGCTTGGGAAGATGCTGTCGGGAGGCTGGGTATGCCACGTTTGTTCCTTTTCTTGTATTTATGTTAGATTTAGCTGCATTTTTGCTTCTTTTGTTTATTTGAGCTCATTTAATCTTGAAAATACAAAAGGAAGACAAAAACATACTTTTTCCAACATTAGTACTAAAAAGGGTTAGTTTTATGCCACAATTGATGTAATTTATATGTTGCATTTTGTGCACATCATGGCACGATGATACTCTAGTGGTCCGTCAGTCATCCAAATTTGCTGTTCAAAAAAAAAAAAATAACTTTAGGGTTTAAGGTGTTGTTTGTTTTTTCAGAAAAAAACTGTCTGCAGTCTGATTTCAGCTGATTTTATGTCTGCAACTGAAGATGTGGTCTAAGGTCTGCTAGCTGAAAATATAATACTGTTTGTTTTATAAACTGGATATTGTCTGTATAACATAAAAAAACCCATAATATAACCACCACATCCACCTCCATTTTACAATCAACAAACAAGTGTGCATTTTCATTTTACAATCAAACAAACAGTTGGCCCTAAATATTAGCTAAATATCACTAATACAATCAATAATTACATACACTCATCATCATCAACAGTAGCAACAACATTCATCAACATCAACAGTAGCAGCAACATTCATCATCATCAGTAAATGAAAGAAAATAAAGGGTGTTTTACCGGAATATTCTTCGGGCGGAATAACCATGCTGCCGACGTCTCCACTGTTGCCGCTGCTCCATCTCGTCGCCCTCTCTCTCTCTCTCCGCCTCTTTCTCTCTCTAAAAATCTTCGACCTTTTTGCTTGGGAAAACAAGCGGGTGGAGAGGGGTGTGGGTACTAGTAGAAGAATAGGGGGGTTTGGGGGTGCTTATCGGACCAAAGGGAGGGGCGCCGGGATCCATCTCCGGTTGCCGGAGGTCAAACCAGAGGAGGGGATGGGTGTGCGAGGAAGATGGGTGTGCGGTTGAGAAACAAGGGGAGGAAGGAGGGGAGGTGGAGGTGGTGGTGGTGGTGCTGGGTTAAAGAGGGGGAGAGAGAGAGGAGGAAGATGGTTTTGAAGATCTGAATGTTTGTGAAGACATTAGATATATGCTTTTCTTAAGCTAATAAAAGCAATATTCAGATCTTCTTTAAAAAAAAAACAAATAGTCTTCAAGGTCTTAAGTCTGCCCGCCTGAAGACATAGGCTCCTTGCAGATGTTTTAAACAAAAATAAACAGCACCTAAGTCTTCTGTTTTTGCGTTAACTTATTGGTGAGGTATATGAAAAGCCTCATATTAGAAATCCAATATTGGATATTTATGTGGGTGTGAACACTTATGACATTCGAGCGGTATATATATATTTTTTAAGTGTTCCTATTGTTTGTTGCAATGTAAGGGTCAAAAGTAGGACACAAAATACCTATTTAGTTTAGTTATTTCTTTAGTTTTGCATTTGTTCATAAAAAAGGAAAAACTTTTTAAAATTTCATCTGAAAACTTGATGTCTACTTTGTCATCTTCAATTGATTATAAACTTCATTTCATTAATGATTTTATTTGTCAAAACTTCAAATGCTTATGGCCTTACTGCAGAAGCTACTCCCAAGTCAGTTCTCCTGTCTATGAATGTGCGAGGACTAAGCATCGCTCATGTAAAAAGTCATTTGCAGGTCAGTAAACTTTTAACAAAGTAATTGAGCTCTTTGCATGCATTATCCAAATTTTATCCAATTTTGATCAAGAATCTCTTCTTAATTTCAGATGTATAGAAGCAAGAAGCTTGATGAATCCAGTCGAGGTACGCCATGAAGCATGATCTTGAAAAAAAATTAACCTTTTTAGAGGGTGTTTGGGATTACGTTTTGAAGTGATTATTTGATTATTGCGTTTGTAAAAACATAAATAATCTAAAAAAGTGTTTGGATGAAAAAGTGATTATCTGCCTCCAAAACGCAGTTTTGGAGAAGCATGTACCTACATACTTTTTCAAAACGCAGTTTTGAAAACGCAAAATCTATTTTGAAAACGCATAATCTATTTTGAAAACGCAACACCAAACACCCCTTTAGAGGATAATAAGCAAGTCGATTACTTGGATGAATAAAAAAGGCTCTAAAATTATAAACACATCCGTCACATAATAAAAAACATGTACCATGCCTGGCAGAGCAACAAACATACTACTTTCATCACTAGGAAATTATGGAGTACTTTTTGAACTATTCACTATGGTGTTGTTTGTTTTTTTAAGAAGTAAAATGTCTGTAGTCTACAGACCACATCTGCAGACATCTGTAGAAGAAGAGGTACACCAAACCTCTGCAGTCTGCAAGAAGAAAACTGTTTGTTTTTTAACGTGTGTAGACTTTTAAAATAAACTGGTGGTGGTGTACTGACGGTGGTGGTGGGTGGTGATGGTGGTGGACAGTGATGGTGGTAGACAATGATGGTGGGTGCTTGTCACACCCCAATATTCCACGTATTACCGGTGGGCCCGGTGGGGAGTATCGTGACGTAGTTGATATCATCATAGTCAATACACACAATAATATAGCACAGCGGAAGGCTGGGTAAAATAAACTATTACAAACCATAACGTCTGAGCATTCGAGTTTATGAATGTACAGACAGGAATGTAATAAGATCCACAGGCGGATCATAATGTACAAAGAAACAAAACTACAGACTTCAGGTAACTATTGGATTTGCAAGATCCTCTATAACACCCTATAGCTCCAGCCTATTTCGGGAAGTACCTGTCAATCAATCTTTAGGAAAATACGTCAGTTTACACTGGTAAATACAATTTAACCGACTCGTTTTAAAAACATTTAAGAAAATTGATTTAGGTGCACAAGGCACAAATCATCTATAACTTGGGACAATCTTTATTAAGATCTTGTATACAGCTTTACATATTTGTCATACATGTGGGACCGGTTTGGAAGCCGGACATGATTAACTGACTCACCACTTATAGAACCCACAAAGGAGTTATCCCCAACTTGTGGGTAATTTAATATTTAGCATTTGCATCTGTCAGGTGCATGCCTGCACCCCGTGCATAGGTCGTGGCCATTAACAACTTAAATGAGCCGAGGATATCCAAGACACGGTCGTTAACCGCCAAATGTTTATGTTATCAAATAATATAGATTAAAACGGGTTATGCGGATTTATTAAATCACAATCCGACAAAATAATCCCATACCCGACCAAGCGATATTAATATACCGTATCCCAAGTACGTATAGGGAAAATAAGTTAAAAGTATTTACCTGGTGGTAGCAGTAAATTCCAAAGGTTCTTGAAAGGCACTTTTTATCGGAAGCTATTAATCTGTATAGAAGGTTTAATTAGCCTATAAGGATGCTAACGGGTCTTTAATTAAGTCAAGGACTTAGACCGGCTAGCTAGAAGGAAACCTTATGGATTTAAACGCTAGATTAAGTAGAGACCGGGATAGAATGTGATTTAGACCCGACAAGCTTGGATACTTGTATAATATGGGTAAACTAAACACATTCTGGAAAAATGAGGATTTAATGATAAGGTTAAGCCTGTTTCGGCTATTTTACGTAAACCGATCCGAATGCATAAACGCGTAACGGGTAACCAATTAAACTACATACAGGTCTTAATCATTATTATGCTCAAAATATGTTAATATATTAGTAATATATTAACATTTATGCCCAAAAAGCAATTTAAACCAAAATAAGTCCCATAAGGGTATTTTGGTAATTTTAATGCCCATAAAAGAGTTTATTTATAAAACTGAGTTCCAGGTCTGATTAGATTAGTAAAAACATGTATTTTAATGAGTTACATCAGTAGGATACTTAATATATGAAAAAATATACCTTTTATAACCAACTATGCACCGTAGGGGCATTTTGGTAATTTTACATAGGCTTTTAAAGGTTAAAATAGGTTTATGAGTTTAAAAACTTTAGCTTACTGTACTATTATATAGATTAGCTTAATACATCAGTAGGTTATGAATTTTATATGTCAAATCTAGTTTTGACCCATACTTGGTGCTAAAAATGCTTAAAACCGATTAAAAGAGCTATTATGGTAAAAATAGTAAATCTGAGATCTTGATCAGTTTATAAGGTTCAAAATATTATATTTATCATATAGAATCAGTAGCAAAAAGTTTGGCATTAAAATGTTATGTAAAACTCATTTTATGGGTGAAAATGGTAAAACCGACAATTACCGAAATTAGGCTATAATCCTATGTTATGCTCAGCCTAAAAGTAAATAAAAATCTTCAAAATCCCAAAATATTATTTAACATCAGTAGGTAAAAAGTTTGGTGTTAAAAATCGGGTTTAGATAGGCTTTATGCTAATTACGCCTTTTAATTACTAAAAAGTTCCTTAATTACGCTATTGAGCATAACTCCTATTCTAGACCTTAAACTGATGTCATATTTTCGTGACATGTCTAAATATCAGTAGCAAAGGTTTTAGTTCATTCACATTGCTAAAAATCTCGGTTTTATACAAAAAGGGCGTTTTAGGCACTAATGAGCATAATTTCGATCAAGAGCATATATTCCAAACGATTAGGCACCATGCAATATAACTTCAGAGGGTTATACTACAATGTAATGTGGTCCTAATGGAAGCTTAAAACATGGAAGAATTAAGCTTGAACGGGTCAGAACTGAAAGTCAAAGCAAAAGTCAAGCTTTTGCGACTTTCGGTTATAAACTGCCCTTAGGCTATTAATTGTCGGATTAGGACTGATAAAACATGATTAAATATTAATTACCAAGTCATTAGAATGTTATAATATAATTTAGAACCTCTGATTTATTAATTTTAATCAAATTTGCAATTTCAGTCCAGTTTGACTTTTTGTCAAACTACTTTGACCCGACAATTAACTGGTCAAACGAGATAATTAGGAGACACCATTTTAAGGGTTAATCACATATACTAATGTGGTTCTATAACCACTTTCGATTTAATCAGTGGTTAAGCCACATGTATTTAAAATGAAAGTCAAACTGATTTTATAAAAAGTTTGACTTTATTGTAATTAAACTAAATTAAACAACTAAACAAGTAATTAGAGGATTACTAATGGTCCTAGCAATCTTTTCTACACTTGTAATCCTCTTGTTACTGATGAGAGCTCCAGAGCAAGTCCCACAAGTGAAGTGTTTGTAAATGTGTTCAAGAACACAAGACCAGGTTCACTTATATAGTAAATTCCATGCTTCTTGATTAATTCCAGGTGTTTTGGGGGGCCCTAGGATCACCCCAGGTGTCCTAGCTAGTAGATTAAACCGACATATAGCTCCAAGGGTCGTCACAAACTAGGTAAAGGCGGTGGAACAGGCCAAACCCGCACCTGGCACAACTTTTCTGTTACTGGCACTCTCTCGCGGGCCACGTAAGCCATAGAGAAAGCTTACGCGGGCCGCCTGGACCGGCTTAACTGGCAAAACAAGTTTCCTTGTTGGCAGATTCAGTCCCTGAACGGTCTTTAACCCCTTTTTACCTTATTTTTGACACATAAGGCCCTTGGAGTTAGTTTGATGAAGCTCTAGGATGAATAACCAACTTCGATAGGCTCGGTTTCGTTAAATATCTTCATGAACGCAAGTTTCATCAAGTTGACGCTTTTATCCCAAAGTTTGGAAAACATGCTTAACGATCTCGGGATCACGTGAAATTTTTACCACTTATTCTCGGGAGTATATTTGAATATTTCGAAGCCTTGGTTTCGTTAAAAGGTCACTCAGAGGTCAGAATTGACATATTGACACTTTTAACCCTTGTAATTTATAATCTCTTGATTATTTTCACAAACGGCTTCTTATACCCAATCAATCACCCATTTAAGAATATTTTCTTCACGTGTGGTCATTCAGAGGCCCAAGTTTGGCATGTTGACACTTTTAGTCCTTCTGTAAGCATAGTTTCATTGGTTGTCCACTTTAGTCCTTCAAACTAATCTTTCTCACAATTAAAGTTTGGGACACGTGCTTATACATAATTGGACACGTTTTTACGTGGTGTTACAGTGCTGGACGGAGGTGGTGGTGGTGATGAACGGCGGTGGTGGTGCTGGACAGTGGTGGACAGTGGACGGTGGTGGTGGTGATCGATGGTGGTGGGTGACGAACGGTGGTGGTGGTTGAGATGGACAGTGGTGGCGGGTGGTGGTGTTTAACCCTCTACAGACCTTAGAAGATTTTAGAAATGACTCGACCAAGTCTACACCAAGAAGAGATCGTGCAGACGTTTTTTAATGAAACGTCTTAGGAAAAACAAACAGTCTGCGTTTGGCAATGTTTACGCGTGGTCTGCGCGACGTAGATAGAAAAGATTGCGCAGAGCTTTTCAGAAAAAACAAACAACAACTATATGTCTTACGATATATAAAGTAATTTATTGATGATTAAACAGTTATGAAAAATCAAACAACAATCAGAATCTTATAATAATTATGATCCACAAACAGGCATATTGAGCATTATCTTGCCACAAGAATAGAGATAAAATTATGCATCAGATAAGTGGATAAACATGGAGATTCAAGTGGGTTAATATTGGTAGGTTTAAGATATAAAATAAACTATAAACCGGAATTATATTATGTGTTTGATATATGTAAAACCCAACAATTTGTTTAGTGATGTTAAAGTTATAGCAGAATTACACGATTGACATACAAAGAAAATGAACGAAATTCAATGAGAAAACGAATAACAAATCTATCGAAACTTAATGTTTTATCAACGATTTAAGAAAGAATACAAAGCTACAACCAATTTGAGAGAAAAAGAACGTATTGGAATGAATTGAAACCTCTCTCAACTCCTGCTCTCCTAATCACAGAATAATAGCATTGTGCAGCTTTTCTAGTATGTCTTTGTTCTCCTTATCAGTCAAATATGTTTAAATATGTTGGTAGATTGTTTTCTCCCAAAAAAGCATCACTAATACCTTGATGAACTAGAAGAGCCCTCATCTTCACATGCCACAAACTGTAATCATTCTTGCCATCAAATTTCTTGAGATCAAAATTGCATTCACCATTCTTTAATCTTCTATACAATCACCAGACGAACAAAAATAGTACAGATCGATCGAGAGTCGTAGCTCTGATACCAATCGTTAATGTTATAGCGGAATTACATGAGTAACATACAAAGATGATGAACGTAATAGAATGAGAAAACAAAGAACAAATCAATCGAAAGTTTAGGGTTTCATTCAAAGATTCAAGAAAGAATAAAAAATTACAATCAATTTGAGAGAAAAAAGAACGTAAAGGAGTGAATTGAAAACTAATTGATTACAACTTATTAAAACCTAACTCTTTGGGATAGTTTGGAGTGTAGAGGGGTACTTGTGAAATATATTGACATAATTAGGGATATGTATGTTAGGACTAAGACTAGTGTGTATGCACCTATAGGAGATATTGATTTCTTCCCTGTGGAGGTAGGACTCCATCAAGGGTCTGCATTGAGCCCGTTTCTTTTTGCGGTTGTCCTAGATGAGTTGTCAAAGTTTATTCAGGAGACAGTTCCGTGGTGCTTGCTTTTTGCGGATGATATTGTGTTAGTAGCAGAGAGTAAACAAAACCCGAATGCAATGTTAGAGGAGTGGCATGCAACTTTAGAGGGTAAGGGTCTAAAGATTAGTCGCGCTAAGACTGAGTATCTCTATTGTGATTTTAGCGGCGTACCAGGACACTCAGATCACCATTGAGGGGCAAGTGGTTCCAGAGGTAACTAAATTCAAGTACCTAGGATCGTTTGTACAAAATGATGGGGAGATAGATAGTGATGTAGCCATCACATTCAAGCTGGATGTTATAGGTGGAGAGCAGCTTCTGGGGTATTGTGTGACAAGAGATTCCCAACTAAATTAAAGGGGAAATTTTATAGGGTTGCAGTTAGACCTACTATGTTATATGGTATAGATTGTTGGGCCATAAAGAAGACACAACTGCGTAAGCTGGAGGTAGTAGAGATGAGGATGCTAAGGTGGATGTATGGGAACACTAGGTTGGATAGGATAAGAAATGAGGATTTTAGGGAAAGATTGGGAGTGACTATTATTTCAGATAAGATAAGGGAGGGGAGATTGAGATGGTTTGGGCATATAAGGAGGAGACAAAGGACAGCTACTAGTAGATCAGTAGAAACTCTCAACGTGGAGGGGAGGAGCAGAGGCAGACCGAACCTAACTTGGGAAGAGCGAGTTAGAAAGGATTTATTAGACTTACACCTCTTTGAGGACATGGTCGAGGATATGAGTTTGTGGAGACGTAGGATTAAAGTTAAAGATTTATAGGGGGCTTTCTTGGTTTAGGAACTTTAGATTTTGTAGTCGTTTTTTTCTAGGTGTGATTCTAAACAAAATATGTTTTTCTGCTTTTTATGCGTAGATGCGTGCATATGTATACTGTTATGACGCTTACACCTAGATTTGTATTTGGAGCCGGGGGTCTCGTAGGAAGTAGCCTCTCTATCCCTTAGGATAGAGGTAAGGTGTGTCTACATCTCACCATCACAAGACCCTACTAATAGCTTTATAGCTATATGTGGGAATAACTGGGTAAGGTTGTTGTTGTTGTTAAACCTAAGTCTTGTGCTTAATGGTTTCTTTACAACCATCTTTGAAACCTATCACTTTCAGCCCTCTAATTTTCTTCAAGTTGTCAAATAACAACTAAACTTCTATTTAATTCTTGAATCAACATTATTGCATTTCAGCCCACCAGATAACTAAACTACATTTGACATTCGTTGACTTTAAGCATAAACTAATATCAACAAGCGAATTACACATATTATATGCCTACTAAATGACCCTTATCCCACCATTGTGATTCTTGAAGTGTCAGTTAATTGGTAGTTTGTCCTATAACTAATTACAATACCATAAATTATACAAACTATTTCACTGTTATAATAATAATAATAATAATAATAATAATAATAATAATAATAATAATAATAATAATAATAATAATAATAATATTACTATAATTGGAAGTCTAGATTACAATTTTAACATTACCCTCCAATCTCGACTTCCTATCTTCACTTGACGTCTTTCGTTTAAGGAGGGATTTCTTCATGCAGTTCTTTATGGCTTCACAAGTCCTTGGATTTTCCTATCTTATGTGTTTGTTCATGATTAGCATTTCTTCTCTTGGATATGCAATTCACTTAACAATTCTTTCTTCTTCAAAGTTTCAAAAACCATTCTAACACAACTAGATATTTGACATAGATTAATCTTAGATGTGTAGAGATTTCCCAATCATGACCAAGTCTTGTAAAATCACATTCTAGCTTCCTTTTAACACTTTTATGACCACCTTCTTTTTGGACATCAACATAAAATACAAAAAGGTTAAAAGCATCCCCATTGGTAGGTTTTGGAGGTAAAGGGCAACCCGTTTAGGAACTATGCAATTTTTTTTTATAGAATACTTCTTCAAGTTCATCTCCTGATCATTGAAGCATATTATATTGTCAAGAATTTGTATACAATCACTAATAGATTTTAATGTGTACCAATTCTGATGAATGTGTTTGTTGTCTTGCATGTTTCTCATTTATTATTTGCTTAACATGACATACTTTACCCGATAACCATCTCACTGGACATATCATCTAATGAACCTTCTTTATTTTTATTTCCTTCTTTATTGGGATAGATGTGTAAGACCCAATTCGTTCATTTTCTTATGCAAATCAACGAACAGTGCAGTTGTTTTAGTGCCACCATTTGTGTTTTCATTCATCATTCCTTCCCAGATTTAGAACCATTTAACTATATATCTTTAGGCATTGCATCATGTTCTTTTCACTTTATCATATAACTGTTTTTTATTTTCCTCTTTTGCCTAATTTGATTGACGTCCATAATTTCCTTTAACAAATTCCTTGTAATCTTTCGTAACTTTGACTTATAAATCCAACATTGACCTTTTGTTCCTTATCTCTAAGTTTCCTCTCCTTAATAGAAGACTTGTTTGAAAGTCCCATTCCTTAATTTGATTCATATATCTTATAATTTTCTTAATTTCATAAAGTCCTCTTGATTTGCGGATCCAAACAACAATTTATTGTTTTTCACTATCTTATAAAACCAACTTAAAACATCCATATATTTGATATAAACTAACCTCAAACCTCAATTTTGTTAAGGTCCTCACCATGTAGCGCAATTCTTTGGCCACCAAACTCCATATATCATTTTATGATACACATTTCTATCCACCTTTTCCTTCAACATTCAAATATAAACCTCTAATGAACTAACTTCCTCACCATCTTCAAGTATTGGTGGAACCGGCCTAAAATTTTTAATCATGCAATAATCACTGATAAACCAAGACACTCGGGCTCGATGTTGTTTAGTATCAAGGTGATTCTTTTTGTGTTCCTATATATATGGGTCTATGCAACAATTTGATGATATTGTTATGACCAATTAATGGGACTTGGCCACTTGATCAAAAGTCTTCTTAAGTCATTTAATCACATTTCTATAGTTCATGCAACCTGCATAAATGTATATTTATTTCTTCTAGAATTCTAACACAATCCTACGCAGTCTACTATCAGGATCAATTATATAACTCAAGAATAACCAAACACAAAATCTATGTAATATAAGTGATTGTTAATTTACAATATATGATAGGAGAATTTATACTAACAAACAAGTAACTAATAGTAAGATAGCAATAACCACCATAACTAACTTTAATTGTTGTTAGCAACCAACAGTGTTAACCATAACCATCTAAGTAATAATTATATAAACTTTGGTTATAAGTCTTAGATTAAATATTTTCAACAATCTCTCCCTTAATCAAGACTTTATTAATGTTTTGATTAGTGTGTAGTGTTGTTCCTTTATTCATCCATGCTTCGTTAGATTGTTAAATTTTTCATTGCTTTTCTACTCCATTCTTTTGTCATTCTTTCTTGTTTACTTATCAATTCATTTGATTTGACATGTTTTGCGAGCACTATATCTTTTTTTGTTTTTTACCCATCCTTGCAATCTGTGCAAATTTTGTTTACCTTTTTCTTTGGAACTGTATTTGAACTTTAACCATTGATTCATTTTGAACTTCTTTGATTTTCGTTTGATGATTTCTAGCCCTGCCTTCATTGATTTGATTTCATGTTTCTAATCTTTAATATTGAAATTCTTCTTGCGGTCTCATTATGGATTTCTAATTCTTTTTTAAACATATATGAAGTAGGGTTAACATTGTTGAAATCATGTATAATTCTTTTATGTGACTTTCTTGAGTGTCTTCATGGAGTTGGACCCTTTGTCCTAAATTCACCTGGTCTGCGATTTAATGTATGGATCTCAACTTGCTCATTGTTTGAAGAATTTGTTGGTTCAGGCCCCACAATACACACACAATCACACACTTAAACTCTCACGTAGTAGTATGTATGTGATATGTGTAGAGGAAATAGAAATGCAAGGCAATGTGAAAGCTACTGTTACGATTAGAAAAGGTTTGTTTTGATAAAATTATTACTATCCTATTTATACTAAACAAATAAAATCACATGCTAAAATATCTAACAAACTATCAGCTAACAAACTTCACAATTTCTTCCATGATCTCCACCAATTTACCGGTCAACATCTTGACCAATTCACAAACCAAACTTGCTGCAAAAGGACTCCAATATTTTCACTTGACAAGTGCTAGAATGACCCTTTTACCCTTGATTTGTTTGCTCTTTTTACCAATAATCGGTGACCCGAATTGAACCCGCGACCTGCGATTCGCGTGACCAGTAAACAAAACCCGATTAACCCAACAATCACCCCCTTAATCGGTTTGTTCACACCACTCGTTCACAACACCCAAATCACCATCTCATCTCGAACCATCTCGACTTTTTCTAGACACCTGACCTTCGCCTCGATCACGTCCAAAGTCTCCCAGTTCAGCCTGAATTAAAAATATCATATCGTGTTTCTTTTTAGCTCTTATTTTCTTTCTACATTGTTTCTTCCTTGTGAAGTGCTTCAACAAGTGTCTAGATAGTTGACAAAAATAACATCATATTTGTGAAGGCAACCTTGCATTTCTTCTACTCTCACCCTGTACAACCTTGCAATTCATTGTGTTTTGAGTTTTGCTTTCTTTATCTGTGTGGTCTTTATTATCCATTTCAAAACATCATTCTTGCTTTCATTTTATACATACTCCTTACTTCTTCTAAGATTTGGCTTCAAGAGTGTTTCCTCTTCTCATTCAAATCATCTGTAAATTTTGTTTCCACTTGATTGTTTTTTGCATTCATTCCCCATTTTTTCTTCTATAAATATTCTCGGTTCTGTGATTAGTGCACTGGTCTTCATCACCATTTTGTTTATTTTTCATTTCCTGGTCATCTTCTTGATTCCTTAAAGTTGTAAATGTATCCCCGATCATCTTCTTGATTTTATCTTTAGTGACTTTGCTCAATCTTTGGACACGCCTTCTTTCTTTTGCACCACGGGAGGAGTTTCAGGGAGTATATTTCAAGAATGTCCAGCAATGTATCGAGGAACACCGATCATATTCGTATGACATCTGGCAAACACATTTTTGTTCTTTTCAACAACGCTTCCATTTCTCGCCCACCCCGTTAGAACAAAGAGCTTTCATTTCTTGATCAGGATACTCTGCATTGATGCAGACTTTTTCTTGGGTGACCTTTGCCTGTATTTCTTTTGATTGAGAAAACTTGCCCTTCTCTTCTGTTGAATAAAATCATGCTTACTCCTACCATAGTAGGAAAATTCGTCATCAAATGGGCGATGAAGACAACGACTCCAAATGTGTTGATGACAGTTCTTCGAACCAGGATGTCATAGCTGGAGACGGATCTGACTAAATCGTCAATTCCTCTATTCGAGTTCCTCTCCCTTTTTTTATGTAATTTTGGGATCTACTTTTCCTACTTGATGAGCTTTTTCTCCCGAAAAAATGATGAAGGGGCGTCTAAGATTCTCAACTTTTGATTAACTTCTTCTTTAAGTTGTTGAAATCAATGCTCCTCGTTTATGTACAGCTGACGGACCTCATGTCATTCAACTTAGGCCTAGATGATCATAGATAATGAGGAGTGTCCTCCTCTAGGTAGGGAGAGTTGATTTTCCTACGAGCCCAAAAATTTCCTCGTCTTGATTATACAACTTCTCTCGTGTTGCAGATCATGTACACAAAATTCTCTTTGGCCTTCCCATTGTCTTTAGAGTTGTTTGGGCATTTCTTGTCCCTTATGTTCTTGATCAAGTGGGTTACTCCTCCAACCGAACATTATCTTCAATTTTCTTCTTGAGTTGGTAGCAATCATTTGTGTTGTGACCTTTTGCTACATGGAAGTCATGGTGCATGGATTTATCTTTGCCTTACCATGACATGGACTTGGGAGGTTTAAAACCGAACCATGCCTCATCGGTGGCAAGGATCTCCCTTGGAGATTTTGTCAGCTCAATGAATTTATCTCCACTAGCCTTTTCTGGCGTTTGTTTCTCGCTTATGGTCCCGTGTAGGGAGTTCTCTCATATATTCTCCTAGATTCAGGAGAGGATAACGATTTGGAGTTATATCGATTTGGAGAGGACCTATTACTAATTATAGCCTAAAGCCTCGCTTGCCATTTCCAATGCTTACTCCATCCTCTTGGGAGGAGGTTTACATATCTCTTCACATAGTTGCTTAGGGCTTACCTCGTGAACAAAAGTGGGGACTCTCATTGGTTTAGTTGTTGCTTAAAGTTGGTTAACAAACCCTTGATTAAATCTATAAAACTATTTATAATGGTTCCTTCGAGTATGTCATTGTACCATACTCGGGATGCTCGCCCTAATTTTGGTTTGGCTAAACATATGGCACCCGACGGCATAGACAACTGTTCCACCTTAGTCGTTCCCGAGAATGCTATAAATGATCATCCAGGTCTCCTGCTCCATCATACATCTCAACATTATTCGGCATCTTAGTCTTTGCTAGGAACTTAAACTCTACAACTCTTGTTGTGAATTTACCGGAATCGTCTGGTCAGTATGGCCTCGAAGGTTCATCGAGGAGGGCATCGCGCTCAAAGTGAATTAATACTCTTCCAACATTCGCTAGTGAGGTGAATCGTTCGACATTACCTTAGGACTACTTTTAAGGAGCACGCAAAGGGGTCTGGCTCTAACATATCAACGACACTCCAATGTTTTGCCATTGACAATACAGTGAACATGGCATGTAGGGGGTATTTGTGCCACTAGCAATTATCTTTTGGAAAGATAATTCCCTACTGAAGTCTTTACTAGATTAGCTGGGTGTACGATGTTCCTTGTGATACTACCCCCATGAATGTTAATGACATGGATTCGGGGATTACCAACATTAGTCTTGAAATGTTTGTCGATGTAGATAACGCCAAATGTTATGGGGAGTTCCCCTGGTTATCATGAGAGGATCTGCTAGCTTTTTTGCTAAGTGGGAGTGCAACTCGAAGCACCAATAGGGTCTTCCTCATAAGATAGTCTCATGAATACTTGTGATGTCCCTGTGACCTCTTATGCACCAAAATAGTACACATAATCTACAAACTGGTTTAGGTCACAACCTAAACACTCACTTTCTCTTTTTAAACTCATTATCCTATCTAACTTGAATTCATTGTAAATCTAACCTACATAACACATATATACGCAAGATACCATAAACTCTGAACTTTAGTCCTTAAGAATTAGAGGTAATAAGTAATACGGAACTTCTTCAAATGGACTAAGTAACCCGAAACTTCTTTAGGGGAACTAACCCGGAACTCCTTCATGAGAACTAATCCGGAATTCCTTTAGAAGTAATCCGAAACTTCTTCAGAGGTATTCATCTTTGACATTGATTTTGACTTTATCTTCTCCTCAGAACTTGGACTTTTTTATAAAATTGATAAAGCCATAGTTATTGGCAGGTTACTGCACATACAGACTCCCCTTAACTGTTGCTATCAATTTTATATGACACTGATAATCTCTGGTCACCAGGTACTGCACTTACAGACTCTCCATTGACTGATGATATCATGGCTACTTTCCACTTTGTCAAAGACTTGACCTTTCCGGCAGAGCACAACGATCTACAACCATTTTAATGAAAGACTTGCTGGCTAACACTTAAATGGCCGTGATCTTCAAGGTTAACTAGCAAAAGATAGAAACGATGCATCCTACAAGCAAATGTAGATCCAAAGAATCAAACTTCAAACACTGTAAATCCCACTCCCCCCAATCTACACCTGAATCAAACTAACGCGAACCATCCTACAACCTAATGTAAGAACATCGATTGATCTTCAAGGTTAACTAGCAAAAGATAGAAACGACGGATTTCCAATGCCCAACATTAAATACTTCAAACTTCAGAAAGACATGAAGTTTAGTTCGATAAGTGAATAATGATCTGAACTCCGAAAATGTACATCCACCAAAGCTTGATCAAAGTCTTCAACCTTACATGTATGATCTCTTTTCGCCACGTATCTTCATGATTCAATCTCATATCTTCACAAATCCACTAAATCCCCGATGGCTTTCATCTCCGATCTCCCCTTGAAAGTAAGAATCTCCAAGTTATTTTGAGAATCCGACTAGTACCAAATCTTGGAAGATGGACTAAGAATACTGATCTTCTCTACTCTAACCTACATAAGATAAAGGCTCGACCTTCAACTAATTATCAATCGAGAAATCAACTTTATCACGAACACACTTGATTAAAACATGAACATACTTGATAAAAATAAAACACCCACTTGAGCTCATAAATGCCTCGTGTAAAACATTTCGCCACCGGTAAGATCAACCCTTAGCTAATCTAAGATTACACAAGAACTTGTACCTATTAAACACCGCGAGCATTTTGTTTTTGAAAAGTAACAAATAATTGTAAAAAATTTACTCCCCTTTTTCCTTTGCAAAAAAAAAAAAAAAAAAAAAAATCTAAAGTCCAAGCCACTCTTTCTTTGGAACATCAGTTAACCCTGAACTACAGTTCTCAGGAACGTAACAGTGAACAAACCACTATAACCCGTAACACTCAAAGTTCTCTGGACCACTACCTGATGTACAAACTTCCAAAAAATATGATACTTCTAAACCAATACTTCTTACTCAATACTTCTGACAAATCAATACTTCTAACTCAATACTTCTAACCAAATTCAATACTTCTGAACAAATTCAATACTTCTAAACACAGTCAACACTTCTAAACACATTCAACACTTTTGGACAAATTCAATACCTATGAACTAGCATCAATATTTATGACTCTTTAAATATACTGAACAAAATCAATACTTCTGGAAGACTTTGTATAACTCGGAATGCCAGAGTTCAGTTGAACTCAACCTTCCGTAATATCACTTTCCGAATTAATTCTTTCTGTAGTATCCAATCAAAGCGTGACTTCACACTAAGATTTAAGAAACACTACGGAATATAACAACTTTAGAAGCTCGGAACTTACAGTTATCAGATCTAAATCTTCGAAACTCCTAAATTGTTCCTTGGAACAACTAAACCCAGCCAAAAACAGTCTAAAACACACGAATCTGATCCATTTTTTATCAAAACTTCAGTAGAAACACTTAAACGAACACATCAAATAACTTAGTTTTGATCCAGAATTCAAAGAGACACTTCAAATTCATCAAAATCTCACTAAAATTTTACGTCTTCCTGATGTTTGTCCGAAACAAACATTAAATCAAGAGCAATGGTGATCCGGAAGGCAGTTAGACCATTCTGAACTGAGCACATTGCTCTGATACCACAGTAATCTCCTCGTGACCTCTTGGATCGATGACGAACAAAAATATTGCACTTGATTTAAGACGTAAACATATAACATAGAATAAAGCGCAGAAGAAACTCTTTCATATCATTCATTCATCACATATTAATATACATCAAAAGAGTACACGTCATCTACAAACTAGTTTACTCTCACTTTCTCTCTCTAAACTCATTGTTCTATCTCATTTGAATTCATTGTAAATCTAACCTACATAACACATATATTGGCAAGATACCATAAACTCTGAACTTTAATCCTTCAAAAGTATTACCTTCAGAGGTATTACCTAAAAAAAAAAAAAACTAAAACCCAAACTTCGAGGTATAAAGTAATCCACAACTTCTTCAAAGGAACTAAATAATCCAGAACTTCTTCAGGGGAGCTAATCCGGAACTCATTCAGGAGAACTAATCCAGAACTCCTAAAGAAGTAATCCGGAACTTCTTCAGAGGTATTCATCATTGACTTTGACTTTATCTTCTCCTTAGAACCTCGAGTTTTTCATAGAATTGATAAAGCCAAAGTTACTTGGCAGGTACTACACTTACACACACTAAGACCCTTGCAGTTTGTGAGAGATTATATCATCATGTTGATTGATTCCAAGTGCAAGTTATTTTCATTTATTCAATTATCTCTAAACTATATTATCTTCAACACAATAGTGATTACAACACTAAAAATCAATACTAATGTATGTGATTTTTTTTATTCAAATGGTATTAAGGTTTTTTGGTTTGTTAAAGTTCTACTACACTTATAACTATAAGACATGAGCAAGTTGTTCTCAACTAATCATGGTTGCAGCATCTGTGTGAAAACCATGCAATCAGATAAGTTTAGCAAACAAATAACTACTTTTTAGTTTTGTATAAAGCATGACGTGACACCTAAAATAATAATGTGAATCAGAGATGTTGCTAAAGAGTGGTTTAACTCACCATATAAAATATTGTATATGTTATTTCCATAGTATTATCCCAGAGAATAATGGCGTTGCAAGGAAGACCGCATATCTATAGCAAACTAGCAAACGGTGGGGTCTTATTAGCAACGAATTTTGAAGGGAGTAATTATTACTCTAGAAGCCGGCTCCTCAGTTCTAGTTTTCCACCAGCATGAAGTGTCCAATATTTCATGCCAAGGTATGCCAAATGCTTCACGTTTCGAATGTTTACTAAAAAGGTTAAAATACCTTAAACTAAAGTATTTTTATTTTATGTCTAATTATGTTTTTTCTCTGAGGTTTTCATGCATGTATGCCAAACATACCTTCATTGGCAACTAGATACATATAAAATATTTGGAGTTAAGATTGAACCTTGAACCGATAGTAACACAATTTTTTTAAGTTGTGTTAGTGAGGCCATAGATTACTATCTCTCCTCATGCTATTTTAGAAAAATGTAAGTATATATAACACATTTAGTGAATAGCACTGAAAGAGTTTATGATGATGTTTCTCACATAGTCAAGTTGGAACAAGAACAAACGAATAAAAGCTGGAACCTAATAGTATTCAAACTCAAAGAAAATTTCCTGTTTATAATGAAAAAGAACCAAAATCTTTAAAGGAAACCCCATAACCAAATAAAAGGAAACATAATCTGAGACAAATTGCAAAAAAGATAAGCCTCCCTCATCTAGCTCAGGCCTTCTTTGACCTGCTCGTTGTGTGTACTGGGCCTCGGCCTGAACCCGGGCATGTGGAACTGGTCTGGCCCAATGGACTGATATAAACATGACTTGGACCATTGGTTGCATTAGTTCCAAAGAGAATGAGTTGTACTTATTACTTTCATCTGGTACAAGTTGATCGATGACCAAAGTGTTTCATAATAGGTTAAATTGGATTGTAGCTGTGGTATCAATGTGTTTATGTCCTCTAGGGTGGGTGTGTAGGGACTTGTTTGAGTTGTGTTTCGAGAGGGTTATTATTTCTACTAGTAGATGTGTTAGAGTGGCTTTTCTACTTTTAGTTATGGACTGCATTGCTAGTTTCTCATTAGTTTTTTCAATAGATTTATGTTCCCATATAGCTAATATACGTGCAATAATATATATGTTTTTCTTTTAAAGCCAATGACTTGTCATGGATATTATAAAGGTAAATTGTAAACAACTTTAAATTGACTAAAAAGTGCTTTTAGGGAGATCCAACCTTTCAGTCTTAAAGTTAGTGAAATTTGAACCCACATGTAGAATACCCATTTTTTCTCAAAAGAATTTTATCATGGGAAATATTGTGATCACCTTATGGCATGGTTTGATGTAGTGACAAATGTTAACAAAAATAATAGTCTCCATGTTCAGTTTTCAGACATCTCACATATTTGTGAATATATATTCTCTAAAAGGGCACCAATACCAGCTCTCAAATCAAAGTCAACTATCGTCACAATTGAGTAGAGACTTGGGACATATGAACAATATGATGAAAGATATTATGAACCACATAAAAGAAAAATCTTCCAATTCAAAGACATTCCACTCATCCGACTCAAGAACTCGAAATGGGCCAGTGAGACCTAGCCAGTTTCTAAAGGACAATAATTGCCCATCACAAGATCAAAGAAAAGACATATGGTCACATGCTACAAACAATATTTGTGCCAGCAATAGCTCTTTCGGTCCATTAAGTGTTATTCAGTATCAACTGTATTGCAATGAGAAGGCAAGAAATAATGTGCAATCTCATTCATCTGTCAATCAATTTAGATTAGCAGTGAATTCACAGCTTGAAGCCTCATATCAATATGAAGTAGCATTAAATTTTATCTTGACATGATGTCTTTATTATGTTGGGATCTAAAATGTTCTAACAGTTTTCAGTGTAATTTTATTTATGTTTCGTTAAGACAAGAAAAATGGTGGGAAGATAGAGATAGAAAGCCTGATTTGCAGCTTAGGCTGAGCCAAAATAAAGGAATATATGAAGAGAATTCTCAAAGGAGTACTACTGAAATCAATACAATGCTCTCTCTTTCTTTGAAGTAGACATGAACAACTTTGAGTATGTTAAGATAGTCCAAAGCATGCTAGATGGAGATGAGTACTTACGATCTGACCAAGCCCATCAAACACCTGAGCTAGTGAGATGTTTAAGTACTTGTCTTCAATGCCATTAATTACAAGATTTTTGTTTCTCCACATTGGTATGAAACTATTGGGTTGTAGTATGGTTTGTATGTAACCTTGGTGGACAATGTTGTATTGCAATACTATTTTACAAATGCCCTACTCTATATATGTGGTAACTAGACTTCCCGAAGATGCATAGCGTGCATTTTGTAGATTATCAAACAGTGGCTTTTTACATTAAGTATTTTAGTTGTTTGAACATCCAAGAGTCATGGACCCGGAAAATATTAACATTATAGGTAATTGATATACACATATATAAGCATACTTTAACATGTTTTGCATATGCATTAATAATACAATTATAGACTCTATTATAGATGATATTGAGAAAAACAAAATTGCATTATAGGTGATTGATATATATACACATATACAAGCATACTTTAACATGTTTTGCATATGCATTAATAAGTTGTTTGAACATCCAAGAGTCATGGACAGGGAAAATATTAATATTATAGGTGATTGACATACACCTATACAAGAATACTTTAACATAGGACACATATGCATTAATAATACAATTATATACTCTAGTATAGATGATACCGAGAAAAACAAAATTGTAGATGACATGACGATGTTGGAATGCATTGCTCGGAAGCAATGTTGTAGCGGAGGTAGTATAGTTGGCTAGTAACAAATATCGTGGTTGGCGAGAACCATAGTGGTAAGCGACTGGATGTTAGTAGTGACAAATGTTAATAAAGAGTTTGTGCTAGTATAGTTATTTTATCCTAAAGAGTGCATTCTCTTGTTTATAAAAACTTATGTTAGAAAATTGTTAGGGTAGTTAAGGGAGTTTATAAGCACTAATGAGAGAATGTTTTGTATTGTTTGTTTTTTTTAAGTCTATCTTATTTAAATTGTAATTCTTCATAATCACTTATTCAATTAAATAAAAAATTGTTGGCGAGATTTCTTGCATTTAGGTTTTCAGTCCTCAATTATACCTTATGTAAATGTATCTCCTCAATAGTTTCAAAGGTCCAACAAGGAGGAATTAAGCTGATTATAGTTTAGCTATTGATAGACCTAGAGGAGTTCATCGAATCAGGTCTCGGTTTATTCAGATCATGTTATTCGAGTTTTGCATTTTTTTAACCAAATTTCAAATTCGGGTCAGATAATAACACAATTTGAATATTCAAGACCCAATTTGGATATTCGAGACCTGATTTAAATTTTTGAAACCCAACGTTGAAATTTCGAATTTGGTTCGAATGGAACTCTAGATTTTCCAAGCTAGTTCGAATAATAAACGCTCCAAGGGCCAATGAGCTTGTGGTGGAGTGGTAAGGGAGAGACTTGGGTTTCCAAGAGACCCAAGTTCAATTCCTGCTTCTCCCCATTAGTTTTTAGCGGCACCTGGTGATGATGGGAGACTATGCGAGTTGGCGGCGATCGCTAGTTCGATACTTGAACTGAATGGGTTTTACCTCACCGCACTGACGTACCTTCAGGCGAGTGTTTACGGACTTCTGGCCTAGGTGAGGGTCTTTCCCTAGTTCGGAGATGAGTGTATCCCGATGTGGTGAATTTCTCCAGTAGCATATTTTGAGGATTCGTTGGCGGTTCAAAAAAAATAAACGCTCCAAGATAGCCCTATTAGATTTAGCATATATGAATACACCAAAATTGAGGACCCAACAGGCAAATTATATAGTACTATCAAGTTACAAAAATGAAACTATGAAGTGAATTGTTATACATATACAAAGAATTAATAACATGGTTATTATTTGTGATTTACCTATTTTCTAAAAAGAAGCAATCTAAACACACATTTGTGGTTTTATTTTGTCAATATCATATTTTTTATTATGAAAATGAAGTTATATTAAAAATAAAGTATTTTTTGATATCATAATCTATACCGAGTACCGACCTGCACCGAACTGAACCTACTGGCTGAGCAACATTAGTAGTACCATGACCCATATTATTTTCATGCGTTTTGCTTTCAATTGAGGTCGGATTCGGTATTTTGCACTATATTGTTGTTGCTGGTGATGGTGGTGTTGTTGATGCTGTTGTTGTTAGAAATGGCAAATGAACCCCAACCCGATGAGCAAACCCGAATCACTTGGGACAGGTATGGGGTAGGGTAATCAGGTTTGGAATCGGGTATAAGATTAGTTTTATTTTTTTCCTGGGTATGGGACTAGTATTGGATTCGATGTTATACCCGTTTACCAAACCATATTACCAGATAATGTATACTCTTTTACCTGATTTTATACCGAAATAATTTCATTTATTTATTTATTTGAATGAATTATGTCATATATATATAGAGAGAGGAAGGTTAACGTACATTACAACTTAATGTACATCACGTACGACAGGTAATTACGCACGTTATAACTCAAAAATCCAAAATCATGCACATTGTCGTACGTGAAGTACGTTAAGCCGTAATGTACGATATACCTTTTCTCTCTCTCTCTCTCTCTATATATATATATATATATATATATCTTAAAATTACTTAGTTTTCGTTTTTCTTTTCTTTCTATTCTATTATTGACACCAAATAGTTATTTAGTACCCTAATACGAAGAATCTATTGGCACACTCCCCTTGTATATCCGCACACTTTTCCAATTCAATACGCATTGTATAGGCCAATACGATGTGTATTGAATAAAGTAAAAGACTTGGCAGGCTAACAGGTGAAGGTGTTGTCTGGCGGCGGGCTTGATACGCATCATATAGGCCTATACGATGCGTGTCAAACCACTGAATTTTTTAAGTTTATTTTTTGGTGTGTTGTGTCGAATGCGAACCCGAGAAACGAAAGGAATTTCGAGCAGTTGGTCGATGACATGATAGATAAAGATCTTGACACGATCATATCCATTTTCAAGTGTTAGACTAGATAGTCCAAGATGAAGTATATTAAAATCACTCAAGCCCACCAGTCTACAATGTGTTATGGTGAGATTCTTCAAGTTTGGACAGTAGGAGAAAAGACCAGCACCCCTAAAACGGAACATAATCCCAGATTGTCTCAAGAAGCGTTTTTATCATGTGTCATATGGTAACAACTACCAAGTGGATATTCAAATCTCTATTCGATCATCTTTCCGAGCTTTTACACACGAATATGTGGTTCCCAATTTGCGGAACATAATCCCAGATTGTCTAAAGAAGCGCTTTTATCATGTGTCATATGGTAACAACTACCAAGGGGATATTCAGATCTTTATTCGGTTATCTTTCCGAGCTTTTATGTGACAACCCTCATAACTATAGGTATCCGTACGATTAATTAATATTAAATTTGTGCTTAATGACTGTGCTTAATTACAACTGATGATATAAACTGCTTTATGATTTCTGTATCATACATACATGTGCATCACATTTCATACTGTCACACCATTCATTACATACAAACTTTAGTGACATACTTGATGCACAAAGCACAGCTAGCATAGTTAGCGGATAACTCAGAAATATACTGACAGTGCCAAGACATAGACAGACAATGTTTTGAGGCCCAGTATGAGCCAGAGACAAGGTACTATACTAGTAGGGAGTGTAGGGAAGTAAGGACCATAAAACTGCGTCACTAGATGATAGTTTAAGTGCCAGAAAGTGCCTAAACCCCACTCAAAGTGCAGAATTCTGCATTAATCATCAAAATTCAGCATTTTAACATGCTAGTAATGTGCAAAAACATGGCAAAATGGTCCTGTATGCTTTCCTAAGTGTCGGGAATTAAAAGTGTCACAAAAAGTTACATAAAGGACACTATACGGTATAACTTAGCACTTTAACGGATCGGTATCTAACCGGACAACCGGACATTACCTGGAACACTAAAATGTTGCTAGAAACATTGTTTTTATTTTTTTCTGAGCTAGTTATGGTTCCCAAACACTTAAACATATTACATAAAGCAGGATACACACTAAACACTAGACTTACACTTAACACCCTAACTAATTACCATCATTTACCAACAACTTACATTTTAACCCCTCCCCCATGCCCATTACGGCTCAAGAAGAGGCCCCACCACAAGATTTACCAATCTTACTAAATCTCTTCCATATCTTCTCATTGGAATTTGGGTGATCATGTTTGTACTTGAGATGACACTTAATCCTTTGGATAATAAGAGTTAGAGGTTATAGGTATACTCATCATCTTCATCAACTCTCCACTACAACTCTCTCCCTCCCTCTTACAAAGCTACGATCGAACATACCCCTCCACACACCACCATTTTTTGTTTCAAGTTCAAGCAATCCAAGTGTATCTCAAGGTGTATCAAGGTGATTTAGGAGGCTCGGTGCTCACGGATCTTGAAGGACCTCTCTTGTGTGCTATTATCCACTCCATTTTCATGTTTTAAGCTAGTTGTAAGATCCTTATAAACTCTTGTTTACTTCATGTTTTTAGTGGTTAAAAGATATAACATGTTGATTTATACAAGAACACTAAAGATCATAAACTTAAAGCTTGAACATAAAGATGAAATATGATGAAATATTCTTAGTATGATGTTGTTTTGTATATCTTGATCATTGCTTGTTGATTTCTTCGTAGTATGATGTTGATCATCATGTGAAACTTGTTAGATTATGATTAAAAAAAACATGATCTAACAAGATAAGAGGTGATTATGTGTTTACATAAAATGATCATCTTCTTATTTAGACATGAACTTGAAAACAAGGTGATTTCTTGTAAAATGACAAACAAAGTGAACTAGTAATCTTGTAAATCCAAGACCTGTGAATGATTTTCCTAAAGGAACCAAGTAAAAAAGATGATTTTTGAATGATTATGATTTTTATTAAACCTACACTATTTTAGTGACAATACAAGTGTAGAAATACTTTTAAAACAAGAAGATGTTATAAATAAACATTTTTGCAAAATGTGTTTACAAGTTGTAAACACTTAAATTCTTTAAGAATGGGATTTTTAAGGAAATAAACACACTTTAGAGGGTAACTAAGGCTACTGTTGATGCACGAATGTCTGTTAACTTCGTCTTTGTTGAGTCTTGTATTGTACTAGATAGATCAGGGCACGAAAATCGAGAAACAGTGTTTTAGGGTAATTCCGCACGAAATTACACTAGTGTAATTTCGCACGGAATTAGGTAATTCCGCATGAACTCTTAATTTCACTTGAGACGATTTCATGCGGAATTAAGACGCCTATAAATACTGTTGTGCCTGTGTTATTTCATACGGAATTAGTAGTCATTGTTTGAGAGCCGAGGTGCTGCCGAATTGTTATCAGAATTGTAAAAGCTCAGGAAATCAATATAAGAAGAAAAATAAAGGAAAACAAGTTGTTTGACATCAATTACATTGATTCCGCCTTTGTTTTTGATGATGAACTACTCAGATTGACTCGTTAGCGTCACACGACGATCCAACAAGTGGTATCAGAGCTCAGGACGAGGAGTTCATACCAGTTCAGCTTGATTTCATCGGATTCTCTCATTTCTACTCATTCTTTTCTGATTTGAACAAAATTTAACGGTTGAAATGGCTTAAAACTCACATATATCAAGCGAAACACAGTTTTAAGTAATCCTTGAAAGAATTGGACCTTAATTCAATCAAAATTGGACAAAACTTGTAATTCCGCTTGAAAACAGATTCGAAAATGCTGACGTCATCGTAATACCGTTTGAAATCTTTACTGTAATTCCGCACGGAATTACACATTTGGCTTAATTCCGTTTGAAACGTTCTGTTGATTTCACACGAAATCTAATTTCGCTTGAAAAGACCAAACGGAATTACTAATTCCGCTTCAAAGAACTTAATTCCACACCAAGAGATTAATTTCGTTTGAAAGTGACCTAATTCCGCACGGAATTAGATCTGTTTGGTAATTTCATTTGAAATAATTCCGCTTCAGGTGATTTCGTTTGAAACTGAGATTTTCAAAATTCCAAAAAAAATTTCTAAGTGTTTATTGACTTTTCAGGTACTTGAAAGATGGATGAGTTCATGAATCTTTTCAGTGATATGTTTGCTTTTGCGGGAAACACCAGAGATGATACTTCAAGAAACACCAATGAGAACACTCCGAGTGCGAAGAAAACTTTGTCCAACACTTTAAGTGTGGAGAGTGCATACGGCACATATAACAAACCTCCAAAGTTAATGGTGATTGAAGAATACAATAGGTGGGCTAAAAATTTGAAGAGTGGTTAAAGGCATTTGCGTATCCAAGCTGGAAAAGTTTAAAGAATGGATACAATGATGGAGGACAACATGGTGAAAATCTGACACAAACTGAAGATATAGAGAATTTTCTTGCTGAACAAAAGTGCATCGCATTGCTACATCAGTCTGTCAGAGACGACATAATATCTTTGATTGAGTACACCAATGCTACAGACCTTTGGGAAAAGTTAAGAGTGAAATGCGTGGGTAGTGCTGAAATAGTAAAAAATAAAAAGAAACTGTTAAGAAAAGAGTTTGATTTATTTGGTTGTTTAAAAAATGACTCTGTTTCTAAGATGATTGAGAGATTTGGGCACTTGAAGTTGGAGCTGGCAAGACACGGGGTTGTGTATTCTCAAGAAGAATTAGTTGACAAATTGTTTGACTCGTTGCCAGATGAGATGGATTGACAATTTTTTGCTTTGATGTTGAAGAATACAATCAAGTCGAAGGATCTGAGGGTTGACCTGTTGATTGAAAGACTGGAGAGTCATGAGCTGGAGATAAAGAAATCAAACAAAGTCAATCATTCTTCATATCAGCAGAATGTGGAGCTGTACTATCCAAGAAGTATGATTCCCAAGAATGTGTCTCCTAAGACAACTTTCTCTGCTGAAAATTCCAACACATCAAGTAAAGAGAGTTCAAGCAGTGGTTTTCACAGTGGTTCTTCGTCAACTTCAAGCCAATCAGCTTCAAAGAACTTGTTTCAGTGTAACATTGCTGTGGATTTAAAGAACGCTCAAAATTTCAGCGAAGAATCAGCAAAACAGCAGATGGTGTTTTTAGCTTCTGTGCTAGAGTCATATGAGAGCCTTGTGGCAGGCAAGATTGGAAACACTAACCTCACCAAGGAGGATTATGATCAGATCGATCCTGAAGAGATGGAGTTGATCGACATCAGGTGGTGTATGGCTAGTGCAGTCCGACGTGCACAACGGTTCATGGAGATTACTGGTAGACATTCAATTGGCGGGCCGTCCACAAAACTTGGCTTTTACAAATCAAAAGTCACGTTCTTCAGGTGTAAACAAAAAGGACATTTCAAAGGAGAATGTCGTAACGCACCAGCTGATGATACTGCAAATCCTTTTCGTGAAGATTATTACAAAAGAGCGATCTATCATCAGAACAAATCAGAACCGCCCAGAATGAAGCAGCTTGAGGATACCCCCAAAGAAAAATCCAGAGCTCTTGCTGTGATTCATGACGACGAGGGTTTTGATTGGAGCGAATTGTTACCAGAAGAGGATGCGGTAGGATGTGCGTTTGTGGCAAAGCCTCTTCAGCATGTTCCTTTTAAAGACAACAGAAATGAAAAAGAGAAGTATGTCAACAGAAAGATGAAAGATCAAACCAGAATGATCAGAATGTCTTCTACATTTAATGAAGCTAAAAAAGCAAAGAGATGGGATGCTGATAGAGAATGTTATCTTGATCCCATAGGAAACATTGTTGTTGATCCAAAGACCATTAGTCTTGATACCATGATTCAACAAATTGCTGAAGAAGAAGAGGGTTAGCAAAGATTATGGTGGGGAGGAGGAGAAGCTGATGAGAAAGAAAAAGACAAAGAAGAAGAGTAGCAGCCAAAGAAGATTGATGATGGGATTATTGATACATAACAAGAATTTACTGCTGAAAACTTGAAGAAGATGGCTGAAAAAGTTCTTGCTGCAAAAGAACTAGAGGTAGTTTCTAGTTCTGGAACTGAGTCCAAAAACAAGGTCAGTTCAAATGATACACATGAGTAAGGTAAGAAAGTTAAATCTGAGAACGACTACAAAAATTGCATGAAAGAGTGCAAAGTTTGTAGTACAATCACTTACCTCAGTGGTAAGAAAGTTGAAGATCTGACTGGTAGAGTCAGAAGTGTTGAAGATCAGATCTTAAACTGTGATAAATTGTTGAAAGCTTCGAATGACATATTAAAAGAATTAACTGATAAAATTTAAAATGATAAAACTGACATAGAAAGAGTTAGGAAAGAAAACGAAAAGTTAGTTCTTGAAAATCATCAGATTTCAGAAAAATTTGAGAAGCTAAAACGAACGGTTAAAGATTCTGATGAAAGAAATGGTAAAACAACAAAAGAAAATCTTCAACTGTCGGGAGTTCTTAGGGTAAAAGAAGAGTTAATCAACCAGCAACTAGATGAAATTGCTAAGTTGAAGCTTCAATTTCAAGAAGCCAAAATTGAAAATGAACGCATCCAGTTGAAACTGAATAGTTCCAACTCCTCAAGCTTTGTTTTACAACACATTGTTCCCAAACCCATCGGGAAAAACAAAGCAGGCGAAGATGTCTTTTCAGATGGAATAGGGGTGGGTTATCATCAAGTTCCACCACCAGTTTTAAACAATTATTCAAAGAAACAATCAGGGTTGGTTAACGATGAAGATGTTAATGAAGTGAAACTTCCGGACACGATTGATGTCACATTCACTTCATCTTCCGATGAAGATAGTGTCCAATCTGAAGTTGTGAAAGTGTGGTTGAAAAAGTTTAAAATCTGAAAGTGACACTACTGAGGAAGATGAATGTTTCTTGGACAAATACATTCCGAAACCAAAAGCCAAAAACAACTTAAATGAAGAACCTACTCTTGTCATGTACAAGATGTCGGGATCGGATAAGTTGTATTCGGATTCTGAGTTTCCACTGGAGAATGTTAATGTTGCTAAATTGACAAACGTGTTCAAAATGATTGAAATTGATTTTCTGAAGTAAAAAGTTTAAATCAAACAAAAAGGCAAATGAATTTTGAAAAAGATAAAGCTTACTACAAGAAGCCTGTTGTTCCACCGCATTTTTATAACAACAAGCAAAACAAATGGTTGGGTGGATATCAGGGTGGTAAGAATTATCAGGAAAAGAATGTTCAAAACAGAAGGTTTGCTGAGAAGAAAGTGTTTGTGAAAAGTTCTAGTTCGAGTTCACTTTCTGATGAAGAATCTAAAATCTTTTCAAAATCAAACAAAGAGTTCTTTGAGAAGAAGGCCTCACAGCCTCAGTCTGAAGGCACAAGTCGGGTTGTTGACACCCAAACATGTTTCAAATGCAATCAAGTTAGACATATTGCACGAAAGTGTACCAACTTGAAGCCTAAGACTGAAGTTGTTGAGATTCAGAAAAGGAAAGTTGATGTGAAAGGAAAAGCTCCAATGGTTGTTGAGAAAAAGGTTTTGAAAAATGAAAACATCAAAGTCAAAATTGGACCTGTTAAAAATATGGTAACTAAAAATGACAAGTTTTATAAATGGGTTGCATCATCTCAACAAACATGGAAGCCGAAAGTTGTTGAAAAGAAAACAAGTTCTCCAAATCCAAAGGTTTCAGAGTCGGAAAAACAATCATCTTCTACTACACCAGTAAAGATGAATGTTCCTTTGGATTACTATGTGAAACTTGAGAAAGAAATACAAAAGTCTGAGAAGAAAGATGTTTCAAAGAAAGACCAACCATCTAGTCAACCTCAGAAAGATGAGTTTTTCTTATACAAAGAGGTTGATGTTGGGTCTGAAGAAAGCTTGAAGATCAATGATAAGAATTTTCCACCATTGATCACCAAAAGAACTGTCCTTGATGTCCAGTTACCTGGGTCGTTAGAGGCTTGGGTGACATCAAAATCTAACTAAGCGTTTATGAATTGTGCAGGAGCTTCCAAGATCCGTTTCGCGTTGGATTATGGATAGTGGAGCTTCTCGGCACATGACGGGGAAGAAGACCCTGCTGTACGATGTTCGTGGTTTTAATGGAGGTTACGTGGATTTTGCAGGAAATCAAGGAGGTAGAATTATCGGTGAAGGAACCTTATCGAATGGAATTGTTACATTTGAAAGAGTGAATTACATCGCCGAGCTGGAGAACAATTTGCTGAGTATTTCTCAGATCTGTGATAGGATGTATACAATGCACTTCACAGACAAAGAGTGTTTGATCTTGAAACCAGGATTTGTTGTTCCCGAAGAGTGGGTTATCATGAGAGCACCTAGAGTCAATGATCTGTACGTGTTGGACATGAGTGTTGCTACTACAACCACGGGTCAGGCTCATTGCTTCATGTCAAGAGCAACGGAAAAAGAATCAAAGTTGTGGCACCGAAAGATGGGACATATTCACCTACGAAAAATAAATTACCTGGTGCACAATGACTTAGTAACTGGTGTTCATTTAAAAAGTTTTCATCTGGAAGGGGAGTGCATTAGCTGCGTCCAAGGCAAGCAGAAGAAGAAATCACATCCTTAAAAGAAAGTTAATTCAGTCTCAAGACCTTTAGAGAGACTTCATATGGACTTGTTTGGTCCAGTGAACGTCAAAAGTATAACCGGTGATCTCTATTGTCATGTAGTAACTGACGATTATTCCAGATTTTCATGGGTTTCATTTCTAAATACGAAAGATGAGACATTTGAAAGTTTGATGGCATTGTTCAGAAAGATTGAAAACTTGTACCAAGCACGGATCAGAAGAATCAGAAGTGACTATGGTACTGAGTTCAAGAATAACAGAATGGAAGAATACTGTGATGAGAGAGGTATATTGCATGAATTTAGTGCTCCTTACACTCCGCAGCAAAATGGAGTAGCAGAACGAAAGAACATGATGCTAATTGAAACGGCTAAGACGATACTTGCTGATTCAAAGCTACCAATCAATTTTTGGGTAGAAGCAGTGTCAGCCGCTTGCTACACTCTCAACCGGGTTCTAACTGTCAAGAAATTCAACAAAACGTGTTTTGAGCTGATCAATAACCGCAAGCCGAACCTGAAGTATTTAGAACCGTTTGGGTCTCCCTGTACTGTTCTAGAGCCTTTTGGTAAATTTGGTCCAAAGAGCATCGAAGGGATATTTGTGGGTTACTCAAGTCCACTAAGACGAGTCATTGTTCCAAGCTTGAAGCGGATAATTGAAGCATCGAATGTTGAGTGTCAAGGTTATTCAATGCCACCACAGAATCCAGGAGACTCATGGCGTTTTAACTACGATACTTTGCGGGATCCGTTTGACATGGAAGAGGAAACAGAGGAAGAAATGGAGTTCTTTGATGAGTTGGATATTCTGAGAGAGTATGAGTCATCAGGAGAAAGGTTTCCAGCTGAGTATTGTAGAAGACGACGAAAAACTTCAAATGATGATGAAGCCGGTCCGAGCAATGTTGGTGAACATGATGATATTCAACAATCTTCAGAACAAGAACATGCTCCTGATAATCAGATGGTAGTCAATGAAAATTTAGAATCTGATAACATGCCAGTTTTTGATCGTGGTGATTTAGATTCTGAGGGGGAGCAGATCTAGATTTCAAGTCAAACAAATCCAGTCGGTGAACATGATGTAAATCAGAATATCACTAATTTGGAAGGCGAGGTAGATGTTCCAGACGAGGCGATGCCAAGAACTCTTTCATACCATCCAGAGGAGTTGATTATCGGAGAATTGCAATCAGGCGTTCGCACTAGACGTCAAATTGACCAAGGCCTTACTTGTTTTTATACTAAAGTAGCACCTTTACAAACTGAGTTTTCACTAAGTTATTTTATTTCGCAGATCGAACCGCGTACTTACAAAGAGACGCTTACTGAAGATTCTTGGGTCAATGCTATGTAAGAAGAGTTGAGTCAGTTTGAGAAGTTAGGAGTGTGGAAGTTAGTAGATCTGCCTGATGGTCACAGGAAAATTAACACAAAATGGGTGTTTAAATGCAAGAGAGATGACCGTGGAGTTGTTGTTCGAAACAAAGCTCGACTCGTAGTCCAGGGTTTTAGTCAGCAGGAGGGTATAGATTTCACCGAAGTATATGCTCCCGTGGCTCGTCTAGAAGCGATTAGAAGCTTTCTGGCATTTGCATCGTGGAAGGGATTTAAAGTTTTTCAGTTAGATGTTAAATCAGCGTTTCTCTACGGGAAGGTAAAAGAGGAGGTATATGTCGGACAGCCACCGGGCTTCACCGACCCAATCCACAAAGACAAGGTTTATTTGCTGGATAAAGCGCTGTATGGTTTACACCAGGCCCCGAGAACTTGGTACGAGACATTGTCTCAACACCTGCTAGCCAACAGCTTCATCCGTGGAAAAGTGGATGCCACTCTCTTCACCAAAGAGGTCGACGGACATCTTCTGATAGTTCAGATATACGTGGATGACATCATATTTGGGTCAACGAATGAAAATTTGTGCAAAGACTTTGAGAAAGTTATGAAGAAAAAGTTTGAAATGTCAAATTCTTCTTGGGACTTCAAGTCGATCAACTACCTGAGGGAATTTTTATACACCAGACGAAGTATGTTCATGATATCTTAGAGAAATTTGGGATATCAGGATCTACTCCAGCATCAACCCCTTTAGCGACGAATCATGGGATAAACCCATATCTCACTGGAGACAGGGTAGATGAAACGATGTATCGTTCCATGATTGGATCGTTGATGTACCTAACTGCTTCAAGACCCGATATCATGTATCCAATGTGCCTCGCAGCACGGTTTCAGTCAAGCCCCAGAGCTTCGCATATGGTGATTGTGAGACGGATATTACGCTACCTGAAAGGAACTCCATCATTGGGGTTGTGGTATCCAAAAATAGGCTACTTCATGCTCGAAGGGTATTCTGATTCCGACTACGAAAGCTGCAAAGCTAATGCAAAATCAACAACTGCGGTTTGGTGTTGGATCGTCGTCTGACCCAAATGAGTCGTTTAGAAGAGTTCAAGATCTATTTCAAAGGCGGAATCAGAGAAATAGACGTGATACAGCTTGTTTTCTTTTAATTATCTTCTTTTTACTCGATTCACAGCTTTTACAAGTCAATTTACACACGGGCAGCACTTCGGCTCTGAATCGGAAACCTTACCAATCAACTAGCATCACAACCTATTTATAATATGGCTGATTCCGCTTGAAAATGACATGTTCATTTCAAGCGGAATTAACTGTTGATTTTGCTTGAACTGGACATTGACACTTTCAAGCAGAATCACCCACTTTTACATGTAAAACCCTAATTTCAATCCCTGTTGTGTGTTAGCTTATCCTATGTAGACATAAGACTTGATTAAGACGAAGTCAATAGACGTAGTGCACCAATAGACTCCCCCTCGGATATTGACGAAGTCTTCGGCGTCGAGTCTTCAGTCTTTGTCTTGATTTCTCAATCTTCGTGTCATGAATCAATGTAAGACTTGATACCAGACAAAGTTGACAGACAAACTGCACTAACAAACTCCCCCTTGGATGTCGACGAAGTCTGCAGTGTCTACTCTTCAAAGTCTTCAGTCTTCATCAGTCATTGCATTCAAACAACATGTCTATCTTTGTAAAGAAACATTCATCTTCCTCAGTAGTGTCACTTTCAGATTTAAAAACATTCTCAACTACACTTTTCACAACTTCAGTCTGGACACTATCCTCATCAGAAGATGAAGTGAATGTGACGTCAATCGTGTTCGGAAGTTTCACCTCATTTTCATCATCATCATTAACCAACCCTAATTGTTTCTTTGAAAAATTGTTTAGAACTGGTGGTGGAACTTGATGATAACCCACCCCTGTTCCATCAGAGAATACATCTTCGCCTGCTTTGTTTTTCCCGATAGGTTTGGGAACAATGTGTTGCAAAACAAAGCTTGTGGAGTTGTAACTGGTCAATTTCAGATTGATGCGCTCATTCTCAATCTTAGCTTCTTCAAACTGAAGCTTCAACTTAGCAATCTTATCCAGTTGCTTGTTGATTTGGTCTTCTTTGTGTCTAAAAACTCCAGTTAAATGCTCATTTTCTTTTCTTGTTTTACTGTTTCGTTCATCAGAATCTTGAATCGTTTGTTTTAACTTGTTAAAATTTTCTGAGAGTTGACGATTTTCATGAATTAGCTTCTCCTTTTGTTTCCTAATTCTTTCTTTTTCAATCTTATCATTGTCAATTTTCTCAGTTAATTTTTTTAACTTGATCATTTGAAAATTTGAGCATTTTATCATGATCAAGAATCTGATCTTCAACCTTTCTGACTCTTTTTGTCAGATCATTAACCTTCGTATTATTGAGGTAAGCTTGTATACTACAAACTTTGCAGTTTCTCATGCAATTTTTGCAGTCACTGTCACATTTGACTTTCTTACCTGACTCACTCGACGATGCATTTGAACTGACCTGGCTTTTAGACTCAGATACAGACTTAGAGTCTAACTCAAGTTCCTTAGCAGCCAGCACCTTGTCAGCCATCTTTCCCAAGTTTTCAGCTGTCAACTCCTGTGACGTATCATCTTTCCCAAGTTTTCAGCCATCTTTCTCTTCACCACCTCCCCACCATTCTCTCTGTTGAGACTCTTCTAGTTCAGCAAATTCCTCAGCGAAAGCTTCAAGACTAAGAGTCTTTGGATCAATAGCAATGTTTCCTTTAGGATCAAGGTAACACTCTCTATCCGCATCCCATCTTTTTGCCTTTTTAGCTTCACTGTATACATGAGAAATTCTGATCATTTTGTATTGAGCTCTCTGTTGTCTATCATTTGATTTTTCTGCTGCTGTTCTGGTGTCTCTGAACGGTTTGATTTCTGTTTTTGCAGCAAACGCATAACCTACTGCATCTTCCTTAGGCAGTATATCACTCCAATCAAAGCCTTCGTCGTCATGAATCACAGCGAGAGCTCTGGATTTTTCTTTGGAGTTATCCTCAAGCTGCTTCATCCTGGGGGGTTCAGATTTGTTCTGGTGATAAATTGCTCTCTTGTAGTAATCTTCTCTAAAAGGATTTTCATCGTCATCAGCATAAGCATTTCGGCACTCTCTTTTAAAATGACCTTTCTGTTTACACTTGAAACATGTAACTTTCGATTTGTCAAAGCCTAACTTGGTAGATGGTCCACCAATAGACTTTCTTCCTGTAATCTCCATGAAACGTTGAGCTCTCCGGACTGCACTGGCCATACACCACCTGATGTCGATCAATTCCATCTCTTCCGGATCGATCTGGTCATAATCCTCCTTTGTCAGGTTGGTGTTTCCAATCTTGCCTGCCACAAGGCTCTCATACGATTCAAGCACAGATGCTAAGAATAACATCTGCTGTTTTGCTGACTCTTCACTGAAATTTTGAGCGTTCTTCAGATCCACAGCAATGTTACATTGGAATAAATTCTTAGATGCAGATTGGTTTGAAGTTGTTGATGAAGATCCACTGTGAAAACCACTTTGAGGTGTTTCATGATTCACAGTATTTGAACTTTCTGCAGAAAACGCTGTTCTTAGAGATCCAGTCTTTGGTAGATTTCCTCTGTAATACAGCTCAACGTTCTGCTGATAGACTGAATTGTTGACCTTAGATTTCTTGATCTCCAACTCATGACTTTCAAGTCTTTAGATAAGCAAATCCACTGTCAAGTCTTCTGGCGGTTTGATAGTGTTCTTCAACATCAAGGCAAAGTATTGCCAATCTTGCTCATTCGGCAACGAATCAAACAATTTGTCGACCAACTCCTCTTGAGTGTATGTGATTTTGTGTCTTGCCAGCTCCATCTTCAGATGCCCAAATCTCTCGATCATTTTACAAACAGATTCATTCTTCATACAACCAAATAAATCAAACTCTTTACGTAACAATTTCTTTTGTTTTTCACAATCTCAGCACTACCTACACACTTTACCCTCAGTTTTTCCCAAAGATCTGTCGAATTTGTATACTCGATCAATGAAATTATATCATCTCTGACTGATTGATGAATCAACGCTATGCATTTTTGTTCAGCAACGTATCTTTCTATATCATCAGGTTCTACTAAACTTTGACCACTTCGATCTCCTGAAGTATAACCATTCTTTAAACTTTTCCATCTTGGGTATGCGAATGCTTTAAGCCACTCCTCAAATCTCGTAGCCTACCGATTATAATCTTCGACCGCCATCAGTTTAGGAGGTTTGTTGTATGTATCGTAAGCACTTTCTACACTCATTGCATCGGAAAGAATCTTTTTTGCACTCGGTGTTGGTGTAGTTTCATTTGTGTTGTTCGTTGTGCCATCTCCCGAACCACTGGTATAAGCAAACACATCACAGAACGGATTCATGAACAAATCATCCATTTCCAAGTACCTGAAACGATCAACAAACACTTAGAAAATTTTTGAAATTTTGAAAATAGCAACTTCAAGCGGAATCAGTTGAAGCGAAATAGCTTCAACCGGCATACTGCTCAAGCGAAATCAGGTTAGAAGCGAAATCACTTATTTCGCTTAAACTTTCAAGCGGAATCTGATTTCAAGCGGAATCAGACAATAACTTCCAAGCGGAATCTGATTTCGTTTGAAATCAATGGCAGTTTCAAGCGGAATCAGCTATTCTGTTTGAAATCAACAGAAATTTCAAGCGGAATTAACAAAAGAAACTAATTTCGCTTGAAATTATACGTGCAAGTTCAAGCGGAATTAGGATGATGTCAGCATGTATAAACAGGTTTTCAAGCAGAATTACTAGTTTTTATCAGAATTAGTTCGAATTTAGGTCCAAAACTTTCAAGGATTAGTTAACACTATGTTTCGCTTGATATATGTGAGTTATAAGCCATTTTTGACCGTTGAATTTCGTTCAAATCAGAAAAGAATGAGTAGAAGTATGAGAATCCGATGAAATCAAGCTGAATTGGTATGAACTCCTCGTCTTGAGCTCTGATACCACTTTTTCGATCGTCGTGTGACCCAAATGAGTTGTTTAGAAGAGTTCAAGATCTATTTCAAAGGCGGAATCAGAGAAATAGACGTGATACAACTTGTTTTCTTTTAATTATCTTCTTTTTACTCGATTCACAGCTTTTACAAGTCAATTTACACACGGGAAGCACCTCGGCTCTGAATCGGAAACCTTACCAATCAACTAGCATCACAACCTATTTATAATATGGCTGATTCCGCTTGAAAATGACATGTTCATTTCAAGCGGAATTAACTTGTTGATTCCGCTTAAATTGGACATTGACACTTTCAAGCGGAATCACCCACTTTTACATGTAAAACCCTAATTTCAATCCCTGTTGTGTGTTAGCTTATCCTATTTAGACATAAGACTTGACTAAGACGAAGTCAATAGACGTAGTGCACCAACAGTTGTCAGTTCTTTGGACCACGTTTGGTCACGTGGCAATGTAAGAAGCAAACCTCTGTGGCTCTATCCACATGTGAAGCGGAGTATGTATCTGCTAGCAGTTGCTGCTCTCAAATCTTGTGGATCCAGCAACAGATGCGCGACTACGGTTTGCAATTTCTTAACACCCCTATCTTTGTTGATAATGAGGCAGCGATTAATATCACGAAAAATCATGTTCATCACGCTAAAACGAAACATATTGAAATTCGTCGTCACTTCATCTGAGATTGTTTCGAGAAGAAGTTGATACGAATTGAGAAAATCCACACTGACGAACAGAAAGCTGATTTACATACCAAAGCGTTTGACAAAACTCGTTTTAAATATCTTTTAAAACTAAATGGTATGAAGCTTTTATCGGTGTTGGATGGGATTATCGACGTTGATGAGGATAACATTGTAAGATGATGATGTTGAGAAACAATCTGCAATGGTTTGTCGATTTTTTACTTGTTTTGGTATTTAGGGGGAGTATTGTATTTTCAAAAAATACAAAAACAGTAAAAAATTCAAAAATCCAAAAACATGAGAAAATTTCAAAATCCAAAAACAATAGAAAACTAAAAAAGAGCTTGTGTAAAAAGGGAAAATGATAGTACATTGGCTTGACAGTTACGGTACGCTAAAGAAATGTAAAGTTTTAAAGTTGTTAAACAGTCTCGCTGATGATATGTCGATAGGTTTTTATACATTCAGTAAATCTTGTATGGGATATAAATCTAAAATTCAAACTTGCTTATTTTGTGGGGAACAAATCTTGGATATATAGGTAACCCCTGAAATCTTGTTTGAAAGGTCCATTTTCTGAGATACTAGGTCTTTATACGCAGTGATATCTAGGATATTATCCCGGGACTTCTGATTTTGCAAAAGCAATGGCCTAGTCCTCGTATAATACTTTCTGCATTGCTTGAAATATAGCACCACCCTCAGCATAAAAAATGATGAAGCATTGAAAAATGTTAATGTGACAACCCTCGTAATTCCATGTATCCGTATAAGTTATTAATAATAATTAAAGTGCTTGATGACTGTGCTGAATCATTTAACTGCTCGCTGAATACTGTGTTATACTTAAATGTGTGTATTAACATACTAGTAGTATACAGAAAAGTTAATAAATAGTCCTGAATATTTTCCTATGTGTTAGGAATTAATTGTGTTACAAAAATATATGTATAAGACGCCTTACGGAACAATTAAACAACTTAACGGAACAGTATCCGACCGAACAACCAGACATTACCCGGGACACCAAATATTTGCCAAACACATCATTTAATTATTTTTGGCTAGTCATGATCCCCGTATACCATAACACCCACCAAAAATCATCACACAAGCATATATTATCAAGTTATTTACATTCTAACTACCAATTACCATTTAGTTGAAATGTTACACTAAACCCCCCCCCCCCCACAACCGATTCTCGGTCCCAATGGACCCCACCCAAAATCTTCATCATATCCTACTACAAGATTTTATGGCTATATTTTGTGTATGGTGGTTACTTGCATATCTTGCCAAGATATTGCAAATCTTATAAGTATGATTACTAGACCATGAAATCTCTTGATATCTTCATCTTACCTTCCCAAAGATCACTCACTCACCTCACTTCTCTCTCTCATTTTCGGCCCTCCATAGCAGCCACCATCACTACCACTTCACAACCATAAATATCCATCATCAAGTTCCATTCAAAGCTTGAAGTTCATTCATGGAGGTTGCAAGTTGAAGGACTTTCTAAGGAGCTTTGTTCTAGTCTTTTTCATCATCTTCTCTCTACATTTTCATCACTAGAATCATCCCTAGCTTTAAGCTAGTAGTAAGTTCCTCATGTCACCTTTGTTCATCTTGTTTCTTGATTAAAAGATGTAATATGTTAAATCTACAAGAACACTAAAAAGGGTTTAAACAAGAAGATGAAACATGATGTATTTATGTTAGTATGAAGTTATCTTGAGATGTTACTGATTTCTTGCTGATTCTTGCTGAGATTACTTGTTAATATTGATGTTTGATGTTGTTGTGATCGCTAAACATGTTAACGGAATCAATCGAACATGCACTAGAAAGTTAAAAGCTGAAACAGAATGCTGGTTGGTTTTTACAGCCAACTTCAGTTGGCTGTAACCACACCATAACTTAACGAAAAATGTATTTTCTGAAGCCTGGACTTATGTATTATGAAATACGGTTCTAATGGCCCTAGAATCATAATTTTTGGACTTCGTTTACTATTTTTAATGGGTCATTTTGTACAGCAGCTCAAGCTGCATTTTTGCTGCTGAAAATATGTGATATATTTTTAGTCATAACCTGAGTTCTGTGTCGAATCAGCCTATGAAATCTGTACAGTAGATGGACACTGATGTCGCAGTAATTTTCCCACTGGAATTTCGTCAATCCGACTTACAATGAATTTATAATGAATTATTCCGTAGACTGCAGTCAGAAAATAATGAATCTGATTGCAGTCTGGAAAATGATTTTTAGTAAAATATCGGTGATGAAATAGATCCCGAGATTTTTACACAACAATATTTGGGTTGTTTAGCATCTTCTGTAAAAAGTTGGGAATTTTTGAAATAAGATAACTATTTTATTAAAATCCCCAAAAACAGCCCAGTTCTGAGTATAAAAGATGAAACGATATAAGTAGTGATCCGCGTGTCTATATGTCAGGTAGGTTATCCGAGAGTGATATAACATGTTATATGTCTATAAAAGTGTTACGTGCAATGTCGTAGTTTTGTTTATGAGTGGAGAATAGATGGGAAGTTTGTATGGGCATAAACCGTGAAAGTAATGCATGTTATGTGTTAGATACGTGTAGGAACTTTGTGCTCTATTTAAAAACCACTAAATGACTAACTGGTAATCATATTAGGACGTGATTGACCGACCTTGACTGTTAGCTATATTTGAGAATCTAACCGAGCAAACCGAGGTGAGTTCACACACTTTCTAAGGCATGGGATTCCCGGTGGTTTGGGAATGGGTTAAAGAATTAAAACAAAACCTACATATCCTCCCTGGGTAGGATATGTACGGCCATCCTCCTTGGGTAGGATGCCAATATTATTCCTGCGTATTCTCCTTGGGTAGAACTACGTACGTTCGTCCTCCTTGGGTAGGACAACAACCTTAAAACTTACTAGACAAAACTCTATTATAAGTCCCTCATTTTATATCGACTTAATCGCCGAGGCCAATGGCGAGTGGGTCATTGGTTAATAGCGCTATTAGGTTTAACAAACCTCACACCGTGCCAGTCGGACGGGCGTGTACTAATGGACTATGGCAAACCGTTAGTGATGATAGACACTGATGTAGGGCACAACTTATTTGCGTTAGTGGTAGATATGGTACAGTCTAGTGGTTCACATGGGGAAGCCCCCACTAATCATGGAAATGGTTTGGGTAATAAAGAATGAACTGCTTAATCTTACTTTCAACTACGGGGTAACCCCCACGGCAATTACGCCAACGAAAGACAAACCACGTTTTCGGAAACAACTTAAAACTAAACAACCAAACGTGAACTCACTCAACTTTGTTGTTGACTCGTTGTTACATGCCTTACAGGTCGTTAAATGTGTAGGATCGTGTGTTGACCCAACTGAGTCCTTCAGAGATTTGCTCTTGCTCTTCAGATGCGGAATAATAAGAAAAACAAGTAGAAATAGCACGATCTTCCTTTTAACTCTCTTTTGTATTGAATATAAACGTTTTACAGCTCAAACATCACACCGGCAGAACTTCGGCGTGGAATTCAAGACCTCTACTACTGGAATCGCTCATGGATCTATTTATAGTGTTCTGGAGCCGCTCATGTGGTCAAGTGACACATGGGCGGTCCATACTTGTACACATAAGCGATCCAAGGTGACACATGAGCGACCCGACCATATCATGTCCCTAAAAGCGACCCGACAATCTAAAACCTATACCGACTCCTGTTTTCTCGTATTTCGAGCCCTATGCTATACAATATGGTATAAGACATGATTCTAGACACTTAGACGGAATCAACAGATGTAGTGCACCAACAGACTCCCCCTCAGATGTTGATGGAGTCGTTATCACACTCTGAATTTAACGCTGTATCTTCTCCTCGTCCGGCTAGATCAGTCTCTGGGCTTTCTCATTCTCTCTATCTTCAGACTCCCCCTCTCGATTTGCTGGTATTCTTTTGTCCTTCAGCAACATCTTCAGGATCGTTGTCTGGCAATCAAACACTCTAATTCTCTTGATCAGATCTCTTGATTCCTTAAGTTCATCAGCATCATCAGTTTGTTATAATCTTCAGAATCAGAATCTAATCTTCATAGACTTTTAGAATTGATTTCCAGGATCGAAACTTGGCTCTCTCCTATCAGTTTCGAAACCTGGTTACCTGCAAAATCTTAACCCAGAAATAAATTTCCTAGATTCATCATACATCAACAACCTGTGCACCAACATATGACTCTCTCTTACCAAACTATGATGAACCACTAGAAGAAGGTTAGATTTATCAAAAACACTTAGATTTATACAAACACTCCCCCTCAAATACTGCTCGTCATGTTTAGCACACGGAATTTTGAAAATCAGTTTTCCAATATCAGTTGTCGAAAATCTTTTTGACTTTTTCAAAATTATGCTAAAACAAACACAAAATCTTTTTGGATTTTTCAAGGTGAGAAAATAAAATGCAGAAATAAACTATTTACAAACAATATTTTTAGTGAGCTCGTGCAAGAGGATCATATCAGTTTTGAGACAAATCACCAACACCGTTAAGCTTTAAACATTCTTAGTTTTAAACAATTTACCTAGATTGTCAGTATGTTTGTCCACTTAAATTTTCACACAAATTTCAATTGATTCGAGATACGATATTAATGTTTTAAAGACTTAAACTTAATTGTGTATCACTCCACTTGAATATACTCCCGTATCCAGATCCCAAATATTCAGTCTTACAGGTGAGTATACCACAGATGATATCTGTAAAGGGGTTAAATGCGAAACCGTGAGAGCTCAGGTCAGAACTTCCGTTCAGCAGAGAGATGACGGCTCGACTTTTGGTGGGTCCCCTTTAGAGGATCTTTTTGCATTTCAACAGCAGCGACTATCAATTTTATTGTTTCATCAGCATGCTGAGGGCGAAGCTTATGTTTCAAAGCTTTAGCAGAAAGTATTATCCGGGGACTAGGTCAGTACTTCCATACAGCAGAAGTCCCGGGATAATACCCCAGATATCACTGAGTATAAAGACCTAGTATCTCAGAATACGGGACCTTTCAAACAAGATTTCCGGGGTTACCCATATATCCAAGAATAGTTACCCACGAATCAAGCAAGTTTGATTTAGGTTTATATCTCGTTTCAATTTACTAAATGTGCGAAAATCTACTGACACATCCGCAGTAAGATTATTTAACACCTTTTAACTTTTCATTTCTTTAGCGTGTTGTGATAGTCCACTGATGTACTATCATTTCCTCTTTTTCGCAACAAAAACTCATTTTTGAATTTTATCATGTTTTTGGCTTTTTCAAATTTTCAAATGTTTTTGGATTTTCTGAAATTTCCCTACTCCCCCTAAAATGCAAACACATTTTAAAGAAAATTTGAAAACTTCTAAATTTTTACCTACTAGAAACATAAAAAGTAAAACAAACTATACAGAAATTTGACAACTGACACTGAATCACATCAAATCGCCATTCACTAGGCATAAACAATCTGAACTCCCCCTATCACAAATCATTTTCTCATTTAGATTTCAAAACACTTAAGTTTGTTTTAATCAAAATGACTTTTCCGGAAAATGAATTTGTGCTGATAACAACCACTTGTAGGTTTATCAATTTTAAAACGGGGATGTGGTTCATCATCTTGTCTATCTTTTGTCATGAATAGTAAATCAAGTACAAATTAATGTCCCTGATTTACCATTTGCATCTAAGAACCATCTGTACCACTTGTAAATGTACACACTTCAAAGAATACAAACATCTCAAAATTTAACCACAATTACCACTTGTGGGATCAAGATTACCACTTGTAGATACAATGGTTACCACTTGTAGGAATGTGACCTCTACATTACCATTTTTCAACCAAAATGCCGATTCCTGCTTCGCACTAACCATCTTGGAAGCTCCGGCATAGTCCTTCAACCTGTAAACAAAACATTCAAACATTAAACACACATATTCAAACTTCTCAAATACAAGAAAGATGCCGATTCATGATCCACGATATAAACTTGGGATCTCCGGCGTAGTCCTCTGACTATACTGGGAAGCAAACTTCCCTCCAAGTCTTTTCAGACTTGATGGTCTGTAGCTCTTGAGCTGTTGGGTTGTAAGTAGCCTTTTTCGTTGCATAAAAATCTTTCACCCCTTTAGCTCTCCCACTCAACATTTTCTCAAATATCTTCTTTACATTCCCGTTGAATGTTTTCTCAACATCAAAATCTTTTTCATCATCATAAAATTGATTTGAGATTTCAATTTTTCCAATTTCCTTCAAAACCTCCTCAAACTTCAATGATGGAAAAACATCATCATTTTCTGAACTTTGTTTCATAACTTGTGGCTCGTCTGGCTTTGTGGAACCAGATTCATTGCCGACATTTACTTCATCTTTCTTTGCAACCCACACTTGGTTGTTCTTTCCTTTCTTCTCATACTTCTTCTTTTGTGAACATTCTCCAACTTCATTTTTCGAATTCTTAAACATTTTGGATTTTTCAGGTTTTTCTTCAACTTTGTCTTTCATCCTCTGAGAAGCTCCCTGTTTTGCCTTGAAATCTTTTGAACAATTCGATGCAATGTGATCAGCTTCATTGCATTTCATACAGGTTTGAGCAGTTCTCGGATGAAAAACTCCAGTTCCATTCTTTCTTTTTTCAGCAAGAAACTCTTTGTTAGTTTGTCTCCAAAATGATTTCTGCTGTTCGTCTTCCGAGCTTCCACCTGTCACAAATTCAGATTTCTTTTTAGAATTTTTCATATTTTTATCATCTTCTAGTGGAATAAATCCTAAACCTTTCTTTTTGTAGCTACGATTTTGGTTAGATTTCTTTGGAAAACCAGGACCAGAATTGTAACCTTTTTTCTTGTTTAAACGCTGCTGAACTCTGGAAGTATATTTTTTAGGCTTTTCAAAATTTTGTGAAACTTTCAACTCAGAAATATTAACCTCTATAAGTTTAAAAGTTTTGTTGATTAGATCCGTTTTAACACTAAAAATTGGAAATTCTTTGTTGTAATATAATTTGTCAGAACCATTCAAAGTATAAACAACTTCGAATGTTTCATCATTCAAATCAGCTTTTGATAACAAAAACTCTTTACTATACGACTGTTTAACCGACGAATTTTGACTGTTGACAGACGACTTTGACTCTCCAGACTCAGATTCTAACTCTGTCTCCTCATCAGTATCCAACACCTGATCGACCACCTTTTTGATTAGAACAAACTCATGATCGGTATCGGACGAGGTAAACGTCACATCAATATTTTCTGGTAAGACGTCAGTTGTGTCTGTTTTAAGCTGTATATTGACTGCTTTTGCAAGCTTTTCCTCATTTGGTTTCCTAGGTGAATACCCATCCCAAATTGGAGGCGGACACTTGTTATAGCTAACGGTCGGTTTCTTACCACAGTCTTTCTTCTTCGTTAGCTTCTCGTCTTGAAAAGCTTCCATACCTGCAACAGTTGGATAAACTCGATCAATAACATAATCAGAGGTAGAATAGCTCAACAATAATCTCCTAATCCTCTCATTTTCAATCTTTTCTTTCTCCAACTCTTGCTTCCATTTGGCATTTTCTTCAATGTAGAAGTTTATAGCTTTTTGCTTCGACATTAAAGTTGCATTCATCATTGTCATCGCCTGTTCTCTTTCTGTGTTTGTATTTTGAAGACCAGTAACTGTTTTGTTCAATACGTCGTACGATTCCTTCACATAATTGAGATTGAACAATAACTGCTCTTTCTTTTTCTCGTACTCAGCTATGATTTCATCTTTTGCTGTACACTCTTTACAGACTTCCAAACACTTCTCACAGGGCTTGATGACTTCAATAATTTTTTCAACTTCGACTGTTTTCACAACTTCTACCACTTTCTCGACTTCGATCACCTTTTCCACTTCAATCACCTTTTCAGTAATCTTCTCTGTAGCACTTTCAACATTCTGAACTTCACCTTCAAATTCAAATTGTTTATCTTTTTCATCTCGTTCCTCTACCAGTTTCTCCATTTTTTCTGCAAAATAGAAATGAAAACTATTAGGAGACAATTGAGATTTAGCAATATTTATATGTTTCTCTTCCTCATCATCACTGCTGCTTAGATCAGGTGATTGATCAAAATGTACAGATTTATCAGAATCACCATCTGATACATCAGAAACCGATGGTGTTTTGTCAAATACAATATCCTGTTCTTGCACAGTTTCATCTGAACCCTCTGTAACATCTCCAGAGTGTTCTGAAAGTCCATCAGTACTATCTGAACTATTGTCTGATGACACAGATTTTTCATCACCACTTGATACAATCTCTCCAATAGATCTCATCCATGCAGCAAACAAATTTGGCTCTCGGACGATCTTTGCAATAAAAGCTTTAAAACCTCCCTTTTCATCTGCAAACATATCCCAACTGAAACCCTCTGGTAGTTTCTCATCATCTTGATCGATAATTCGTTCTGCTGTGGCTTCAGATGATATGTAGTCACTCCAGCTGAAATCTACCACACATGCTCTTTTGGAATCTTCAATTTTTCTTCCATGAGCTGTCTGAGGTTCCTGGGATTGACCAACTTGTTGATAAATAGCTTTGCGATAGTAGTCATCTTTCCCGAATGGATTCTGTGCTCCGCTAGCTTCTCTTCCTTTGCATTCCCGCTTGAAATGGCCTTTCTCCCTGCAACGAAAACACGTAACTTTAGATTTATCAAAACCTAAAGTAGACACATGTGCATCAAGAAAGTCATTTCTCCCAGTAATAGTTTTGAATTTCTCAGCTCGACGAAGAACACTCGCAAGACACCATTTGATATCCATAAGCTCCATTTCCTCAGCGTCTATTTGATCGTAATCCTCTTTGGTGAGCATAGGATTTCCGATTCTACCAGCAACTAGACCTTCATAGGATAATAAAACTGAACCCAGAAGTGCCATATGGTCTTTAGCAGTGTCTTCAGAGAAGCTTTGACCTTCTGGAAGGTTGAGAGCTATGTTGCACTGAATTATATATCCATTTCCGGTTTTTGTACTCTGAGACTGAAAACCTGTGTTGGTCTCTTTCGGATTCACACTCGGAAACGATGAAAACCCGCTGCTAATCTTGTTTGAACCCTGATCAGCTTTCTCAGATGAATCTCCAGCACTGAAGGCGGTTTGAATCTTTGAACTTCTTTCAGATTCAGTAACTGGAACACTTCCTTTATAGTACATTTTAACATCTTGTTGACCACCTGAGCTATTCATCCGGGCTATCTTTTGTTGTTCTAAATCTTGCCCCTCTAACTTCTCAATAAACTGCCCGATAGTTAGTCTATCATAAACACCTGTGTTCTTCAATATCATCAAATACGTTCCCCACTCTTTCTGAGGTAACGCATCAGCCAATTTTTCAACCCATTCCTCTCGACCTTTTTCAACTCCTAATATTGACAACGAACGCACTAAATGGCAATATCTCTCAATTAGCTTTTTAGTATCCTCTCCCGGCAAACTGCTGAATAAATCAAATTCTTTTTTAAGCAAAGCCTTCTTGCTTTTGAGCATACTTTCACTTCCCTCGAATTTTGCTTTAAGAGCATCCCAAATTGATTTAGCAGTTTTGTCATGCTGTAGCAAAATGAATATGTCTTCTTTAACTGCCTGCTGTAACAAGCTAATCATCATCTTTTCTGCCTTGTACATTGCCCGTTCTTGATCTGAAAATTCAGATATTTGTTTAGTAACTTGCAGCTCTGTTTTAGGCAATTTGTACTCTTCCAATATGCATTCCCACGATCTGAGATGATTTGCCTGAACCCAGTTTTCAAACCGATCTTTCCATCCGAAGTATTCTTCTATACTCATCAGTTTCGGAGGTTTCTGGGTAGTTCCCGTTTCGTTTTCAATACTCATGGCTTGTGCAATTGTGGCTGGAGTTGTTGGTGTAGCAAATGCGTTATAAAAACTAGAATCCATGTTGACTTAGCACGTATTTCAAAGTAACTGTCAGAAAAGCGATTCAACTATTATCACAAAAGCGAACCAAACACAATGTCAAATACGCGATCCACACTTTGTTCGAAAAAGCGATCCTCGATGATCCAAATAAGCGATCCAGAAAACAATGTTTTGGAGCGGTTCAACACTTTTCCTTGGAGCGGTCCTGAGGTGTGAACTTAAAAGCGGTTCAAAGTAATGTATGAAAAAGCGGTTCACAATTTTGCTGTTCGAGCGGTTCACGAAATCCAAATCAGCGATCCAACAAACCGAATAAGCGAACTAAAACATCCCTATGAGCGGTTCAACTTGTCTGAATGAGCGATTTAATGAGTCAAATAAGTGGTTCCAGGTAATGAAATGTACGAATGAGCGGTTCCACCTAATATCTAAAAGCGATCCATGCTGATGTCATCTCGAGCGATCCACATTTCGAACTTGTTTTGAACTGTTTTTAAGCTGATATTTGATCTGGAACTTCTAAGGGTTTATCTCAGTACAATGATGAACAGTCTGTGAGAACTTGAACGATTTTTGACCGAGAAATCTTCTTTGAAATTAGAAAAGAAGGTGTAGAAATGAGAAACAACACTGAAAACCGGCTATATTCTGTAGAAAACCTCCTCCGTGGCTCTGATACCACTTGTAGGATCGTGTGTTGACCCAACTGAGTCCTTCAGAGATTTGCTCTTGCTCTTCAGATGCGGAATAATAAGAAAAACAAGTAGAAATAGCACGATCTTCCTTTTAACTCTCTTTTGTATTGAATATAAACGTTTTACAGCTCAAACATCACACCGGCAGAACTTCGGCGTGGAATTCAAGACCTCTACTACTGGAATCGCTCATGGATCTATTTATAGTGTTCTGGAGCCGCTCATGTGGTCAAGTGACACATGGGCGGTCCATACTTGTACACATAAGCGATCCAAGGTGACACATGAGCGACCCGACCATATCATGTCCCTAAAAGCGACCCGACAATCTAAAACCTATACCGACTCCTGTTTTCTCGTATTTCGAGCCCTATGCTATACAATATGGTATAAGACATGATTCTAGACACTTAGACGGAATCAACAGATGTAGTGCACCAACAAAATGCTTGGAGCTTGCACGAGGAAGGAGTCGTTGTGGGATACGGACTGTCATGTTTCGTAATAAACACTTAATCCTTATGAACTTATTAAATTTACATTTTGGATTTTAAACTTATGGACTATGAACTTATATTTTGGTATCACGTATTATGCTTCCGCTGTTTAATTTAAAACTTTGTTAACTGGCTTTTGGTCACCAATTGTATTGTGGTTGGTTTTATTTACTTAAATACCTTGTTCAATATGATTGGTGGCTCGATCCTGGTCACGTCACGCCACCAAGCGGTGGTACTCCGCATGGTGGATTTTGGGGGTGTGACAGATTGGTATCAGAGCCAGGTTATAGTGAACTTGGTTTTAAAAAGGGAAAAGCTTTTTGATAAAACCAGACTATAATCTGTACAGTGCTCAACGATCCACAACAACGCTTCGCTCCACGTGCAAGACTCGACACAATAGGTGGTATGATCTATGTTATATTGTCGGTTAGATAGTTTACACTATGCATTAGATAACGTGATAATTGCTATATGAACCTTGTGCGCTTACTCTCTACTGTCGTCCCACACTTACGCACTTCCGCGACACTTCCTCACTTACGCTGCTTTGTTATGAAGATCATGAGCGGACGCGGAGGACGTATCAACCTCACTCAAGCCCAGTTGACGGCTTTGATCAACGAACGAGTTGCTGAGGCACTCGCAGCTGTTCCTGCAGGAGGTCATCATGCTCAGCCTCCTGTGTGTACGTTCAAAACATTCATGGATTGCCGACCTAGCACCTTCAGCGGCACAGAAGGAGCTGTAGGCCTTCTTCACTGGTTCGAGAAGCTTGAGTCTATTTTTGAGATGTGTGAATGCCCCGAAGATCGAAGGGTGAAATATGCTACTGGAACACTCGAAGGAGCTGCATTAACCTGGTGGAAAGCACAGGTTCAACTGCTAGGGCTGGCGGTTGCTAATGCCACCCCATGGAACGGTTTCAAAGAACTGATTAGAGAAGAGTACTGCAGTCGTACGACATCCACAAGCTGGAAGTGGAATTTTTCAATCTGAAGATGACGGGGTCTGAGATCAAGGCATACACGAAGAGGTCGTACGAGCTGGCCATCCTGTGTCCCACTATGGTAGACCCTCCCATCAAGCGCATTGAGCTATACCTCAAGGGTCTTGTACCAGAGATTCAGAGTCATGTAACCTCAGCTAATCTTTGCTCTATTCAACAAATCGTCAAGTTAGCTCATCGCCTCACTGACCAGGCAGTTGAGCAGAACAGGCTGCCTAAGCGTATTAGCGCTACTACTTCTGATGCTCCCAACGATAATAAGCGCAAGTGGGATGGAAATTTGGGCAAGGGTTCTGCTTCAGCTCAATCCCAGCAAAGAAAGACAGACGAGTACAGGAGCCCCAGTCAGCAGTCATCTGGAAATCAAGGTCAGGGTGGGTACAAGGGAAATCACCCTAAGTGCAATCGATGTAATCTGCACCACAGCGGCCACTGCAACAAGGGTCGTTGTCAGAGATGTCACAAACCGGGTCATGAAGCTAAGGATTGCAGGAGCCCACGTCCTGTGAATCAGAATCGCCAGCAACAACAACAAGCCCCACAGAACCACCAGCAGCAACATCAGCAGGGAAATAAAGGATGCTTTCAATGTGGCGCTAAAGGCCACTTTAAGAGGAATTGCCCCCAGCTGAACCAGAATCAGAACAACAACCAAAGGAACGGGAACCACAATGGAAATAACAACGGAGGCAACAATGGAGGTAACAATTATGACAATGGCACCCAGGGTCGGGTGTTTGTGATTGGTCAGGGAGAAGCAAGGAACGATCCCAACGTTGTGATGGGTAAGTTTCTTCTGGACGACTTCTTTGTTGCTGTTTTATTTGATTCGGGTGCCGATACTAGCTACGTGTCCTTAAACGTTAGCCAAATGCTTAAGCGCACTCCAACACTTTTGAACACCAAACACATGGTAGAAATAGCAAACGGTAAAAGTCTTGAAGCCACACACATAGTTAAGGGCTGTAACCTCGTCCTAGCTGGTCAGACCTTCTCCATCGATCTTATTCCTATCGTTCTGGGTAGTTTCGATGTCGTTATTGGGATGGATTGGCTATCTCATCATCAAGCGGAGATTATTTGCAAGGAGAAAGTCGTCCGCATTCCTCGTTCTGGTAAAGAACCTCTCATAATTCGTGGCGACAAGAGTGGTGCTGTTGTGACCATCATCTCTTTCCTTAAGGCCCATAAGTATTTGCGAAAGGGCCACACCGCTATTCTAGCCCTCGTTTCTGATTCATCCACGGAAGAAAAGAAGATAGAAGACATTCCTATTGTGCGCGACTTTCCTGAGGTATTTCCCAAGGAATTACCTGGTCTTCCGCCTCATCGCCAAGTCGAGTTTCAAATCGAGCTAGCTCCTGGAGCAGCACCCATAGCTCGTGCACCTTATCGACTTGCTCCATCAGAACTTGAAGAACTGTCCGCGCAACTAAAAGAACTCTTGGAAAGGGTTTTATACGTCCTAGCTCTTCACCCTAGGGAGCTCCAGTCTTGTTTGTGAAGAAGAAAGACGGTACTTTCAGGATGTGTATTGACTACCGCGAACTCAACAAGGTGACCGTGAAGAATCGTTATCCCCTCCCTGCATTGATGATTTGTTCGACCAGTTGCAAGGGTCGAGTTATTACTCTAAGATTGATTTGAGATCAGGCTACCATCAGCTGAGAGTTCGAGAGGAAGATGTCTCCAAAACGGCATTCAGAACTCGTTACGGCCATTACGAGTTTCTAGTTATGCCTTTCGGATTAACGAATGCACCTGCAGTTTTCATGGACCTCATGAACCGAGTGTGCAGGCCTTACCTGGATAAGTTTATCATAGTGTTCATTGATGACATCCTGATCTATTCTAAGAGTCAGGAGGAACACGAGCAACATCTGAGGCTCATTCTGGAACTTCTTCGAAAAGAGCAGTTGTATGCCAAGTTTTCGAAATGTGACTTTTGGCTTCGCGAAGTCCACTTTCTAGGCCATGTGGTAAACAAAGATGGAATTCATGTAGATCCATCCAAGGTTGACTCGATCAAGAACTGGCCTGCACCCCGTACACCAACCGAAATCCGCCAATTCTTGGGTTTGGCAGGATACTACAGAAGATTCATCAAAGATTTCTCCAAGATTGCGCAACCTCTCACTTCACTGACTCAGAAGGGTGTCACCTATCGTTGGGGTGATGCACAGGAGTCCGCATTTCAGCACCTAAAAGATAGACTTTGTAGCGCGCCTATCCTCTCATTGCCTGAAGGCACAGATGATTTTGTGGTTTATTGCGACGCTTCCATCCAAGGACTTGGTTGTGTTTTGATGCAACGTGACAAGGTCATTGCCTACGCATCGTGCCAACTTAAAGTTCACGAAAGGAACTACACTACACATGACCTGGAATTGGGAGCAGTTGTTTCGCGCTTAAGATATGGAGACATTACCTGTACGGTACCAAGTGCACCATTTACACCGATCACAGGAGTCTCGAGCATATCTTCAAGCAAAAGGAGTTAAACATGCGTCAACGCCGATGGGTAGAGCTCTTGAACGATTATGAATGCGCTATCAAATACCATCCGGGCAAAGCCAATGTTGTGGCCGACGCCCTCAGCCGAAATGATACTATACCTAAGCGTGTTCGTGCTTTACAACTTACCATCCAATCCAACCTTCCCGCTCAGATTCGCGATGCTCAGGTTGAAGCATTGAAAGAAGAGAACATTTGGGCTGAGTCCTTATGAGGATCGAGGCAACGACTAGAACAAAAAGAAAACGGCGCCTACTATGTTAACGGACGCATCTGGGTTCCACTTTATGGAGATTTACGTGAGCTTATGATGGATGAAGCACATAAGTCTCGTTATTCAGTACATCCTGGTTCGGATAAGAGGTACCACGACCTAAAAACTACATACTGGTGGCCTGGTATGAAAGCCAGCATAGCAACCTACGTCAGTAAATGCTTGACTTGTGCTAGGGTCAAGGTCGAATACCAGAAACCATCAAGCCCACTCCAACAACCAAAGATACCTAAGTGGAAATGGGAGCAAATTTCCATGGATTTCGTTACTGGCCTGCCCAGATCTCAGCGCGGAAACGATACCATTTGGATGATCGTGGATCGACTGACCAAGTCTGCACATTTTCTGGCCATCAAGGAAACGGATAAGTTTTCTACTCTAGCGGACATCTACCTAAAGGAAGTAGTATCAAGGCACGGAGTTCCAACCTCTATCATTTTTGATCGTGACGCGCGTTTTACTTCTGAACTGTGGCAAGCTATGCACAAATCTTTTGGCTCACGTTTAGATATGAGCACCGCTTATCACCCACAGACGGATGGGCAATCTGAACGCACCATCCAAACTCTTGAAGACATGCTTAGGGCATGCGTAATCGATTTTGGCAATGGCTGGGAAAAACACCTCCCGTTAGTGGAGTTTTCATATAACAACAGTTACCACACCAGTATCCAGGCCGCTCCATTTGAGGCATTGTACGGACGTAAATGCCGGTCACCTCTCTGTTGGGCAGAAGTTGGTGATAGTCAAATCACTGGCCCAGAACTCGTAGTAGATACGACAGAAAAGATTGCTCAGATACGACAACGAATGGCGGCAGCTCGTGACCGTCAGAAAAGCTATGCTGATAGGCGAAGGAAACCACTCGAGTTCCAAGTTGGGGATCGGGTGCTACTCAAAGTCTCACCTTGGAAAGGTGTAGTTCGTTTTGGCAAATGAGGCAAGCTCAATCCGCGTTATGTCGGACCATTCGAAATCATTGAGAGAATTGGCAAAGTGGCCTACAAGTTGAATCTACCTGAAGAACTCAGCGGAGTTCACAATGTTTTCCACGTATCGAATCTGAAGAAGTGTCTGTCAGATGTGACCCTCATAGTCCCCTTAAAGGAGCTCACTATCGACGACCAGCTGCGATTCGTCGAAGAACCAGTAGAGATTACGGATCGAGATGTTAAGATTCTCAAGCATACCAGGATACCTCTCGTTCGAGTTCGTTGGAATTCCCGTCGTGGCCCAGAGTATACCTGGGAACGAGAAGACCAAATGAAACTCAAGTATCCCAGCTGTTTAAGAAATGTGCAAACACTACTGAGACTGAAGCTACTACAGAATTTCGGGACGAAATTCCAAATCAACAGGGGGATGATGTGACACCCCAGGAAAACCAGTAAAACACACAACTCAACTAGCTTCCTCAGTAACCACGCACTAAATTTCGGGACGAAATTTTCTTAACAAGGGGAGAATGTGACAACCCTCGTAATTCCATGTATCCGTACAAGTTATTAATAATAATTAAAGTGCTTGATGACTGTGCTGAATAATTTAACAGCTCTCTAAATACTGTGTTATACTTAAATGTGTGTATTAACATACTAGTAGTATACAGAAAAGTTAATAAATAGTCCTGAATATTTTCCTATGTGTAAGGAATTAATTGTGTTACAAAAATATATGTATAAGACGCCTTACGGAACAATTAAACAACTTAACGGAACAGTATCCGACCAAACAACCAGACATTACCCGGGACACCAAATATTTGTCAAACACATTATTTAATTATTTTTGGCTAGTCATGATCCCCATATACCATAACACCCACCAAAAATCATCACACAAGCATATATTATCAAGTTATTTACATTCTAACTACCAATTACCATTTAGTTGAAATGTTACACTAAACACCCCCCCCCAACCGATTTTCGGTCCCAATGGACCCCACCCAAAATCTTCATCATTTCCTACTACAAGATTTTATGGCTATATTTTGTGTATGGTGGTTACTTGCATATCTTGCCAAGATATTGCAAATCTTATAAGTATGATTACTAGACCATGAAATCTCTTGATATCTTCATCTTACCTTCCCAAAGATCACTCTCTCACCTCACTTCTCTCTCTCATTTTCGGCCCTCCATAGCAGCCACCATCACTACCACTTCACAACCATAAACATCCATCATCAAGTTCCATTCAAAGCTTGAAGTTCATTCATGGAGGTTGCAAGTTAAAGGACTTTCTAAGGAGCTTTGTTCTAGTATTTTTCATCATCTTCTCTCTACATTTTCATCACTAGAATCATCCCTAGCTTTAAGCTAGTAGTAAGTTCCTCATGTCACCTTTGTTCATCTTGTTTCTTGATTAAAAGATGTAATATGTTAAATCTACAAGAACACTAAAAAGGGTTTAAACAAGAAGATGAAACATGATGTATTTATGTTAGTATGATGTTATCTTGAGATGTTACTGATTTCTTGCTGATTCTTGCTGAGATTACTTGTTAATATTAATTGTTTGATGTTGTTGTGATCGCTAAACATGTTAACGAAATCAATCGAACATGCACTAGAAAGTTAAAAGCTGAAACAGAATGCTGGTTGGTTTTTACAGCCAACTTCAGTTGGCTATAACCAGACCATAACTTAACGAAAAATATATTTTCTGAAGCCTGGACTTATGTATTATGAAATACGGTTCTAATGGCACTGGAATCATAATTTTTGGACTTCGTTTACTATTTTTAAAGGGTCATTTTGTAACAGCAGCTCAAGCTGCATTTTTGCTGCTGAAAATATGTGTTATATTTTTAGTCATAACCTGAGTTCTGTGTCGAATCAGCCTATGAAATCTGTACAGTAGATGGACACTGATGTCGTAGTAATTGTCCCACTGGAATTTCGTCAATCCGACTTACAATGAATTTTTAATGAATTATTCCGTAGACTGCAGTCAGAAAATAATGAATCTGATTGCAGTCCGGAAAATGATTTTTAGTAAAATATCGGTGATGAATTAGATCCCGAGATTTTTACATAATAATATTTGGGTCGTTTAGCATCTTCTGTAAAAAGTAGGGAATTTTTGAAATAAGATAACTATTTTATTAAAGTCCCCAAAAACAGCCCAGTTCTGAGTATAAAAGATGAAACGATATAAGTAGTGATCCGCGTGTCTATATGTCAGGTAGGTTATCCGAGAGTGATATAACATGTTATATGTCTATAAAAGTGTTACGTGCAATGTCGTATGTTTGTTTATGAGTGGAGAATAGATGGGAAGTTTGTATGGGCATAAGCCGTGAAAGTAATGCATGTTATGTGTTAGATACGTGTAGGAACTTTGTGCTCTATTTGAAAACCACTAAATGACTAACTGGTAATCATATTAGGACGTGATTGACCGACCTTGACTGTTAGGTATATTTGAGAATCTAACCGAGCAAACCGAGTGAGTTCACACACTTTCTAAGGCATGGGATTCCCGGTGGTTTGGGAATGGGTTAAATAATTAAAACAAAACCTACATATCCTCCTTGGGTAGGATATGTACGGCCATCCTCCTTGGGTAGGATGCCAATATTATTCCTGCGTATTCTCCTTGGGTAGAACTACGTACGTTCGTCCTCCTTGAGTAGGACACCAACCTTAAAACTTACTAGACAAAACTCTATCATAAGTCCCTCATTTTATATCGACTTAATCGCCGAGGCCAATGGCGAGCGGGTCATTGGTTAATAGCGCTATTAGGTTTAACAAACCTCACACCGTGCCAGTCGGACGGGCGTGTACTAATGGACTATGGCAAACCGTCAGTGATGATAGACACTGATGTAGGGCACAACTTATTTGCGTTAGTGGTCGATATGGTACAGTCTAGTGGTTCACATAGGGAAGCCCCCACTAATCATGGAAATGGTTTGGGTAATAAAGAATGAACTGCTTAATCTTACTTTCAACTACGGGGTAACCCCCACGGCAATTACGCCAACGAAAGACAAACCACGTTTTCGGAAACAACTTAAAACTAAACAACCAAACGTGAACTCACTCAACTTTGTTGTTGACTCGTTGTTACATGCCTTACAGGTCGTTAAATGCTTGGAGGTTGCACGAGGAAGGAGTCGTTGTGGGATACGGACTGTCATGTTCCATAATAAACACTTAATCCTTATGAACTTATTAAATTTACGTTTTGGATTTTAAACTTATGGACTATGAACTTATATTTTGGTATCACGTATTATGCTTCCGCTGTTTAATTTAAAACTTTGTTAACTGGCTTTTGGTCACCAATTGTATTGTGGTTGGTTTTATTTACTTAAATACCTTGTTCAATATGATTGGTGGCTCGATCCTGGTCACGTCACGCCTCCAAGCGGTGGCACTCCGCATGGTGGATTTTGGGGGTGTGACAGTTAATCATGTGCTGTTGAAGAAAAGATTCTCTAAAGGGAACACACCTATAGTCGAACCGTCATCTCTCTGCTGAACGGAGGTTCTGACCTGAGCTCTCACGGTTTCGCATTTAACCCTTTTTACAGATATCATCTGTGGTATACTCATCTGTAAGACTGAATATTGGGATCTGGATACGGGAGTATATTCAAGAGGTGGGACACACATATAAGTTTAAGTCTTTAATTCACCTAAATCGTATCCTGAACAGTTTGAAGTTTGTATGAAAATTTAAGAGGATCAGCATATCGACAATCTAAGTGAATTGTTTAAGACTTAGTATGTTATCGAGCTTAACGGTGCTAGTAACTTGTCATTAGCTGATATGATTCTCTAACACGCTCACCAAAAGTATGTTTGTAAATAGTTTACATTCTGCATTTAATTCCTGTATTTCATTTTCTAGTTTAGAAACTTTATTAAAAATCCAAAAAGATTTTTCATTTCTGCTTTATTTTTCGACAAACCATAGTGGAGAGTTGATCTTCAGATTCAGAAGATTGGAGCAGATGCAAAAGGATTCTAAGCTGGATAATGAGTTGGGAGCTTAATATGTTAATTGAGATATTGGAAAGTCAAAACAAGTTTATTAACTTGAAACTTGTAATTTTTTCAGGAAAATGTTTGAAAAAGTTGAACAAAAATCAGTTTGTTTTTGTCTCAGATCAACCAAGGTCATTAAGTTGGACTTGGTAGATAAATTGAGTAATCAGGGTCATTAACTTGGACATGAATACCTAAGTGGATTTCTAAAACTGATGAAAAGTAAATGGAAATTAAAGATTGTATAGATTGTAATGTTATATGTTTGAGAAACAAGAAACAGTAGTCAAGATCCCCATGGGAAAGAAAATGTCAAAGTTTGAACCAAAATTAAAGTCCCAGCTTATCGAGAGGGGGAGTCTTCGGAAGGGGGAGTCAAAATTCTGGATCATCATTCAAATGGGAGATTGAAGGTTATAGTTTGAAAACAGAAGATTGAAGGATGCTTTACAATGTCAAGACAATTCAAGGCAGAGAACGATAGATCAAGACTAAAGACTGAAGACAGGATGCTAAAGACTTCGTCAACATCCAAGGGGGAGTCTGTTGATGCACGAATGTCTGTTAACTTCGTCTTTGTTGAGTCTTGTATTGTACTAGATAGATCAGGGCACGGAAATCGAGAAACAGTGTTTTAGGGTAATTTCGCACGGAATTAGATGTTTCACACGAAATTACTAATTCCGCACGGAATTAGGTAATTCCGCATGAACTCTTAATTTCGCTTGAGAAGATTTCGTGCGGAATTAAGATGCCTACAAATACTGTTGTGCCTGTGTTATTTCTGTTGATGCATGGGATGTCTGTTGACTACGTCTACGTGAAGTCTTAGGTCAAGATAAGTCAACAGAGGGTCTAGGTAGTCAAAATCATGTTTTAATGTAATAGGTTCGCTTTTATGTAAAGTTTGTATGTAGGTCCGCAAGTAGGGATTGATAGGTTCGCTTATTATGCATTCAGGTAGGTTCGCTTATAAGGTCCGCTCATATGGTGTCCATATGAGCGAACCACACTCACCTATATATACCTGATGTGCATGTTCATTTGAGCGGACGTATGTGTGTGCTTGTGGAACGGAACTCTGTCAAAATTTATTCAGAAAGCAATAAAAAAGCATAGGAATTGAAAGGACAAGCTGTGTAACTTCATATATACTGATTCCGCCTTTATACGTGAACATGAACTGTCTCGGCTGACTTTTCAGGGTCGGAACACGGTCCAACAAGTGGTATCAGAGCTCAGGACGAGGAGTTCATACTACTACAGCTTGAATCTGCAGAAATCTCTCTTTTCTACTCACTTTCTCTCATACTTTTTCGGTTTACAGTGGTTCCTACAGTTGATATTGTCTGAAAATGGAATATAACGTGTAAAACATACTAATAACAAACCCTAGAAAGTTTCAGGCTAAAACTCGGATTAAAAATGGATAAAATTGGGTAAAAACTAAGATCCATTTTTTTGAACATCGAGAGATTCGCTTTTTAGACATAGATCCGGTCTTAATACACAACAGATTCGCTCGAAATAACTGGTTTGGTTCGCTCATTCAGACAGTTTCACTGATAGATTCGCTCGAACGGACACATTCAGGTCCGCTCGAACGTACATTTCTGGTTCGCTCATTTGTTCAAGTATAGATTCGCTCAGTAGGTCCGCTCGAACTGACATTTGTTAGGTTCGCTCGAACGGACAACTTGATACGTTCGCTTTTACAAACATTGTCTGGTCCGCTCATTTGGACTTGTTAGGTTCGCTCGAACAGACAATACTCGAGTCGCTTATCTGGTTCGCTTATCTGTACCTTATAGATCCGCTTATCTGTCATTCACGCAGATAGATCCGCTTATCTGTCATTGTTTTTCAAAAACTTCGAAAATTTTTCTAAGTGTTGGTTGATTTTGCAGGTACACTCACAATGGATGATATTTTCTTGAATCCGTTCAGCGACATATACGCATTCACGGGAAGTTCCGGAAACAATGATACGTCGTCGAGCAATACGAACTTGAATCAACCAAAAGAGAAGAAGAAGGAAGCTTGGGAGTCCGAGAGTGCATTCAGAACATTCAACAAACCTCTGAAGCTTATGGCAATCGAGGAGTACAGTAGTTGGTCAAGAAAATTTGAAGATTGGTTGATGGCGTTTGCTTTTGCAAGTTGGAAAAGTCTGAAAAATGGGTACATACATGGAGACAAAAGTGGAGAAACTTTATCATCAGCTGCTGAAGAAATTGAATCTTTTGTAGCCGAACAAAAGTGTGTAGCCTTGTTGTTCCAATCAGTTCGGGAGGATATTATTTCTTTAATAGACTATTCAAATGCGAAAGATTTGTGGAAAAAGCTTGAAAAGAAATGTCTAGGAAGTTCGGAAATAGTGAAAAACAAACGAAAGCTTCTTAGAAAAGAATTTGATCTTTTTGGATGTCTAAAGAATGAATCGGTATGTAAAATGATAGAGAGGTTCAGTCATCTGAAGTTGGAATTAGCAAGACATGAAATCAAGTTTTCTGATGAAGAACTAGTTGACAAACTATTCGATTCATTACCAGACGAAATGGATTGGAGATATTATGCACGTATGTTGAAGAACACTATTGCTCCTAAAGATTTGACTCCAGATTTGGTGATTGAGAGACTTGAAAGTCACGAGCTGGAACTGAAGAAAACATACAAAGTCAATCATTCTTCTTACCAGCAGAATTTGGATCTCTATTATCCAAAAAGCATGATGCCAAAAGCAACTTCTCCAAAGACTGCATTTTCAGCTGAGAATGTATCTTCAGCAAGCAAAGAAAGTCAAAGCAGTCCAAGCAGCGGAAGTCACAGTGGTTATCACAGTGGATCTTCGTCTTCTGCAAATCATTCTGATGCAAAGTTTTCATGCAACATTGCTATAGATTTGAAACACGCACAGAATTTTGATGAGGAGTCGGCTAAGCAACAGATGGTTTTCTTAGCATCTGTGTTAGAATCCTACGAAGGGTTGGTAGCTGGAAAGATCGGGAATACAAATCTGACGAAAGAAGATTATGATCAGATAGATCCTGAAGAAATGGAGCTGGTCGACATTCGTTGGGCGATGACAAGTGCTGTTCGACGCGCACAACGTTTCATGGAAATTACCGGGAGAAAGACGATCGGTGGTCCGTCTACAAAGTTGGGATTTGACAAATCCAAAGTGACGTGCTTCAAGTGTAAGCAAAAGGGTCACTTCAAACGTGAATGCAGAAATGCTTATGCGGATGAGTCAGAAAATCCTTTCAGAGATGATTACTACAAAAAGGCGATTTATCACCAGAATAAATCCGAACCACCTAGATTGAAGCAGCCTGAAGATAACAGAGACAAATCTAGAGCTCTTGCAGTGATCTACGATGATGAGGGGTATGATTGGAGCAAAGAGGTTCTACCGGAAGAAGACGCAGTCGGTTATGCTTTCATGGCAAAGAATGAACCCATTCCGTGGAAAGATAATCGAACAGAGGATCAGAAGTATAGATACCGAAAAATGATTGCTGAAAACAAAATTATCAGAATTTCTGGTATCTTTCTGGAAGCTAGAAGAGCGAAAAGATGGGATCCGGACAGAGAATGCTACCTATATCCGTATGGCAACATTGCAATTGATGACAAGACACTTGATATAGAAGCCATCATCAAGGAGTACGAAGAAGAGGATAAGTATTGGCAACACAAATGGTGGGGAACGCCAACCAAGAAAATGATTGAAGAAGAGAAAGAGAAAGAGAGAAAGGAAAAAGAGGAGAAAGAGAAGATAGAAAAAGAAGAAATCGAGAAATCAAAGAAGGTTGATACGGGCATTATCGATACTACGCAGGAGTTGACGGCAGAGAACCTGGGAAAAATGGCTGACAAAGTGCTAGCTGCGAAAGCACTTGAGGTAGACTCTAACTCTGTGACTGAGTCAAAAGACTAGGTCAGTCTGAATTCGTCAACAAATGTGTCAGGTAAGAAGATCGATGGAAATGCTGACTGCAAAAATTGCGACAAAGAATGCAATTTTTGTAGCACTGTCACATACCTCAACGGTGAGAAAATTAAAAATCTGACAGCGAAGCTCAGAAGTGTTGAGGATCAAATTCTTGGTCGTGACAAAACAGTGAAAGCTTCAACTGAACGGATTCGAGAATTAACTGGTCAAATTGAAAAAGATAAAATTGAGCTTGAAAAGATTAAAAATGAAAATGAAAATGAAAAGTTAATTCTTGAAAACCGTCAGATTTCTGAAAAATTTGAAAAACTCAAAAGCCTTGTTAAAGAAAGTGATGATCGAAATGGTAAAAAGTTTAAAGAAAACGAACATCTGAGAGCTGTGGTAAGAATAAAAGAAGAATCAATTAATAAACAACTGGATGAAATCGCTAAATTGAAACTTAAAGTTCAAGAAGCCGAAATCGAGAATGAGCGAATTCAGTTGAAACTTAACAGTTATAGCTCCGCAAGCTTTGTGTTGCAGCACATTGTTCCTAAACCTATAGGGAAAAACAAAGCTGGCGAAGATGTGTTTTCTGACGGTACCGGTGTAGGGTTTCACAAAGTTCCACCGCCAATTTTGCATAATTACACTAAAAAGGAATCTGGGTTGGTTGAACTTGAGGAAGGAAGAGAAGTGCAACTTCTTGAGAACATTGATGTCATGTTCACGTCTTCCAATGACGATAGTGTCCAAAATGATGTGGTAAAAAGTGTTGTTGACAAAGTGCTTTAACCGAATTGTGACACTTCTGAGGAGGATGGGTGTTTTCTGGACAAATACATTCCGAAACAACAGTCCAAAAACAACTTAAATGAAGAATCAAACCTTGTCATGTACAAGATGATGGGTTCGGATAAGTTGTTTTCGGATTCAGAGTTTCCGATCGAGAAAGTTAACATGAACAAATTGACAAATGTTTTCAAACTGGTGGAAGTTGAGTTGTCAGCAGTGAATAATCTGTGTCAAAAGAAAGATAAAATGAAGTTTATGAAAGAAGAGATTTACAACAAGAAATCTGTTAATCCACCACGTTTTTACAATGACAACAGGAACAACTGGTCGGGTGGTTATCATGGGGGTAAACAGTATCAGAAAAGAAATGTTCCAAACAAGAGATTTGTCGAGAAGAAAACATTTGTGAATAGTTCGAGTTCACTAGCTGATGAAGAGAAACAATTTTTTTTTTAAATCTAATAAAGAGTTCTTTGAGAAGAGAGCTTCACAGGCTCAGTCTGAAGGCACGAGTCAAGTAGCTGATACTCGTACTTGTTTTAGATGTGATCAGGTTGGTCACATTGCACGAAAGTGTACATTTGTGAAGCCTAAGACTGAAGCTGTGAACGTTCAACAGAAGAAGGTTGATGTGAAGGGTAAAGCACCGATAATTGTTGAGAAAAGGGTTGTTGAAAAGAAGAATGTTAAAATTGATAATATCAAAGTGAAAAATAAACCCGTAAAGAAGTTGGTAACTCAAAATGATAAATTTTACAAAAGGGTTGCAGTAACTCAACAGGTGTGGAAACCTAAAATTGAATCAAAAGTTGAGAAGAAAGTTTCAACTTCTGAGGTGAAAAAGGCTGAAGAATCAATTACGGTTGATTATGATGCAAATTTTCCACCTCTCAAGGCTGAAAATTTCAAAATTCAAATTGCGAGAGTCAAGGTTACACCTAAGGCTGATGACGCCTGGGTGGACACCATGTTTGACTAAACAGTTTGAATTGCCGGAGCTTCCTGGATTGCGAAGCATGAATCGGCATCTTTCTTGAAGTTGTTTAAGTGATGATTTGTTATGTACAGGATCTTCCAAAACTTGTATCCAGGTGGATCATGGATAGTGGAGCATCGAGACATATGACAGGGAAGACCGCATTGTTGTATGATGTGAGAGACATTAACGGTGGTTACATAGGTTTTACGGGTAATCAAGGAGGAAAGATCATAGGTGAAGGAACGTTATCGAATGGCATCGTAACGTTTGAGAGGGTTAACTACATCGCTGAGCTGGAGAACAACCTGCTGAGTATCTCCCAGATCTGTGACAGGATGTATACTACTCACTTCACTGACAAAGAATGTTGGATCTTCAAACCGGGATTTGTGATACCTGAGGAATGGATCATCATGAGGGCACCAGGAGTCAATGATCTGTACGTGTTGGACATGAGCGTCGCTATGACAACCACGGGTCAGGCTCATTGTTTTGTGTCCAGAGCAACTGAAAAGGAATCAAGATTATGGCACCGAAAGATGGGGCATATTCACCTAAGGAAGATGAATCACTTGGTGCATAACGATTTGGTCACAGGAGTGCATGTCAAAGGTTTTCATCTGGAAGGGGAGTGCATAAGTTGTGTCAAAGGCAAACAGAAGAAAAAGTCACACCCTACAAAGCAAGTCAATTCAGTTTCAAGACCTTTGGAAAGACTTCACATGGATTTGTTCGGTCCAGTGAATGTCAAGAGTATAACAGGAGATTACTACTGTTTGGTCGTGACTGATGATTATTCCAGATTTTCGTGGGTTTCATTCTTGAAATCAAAAGACGAAACGTTTGACAGCTTGATGGCGTTGTTTAAAAGAATTGAGAATCTGTACCAGAGGCCTATCTGTAGAATTCGCAGTGATAATGGTACTGAATTCAAAAACAGTAAGATGGAAGAATTTTGTGATGAAAGAGGTATACTGCATGAGTTTAGTGCTCCGTACACTCCGCAGCAGAATGGAGTTGCAGAACGCAAAAACCGGACGCTAATCGAGACAGCCAGAACGATGCTTGCAGACTCTAAGTTGCCAATTAATTTCTGGGCTGAAGCTGTTTCTGCTGCATGCTATACTCTCAACAGAGTTCTTACTGTCAAGAAATTCAACAAGACGTGTTTTGAGCTAATCAATAACCGCAAGCCGAATTTGAAGTATCTAGAACCGTTTGGATCTCCCTGTACGGTTATAGAGCCTGAAGGAAAATTTGGTCCGAAGAGCATTGAGGGTATCTTTGTTGGTTATTCAAGTCCTACACGACGTGTCTTCGTTCCAAGCGAGAAGCGGATTATTGATGCTGCGAATGTTGAATGTCAGGGTTACTCTATGCCGCCACAGAATCTTGGTGATTCATGGCGATATCATTATGACAAACTTTGGGATTCGTTTGACATGAGAGAAGAATCAGAGGAAGAAGAAGATTTCTTTGATGAGCTGGATATTTTGCGAGAGTATGAGTCACAGCTCAGGTTCCCAGCAGAGTATTCTGGAAGACCTCGGGAAACTTCAAATGATGATGAAGCAGGTCCTAGTAATGCTGGTGAACATGATGATGAAGTTGCTCCTGGTAATCAGTCGGAGGTGAATGATGATCAAGAAGCTGATAACATGCCAATATTTGACCATGGTGATTCAGACCTTGGGGGGGAGCAGATCCAGTTGTCAAGGCAAACAAACCAAGTTGGTGAACAAGATGCAGAGCAGAATGTTACTAATCTAGAGGGAAATGTAGATGTCCAAGCGAAGTGATGCCGCGAACTCTTTCTTATCATCCAGAGGAGTTGATCATAGGAGAATTGCAAACGGGCGTTCGCACGAGACGTCAAATTGACCAGGGCTTAACATGTTTTTATTCTACAGTAGCACCTTTACAAACTAAATTTTCATTAAGTTGCTTTATCTCGCAGGTCGAACCGAGAACTTACAAAGAGGTGCTTACTGAAGACTCTTGGGTCATAGCAATGCAAGAAGAGTTAAGTCAGTTTGAAAAGTTGGGAGTGTGGAAGTTAGTGGATTTGCCGGATGGTCAAAGGAAAATCAATACAAAATGGGTTTTCAAATGTAAGAGGGGCGATAGAGGAGTGGTTGTAAGGAACAAAGCTCGACTCATTGTTCAGGGCTTTAGTCAACAGGAGGGGATTGATTTTAAAGAAGTCTATGCTCCTGTCGCACGACTAGAGGCTATCAGAATTTTCCTAGCATTTGCGTCTTGGAAGAATTTCAAAGTATATCAGTTGGATGTAAAGTCAGCGTTTCTTTATGGGAAGGTTTAAGAGGAGGTTTATGTTGGTCAGCCGCCGGGCTTTACTGACCCAATCCACAAGAACAAAGTTTATCTGCTGGACAAAGCGTTGTATGGGCTACATCAGGCGCCGAGAGCCTGGTACGAGACTTTGTCTCAACACCTACTCGCTAACCAGTTCATTCGTGGAAAAGTGGATGCCACTCTCTTCACTAAAGTCGTTGATGGTCATCTTCTGATAGTACAAATTTATGTGGACGATATAATTTTTGGGTCAACAAATGAGAAATTGTGCAAAGATTTTGAACAGGTGATGAAGCAGAAATTCGAAATGTCATCAATGGGGGAGATGAAATTCTTTCTGGGTTTACAGGTTGAACAACTACCTGAGGGAATTTTCATTCATCAAACGAAGTACGTGCATGATATTCAAGAGAAATTTGGAATGTCAAGTTCTACTCCAGCTGCTACCCCACTTGCGACTAATCATGGGATTCACCCAGATCTCACCGGAGACAGGGCTGATGAAACGTTCTACCGTTCCATGATAGGTTCTTTGATGTATCTGACTGCTTCACGTCCTGATATCATGTACCCAACGTGCCTCACAGCAAGATTCAGTCTAACCCGAGAGCATCGCACATGATTATTGTCAAAAGGATATTACGTTACCTGAAAGGTACTCCGTCATTCGGGTTATGGTATCCTAGGAAAGGCGATTTTACGCTCGAAGGGTATTCCGATTCGGATTTCGGATGCTACAAAGTCAACGCGAAATCAACAACTGCAGGATGCCAGTTCTTTGGACCTAGATTGGTTACCTGGCAGTGTAAGAAACAAACATCTGTGGCGCTATCTACATGTGAAGCGGAGTACGTTTCTGCTAGCAGTTGCTGCTCTCAGATCCTGTGGATACAGCAACCGATGCGTGACTACTCTTTGCAGTTTCTTAACACACCTCTGTTTGTTGATAATGAGGCCGCAATAAATATAACTAAAAATCCAGTACATCACGCTAAAACTAAACATATAGAGATTCGTCATCACTTTATTCGCGATTGTTTCGAGAAAAAGTTGATACGAATTGAGAAAATCCACACTGACGAACAAAAAGCTGATTCGCATACCAAAGCTTTTGATAAAAATCGGTTTCAATATTTGTTAAAACTTAATGGTATGAAATTGCTTTCGGTGTCGGATGGAATTGTGAGCGTTGATGAGAGTACTGTTGCGGATGAAGACGAGAAACAATCTGCGATGGTTTGTCGATTTTTTACGTGTTTTGGTATTTAGGGGGAGATAGATAGTTGTACATAGTTTATTTTCGGAAAATACAAAAACAGTAAAAAATGGAAAATACAAAAACATGATAAAATTGAAAAAGAGCTTGTGTATATAGGGAAAATGATAGTACATCGGCTAGACAATTACAGTATGCTAAAGATTTGAAAAGACAAAATGAGTTAAACAGTCTCACTTACGATGTGTCGATAGGTTTTCGTACATTTAGTAGATTTATTCAGGATATAAACCTAAAATTTCAAACTTGTGAAATTCGTGGGGAACACTACTTGGATATATAGGTAACCCCTGAAATCTCGTTTGAAAGGTCCCATATTCTGAGATACTAGGTCTTTATACTCAGTGATATCTGGGGTATTATTCCGGGACTTCTGCTGCATGGAAGTACTGACCTAGTCCTCGAATAATACTTTCTGCAAAATGCTTGAAACACAGCATCGCCCTCAGCAAGCTGATGAAACAATAAAATTGATAGTCGCTGCTGTTGTAATTAAAAGATCCTCTAAAGGGGACACACCAAAAGTCGAGCCGTCATCTCTCTGCTGAACGGAAGTTCTGACCTGAGCTCTCACGGTTTCGCACCTAACCCCTTACAGATATCATCTGTGGTATACTCACCTGTAAGACTGAATATCTGGGATTCTGGATACGGGAGTATATTCAAGAGGTGGGACACATGAATTGAACTAAGTTCTTAAGACACTTAAACTGTATCCTGAATAGATTGAAGTTTGTGTGAGAATTTAAGATGGATCAGTATATCGACAATCGTGGTGAATAGTTTAAGTCTGAGTATGTAATGTGGCTTAACAGTACTAGTAATTTGTCTGAAAAGCTGATATGATTCCCTGACACGCTCGCCAAAAATAAATCTGTAAATAGTTTACTTTCTGCAATTTAAGTTTTTCGGTTATTTCATTTCTTAGTTTAGATCACTTTAAAATCCAAAAAGATTTTATTTCCGCTTTATTTTAGAGAAACCAGAGTGGAAAGTTGATTGTCGGATTCTAGAAAGATGAAGCAGATGCAGGAGATTCTGAGCTGAAGAATGAGGAGAGCTTACTTTGTTGGAAGTTTGATTGTTTTCAAAGTAAAAAACAAGTTCATTAACTTGATACTTGTTATTTTCAGAAAAAGTTGAAAATGATTTTACTAAATCAGTTTAATTCGTCAAAAGATCAACCAGGGTCATTAAATTGAACTTGGTAGATTAATCAAGTGATCAGGGTCATTAACTTGAACTTGAATACTTGAGTGGATTTCTAGAGCTGATTGAGTTTGTGTTTTATTGTTTGAAAAGATAGATTGTAATGTTATTACTTGAGTAACAGGTTTGGACTTCATTATTCCCAACGGAGGCAAATTGTCAAAGCTTGAACCAGAACAAGATCTCAGATCCCAGCATACTGAGAGGGGGAGTCTGTGAAAGGGGGAGTCTGGATCAACTGCTAAAGGGAAGATGGAAGTTAGAGTCAGGTGTTAATTCTAAAACCTGTGTAGAATGCTTATGAGGAGGAGACAAAGTCGGAGAAAAGACCAAGACCGAAGACTCAGGAGCTAAAGACTGCTGAAGACTACGTCAACATCCAAGGGGGAGTCTATTGATGCATGGGATGTATGTTGACTACGTCTACGTGAAGTCTTAGGTCACGATAGGTCAACAGAGGGTCTAGATAGTCAAAATCATGTTTTAATGTAATAGGTTCGCTTTTATGTAAAGTTTGTATGTAGGTCCGCTTGTAGGGATTGATAGGTTCGCTTATTATGCATTCAGGTAGGTTCGCTTATAAGGTCCGCTCATATGGTGTCCATATGAGCGAACCTCACTCACCTATATATACCTGATGTGCATGTTCATTTGAGCGGACGTATGTGTGTGCTTGTGGAACGAAACTCTGTCAAAATTTATTCAGAAAGTAATAAAAAGCATAGGAATTGAAAGGACAAGTTGTGTAACTTCATATATACTGATTCCGCCTTTATACGTGAAGATGAAGTGTCTCGGCTGACTTTTCAGGGTCGGAACACGGTCCAACAATTTCATACGGAATTAGTAGTCATTGTTTGAGAGCCGAGGCGCTGCCGAATTGTTATCAGAATTGTAAAAGCTCAGGAAATCAATATAAGAAGAAATTTAAAGGAAAATAAGCTGTTTGACATCAATTACATTGATTCCGCCTTTGTTTTTGATGATGAACTACTCAGACTGGCTCGTTAGGGTCACACGACGATCCAACAGCTACGAAACGCTTCACCAAGTTACTACGCGTTTTTATGAAAGATCAAGTTCATGTTACTATGTAAAGTGTATTGTTTTTACACTTGGTAAGTATAAAATGTTTAGGGTTTGATTGATGATCATTGTGTGATGATTTGAACAAGAAAATGATATGCTTAATAGCATGGACACCTCCATTTACAAAGGAAACTATGGCGAAATTTTCTAAAAATTCCAACACTTAGAAAATCTTTTCTAAACAAGTGTTTACAAGTATGTTTTTAACTTTGTTTTTCAAAATAAACTTCGTCATAGGTTTTGTTACAAAAATACAAAGTATCGGAGGTTGGTTTTTGTAAATAAAGATGGTTAAATATATATTTAGAATATATATTTTATACTAAGACACTTGTGTGGATATTTGTTTATTTTGTGGACTAGTTATATTATTTTAGGGTACAATAATATAACTTAACAAATACCATGACAATCACAACTCCAAAATAGTACCAAAAATTGCACGGAATAAATATTTAAGTACACACTTGATATTGTGTAACCGAACGCAAAAACGTAACTTATGAAATATTCCGGAAAATACTTTTGCAATATATTTTTGGTAGATATTATTTTGGATACAAGAAGTGAAAATATGATTTTTGAACATATTACAAAGTTTTATCATATTTTCAACATGAACTGAAAATGTATTATTTTTGGGGAAAATATATATATTTTAGAATACATTATTTTTGACAATAAGTTATATATATTTTCTAAGTGGGACTTAAAACTATATTTTCAGAACTACAATATACACGTATAAGATAGCCCCATCCTTGGGAAGGAAATACGAAATTAAATACTTAAGAAGTATTGTCACAAAATATTGATTAAACAATTATTCCAAACATTAAATATAATTTAGAGTTAAAATAATTATTATTTTAACAAATAATTATAACTTAGAATAACTTAAGAACGCAACTCAACACGTTAAACTCTAAGCCAAGGCACGTCCCGTTCGTCTAATAGACGTTAGTACACTATAGGTAGTCGTGATTAGCTGCGGAGATTTGAGTTGACGATACTGAAGACGCACTACAATGAGTTCATGTCCCCCTTTTCTTTTAATGTTTTCAGTTTTATACTTCGGGGGTGAAATACATGTTACGATTATTACAAACGTTTATTACATGGTATGATTAGCTTAAGGAGGGTTTACTACTAGATCATGTGAAGGGTGGGTACGACACTTAAGGCCATTAATCCTCGTCATAGGACCGAGGGACATGAGTGATAGATCTATTTGGGTGTAGCGAGCCCACACCCATGGGGACCAGGGTGGCCCATAGTGGTGACTATGTCTTCCAGCCGGAGGCCCGGTAACAAATTTGCTAGGTTTGAGTCTTCCTACACCATTTCACACATACCATTGGCTTTGCAACCCATTGGTGATCTCTTTTTCCTTAATTGCTACATACCAGGGACTTTCATACATACAGACATACTTTAAAGGTTATACATACTCACATACACATGAACTCGCTCAACTTTTGTTGATTTTTCAAACTACATGTATTTCAGGGAACTAGTGGATCTGGAAGGGTATGCATATGTCGTCAAGCTACGTTTGAATAAAAGATGTTATCCATGGTTGTTGAGTTTAGAGGGTGTATCCTAATCCTCGACGGGATACATGATTCTAAACTCAGGTTTTATTTAAGTACTTTTGTTGAGTCTTGTGAAATCGTTTAAACACGTCATGGTTTGTAACTTAATTCGGTATTGATGTTTTCAAACAATGGTATTGTGATAGTTCTAAACTTTATTAATGGATAAACATCTTGTGTTTTTATCATATAGCATTGTTGTGATTGATTGCTATGGTATTAAGAAGTCACACCAAATAACCACGCTTCCGCAAAAGTCAGGGTGTGACAGCTTGGTATTAGAGCTTCGATCATAGCGAACTAGGATTCCCTCTCGAGTCTAGACTATGATCATCAGGGCTCTTACGAAAACATTTTTACATTGCATACACAAAATGTCCAGATCCAGGGAACAAACCTTTTTACAAACAAAAGGCACAAATACACATTTCAAAACTTATATTTATAATTCAGTCTTAGAGACTGAGGGAGGTTCAGTCTTAGAGGCTGAGGGAGGTTCAGTCTTAGAGACTGAGGGAGTTCAGTCTTAGAGACTGGGGAAAATTGAGTCTTAGAGACTGGGAAAGTTTGGTCTTAGAGACCAGGGAGTTAGTCTTAGAGACGGGGGAAAATTTAGTCTTAGAGACTGGGAAAGTTTGGTCTTAGAGACCAGGGAGTTAGTCTTAGAGACTAGGAGGTTTGGTCTTAGAGACCAAGGAGTTAGTCTTAGAGACTGAGAGGTTGGTCTTAGAGACCAGGGAGTTAGTCTTAGAGACTGGGAAGGTTTGGTCTTAGAGACCAGGAAGGTAGTCTGAGAGATTACGGAGTTCAGTCTAAGAGACTGGGTGGGATAGTCTGGGGAAGACTAGGATGATTACCTACTTACATTGTTATTACTGCATACATGCTTATTTGCTGATTGTTGATATATGTGCGTATGTGTGATTGTTTTGTCACAGACACCATGTCATCATTGTCACACCCCGAATTATCAGAGCATTGGCGTGACTGGAATGGTATCTACATTGCACAGCGGAAGCAAACAATCTAAGTCTTTTAGAAAATGAACGCCACTAAGTACTCGATTCTTCATGGTCCTCCTATACCAACTGTGCCTTGTCTTAGAAATGTAACCTGAGAAAGAAACATGCGAAAAAGTCAACATAAAGTTGAGCGAGTTCATAGTTTGTTTGTAAAAGATTTGAAATAAATCTTTTTGAATAACCGGTTTTTGTAGTATTGTAGAGAAAACGAATTTAAAATCATTTTCTTGTCAAGTTATATGGAAACTTTGTATAAATCAAATATTCTTGTATAAATCAAGTATTCTTGTATGTATCATGTTTTCTTGTATAATTCAAGTATTCTTGTATGTATCAGGGTTGTTAATGGGTTGCAAGGCCATTAACATCTGACACGACATAGGAAGTCACCAAGCCATAGGCATTTTTCTGTAGTCGATTCACGACTGAGACACAAAAACACTACTTGGTTCTAGTTGTCACCAAGAGTGGGGCTGCCCTGACACCCGTTAGATCTAACCTTTTGTTCTGCGGTCTTAGTATGTACACGATTAATGGTGCTTATGTTACTCTATTCGTGACACGATTTCTCGTATCATTCCTCAATTCTTGTATCATTTCTCAATTCTTGTATCATTTCTCAATTCTTGTATCTCGTTGTACTTGTATTTTCCCGTAGTTTAGAAAACTAGAATTCATGTGTATGCATATTTCGAAAAATACGCTTGTTTGAAAAACCGGTATAAAACATAAGCTTTTCGTAAACCATTTGTGTCAGTTAAAACTTGCTTGTAAAATGGTTTAGAAATATGTAATTTTGTATGCTTTGTAAAAAGTGCATGTCTTTCCACCCCGAAAACATTTAGAAAAAAAATGTAAAACAGTGAAAAAGTGGGGTTATGAACTCACCTGAATATTATTGTGCAAAGCTAGCTAAATTCGACTTCGCGATGTCGTTTCCAAGATGAGACTCGCTAGCGTGCATTCTACAATATTCCTAACACGGTATATCTTATAAGTTTCTAAATAAAAGCGGTAACTAAACTACGTGTCACCGAGCTCTACCGGATCGTTGACCGAACGATTCGACGGTTAAGTTGTTAAGTTAACGAAAATGACTAAGTTAAACTTTGTCGCCTCGTGAAGTCGTTTGTGGATATAGGAATATTCGTACGAAAGTAGTATATAATAAACTTATATTATATATATTGCGTCTTGTATATATCTGCCAAAACATATGTATATGTCGTTTCGGTATTTGAAATAAATATAAAAATAACTATATTTTTATAAAACGAAGGCATGTTTGGCGTTTATATTGATTTATAAAATATTTGTTGTACTTCCAAAGTTTAAATTAAATATAAATACTATATTTATTTGTTGTCGAAATAATTTCCGAATCGTCGTTTTCGTAAACTGTAAAGTGTCGTCTAATGTAATTGTATGTTTGTATTTGTTTTTACAAAAAGAAATTCTTGAATCCGATAGTTCGTTTTATAATAAAACGCGTTTTGTTTTACGACTTTTCTCGATAAACGGGCAGAGTTTCCTCTGTTTTTGGACGGCCCCGACAACAAAAGTGTCGATATTTTTATCAAAAAGTAACCAATATTCAATCAACAATTAAATCAATAACTTTTAAACAATATAAAATCTATCGTCGAGTTCGCAAAATGAAAATAAGTCACTGAGTAAGCGATGGTTCGAGCTCGTTGTCACGAAATAAATAAAACTGTATAAAACGTAACTAAATAAATCGCGTCACTAATCCTTTACCAATCCTCGCGTCGATTTGCAGCAAGGTTTGACTGAGTCGACCGAGTCAACTGAGTTGACTGGTTGAGTTGACTGAGTCAACTCACTGTGTTGACCAGGTTTGACCGAGTCGACCCAGACCCGAAATCTGACCCGAACGCCGAACCGTTGACCCGTTGACTGCCTTTGACCCAGAACAAGACTTGAACCTGCGCCGTTGACCAAAGTTGATCGGACCCGAATATGAATCTGGCCATCATGCCCACTATTGACTGTTGTTTACCGACCCGAGACCCGAAACCGAGTCCACCACCGTCCAGATCAATATTTCCCCCATAAAAAATAAAAGCTTTAGCCACTGTGTAAAATCACTGCGTTAACCCGAAACAGAAAAAAGAAAGAAAGCACACTCACCGAAGCTTGTCGGGTGAAGACTGCTGCCGTCAAACCTACCGGAGAAATCACGTCATCATCACCAACGACTCAGCAACATCATCTGCACCGGAGCATCGGTCAGAAACAGAAAAACATCGGACAATGGCGAGGACCGCGGGTCCAAGACAGGGACCGCCGGTCCGAAATAGGGACCGACCGCCGGTCCGAGACGTTGACTGCTAGTCCGAGACAAAAACCACCGGTCACCTCCACCATCGCTGGTTCTCTCTCTCTCTGTCTCGGTCTCTTTCTCTCAGTCTCTCTCTCGTCTCGTCTCTCTCTCGTCTGTCGCACCGCCGCACCACCAGCGGACAGTGGTGGTGGTGGTGCTCTGATTGTCTGTCAAAAAAGAAAAGGGAAGGGGGGTTGCTGTGTCGCCGCCGCCGGAAAGAGGAACGAGGGGAGGGGGTGTTTGGCCGGAAAAGTGGCCCCCGGCATCTCGCCGGACCGCCGCCGCCTACGGCGGCTCCGCCGCCGCCCAGCTCGCCGGAGAGAGGGAGTGAACCGGGTGTGTGTGTTTGGTTGTTCTTTCATGTTTGAAATGAGGAGACAAAGAACCTTGTGTTCTTATTTATAAAGAGGATTGGGTTTTGTGGGTTTTGGGCTTGGGCCCAAGGCCCACAAGCCCAACCTCACGTTATTAGTGGCCCGTAATTCCCCACAAGACCCGTTACTATCATAAGACCCGTCTTCGAAACCCGAAATCACCGTAACAAAGAAAAATAGAATTTTTAGATTTAAAAACGTGTAAAATAGTGCCGGTTGTCGCGTCTGACGGGTACGTTCGCTTCTTTAATTAAAAATCGCGAAAAATGCGGAGTTGGTTGTTTTTAATCCATCTTTCGATCCGGTTTCGACTATGATTATTAAATTTAATTACGGAGCTAAATATAACATAAAATTTTCATATTTGTCGGCGTTGTCAGTATTTCGTACGGTTTCGTTTTGTTATCGCTTAACGTTTAGCATGCTTCTCCGGAAATCACCGTTCGCGCACTGTAAAGTCGGATAGACGTTCCTAGGCACTCCAAAGACCTAATTAAGTAAATCTTCGCCTTAATCACTATTTATTATCGCGTTAATTGCCTGTTAATCACGTAATTAAGGGCGTAAATTACCGGTTGTCACAGTCTCCCCCTGTTAATAAAATTTCGTCCTCGAAATTTAGACTACGTCAACTCCTTAGAGTTACGTTATGCGTAGAAAATACGAATAGTACCAAAGTGAACGATCATGAAATCGAATCAAGACTTATAAGAATGATGTGAATTCAAGGACATATCTTAAGATGTAAATGAATTCTAGAAATGATCGCATCCAATAAATGAACTTAGATTCAACAGGCTCAAATGGAATAGTTTGTATGAAATGCTTCGTCGTGATCAGCGCAAGCTGCAAGTTCTACCGACGCCACAAGGTGTCGTAGTGATCAAAAATAATTCAATAATAGTGGTGATCAAACAAGTATCACCTGTGTTTTAAGTCAAATGAAAGCGCAATAATAAATCGAAGCGGATTTAATCTAAATAAACAAATAAATAATTAAATCCGTGCATGAGATATGTAAACGAGATTAGCGCAAGCTTCAATTTAGTGAAAATGTCACCACAAGGTGTCGAAATCAACAAACGACTTAATGGAGTCGTAGACCAAACAAATCTACTATGACTCAGAACAATGAAACGCTTGTTAAAACGAATTCGAATATGATGTTTTCAATACATCATATGGTGTCTTGAATTGAATATGTGAAATGAACAAGTTCAAACAATTGAATTTGACTTTAGCGCAAGCCGACAATAATTGCATGTATCGACAAGAAAACTTTCGGCATGGTCACAACGAAAACCATGTATGTAACTTGAAAAAAAGGGACTTCAAGAAAATGTGTTGACCTGATAACGAAGAAGCCAACAATTATAATAATGCAGGTCATTCGAATCACAAATCAACAATTAGATTTAGCGAAACAATATTTGAGCTTCAATGAAATGCTTTATTCGAAACGAAACCACATGCAGAACAAAAGATGCAGCGTAACATATAAATTTTCAAGAAATGAAGCAATGAGCATTCGCTATAATGAAAGAAATGGTTGTGGTACAATGACCATTAAGAGGAGTAGAGATACGAAAATCTACTCAGTAAAAGTGAAAGTCGAAATTTCAATAAGAGAAATTTAAGGACTTTACCTGGGGTTGCATGTGATAACCAGTTGTTAGGTGACATTACCATGGAATGTCGAACATTGCGTATTCGTCGTTATTGAGATAGGGGAAATGCGGAGACATACGTCTTCTCCTTAGCATGACTCGTGTCGTTTGCAGGACCGCATGCCAAACTGCCGCTTCCTCGGGAGTCGTATGTAACGTACTTCAACCTCCATTGATGTATAGCTTAAGTTTCACATATACATGTGCACTAGCGTTTCGTTATGCGTAGGCTGCCTGCTCGGGAAGTCAAAATATCATAGACAATATGGATAATAGTGTGTGCCCGAGTTTATATTCGCGGTTCCTACGTGATGGCTGTTGGTGCAGTTGTCTGTCGACTACATCTTCATTCGAGTCTTAGTGTAGGGCTGTTTGTACAGTGCACGAAATTCAAGAAAACATGTGTTAGTGTTAATTTCGCTCGTAATAACCTCTTGTCATTTGGAGCGAAATCATCAATATCTTGATTTCGCTCATAGAGTCAGTTAGTGTTTGATTTCGCTCATATTGTATAGTCTGATTTCGCTCCTAATGCACTTGCATGTTGGAGCGAAACCCCTTGACCTATATAAAGGTCATTTGGGGCGAAATCAGCAGTAGTAGTTCTGTGAAGGTCTTGTATGTGACGGCGAAGCCCTGCCGAATCATCTCTGTGATTGTAAACTGTTACCAGATATATAATAGAGACAGTTAATAGTGAAATCAAGTTAAACAAAGACTGAATCAATGAATTCTGCCTCTGATTCAGTCTGAGCACTCTTCTAATCGACTCGTTAGGTCGTCTCACGATCTTACAAGTGGTATCAGAGCTCAGGAGGAAGAGTTCTTATCGTTTAGCTCGTTTTCGCTGGAAAATTCTGATTTCTACTCCTTCTTTCTTCAACAGAACGAGTTTACTAGTCAAAACCTGATCAAAATTTCTCAGATTATAGTAAATTGGACATAGATAAACCCTGGAAAGTTTCACATCTTAACTCGGACTAAAAATGGACTAAAATTGGTCCCGAGCTGATTTCGCTTGTATGGACATTCTGTGATTTCGCTCATAGTTCATATCAGGTTTCGCTCCAGAAGCCAAAGTTGTGTAGTTTCGCTTCAAAACCGGTGGTCATTTCGCTCCTAGGGAACAATAGTTGAGGTTTCGCTCAAAATTCAAGCCTGATTTCGCTCCTAGCTGCCAAATCTTCTAATTTCGCTCCAGAGTACAATATAATTTCGCTCAAAGGGTTGATTTCGCTCCAAGTTAAATTTGATTTCGCTCCTGGATTCAAATATTGAGATTTCGCTCCAGTGATCAGGGTTATTTCGCTCCAAGGAGGCTCAACAAGTAATTTCGCTCCAAAGAGTTTTCCACTTGAAAACTAAAATTTCGTTTAGAAAAACTTGTCGGGATTATTTGAAATATGGCAGAAAAGTTTGATGAAAAGGAAAATGATTTTATTGAGAGGTTAAATAATGGATATGGTTGGTATCAAATGAGCATATATGAACGAGATGATAAGAAGATTTGGATTCTTAGGCTTGAAAAGTTTGCATGTCAAAAGGATGAGACCGTGAAAGAGATGGAAAGGAGATTTGATCACTTGATGGACAAGTTAAAAATGTTTGAGATAAAATTGACAGATACTGAAAAGATATCAAAGTTTGCAGATGCTTTACCTGCCGAATGGGATGATGTTTTAAAGAAATAAAAACAAGAGCCTAAATTTTCAAAATTACATCCATCTGATTTCATCAATAAACTTCAAAAGCATAGTTATGAAAATTCTGATAAGAAGAAAATATTGATGAATAAAATTAAAGGAAATCTAAATAAATTGAATTTGGGAAATCTAGATAAAATCAATTTGGATGTAATTACTGAAATTGATAAAAGAATATGTATGTGTTTCGCTGCAAAACAGAACATGAAATATGACTTTAAAAGGGGGTGTTATATAAAATTTAAATCCTCTTGATTTTGTTAAAATTGTTTTTGCAGGAACATACATGACAGAGACAAAGGAAATATCAAAGAATGAAGAATCTGTGAAACTTGGTTCTTCAAGTTCTGAATTAGTATGCACCAAATATGACAACTTTAAGACTGACAATGACAAACTCTTGAAGGGTGCAGAAAGTTTGACATCGGAAGTCAAGAAGTTGAAAGATGAGAAGCAAACTGATGTAAAACAGATTCTGGATTTACAGGGAAATTGTGAGAAGCTGAAAGCTGAAAATGACAAACTGTTAAGTAATTTGAACAGTTTGACATCTGAAAACAAGGTTTTGAGAGAGAAAATGAAGATTTCTGGATAAAACTGGAGAACAAAAATCTGAAAGCAAATGAAACAAAATTTCAACAACAGCTAAAAGTTTTGAAAAATGAAAAATCTGTTCTTGAAAACATTAAGATTGAAAATGAAAAATCAACCAAGTCTCATCTTGAAAGAATATCTCAGCTTGAAAACGAAGTTGAAAATTCAAGAAACAAGATTGATGAACTTGAAAAGAAAATGAAAGGTTTTGTGACTTCATCAGATAGTTTGAATTTTCCCTGTCCAAAACCGATCAATTCTATTCCAATAAGTGACGATGTCACAAACTTTGACAATGTCAAAGTTGAAGATTGCGATGAGAAATCTGATGATGAAATTGAAAAAATTGAAAAACAAAAATTGTTTTTGAAATTAAAAGAAAATTTTCAGAAAACTGTTCTGCAATCGACTGAAAAAGGAGAATGCTCTAAGCAAAAACCTTTGAAGAAGAAAGTGGAATAGAAACAAAAAATTAAAAATTAGAAAAATATTCAAAAAGATAATAAAAGCTCATCAGATCGATCATCCAATCACATTCAAAAAGCACAAAAATTGAAAAATGAAAGCTCAAGAATTGTTGGTAATAAGTGGTGCAGGTCGGATCACAGTGCTTAAAAGCCAAATCCAGCAATCAAGAGGAGAAAGGAATATCACCAAGCCAAACAGTGCTTTGATTTGAGCATTTGGACTAACAATGGTGATTGGTATGATAACAGAGTGTGTTACCAATGCAGTTATCAAGGACACATTGCTGTTAACTGCCATGGTTGGAGTTATGAGACGAGGAGATGCTTTAACTGCAACATCAGATGTCATATTGCTAGAGATTGCCCAAGGAGATCGAATGACAGATTGAGGGCTAATTCTCAGAAATTGGCAAAGATTCCAGTCAATGTCAAGCCCCATGAACAAAAGGTTCTAAACCTAAAGTTCCAGAACAGACAATTCAAGAAAAGAAAGTTAAACTTTCACAGGGGCAGAAAGACAGACTGCAAAAGAAGAAGAAGAAGGCGAGAGAGTATCTGGAGAAGATTTTGTCCACGGGTTCACCTGTTGGGACTAATAAGAGTTCTGATAAATCGTCTCCCTCGACTAAAAAGTCAAGCAAGATGAATTCATCGGATACAAATCTGAGGACGAAAGAGGAAAAGAAGAAGACGAAAGTTATTGGCGATGAATCTGTTTCTGTGAAAACAAAGGAGCCACATGTCGACGATGAATCTTGCTCATCAAAGTCAGACAAGCCACATTCAGGCAATGATTCTGGTTCATTAAAGCCAGAGGAGCCGGTAGTTGGGGTAAAATCTGAGAATTCAGGTTTAACAATGGATGATGCAAACTTTCCACCATTGTTGAACAAGAATTCAAAATCACCCAAGGACAGTCAGGCTTGGGTGAAACTTTTCAAATGAAAAACCTGACTTGCCAGAGTTCCAAGGTTGATAAGCGTGGAACATGAATCGGCACATTTCTTGAGAAATTTCACTCTGGTGATTTTTCGTTTTACATGTGGTAAATCAGGGACATTAAGTTGTACTTGATTTTCTACAAGTGGTGTTTGAGATTTAAAACTGAAATTGTAAAATCTATCATGTGTGTGAAGAAAACAATGTGATGAAGTGACCCCGAACCTACAAATGATTGGTAAACAAACTAATTTTTCCGGAAGAACCATTTTGATTAAAACAAACTTAAGTGTTTTGAAATCTCAATGGGAAAATAGTTTGTTGTGAGGGGGAGTTCTGATTGTTTATGCCAGGTGGATGGAGAATTGAAGTAATTCTCATCAAGTTGTCAACTTTGTATAGTTTGTTTCAAATTTTCCTAGAAAATCAAAATTTGAAACATATTTTGATTTTAGGGGGAGTAAAAATTTTAAAAAATTAGAAAATTTGAAAATGACAAAATCATGAAAAATTTAAAAATGAGTTTTGCTGAAACAAGAGGAAATGATAGAAAATCAGTGGACTATCATAGCATGCTAAAGAATTGTAAAGTTAAAATGTGATAAACAATCTTACTATGGATGTGTCAGTAGGTTTTTACATATTTAGTAAATTGTAACGAGATATAAACCTAAATACAAACTTGCTTATTCTGTGGGTTAACAACTTCTTGGATATATAGGTAACCCCTGAAATCTTGTTTGAAAGGTCCCTTATTCTGAGATACTAAGTCTTTATGCTCAGTGATATCTGGGGTATTATCCCGGGAGTTCTGCTATATGGAAATACTGACCTAGTCCCCGGATAATGCTTTCTGCAAAAAGCTTCAAAATATAAGCTCGCCCTCAGCAATCTGATTAAACAATAAAATTGATAATCTTTGCTGTTGTAACAAAAGATCCTCTAAAGGGGACACACCAAAAGTCGAAGTCGTCATCTCTTTGCGTATACGGAAGTATCGACCTGAGCTCTCACGGCCCTCGCATTTAACCCCTTTACAGATATCATTTGTGGTATACTCACCTGTAAGACTGAATATTGGGATCTGGATACGGGAGTATATTCAAGTGGTGGGACACACGAATAAGTTTAAGTAATTAAAACATTAATTGCATATCTCGAAACAGTTGAAGTTTGTGTGAAAATTTAAGTGGACAAACATACTGACAATCTAGGTGAATTGTTTACAATTTAAATGAAAGCTAGCTTAACAGTGTTTATGATATGTCTCAAAACTGATATGATCCTCTTTCGCAAACTCACAAAAAATAATGTTTGTACATATTTCATTTCTGCATTTAAATTTCTGTTATTGCATTTATGTGTCTTATTTTGAAAAATCCAAAAAGATCTTCGACAACTGATGTTGGAAAGCTGATATTCAAAATCTCAAAGGCTGAACATGATGATCAGATGCTTTGGTTAATTGGTTTGAAATGTTTAAGTTGATTCATTAAGTTGAATCACAATATTGTTTGTAATAGAGTGTTTGAGACGTGTAGGTTTCTGATCCTGTTGCTACGGAAAGCCAGGAGATGCATCAGAACCTGAGAAGAGCTTAAACTGAAAAAGCCAGGATTTGATTTCAAAGGTGATAACAAATTCCAGACAGCGATCCCAGCTCGATGATAGGGGGAGTCTGACGAAAGTTAGAACCAGAGAAAGATCCAGGTATATGATTCCAGGAAGAGTTCCTGAAAAAGACTGATCAAGATTGAAGAATTGTCATGTTGAAGACTCTCACTGAAGATTCCGTCAACATTCAAGGGGGAGTCTGTTGGTGCAGTTGTCTGTCGACTACATCTTCGTTCGAGTCTTAGTGTAGGGCTGTTTGTACAGTGCACGAAATTCAAGAAAACATGTGTTAGTGTTGATTTCGCTCGTAATAACCTCTTGTCATTTGGAGCGAAATCATCAATATCTTGATTTCGCTCATAGAGTCAGTTAGTGTTTGATTTCGCTCATATTGTATAGTATGATTTCGCTCCTAATGCACTTGCATGTTGGAGCGAAACCCCTTGATCTATATAAAGGTCATTTGGGGCGAAATCAGAAGTAGTAGTTCTGTGAAGGTCTTGTATGTGACGACGAAGCCCTGCTGAATCGTCTCTGTGATTGTAAACTGTTACCAGATATATAATAGAGACAGTTAATAGTGAAATCAAGCTAAACAAAGACTGAATCAATGAATTCCGCCTCTGATTCAGTCTGAGCACTCTTCTGATCGACTCGTTAGGTCGTCTCCCGATCCTACAATGACCTTTAATGAACTTTAACATGAGTTTCCGAAGGTCTTAAATGCATGTTTCCTAAACTCTCAGAGTTTTGTGTACTGTATGTAACACGCCACTTTAGCGTATGTTTGAAAACAAAATTTTGACTGTTTGTATTTCGGCAACGGTTGGAGACCATATTCGAGTACTAGGCGTTCTGTATGTATTCAACGTCTTAATAGTCTAAGTCCCAGAGAAAAATGAGGTTAGAGCCTAGGTATTCCTATGGAAAACCATATTCGCTATAACCTATAGCTCGGATACCAATCTGTCACACCCCGAATTATCAGAGCATTGGCGTGACTGGACTGGTATCTACATTGCACAGCAGAAGCAAACAATCTAATTCTTTTAGAAAATGAACGCTACTAAGTACTCGATTCTTCATGGTCCTCCTATTCCAACCGTGCCTTGTCTTAGAAATGTAACCTGAGAAAGAAACATGCGAAACAGTCAACAAAAAGTTGAGCGGGTTCATAGTTTGTTTGTAAAAGATTTGAAATAAATCTTTTTGAATAACCGGTTTTGTAGTATCGTAGAGAAAACGAATTTAAAATCATTTTCTTGTCAAGTTATATGGAAACTTTGTATAAATCAAATATTCTTGTATAAATCAAGTATTCTTGTATGTATCATGTTTTCTTTTATAATTCAAGTATTCTTGTATGTATCAGGGTTGTTAATGGGTTGCAAGGCCATTAACATGTGACACGACATAGGAAGTCACCAAGCCATAGGCATTTTTCTGTAGTCGATTCACGACTGAGACACAAAAACACTACTTGGTTCTAGCTGTCACCAAGAGTGGAGCTGCCCTGACACCCGTTAGATCTAACCTTTTGTTCTGTGGTCTTAGTATGTACACGATTAATGGTGCTTATGTTACCCTATTCGTGACACGATTTCTCGTATCATTCCTCAATTCTTGTATCATTTCTCAATTCTTGTATCATTTCTCAATTCTTGTATCATTTCTCAATTCTTGTATCTCGTTGTACTTTTATTTTCCCGTAGTTTAGAAAACTAGAATTCACGTGTATGCATATTTTGAAAAATATGCTTGTTTGAAAAACTGGTATAAAACATAAGCTTTTCGTAAACCATTTGTGTCAGTTAAAACTTGCTTGTAAAATGGTTTAGAAATATGTAATTTTGTATGCTTTGTAAAAAGTGCATGTCTTTCCACCCCGAAAACATTTAGAAAAAAAATGTAAAACAGTGAAAAAGTGGGGTTATGAACTCACCTGAATATTCTTGTGCAAAGCTAGCTAAATTCGACTTCGCGATGTCGTTTCCAAGATGAGACACGCTAGCGTGCATTCTACAATATTCCTAACATGGTATATCTTATTAATTTCTAAATAAAAGCGGTAACTAAACTACGTGTCACCGAGCTCTACCGGATCGTTGACCGAACGATTCGACGGTTAAGTTGTTAAGTTAACGAAAATGACTAAGTTAAGCTTTATCGCCTCGTGAAGTCGTTTGTGGATATAGGAATTTTCGTATTTATTGGCGTTGTCAGTATTTCGTACGGTTTCGTTTTGTTATCGCTTAACGTTTAGCATGCTTCTCCGTAAATCACCGTTCGCGCACTGTAAAGTTGGATAGACGTTCCTAGGCACTCCAAAGACCTAATTAAGTACATCTTCGCCTTAATCACTATTTATTATCGCGTTAATTGCCTGTTAATCACGTAATTAAGGGCGTAAATTACCGGTTGTCACAATCATCCTCCGAGAGTGGAGTGTCAGACACCATAGACCCGATAGCTATAGTATCAGACGAGATCCTTCCGGAGGACGAGGTTTTCACTTCAGATACTATGACCAATGACGACGATGACTTTCAGTCGTTCGCCTTACCGGATTTCGAAGATGATTTACCTTTAGCTGATGGTTTTCTGGTCGGGGATCTCCCTCTTGCTCAGATCCCTGCACCTATTCCTCTTACTGCTTTTGCGGTTGAGGATCTGCCTCTCGACGATATGTCGGACGATGACGTCGATCTCTTCATCGAGGGTCCCCCTGAGGATGACCAGGATGGCGGGGATCCGATTGATGACGATGTTGCTATTCCTCTTAATGAGATTCCTGTTGTCGATGTCATTCAACCTGTCGAGGTTCCTGTTGTGGAGGTTTTATCTGACCAGTCTGGTCACGATTCGTTTGAGTCCGTGTCGTCTTCTACACTTTATGCACTGGGATTACAGCGGTATCCCTCAGACACTGATTCCGACACTACGATGTCTGCAGCGCCTGATTCGCCGCAGGATTTTGAGTTCGACGATGAGTTTGACCCTGATTTTCCGCACGACCTTGATCCAGACCATGAGGTTGAGTTTATCCCTGAGGAGCAGCCTGTTGAGGCACCTGTTATTCCTAACGATCAGCCCTTCGACATACCCACTGATCATGAGCTTGCTCTAGCTGATCCATAGCCTGAGGTTGCACCAGAGCCTGTTCCTGCTCACGATCCTTTACCTGTGCACGACCCTATCCATGTTGATGTACCAGTCGTCGCACCACCAGTTGTTGATGTTCCAGTAGTTGCACCACCAGTTGTTGATATTCCAGTTGTGGCACCTCTGCCTGACCCTATACTTGTGTTTGTTGACCGTGCACCATTTGCTACCCACGTGGATCCTAGATATACTCACACCCGTAATGGGTGGATTGAGGATGACGACGACTATCCTCCTTTTGTCAGATCAATTACTCCCCCTTTTGCACCTGTCCAGGCACTCGTTGATGTCACACAGTTTCACCCGCACATGTCAGACACGCATCGCACAGACCTACCAGTTACATTTCTTCAGGACATTCCTCCTCCCCGTCCAGGAGAAGGACCTTCTAGTCAGCAGCATACTCACATACCTTTTGTGTCAGGAGCCGATCAGTTCATGCCACAGTTTCCACACACGTTGCTTCATCTTCTACACCTACAGGAGCCGATCATATCATCCCTTCCACGTTGGATACTCTAGGGATGACCTGCTTTTATCCCTACAGCTCCAGCAGGATATGTTGAGTCGTAGAGTCGCTGAGCTCGAGAGGATCTCGCGTCCTCCACCTGGTGCTGGTCCATGACAGTCTGCTTTTCCACCTGCTCCACTGTTTCCTGTTGGTGCATATTCGGTGACAACAGCTTAGATTTGGTGTTTGGATATCTTGTAATTAGTTAAACGATAGAGTTTGGGATAAACTAAACCCACATTGGGTCTAGGGGGATGAATTGGGCTTGTCCATGTAGGAAACCCTAGTCCAACTTGTAAACCTTGTGTTATATAAACAAGGTTAGACATTAGGGTTTAGGTTAATCAGCAAAAACAGTGTTTGAGAGAGCAATTTCGTGAGAGACTAGGTCTTGGATGAAATAAGGGTTTGTTAGGGTTTGGATTGATTGTAATTCCTTGTGATTGATAATCAATAGAAACCCAGTTTGAAAGTGAATTGCTGTTTCTGTTCCTACACGTTTTCTGCTTATTCTGATCAAGAGGATTCCGCACTCTTGATCGGATTGACAATTCTGTGAAGATCCATAGACATCAAGGGGAACTACAATTGGTATCAGAGCATTAGGCTCTTGAAGGCTCGGTTCAGAATTGTTGGCTGCTGAAACAGGAAGATTTTCGAAATTTTGAAAACCTGAAAAATTAGGGTTTCGAAATTTTTGTGTGTTTGATCTTAATTTTCGAAATTGTTGGCTGTTTTGATATTCCGGTTTGTTTGTTTTTTTGGTGTTTTGCAGGTTTTGGAGAAAGTTTTTGGTTGATTGTGTGAAGAATTTTGGGTGAAAGACTTGAAGATTCAAAGACTGTTCTTCGTGTTCTTCGTGATTTTTCATAAGTTCTTCATATTTTTCGAAAATATTGAGCTGATTTGCTTGTTTTGATTTTGTAGATTTGTGTTGGAGAATCAGAAGAATCTTTCAGAATTTCGAACAGATCAAGTTTCCAAATTTAACTGGCGAATTTGATTAATTTCGCAGTCTAGACCAGCGAAATTAACACAACAGCGAACTTATGACTAAATTACTCGGTGACCGGCGAAGTTAAATCCAAAGGCGACTTTGGTAACCGTATAATTTTCCACAGTGAAATTATTACGGTTTTCGGCGACTTTACTGGTCGTCGTAATAGCGAAATTATCCAGCGAATTTGGGCGAAATTGATCAGCGAACTTGGCAGCAAATTTATCAGTGAACTTGAACTTAATAGCGAAATAGACCAGCAAATTTAACTGACTGACCAGCGAAATTAATTGCATCCCAGCGAAATTAACAGCAAATTTAAAAGCAGCAAATTTAAAAGGGTGGAATTTCAGTTGGCAAGCGTCGAAAAAATTTTAGTGTTTTGCAAATAGAAATTGATCCGTAGCTCGTTTGACAGAACCGTCTGCACCGTTGAATTCCTTGGATTTTTAGGACAAAAAAAGACTCTGGAAAATCCCGAATTCGGTTTTTGACATTATATATCATTGGACTCGTCTTTTCGAGACGATTCTAACGGTGTAACTTGGTAACCACTGTTTTCGGAAAAAATTTGTACGGTTTTATCAGTCTGTTACATTAAAAACGTCAAACATGTCTAGTTTGAATGAGCTGTTGAGAATGGAGCACGAGGTTGGCACTACCAACAAACCGCCTAAGATAATGAAGGTGGAGAATTATCTGACATGGAAGGATTGTTTTCAATCCTTCATTGAATATCAGGATACTCGCATGTGGATATGTATCGAAGATGGGTACACAAATCCAACACATGACTTTGAGGGCAGACCACGTAGAACAGCTTATGTTAACATGCAAGATAATGACAAAAAGATGTATGAGGCTGAAAAGAGAGCCTTGGCTGCAATCAAAATGTCGTTACCTGATAGCATCAAGCATACCTTCAAGAAGTACACTAATTCAAAGGATATGTGGGATGCTTTAGAGAAAAGATACGTGGGAAATGCTGATGTCAAGAAGAACAAGATTGATCTACTGAAGAAGCAGTTTGCTGTTTTCAAGTACATGAAACATGAGTCACTTAAGGACATCATCACTCGTTACTACCATCTGATGTCAGAAATGGAAAATTATGAGATCGATTGCTACACTGATATAGAGAAGAATGACAAGCTGCTCGATGCCTTACCTACCAAGTGGGATATCTACACTCTCATGATCAAGGGAGAAGCTGATTATGAGACAAAAGAGTTAGAAGAGGTCATTGGCAACCTGAGAGCTTATGAGCTCAGCATGAAGAAGAAAGACACTGGATATGATTAGGTTCAAGATCCAGGGGTTTACAATGGGCTTATATCTTCTTCATCACACAACGCTTCTAGCGACTCTGCTACTGCATTTCTATCGTGTGAAAATGAGCATGTCACAGTAAATGAGGATGGTGATGTGTGTTTTGTAGCTGCTTCGGGAGGATCAACAGGAGCCAAGAGAACATCAGCTTCTAAGCATAGTAGTAGTAGTACAAAGTCAATGCCTATGAGTGTGAAGTCTGCTGAAGAGCATCTGGCTCTACTTGCTTCGTTTGTTGCTTCTTATGAAAACTACATTCAGGGGAAGATATCTGATCCTGCTACTTTAGATGAAGATTATGATTAGATTGACCCCGATGATCTTGAAGAGATGGATTTGCAATGGCAAATGGCCATGATTTCCAGACGAGTGAAGAGGTTTATGAATAGAACAGGAAGGAAGTTTGTAGGGCGAAGTGTTGGCTTCGACAAGACCAAAGTGAGGTGCTTTAACTGTCAAAGTTATGGGCATTTTGCTAGGGAATGTCAAAAACAAAAGCAAGAGACTTCTAGTCAGAGTTCAAACAACAGGAATGCTTCAAATAACTCTAGCTCAAAGGCTTTGATCTCTACAGCACGAGAAGGCTCATATGATTGGAGTATTCATCTAGAAGACAATGAGAATGCCACTCAGGCATTCATGGCAGAGATCGTGCCTATTGATGGTGATAAAGCTGCTATGGGAGATGCTGAAGCAAAAGTCGATGTTGAGGCTGAGGTGAAGATAGAGGGTAAAGCTGCAGAAGAGAAGGATGGTCAGACAACTGTTGCTGAAATTGAAAAGCAAAAGTCTGACAGTGAAAGGGAAGCTGAAGAAAAGGATGCAAAATACAAGAGAATGGAAGCTCAGCTTGCGGCTCTAATGACCAACCTTGACAAACAAACAGGAGAGGTAAAGTCTAATTCTGTGTGTTTGAAATGTTGTGAACTACAGGGTGAAGTTGACAGGTTGTCCACACAAAACAAAAGTTTGGTAAGTGAGATGTCTAACATTAAAGAATCAAACTTTTTTGCTAAAAGAAATGAAATGTCATACTTGAAGAAAATAAAAGGTTATGAAAGTGAAATTGAAGCTGTAACGTGCAAATTAAATGAAAAACTTCAAGTCATAGACTTAGCTCACGAAATGACGGCTGAGAAAACAAAAGAGATTTCTAAAAAATGCAAAGAGTTGTTAGATGCATAACTCAAAATTGTTGAACTTGAAAAGAAACTAGGTCAATTCAGGGAATCTACTTTTGTTATGAAACACATGATGGGTGGGTTAAAGAAAAGTAATGACAAGAGTAGTTTGGGATTCCAGGGCTTTAATGAAGTCCCACCTCCTCTTAGTCATGATTATTCATTCCTACCTGATGAAGATGAGCTAACAAAGTTTATGTCAACAGCACCAAGTAGTTCCACGGCAAGTCGAGGTGATGAGTCTGCGTGTGATGATGCTAAGAAGAATGATAACAGCAAACCAGTTTTGAAAAAGAAAACTTCGCATCCTAAGAATAAGAATCCGACTGTTGTTAAACAGATTAATTTTGTTCAAGGAAGTGACATGAAAAACGAAACAGCTGTTATTGAAAACGAATCTAATGTAGAGTTTGCTAAAAACAAGAACAAAGAAATTTCTGAAACTAAGCAAACTCAACCAAATTCTTCTAAGGCATCATCATCACAACCAAAATCGAGTTCAAAGGCTTCAGATAAGAAGTCTTCGAAAAAGCGATCGTGCTTCAAGTGTCACACCAAAGGACATGTAGCAAGCTACTGTCCTAACAAAAAGAGTGAAGCACAAGTTAGTGAGAGGAAGAGAGAGAAGTCACCAGAGAAGAGTGGTGATAAAAAGGAGAGAGAGTCCAACTCTCCAAAGAAGTCAACGCCTAAGCAACCAGAAAATGTTGCTGTTGGTGTAGATAAGGCTGAAAAAGGAACTCCACAAGTTCCTCGTTTTCAAAGAAATCAACCAAGATTTCAGCCTAGATCTCCACCAGGCAGATTTGAGAGACCTAGAAGCTGTTCACCAAGAATGAACAATAATAATTCAAATAATTTCAGAAGTCAAGGTCAATATCAAGATCGATACCAAAATAATGGTGGTCGAACTTTTTATAACAATGGCTTTAGAAATTACAATAATAATGCTTCTTGGAATCAAAATTCAAGGTATCAAAATCAAAATTTTCAAAGGTCAAATAGTCTAAGCACATATAGGAACCCTCAGGACCAAAGACCTAGTGGAAATCAAAATCAAATTCCATCAACAGGTCTGAGATCCAAGACTCCAGTTAGGAGTAATGGATATTGGATGGATGTTCCAGTAGTTGGTGAATTTGGACGACCCAAGACCATTAAGGCTTGGGTCCTCCAATCCAACTAATTTCTTGGTTGGTGTGTGCAGGAGCTGCTAAGGAGGATTATCAACTTGTGGTATGTTAATAGTGGCTGCTCCAGGCACATGACGAGGGATGCGAGATTGTTAATTGAGTTTGAAGAATATGATGGAGGACATGTGAATTTTGCAGGTGCTAAAGGTGGTAGAATTACTGGACGAGGAAAAGTGACCAATGGGAAGATCACTCTGGACAAAGTGAACTATGTGGAGCAGCTTAAACACAATCTCATGAGCGTGTCACAAGTCTGCGACAAGGGTCACTCGGTCCATTTTACCAAGAATGAAGCATTAGTGTTGAAACCAGGTTTGGAGATTCCGGACGATTGGATAGTGATGTGAGAGCCAAGGAGAAATAACACTTATGTCATGGACATGGGTGCTAAGGATCCAACTGCTGTGGTCGCGTGTTTACTATCAAAAGCATCTGAAGCTGAATCGATGTTGTGGCACAGACGCATGGCCCATATTCACTATCGAAAAATGAATTACCTTGTTAAACATGGGCTAGTGAAAGGGGTACCAATGCACAGGTTTCAAGTGGAAGACAAATGTCTTCCATGTCAAAAGGGAAAACAACATAAGAAACCTCACAAATCAAAAACAGTAAATTCCATAGATGCCCCTTACGAATTACTTCACATGGATTTATTCGGTCCAGTGAACGTGAGGAGCATAGGTGGAAAGTACTATTGTCTTGTTGTCACTGATGCTTACTCACGTTATTCATGGGTTTTCTTTTTAGGTACAAAAGATGAGACAGCAGAGATGTTGATAGATCTTTTTACAAAATTGGAAAATGTCCATGATGCAAAGATCAAGAGGATAAGGAGTGATAATGGCACGGAGTTCAAGAATTGTATTCTGGATCTCTATTGTCTTCGCAAGGGAATTGAACATCAATATTCTGCTCCTTATACGCCTCAGCAGAATGGAGTTGCTGAGAGGAAAAACAGGACGTTGATTGAAGCCGCTAGGACGATGCTTTCAGATTCTAAGCTACCAGTTCTTTTCTGGGGAGAAGCTGTGAATATAGCTTGCTACGTCCTAAACAAAGTTTTAACTGTTAAACGATTTAACAAAACTTGTCATGAGTTGATGTTTTACAAGAAACCAAACTTAGAAGGATTTGAACCATTTGGATTACCCTGCACCATTGTGCGAAATAAAGATAAACAAAAATTCGGTGAGGTGGCTGACGAAGGCTACTTTCTAGGTTACATACCTGGCGCACCGAATAAAAGGGTTTTTAATCTAAAAACTAGTAAAATTGAGGTTGTGTTTAATGTTGAAATTACTTCTTACAAACCTCAACAATCAACGAGTGGACCAGCTGTATTATATGATTATGAAAGCACTTTTAAATCATTTAATATTCCTGAGTTTTCTGTTGCAGACGATTCTCAGCTGATTCAAACAGTGATAAATGAAGACGATGAAGGCAAGTTCATGCCTAGATCAAATGTTGATATGACAGATGCTCCAGAAACTTCCCAAGGTGCTGCTGATACTGATTCAAGTGATAGTGAGCCCGAACCCAATCAGGGGGAGGATTTCATTAATCCGTTTGCAAATCAGAATATTCAGGGGGAAGTTGGATCAAACCTGGGTGACAACTTAGAAGTCGATGTTGTTGCTACTACACGAGCAAATAGAGATCATCCAGTTGACATGATACTTGGAGATCCTACTGCAGGTGTTCAGACGAGAAGAAGCATAGCAGCAAATACAGGTTTATTTGTGTCGATTGAGAAGACTGGGATTGTGAACGAGTGCTTGTATAGTTGCTTTATTTCCCAAGAAGAGCCGAAGAACATTCATATGGCTCTTAAAGACAATTCATGGGTTGAAGCAATGCAAGAGGAATTGGCCCAGTTTGCGAAGTTGGAGGTTTAGGAGTTGGTTGACCTTCCTAAAGGTGAAAGAGAGATTGGCACTAAATGGGTATTTAGGTGCAAGAAGGATGAAAGAGGAATAGTCACGCGAAACAAGGCTCGATTGGTTGTCAAAGGTTTCAATCAGCAAGAAGGGATAGATTACGAGGAAGTATTTGCGCCAGTGCAAGGTTGGAGGCAATTCGTTTGTTTCTAGCTTTCGCAACATTCAAGGGCTTCAAAGTTTACCAACTAGACGTGAAGAGTGTGTTTCTTTACGTGAAAGTCCAAGAAGTGGTGTATGTCTCACAACCAGATGGGTTCGTTGATCCAGATTATCCAGATCGGGTGTACAAACTTGATAAGGCTTTGTATGGATTACATCAAGCTCCCAGGGCGTGGTACGAGACACTGTCTAATCATCTGATCAAGAATGGTTTTGAAAGAGGTCAGATCGACAGTACACTGTTCATCAAGAGGAAGAAGGAAGATTTTCTGCTGGTACAGGTGTACGTGTATGACATCATCTTTGGGTCATCTGATGAAAACATGTGTAAAGAGTTCGAGCAGGTGATGAAGAGCAAGTTCGAAATGAGTGCTATGGGTGAGTTGTCTTACTTTCTGGGATTACAAGTTGAACAAAAGGAGGATGGGATGTTTATTCATCAAACAAAGTATGTGTATGACATTTTGAGTCGGTTCAAAATGAATGATTGCTCTACTTTCAACACACCCATATGTGAAAATCACAATCTTGGCCCAGATCACGAAAGCACTGAAGACGTTGATCCAACTCAATACAGGGCAATGACTGGTTCTCTAATGTACTTGACTACTTCAAGACCCGACATCATGTTTGCCGTATGCTTGTGTGCCAGATATCATGCTAATCCAAAAGAGTCACATATGAAAGCAGTGAAGCAGATTCTTCGTTACTTAAAGGGGAAACCTAAACTTGGGTTGTGGTATCCAGCTGATAGTGATCTGAATTTCGTTGCTTACACTGATTCAGACTTTGGAGGATGCAAGTCAAACAGGAAGTCTACAACAGGTGGTTGTCAGTTCTTAGGAGGCAGGATTGTGTCTTGGCAATGCAAGAAGCAATCTTGTGTGTCTACATCTACGTGTGAAGCTGAATATATTGCTGCGGGTAGCTGCTGCTCTCAGGTTCTCTTGATACAACAGCAGATGCGCGATTACGGTTTGGATTTCACTCGTACTCCTATTATGATAGACAATAATGCCACAATTTCTATAACTAATAATCCCATGAAACACAGTCGCACAAAACATATTGACATACGTCATCATTTTATACGGGATTGTGCTGAAAAGAGGCAAATTGGATTACATCGAGTCAACACAGAAGATAACCTGGCATATCTTTATACTAAAGCATTTGACAGGGCTCGCTTTGAACATTTAGTCGAACTCGACGGGATGAGGAATCCTGAATAACTGGTTTTTCATAAGAATTTTTGTAAATGCTTTACTGCTTTTCTTAAAAATCAAAAATACAAAAAAATTGAAAAATCAAAAACATAAAAAAATTGAAAAAAAAAATGAGTTATCACTGTGTGAAAAAGAAGAAATGATAGTACATCGGCAAGTTATACTGTCACACTGAAATTGAACCAAAATTTCTTAAGTGTGATAGCAGCTTCATCATACGATGTATCAGTAGGCAAAAGCATGAAATAATCAACTTACCAATGTGATATAAACCTAAATGAACTGAATATGAGTGGGGAACACATCAGTGGTGTATGGTTTAATGACCTTAATTCTTGCGTTGATAGATTGCCAAAATTTGAGGTTTTGGGTCTTTATACTGTTATTTCATCTGGGGATATCAGGGGTGTCCTTCTCCTGTATCCAGATACATGCTGACCTAGACACACCCAGGATATCTTAAAAGAGCTAAAAATGCCAAAACCTTGAAAATGAAGAAGCTCTCATAGAGAGTCATTCAAAAAATGCAAAATGCATAATTCGTACCAAAAATGGTATCTGTCTTAGCCCTCGATAAGATATTTTGGTCTCTTTGCTGTACGGAAGTACTGACCTGTTCACCAATTATCTATCGTTGAAAAACACAACGGATGAATTCAGTATACTCACCTACTACGATGAATCTTTGTGCATACCTTGATCGTGGGGGTATATCCTGAAGTGGGACACACTAGTATATCATTAATAATAAAATTACCTTAACGTATCATACGGTAATGGAACTTGAAATGTTCATGCATTTTGTTTAAGAGGACAAACATACTGGTAATTGTTTTGGACTGCTTTTCACTAAAAAAATTAAATAAAGAATTATCTGATTGTGTTAAACAGTTTGATTGTGCTGATATGATCTTCTTACCGGTGATTCTCACAAAAATAGAGTGTTTATTACTTTTGTATTTACTTGCTTTCAGAAAAATATAAAATACAAAAATAGTGTCTTTTTCTGTTTAAAATTCTTAACGTACGGAAAACTGTTATTCTTGGAGGAATTGTTACTGATAGGGGGAGACGATCTTAGAAAGTGAGTTCAAAATTTTAAATCAGACAGGTTCTTGTGTGTTGAACAAAAAGTTTTGCGTGTTGGTGATGAAATTGAAAATGCTTAATCTGTAATACAGTTTAACTATCTCTTGAAAAATAATAATTTAATTAACTTTGTTGAAAAATTCTTATGGTTTCTCGAGATGTTTGTTTTATAGTATACAGATTGAAGCAGTTTGTTGCTGAGAAGTTGCTGAGAAGATGAGAGTTTGATTGGATGCATGGTAGAACCTCCTTTCTATATTGCAGACAAGATTGAAGAGTTTTGAAGATTGCTTTGCAAATGCTAAACTGGAGTTTACTCAAACGCTAACGTTTTTGAAGATTTGGTGATTGGATGCATCAGCTTAGGGGGAGTCTGTTGCTGACAGTCTGTTGTTGACAGAAGCTGTTGAAGCTAAAGCTATCCAAAGACCAAAGACAGTGCAAGACTACATGAAGATTGCAAGAAGACTGAAGACAAGGTTTTTATGAAGCTATTGTCAAGGGGGAGTTTGAGGTGCATATTCGGTGACAACAGCTTAGATTTGGTCTTTGGATATCTTGTAATTAGTTAAACGATAAACAGTTAGCGGGTTTAGCTTTGTAATAGTGAGATAATAGAGTTTGGGCTAAACTAAACCCACATTGGGTCTAGGGGGACGAATTGGGCTTGTCCATGTAGGAAACCCTAGTCCAACTTATAAACCTTGTGTTATATAAACAAGGTTAGACATTAGGGTTTAGGTTAATCAGCAAAAACAGTGTGAGAGAGCAATTTCGTGAGAGACTAGGTCTTGGACGAAATAAGGGTTTGTTAGGGTTTGGATTGATTGTAATTCCGTGTGATTGATAATCAATAGAAAACCCGGATTGAAAGTGATTTCTGTTTCTACTCATTCTGCTATATTCTGATCAAGAGGATTCCGCACTCTTGATTCGAAAGACAATTCTGTGAAGATCCATACACATCAAGGGGACCTACATTTCCTTACCCGGATTTTGATATCTGTTTCCTCACGATGGAGCAGCAGATTGCCTGTTTGTTGCAGCTTGTTCATACCCTCGAGGAGGAGCTAGCGCATATGCGCCGTTTTCTTTTCATTCCTCTACCTCCTCCTCCTCCCCCATCAGCTTAGAGGTTTTTGGTTTGTTGCAGATATCACGCTTTTGATGAGAATTCAGCTATTGAGCCTGACTGCACAACATTTTGAAGACCACATGATGACTCATGACTTTTAACTTTTTGGCTTTTGGTTGTTGTAGATTGTTAGACGATCCAGACAAGGGTGATGTGCCCTTAGTCTCTTTTGATGTATGATACATTTGTAAAACTTGTAAACTGTACTTGTGGTCTTGTTATATGATAGCTCAATCGCAGCATTCTCATTACATGCGTTGTTGGATTATTTGTTTTGTGTTATGACATGGGATGTTATGTGTTATTGTGCTGATGAATGTTATTACATGCGCGTGTTACGTACTCACTATACTTATTATGGCCTGACCTATACAATCTTCTTATAGAAGATGCTACCACGAAGGGAAAATCGTTTACCCACTACTGAGGCCGAATTACAAGCAAGGATCTCCCAAGCAATAGCAGATTACGAGGCCTCACGCGCCGAAACTAGCAGGAATACCTAAAGGAACAACCCACCAAATGGTAATGTTTAAGTCGCTTGGGACACATTACGCTACATTTGGATATTTCGTGTGCAATTGCTAATACTTCCTGTGAATGACGTTACTTGTAGAGGTTGTACTTTTAAGCAGTTTCTAGACTGTAAACCGCTAAATTTTGACGGCACCGGGGGTGCTGTGGCTTATGTTCGATGGACGGAGAAGATGGATTCCGTGTTAAGGATGAGCAAATGCGCACCAGAACAGCAAGTCACCTACATTTCCGGATTGTTCACTGATGGAGCACTTTCGTGGTGGAATCTCCAAGTTCAAACTCTAGGAGAGGCAGCAGCATACGCTTTGACTTGGACCGAGCTGAAAGAGCTCATGCGTAAAAAGTATTGCTCCAGGGCCGAGATTCAGAAGCTGGAAACTGAATTTTGGAACCTTAAGATGGACGGCCCAAAGATCGCCGAGTATGTTCAGAGATTTCATGATCTGTCTCACGTGGTACCGTACATGGTTACTCCTGAATTCAAACGCGTTGAGCGTTTCATCTGGGGGTTGGCTCCTCAGATTATGAGTATGGTATCATCTTCAAAGCCGGCAACGATTACTGAAGCTATCGATCTGAGCGTGTCACTAACTGAGGAAGCTATCAGGCTAAACAAATTTTCAAATTCCGACGAGAAAAAGAAAGAAACTGTCACACCCCGACCACGTAAAACATCAAATCGTGGCGGAAACGTCGGGGAGTGTTGTAACAGAATTATTGTTCCACAACTAAGGTAATTTAAAATAATATTTTATTCATCACCCAAGGGTGGAATACATCGTTCAAAACAAGAACCATCGAGTTACATTGTCTTAAAACTACTGAAATAAAGAGTACATAACGTAATTAAACTAAGTCTAGCTCTGTTTTATGTCACTAAGGCCCAAGTCCACACTAGCGTGTCACGATCATCATCCTAAGTATACAGTTCATGTTTAAACCAACCATCAAATGTTCTTGTCTAAACCATTGTCATATGTTTAAAACCCAAAATGTAGTCATGTAGTTAAGTGTAAACAAAAGTTATGTATGGTAAGTAACAAAATGAGAATACTTGACCATAAGTAAAAAGGAACAAAACAAAGTATTTTGAATAAATCAAAAAGTTATGTTTTGCCAAGTAAAAGCTTGTTTTATTGATACAAACATTTATGTGGTAAGTTAACGCATTACATTCAGGCCTTGAGACAGCAGGATAACCTTAGAGTAAAGGTTATCAAAGTAAAAATGTTCACGGATTCAGTCATTCCTTTCATCCAAACCAACCTAGGATGTCAGGAACGGGATTTGTCAAGTCCTATGGTACCATTACTTACTACCGAGCGGCGTAGCTAATGTTAATGAATGTAGTAAAGAACCGTTTATGCAAACCAAATGTCATACCAAATGTAAACAAGTTATGTGAAAACAATGTACTAAGTATGCTAAGTAAACATACAAAGCAGAAAAGTCATGTAAATCAATGTGCTAGTATGCTCAGTGAACATACATAGCAGAAAATGTAATGTAAAACAATGTGCTAATATGCCAAGTAAACATATGTAGCAACGCAATGTAATGTAAATCAATGTGCTAGCATGCTAAGTAAACATACATAGCAAAACATAATGAAATCATGTACTAATAGTGTACTCAAGAACATAGCAAGCATATGATGTGAAAACAAGAAAACACGAAAGTAACAAGTAGGCACATGTGTTTCACCCCAAAATGTTTGGAAAACAGTAAAAGAGGGGTCTATGTACTCACTTGAGATTGCTTAGAAGTCGTAGGATAACCACCAAGCAATGCTAGTAGATCACGGAATCAAACGGCACCTATATAGGTATCTACATTAATAAACGGACCTATCGGAGGATCGGGTAGTACGAGGGTTCGTAAACCAAATAAGTATAGGAACTTATGTAATATGGTTTGACAAAGCCTACATACTAAAACGAAATTTATCCTAAGTGCTTTTGACCCGTTACGACTCGTTTAGGTAGCTTATGCTACTTTAACGTGTCGTTCGCGTAAAACGCGTTCGGAATGCCTAACTAGTCCTATGACAAGTAAGATATGCCTAAACATGTTTAATATTGTTGTTAAATCAGTTTAGATACCAAAAATTATGTTTCATAGGCTTAAGATGAATTTTGGCGTAAAAAGGGTATTTTGGTAATTTACCTAAGGCATAAGAACTACTTATCATACAACTACTTAAACGTCATGACCATAAGGTATAACCTCGGAAGGTTATTCCCTATACAACTATGGTCACTTAAAATGTTTGGTCGGATCCTAAAGATCGACCAAATGGGTCGGGTTCGTAAGCATAAGCGATTGATTAGATCGCTTACCTTTACGACCCTAAACGAGCACAAATCTAAAAGCGACGAGCTAAACATGCTAGAACATGTTTAGTAAAGTTAGAAAACAGGTTTGGTATTAAAACAAACGGTTTTAATACCCTAGACTAGTTTGGTTACAAAATACGTGAGAAAACGCATTTTGGCCGAAACTACGACTCGCCACTGAGCCTAGATAACGTGGTAATCAGTAGGTATAGTCGCTATGGACTATAACCATCGTGATTACGCTCACGTTATGAAGTTCAAACGAACTTCGCATTGACTATAAACTGGTCAATGCAGAAAGTCAAACGCGGTTTGACTTTAACGTTAAAACAAACGAAAAACGCGAAAGAATACTTACAAAGGGTCCCCGCAAGTTTGAACTTCCGAGTATTCTCAGGTATGAATACTCCAACTTAGAGAACAAACTCAGAATTCAAGTGTGGGAAATGAGTGAAAAGAGTGGGGGTATATATAGGTGAAGCACTACCGTTAGGATTGTTTCTTGGAGAAGAGGGCACGATCTAGGCCGTACATTTGTCAAATCCTGATTTGGTACCTTGATGGGCACACAAACCAGCCCATAGGAACCCCAAAACCATGTGCATAAGTGGGTAAAAGCTGGATCTAGCTGGAAAACACTTTCTGCTGTTCTGGGGGTTGCTTACGGACCGTAAGCATGTCCATACGGTCCGTAAGGACCCTGCAGACCAGCTAACTTTCAGTTTTGGCAGATTTGGTCCCTGTGCGCGTATGGACGTGTTTTGGCACTTCTAAAACCCGTCAAACCCATTTTTAAGCTCTAAAATGAAGTTAAAGTATAGGGGACTAGAAATATGCTCAAATATATGCCGGATGTCGGTTCGTTTGGCCGTACGATTGCGTTGTTCGGTTAATTACGACGGAAGTCGTAAAGGACGCAAAACGGTCCAAATTGCGCGACGAATGGATTTTTAACAAGCCAATCACTAAAACATAATATTTTAATGATTGCATAAATTTTTGGATGTCCGGATGAATTCAGAACGTAAGTTATGCGCGAAAATGCAAACTTATGCACTTTTTGACACTTTTAGTCCCTGAATGACCCAAAAGTTTATTTTAGCACACCGAACCCCTCAAAGCCTATTTCTAAGCTATGTAAAGGATATTTAGGGTGTGTTTAACTTATGATCATGTTCCGGAATGTTCGTTACAGTTCAAATCGGCATACTTTCGCAGTTTGTCAATTTTAGTCCCTGTAAGCGAATTGACTGGATTTTGCCATACCAAAACCTTCAAAACTTATTTCTAAGTTATGTAAAGGTTATTTAAGGTATGTTAAGCATAAATTGATGTTCCAGAGTATTTGTCGTGTTTAACTGATTACGTTTACGCACCAGTTTGTGTATAATTCTCTGGAAAACGATATAGAGTTTGAAATCGAATAAAAGTCAAAACATGAAAAACATCAAACATAAACAAACAAACATAGGGATCAAATAACTTTATTTCATTGATAACTGAACTGTTTCCAATGATTACAAGCACAGATGTCATAGTCTCCCCTACTTGTGGAAATTTCGTCCCGAAATTTGTTTAGAGGAAACTCGTGAGAATAGATGTGGATACTTCGCCTTCATTTGATCATCACGTTCCCAAGTAAACTCAGGTCCACGTTTAGATTCCCAGCGAACTTTAACCAACGGAATGCGCTTGCGTTTAAGCCACCTGACTTCACGATCCATAATTTCCACAGGTTTCTCAACAAAATGTAGTGTTTTATCAACACGGATTTCGTCAAGTGGTATGTGGAGGTTTTCATCAGCTAAACACTTTTTGAGATTGGATACGTGGAAAGTAGGATGAACATTTCCAAGTTCAGGAGGTAATGCAAGTCTGTAGGCTACCTTGCCGATTCTTTCGACGATCTTGAATGGTCCAACATATCTAGGTGCAAGTTTTCCTTTCTTTCCAAATCTGATCACACCTTTCCAAGGTGAGACCTTAAGTAATACACGATCACCGACTTGGAATTCTAAGGGCTTGCGTCGTCGGTCCGCGTAACTCTTTTGACGGCTTCGAGCTGCCTGTAAGTTATCACGAACTTTCTTAACCTTGTCAGTTGTCTTTAGAATGAGGTCAGGTCCAGTAAGCTGAGCCTCACCTATTTCATTCCAGCAGACTGGTGAATGACATTTTCGACCATAGAGAGCCTCGAAAGGAGCCATGTTGATGCTGGAGTGATAACTATTGTTGTAGGAGAATTCAATCAATGGAAGATGTGAATCCCAACTACCACCAAAATCGATCACACAAGCTCTAAGCATATCCTCCAAAGTCTGGATTGTTCTTTCAGTTTGGCCATCTGTTTGTGGATGATAAGCTGTGCTCAGATTGAGTTGGGTCCCCATAGCAGATTGCATGGTTCTCCAAAATCGAGAAGAGAAGCGAGCATCCCTATCAGAAATAATGTTCAATGGAACACCATGTCGAGATACAATTTCATCCACATAGATTTAGCCAGATCTTCAGCAGATAGATTCTCACGGATCGGCAGGAAATGCGCTGACTTTGTAAGACGATCAACAACTACCCAAATGGCATCGTGACCTTTCTTAGTGCGCGGAAGTTTAGTAATGAGATCCATAGCAATGTTTTCCCATTTCCAAACTGGGATCTCAGGTTGCTCCAAAAGACCATAAGGATGTTGGTGTTCAGCCTTAACCTTGAGACACGTAAGGCATTTGGAAACGTACAAGGCAATGTCTTTCTTCATACCAGGCCACCAATACTGAGTACGAAGATCCTTATACATTTTATCTGAGCCAGGATGAATAGAATAACGAGACTTATGGGCCTCATCCATAAGCAAAGTGAGAAGATCATCTTGGCTTGGGACCCACAAACGGTCCATGAAATAATACGATCCATCTTCCTTCAGCACAAGATCAGGCTTAATGTGATAGGGTAATTCCTTACCCATCATGTCTTGTGAAACACAAGCCTGTTGAGCCTGAGCGTGCTTGGATATCAGATCGAGCTTGAATAGCAGATTGAACACGAACACAATGAAGCACAGTACGTTCCTTACGACTTAATGTGTCAGCCACAACATTCGCTTTACCAGGATGGTAGCGAATTTCGCAATCATAGTCGTTTTAGGAGTTCGACCCAACGTCTTTGCCTCATGTTGAGTTCTTTCTGATTGAAGATATGCTGAAGACTTTTGTGGTCAGTGAAAACCACGCATTTTGTGCCGTACAAATAGTGTCTCCAGATTTTGAGAGCAAAGACAACTGCACCCAACTCAAGATCATGAGTGGTGTAGTTTCTCTCATGTACCTTCAATTGCCATGATGCGTAGGCTATGACTTTGTTCCTTTGCATTAGAACGCAGCCAAGACCCAATTTCGATGCATCACAGTAAACGACAAAGTCATCATTGCCCTCAGGCAAAGTCAGAATAGGTGCATCACAAAGCTTCTGCTTCAAGGTCTGAAATGCTTCCTCTTGTTTAAAACCCCATTCAAAGGGTTTGTTCTTCTGAGTTAGAGCAGTTAGAGGAACTGCAATCTTTGAGAAGTTCTCGATGAAGCGGCGGTAATAACCCGCAAGACCAAGAAAAGAACGAACCTCAGTAGGAGTAGTAGGCGTATCCCAATCCTTAATCGCACTGATCTTGGAGGGATCTACATGAATACCTTGTTCGTTGACAATATGCCCCAAAAATTGAACTTCCTTAAGCCAAAATTCACACTTGGAGAACTTGGCAAAAAGTCGCTCTTTCTTTAGGAGTTCCAGAGTAAGACGAAGATGGCGCTCGTGATCAGCTCGCGTCTTAGAGTAAATCAAGATGTCATCAATAAAAACAATGATGAACTTATCTAAATAAGGCTTGCAAACCCTATTCATTAAGTCCATGAAAACAGCAGGAGCATTGGTCAAACCGAATGGCATGACTGTGAACTCATAATGCCCATATCGAGTGCGGAATGCTGTTTTGGGAATATCCTCTTCATGCACACGAAGTTGATGATACCCAGAACGAAGGTCAATCTTCGAAAAGCAAGTAGCACCCTGTAACTGGTCAAAGAGATCATCAATGCGAGGTAGGGGATATCGATTCTTGATGGTAAGCTTATTCAGCTCACGATAATCGATACACATTCTGAAGGATCCATCCTTCTTCATGACGAAAAGAACGGGAGCACCCCAAGGTGAAAAGCTAGGACGGATAAAACCTTTGTCAGAAAGCTCTTGAAGCTGCTTAGACAACTCTTGCATCTCAGATGGTGCAAGACGATATGGAGCCCTGGTAATAGGATTTGCACCAGGTATAAGATCAATACGGAACTCGACTTGGCGTGCTGGGGGTAGACCAGGTAACTCTTCAGGAAACAGCTCCGGATAATCCCGAACAACAGGGATATCTTGCATAGACTTACCTTGGTCTTTATCTGCTGTAACATGTGCCAAGAAGGCCACATAGTTCTTTCACAGATACTTCCGAGCTTGAAAACAAGACATAAGCTTGAGGCTACTAACAGGTTTCTCACCACGAACCTGTAGGATCTCACCTGACGAAAGCGGAACTCGAACAATCTTCTCAAAGCAAACTACCTCTGCGCGATGCTTGGCTAACCAATCCATACCCACAATAATGTCGAAGCTCCCAAGTTGCATAGGCGTGAGGACAATAGGAAAAAGATGGTCGTTAAGGTTCAACTGGCAGTTGCGAAGAACAGAATCAAGAACAATGGGTTCACCATTCGCAACTTCGACTGTCAAAGGCTTACCTAGTTTCGTTCTAGACACGCGAAGCAAGGGCTTAAAAGATAACGACACAAAACTCTTATCGGCCCCTGAATCAAAAAGAACAGACGCAGGTTGATTATTGACAAAGAACGTACCGTTCACCACCTCGTTGTCTGCTTGCGCCTCAACAACATTCATGTTAAAAGCTCGTCCACGAGCCTGAGCTTGAACCGGGTTCGCATTTATCAACCTTGGACACTGGTTACGGTAGTGGGTCAGATCCCCACAGTTGTAACAGGAACCTGGTGGGAAGTGAGGTCGCGCTGCTTGACCTTGTTGCTGAGCAAGAGGCTGAGCAACTTGGTGAGCCGGGTTCTGAGCTGCCCGATTCTGATTTGCGGGAATACGGCAGGTGGCAGCAAGATGACCAGGCCTTCCGCAGTTGGTACATTGACGGCACTGGTGGTGTGGTTGATGATGTCCGTTACACTTATTGCACAGAGGTGCATTGCCAAAGTATGGTTTCTTGGCAAGAGGTTGCGCAGGCTGATTTTGAGCAGCTTGAGCCTGAGTAGTAACGGCATAGCTCTGGGAAGCCTTCCGCTTCCTTGAACCCTTCGAAGAACCCGCATCACTCCCCTTCTTGCTTTTACCTTTCTTGCTATCCTTCTTGTCAGGCTCCTGCTTCTTACCCTTCTTGTCACCCTTTCTATGCAACTTACCCTTTCGTATCTGCGACTCAGTTAACGTTGCAGATAGTTCGATTGCCTGACGAACAGTGGTAGGTTTACTACCGGTAACGATGTCTTGCACAGAGTCAGGTAGACCATCGATGTATCTCTCGATAGCCTTGTCGAGTGGGGTGACCATTGTTGGGCATAATAAACTCAACTCTTCGTACCTATCAGTATATGCCCGGTGCTCGCCACTAAACTGCTTTAGATCGTCAAACTCCCTTTCCAGCGCTCGCAGTTCATGACGAGGACAAACCTCACTCATCATGAGAGTTCTCAACTCAGCCCATGTTTGTGCTAAAGCAACTTCAGCACCTCGATCTCTCATAACCCCATTCCACCATGTCAACGCCCTCTTTTGAAAAACACTAGAAGCAAACTTGACTTTGCGATTATTAGGACACTGAACGTGACGGAAAGTATTCTCAATGCTGTCAAACCATTGAAGGAGCCCAGTTGCCCCCTCAGTACCATTGAACTTGAGTGGTTTAGCCGAATTGAAGCTCTTGAAGTTACAAGGAGCGTTCTGATTGATGTTGGCTTGGTTAAACTGAGCAATAAGATTCGGGAACGCAGCAGCCATATGCTGTGCGATGATTTCTGCCAGTTCGGCATTAGGTAGCTGATTTTCACGTCGAGGAGGCATGCTAAAAAGAGGAAACATGAGAGGAAACGAGTGAGATGATTAGATGAAAAGAACGAGACGAAACAAAATCAACAAAGCAAGGATGGTGGTCATTCGTCCGTATCACAAAGCAAACAAATGACACACAGTGACTAATCAAAGTAAATGTGTTAGTGCACCTACGTCTGCTGACTACGTCTTCCATCAAGTCTTGAAGCTGAGCATATCAGAAATGACACAGAATCCTAGAAAGAATGAAATAGATAGGATCGCTTATATGTACCTAGACTAGGATCGCTTATGTGTCAAGATTAGTCTGGATCGCTTATAGGGTTAGGAGCTTGAACCGCTTATTTGGCACAATGTAGAACCGCTCATACGGCATGTCGTATGAGCGACCCAAGATAGTCTATAAATACAGGAGCGATCCAAATAGATATGTGAGATGGTGTATTGTTCCGGTACTCTGCCGAAGTGCTGTCTGATCGTGTAATCTTTCAAAATATCAATACAACAACAAGTTTAAAGTGTATACAACTTCAATAGCACCGAATTATTAGTTTCCGCCTCTTAATTCGGACGCGAACTTCTCTGAACGACTCAAACAGGTCGACGAACGATCCTACAAGTGGTATCAGAGCTCAGGAGGAGGAGTTCTTGCCATTGTAGCTGTTATTCTTCTATTTTTCTACACATTCTTCACTTTTTCAAAAAATTTTTCGGTAAAACAAGCCCAAAATCACACAGTACACTCGAAAACATGAATTAACAAATCCTTGAAGTTTTCAGAACTAAAATCGAAGTAGAAACCAAGATTTTAGGTGATTTGTTAATTCAGGATCGCTCATGAGGTGACGTAAGCATTTGAACCGCTCAAAATTGAATATTTGGACCGCTCATAGGATCAGTTCAAAGTGTGAATCGCTCGAACGAACAGCTTGTGAATCGCTCGAATGGACCAAGTGTGAATCGCTCGAACGAACAGTTTGTGAATCGCTCTTTCAGACTTTGCTCGGACCGCTTATCAGTCAATTTTATTGAACCGCTTATTGGCCCGATCGCTCGAACTGACATAGTGTGTGGACCGCTTATTTGAAAATCATTTGGGCCGCTTATTAAGACAATATATTCCAGTCGCTTTTGTAAACAGATTGCTAATATTTGAAAATTGCTGAGAATTTGTGAACAATTTGTGAACAATGGATACGGAATTTTATAATGTGTTTGCTACCCCGACTTCGATTAATCAGAATGCTTTGATTGAAAATGAAACCGGAACGTCTCAGAAACCACCGAAACTCATGGATATTGATGATTACAATGTGTGGTCGGAACGATTCGGAAATTGGGTTGAAGCTTATCATCTTGATGCGTGGGAACACACTGAAGAACCATATACTAAACCCACAAAAGACGATGTTGTGAATGGTACTCCGCTAACACTTAGAGATATGAATACTGCACAAAAAAAGAAGTATCGAGATGAGAAATTGATGGTCAGTCTGCTTCAGCAAGCTATAAAAGAGGATATCTTCATTTTGCTTCAACATGACGGAACTGCATATTCAATTTGGACAGAATTGGAAGCCAAGTTTACGGGAAGTGATGATATGTTAAAGAACAAAATGTCTCTCATGAAGAAAGAATTTGACTTGTTTCGGGGATTGAAAAATGAAACCACCAAACAAATTATTGATCGATACTGTAATTTGGTGAGAAATATGACAAAGTTAGGTGTTAAGAAAGATACTGATGAATTAATTGAAAAACTTGCAGATGCTCTTCCACACGAAACATGGGGAACTTTTCTGATGATGCTAAAATCTAACAGAAAAGATTTCAGAGCTATGACCTTGGGAGATTTTATCAAGCATTTAGAAGCTCAAGAGATGGAGCAGAGAAAGATCGCTAGGATGAAGAACTACGATGGAGAGCAGGATATCAGTTTATACTACAAGCATGGTGTTACTGATTCAACAAAGTTCTCTCCTAAGATCGAAACTGCTTACAGTGTTAAAGATTCTGTTGAAAAGAAGACATCTCAAGGATCAAGCAACAGCACAAGATTTTCATCTTTTGATCCTAACATCTCTGTAACAAAGAATGGTAGAAAACTTCAGTGTAACATTGTGTTAAGCCTTGAAAATGATCAAGACTACACTGAAGATATTGCTAAAAATCAAATGTCTTTGTTAGGGATGATTTTAGAATCTTATAGTTGTTTTGTTGCAGGAAAGATCGGAAATCCAATGCTCACAAAAGAGGATTACGATCAAATTGATGCTGAAGAAATGGAATTAATGGATATAAAATGGTGTATGGCGAGTGTGATGAGACGCGCTGAAAAGTTCAAACAAATTACCGGCCGTGATGATTTTCGTGATGCAAATGTTTCAGCTTTAGGTTTTGACAAATCTAAAGTTACATGTTTTCGTTGCAGGGAGAAGGGGCATTTCAAGAGAGAATGCAAAAACCGTGAAGCTACCGGTGCCCAGAATCCGTTCGGAAACAATGATTATCACAAGAAGGCCATTTATCATCAAATCACTCAACCAGCACAGCAGCATCAAGCACAAACAGCTCATGGGAGAGATGTGGTTGATAAAAAGGCTTGTGTTGTTAATGAGGGAAAATATGATAATTTCTCCTGGGAAAAGTATCTTTCGAAAGAAAGCAAAGTGTGTGTAGCTGAACAAAATGACGAGAAGTTGGCTGAAGGATTTACTTGGGATGATTTCTGTACAGATCAAGACTTTATGGCCAAAAATACTTCTCATGCTTTCTTTGCTAATGCTTATGATTTGAAATGTGCAGAAAGGTGCAGAAAAGTCATGGAAGCTGCTGAAGAGAGACGAAGAAAGATTCAAGAGGAGGCTGAAGAGGAAGAGAGATTGAAGGAAGAAGCGAAAGCTGAAAAATTGAGAAGAGCTCATTTTTTAAATTCAGGCAGGACAGTGAAAGAAGTTCCTGAATTTGAGATTAAAGTGGATGCTGAACCGGTCATGGTCCAAGAAAAGTGCATGAACTGTGATTCACTGATTAAACAGAACAATGAGCTGTTGCACAATATTCACAAGTTGAAAGAATCGTATGATACTATGAACAGAGAAATCAACAAATATACTGATTCTGATGGTGAACAAGCTGAAGCGATGAATACTTTGAAGATAGCTTACCTAAGACAGCTTGATACGGCAAACTATAACATAAAGAAATGTGCAGATCTCGAGCTTGAGTTGGCAACACAAAAGATAGAAACTGAGAAAGTTAAGAAATTATTAGACAGTTACTCATGTTCTACTTTTGTTGTTGACAGGATTTATCCAGTGGTGAAAGATTTGAAGACATTTGAAGAAGTGAAGATATTTGAAGAAAAAAAATCCGTGACAAAAGATGAAGAAAAGTTGAAGAATTATGGTAAGAAACCGAGTGTATCCTACAATAGATGTCCGCCCCCGGTCGAAAATGGATATTCACCTCGAAATCCAAATTCAGAAAGAGTCAATCAAGCAATCAATTTGAAATGGGAGTCTGGGTCGTCGGATAACTTACCAGAAAGTATTGATGTCACATATACGTCATCAGACACTGATCATGAGTCAAAGCTGATAAAAAGTATGGTCGATCAGGTGTTAGACACAGATGACAATGAGGAATCAAAACCGAAGTCTAAACCCGAGTCAAAGTCTGGGTCCAATGCGTCAAAGCAAACAGTAAAAAAGGACAAACGGGTTTATGATAAAGAGTTTTTACTTTCAAAATCTAATTTGAATGATGAATCAGTCAAAGTGGCATATACTTTGAAAGGTTCTGACAAATTATATTCAGATGAAAGTTTTCCAATAAGAAGTGTCAGACTTGAAATGATTCAAAAGGTTTTCAAAATTACGGAAATTAATATTTCTGAAATAAAAGATTTTTATCTTAATGGAAAACCTAAACAATACACTTCAAGAGATCAACAAAGAATCAACAAGAAAATGGGTTACAATTGTGGTTATAGTTTCCAAAAGAAACCAAACCATGATCGTAATTACAAAAAGAAAGGTCTTGGTTTTGCTCCACAGAAAAACTATAAAAATGAAAAAGTTTATAAACCAAAAACAATGTTTGTTGCAGGAAAAACAACAGAAGCTGAAAAGAGAAATCATTCAGAAATCAGACAAATCAAGAATTCCTTGCTAAGAAGCAAGAGGGCATGATGAAGAAAGAAGACCCGAAAAAGGTTCAAAAGAGATCTTGTTTTCAGTGTAAAGCTGTGGGTCATGTTGCGAAAGATTGTCCAAAGACATTTCGACCAAAACAAGAAGTTTCAAGAAAAATGAAAGAAAAAGTTGTTGAGAAGATTGAACTGTCAACCCGGAAGTTCACAGGCTTTGAAAATTCAACTTATGAGAAAGGAGAATGTTCAAAGAGTGCTTCCAAAAGAATAGACAATGCTACAAATCAGAAATGGGTTGTAAAAGGTTCAGGTAAAAAATCTGGCGATGATTCTGATTCCATAAAATCAGAAGAGCCACATGTTGAGAAAGAGATTGAAAAGAAAGTTTCAAAAGTGGACGATGTGAATTTTCCGCCACTAAGTTCTAAAAACTACAAATCTAAAATCGGAAAAGTTGACATTTCAAATCAGTTTTATTCTGACAAGAAGAAAATTGATGTTGAAAAAACTTTCAATGGAAATGTAAAACGCATCTTTGGAAAAATGGTCAGTGGTAAGGCCCAAAGCATTCAGGATTTTTATGCTTCCAAAGGATGGGTTTACAGGTCAGTTGAAAAGAAGGATGAAAACGATGAGGTTACACCCAAGGAAGGTCAGGCTTGGGTGGACATATTTTTCAAAGAATGAAAACCTGACTTGCCGGAGATCCCAAGATGGTATTGCGGATCATGAATCGGCATCTTTCTAAATTTGTTTGTGAAGTTGCAGGACTTGCCAGAACTCCCAGGTTTGTAAGCGAGGAGTAGGAATCGGCACCTTGAGAATTCAATCAAAAGATGGTAATTGGTTGAAAAACAGGTTTGAAGAGCTTGAATTGCTAAAATTACTAGTGGTTGTATGTTTGTGATTGTTATATTTGGTTCAGAACGAGAACCAGTTGATCTTACAAGTGGTTAAATCAAGGTCATTAAATTGGACTTGATTTAATTATCATTCAAGAATTGGTAAACATAGTGATGATTTGAACCCCATTTTACAAAAGGTAAAAACAACTAAACATATTTTCCGGAAAAACCATTCTGATTAAAACAAACTTAAGTGTTTTGAAATCATTATGGGAAAATAGTTTGTTGTGAGGGGGAGTTCTGATTGTTTAAGCCAAACGGATGGAGAATTGAGGTGTTTCGATATCAGTTGTCATGTTTTGTATAGTTTGTTTTCAATTTTTTTAGATGTATTTGAATTTTAGGGGGAGTAAGAATTTTTAGAGAAAATCCAAAAACATCAGAAAATTTGAAAAAGCCAAAAACATGATAAAATCAAAAATGAGTTTTGTTGCGTAAAAGAGGAAATGATAGTACATCAGTGGACTATCACAGCACGCTAAAGAAATGTAAAGTTTAAATGTGATAAACAATCTTACTGCGGATGTGTCAGTAGATTTTTGCACAATTAGTAGATTGAAACGAGATATTCACCTAAATCAAACTTGCTTGATTCGTGGGTAACTATTCTTGGATATATGGGTAACCCCCGAAATCTTGTTTGAAAGGTCCCGTATTCTGAGATACTAGGTCTTTATGCTCAGTGATATCTGGGGTATTATTCCGGGACTTCTGCTGTATGGAAATACTGACCTAGTCCCCGAATAATATTTTCTGCAAAAGCTTTGAAACATAAGCGCCGCCCTCAGCAAACTGATTAAACAATAAAATTGGTAATCTTTGCTGTTGTAACAAAAGACCTCTAAAGGGGACCCACCAAAAGTCGAAGCCGTCATCTCTCTGCGTATACGGAAGTATCGACCTGAGCTCTCACGGCCCTCGCACATTACCCCTTTACAGATATCATCTGTGGTATACTCACCTATAAGACTGAATATTTGGGATCTGGATACGGGAGTATATTCAAGTGGAGTGATACACAATTAAGTTTAAGTCTTTAAAACATTAATATCGTATCTCGAATCGATTGAAATTTGTGTTGAAAATTTAAGTGGACAAACATACTGACAATCTAGGTAAATTGTTTAGAACTTATCATGTAATCAAGCTTAACGGTGTTTGTGATATGCTTCAAAACCGATATGATCCTCTTGCACAAACTCACAAAAAATATTGTTTGTAAATATTTCATTTCTGCATTTATTTTCATTCCGAAAAATCCAAAAAGATTTTCAGTGTGTTTTAGCATAAATTTTGAAAAATCAAAAATATTTTCGACAACTTGTGTTGAGATGCTGGTTTTCGAAATTCAAAGTGCTAAACTTGAAAGAACTGGTTTGGGGAGTGTTTGTGTGTAGATGGTGAAGTTGTTTTGATAAGAATCAGTAATATTCTTGAATGCAAAATCATTACTGTATTTGTTCAACATAGTTTCTAAATTGTTGAAAAGTTTAATCTTTGTAGAAACTTATGGATGGGTAGAGATTGTGCAGGTATTAAAGAGCCAGGTTTCAATCTTGAACCTGATGGGAGCCTGTTTACGATCTCAGAAATAGTGAAAGATTGACTTCCAGACTACGATCCCAGCAGTGTGAGAGGGGGAGTCTGAAGACACCGAGTCAACGATTCAAGAGAGAAGAGTTTGTTGATGATGAAGATAGAGAACAAGGATTCTTGGAATGACAGATATTTCAGAGGCAGATTGTCGACTGATGAAGATTGTAGATAGACATGTGCGAATGCAGACTGGAATGATCTATGAAGACAGTTATGAAGACTCCGTCAACATTCGAGGGGGAGTTTGTTAGTGCACCTACGTCTGCTGACTACGTCTTCCATCAAGTCTTGAAGCTGAGCATATCAGAAATGACACAGAATCCTAGAAAGAATGAAATAGATAGGATCGCTTATATGTACCTAGACTAGGATCGCTTATGTGTCAAGATTAGTCTGGATCGCTTATAGGGTTAGGAGCTTGAACCGCTTATTTGGCACAATGTAGAACCGCTCATACGGCATGTCGTATGAGCGACCCAAGATAGTCTATAAATACAGGAGCGATCCAAATAGATATGTGAGATGGTGTATTGTTCCGGTACTCTGCCGAAGTGCTGTCTGATCGTGTAATCTTTCAAAATATCAATACAACAGCAAGTTTAAAGTGTATACAGCTTCAATAGCACCGAATTATTAGTTTCCGCCTCTTAATTCGGACGCGAACTTCTCTGAACGACTCAAACAGGTCGACGAACGATCCTACAAAATGGGTCCATAAATAATGCTTAGCGAAGACATGCTCGCCTATAAGTGAACACTCACCCCAGGAGTTCCCAGGTAAGAGTGACTGGTCCGATTATGTGGATTTGTACGAACACTCTAGCCTTAGACAGAAAACCCAGGGTACAGGCATTCACTCTTCCAGTTTGCACGTGTTCACACTATTTAGAACCCAAAACTTTGACGAGATTTTGAAAACTTGGAAGGCACAAGGCCAAAAGAATCATTGAAAAACAAATGATAAAGTTTCAAAATCAAATTGAAAAATCAAAAAGGGTTCAAAACCATATAATAAATTATTTGAAAACAGAGGATTGTTTTTCAAAAATCGTTTTAGAAAACTGGGTTCTTGTTTTGTTGATCACCTAAGGATAGGTGAAGTGCATGTTTTAAAATCTAAACACAAGACAACTTGTGTTGGGGTCCTAGAAAGGTTATAGTCTAGGTCAAAGCATTACTAATAACCTAATTCCCTATAACCATTGGCTCTGATACCAACTCTTCTGTCACACCCCGACCACGTAAAACATCAAATCATGGCGGAAACGTCGGGGAGTGTTGTAACAGAATTATTGTTCCACAACCAAGGTAATTTAAAATAATATTTTATTCATCACCCAAGGGTGGAATACATCGTTCAAAACAAGAACCATCGAGTTACATTGTCTTAAAACTACTGAAATAAAGAGTACATAACGTAATTAAACTAAGTCTAGCTCTGTTTTATGTCACTAAGGCCCAAGTCCACCCTAGCGTGTCACGATCATCATCCTATGCATTAGCTCCTGAAACATATGTGAAAATAGGTACGTCAGCATAAAAATGCATGTGAGATACATAGGTTTTGTGAAAATAGGATTCATGACTTAGGTTTAAGAAAATGTTTAATGAAAACTTGTCATGAATCCAGTTTAAGTGGTTGCTTATAAAATGTTTGAAAAGCGATGAAATCAAATGATATGTATAAATAGAAGAATAACGTATGGTTAAAAGAATAACCAAGTAAAAAAAATAAGTTGTATAAAACAAGTTGTTTTTGTAAAACAAAGTCTTGTGAAAATGTGTTATTTGTGTGAAAATGTATAAGTCCAAAATTGAATGATTTAAATAACGGTATGTCATGTAATATAATACAAGCACTTATATATAGGAAGTACCAGCGGCGTATCCACCATGCTTGTAGCATGCTACACACATATCGTTACTTAAGTTACTTAAACAAACCACCAAAGTATATAGTTCATGTTTAAACCAACCATCAAATGTTCTTGTCTAAACCATTGTCATATGTTTAAAACCCAAAATGTAGTCATGTAGTTAAGTGTAAACAAAAGTATGTATGGTAAGTAACAAAATGAGAATACTTGACCATAAGTAAAAAGGAACAAAACAAAGTATTTTGAATAAATCAAAAAGTTATGTTTTGCCAAGTAAAAGCTTGTTTTATTGATACAAACATTTATGTGGTAAGTTAACGCATTACATTCAAGCCTTGAGACAGCAGGATAACCTTAGAGTAAAGGTTATCAAAGTAAAAATGTTCACGGATTCAGTCATTCCTTTCATCCAAACCAACCCAGGATGTCAGGAACGGGATTTGTCAAGTCCTATGGTACCATTACTTACTACCGAGCGGCGTAGCTAATGTTAATGAATGTAGTAAAGAACCGTTTATGCAAACCAAATGTCATACCAAATGTAAACAAGTTATGTGAAAACAATGTACTAAGTATGCTAAGTAAACATACAAAGCAGAAAAGTCATGTAAATCAATGTGCTAGTATGCTCAGTCAACATACATAGCAGAAAATGTAATGTAAAACAATGTGCTAATATGCCAAGTAAACATATGTAGCAACGCAATGTAATGTAAATCAATGTGCTAGCATGCTAAGTAAACATACATAGCAAAACATAATGAAATCATGTACTAATAGTGTACTCAAGAACATAGCAAGCATATGATGTGAAAACAAGAAAACACGAAAGTAACAAGTAGGCACATGTGTTTCACCCCAAAATGTTTGGAAAACAGTAAAAGAGGGGTCTATGTACTCACTTGAGATTGCTTAGAAGTCGTAGGATAACCACCAAGCAATGCTAGTAGATCACGGAATCAAACGGCACCTATATAGGTATCTACATTAATAAACGGACCTATCGGAGGATCGGGTAGTACGAGGGTTCGTAAACCAAATAAGTATAGGAACTTATGTAATATGGTTTGACAAAGCCTACATACTAAAACGAAACTTATCCTAAGTGCTTTTGACCCGTTACGACTCGTTTAGGTAGCTTATGCTACTTTAACGTGTCGTTCGCGTAAAACGCGTTCGGAATGCCTAACTAGTCCTATGACAAGCAAGATATGCCTTAACATGTTTAATATTGTTGTTAAATCAGTTTAGATACCAAAAATTATGTTTCATAGGCTTAAGATGAATTTTGGCGTAAAAAGGGTATTTTGGTAATTTACCTAAGGCATAAGAACTACTTATCATACAACTACTTAAACGTCGTGACCATAGGGTATAACCTCGGAAGGTTATTCCCTATACAACTATGGTCACTTAAAATGTTTGGTCGGATCCTAAAGATCGACCAAATGGGTCGGGTTCGTAAGCATAAGCGATTGATTAGATCGCTTACCTTTACGACCCTAAACAAGCACAAATCTAAAAGCGACGAGCTAAACATGCTAGAACATGTTTAGTAAAGTTAGAAAACAGGTTTGGTATTAAAACAAACGGTTTTAATACCCTAGAGTAGTTTGGTTACAAAATACGTGAGAAAACGCATTTTGGCCGAAACTACGACTCGTCACTGAGCCTAGATAACGTGGTAATCAGTAGGTATAGTCGCAATGGACTATAACCATCGTGATTACGCTCACGTTATGAAGTTCAAACGAACTTCGCATTGACCATAAACTGGTTAATGCAGAAAGTCAAACGCAGTTTGACTTTAACGTTAAAACGAACGAAAAACGCGAAAGAATACTTACAAAGGGTTCCCGCAAGTTTGAACTTCCGAGTATTCTCAGGTATGAAGTGCTAAAACACCCCAACTTAGAGAACAAACTCAGAATTCAAGTGTGGGAAATGAGTGAAAAGAGCGGGGGTATATATAGGTGAAGCACTACCGTTAGGATTGTTTCTTGGAGAAGAGGGCACGATCTAGGCCGTACATTTGTCAAATCCTGATTTGGTACCTTGATGGGCACACAAACCAGCCCATAGGAACCCCAAAACCATGTGCACAAGTGGGTAAAAGCAGGATCTAGCTGGAAAACACTTTCTGCTGTTCTGGGGGTTGCTTACGGACCGTAAGCATGTCCATACGGTCCGTAAGGACCCTGCAGACCAGCTAACTTTCAGTTTTGGCAGATTTGGTCCCTGTGCGCGTATGGACGTGTTTTGGCACTTCTAAACCCCGTCAAACCCATTTTTAAGCTCTAAAATGAAGTTAAAGTATAGGGGACTAGAAATATGCTCAAATATATGCCGGATGTCAGTTCGTTTGGCCGTACGATTGCGTTGTTCGGTTAATTACGACGGAAGTCGTAAAGGACGCAAAACGGTCCAAATTGCGCGACGAATGGATTTTTAACAAGCCAATCACTAAAACATAATATTTTAATGATTGCATAAATTTTTGGATGTCCGGATGAATTCAGAACGTAAGTTATGCGCGAAAATGCAAACTTATGCACTTTTTGACACTTTTAGTCCCTGAATGACCCAAAAGTTTATTTTAGCACACTGAATCCCTCAAAGCCTATTTCTAAGCTATGTAAAGGATATTTAGGGTGTGTTTAACTTATGATCATCTTCCGGAATGTTCGTTACAGTTCAAATCGGCCTACTTTCGCAGTTTGTCAATTTTAGTCCCTGTAAGCGAATTGACTGGATTTTGCCATACCAAAACCTTCAAAACTTATTTCTAAATTATGTAAAGGTTATTTAAGGTATGTTAAGAATAAATTGATGTTCCGGAGTATTTGTCGTGTTTAACTGATTACGTTTACGCACCAGTTTGTGTATAATTCTCCGGAAAGCCATATAGAGTTTGAAATCGAATAAAAGTCAAAACATGAAAAACATCAAACATAAACAAACAAACATAGGGATCAAATAACTTTATTTCATTGATAACTGAACTGTTTCCAATGATTACAAGCACAGATGTCACAGAAACTCATGTTGAATCCTCAGGAGAGAACAAGAGGAAGTTCTCCAATTTTAAAAAGGGTACCAGCAGCGTCAGCAAGAAAAAGAATGTGAACCCACCAGAGGAAGTTAAAACTGGTGCTGAAGTCAAGGGAAGAGGATATATGGGCGCTCTGCCCAAGTGTGATGTATGCCAGTATCATGATTCCGGCCAGTGCAGATTAAGGATATGTGAGTCTTGTGGGAAGACTGGCCACTGAAAAGAAACATGCTGGGCTGGTACTGGTGTTGGTCGTGGTAATCAAAGGGGATATGGAGGTGGGAATGGAAACCGCCAACAGGGAGGAAATGGCGGGAATGGAAATCGTGGAAATGCTGGGAATCAAGCTGGTAACCGGGGAGCGAACATCAATCGAGGCGGTAATGGTAATGGGAATGGTCGAGGACCAGGGTGTTTCAATTGTGGAGACATGGGGCACTTTAAGCGGGAATGCCCGAAACTCAATCAAGCATAAGGAAGAGTTTTTAATATCGGTGTGAGAGAAGCACGCCAAGATCCAAATGTGGTTACTGGTACGTTCCATATTAATCAATGCTTTGCATCTGTACTATTTGACACTGGTGCCGACTATAGTTGTGTATCTCTAGAATTTAAGAAAATGCTTGGGTTAACTGCTAGTAAGTTAGACATTCCGTACTCAATTAAACTGGCTAATGGAAAGCTAGTTGAAATAAATGAAGTCATTAGAGGATGCGTAATAGAGCTAGGAGAACACGAGTTTACACTGGATCTATTGCCAGTCGAGTTGGGAAGCTTCGACGTGGTAGTAGGGATGGATTGGTTGTCAAGCAACAGAGCCGAGATTGTTTGTCACGAGAAGACCATTCGCATCCCAATGGCGAATGGAGAAACGATTGTGGTACATGGAGAGAAGCGCGATACCCCCCCTGAGGATCATTAGCTGTTTGAAAGCTAGAAAATGTCTGAAGAAGGGATGTGTTGCCTTCTTGGCACACATCGTTGATAAAGAAGCCGCTGAGCCGAAGTTAGAAGACATTCCAGTCGTGAAGGATTATCCTGAAATCTTTCCAGAAGACTTGCCAGGATTGCCGCCGCAAAGGCAAGTCGAGTTTCATATTGACTTAGTTTCAGGCACTGCACCTGTAGCTAAGGCACCCTATCGACTTGCACCCTCAGAAATGCAAGAGCTGTCAACACAACTCCAGGAGTTATTGGATAAGGGATTTATCAGGCCAAGCTTCTCGCCTTGGGGAGCTCCAGTTTTGTTTGTTAAGAAGAAAGATGGCAGTTTCCGTATGTGTATCGACTACCGGGAGCTGAACAAGTTGACTATCAAGAATAGATATCCTTTGCCAAGGATTGATGACCTGTTCGGTCAGTTACAAGGTTCAAGTTTTTACTCAAAGATCGACCTTCGATCAGGTTATCATCAGTTAAGAATTCAAGAAGATAGTATCCCAAAGACTGCTTTTAGAACTCGATATGGACATTACGAGTTTCTGGTTATGCCGTTTGGTCTAACGAACGCACCAGCAGTATTCATGGATTTGATGAACAGAGTTTGTAAGCCGTACCTCGATAAGTTTGTGATCGTGTTTATTGATGACATTTTGATCTACTCCAAGACGAAAGAAGAACATGAGCAACACTTAAGAGCTATTCTAGAGCTGCTTAAGAAAGAGAAGTTGTACGCTAAGTTCTCGAAGTGCGAGTTCTGGTTACGCGAAGTCCAGTTTCTTGGTCACGTAGTTAACGGAAATGGAATTCATGTGGATCCCACAAAGCTCGAAGCGATCAAGAACTGGGAGACTCCAAAGACGCCAACCGAGATTCAACAGTTCATAGGTTTGGCTGGTTATTATCGCAGGTTTATTGAGGATTTCTCGAAAATCGCTCAACCGTTGACCTCCTTCACACAGAAAGACAAGAAGTTTGATTGGGGAGACAAGCAAGAAGAAGCATTCCAGTTGTTGAAAAACAAGCTTTGTGACACACCAATTTTATCTCTACCCGAAGGCTCGGACGACTTCATGGTATATTGTGACGCCTCACGTCAAGGTCTGGGATGTGTATTAATGCAGCGTCAGAAGGTTATAGCATATGCTTCTCGCCAGTTGAAAGTCCACGAGAAAAATTATACCACGCATGATTTGGAATTGGGCACAGTGGTATTTGCATTAAAAATCTGGTGACGTTACTTATATGGCACGCGATGCACAATCTATACTGATCACAAGAGTCTACAGCATATCTTCGATCAAAAAGAGCTTAACATGAGATAGAGACGCTGGGTTGAACTACTAAATGATTACGATTGTGAGATTAAGTATCACCCAGGGAAGGCAAATGTGGTTGCCGATTCCCTGAGTCGAAAAGAAAGGGTGAAGCCCATAAGGGTTAGGGCTTTAGAAATGATCATACAAATGGACCTCTCATTGCGCATTCGTGCCGCGTAGAGGGAAGCTCTCAAGGAAAGAAATCTTGAAAATGAATATCTCCGTGGGATGGAGAAGCAGTTGGTACCAAATGGGGAAGGGACGTTGTGCTTCATGAAACGAATTTGGGTTCCCTTGTTTGGTGGTTTGAGAAATGTTATTTTTGATGAGGCTCATAAATCTCGGTACTCGATCCATCCTGCATCGGATAAAATGTACCAAGATCTAAAGGATTTCTATTGGTGGCCAAGAATGAAAGGCGACGTTGCAATATATGTTGGCAAATGTTTAACTTACGCCAAGGTAAAGGCCGAATACCAAAAGCCTTCAGGTCTTCTGCAGCAACCAGAAGTACCCCAGTGGAAATGGGAACAAATTTCCATGGATTTTATAACGAAATTGCCGAAAACACCAAGAGGTAACAATACGATTTGGGTAATCGTAGACCGTCAAACGAAATCTGCACACTATTTGGCAATCAAGGAAAAACACAATACAAGCAAGCTAGCTCAGCTATACCTGAGAGAGATTGTTGCACGACATGGAGTGCCTCTCTCAATTATTTCCGATAGGGATGGAAGATTCGTATCAAGGATTTGGCAATCCTTTAAAGAAGCCTTTGGTTCTCAGTTGAATCTGAGTACTGCATTTCACCCGCAAACAGATGGATAGAGTGAACGAACGATCCAAACATTAGAAGACATGTTGCGAGCTTGCGTAATGGATTTAGGTGGGAGTTGGGACACTCACCCACCATTGGTTGAATTTTCATACAATAACAGTTATCATGCAAGCATTCAAGCCGCACCGTTCGAAGCCCTCTATGGACGCAAGTGTCGATCACCTTTATGCTGGGCTAACGCGGGTGATAGACAGCTTGTTGGCCCGGAATTGGTTCAAGAGACAACAGACAAGATATTACAGATCCGAGAGCGCATTAAAGCGACTCATGATCGGCAAAAGTGTTATGCGGACCGAAGAAGGAAGCCTCTGGAATTTGAGCTGGGAGATATGGTTTTGTTGAAGGTTTCACCCTGGAAGGGTGTGGCACGCTTTGGGAAGCGTGGGAAACTGAATCCACGGTACATTGGTCCATTTAAAATCCTGAAAAGGATTGGTCGTGTAGCTTACAAGTTGGATCTACCTGCCGAGCTGAATGGCGTTCATGATACATTTCACGTATCTAATCTGAAAAAGAGTCCAACTCAAGAAACAGTGGTCATTCGTGCCAACGAAGTTCATATTGACGACACACTCCACTTTACTGAAGAACCGGTTGAGGTTACTGATTGGAAGGTTAACAAGACACGCAGGAGTAGTGCCAAACTCGTCAAGGTTCGATGGAATGCACGACATGGCCTAGAATTCACGTGGGAACGTGAGGATCGCATGAAGGAAAAGTACCCACATTTATTCCCCAAGACCCCTGCATCTAGTAGCAGAACTAAAATTTCGGGAAGAAATTTTCTTAACAGGGGGAGAATGTGACAACCCTCATAATTACAGGAATCCATACGATTAATTAATATTAAATTTGTGCTTAATGATTGTGCTTAATTACAACTAATGATATAAACTGCTTTATGATTTCTGTATCATACATACATGTGCATCACATTTCATACTGTCACACCATTCATTACATACAAACTTTAGTGACATACTTGATGCACAAAGCACAGTTAGCACAGTTAGCGAATAACTCAGAAATATACTGACAGTGCCAGCACATAGACAGACAATGTTTTGAGGCCCAGTATGAGCCAAAGACAAGGTACTACACTTGTAGGGAGTGTAGGGAAGTAAGGACCATAAAACTGCGTCACTAGGTGATAGTTTAAATGCCGGAAAGTGCCTAAAACCCACTCAAAGTGCAGAATTCTGCATTAGTCATCAAAATTCAGCATTTTAACATGCTAGTAATCATCAAAACCCACTAGGTCATGTATGCTTTCCTAAGTGTCGGGAATTAAAAGTGTCACAAAAAGTTACATAAAGGACACCATACGACATAACTTAGCACTTTAACGGATCGGTATCTAACCGGACAACCGGACATTACCCGGAACACTAAAATGTTGCTAGAAGCATTGTTTTTATTTTTTCTGAGCTAGTTATGGTTCCCGAACACTTAAACATATTACATAAAGCAGGATACACACTAAACACTAGACTTACACTTAACACCGTAACTAATTACCATCATTTACCAACAACTTACATTTTAACCCCTCCCCCATGCCTATTTACGGCTCAAGAAGAGGCCCCACTACAAGATTTACCAATCTTACTAAATCTCTTCCATATCTTCTCATTGGAATTTGGGTGATCATGTTTGTACTTGAGATGACACTTAATCCTTTGGAGAATAAGAGTTAGAGGTTATAAGTATACTCTCATCTTCATCAACTCACCACTACAACTCTCTCCCTCCCTCTTACAAAGCTACGGCCGAACATACCCCTCCAAACACCACCATTTTTTGTTTCAAGTTTAAGCAATCCAAGTGTATCTCAAGTTGTATCAAGGTGATTTAGGAGGCTCGGTGCTCACGGATCTTGAAGGACCTCTCTTGTGTGCTATTATCCACTCCATTTTCACTTGTGTTCTTCCCTAGCTTTAAGATAGTTGTAAGATCCTTATAAACTCTTGTTTACTTCATGTTTTTAGTGGTTAAAAGATATAACATGTTGATTTATACAAGAACACTAAAGATCATAAACTTAAAGCTTGAACATAAAGATGAAATATGATGAAATATTGTTAGTATGATGTTGTTTTGTATATGTTGATGATTGCTTGTTGATTTCTTGGTAGTATGATGTTGATCATCATGTGAAACTTGTTAGATTATGATTAAAAAAAAACATGATCTAACAAGACAAGAGGTGATTATGTGTTTACATAAAATGATCATCTTCTTATATAGACATGAACTTGAAAACAAAGTGATTTCTTGTAAAATGACAAACAAAGTGAACTAGTAATCTTGTAAATCCAAGACTTGTGAATGATTTTTGTAAAGGAACCAAGTTAAAAAGATGATTTTTGAAAGATTATGATTTTTATTAAACCTGCACTATTTTAGTGACAATACAAGTGTAGAAATACTTTTAAAACAAGAAGATGTTATAAATAAACATTTTTGCAAAATGTGTTTACAAGTTGTAAACACTTAAATTCTTTAAGAATGGGATTTTTAAGGAAATAAACACACTTTAGAGGTAAGTAAGGCTACTAAACGCTTCACCAAGTTACTACACGTTTTTAGGAAAGATCAAGTTCATGTTACTATGTAAAGTGTATTGTTTTTACACTTGGTAAGTATAAAATGTTTAGGGTTTGATTGATGATCATTGTGTGATGATTTGAACAAGAAAATGATATGCTTAATAGCATGGACACCTCCATTTACAAAGGAAACTATGGCGAAAATACAAAGTACGGAGGTTGGTTTTTAACTTTGTTTTTCAAAATAAACTTCGCCATAGGTTTACAAGTGTTTACAAGTATGTTTTTAACTTTGTTTTTCAAAATAAAATTCGCCATAGGTTTTGTTACAAAAATACAAAGTACGGAGGTTGGTTTTTGTAAATAAAAATGGTTAAATATATATTTAGAATATATATTTTATACTAAGACCCTTGTGTGGATATTTGTTTATTCCGTGGACTAGTTATATTATTTTAGGGTATAATAATATAACTTAACAAATACCATGACAATCACAACTCCAAAATAGTACCAAAAATCGCACAGAATAAATATTTAAGTACACACTTGATATTGTGTAACCGAACGCAAAAACGTAACTTATGAAATATTCCGGAAAATACTTTTGCAATATATTTTTGGTAGATATTATTTTGGATACAATAAGTGAAAATATGATTTTTGAACATATTACAAAGTTTTATCTTATTTTCAACAAGAAGTGAAAATATATTATTTTTTGGGAAAAATATATATATTATAGAATACATTATTTTTGACAATAAGTTATATATATTTTCTAAGTGGGACTTAAAAATATATTTTCGGAACTACAATATACACGTATAAGATACCCCCATCCTTGGGAAGGAAATACGAAATTAAATACTTAAGAAGTATTGTCACAAAATATTGATTAAACAATTATTCCAAACATTAAATATAATTTAGAGTTAAAATAATTATTATTTTAACAAATAATTATAACTTGGAATAACTTAAGAACGCAACTCAAAACGTTAAACTCTAAGCCAAGGCACAACCCATTCGTCTAATAGACGTTAGTACACTGTAGGTAGCCGTGATTAGCTGCGGAGATTTGAGTTGGCGATACTGAAGACGCACTACAGTGAGTTCATGTCCCCCTTTTCTTTTAACTGTTTTCAGTTTTATACTTCGGGGGTGAAATACATGTTACGATTATTACAAATGTTTATTACATGGTATGGTTAGCTTAAGGAGGGTTTACTACTAGATCATGTGAAGGGTGGGTACAACACTTAAGGCCATTAATCCTCGTCATAGGACCGAGGGACATGAGTGATAGATCTATTTCGGTGTAGCGAGCCCACACCCATGGGGACCACGGTGGCCCATAGTGGTGACTACGTCTTCTAGCCGGAGGCCCGGTAACAAATTTGCTAGGTTTGAGTCTTCCTGCACCATTTCACACATACCATTGGCTTTGCAAACCATTGGTGATCTCTTTTTCCTTAATTGCTACACACCAGGGACTTTCATATATACAGACATACTTTAAAGGTTATACATACTCACATACACATGAACTCGCTCAACTTTTGTTGATTTTTGTTGATGCACAATGTCTAAAGCCTGTGTCTTTGTAATGCTAGTTTAATGTATAGGGTCCAGATAGGTCATTTTGGATAAGTTCAGGGGGTTAAAGGGTAATTTTATAATGTTTAGTTTGTAGGTCCGCTTTTGTGGCAAGTGTCCACAAAAGCGAACCAGCTTTGTTGTCTGGACCGCTCTTGTGGACATGACACATGAGCGGACCACGCAGTCTATATATACCCTTGTTGTGTTCTTCATTTGTAACGTTTTCTGAGATCCCACGTCGAACTGCTGTCCATACGGCAAGCGTTATCAAGTGAAGAAAAAGTATTTTAAGTGTGAATTCTCTGTTTCTACTACATTCTTTTACGGTTTTCTTTGTATCATGCTGAAAATGTGTTTCCGCCACATTTTCAGTAAGCACTAGCTCTGATTGACTCACTTAAGAGGTCAAAACTGATCCTACAATTGGTATCAGAGCCAGTTGCGAGTTAGTTTGCTAGATACGAAGCTTTTTACATGGACTTTTGTAGATTTGGACTGTTTGAACGGTGGAAATGGACTGAAATTTGGACAACAGGTGTAAAATACACTAATAACAAACCCTTGAAAGATTCAGATCAAAATAAGGCCTAAAAGTGACCTAAAAACCCTCGTGAAGCTGGTTCGCGTATACGTCATGTTACTGGTTCGCTTTTCTGGTCCGCTCCAACGTACAGTTTAAGCTGGTTCGCTCCTGATTTTTGTTCTGGTCCGCTCGAAATATCTGATTTTCTTGGTGGTTCGCTCGTCTGGTCCGCTCGAAGAGCAGTTTTTCAGGTCCGCTCATTGGGAATTATGCTGGTTCGCTCAAAAGACAGTTGTCTGGTTCGCTCTTAGTACACTTTCTGGTTCGCTCCAGAGTTCAGTGGTGGGTTCGCTTATTCAAACAAATTTTGATCCGCATATTTGACACTTGTGGTTCGCTCCAAGGTCACTGTGGTTCGCTTATTCAGCCAGTGTGGTTCGCTTATTCAGAACTGTTTGAAAAATTTCTTCGTTACGACTGAAAATGGAAAGCCAAGATTTTTACAACATGTTTGCGGGTAGTGGTGGAGTTACTCAGAGTCCTGCTAGCATCATGCAGAATGTAAATCTGGAAAACGAGCTTGGAACGATGCAGAAACCTCCTAAATTGATGAGTTTGGATAAATATTCAGGATGGTCCGGGAGATTCAAAAACTGGGTGCAGGCCAACCATCTAGAGTGCTGGATAAAAATCGAAAGAAAGTATGTTCCTCCGATAGACGGGTTGAATATGTTGAAGACCATTGCCAGTCTTATAGATGCGGAACAGGTCGAGTTCAAAGCAGAAAAGAAGATGGTTAGCATCCTGCAGCAAGCGATAAAAGAGGATATTCTAGTTCTGCTACAGCACGATGATAGTGCACAGTCAATATGGCAAGCTTTGGAACAGAAATTCAAAGGCAGTGCGTCGATGATTAAGAGTAAAAAGGCACTGATAAAGAAAGAATTTGATATATTCACGGGAATTAAAGGTGAATCGACAAAGCAGCTTATCGAGAGGTATTGTCATCTGGTGGTAGAGATGAGAAGGTTGAACATCGAGAAGACGAATGAGGAGTGGATAGACAAGTTATGTGATGCACTTCCCTATGAGGAATGGGGAACGTACTTGATGATGTTGAAAAATAGTTCAGATTTCGTGAACTATAGTTTGAGTGTGTTTATAGAGAAAATTGAAGCTCATGAGTTGGAGTTGGTAAAAATCAAGAAGATAAATTCAGCGAATATGCCACAGGATGTGTCTTTGTATTACAAGAATAGTCCGGCAGCTACTAATGTTCAGAGTCCGAAGATTCAAACCGGGTTCAGTGCAGATAACACTTCATCTGCTGCTCCAAATGCCTATTAGTCGAGTCAGTCGACTCCATTTGCCAACTACGAGCCAAATGTCAAAGTTTCAGAGCAAAATTCTCCTCAAAGTTCTACAGGGTCAAATCAACAGACATTTGTGTCCGGTGTGCAGTGTAACATTGCGGTTAACATCAAGAATGGGAATGAAATCACCGAGAATGCAGCCAAGCAGCACATCGCGTTACTGGCATCAGTTCTGGAAGCTTATGAAGGTTTGGTCGCTGGTAGGATCGGTAATCCCGATATGACTAAAGAGGATTACGATCAGATCGATCCGGAAGAACTGGAACTGATAGATATAAAGTGGTGTATGGCGAGTCTGGTTAGAAGAGCACAACGCTTTATGGAGATCACGGGTAGAAGCAGTCTGTCAGGTCCTGATCAGAAATTAGGGTTCGATAAGTCAAAGGTGACCTGTTTTAAGTGCAAAGAACGAGGTCATTTCAAGCGCGAATGTCCGAATCGTGAAGTGCAGAATCATCAGAACCCGTTCACCAATGACTATTACAGACAGGCTATATATCACCGTCCAAATCAACAATCTGTTGTTCAGAGACCTCAGATTGAGAACAAACCAGAAAAGGCACTTATCGTAAACCAAGATGATGAGAAGGTTGTGTCTGGGTTTAGTTGGGACAAGTACATTCCAGGAAAGGATGATCAAGCAATGATGGCTGAGGTAGTTGAGATTACTGAGACAGTTGCAGAGTCGAAGGTTATCGATGAGGTAGTTACTGAGAATGTCGGTGAAGTAGTTTCTGAGAGTGTTGTTGAGTTTGGTTCTGAAGTGGTTGAGGAAGTAGTTACTAAGATGGTAGATGAAGTTTCTGAAGTGGTGGTTGAAGAAGTTGTTGAGGTTGTTGATCAAGTGGTTCCGGAGGTTGTTAAAGAGGTTTCTACAGATAGTTCTGCAAAAGCTGAGGAATCAGTGACTGAAGTTCTCAACTTTCAATCACGACCGGAGGAATTTGTTTATACAATTAAATCTATTTTGCCTCCTAACGTCTTTGATTCTTTTGCAGATTATTTTGAAGAGCCTAGAACTGGAACATGTCCGAGATTTGAAGCAGAGAAAGAAGCAGTCGAGGAGGTGATCGACGTTTCCAAAGAGATGACTGAAGAAGCTCTAAAGGAGATTGCAGATAAAGCATTGATGAGCAAGTTGAAAGAGGTAGACACAGATTTCCAGGAGTCAGTTGATAAGATGTCAGGTCTAGGAGAGGAAACTGGAGTGATAGAGGTCAAAGTGGTCAAGTCGTCTGAGTCGGAGTCAAATCTTGTTGGTAAAATTGTTTGTGAAGATGAGATTATAGTTGAAAAAGTTTCAATCCCCGATACACCATGTCTAAGTTGTTCACAACCATGCACAGGGTGTCTTGAAAAAGACACCAAGTATCAGGAATTGAAACAACATGCAGATTTGGTGAAGTTTGATCTAGAACAGGTAAAAGAGGCATATGACACGTTATCTAGGTCAATCAAAATGATTCAAAAAGAAAGTCTTGAAAATGATAAAGCAACAAAGTTGGCTCAATCCACATTGTTTGATAAACAAAGAGAAGTTAATTTTCATCTTGACACGATCGCATCTTTAAGAAAAGAACTTGAATTGGTTAAAATTGAAAATGACCGAATTGAACAGAAATTGATGAGTTATGTGGCATCATCGTATGTGTTAGAGCAAATAGTACCACAACAGCCACATGCTTCACCTGCCTTTAACAGTGTTCCACCCCCAATGTGGAATCATTATACACAGAAATATCCAGATGGGGTGGAAGCTGCATTAAAGCTTAAATTGAAAACTATTGAAAATGATTTGCCTGATAATATTGATATCACTTTCACTGCGTCTGACACTGATAACGAATCCCAGGTTATCAAAAATGTTATTGATCAGGTGTTGGATGATGAGAGTGAGAAATCTGAGAAGGCAAAATCAGTGGAGTTCGGTAGTGATTCTGAGGAGGACGGAAACTTTTTAGATCGTTATTCGTCAAAAACGGATAAAAGTGCGGATGATGATTCGATTATGGTGGCTTACACTATGGTTGGGTCTGACAAACTTTACTCCAACACCGAGTTTCCGCTTCAGAACGTCAAATTCGAGAATGTTGAGAAAGTTTTTAAGTTGGTTGAACTGAGTGTTAACGAAATCAAGAAAAATGATTTCTTTTCGAAACTGAAAAAATCAGTTGGTTCTTCACGTCCCACTAGTTCAGAAAAGATAGATGGGGTGGGTAAAAGCCAAAACAAGAAAAATCAGTTAAAGAATAAAGGTATTGGTTTTGAGAAGAAAATGACTAAGCAGATAGTCAAGCCGAAAGATAGGATTGATGATGTGTTTGTCGCTGGTCCTAGCACTGATGCTGAAAAGGATTATATCTTTAGTCAAAAGGCCGTGGACGACTTCAATGATAAGCGTGTGTGTTATCGCTGCAATGAAGTCGGCCACATGGCGAAGCAGTGTAAGAAAGTGATTGAAAAACCGGTTGTGGTAAAAGCTGTTAATAAACAAATGGTTGAGAAACCAAAGGTTGAAAAACCTAAGGTTGAAAGCAAAAATGTTTCAAAACAAATCATTCAAAAACCTCGACCAAAATCACCGGTCGTTGCAAAAGATAAACAAGTGATGATTTCGCCGATCCGAATTCTTAAACGAGGTGAAAAGTTGAAGTCGGAGGATAAGCCAAAATCGACTTTCGAGATTGGCGAGTCTTCTAAGTCTCCCAAGACTTCGAAATTTTACCCTAAAGCAAAAACTTTTGAAAATCAGTCATGGGTTGCGAAATCCAAACCATCTGGTGAGATCAAAAAGATGGAAAGTGTGTTGAAAAATGAGTCACAGTTTGTGAAAGATGATGTTGCTGTGTTTGAGTCTGATATCGATCAGTTTTTGTCGGAATTTCCCAAACTTCATAACAAAGTGAAACAAGATAAAAAGGAAATTGAGTCAAATGTCACATTTAACTTTCCGAAAACCACCGAGAAATGCAATGTAGTTTTTGGTTCAGTGTCGAAAGCCAAAAAGTCGTGGGCATCATTGTTTAACTGATGTGTTTGTGTGCTGATTGCAGGAGCTGCCCAAGTCTGTGCTATCCAGGTGGATAATGGACAGCGGAGCGTCGAGACATATGACAGGATCCTTAGCTCTATTATATGATGTCAAAGCAATTAATGGAAGCTACGTTGGATTTGCTGGTAACCAAGGTGGCAGGATTGTTGGTAAGGGAAAGCTCACAAATGGCATCATATCTTTTGACAAAGTGAATTATATTGTTGAATTGACGAACAATTTGTTAAGTATTTCACAAATTTGCGACAAAGACTTTAGCGTACATTTTACAAAAACAGAGTGTTTGGTTTTAAAGCCAGGGTTTAAAGTCCCTGATGAGTTGGTGCTGTTGCGCGCTCCTAGGGTTAATGATCTTTACATTTTAGACATGAGCACTGCAACACCAACAACTCCTCAAAAACAATGTTTTGTGACAAAGTCTAAAGCAATTGAGAAAGAGTCAATTATGTGGCACAGAAAAATGGGTCATATACACGTTCGTAAAATGAATTTTCTTGTGCACAACGACTTGGTAGAAGGTGTGAATGTTAAGAATTTTCATTTACCTGATGATTGTGTTGCGTGTAAGAAAGGTAAACAGGTACGGAAGTCTCATCCGCCAAAGATGCTCAACACTATCCGGTTACCTCTCGAGAGATTGCATATGGATCTCTTCGGGCCGGTCAATGTCAAAAGCATCAGTGAAGATTCTTACTGTTTGGTGGTTACGGATGATTATACAAGGTTTTCATGGGTTGTTTGTTTGGAGAAGAAGGACGAAACATTCGATGCTTATATGGTTTTATTCAAAAAGATGGAAACGGTGTACAAGCTGCCGATCAGAAGAATTCGGAGTGATAACGGAACGGAGTTCAAGAATAACAAAATGTACGAGTTCTGCAACGAGAAGGGGATACTACACGAATTCAGTGCGCCATACACACCACAACAGAACGGCGTGGCTGAACGAAAGAATAGAACCCTGATCGAGACCGCACGTACTATGTTGGCCGATTCAAAGCTTCCGATTTTCTTCTGGAGTGAAGCAGTGTCAGCGGCTTGCTATACATTGAATAGAGTTCTGACAGTGAAGAAATATAAAAAGACTTGTTTCGAGCTGCTGCATCGCTATAAGCCAAATCTTGAGTTCTTAGAACCTTTTGGCTCTCCGTGTACTTTCATAGATGCTGATGGTAAATTCGGAGCGAAAGCGAATGAAGGATTTTTCGTAGGTTACGCCAGCCCGTTAAAAAGGGTGTTTGTACCATGTCTGGGGAAAGTGATTCAGGTCCATCATGTGGATTGTCAGAAGCACACGCCATCGCAACAACTTCCCGGACAAAGATTCCTATTCGACTACGACAAACTCTGGGAATCGTTTCATCTGCCATCCGAGCCGAGTGAGGAGGAACTTGCTCTCATGTACTTGTATCAGCAAAGTCAGTTGCAAGAGCCGGAATCTAGACCGCTAGATGTTCCTACGCCCACCGTGGGTACTCACGATGATGAAGCTGGACCAAGTGGAACCGTTCATATACCGCCAGACGTACCAGAGGAACCAGCTCCGTCATTTGACGTTTCTGACGACTCAGAGGAGGAACCCGCTCCTACCTTTGACGAGGAACCAAATGAGACATCAGAGGAGGCTGTTGATCAAATCGTTGATCTCGACATTTCAAATCTGGAATCGGAAGTTGTGGTGCCTGATACTGTGATGCCACGGACACTGTCTTACCATCCTTCAGAACAAATTATCGGCGATCTACAGAGTGGTGTCAAGACGAGACATCAGATAGACCAAGCTTTTACATGTTTTTATTCAGATATTGCTGATATGCAGAAAGAAGTCTCACTCAAATGTTTTATTTCGCAGATAGAGCCCAGGACCTACAAAGAAGCATTGACCGAAGACAGTTGGGTGAATGCTATGCAGGAGGAACTACAACAGTTTGAGAAATTGGGCGTCTGGAGACTTGTTGATCTGCCAAAGAATCAGAAGTTGATAAAGACGAAATGGGTGTTCAAATGTAAAAGAGATGATAGAGGAGTCGTGGTGAGGAACAAAGCACGTTTAGTGGTTCAAGGCTTCAGCCAGCAGGAGGGAATAGACTATGATGAGGTTTACGCGCCGGTTGCAAGGCTTGAAGCAATTCGCATCTTTTTAGCCTTTGCATCTTGGAAAGATTTCAAAGTCTATCAACTCGATGTTAAATTAGCATTCCTGAATGGCAAGATTCGAGAAGAAGTCTACGTGGGGCAACCACCGGGGTTTGCAGATCCACTAAACAAAGACAAGGTGTACCTACTGGATAAAGCATTATACGGTCTACACGAGGCCCCGAGAGCTTGGTACGAGACTCTCTCGACCTACTTGCTGGACAACGGGTTCACAAGAGGAACAGTAGACAGCACCTTGTTCACAAAAGAAGAAGCAGGCCACTTGCTGATTGTGCAGATCTACGTTGATGATATAATTTTCGGTTCCACCAACGACGATTTGTGTAAAGAGTTTGAGAGAGTAATGAAGAAGAAGTTCGAAATGAGTTCGATGGGGGAGATGAAGTTCTTCCTCGGGCTGCAGTCAAAGTATGTAAAGGACGTGCTCGACATGTTTGATATGACCGATTGCAGTTCTGCATCAACCCCCCTCGCACAGAACCATGGTATTTGTCCGGATGAACAGGGAGTGAAGATGGATGAAACGTTATACCGATCGATCATTGGTTCTTTAATGTATCTCACAGCTTCCCGTCCCGACATCATGTACCCGACATGTCTGTGTGCACGATATCAGTCGAATCCGAAGCAATCACACCTGACGATCGTCAAACGCATCTTACGGTATTTGAAGGGTTGCCCAAGCATCGGCTTGTGGTACCCTCGTTCGGGTGATTTTACCTTATCCGGTTTCGCTGATTCAGATTTTGGTAGCTGTAAGCAGAACGCAAAGTCCACCACTGCTGGGTGCCAGTTCTTCGGAACTCGGCTCGTTACCTGGCAGTGCAAGAAGCAAACTGCAGTTGCGCTCTCCACATGTGAGGCTGAGTACGTCTGGATCCAACAGCAGATGCGCGACTTCGGTCTGCAATTCTTGGATACGCCGATATTTGTGGACAATGAAGCGGCCATAAATGTTACTAAAAATCCGGTTCACCATTCGAAAACAAAACACATAGAAATCCGACACCATTTTATTCGAGATTGTCACGAAAAGAAATTAATACGGATTGAACATGTGGGCACCGATGATCAGAAAGCTGATTTTTACACAAAACCGTTTGATAAAAAGAGATTTTATTATCTTTTAAGGTTAAATGGGATGAAAAATCTGCAATCTGGGAGGGTAATCGAATGTGAAGCCGAGCTGGGCGGCGATCTGACTTGAACCGTATCGGGTTGTCAATTTTTCTTTTGTACAGTTGTATTTTCTGCTTTTCGTTAAAAACAAAAACACAAAAATATGTTTTAGTTTTAGGGGGAGATATTCGCAGAAAAAATACAAAAACATGATAAAACCATAAAAAATCCAAAAACATTAAAAAATGCAAAAAAAGCAAAAAAAGCTGTGTAGTATAGGGGAAATGATAGTACATCAGCTAGACAGGCACAGTACGCTAAAGAATTGTAATGTAAAAATGCAATTAAGCAGTCTCGCTAAAGATGTGCCGATAGGTTCTTACAGAATTAGTAGATCAGTTTGGGATATAAACTAAATTTAACTTGCATTTTCGTGGGGAACATCTCCAGGATATATAGGTAACCCCTGAAATCCTGTTTGAAAGGTCCCGTATTCTGAGATACTAGGTCTTTATGCTCAGTGATATCTGGGGTATTATCCCGGGACTTCTGCTGTATGGAAATACTGACCTAGTCCCCGGATAATACTTTACGCAAAAAGCTTTGAAACATAAGCTTCACCCTCAGCATGCTGATGAAACAATAAAATTGATAGTCGCTGCTGTTGAAATGCAAAAGATCCTCTAAAGGGGACCCACCTTAAAGTCGAACCGTCATCTCTCTGCTGAACGGAAGTTCTGACCTGAGCTCTCACGGTTTCGCATCTACCCCCAACAGATATCAGTCGTGGTATATTCACCTGTAAGACTGAATACTGGGATCCGGATACGGGAGTATATACTGAGATGGGAACACATGTTAATGTTTAAGTCTCTAAAACACTAATCACGTATCCCGAACAGATTGAAAGTTTTGCAAGAATTTTAAATGGATCAATATACCAACAATCAACGCGAATTGCTTAATGCTTAAAATGAAATAAGCCTAACGGTGCTTGTGTTCTGTTGGCAGCTGATATGATCCCGTAACACGCTCGAAAAAATATTGTGTGTATATATTTCAGTTTGTACAGCTTAAAACCCAAAAAGATTTTCTTTTCTCATTTTATTTTCGACAACTGTTACTGGGGATTGGAAGATCAAAGCCTGTATGCAGATCATGTCTGTGTCTGATTAGGGTTGGGTAAGCTGTGATTGCAAACAAAGATCTGGTATGATGTTTAAAAGATAAAATGTGAAAGTGTTTGAAATGGTGAAAAGTTCATTAATTTGAACTATTTTTGAAACAAAACGACAGAATACTTCATAAAACTGATCATCCAGGGCCATTAACTTGGACTTGGTAGGTCAAACAGTTGTCCAGGGTCATTAACTTGGACTTGGTCAACTGGGTGTCAGCGTGTGAAATCGAAAAAGTTGGAAAATTGATTAAAAAAATGAATTTTTGAAAAATTGGAGACAGGTTCGCTTTTATGACAACATTGGTCCGCTTTTCTGTCAATGTAACATGTTTGGTCCGCTCATATGGTTGGTGTCGAATAAGCGGACCAGACCCCATATAAAAGGTACAGGGGTCCGCTTTTGTTGTCATTACCCGGTTCGCTTATCCGTCGTTGTCTCTGAGGCGATCTTGAGCGATCCTTCGTGTTCATCGTGATTTCTTGCTGATTGAGTCTGTTTTTCTTCGATTCTTGATAGATCCTTATTTGTTACATCATGGGCAAGTTAAGTATGCTTTCAATTTCATCTATTTCATGTTATTTTGTGTCTGTCGGTATGTTTGCATGAACGGATCGCGTTTTGAGCTTTTAACTGTCATATTTGGTTGAATAGAATAGTGTAATCATGTTGTCTGATGTTATATAAGGTAGTATTGTGTGTTAATTGCTGAAATTTGAGTGTTTGATGTGTGTTGTCGGCAATGAGTGGTTTCAGTTTCAGATCTAGGGAGTTTTAGGCATATTTGTAGGAATCAAAAGACACCTCTAGACTCGGAATGTTGTGTAGATTGTGATTTTGGAATCGATTTTAGGTTTTAAGCAGTTTTTACATGTTTTAGTATTAGGACCGCTTTTACTGCCATGTAATTCAGGACCGCTTATATGTCATCTGTAGGACCGCTCATAGTTACCATTTTAGATCCGCCTTTAGGAACACTTTCAGGTCCGCTCGTCTATACCATAGCAGGATCGCTTTTAAGGCAGTAATTTAGGGCATCGCTTATTGGTACCAGGGACGGTTCGTTTTTTATGTTTTTTTTTGAAGGTTCGCTTTTTAGTCATCTTATTGGTCCGCTTTTAGGGATGCATAGTGGTTGGTTCGCTTTTGTGGTTTATACACTTCAGCCTATTTGATCATTATTTGGTCCGCTTATGTGGTTCGCTCTTTTGTCAATGTATTGTTCAAAATGTGAAATTTTTCTAAGTCTTGGTTTCTGTTGTTGTTGTGCAGGCATCACCAAACGTGTTATTCGATCCAGTACACAACAGCTGCATTGATTTAGATGTGGAGAAGTGTCCGTTATTGTCAGAATTTAGCAGTATTTTGGACTACATGAATCGTATTCCAGTGAAGAAAGCGATGACTGACCAGAGGCCGTTGTACAGATCACATATTAGTCGTTTTTGGATGAATGCAAAGTATGATGAGGCAAGCAAGGTGATTTCATCAGTGGTGGAAGTAGATGGAAAGACGGAGACTATTCTGGTGACTGAAGCATTAGTTCGAGAAGTTATGAACTTTCCTGATGAGGCCAACTATCCCACAAGATTTCCGGAACGTTTGGTGAAGGGATGTATGCTGAGAATGGGATACAGAGGTGCTTTGAACACCGGGAACTACTTGAAGTCGAAGTTTCAAAAATCTTTCAAGTTCCTAATTCATTGTATTCTGATTACGTTGAGCCACACAAAGGGCAGTTTCGACCAGAAGAGGGATTACCAAATGAACATGTTGACAGCGTTGGTGTTGAATAAGAAATACAACTTCTCGCACATAGTTTTTCATTATATGGTGGAGAATCTCACGTCGGATGTTAGAACCTGGAGGTATCCACGTTTTGTACAAATGTTGATTGATCGTGCATACCCTGGGATTGATAGAAACATTCAGGGTGATCTTCTTGTTCAAGCTCACATGTCTAACAACACTTTGAAGAACCTGGTCAAGTATCATCCTAATCATCCAGAGCCTGATCTTGTGATTGAAAACTTCGGATTGCTTAGAGATGCGAACTATGTGGATCCCGATCCGGAAAATCATCAAAATTAGAGAAATCAAGAGGAAATGAAAGAGGCATTGTATGAAGTAGAGTTGAAAATACTTCAGAGTTTCAAATCAACCAAGAACGAGTGGTATGTAAAGGAGTCAGGACGCAGACGTAGATTTGCAACCCCTGTAGTTGAAGGTGAAGGTTCTTCTTCAAAACCGAAGAAGAAACAAAAGAAGAAAAAGAAAACAATGTTAATTGATGAATCTGATGAAGATATCTCTGAGACGAATGTTGAAAATGAACAAGAGATGACTGGTGCTGAAAATATTGTAATTGAGACAGATTTGTTTACAACAGAAGCTTATTTTGTTGATAATGTTGTGGAAACGGTTACTTCTGATGTTCAAAAAGAAAAAGAGAAGGTGTTAAATGATGTTGAAGGTGACGACGTTGATAAAGACACTACTAGTTCTTCTAGTTCGTCTGAATATGAAGTGATTGATGCAAAAGAACGTGAAAGACGAATGAGAGAAGAGGTAGAACAGGAGAAGTTGATTAGAAAGAGGAAGAGGGAAGAGAAAGAAGATGCACCTTATGTACCTTCTCCGGAGCATGTTTCAGCGTCACAATCTACTCCGAGGGGTAAAAAGAAAGTTGCTGGTCGAAAGAGAACTACACCAAAGATTAAAGTGTCGAAGCGCCCTCAGAAGATCATGCAAACGCATCCTACACATCCACGTCAACCAACACCTCCACAATCTCCAATACATCAATCTCCTCCCAGACAACCAATACCACAACAATCACCAAGACAACCTACTCCTCCATCACACTCAACACCACCCAGACAACCTACTCCACAACGACAACCATCTCCTATTTTTCAATCAACACCACCACCACAACAACCATATTATACTTCGCAAGATCTTTTTGGCACACCTCCACTCACCCAAGTACAACCTGGTTCTTCGAGTAAAGGTCTTCCGATACCGCAAGATAATCTACTAGACGTTGATTTCGACTTTGCAAACAATTCGCAAGTGTTGAAATTGGAAAAGAGAATTGAGGATGTGATAGCAGAGAATAAAAAGTTGGCGGCTGAAAGCAAAAAGATTGCTGATAAAGAAAAGACTCTTGCTGGTAGGGTGCAGAAGTTGGAAGGTGAAAACAAAGTGTTGACACTGAAAATTGAAGTTGATCAGACGGAAATCGACATTTTGAAAGTTCGAGTGTCTGAATTAGAAGAAGAGAAGAATCGTCGAGAGAGTGAAAATGAATACTATAAGCTGAAAAATAAAGAACTTATGGCTGCTAAAGCGCTACATGAACATAAGTTCTACATGCTGAATAGAGTTGTGGAAAGCATGTTAGAGACATCAGTGGAACAGAAATATGAAGAGTTGAAGCTAGAAGACCTTCGTACAGAACGTCAAGCAGAATTAGAAAGGCAGATGAAAGATCAGGGCAAAGGGGTGGAAGGAAGTTCTGAAATGTCTATTGTACCTTCAATGGTAATTGATAATCCTGAGCCTATATCTGCAGTTCCTGGCTTAGTCGAAGAAGAAATTCCAACGCCTAAGTTAATTGGTGGCGAAGATGAAGAGGATGATGAAGATGATGATGAGGATGAGTTTGTATATTCTGCTAGCAGTCACAGTTCTAAAGGTGATGATGATGATGACGCTGCAGGAGGTTCAGGTGTTAGAGTGACTGAAGCCTCAAATGAAAAAGTTGTTGAAGATCTGTTGAACGACACAATTAATGAAGAAAGTGGTGAAGCTGAAGGTAAGGGGGAGTCGAGTAAGACTCAGATTGTTGAGCATCATGAGCCGTTGTTCATGCGTCTAGAGGAGTATAAAGAAATGCTTAAAAATGTAAACCCTGAAATTCCCTTCGACTTCGAAGAGGACATAGAATCGTTTGATATCAATAAACATCAAGATTATAAGTATGATTATGTTGAAGATGCCGATATCTACGATAGAGTTGAGGTTGAAGAATGTTCAGATAATGAAGAGGTTCCTGAAGATACTTCGAAACTTCCAACGTTAATGGAGTTCTTTGCTGCTGAGAATAGAGATGAATTACGTCAGAAAGTGACTGAAGCGGTGAATGATAATGTATTTGAATGTTTGACGAAAGAAGCTGAGCAGAAAGGCCAATCTAATATTGATAAAGAAGGTTAATCGAATGCTGAAGAAATTGATCGTTCTAAATGGTTTAAAGATTCTCATGAAAGAAAATTCAAGAGGCCGCTGAAGTTCTTCCAACGAGATCGAAATGTTTCGCTTGGCGATATTATTAGTTGGGGTTTTCTTCCGCAAGTTAACGCTTATGCTATTCGAAGAGAATATGGCGTCCAGTATTTTGCACGTTTATATGACATAATGTCATTACCGTGGTGGGACGTTGATGAATTAGCAAAAGTGAGAGTCTTGGATTACAAGGTGAGAAAGAATGATACCGCGATGTGGGGCTACATCAAATATGAACAATTGAAGTCATTTCGAAAGTGGAAGCCTCATCGTCCAAGACGTGTTCAGAGAGTTGATCCGGAAACTGGGGCTGTAGAAATTATTCTGAATGTGAAGCCTCCGCGTACAATGAAGACAATTCCGATGCCAGAAATGGAGCAGGAATTTTATAAAGGCTTTATTGATTGGGTTTACAGTTGCAGGACGACCGAAGCAATAATCACGTACAGAGCTGGTGGAGAGCTGAGGGATATTCATGTTTACGACCCGATGTGGTTAGTTAATTGCTCAGCGAAAGACATCGAATGTCTATTCATTCACAAGATTCGCTACTCGCCAGCAGATAAAGAGCAAGCTCTTCAGTTTCAACGTGTTGTATCACTGTGTGTTCAGAAAGGAATCAACTCTGAAAACAAGTGGAAATCTTCGTGGTGGTCTTTAGAAGAAAAGATGAAAAAGAAAGCGAAGCGTGAGCGTGAACGTGAGAATCAAAAGATGGAAGAAAATAGAGGAAAGTTTATGAAGCAACAAGAAAAGGAAGAAAAAGCAAGGAAGATAAAGAATGAGAAGATCAGGGTTGCGCTGGGAAGAAAGCCAAAACCGAAGGAAGAGAAATTCAAAGCTATCTGAAGACCAACTTTCAAGACAAAGACTGCGGCTTCATCCAAGGGGGAGTTTGTTGATGCACAATGTCTAAAGCCTGTGTCTTTGTAATGCTAGTTTAATGTATAGGGTCCAGATAGGTCATTTTGTATAAGTTCAGGGGGTTAAAGTGTAATTTTATGATGTTTAGTTTGTAGGTCCGCTTTTGTGGCAAGTGTCCACAAAAGCGAACCAGCTTTGTTGTCTGGACCGCTCTTGTGGACATGACACATGAGCGGACCACGCAGTCTATATATACCCCTGTTGTGTTCTTCATTTGTAACGTTGTCTGAGATCCCACGTCGAACTGCTGTCCGTACGGCAAGCGTTATCAAGTGAAGAAAAAGTATTTTAAGTGTGAATTCTCTGTTTCTACTACATTATTTTACGGTTTTCTTTGTATCATGCTGAAAATGTGTTTCCGCCACATTTTCAGTAAGCACTAGCTCTGATTGACTCACTCGAGAGGTCAAAACTGATCCTACAATTTTTCAAACTACATGTATTTCAGGGAACTAGTGGATCTGCAAGGGTATGCATATGTCGTCAAGCTGCATTTGAATAAAAGATGTTATCCATGTTTGTTGAGTTTAGAGGGTGTATCCTAATCCTGGACGGGATACATGATTCTAAACTCAGGTTTTATTTAAGTACTTTTATTGAGTCTTGTGAAATCGTTTACACACGTCATGGTTTGTAACTTAATTCGGTATTGATGATTTCAAACAATGGTAATGTGGTAGTTTCTAAACTTTATTAATGGATAAACATCTTGTGTTTTTATCATATAGCATTGTTGTGATTGATTGCTATGGTATTAAGAAGTCACACCAAATAACCACGCTTCCGCAAAAGTCAGGGTGTGACATTTTACACACGAATAAGTCAAAGCATATTCTTGTTGATTGTCACATGAATAAGTCAACGCATATTCTTGTTTGCAACTTGCAAGTAAAATATCTAAAAAAATATGCTTAACTTTTGAAGTCTGTATATTCTCTAACTTTTGAAGGTTATTTATATGCTTCTTTCCTAATGCATGTTTGTGCCGGAGAGTAGAAGAGTCGCATTGTCGGTGCCGGAGAGATGTTGCCGCAATGTGGACCGTTTTTGTTTGAAAGTAGAAGAGTCGCATGCCGGTGCCGGAGAGATACGATGTTGGTGGGTTTGAGGCGTTTTCCTAGTTGTCGCCATTTCTAAAATATGATGTCAATGGGTAATGTTTTAATATCAGATGCAACTTTATGGCATGCTTACCTTAATCACATCTTCCATGGAGTCACAGAACCGACAATAGGGCGCACGGATCATATGCCCACCAAGAGCACGACACATGAAATCGAACAGTTTCACTGTCGCTAATTTCTCCACTCACCGTGAAATCAAACAGTTTCTACATAGATTCCGTCCAGTTTCAACGTCGGGTGAGGATTACGAGTGTTCTAGACTCGTTCAAGGCATGCTTTTTTGTGTGATTTACCGAAATAAGGAACATTCCACGGTAAACGATGCAGCCGATGAAACGGAGCTGTTATCTAGGTTGTTCAGTACTTCCGAGACGATTCAAGTGAGTCCTATGAAGCAAATGTATGTCTACTCAATTGAGAGGAATCATTGCATTACAACCCCGTTGAAAACAAGTGGTTGTAATGATGGGACCCTTGATTTGAAACGCATAATGTAAAACACACGAATATGTGGTTTCAACGAATTGTTGGACTTCTTGTTCCAAATGCAGCTGATGAAACCGGAGCTGTTATCTCGGTTGTATGGTACTTCTGAGACGATTCAACTAATGAAACCAGAGTTGTTATCTCGGTTGTTCAGTACTTCCGAGACGATTCAAGTGAGAGGAATCATTGCATTACTTTGGACATTTGTTGGTCTTCATACATTTAGGAAACATTGTTGGTGACAACTGTTCTCCAATACTAGAAACTTATTCAGATCTCTATTCGGTCATCTTTCCAAACTGCAACACACGGAGTACTGAACAAATTAAATCAACACCTTCAATCGAGAAATTCATAGTTTTATACTTGTGACAACTGGCACCAAACCGGTAATTTCCACACACTTTAGTTATTATTTAATGACTGCAATTATGTGCTTTAGTGTCAACATTATCTGATTTCATACAATACAAGTGAATTCATGCACGTTTTATACTACCAAATATTGCTTTATGCATTAACGAGAGCGTTGCGTCAAAAATACTAGTAAACTCACCGGTAAGACACAGTGTGTCAGCAGAACTGAAGAAAGCAGTCAGACATTAGAATTAGGGCCTAGGTGTAGGTCCAACGTCAAAAATACATTAAAACCCAATAGTACATACAAGGGTTAACATATAGACACTCCAGAAGTTAAAACAAGCACTAAAAAGCACCCGAAACGCACTTGAAGTGCAGAATTTTAATAAATTCAGCTCAAAACAGCTTTTTAACATCAAAATATCATGCAGAAATTTCGTTTTATCATCCAGAATACTTCCCTAAGTGTCGGGAATTGAAAAAGTTACAAAAGGATACTTAAAAGACACTAAACGGTGCAATTTAACACTTTAACAAACCGGTATCTAACCGAACAACCGGACTTTACCCGGAACACAAAAATAATGTGAAACACATTGTTTTTATTTTTGTAAGCTAGTTAGGGTCCCCAAACACCCTAACACACTATATATTCCATAACACACATAAACCACTAATTATTTCACTTATCTCCTAACTAGTTTAGTTATCCACCATTACAACCCACCTAGAAACCAACCCCCCCCCCCAACCGGTTATGGAAGTAGGGGACACCCCCATGATTTATTTCATTTGTTTAATTGATATGGTTGAGTATCTTGGAGACACATGGACTAGAGGGTAATAATATGTTGGAAGATCACTTATTTAACCACTAGTTCCACACACATCTTCATCTTCATAACTCAACAACAAAACTCCTTCTCCTTTCCCCCCTTGGCTACGGCTTCAACCACCCACACCCACACTTTCATTTTCAATCCACATCCATCCATTCTAAGGTGATATTAAGGTGTAAGGAGGTCACTAACGAAGCTCGGTGCAAGCGGATCTTGAAGGAGCTTCTTCATTTGCTTTTATCCACTTCATTTACCCTCTTGAACTCCCCTAGCCTTGTGCTAGTAGTAAGTGCTCTAAAACATCATCTTGATCTTGTATTTAGTGGTTAATAGATGATAGAATGATTAAATGATGAAAACTCTAATGAACATAAGCTAAGTCTTGAACATAAAGTGATAAATGGTGGATAAAGAAAAGATATATGGGTAAATCATGTGAATCTTGTGTAGTTATGATTATTTGATGATGTTTGTTAGTAGAAGTAGGATGGATCATCATCTAGACATACTAGTTCATGTTTAAGAACATGAACTAGCAAGATGTAAATGCTAGAAATATGAAGGATGATGAAACCATCCACCCATGAACTTGGAATTTGAATAAATGTAGTTTTTCTTGGAAAATAAGGTTACACACTTGTAGATCTAAAGGTCTACAAGTGGTTTTTCGGAAGAACCAAGTGGAAAATACTAGATTGTTAAAAACTCGGATCTTGTATGAACTAAAATCATTTTAGTAAGTAAATAAGTGTATAAACACTTGTGTAACAAAAGAGAAATTTTTGGAAAATAAGACTAGAAGATGTGAAAATGCTCTTCCTTTAAAAATAAAGTTTTTAAGAAATTAAACTTATTTTTTTTTTGACCTACTAAAAATGTTAGTAACTTACTACATATTTTTACAAACTTTCAAGTTCATAAGATTGTGGTATATGCTTGTTTTGATAAGTTTGGTAAATAAAGATTGTGTTGTTGGTATTGTTGTTGATTTTAAAAGAAAATAAACACATGTTTTGAAAATATGGGAAACCTCCATTTTTTGGGGAAACTCTGTCGAAATTTCTATAAATTTTGACACTTAGAAAAATATAAGTTCTGAGGAACTTATCTCCTAAAAATGTGCCTAGAGAATTTACCAAGGTTTCCCTAATTTTTGTGATAAGAAGTGATCATTTCTTCAAGACTAAAATTGGTATTAAGTATGTATATTTTTTTTTGAGAAAAAAAATATATATATATATATATATATATATATATATTATTTTACCACCTAATTTTGTGCTAAGTGTATGTCGTATGTATTATACGAATTAGTGTGTTAGGACTTGAAAATACACTAAATACTCTTGAGAAGTAAAGACACAAAAAAATACACATATAACATACTTAGACAAATACAAAAAAATATATTTGTGAAAATATATTAGTTGATAGAAATTAATAACTTGGTCAAGTTATGGGCATAAAATGAAGTTTTGAGCAAAATACATAATTCGGGTGCAAAGTGCAAAATACAAGATACTTATATTTATTGTTGAGAAAATTATAAGTTAGACACTTAGTTAAAAATATAAAATATTTTTAACACAACAATACATATACAAAAGATAGTGACTTGTGCTTGTGCGATACAAGTCTAGTGACTAACGATAATAAAACACGTTTAGGTCACGACGCACTATAAGCAAAATCCGGTGAAGTTTACGACGCAAGGAACGCAAAGTTGTGAGTTCATGCTTCCCCTTTTCTTTTAACTGTTTTCAGTTTTATAACCTCGGGGGTGAAATACATGTTACAATATTTATAAATGGCATGATGATACGAGAAATGATACATGATACGTGAAATCGTGTCACGAATAGGGTACCATAAGCACCATTAGTCAACAATATACCTAGACCGCAGAACAAAAGGTTAGATCTAACGGGTGTCGGGTAGCCACACTCTTGGTGAGAACGAGTACCAAGTAGTGCTTTTGTGTCGCATAATATGCCAACTAGAAAAATGCCTGAGGTTTGGTTGCTTCCTATGTCGTGTCACATGTTGATGGCCTTGCAACCCATTGACAACTTGATACATACATGAACACTTGATTATACATGAATACTTGATTTTCACAAGATACATACCATGTTTTCCATACAAAGTATACTAACGTTCAATACAAAAACTGCATGAATTCACACCAACATTATGTTGACGTTTTTTCCAAAACTCACATGTATTTCAGGTAACTAGAAGTGGATGTGCGCGCGGCCTTACTCATGCTTGTGGATGTCGCTTATGTTTATCTTTGTAGGATCGATTTCGACCTGAATGAGTCGGACAGAAGAGCTTTAGTCCGTTTCAGAGGCGGAAAGTAAGAAACGGATGTGAAAACAGCTAGAAATACACTTTAAACCTCTTGTATATTGAAATAACAGTGTTTACAATCAGAGGAAATACCGGCAGCACCTCGGTATCACTTGGCCCTTTCGTTACAAATGACATAAACAACTAGCCTATTTATACTAGACACCCTACCGTTTGAAACACACCCTACCGTTTGAAACCCTTCAAACGGTCACCATCTTCAAATGATGTGGCTTCAAACGGTCACACCCACTGAAATGGAACCTACTACAAACGAAAGCTATTCAAATGGAACCATCTAATTGGACCTTTCAAACGGTCATCATCTCAAACGATATTCAATATTTTCACATTCTATTTTTGACTTCTTGTGAACATGATGCAATGATGATGTCACTCTTGTGATGTCATCATCAAAGATGATGACATAATCCTTGTTTCGACGCAACGAAACTGAGACTCGACATAAGACGAAGACGACAGATGAATGCACCAACAATCTTTAAATAAAGTTGTAAAATTTTTAAGACAATGTTTTATGCTACCTCGCGATGTAAACGCTAAATTATGTTTTCAAATTATGAAATGTTTGGTATTTGAAGATATTTTTACGAGCATGTAGTATGTTTACCTTTCGTATGCAATGAGAACCTTTCATGATCACACCTCATGCTTCCACCTCAGAAAGGGGTGTGACAGATTGGTATCAGAGCTGCGATTGTAGTGAACCAGGATTCTTTCTCGAGTCTAGTCTACAATCTCTAGGATCCTTTCACGAAAATGATTTTTCAAAGAGTTTTCATTGCATAAAACTTCCCGCGACATCCACTGCCTGAAACTGTTTACATGAGTCTAGAAAAGACACTACGAGACTTAGGGTGCACAGGAGTAGCACTTGTCTTTAACTAAGAAATTACTTGCAATTATGTGTGATAATCAGCATATACATGTACTAGATGTAGAATACCACTAGTATACATGACTTTACCTGAAAACAATGGCCTAACTGAAGGAAGAAATACGAGGATGAAACGAACTGTGCGGACTGTGTAAGGAGTTACGTAATTATGGATGCATACATAATTATGGAATTCAGTGCACAGAAACCACAGCAAGTCTTATCGCGTATAGATTTCCCCAGTGAAAGATAAAGGTCAAACGTGAATACCCCTTTCAGCCTACTAAATACTCTGCTAGAGTAATAATTGCTTGATGTCATTTATGTGGTATACGCCTGCGTATATATATACTACTATTATGGCGATATCGAACAAATGTCTAACCCTGTTGTGTTATGTTCTGTCAGAACATGGCACCCAGGAAAACTGTGAACGCTCGTGATCAACCTCCTCCTCCCCCACTACCAAGAAATGCTGAAGAGCTGAACGCCCTACTGGAAGAAAGGATCTATGCGGCTATCGCCCAGTACGAGGCGAACCGTACTCAAGACAGTGGAGGACAAGCAATGCTAGGCGCAACGGGAATGGAGATTCGTCTGGAGGAAACGCAACCCAAGGTAACCTTAAGACAATTTGCTAAGCATAGAGATATTTATTAACGGTCCTTGTTTCGTTATTTCTTCGATTACTCACAAGGGAATTGGTTGGATCAATTACAGGTGGCACCTTCAAGCAGTTCCTCGACTGCAAACCACTGAACTATGATGGCACTGGAGGCGCAGTGGCGTTTGTACGCTGGACGGAAAAGACTGAAGCCACTATCCGCATGAGCAAGTGTACTGCAGATCAGCAAGTCACTTTTGCTACTGGGTTGTTTGTCGATGAAGCTCTGACTTGGTGGAACTTGCAAGTCCAAACGCTGGGTGATGATGCCGCGTATGGCATGACTTGGGATGAACTAAAAGAGAAAATGAGAGAGAAGTACTGCTCTCATGCCGAACTCCAAAGGTTGGAGACGGAGTTCTGGCACTTGACTATGGTAGGTGCTGACATCACTGGGTATACTCGAAGGTTCCATGATTTGTTTAGGGTGATTCCCTACATGGTGACTCCGGAATTCAAGCGCGTTGAACGCTACATTTGGGGACTGGCCCCAGAGTTTCGCGGCATGGTAACTTCGGCCAAACCTCAAACAATCACCGAGGCTGTGACTCTGGCTGTCAGCCTTACTGACGATTGTGTGCGTATGAAGAAGCTATCACTGAACCCAACAGAAAATACCGAGATGCATGCTGAGTCGTCCGGTGATAAGAAAAGGAAACATGCAAACCTGAATCAAGCAACTCGTAACAAGGGTTTCAACAACAAGAAGCGTGACACCAACCCACCTAAAGAGGCAAGAACCCTTGTAGCAGCAAATGATACTGCAGCCAAAGGATACCAAGGCACCCTGCCAAAATGTCAAAAATGTAAGTATCATCATGAAGGGGCTTGTCACATTCCAAGGTGCGACAAATGTGGTAGATTGGGTCATCAAACAGAAGACTGTTGGGGAAAAGGAAGGAACGGAAACGGAAACGGAAATCGCAACGGTGCTGGTAATGCGAATGGTGGGAATGGAAATGGCAATGGTAACCAGAATCGGAATGGAGCTGGGCGAAACCAAGAGTGCTTCAGCTGTGGAAGCAATAAGCATTTCATGAAGGACTGCCCGAAAAAAAAACAACGCTCAGGCTCGAGCATTTGTGATTGGAGCAAGGGACGCACGCGAGGACCCTAACGTGGTCACCGGTACGTTTCTCGTTAACAATCACTTTGCATCCATATTATTTGACACTGGTGCCGATTATAGTTTCATGTCTGTGGAATTTAAACGTATGCTTGGGATAGAGTCTAGTAGATTGGATATTCCTTACTCCATAGAACTAGCCAATGGTAAACTTGTTGAATCGGGCGAAGTTGTTAGAGGCTGCACACTAGAACTTGGTGAACGAAGATTTAGCATCAACCTCTTACCTATTCAATTGGGTAGCTTCAATGTAGTAGTCGGAATGGACTAGCTGTCCAAGAACAAAGCTGAAGTTATTTGTCATGAGAAAATCATTCGCATCCCTTTGGCGAACGATGAAACTCTCATCATACATGGAGAAAGACGAGACGCGTCTCTGCGAATCATCAGTTGTATGAAGGCACAGAAGTGCTTAAGGAAAGGATGTGTCGCTTCCCTAGCACACGTTGTAGATAAGAAGGCTGAAGCTACGGAATTTCGGGATGAAATTCCAGATCAACGGGGGGTGGATGTGACACCCCAGGAAAACCGGAAAAAACATACAACTTAACTAGCTTCCTCAGTGAGTGCTTACCAAATTTCGGGACGAAATTTCTTTCAACTTGGGGATGATGTGACAACTCGAAATTTAGAACCTTTCATTGTATCTCGATGTAACCTACTTGAAACGTTATGTGATTAGCTGACGTGTTGGTGTAATGATATATGTGAACATCCTATGTGAATTATATGTTATGTTTATATGTATGCTTGTATGTATGCGACCCGAGACACAAGAACCCGACTCTAGACTATGTGGTCTCGAGTGAACAGTGCAACATATGGGCCGGTTGGGCCGTGCACCTCATCCGAAACCCATTAGGGTGCATCAACTTGAACTAGTATATAACCCTTGATGATAACCAACCTTGCCATTTTTGGGCAACTCACACACATTCTCCTACACACACACTCTCCCTTCCTCTCACAAAAACCCTAAGTCTCAACATCCTTCTTCTCTCATCCTCTCGGATTCAAACCGGCAACACTAGGACCTTCGGTTCAAGCTTGGAATCGGCGTTCGGAGTTCACCCTTCCTATGCTCTAGCCGGTTAGTGCCTCATTTAGTGGTATAATGATAAATACATGAGAAATGATTGTTTATCTATGATAAAGATGTTTGCTTGATAGAAAATAGTTATTTGTTGTCAAAAGATGATATTATGTGATGATGAAATGTTAGAAATCGGCTTTATATGGGTTTAAATCTGAATGGCTTGGTTATGTTTAGGAGGTTTGTGTTCATGAAATCGGATTAGCATATGTTGATGATAAATCTTATTTTAGAATGTTATTGCATCGATTGAATGTGCTAGATGTAAAAAAAACCGATGATGTTATTAGCTCGAGTTCATGCTAGGATAGATGTTATTGATGAAGCATGTTGTTAAAATGAAAACCCTAAAATAATGAACTATTCGAATGTATGATGAACAACATGAATATGCTATGAATGTGCCTTGAATATTTGAAAATGAGGTGTTTGATCCATTGTGGTTTATTGTTAGACAACAAAACATGTTTATATGGATAGTACACCATGTTGCATGAAATCAAAATTCCATTGGATAGTACAACTATGCAGATCAGCAGGTGCTGGGAGTCGAGACACCTGGTTTCGACTCGAGACCATGAACATGACAACTCGAGACCGCAGTTTGCGACTCAGGTTGCGAGTCAAGAACTCTCTAGTCTCGACTCGAGACCACACAATGCCAGTACAAGCAGCATAACTCGAGACCAGGGTTGCGAGTCTTGTTGCGACTCGAGACATGACCCGAGACCTCCTCAGTTGCGACTCAAGAACTAGTAGGCTACAACTCGAGACCACACATTATCTGCACACAAACATTATGACTCGAGACCACGTACACAAACTAACTGTTTGGACCTGCACACTTCTACAGGCTTAGGTATTTGGGCCGGACTTATGGGCTTTATGTGTTACTGTTAAATGCGTGAATGTTACTGTGGAACTTGTTGCGAACTGTTGATGAACTGCCATGCTAGACTTGTATGCCATGATTGTTACTTGTGTACAATACGTGAAGAACATACGTGCACTACTTGGTTTGAATCTGACATGAACGGTACCTATGTTAGGACGTAGTGACCACTTACAACTTGATTGACTTTTCTGTGTATCTGCCGAGCAAACCAAGGTGAGTTCACACCCTCTACAAAGCATGGGATTCCCTGGGTTGGGAGTGGGGTTAAGGAACGTAGATTCCTCGTCCTCCTTGGGTAGGACAGCAATGGTGCAGGAATGTGATTCCTCGTCCTCACGGACAGATAACTCGTACTAGACCAAAACTTTATCACGAAGTCCCTCCTTTTATATCGACTTAATCGCCAGGCCAATGGCGAGCGGGTCATTAGTTAGATAGCGCTATTTAGGTCTGACAAACCTCACACCGTGCCGCAGAGGACGGGCGTGAACTAATGGATCTGGGGCACGTCAATGATGATAGACATTGACAGTTTCAGGGCACATAAACATGACTACAGTCAGCAGTCGATATGGTAACGAGTCTAGTGCATACATGGGGTAGCCCCCACGGCCGAAATGCCAGGTAACTAATACGGGGTAGCCCCCACAGCTGGAATGCCAGAGTAACCGGGAATAAACAAGTCACGTTTTCAACTATGGGGTAACCCCCACGGCAGGATGCCAGATAAAGGAAACTGTTTTCGAAACAAACTAAAACGAACACCCAACTGTGAACTCACTCAACTTGTTGTTGACTCGTTACTACATGCTTTGCAGGACCATAGGTACTTAGCTGGAGCTTGCACAGAGGAGAGTCGTTGTGGGACATGGATAGCTGCGTGCCATGTTAAACTTGGAAACAATTGAACTTATGTTTTGGTTTTAAATCTTATGCTTCCACTTGCAACTTAAACTATGTTTTGTTTGAACACCAATTGTAATGGTCGGATTTTATAACTACTTATATGCCTGTTCAATATGATTGGTGGCTGGATCCTGGTCAGTCACTCCTCCAAGCGGTAGTACTCCGCAGGTGGAATTTGGGGGTGTGACAGATTGGTATCAGAGCCATTGGTTATAGTGAACTTGGTTTTAATAAAGGAGAAACGTTTTTCTGTTAAAACCAGACTATAACCTGTACAGTGCTCAACGGTCCACAACGACGCTTCACTCCACATGCAAGGCTCGACATTCTAGGTGATATGATCTGTGTATATTTCCTACTTGTTAGTTACATAGTACATTGCCCGTGGTATGCTTGATTAGTATAGCTACTATTGCTTGAACACATGTGTGCTTACTCCCTTCTACCCTCGCACTTTCGCGCACCTCTCTCACTCATGTTTCCCTCTTGTATGAAGATCATGAGTGGACGCGTTAACATGACTCAAGCCCAGTTGACAGCTCTGATTAACGAACGAGTTGCCGCAGCACTTGCAGCTGCATACGCAGGAGGTATATCCTGCAGTCCGAACTCATTCTAGGATCTTTAGGATCCTACTCTCGTGAACCAACCTTTGTGTTAAACTCTGTCTTTCTTTCACCTAACTTAGGTCAACATGCTCAGCCATCGGTGTGCACCTTTAAGACCTTTATGGACTGCCGACCCACTACTTTTAGCGGAACTGAAGGAGCAGTAGGTCTCCTCCACTGGTTTGAGAAACTAGAATCTGTCTTCGAAATGTGTGAATGCCCTGAAGCGCGCAGGGTGAAGTATGCTACCGGTACTCTCGAGGGTTTAGCCCTCACATGGTGGAACGCTCAGGTTCAAATGCTAGGGTTGGTTACAGCCAACGCCACCCCATGGGAAACTTTCAAGGAAATGATCAGGGAGGAATACTGCAGTCGTGATGACATTCATAAGCTGGAAGACGAGTTCTACAACCTCAAGATGACGGGGTCAGAAATTGAGGCGTATACTAAGAGATCGCATGAGCTTGCCTTATTGTGTCCTACTATGGTGGACCCTCCATTTAAGCGAATTGAACTCTTTCTCAAGGGCTTGGTGCCAGAAATCCAAAGTCATGTGACTTCAGCAAACCTGGCCACTATCCAGCAGGTTGTTCAGTTGGCTCACCGTCTTACTGATCAGGCGGTGGAGCAGAACAAATTACCAAAGCGTATAAGTGCTACAGTTACTTCTGGTACCTCTAGTGACAACAAACGGAAATGGGATGGAACTTCAAGCAAGGGTTCAACTTCTGTGCAATCTCAGTCTCAGCAGAGAAAGACTGATGACTACAAGAGCCCCAGTCAGCAATCGTCTGGTGATCAAAGTCATGGTGGGTACAAAGGGAATCACCCCAAATGCAATCGCTGCAACCTACACCACAGTGGGCCATGCACCAGGGGCAACTGTCATCGGTGCAACAAGCCTGGTCACGCTGCAAAGGATTACAGGAGCTTATACCCCGCCAATCAGAATCGTCAGCAAGCTCAACAGAATCAGCGGCAGCAACAGGGTAACAACAAAGGGTGCTTTCAGTGTGGAGCTGAAGGCCACTTCAAGAAAGATTGTCCCCAACTGAACCAGAACCAGAACAACAACAACACCAATAATCAGGGGAACGGTAACAATGGGAACCACAACAACAACAATGGTGCCAGGGGGCGGGTGTTCGTGATTGGCCAAGGTGAAGCAAGGAATGATCCCAACGTGGTGACAGGTAAGTTCCTTCTCGACGACTTTTATGTTACAGTTTTATTTGATTCGGGTGCCGATACTAGCTATGTGTCACTAGAAGTTAGTCGAATGCTTAAGCGTGTTCCAACACCCTTGAGCAACAAGCACACTGTAGAGCTAGCTAATGGTAAGAGTTTGGAGGCCTCACACGTAGTCAAAGGTTGCAAACTTATTCTCGCTAACCAGACTTTCTCTATTGACCTTATTCCTATCGTCTTGGGTAGTTTCGACGTTGTCATTGGGATGGATTGGTTATCCCAACACCGAGCAGAGATTCTTTGCAATGAGAAGATTGTCCGTATTCCTGGTTCAGGCAATGAACCTCTCATAATTCGTGGCGACAAGAGGAGTGATGCTGAAAATGTCATCTCTTTCCTTAAGGCCCAGAAGTGCTTGTGAAAGGGCCACACTGCCGTTTTGGCTCTCGTTACTGACACCTCGGAGAAAGAAAAGAAGATAGAAGATTTTCCAGTTGTATGTGACTATCCTGAGGTATTCCCTGAGGAATTACCTGGTCTTCCACCCCATCGCCAAGTCGAGTTTCAGATTGAACTAGCTCCTGGAGCTGCGCCTATAGCCCGTGCGCCTTATCGTTTGGCTCCATCCGAGTTGGAAGAACTCTCTACGCAACTACAAGAACTCTTGGATAAGGGTTTTATTCGTCCTAGTTCATCGCCCTGGGGAGCCCCAGTGTTATTTGTGAAGAAGAAAGATGGTACCTTCAGAATGTGTATCGACTATCGTGAACTCAACAAGGTGACTGTGAAGAACCGTTATCCTCTACCACGTATTGACGACTTGTTCGACCAGTTGCAGGGGTCGAGCTACTATTCAAAGATCGATCTGAGATTGGGATATCACCATCTGAGAGTTCGAGAAGAGGATGTCTCTAAGACAGCCTTTAGAACTCGTTATGGGCACTATGAGTTTTTGGTCATGCCTTTTGAGCTGACAAACGCACCTGCGGTTTTCATGGACTTGATGAACCGAGTGTGCAAGCCATACCTGGACAAATTCGTTATAGTCTTCATCGACGACATTCTGATCTATTCTAAGAATCAGGAGGAACACGAGCAACATCTACGACTTATTCTGGAACTCCTTCGAATAGAACAGCTTTACGCAAAGTTCTCGAAATGCGACTTCTGGCTTCGCGAGGTCCATTTCCTAGGCCACGTGGTAAACAAGGATGGGATTCACGTTGATCCATCCAAGGTAGACTCTATTAAGAACTGGCCTGCACCTCGCACACCAAAGGAAATTCGCCAATTCTTGGGATTGGCAGGTTACTACAGGAGGTTCATTAAGGATTTCTCTAAGATCGCACAGCCTCTCACCTCGCTAACGCAGAAAGGCGTTGTTTATCGCTGGGGAAATGCACAGGAGTTAGCCTTTCAGCACCTAAAGGATAGACTTTGTAGTGCATCTATTCTTTCACTGCCAGAGGGCACAGACGATTTTGTGGTTTACTGCGACGCATCAATTCAAGGCCTTGGTTGTGTATTGATGCAACGAGATAAAGTTATAGCCTACGCCTCACGCCAACTCAAAGTTCACGAGAAGAACTACACTACACACGATTTAGAGCTGGGAGCTGTTGTTTTCGCACTTAAGTTATGGCAACATTACCTGTACGGTACCAAGTGCGCCATCTACACCGACCACAGGAGCCTAGAGCACATATTCAAACAGAAGGAACTGAATATGCGACAACGACGGTGGATCGAATTACTGAATGACTACGAGTGCTCCATCAGGTATCACCCGGGCAAGGCCAATGTCGTGGCAGACGCCCTCAGTCGAAAAGACACCGCACCTAAGCGCGTGAGAGCTTTACAACTCACGATCCATTCTAGTCTTCCTTCCCAAATACGAGCTGCTCAGATGGAAGCACTGAAACCAGAAAACGTCAGGGCTGAAGCCCTACGCGGGTCAAGACAACGCTTAGAACAGAAGGAAGACGGTGCTTACTACGTAATGGGGCGCATTTGGGTCCCACTCTATGGCAACTTGCGAGAGCTTGTGATGGATGAGGCACACAAGTCCCGCTACTCGGTACACCCTGGTTCGGATAAGATGTACCACGATATTAAATCTACGTATTGGTGGCCTAGCATGAAGGCCCACATAGCAACTTACGTCAGCAAGTGTTTGACTTGTGCGCGAGTCAAGACAGAATACTAGAAACCCTCAGGCCTACTCCAGCAACCAGAGATACCCCAATGGAAATGGGAGCAAATTTCCATGGATTTCGTTACTGGCCTACCTAGATCTCAGCGCGGAAACGACACTATTTGGGTGATCGTGGATCGACTCACAAAATCCGCACACTTCTTGGCGATTAAGGAAACGGATAAATTCTCCACTCTAGCGGAAATATACCTCAAGGAAGTTGTTTCGAGGCACGGGGTGCCCACCTCTATTATCTCCGATCGAGATGCACGTTTTACTTCAGAGCTGTGGCAAGCAATGCACAAGTCCTTTGGCTCACGTTTAGATATGAGCACAGCGTATCACCCTCAGACGGATGGGCAGTCCGAGCGCACTATTCAGACCTTAGAAGACATGCTTCGTGCATATGTAATCGACTTTGGCAACAGCTGGGAAAAGCATCTGCCACTTGTGGAATTCTCGTACAATAACAGCTACCACACCAGCATTAAAGCTGCTCCGTTTGAGGCATTGTACGGGCGTAAATGCCGGTCACCTCTTTGTTGGGCAGAGGTGGGGGATAGTCAAATCACTGGTCTGGAACATGTGGTGGACACTACTGAACGGATTGCTCAAATACGATAACGCATGGCGGCAGCTCGAGACCGTCAGAAAGCTTACGCCGATAAGGGCAGGAAACCACTAGAGCTCCAGGTTGGGGAGCGGGTACTACTCAAAGTTTCACCCTGGAAGGGTGTGGTTCGTTTTGGCAAACGAGGCAAACTTAACCCACGATACGTCGGACCATTTGAAATCATCGAGAAAATAGGCAAGGTGGCCTACAGACTGAACTTACCAGCAGAACTCAGTGCAGTTCACAACGTTTTTCATGTGTCGAATCTGAAGAAGTGTCTGTCAGATGAGACCCACATAGTTCCTCTGAAGGAACTCACTATCGACGAACAGTTACGATTCGTCGAGGAACCAGTTGAAATCACGGACCAGGATGTTAAGGTCCTCAAGAGCACTAGAATACCTCTCGTTCGAGTTCGTTGGAACTCATGTCGGGGCCCAGAGTTCACCTGGGAGCGCGAAGATCAGATGAAACAAAAGTATCCCCAACTGTTCGCAAACAGTACAACCACTACTGAGGCTGAAGCTACGGAATTTCGGGATGAAATTCCAGATCAACGAGGGGTGGATGTGACACCACAGGAAAACCGGGAAAAACATACAACTTAACTAGCTTCCTCAGTGAGTGCTTACCAAATTTCGGGACGAAATTTCTTTCAACTTGGGGATGATGTGACAACTCAAAATTTAGAACCTTTCATTGTATCTCGATGTAACCTACTTGAAACGTTATGTGATTAGCTGACGTGTTGGTGTAATGATATATGTGAACATCCTATGTGAATTATATGTTATGTTTATATGTATGCTTGTATGTATGCGACCCGAGACACAAGAACCCGACTCGAGACTATGTGGTCTCGAGTGAACAGTGCAACATATGGGCCGGTTGGGCCGTGCACCTCATCCGAAACCCATTAGGGTGCATCAACTTGAACTAGTATATAACCCTTGATGATAACCAACCTTGCCATTTTTGGGCAACTCACACACATTCTCCTACACACACACACTTCCTTCCTCTCACAAAAACCCTAAGTCTCAATATCCTTCTTCTCTCATCCTCTCGGATTCAAACCGGCAACACTAGGACCTTCGGTTCAAGCTTGGAATCGGCGTTCGGAGTTCACCCTTCCTATCCTCTAGCCGGTTAGTGCCTCATTTAGTGGTATAATGACAAATACATGAGAAATGATTGTTTATCTATGATAAAGATGTTTGCTTGATAGAAAATAGTTATTTGTTGTCAAAAGATGATATTATGTGATGATGAAATGTAAGAAATCGGCTTTATATGGGTTTAAATCCGAATGGCTTGGTTATGTTTAGGAGGTTTGTGTTCATGAAATCAGATTAGCATATGTTGATGATAAATCTTATTTTAGAATGTTATTGCATCGATTGAATGTGCTAGATGTAAAAAAACCGATGATGTTATTAGCTCGAGTTCATGCTAGGATAGATGTTATTGATGAAGCATGTTGTTAAAATGAAAACCCTAAAATAATGAACTATTCGAATGTATGATGAACAACATGAATATGCTATGAATGTGCCTTGAATATTTGAAAATGAGGTGTTTGATCCATTGTGGTTTATTGTTAGACAACAAAACATGTTTGTATGGATAGTACACCATGTTGCATGAAATCAAAATTCCATTAGATAGTAGAACTATGCAGATCAGCAGGTGCTGGGAGTCGAGACACCTGGTTTCGACTCGAGACCATGAACATGACAACTCGAGACCGCAGTTTGCGACTCAGGTTGCGAGTCAAGAACTCTCTAGTCTCGACTCGAGACCACACAATGCCAGTACAAGCAGCATAACTCGAGACCAGGGTTGCGAGTCTTGTTGCGACTCGAGACATGACCCGAGACCTCCTCAGTTGCGACTCGAGAACTAGTAGGCTACAACTCGAGACCACACATTATCTGCACACAAACAATATGACTCGAGACCATGTACACAAACTAACTGTTTGGACCTGCACACTGCTACGGGCTTAGGTATTTGGGCCGGACTTATGGGCTTTATGTGTTACTGTTAAATGCGTGAATGTTACTGTGGAACTTGTTGCGAACTGTTGATGAACTACCATGCTAGACTTGTATGCCATGATTGTTACTTGTGTACAATACGTGAAGAACATACGTGCACTACTTGGTTTGAATCTGACATGAACGGTACCTATGTTAGGACGTAGTGACCACTTACAACTTGATTGACTTTTCTGTGTATCTGCCGAGCAAACCAAGGTGAGTTCACACCCTCTACAAAGCATGGGATTCCCTGGGTTGGGAGTGGGGTTAAGGAACGTAGATTCCTCGTCCTCCTTGGGTAGGACAGCAATGGTGTAGGAATGTGATTCCTCGTCCTCACGGACAGATAACTCGTACTAGACCAAAACTCTATCACGAAGTCCCTCCTTTTATATCGACTTAATCGCCGGGCCAATGGCGAGCGGGTCATTAGTTAGATAGCGCTATTTAGGTCTGACAAACCTCACACCGTGCCGCAGAGGACGGGCGTGAACTAATGGATCTGGGGCACGTCAATGATGATAGACATTGACAGTTTCAGGGCACATAAACATGACTACAGTCAGCAGTCGATATGGTAACGAGTCTAGTGCATACATGGGGTAGCCCCCACGGCCGAAATGCCAAGTAACTAATACGGGGTAGCCCCCACGGCTGGAATGCCAGAGTAACCGGGAATAAACAAGTCACGTTTTCAACTATGGGGTAACCCCCACGGCAGGATGCCAGATAAAAGAAACTGTTTTCGAAACAAACTAAAACGAACACCCAACTGTGAACTCACTCAACTTGTTGTTGACTCGTTACTACATGCTTTGCAGGACCATAGGTACTTAGCTGGAGCTTGCACGGAGGAGAGTCGTTGTGGGACATGGATAGCTGCGTGCCATGTTAAACTTGGAAACAATTGAACTTATGTTTTGGTTTTAAATCTTATGCTTCCGCTTGCAACTTAAACTATGTTTTGTTTGAACACCAATTGTAATGGTCAGATTTTATAACTACTTATATGCCTGTTCAATATGATTGGTGGCTGGATCCTGGTCAGTCACTCCTCCAAGCGGTAGTACTCCGCAGGTGGAATTTGGGGGTGTGACAAATAGCTCAACCGCTAACGACCCTTACGCAGAAAGACAAGAAGTATGACTGGGGTGTTAATCAAGAAGAAGCCTTCCAACTACTTAAAAACAAGCTATGCGATGCACCAATACTGTCATTACCCGAAGGCACTGAAGACTTCGTGGTATACTACGACGCTTCACGACAAGGTTTGGGTTGCGTGCTTATGCAACGCCAGAAAGTCATCGCTTACGCTTCAAGACAATTGAAGGTACATGAAAAGAATTATACCACGCACGACTAGGAACTTGGCGCGGTGGTATTCGCTTTGAAGATTTGGCGACACTATTTATATGGTACTCGATGTACAATCTTCACAGATCACAAAAGCCTGCAGCACATACTTGATCAGAAGGAATTGAACATGCGCCAACGGCGATGGGTCGAGCTGCTAAACGATTACGACTGTGAGATTAAGTACCATCCTGGAAAGGCAAACGTTGTAGCGGATGCTTTAAGTCGAAAAGAAAGGGTTAAGACCCTAAGGGTTCGAGCATTGGAGATGACTATTCGAACAAACCTCACTTCACGTATTCGTAACGCACAACAAGAAGCCCTTAAGATGGAAAACCGTAAAGCTGAATACCTCCGGGGTGCATTAAAGTACATGGTGCCAAATGAAGAGGGAGCCTTATACTTTAAGAAGCATATTTGGGTTCCGCTCTATGGTGGCCTACGAGAAGTCATCCTTGATGAAGCGCACAAATCAAGATACTCAATCCACCCAGGATCGGACAAGATGTATCAAGACTTAAGAGAATACTATTGGTGGCCAAGACTCAAAAGTGATGTTGTTGTTTATGTTGGAAAATGCCTAACCTGTGCCAAGGTTAAGGCATAATATCAGAAACCGTCTGGCCTACTACAACAACCAGAGATACCCATGTGGAAGTGGGAACAAATCTCGATGGACTTCATAACAAAGTTACCCAGGACCCCGAGAGGGCACGATATGATATGGGTAATAGTCGATCGATTGACAAAATCTGCGCATTTCCTACCGATCCGAGAAAAAGACAGCACTGGGAAGCTTGTCGATCCGAGAAAAAGACAGCACTGGGAAGCTTGCTGAGATATACTTGAAGGAAATCGTGACACGTCATGGAGTACCTATCTCAATCATTTCAGACAGAGATGGACGCTTTGTCTCAAGAATCTGGCGATCCTTTCAGGAAGCTTTTGGATCTCAGTTAGATCTGAGCACGGCATTCCATCCACAAACAGACGGCCAGAGCGAACAAACCATACAAACATTAGAAGATATGCTTCGCGCATGCGTCATGGACCTAGGCGGCAGCTGGGATACTTACCTACCTTTGGTTGAGTTTTCCTACAGCAACAGTTATCATACAAGCATAAAAGCCGCACCGTTCGAAGCTCTGTATGGCCGCAAATGACGATCGCCCTTATGTTAGGCAGACGCTGGAGATAAGCGTATGGTTGGTCCTGAACTTGTACAAGAGACAACCGACAAGATTATGCAGATCCGAGAACGCATTAAGGCGGCTCAAGATCGACAAAAGAGCTACGCTGATCGAAGACGAATACCATTAGAGTTCGAGGTGGGAGACAAAGTTTTGCTAAAAGTCTCACCCTGGAAGGGCGTAGTGCGATTTGGAAAACGTGGGAAGCTGAATCCCCGATACATCGGACCATTCAAGATCTTGGAAAGAATTGGTACTGTGGCGTATAAGTTGGAATTACCGGAAGAACTTAATGGAGTACATGATATGTTCCATGTATCCAACCTCAAGAAGAGTCCAACACAAGAAAACGTGATCATCCCTGCGGATGAAGTGCATATTGACGACACCCTCCGATTTACAGAACAACCCGTTGAGGTTACCGACTGGAAAGTCAACAGGACCAGGAGGAGTAGTGTCAAGCTTGTCAAAGTACGTTGGAACTCTAAGCACGGACCCGAGTACACGTGGGAACGTGAAGACCAGTTCAAAGAAAAGTATCCCCACCTGTTCAAGAAGACTCCTGCCAGAGCTAGTTCGGCCTGAATTTCGGGACGAAATTCTTTTAACGGGGGGAGACTGTGACAACTGGCACCAAACCGGTAATTTTCGCACACTTTAGTTATTATTTAATGACTGCAATTATGTGCTTTAGTGTCAACATTATCTGATTTCATACAATACAAGTGAATTCATGCACGTTTTATACTACCAAATATTGCTTTATGCATTAACGACAGTGTTGCGTCAGAAATACTAGTAAACTCACCGATAAGACACAGTGCGTCAGCAGAACTGCAGAATGCAGTCAGACATTAGAATTAGGGCCTAGGTGTTGGTCCAACGTCAAAAATACATTAAAACACAATAGTATATACAAGGGTTAACATATAGACACTCCGGAAGTTAAAACAAGCACTAAAAAGCACCCGAAACGCACTTTAAGTGCAGAATTTTAATAAATTCAGCTCAAAACAGCTTTTTAACATCAAAATATCATGCAGAAATTTCGTTTTATCATCCAGAATACTTCTCTAAGTGTCGGGAATTGAAAAAGCTACAAAAGGATACTTAAAAGACACTAAACGGTGCAATTTAACACTTTAACGAACCGGTATCTAACCGAACAACCGGACTTTACCCGGAACACAAAAATAATGTCAAACACATTGTTTTTATTTTTGTAAGCTAGTTAGGGTCCCCGAACACCCTAACACACTATATATTCCATAACACACATAAACCACTAATTATTTCACTTATCTCCTAAACCCAACTAGAAACCAACCCCCCCCCCCCCCAAAACTGGTTATGGAAGTAGGGAACACCCCCATGATTTATTTCATTTGTTTAATTGATATGGTTAAGTATCTTGGAGACACATGGAATAGAGGGTAATAATGTGTTGGAAGATCACTTATTTAACCACTAGTTCCACACACATCTTCATCTTCATAACTCAACAACAAAACTCCTTCTCCTTCCCCCATTGGCTACGGCTTCAACCACCCACACCCAAAATTTCAATTTTCAATCCACATCCATCCATTCTAAGGTGATATTAAGGTGTAAGGAGGTCACTAACGAAGCTCGGTGCAAGCGGATCTTGAAGGAGCTTCTTCATTTGCTTTTATCCATTTCATTTACCCTCTTGAACTCCCCTAGCGTTGTGCTAGTAGTAAGTGCTCTAAAACATCATCTTGATCTTGTATTATTGGTTAATAGATGATAGAATGATTAAATGATGAAAACTCTAATGAACATAAGCTAAGTCTTGAACATGAAGTGATAAATGGTGGATAAAGAAAAGATATATGGGTAAATCATGTGAATCTTGTGTAGTTATGATTATTTGATGATGTTTGTTAGTAGAAGTAGGATGGATCATCATGTAGACATACTAGTTCATGTTTAAGAACATGAACTAGCAAGATGTAAATGCTAGAAATATGAAGGATGATGAAACCATCCACCCATGAACTTGGAATTTGAATAAATGTAATTTTCTTGGAAAATAAGGTTACACACTTGTAGATCTAAAGGTCTACAAGTGGTTTTTCGGAAGAACCAAGTGGAAAATACTAGATTGTTAAAAACCCGGATCTTGTATGAACTAAAATCATTTTTAGTAAGTAAACAAGTGTATAAACACTTGTGTAACAAAAGAGAATTTTTTGGAAAATAAGACTAGAAGATGTGAAAATGCTCTTCCTTTAAAAATAAAGTTTTTAAGAAACTAAACTTTTTTTTTTGACCTACTAAACATGTTAGTAACTTACTACATATTTTTACAAACTTTCAAGTTCATAAGATTGTGGTATATGCTTGTTTTGATAAGTTTGGTAAATAAAGATTGTGTTGTTGATATTGTTGTTGATTTTAAAAGAAAATAAACATATGTTTCGAAAATATGGGAAACCTCCATTTTTAGGGGAAACTCTGTCGAAATTTCTATAAATTTTGACACTTAGAAAAATATAAGTTCTGACGAACTTATCTCCTAAAAATGTGCCTAGAGAATTTACCAAGGTTTCCCTAATTTTTGTGATAAGAAGTGATGATTTCTTCAAGACTAAAATTGGTATTAAGTATGTATATTTTTTTTGAGAAAAAAAAATATATATATATATATATTATTTTACCACCTAATTTTGTGCTACGTATATGTCGTATGTATTATACGTACTAGTGTGTTAGGACTTGAAAATACACTAAATACTCTTGAGAAGTAAAGACACAAAAAAAATACACATATAACATACTTAGACAAATACAAAAAAATATATTTGTGAAAATATATTAGTTGATAGAAATAAATAACTTGGTCAAGTTATGGGCATAAAATGAAGTTTTGAGCAAAATACATAATTCGGGTGCAAAGTGCAAAATACAAGATACTTATATTTATTGTTGAGAAAATAATATAAGTTAGACACTTAGTTAAAAATATAAAATATTTTTAACACAACAATACATATAGAAAAGATAGTGACTTGTGCTTGTGTGATACAAGTCTAGTGACTAACGATAATAAAACACGTTTAGTTCACGACGCACTATAAGCAAAATCCGGTGAAGTTTACGATGCAAGGAACGCAAAGTTGTGACTTCATGCTTCCCCCTTTTTTTTAACTGTTTTCAGTTTTATAACCTCGGGGGTGAAATACATGTTACAATATTTATAAATGGTATGATGATACGAGAAATGGTACATGATACGAGAAATCGTGTCACGAATAGGGTACCATAAGCACCATTAGTCAACAATATACCTAGACCGCAAAACAAAAGGTTAGATCTAACGGGTGTCGGGCAGCCACACTCTTGGTGAGAACGAGTACCAAGTAGTGCTTTTGTGTCTCATATTATGCCAACTAGAAAAATGCCTGAGGTTTGGTTGCTTCCTATGTCGTGTCACATGTTGATGGCCTTGCAACCCATTGACAACTTGATACATACATGAACACTTGATTATACATGAATACTTGATTTTCACAAGATACATACCATGTTTTCCATACAAAGTATACTAACGTTCAATACAAAAACTGCATGAATTCACACCAACATTATGTTGACGTTTTTCCAAAACTCACATGTATTTCAGGTAACTAGAAGTGGATGTGCGCGCGGCCTTACTCATGCTTGTGGATGTTGCTTATGTTTATCTTTAAATAAAGTTGTAAACTTTTTAAGACAATGTTTTATGCTACCTCGCGATGTAAACGCTAAATTATGTTTTCAAATTATGAAATGTTTGGTATTTGAAGATATTTTTACGAGCATGTAGTATGTTTACCTTTCGTATGCAATGAGAACCTTTCATGATCACACCTCGTGCTTCCGCCGCAGAAAGGGGTGTGACAATACGCATCGTATACGATGCGTATTAATCAACAAAATTACTGAAATACCCCTGTTTTTATAAATTCAGGGGTATCTTTGAGAAAATTCAAAGTTTAATACGAATCGTATAGGCCTATACGATGCGTATTAAGCCGATATACGATACAACATAGGCGTATACGATCGTATATGGCGTAATTTGAAAATTAGTTTTATCGTGTTTTTCTCAGTTTGACGCGTATACGTGTCGTTTTTTAACGAATTTTCGCATATTTTGTCATTTTATGACGTATACCTTCAACATACATCGTTTCGGTGACGTTCGGTTGCGTGCGATTATCGTATTCTATGATTACGTACAGTTTTGTTTGAAATCCACTTGTATTGTATAGTGTCGTGTTATATGCATACGCGTGTAGAAATATCATTAGTCGCGTATTTTGACGTATTTTTGCCTATTTTAACGTATTCTAACATATCGTTGCGTATTTTATAGTATTTTGACGTATTTGAGCGTATTCTAACGTATTTTAGCTTATTTTAACCTATTTTTGGGTTATTTTTACTTATTTCGGCATATTTTAACGTATTTTGACGTATTTTAGCGTATTTTATCATAATATGACGTATTTTAGCATATTGCAGCGTATTTTAGCATGTTTTTGCGTATTTTAGCGTATTTTCCCATATTTTAGCGTATTTTAAAGATCACTCTAAACATCTCTCTCTTAAAGATCATCGGATCTGCATCAAGAAGGATAATGCAAACAACTTCTTCACAGTTTGTCATTCAGATCTCTATTCGATCATCTTTCCAAACTACAACACACGAATGTGTGGTTTCAACTAATTGGTGTGGCTCGGTAGTTAGATAACGATAAGTTTAAACTTTATATTGTGTGATTTGACCAGGAAAGGATTGGAGGTGATTTCTACTTTTAATAAGTTGTCACAGTTATCAAATTCATTGAGTGCATTCATGTTGTTGAGACAACAACAAATAATGAACGAATTGTTGGACTTCTTGTTCCAAATGCAGCTGCAGGATCCGTACTTAAAGGTCTCTCTAAAATATGCAACTTTATGGAACACTTACCTTAATCACATCTTCCATGGAGTCACAGATCCAACAATAGGGCCCACAGATCTTATGCCCACTCGCGATACAATCGGGAATTGCAAACCGCAACCGTTTTTTACTATGGGAACGGTGGCTATGGGAAATACAAACCACAATCGTTTATGACTATGGGAATGGTGGCTATGGCGAAACCACAAGTTTTCTTTTTGAGCTTGATGGATGTCTGTTATCTCAACGCTTCTCCTTACATTACTGATCTGGAATTGGAGAACTGTTGTGTATTTGCTTACTGATTATTGAAAAGATTTGTTGGAATCGAAGAAAAGAGTAAAAAAAGATGAAATGAGGCGTGTTAACGCAATGCAATACTTACAATTAACCAACATACATTGATTGTGGATTTAACTTGCAACATACATCAAAGCTTCATGCAACCGAGACCGCCTTGTTAATTTTAATGAAGCAACAAAGATTGAATGTGCAAACCGCAATCGTTTTTTACTATGGGTGTCACACCCCGGCCGCGTATAACACGCAACCGCGGCGGAAACGCCGGGGAGTGTTGGGACAGAATTAATTGTTTCATAACCATGGAAATTAAAGTTACATTTTATTTATCAAACAAGCGTATTACATTGTCCTTAAACAGGAAATAAAGAGTTTATAACAAAATTTAACTAGTCTATCTTCGTTTTATGTCTCTAAGGCACAGGTCCGCCCTAGTATCACAATCATCATCCTAAGCGATAGCTCCTGAAAACACATGTGAAAGTAGGTACGTCAGCATAAAAATGCCTGTGAGATACATAGGTTTTGTGAAAGTGGGATTCATGACTTGAGTTTAAAGAAAACGTTTAATAACAGTCAGTCATGAACCTTGTAAATTGTTTAGTCTTGTAAATCATATGAGAAACGATAAGATCATATGATATGTATAAGTAAAACGTAAGGTTAAATGAGAGTAAAAATGAGTTTGTATAAGATAAGTTTGTTTGTAAAACAATGTCTTGTGAAGAATATGTTATTTGTGAAAAAAGTAACATGTCTATACTGAAATGATTTAAATAATGCTACGATAGGTAATATTATACAAACATTTATATATAGGAAGTACCAGTGGCGTATCCACCACGTTTGTATCATATTACATACGCCACGTTACTCAAACCATTTACCCAAACCAACCACCATGTAAATTGTTCATGTATAAATCAATTGTCAAGTGTTATTGTGTAAACCATATCGAAATGTCTATGTTCAATGTAAACCACCAAATGTGTATATCAATGTCAAAATGTTTATGTTTAATGTAGATCATGTAATGTGTACCCAAAATATATCATGTATGGTAAGTGAAATATATCAACTAAACCATATGTAAAATGCACAAAAACAAGGTATTGAAGTAAAACATGGTTTAAATCAAAGTTATGTTTTGTGGAACAAATGCATGCTATACTGATACAAACATTTATGCGGTATTGTGAAAATGTATACATCCAAGCCTTGAGACTGTGGCGATAAACCCTTAAACAAATTAAAGGTTTATCTAAGTTATGTGTATCGAATTCGGTCGTTCCTTTCATCCAAACCAACCTAGGATGTCCGGAACGGGAGTTGTCAATTCCTATGGTACCACTACCTACTAACGAACGGCGTAGCTAATGTTAATGAATGTATTGTTCCATGTTAAACAAACCAAATGTTATACATAATGAAGGCATGTGATGTAAACAATTGTACTAAGTACGCACACAATGGGCATACATAGCATAAAATGTAATGTGAAACAATGTACTAAGTACGCACACAATGGGCATACATAACATGAAATGTAATGTAAAGCAATGTACTAAGTATGCACACAATGGGCATATATAGCATGACACACAATGGGCATACATAGCATGAAATGTAATGTAAAACAATGTACTAAGTACGCACACAATGGGCATACATAGCATGAAATGTAATGTAAAACAATGTACTAAGTACGCACACAATGGGCATACATAGCATGAAATGTAATGTAAAACAATGTACTAAGTACGCACACAATGGGCATAGATAGCATGAAATGTAATGAAATCATGTATTATAATGTACTAACGAACATAGCAGGTATATGATGTGAAAATATGGAAAGCATGAAAGTAACAAGTAGGCACATGTGTTTCACCCCAAAACAGTTTGGAAAACAGTAAATGCGGGGTTCAATGTACTCACCTGAGATTGCTTTGAAGTTCTTGTGTAATAACCAAATACTGCTAGAGATCACGGATATCAAACGGCACCTAATAGGTAGCTAAATTAATATACCGGACCAAAATCGGAAGATTGGATAGTATGCGGGTTCGTAAACCAAACGAGTATGGAGACTCGTGTAATATGGTTTAACAAAGCCTACATACTAAAATGAAACCTAACCTAAGTGCTTCCGACCCATTACGACCCGTTTAGGTAGCTTATGCCACCTTAACGCGTCGTTCGCGTAGAACGCGTTTGGAACGCCTAACATTGTGACCATAAGGTATAACCTCGGAAGGTTATAGCTATGGTCACCTAATGTGTTTGGTCGGATCCTAATGATCGACCAAATGGGTCGGGTTCGAAAGTATAAGCGATTGTTTAGATCGCTTACCTTACGACCCTATATAAGCACTAAACTAAAAGTGACGAGCTAAGCATGTTAGAACATGCTTAACGAAGTTTAGAAAACAGGTTTGGTATCAAAACAAACGGTTTTGATACCCACGAGTAGTTTGGTTACAAAACACGCAAGAATGCGCATTTTGGCTGAAACTACGACTCGTCACTGAGCCTTGATAATGTGGTAATCAGTAGGTATAGTCACTACGGACTATAACCATCGTGATCACGCTCACGTTATGAGGTTCCAACGAACTTCGTGTTGACCATAGGCTGGTCAACGCAGAAAGTCAAAGAAAACTTTGACTTTCGAACTTGAAAAGCGAATAAAAGAACGAAAGAACACTTACGAAGGGTCCCCGAAAGCTAATCTCGATCCAGGAGCTCAGGTATGAAGCAAAGGGCTCAACTTAGAGCTTTAGATCAGATTTTGTGGGTTTTTAACCAAAGGGGGGGTATTTATAGGAAAAGCAAGACCGTTAGGATCGTTTCTTGAATAACGTGCCACGATCTAAGCCGTACACTTGTCGCAAAGTTGTGGTAGCTTATTTTGCCCCCACCATAGGGATTTGACACGTGTCGTTGCCCTTTGGGTGATCGAAAGGCCATTGCAAGTGGATCAGAAAACATTGAATCTGGTCTGTATGTCTGACGCGGCCCGCGTCAGGATACACACAAAACCCAGGCGGGCCGCCTGGCCTTGTCTGATCAGCACAAACTTTCAGAAATTACAGTTTTAGTCCCTGTTGCATTTTTAAGCCATTTCCGACACTTCTAAGGCCCGTAAAGCCAACTTTAAGGCCCTAAAATGATGCTTAAACATTGTGGACATAAAACATGCTCAAAAATATGTCGGATGTTGGTTCGTTTGGCCGTACGATCACGATGTTCGCTTAATTACCATGGAATGCGCATAAGCGCGAAAAACGATCCAAATTGCGCGACGATTGGATTTTTCTCATGCCAAACACTAACGCATAATATAAGGATGCTTACATAAATTTTTGGATGTCCGGATGTATTCAGAACATAAGTTATGCGCGAAAGTGCAAACTTGTGCACTTTTTGACACTTTTAGCCCCTGAATGATCCAAAAGTTTGTTTTAGCATACCAAACCCCTCAAAGCCTATTTCTAAGCTATGTAAAGGATATTTATGGTATGTTTAACTTATGGACATGTTCCGGTATGTTTGTTACAGTTCAAAATGGCATACTTTCCCAGTTTGTCAAGTTTAGTCCCTATAAGCGAATTAACTTGTTTTTTTGCCATACCAAAGCCTTCAAAACTTATTTCTAAGTTATGTAAAGGTTATTTAAGGTATGTTGAGTATATGTTGATGTTCCGGAGTATTTGTCGCATTAAACTGAGTACGTTTACGCACCAGTTTGCGTATAATTCTCCAGAAAGCGATGTAGAGTTTAAAATCGAACAAAAGTCAAAACATGAAAAATGTAAAACATAACCAAACAAACATTGGGATCAAATAACATTGTTTTATTGATAATTGAACTGTTCATAATGATTTTGAGAACAAATGTTACAGTCTCCCCTACTTGTTGAAATTTCGTCCCGAAATTTACTTAGAGGAAACTCGTGGAAAAAGATGTGGATATTTTGCCTTCATTTCATCTTCACGTTCCCAAGTAAACTCGGGTCCACGCTTAGATTCCCAGCGAACCTTGACCAAAGGAATGCGCTTGCGTTTAAGCCACTTGACTTCACGTTCCATGATTTCCACTGGTTTCTCAACAAATTTCAATGTTTTATCAACACGAATTTCGTCAAGCGGTATCTGGAGGTTCTCATCAGCTAAACACCTCTTGAGATTGGACACATGAAAGGTTGGATGAACATTTCCAAGTTCAGGAGGTAACTCAAGTCTGTAGGCTACCTGACAGATTCTTTCGACGATCTTGAATGGTCCAACGTATCTAGGTGCAAGTTTTCCTTTCTTTCCAAATCTGATCACACCTTTCCAAGGTGAGACCTTAAGTAATACACGATCACCGACTTGAAAATCCAAGGGCGTGCGTTTTAGGTCCACGTAACTCTTTTGACGGCTTCTAGCTGTCTGAAGGTTATAACGAACTTTCTTAACCTTATCTGTTGTCTCTAAAATGAGGGCAGGTCCAGTAAGTTGGGCCTCGCCAATCTCATTCCAGCAGACTGGTGAACGACATTTTCGACCATAGAGAGCCTCGAAAGGAGCCATGTTGATGCTGGAGTGATAACTGTTGTTGTAGGAGAATTCAATCAACGGAAGATGTGAATCCCAACTACACCAAAATCGATCACACAAGCTCTAAGCATATCCTCCAGTGTCTGGATTGTTCTTTCAGATTGACCATCCGTTTGTGGATGATAAGTTGTGCTCAGATTAAGTTGGGACCCCATAGCAGATTGCATGGTTCTCCAAAAATGAGAAGTGAAACGAGCATCTCTGTCAGAAATGATGTTCAAAGGAACACCATGTCGAGCTACAATTTCATCCACGTAGATTTGAGCAAGTTTGTCAGCCGAAAAATCCTCACGGATTGGCAAGAAATGCACTGATTTAGTAAGACGATCAACAACTACCCAGATGGCATCGTGACCTTTCTTTGTGCGCGGGAGTTTAGTAATGAGATCCATGGTAATGTTTTCCAATTTCCAAACTGGGATCTCTGGTTGCTCCAATAAACCAGAAGGACGCTGATGTTCAGCCTTAACTTTAAGACAAGTAAGGCATTTTGATACATATAAGGCAATGTCTTTCTTCATACCAGGCCACCAATACTGAATACGAAGATCCTTATACATCTTATCTGAGCCAGGATGAATAGAATAACGAGATTTATGGGCTTCATCCATAAGCAAGGTACGAAGATTATCTTGGCTCGGGACCCACAAACGGTCCATGAAGTAATACGATCCATTGTCCTTCAATTCTAGAGCAGGTGTTATGTGATAAGGAAATTCCTTATCCATCAAACCTTGTGAAACACAAGTTTGTTGAGCCTGAGAAATACGGGCTTGGATATCGGATTGAGCTTGAATAACAGATTGGACACGAACACAATGAAGCTTAGTAGGTTCCTTACAACTCAATGCATCAGCTACGACATTCGACTTACCAGGATGGTAGCGAATTTCGCAGTCATAGTCGTTTAGAAGCTCTACCCAGCTTCGTTGCCTCATGTTGAGTTCTTTCTGATTGAAGATATGTTGAAGACTTTTGTGGTCTGTGAAAACCACACATTTTGTACCGTACAAATAGTGTCTCCAAATCTTAAGAGCGAAGATAACTGCACCCAACTCAAGATCATGAGTGGTGTAGTTCTTCTCATGTATCTTCAACTGTCTCGATGCGTATGCTATGACTTTGTTCCTTTGCATTAGGACGCAGCCAAGACCTAATTTAGATGCGTCGCAATAAACGACGAAATCATCATTGCCCTCGGGCAAAGTTAGAACAGGCGCGTCGCAAAGTTTTTGTTTCAAAGTCAGAAACGCTTCCTCTTGCTTTAATCCCCAATCAAATGGCTTGTTCTTCTGAGTTAGAGCAGTTAGAGGAACTGCAATCTTCGAGAAATTTTCAATGAAGCGGCGGTAATAACCCGCTAGACCAAGAAAAGAACGAACTTCAGTAGGAGTAGTAGGCGTATCCCAATCCTTAATCGCACTGATCTTGGAGGGATCTACATGAATACCTTGCGCATTGACAATATGTCCTAAGAATTGAACCTCTTTAAGCCAGAATTCACACTTGGAGAATTTGGCGAAAAGTTGCTCTTTCTTTAGGAGTTCCAACGTAAGACGAAGATGTTGCTCATGATCAGCTCGCGTCTTAGAATGTATTAAAATGTCATCAATTGTGACACCTGTGCCACCACGAACACCAAACAAATGCCAAACCTATGAAACATTGTGTTTCATACCTGGGATTTACATAAATATGTGCATCCTTTGCACATATCAACTCTTGTTCAATCCCGAGCTTTAAATCGCTTTCTAGAAAGTTATACGCGCACTGGTGCGTAAACGTAATCAGTTTAGCGCGACAAACACTCCGGAATAGTGAAATAGGCTTAACATACCTTAAATGACCTTTACATAACTTAGAAATAAGTTTTGGAAGGTTTGGTATGGCAAACACAAGTTTATTCGATCGCAGGGACTATTTGCGTCAAACTGCGAAACTATACCGATTCGTAAGGTAACGTGCAGTCCGGAACTTGATCATAAGTTAAACATACCATATATAACCTAAACATGGCTTAGAAATAAGCTTTGATAGGTTTGGTGTGCGAAAACATGCTTATATGATCTAACAGGGACTAAAAGTGTCAAAAACGGCGTAAGTTTGCATTTTCGCGCATATCTTACGTTCTGGACACATCTGAAGATCCAAAATTTTTGTACACACTAAAATATTTTTATTTTAGTGATTGGCATGCAAAAATCCCATTCGTCGCTTAATTTGGTTCGTTTTCGCGTCCGTTTGAGTTTCGTCGTAATTTAACGAACAACGCGACCGTACGACCAAACGAGCCGACATCCGAGAGTGTTCCAAGCATATTTTGAGTCCCCTAAACTTTATTGACCTTGTAGAGCCTTGAAAATGGCTTAACGGGGGTCAAAAAGGCCTGAAATGGACTCGAATGCATGCAGGGACCTAAACTGCCAATTTTGAAACTTTGCTGAACTGGGGAGCTCAGGCAGGGCGCGTAAGCCCATCCCCATTTCTTATGCGGGCCGCCTGAGATGCCCAGCGACCAGAAACTAAATTTTAGCAAACTGTTGATACTTCAGGGGCTGTTTTTGGCAATTTCTTTGTGTGGTAACCAAGTTACCACCTCCCCAAGGCTTTGAACCTGCTTGTGACAATTGTATGGCCTTGATTATTCCTTGGAGGTTACACAAACACTTGTCATGATCTTGTTCTTCATGCTTTACTATAAATAGCAAGCCAAACCTCCTCATTCCTTGCTCATTTCTCATTCTCTTCTCTCATATCTGCTTTGGGGCTCTCTCAACTGAGTTTGGGACTTGTCTTCTTTGTAGAAAAGATAGCAAGGACTTGGGTGAGCCTTCTTTTATTCTTTTATTTGCTTTCTAGTCTAAATAGTCAAACAAGTGTTTGACTATCAGTTTGACCAGCCTTTGGTCAACACAAAGTTCGGTTGAACTTTGCAACGTGATTGTAATCACGTTGGTTATAATCCTTAGTGATTATAACTACTGATTACCACGTTAACTAGTTGTAGCGTCGAGTCAAAGTTTCGGTCAAAATGCGTTTTAGCACGCATTTTGCAACGGAACTACTTTAGGGTATCAAAACACTTTGTTTTGATACCAAATCAGTAAGTTAAACATGTTTTGACATGTTTAACTCGACACTATTAGTTTAGTGCTTGTATAGGGTCGCAAGGTAAGCGGTCTAAACAACCGCTTAGCCTTTCGAACCCGACCCGTTTGGTCGATCTTTAGGATCCGACCAAGCTTAGTTAGTGATCATAGTTTCATAGGGAATAACCACTGAGGTTATACCTTATGATCACATAGGATTGGTTAATCGTATGCTAGTTAGCTTTTATGCCCATAGGAAATGACCAAAATACCCTTTTGAAGCTAAAATCCGTATTTTGACTATGTGAACATATTTTTGACATATAATCTGATTTAGTAACATGTTTAGCGATAATTGGGCATGTAAGACTTGACATGGCACATAGTTAACCATCCAAACATTGTTTTACGCAAACGACGCATTATAGTGGCTTATACTACCATAATGGGTCGAAACGGATCAAAAGCACTTAGGTAGACTTCCAAATCAGAATGTTAGGTCTATTAAATCATGCCATATGAGTTGCAATACTCATTTGATTTGTAGAACTTCATTCTATCCTATCTCCCGATTTAGGATCCGATTGTTTAACATAGTGATCCATTCTAGGTGCCACTTGATTCCTTGATTTCCCGAGCTTTGTTAGGACACTTAATCAAGGATACTTGCAATCTCAAGTGAGTACATAGTCCCCTCTTTTACTGTTTTCAAATGTTTTGGGGTGAAACATATATGCCTATCTGTTATTTTCCTGATTTTAAGCTACATGATTATACATGCTTATTACATATTCTTTGATAAATTAAACGATTTCCTATGGTTTAAACACTGATTTTCCAAAACTTAATAAACAAATTGTTGGATTGTACCATTTTTATACATTCACCCAGCCGATTGGTAGTATGATATAGCGCTATAGGACTAGACACCCCATTCCTGTTGTATAGAATGTCAGAAACCAAATTTTAACCAAATAGAAATTGACTTCGTGGTATTTCTATAGTCTCCAAAGTGTAGGTTGATACACTAAGGCTTGATTGAATACCAAATCACACTTTCTTTGTATATGTTGATATACTACAAAAGTACAGTTTGATGTGCTCTCAAATGTGATATACCAAAGTATATTTTGATATACTAAGTACAAAATCCAACATATGTTTTAACATACTACATTGTTATTTTAAACTAAAGTATATTTTGATATACTATCCGAAGCATAGTTTGATATGCTACTGTTTACCAAAGTATAGTTTGATATACTACCTGCTTTGTTATTTCATAAACTAATGTATAATTTGATATACTACTAAAGCATAGTTGATATGCTATTTTTAAACCAAAGCATAGTTGATATGCTATTTTCAAACCAAAGTATAATTTGATATACTATCAATACTTTTATCCTTAAACCAAAGTATATTTTAGATATACTACCAAAACTATTATTTTAATTACTAAAGTATATTTCGATATACTATCCATTTAACTATTTTAAAATTAAAGTATACTTTGTTATACTATTTATACATACTTTACAAAACCAAAATATATTTTTGTCTATACTATAAACCTTTTTTCCAAAACGACACGTTTTTCAGAAACAAAAACTTTTATATTGGATTCATGGCTATTTTGAAAACATAAATTATTTTCTCGCATTATCCAAAGCCATGAATCTAATACACAAAACCCTATGTTACTCACAGGCATTTTTATGCTGACGTACCTATTTTCATATATGTTTCAGGTACTGCTAGGTGATGATTGTTGATGCATGCTACACATAGGATGGACTCGTGCCTTAGTGACTATAAAACTGAGAAACAATTATTTGTATTTATCTGAGTTGTACCAAAACACTGAGTTCAATATTTCAATAAAACAAAACTATTTGATCCATGGTTATGAAACAATGATTCTGTTACAACACTCCCCGACGTTTCCGCCACGATTTGTTGTTTTACGTGGTCGGGGTGTGACAGAAAAGTTGGTATCAGAGCCAATGGTTATAGGGAATTAGGTTATTAGTAATGCTTTGACCTAGACTATAACCTTCCTAGGACCCTAACACAAGTTATCTTGTGTTTAGTCTCAAAACAATACACTTCACCTATCCTTAGGTGATTAACAAAAACAAAACACAATTCGTTCTCTCGAGTCAAATTTTTTTCAAAACCTCACAAGAAGTCATCTATCCTTAGATGATTTGTTTTTAGGCTTTTAAGCCTTTGGTGTTTTCAAAATCTCGTCAAAGTTTGGGTCTAAATAATGTGAACACGTGCAAACTGGAAGGGTGAATGCCTGTACCCTGAGTTTTCTGTCTGAGGCTAGAGTGTTCGTACAAATCCGCAATATCGGACCAGTCACTCTTACCTGGGAACTCTTGGGGTGAGTGTTCACTTATAGGCGAGCATGTCTTCAGTGATACATTATATTGACCGATTTACTTTGATTTGTCACAGTGTCGTTTGTTTGTTTTAAGTAACGAACAAATGGTCACAATCCTTATGCCTTGTTGATATTCTTAACATCCAGTTTTGAATATCCAATGACATCTCACTCGTTTTCCCTCATGTTTCTTTGCTCTTTTAGAATATGCCTCCTCGACGTGATCAAGCTCAGGATGCCGCTTTGGCAGCCTTAATCGCTCAGCAATTCGCTGCTGTACTCCCGAACCTTATCACCCAGATAAATCAGGCAAACAATAACAATAACAATGTTCAGTGCACCTTTAAGACGTTCAACTCAGCTCAGCCACTCACATTTACTGGGTCTGAAGGGGCCACGGGGCTCCTACAGTGGTTCGAGAGTCTCGAAAGCACGTTTCGTCATGTGCAATGCCTAAACGAGCGAAAATTTGAGTTTGCATCGAGTGTATTCTAGAAAAGAGCGCTCACATGGTGGAATGGCATAATGAGGGATCGATGTGCTGATGTAGCAATGGCACAAACCTGGGAAGAGCTTCGGGCTCTAATGATGAAGGAATTTTGTCCTCGTCATGAGTTTAGGGCTTTAGAACGGGAATTTGATGATCTCAAACAAAACAGCGGTGAACATCGAGCCTACACTGATCGTTACGAGGAATTGAGTCTGTTATGTCCTACTATGGTTACGCCCTTGGATAAGGCGATTGAAAGATACATCGATGGTCTTCCTGACCCAGTTCAGGATATTGTTACTGGTAGCAACCCTACTACCGTCAGACAAGCCATTGAACTATTTGCTACCCTGACTGAGTCTCAAATCAGGAAGGGTAAGCTTTTCTGAAAAGGCGATCTGAAACCATCTGACAAGTCAGCACAAGATAAACCAAAGGATAAACAGACTGAGTCCTCTAAGAAGTCAAAGAAGCGTAAGGCTTCACAAAACTTCGCAGTAGTCGCTCAGAATGATCAGGTTGCACCAAATCAGCCAGCACAGCCTCGTGCTAGGAAGAACTATATTGGTACTGCACCATTGTGCAACAAATGCAATCGTCATCATGTGAATCAGACACCGTGTCAAAAGTGTACCCACTGTGGGCGATTGGGACATTTGGTCGAAACCTGCCGTCATGTTATCCAAAACCAAAATGCTGCAAATCCTGCTGTTGTTCGAGCACAGTTTCCACCTGGATCGTGCTATAACTGTGGTGATCTTACTCACTACCGGAACAATTGCCCGAGACTTGTTAATGCAAATCCAGCACGCGGACGAGTATTTAACATAAACGAGGCAAACGCGAACGACAATGCAGCAGTAAACAATTAGTCTTTTGTATTTCCTTTGTCTGTTATCTTTTGACATTTGAGACAATTCAGTTATTATAAATAAAATGGTTGTTCCAATTTTATTTCCAAAACTGATACGATTGTGTGTATGTGTCGACATACCCCTACAATACCGACACCAAAGAACCATGTTCTTATCAGAACAAACTTCTCGTGTGATTCCTTTATTCTATGATCATTTGTGATCTCCCCAAAAATCCTAAGTACTATTTTCTTTTAAGAAACAAAGTACAGGTGCAATTCTTAATCAGATACTTGAAGTACCATTTCAAATCTTTGATTTGATATCAAAAGGTACTATCGTAAATCCTTAATTGGATTCTTTATGTGTCCTAATACGAAAGTTATAACACGACAGAAACAAATTCAAATCCTTATAAGATCTTCCTATCTTCATAGTTAGATTCTTGAGGATATTTTAAAGTACTAATTGAAGTCCGTGATTGGATTTCTAGTGTACTTCAAAATGCATTAATTCACAAACGAGCTGATAACTAAATTAACGAATACACAATTTGGTGATTATGTGTTTATGTGAAATTCTAAAGCTCGTTATCTAAGTCCTGGTAGAATCTTTCGTATTTTCACATGTTAGATTCTCAGAAGGATACTTAAAGCACCTTCTTAAATCCTTAAGGGGCTTCTATGAAAATAGTAAGAACCTTGGATTCCAAAGTGCTGATTCAAAACGATTATTTGGTTCCGAGTTGTAAAGATCCGTTAAATGGTTTATTTAAAGAGATCATACGACGATCTAAATAAGGAGATCATGTGTTGATCTAGTTAAAAAGATCGTTCGTTGATTTAATTAAAAAGATCTTTTGGTGATCTAGTCAAGTCATTTCATGTTTGTTCAATTGATTTTACCCCACACATTATGAAATGAACTGTGCGGACTGTGCAAGGAATTACGTAATTATGGATGCATACGTAATTATGGAATTCAGTGCACAGAAACCACAACAAGTTTTGTCATGTGTTAAGACCCATAGTGATGAGAATAACGAGACGGGAACAATGTAAAAAAGGCATGGTGGATACGCCGCTGGTACTTCCTATATATAAGTGTTCCTTATTACATTGCGAATGTAGCGTTATTTAAATTACTGGACCTTGGCCAATGTCATTTTATTTTACAATCTCTGACTCTGTTTTTGAGCACACACAAGTTTCCTATAATAGTCTTAATAGGAAACCTCCTCCTATCCATTACTCGAAACTCCATGTTTTTGTTATTTCAACAACTACATTTTGGTAGTTAACAGATTTGCTAAGAATCCAAACGTGACCTAGAGTTTTACTTGGGAAACGGAGGATTCATTAGAAAGCGAAACAATCACAGTTGTCTTCACAAGTTTCCTCTAGAATTAAATTTCGGGACGAAATTTCCTAAAGTAGGGGAGACTGTGACACCTGTGCCACCACGAACACCAAACAAATGCCAAACCTATGAAACATTGTGTTTCATACCTGGGATTTGTATAAATATGTGTATCCTTTGCAAATATCAACTCTTGTTCAATCCCGAGCTTTAAATCGCTTTCTGGAAAGTTATACGTGCATTGGTGCGTAAACGTAATCAGTTTAGCGCGACAAACACTCCGGAATAGTGAAATAGGCTTAACATACCTTAAATGACCTTTACATAACTTAGAAATAAGTTTTGGAAGGTTTGGTATGGCAAAAACAAGTTTATTCGATCGCAGGGACTATTTGCGTCAAACTGCAAAACTATACCGATTCGTAAGGTAACGTGCAGTCCGGAACTTGATCATAAGTTAAACATACCATATAACCTAAACATGGCTTAGAAATAAGCTTTGATAGGTTTGGTGTGCGAAAACATGCTTATATGATCTTACAGGGACTAAAAGTGTCAAAAACGGCATAAGTTTGCATTTTCGCGCATATCTTACGTTCTGGACACATCTGGACATCCAAAATTTTTGTACACACTAAAATATTTTTATTTTAGTGATCGGCATGCAAAAATCCCATTCGTCGCTTAATTTGGTTCGTTTTCGCGTCCGTTTGAGTTTCGTCGTAATTTAACGAACAACGCGACCGTACGACCAAACGAGCCGACATCCGAGAGTGTTCCAAGCATATTTTGAGTCCTCTAAACTTTATTGACCTTGTAGAGCCTTGAAAATGGCTTAACGGGGGTCAAAAAGGCCTGAAATGGACTCGAATGCATGCAGGGACCTAAACTGCCAATTTTGAAACTTTGCTGAACTGGGGAGCTCAGGCGGGCCCATTTCTTATACGGGCCGCCTCAGATGCCCAGCGACCAGAAACTCAATTTTAGCAAACTGTTGATACTTCAGGGGCTATTTTTGGCAATTTCTTTGTGTGGTAACCAAGTTACCACCTCCCCAAGGCTTTGAACCTGCTTGTGACAATTGTATGGCCTTGATTATTCCTTGGAGGTTACACAAACACTTGTCATGATCTTGTTCTTTGTGCTTTATTATAAATAGCAAGCCAAACCTCCTCATTCCTTGCTCATTTCTCATTCTCTTCTCTCATATCTGCTTTGGGGCTCTCTCAACGGAGTTTGGGACTTGTCTTCTTTGTAGAAAAGATAGCAAGGACTTGGGTGAGCCTTCTTTCATTCTTTTATTTGCTTTCTAGTCTAAATAGTCAAACAAGTGTTTGACTATCAGTTTGACCAGCCTTTGGTCAACGCAAAGTTCGGTTGAACTTTGCAACGTGATTGTAATCACGTTGGTTATAATCCTTAGTGATTATAACTACTGATTACCACGTTAACTAGTTGTAGCGTCGAGTCAAAGTTTCGGTCAAAATGCGTTTTAGCACGCATTTTGCAACGGAACTACTTTAGGGTATCAAAACACTTTGTTTTGATACCAAATCAGTAGGTTAAACATGTTTTGACATGTTTAACTCGACACTATTAGTTTAGTGCTTGTTTAGGGTCGCAAGGTAAGCGGTCTAAACAACCGCTTAGCCTTTCGAACCCGACCCGTTTGGTCGATCTTTAGGATCCGACCAAGCTTAGTTAGTGATCATAGTTTCATAGGGAATAACCACTGAGGTTATACCTTATGATCACATAGGATTGGTTAATCGTATGCTAGTTAGCTTGTATGCCCATAGGAAATGACCAAAATACCCTTTTGAAGCTAAAATCCGTATTTTGACTATGTGAACATATTTTTGACATATAATCTGATTTAGTAACATGTTTAGGGATAATTGGGCATGTAAGACTTGACATGGCACATAGTTAACCATCCAAACATAGTTTTACGCAAACGACGCATTATAGTGGCTTATACTACCATAATGGGTCGAAACAGGTCAAAAGCACTTAGGTAGACTTCCAAATCAGAATGTTAGGTCTATTAAATCATGCCATATGAGTTGCAATACTCATTTGATTTGTAGAACTTCATTCTATCCTATCTCCCGATTTAGGATCCGATTGTTTAACATAGTGATCCATTCTAGGTGCCACTTGATTCCTTGATTTCCCGAGCTTTGTTAGGACACTTAATCAAGGATACTTGCAATCTCAAGTGAGTACATAGTCCCCTCTTTTACTGTTTTCAAATGTTTTGGGGTGAAACATATATGCCTATCTGTTATTTTCCTGATTTTGAACTACATGATTATACATGCTTATTACATATTCTTTGATAAATTAAACGATTTCCTATGGTTTAAACACTGATTTTCCAAAACTTAATAAACAAATTGTTGGATTGTACCATTTTTATACATTCACCCAGCCGATTGGTAGTATGATATAGCGCTATAGGACTAGACACCCCATTCCTGTTGTGTGGAATGTCAGAAACCAAATTTTAACCAAATAGAAATTGCCTTCGTGGTATTTCTATAGTCTCCAAAGTGTAGTTTGATACACTAAGGCTTGATTGAATACCAAATTACACTTTCTTTGTATATGTTGATATACTACAAAAGTACAGTTTGATGTGCTCTCAAATGTGATATACCAAAGTATATTTTGATATACTAAGTACAAAATCCAACATATGTTTTAACATACTACATTGTTATTTTAAACTAAAGTATATTTTGATATACTATCCGAAGCATAGTTTGATATGCTACTGTTTACCAAAGTATAGTTTGATATACTACCTACTTTGTTATTTCATAAACTAAAGTATAATTTGATATACTACTAAAGCATAGTTGATATGCTATTTTTAAACCAAAGCATAGTTGATATGCTATTTTCAAACCAAAGTATAATTTGATATACTATCAATACTTTTATCCTTAAACCAAAGTATATTTTAGATATACTACCAAAACTATTATTTTAATTACTAAAGTATATTTCGATATACTATCCATTTAACTATTTTAAAACTAAAGTATACTTTGTTATACTATTTATACATACTTTACAAAACCAAAATATATTTTTGTCTATACTATAAACCTTTTTCCAAAACGACACGTTTTTCAGAAACAAAAACTTTTATATTGGATTCATGGCTATTTTGAAAACATAAATTATTTTCTCGCATTATCCAAAGCCATGAATCTAATACACAAAACCCTATGTTACTCACAGGCATTTTTATGCTGACGTACCTATTTTCATATATGTTTCAGGTACTGCTAGGTGATGATTGTTGATGCATGCTACACATAGGATGGACTCGTGCCTTAGTGACTATAAAGTTGAGAAACAATTATTTGTATTTATCTGAGTTGTACCAAAACACTGAGTTCAATATTTCAATAAAACAAAATTATTTGATCCATGGTTGTGAAACAATGATTCTGTTACAACACTCCCCGACGTTTCCGCCACGATTTGTTGTTTTACGTGGTCGGGGTGTGACATCAATGAAAACGATGATGAACTTATCCAAATAAGGCTTGCAGACCCTATTCATCAAGTCCATGAAAACAGCAGGAGCATTAGTCAAACCGAATGGCATGACTGTGAACTCATAATGCCCGTAACGAGTGCGGAACGCTGTCTTGGGAATATCTTCTTCATGCACACGAAGTTGATGATATCCAGATCGCAGATCAATCTTTGAAAAATAAGAAGCGCCTTTCAATTGATCAAAGAGATCATCGATGCGAGGTAGGGGATATCGATTCTTGATAGTAAGCTTGTTAAGCTCATGATAATCGATACACATCCTAAAAGATCCATCCTTCTTCTTTACAAAGAGAACGGGAGCACCCCAAGGTGAAAAGCTAGGACGGATAAAACCTTTGTCAGAGAGTTCCTGTAGCTGTTTAGACAACTCTTGCATCTCAGACGGTGCAAGACGATATGGAGCTCTGGCAATGGGATTTGCACCAGGTACGAGATCAATACGGAACTCGACTTGGCGTGCTGGGGGTAGACCAGGTAACTCTTCAGGGAAAACCTCTGAATAATCCCGAACAACAGGAATATCTTGAATAGATTTACCTTTGCCCTTATCTGCTACGACATGTGCCAAAAATGCCACGTAGTTCTTCCGCAGATACTTCCGAGCTTTAAAACAAGACATGAGTTTGAGACCACCAGCAGGTTTCTCACCACGAACCTGTAGGATCTCACTTGACGAAAGCGGCATGCGAATAATCTTCTCGAAATAAACTATCTCTGCGCGATACTTGGCTAACCAATCCATACCCACAATAACGTCGAAGCTTCCAAGTTGCAAAGGCGTGAGGTCAACAGGAAAAAGATGGTTGTTAAGGTTCAACTGGCAGTTGCGGAGAACAGAATCAAGAACAATGGGTTCACCGTTCGCCACTTCTACTGTCAATGGTTTACCTAGTTTCGTTCTAGACACGCGAAGCAATGGTTCAAAAGATAACGACACAAAACTCTTATCGGCACCCGAATCAAAAAGAACAGATGCTGGCTGATTATTAATAAAGAACGTACCGTTCACCACATTATCATCTGCTTATGCCTCTTGGGCGTTCATGTTAAAAGACTCGACCTCGAGCCTGAGCCTGATTCTGATTCTGGTTGGCTAGCCTTGGGCACCAATTTCTGTAATGGGTCAGATCCCCACAGTTATAACAAGCACCTGGTGGGTAGTGTGGTCGTGCAGCTTGACCCTGTTGCTGAGCAGGAGGCTGAGCAACTTGTTGCGCCGGGTTCTGAACTGCGCGATTTTGAGCAAACCGACAAACATCGGCAAGATGACCTGACTTCCCACAGTTAGTACAGAAACGGCACTGATGTTGCGGCTGATGGTGACTGTTGCATCTATTGCACAAAGGTGCATTCCCTGAATAGGGCTTCTTCGCTGGAGGCTGTGCGGGTTGGTTGGGAGCTGCCTGGTTAGCTTGGGCAGTGACAGCATAGTTTTGGGAAGCCTTACGCTTCCTTGCTCTTTTCGATGAACCAGAATCCTTTCAATTTTTGTTTTGACCTTTCTTGCTATCTTCCTTGTCAGACGACTGTTTCTTGCCCTTGTCACCCTTCCTGTGTAATTTATTCTTCCGAATCTGCGACTCAGTCAATGTCGCTGATAACTCGATCCCCTGGCGGAGTGTGGTAGGGTTACTACCAGTAATGATGTCTTGTACCGAGTCAGGCAGGCCGTCGATGTACCTTTCGATGGCCTTGTCGAGTGGGGCAACCATAGTCGGGCAAAGCAGACTCAACTCCTCAAACCTATCAGTATATGCCCTGTGCTCGCCACTATCTAGTTTCAAATCATCAAACTCCTTCTCCAACGCTCGTTGTTCATGACGAGGACAAAACTCCCTCATCATAAGAGCTCTAAGTTCAGCCATGTCTGTGCTAGAGCAACTTCTGCACCACGGTCTCTCATTACCCCATTCCACCATGTAAGAGCCCTCTTCTGAAACACGCTCGAAGAAAACTCGACCTTGCGATTATCCGGATACTGAACGTGGCGAAAAGTATTCTCAATGCTCTCGAACCATTGAAGAAGCCCAGTTGCTCCCTCAGAACCACTAAACTTGAGTGGTTTAGCCGAGTTAAAATTTTTGAAATTGCATGGAGCATTGTTGTTGTTGTTGGCTTGGTTCCATTGAGCAAAGAGATTTGGGAATTGAGCAGCCATTTGCTGCGCAATAATTTCTGCCAGTTCGGCAGTCGCTATCTGGCTTTCGCGTCGAGGAGGCATTCTAAAAAGGAAAAACATGAAAGGAAACGAGTGAGATGATTGGATGAAGAGAATGAGATGAAACAGAATCAACAAAAGCAAAGATGGTGGTTACGCATCGCAAAGCAAACAAGCGACACGAAATGTCTAGTCAAAGTAAGTGGGTTAAAAATAATGTATCGCGAAGACATGTTCGCCTATAAGTGAACACTCACCCCAAGAGTTCCCAGGTAAGAGTGACTGGTCCGATTATGTGGATTTGTACGAACACTCTAGCCTTAGACAGAAAACTCAGGGTACAGACATTCACTCTTCCAGTTCGCACGTGTTCACACTATTAAAACCCGAAAACCTTGACGAGACTTTTGAAAATTAAAGGGGTTCAAAACCATATAACAGAGGGTTCAAAACCTAGTAATAAATCATCTTAGAACAGGTGATTAATTTTCAAAGCGGATTCGGAATCGATGTTCTCGTTGTGGTTATCACCTAAGGATAGGTGAAGTGCATGTTTTAAAATCTAAACACAAGATAACTTGTGTTAGGGTCCTAGAAAGTTATAGTCTAGGTCAAAGCATTGCTAATCACCTAATTCCCTATAACCATTGGCTCTGATACCAACTCTTCTGTCACACCCCGGCCGCGTATAACATGCAACCGCGGCGGAAACGCCGGGGAGTGTTGGGACAGAATTAATTGTTTCATAACCATGGAAATTAAAGTTACATTTTATTTATCAAACAAGCGTATTACATTGTCCTTAAACAGGAAATAAAGAGTTTATAACAAAATTTAACTAGTCTATCTTCGTTTTATGTCTCTAAGGCACAGGTCCGCCCTAGTATCACAATCATCATCCTAAGCGATAGCTCCTGAAAACACATGTGAAAGTAGGTACGTCAGCATAAAAATGCCTGTGAGATACATAGGTTTTGTGAAAGTGGGATTCATGACTTGAGTTTAAAGAAAACGTTTAATAACAGTCAGTCATGAACCTTGTAAATTGTTTAGTCTTGTAAATCATATGAGAAACGATAAGATCATATGATATGTATAAGTAAAACGTAAGGTTAAATGAGAGTAAAAATGAGTTTGTATAAGATAAGTTTGTTTGTAAAACAATGTCTTGTGAAGAATATGTTATTTGTGAAAAAAGTAACATGTCTATACTGAAATGATTTAAATAATGCTACGATAGGTAATATTATACAAACATTTATATATAGGAAGTACCAGCGGCGTATCCACCATGTTTGTATCATATTACATACGCCACGTTACTTAAACCATTTACCCAAACCAACCACCTTGTAAATTGTTCATGTATAAATCAATTGTCAAGTGTTATTGTGTAAACCATATCGAAATGTCTATGTTCAATGTAAACCACCAAATGTGTATATCAATGTCAAAATGTTTATGTTAATTGTAGATCATGTAATGTGTACCCAAAATATATCATGTATGGAAAGTGAAATATATCAACTAAACCATATGTAAAATGCACAAAAACAAGGTATTGAAGTAAAACATGGTTTAAATCAAAGTTATGTTTTGTGGAACAAATGCATGCTATACTGATACAAACATTTATGCGGTATTGTGAAAATGGATACATCCAAGCCTTGAGACTGTGGCGATAAACCCTTAAACAAATTAAAGGTTTATCTAAGTTATGTGTATCGAATTCGGTCGTTCCTTTCATCCAAACCAACCTATGATGTCCGAAACGGGAGTTGTCAATTCCTATGGTACCACTACCTACTAACGAACGGCGTAGCTAATGTTAATGAATGTATTGTTCCATGTTAAACAAACCAAATGTTATACCAAAATGAAGGCATGTGATGTAAACAATTGTACTAAGTACGCACACAATGGGCATACGTAGCATAAAATGTAATGTGAAACAATGTACTAAGTACGCACACAATGGGCATACATAGCATGAAATGTAATGTAAAGCAATGTACTAAGTACGCACACAATGGGCATATATAGCATGAAATGTAATGTAAAACAATGTACTAAATACGCACACAATGGGCATACATAGCATGAAATGTAATGTAAAACAATGTACTAAGTACGCACACAATGGGCATACATAACATGAAATCTAATGTAAAACAATGTACTGAGTACGCACACAATGGGCATACATAGCATGAAATGTAATGTAAAACAATGTTCTAAGTACGCACACAATGGGCATACATAGCATGAAATGTAATGAAATCATGTATTATAATGTACTAACGAACATAGCAGGTATATGATGTGAAAATATGGAAAGCATGAAAGTAACAAGTAGGCACATGTGTTTCACCCCAAAACAGTTTGGAAAACAGTAAATGCGGGGTACAATGTACTCACCTGAGATTGCTTTGAAGTTCTTGTGTAATAACCAAATACTGCTAGAGATCACGGATATCAAACGGCACCTAATAGGTAGCTATATTAATATACCGGACCAAAATCGGAAGATTGGATAGTATGCGGGTTCGTAAACCAAACGAGTATGGAGACTCGTGTAATATGGTTTAACAAAGCCTACATACTAAAATGAAACCTAACCTAAGTGCTTACGACCCATTACGACCCGTTTAGGTAGCTTATGCCACCTTAACGCGTCGTTCGTGTAGAACGCGTTTGGAACGCCTAACATTGTGACCATAAGGTATAACCTCGGAAGGTTATAGCTATGGTCACCTAATGTGTTTGGTCGGATCCTAATAATCGACCAAATGGGTCGGGTTCGAAAGTATAAGCGATTGTTTAGATCGCTTACCTTGCGACCCTATATAAGCACTAAACTAAAAGTGACGAGCTAAGCATGTTAGAACATGCTTAACGAAGTTTAGAAAACAGGTTTGGTATCAAAACAAACGGTTTTGATACCCACGAGTAGTTTGGTTACAAAACACGCAAGAATGCGCATTTTGGCCGAAACTACGACTCGTCACTGAGCCTTGATAACGTGGTAATCAGTAGGTATAGTCACTACGGACTATAACCATCGTGATCACGCTCACGTTATGAAGTTCCAACGAACTTCGTGTTGACCATAGGCTGGTCAACGCAGAAAGTCAAAGAAAACTTTGACTTTCGAACTTGAAAAGCGAATAAAAGAACGAAAGAACACTTACGAAGGGTCCCCGATAGCTAATCTCGATCCAGGAGCTCAGGTATGAAGCAAAGGCCTCAACTTAGAGCCTTAGATCAGATTTTGTGGGTTTTTAACCAAAAGGGGGGGGGTATTTATAGGAAAAGCAAGACCGTTAGGATCGTTTCTTGAATAACGTGCCACGATCTAAGACGTACACTTGTCGCAAAGTTGTGGTAGCTTATTTTGCCCCCACCATAGGGATTTGACACGTGTCGTTGCCCTTTAGGTGATCGAAAGGCCATTGCAAGTGGATCAGAAAACATTGAATCTGGTCTGTATGTCTGACGTGGCCCGCGTCAGGATACACACAAAACCCAGGCGGGCCGCCTGGCCTTGTCTGATCAGCACAAACTTTCAGAAATTACAGTTTTAGTCCCTGTTGCATATTTAAGCCATTTCCGACACTTCTAAGGCCCGTAAAGCCAACTTTAAGGCCCTAAAATGATGCCTAAACATTGTGGACATAAAACATGCTCAAAAATATGTCAGATGTTGGTTCGTTTGGCCGTACGATCGCGATGTTCGCTTAATTACGACGGAATGCGCATAAGCGCGAAAAACGATCCAAATTGCGCGACGAATGGATTTTTCTCATGCCAAACACTAAGGCATAATATAAGGATGCTTACATAAATTTTTGGATGTCCGGATGTATTCAGAACATAAGTTATGCGCGAAAGTGCAAACTTGTGCACTTTTTGACACTTTTAGCCCCTGAATGATCCAAAAGTTTGTTTTAGCATACCAAACCCCTCAAAGCCTATTTCTAAGCTATGTAAAGGATATTTATGGTATGTTTAACTTATGGACATGTTCCGGTATGTTTGTTACAGTTCAAATTGGCATACTTTCGCAGTTTGTCAAGTTTAGTCCCTATAAGCGAATTAACTTGTTTTTTTGCCATACCAAAGCCTTCAAAACTTATTTCTAAGTTATGTAAAGGTTATTTAAGGTATGTTGAGTATATGTTGATGTTCCGGAGTATTTGTCGCATTAAAACTGAGTACGTTTACGCACCAGTTTGCGTATAATTCTCCAGAAAGCGATGTAGAGTTTAAAATCGAACAAAAGTCAAAACATGAAAAATGTAAAACATAACCAAACAAACATTGGGATCAAATAACATTGTTTTATTGATAATTGAACTGTTCATAATGATTTTGAGCACAAATGTTACAATGGGAATGGTGGCTATGGGAAATACAAACCGCAATTGTTTGTTACTATGTGAATGGCGGCTATGGAAAACACAAGTTTTCTTTTTGAGCTTGATGGATGTCTGTTATCTCAACGCTTCTCCTTACATTACTAATCTGGAATTGGAGACGCATTGTGTATTTGCTTACTGATTATTGAAAAGATTTGTTAAAATCGAAGAAAAGAGTAAAAAAGATGAAATGAGGCGTGTTAACGCAAATGCAATACTTAAAATTAACCAACATACATTGATTGTGGGTTTAACTTGCAACATACATCAAAGCTTCATGCAACCGAGACCGCCTTGTTAATTTTAATGAAGCAATGAAGATTGAATGTGCCAAACAGAAACTAAAATGGAACATAATCCCAGATTGTCTAGAGAAGCGCTTTTATCATGTGTCATATGGTAACAATAGTATGTTGTTCCAAGATCAATTCCAATTGCAGTTTTTTCAACTCTCCTCGCCATTTTCAAACAAGTGGTTGTAATGATAGGACCCTTGATTTGAAACGCATAATGTGCGTTGATTGGATTGTAGATATTCGTTGTGTGCATTCATATTGTTGAGACAACAAAAGATAATGAACGAATTGTTGGACTTCTTGTTCCTAATGCAGCTGATGAAACCGGAGCTGTTATCTCGGTTGTTCAGTACTTTCGTGATAAATACAATGTTCATCTTCGTTATCCTTTGCTTCCTGCAATTCAAGCAGGCACGGATGCTAAACGTACTATTATTAAATCCGAGACGATTCAAGTGAGTCCTATGAAGCAAGTTTCTGACTATTCAATTGAGAGGAATCATTGCATTACATCCCCATTGAAAAAACAGAATCGATAAGTTTAGGGAAAATGAGGTTGAAAGATGATAACCCAACAGGGGAGGATCTCATTCTACAGCTTCGATAAATTCAGGGGTATTCTCAAAAAATGTTTCCTAGATGTTTGAAGACCAACAAATGTGATGCTTCTTCGTTCGCGTGACAGAAAGCTACCGCGTGACAGAAAGCTACCTTGCAAAATTAAAAAATTAAATCGACACCTTTAATACGCATCGTATAGGCCTATACGATGCGTATTACTTTTTGATAAGGGGACATTGTCAGCCTTTGACTGACCTAGAAGTTTGAACCAACCTTAATACGCGGTATAGGCTTATAGATGCGTATTGAAGGTGTCGATTTAATTTCCTAAGGTGTACCAACAATACGACCCCCCTAATATCCCTACTTCATTTAATATATATATTCTCAATACCTCTTAAAATTCTTATGATTGGTCTTCACGATTATCCAAAAACTACATATAGTCAAGATTGGTGAATAGTAGCTAGAGATGGGCAAATGGTATCGGGTATTGGTATCGAATCAGTACCGGTATCGAATTTCCTGAATCGAAACGTTTTCGGTACTGGTGATGTAGTGCGTGAAGCGATAACAAAGAACAAACACGTTGATTCTGCGAATACCCATGTAGGTCTTTTCCCAACCCCAAAATTCAACACAAAGGGCACGGAATTTGAAGTGAAAAATCAGTAGTTTCAAAATTCAATTCTGATTGTTCAAGTTACTAGAGGGACATATAAATAAGAACAGAAATTCGAAATGGGCCTAAAAAAGATAACGGGCCAAACACAAGCCCAAAAACAAAATGCCCAAAATACTTAAAAAAAAACATAAAAATGCAAATAACTAATGGAAATAAGCGTTTTTTGGCCCGGACGATGACCCAAACCGTCGTAACTTGAACACGTAGAGCCATTTTAGTGAAACCCCTTTTGTTACGCGATCTTGGGCCTCCAAATACAAAATGGCCCGCTCATCCACACTTGGGCCCGCATCAACTGGTCTGGTACAGTATCGGTATTTACCGGTTTACTCTCAAACGTCAGTATCGAACCGTACGGTACCAGTTATATTCGGTACCGGTGTCGGTAGCCATTTTTGGGGATTTTCAATACCGGTTGATATCGAGGTCGGTGTTATTCATCTGGTTTTCGTATTGTGCTTTCAGGCGTTTCACATTTTTTTTTTCTTTTATCTACCCTCCTTATATTTTTCTTATACCTTTTTTAACGTTTCTAAAAGGAAAAAAAAAATACATATTGATATCATAGTCATATATTATCAATATGGTGGTGGTCAATTGGTAAATACAAAACATGTTTAAACACCTTAGTTTGGAAATAAAAAAAATTTATTACAAATTAAACACACATATACACTTCATGGAAAGTGGATTTACATCCCAAGGTATATTTAGTCATCATCTTGTTTAAGTTAACCTATAGAAACCTTATGTTTTTTAAGTATGACTGTTTTGGAAACATCTTGTTTAAGTTAACCTATAGAAACCTAATATTTTTTAAGTATCACTACTTGGAAATATATAACATAATACTTTTTAAGTATGACTAATAATATTTCGAAGTACGACTATTTAGGCTAAGTTTTTTATTGTATAATAAAGGTGACAAAATGGAAAAGAAGTAAATTCAACTTAAGACTGAATTTAAAAACATCGTCAGAGTTGAAAATATGGTTGAACTTGAAAATATGATCACTTCATCAATTAAGATTAGTAAGGGATTAATGATTAACATTAAAGTTAGGTTTACGCAGCTTTCAGATTGCATGTGGTGGTTGGTTAATTGTTCACATTTACACCGGGGACAACCATTTTAAGTTAACATTGATTGTATCTACATTTTGCCTGTGAAAAGTTCAGAAATATTTCACGAATAATGTTGAAAGTTGCACTATTGAAAGTGTATTCAATATACGTTTTAGGCCCGTCCACGCATATTTAAAACTGTTAAAACGTAGTTTATGGTTAAGAACTTTAAAATGTGTATTAGGCTGAACGGGGCACATGCAGAGGGTGCATGCGGGGTGTGAGTTTAGGTGAGGGGAACACCACCGCCATCAACTTTAGGTGAGTGGGGGATTGGAATTTTGGTGAGTAGTTACCCATAAAGAATGAGGGGAGAGAGAGAGAGAGTTTGCATGTGCGGGCCCATTCATTCTCACCAATCACACATTTCATTTTTTAAGAAAAAATTGTGTACCACACCTAGAGGGGAGGACCGCTTGTGATTAAGTGCTTGAGGGGAGTTGAAGATGAGAGTTGACATAGAAGAATTTGATTGGCGCCGATTAAAGTTTAACACTCACCTAGAGGGGAGCACCCCTCTCACCCATATATGTGGTTAATATTTCAAACATAAAAGTATGGTTTAATTGCTTTTATAAAATTCATACTTTTGACTAGGAAACTAGTCAGATCTTAAAGTTTCTGAAGGTTTGGTGAAAAAATTCTCTAAATGGGTTACTGGCGAAATTCACCACATCGGGATACACTCACTTCCGAATTGGGGAAAACCCTCATCTAGGGCCAAAGCACGTGAACACTCGCCCGAAGGCATGGCAATGCGTGCGGTGAGGTAAAACCCGCTCAGTTCAAAGATCGAACTAGCGATCTCCACATATTCGCCTAGTCTCCCATCATCACCAGGTGCCACAAAAAATAATGGAGAGGACATGAATCAAACTTGGGCCTCTTAAAACATCAAGTTTTCTGAAGTACCACAACAAAATTTTTAACACAATTAGGAAGGTTATATTATCCAAAGTAGCACCTCGGTTGGTTCTTCAAAAGGAACCATCTAACCAATAAGCACATATTTTAGTATATTATAGCCATATGGACCACAAAAAAGTGTGTAATATGCATCCAATCACTCAACTCGTGAGAAAGATAAGATACCGGCCTTAATGGTTGATGGGATAAATGGTGTAATTTTAACTTCCGTTCATTAATGGTGTTTGTCTGGATATCTTATCTTTCTCACAGGTTAAGTGATTGGGTACAGGTTACGCACTTTTTTGTGATCCATATGGCTATAATATACTAAAATATGTGCTTATTGTTTAGATGGTTCCTTTTGAAGAACAAACCGAGGTGCTACATTGGATAATATAATCTTCCTAATTGTGTTAAAATTTTTGTTGTGGTGTTTCAGAACACTTAGTGTTCTAAGAGACTCAGGTTCGATTTCTGTTTTTTTCATTATTTTCTGTGACACCTGGTGATGATGGGAGATTAGGCGAATAAGTGGAGATCGCTAGTTCGATCCTTGAACTGAGCGGGTTTTACCTCACCGCACTGTCGTGCCTTCGGGCGAGTGTTGGCCCTAGGTGAGGGTTTTCCCTGGTTCGAAGGCGAATGTATCCCGAGGTGGTAAATTTCGCCAGTAGCCCAAGGATTCATTGACCGTTAAAAAAACTTCAGAAACTTTAAATTTCATAGGAAACTAGTATTAAGTCACCCCGCGTTGCGGCGGGGGCATAAACCTTGACAAGTACCACTAATGCTACACAACTACCAGTGACTAGTAAAACCGAAAAAAGCTCATAAAAACAAAATAAACAAAAAGGAAAAAATAATATCGAACGAAAAGCATATGTAAATCGTTGAACCACGCATGCCTATTGAGGCATTTTAATGTGAAGAAATTAGACTGAAGCGTAAAAATAGAAAAGAAAAACTAAGTCGATCTAAGACCATGCGCGTTGCGACAAACCTATCAAACAGGGAAAAATAGACGCGTTGTGAAGGTCCGGTCAAATGGGAAAATAGACGAAAAATGTTGAAATCCACACGCACATTGCGGCGTGTTCACTCGCAAAATTAGAACGAAACGTAAAACGAAAAATGTATAAAAGATGAAAAATATGGGGATCAAAGTTTAAAATAAAAATGTGTCGAGTTAAATTGCAAAAAATGAAAATTTTAAAGGTTAAAAGTAAAAAAAAAAACAAAGAGGTTAAAGTGTAAAAAAATGACAACCTTTGGATTATAAATGAAAACTCAAATTTTGTTTTTGAAAAACTCCGCATGCTTATTGTACAACCTTATAAAACACCAAAATGTTACTAATTTATAATATGGTAATGTAGATTGCTTTGACTCCATATCCCTTAGAAAATATACTATTTATCTATTATTATTATTATTATTATTATTATTATTATTATTATTATTACTATTATTATTATTATTAAAACCCCGTGTAATATACGGGTTGCATAAATATAATTTTTATGGCTGGCCCTGGAGGTGGGCGGGGAGGACCACCGGCCAGATCTTGATATTTCGAGGGGCACGTTTTTTATGAAAAAAAAAACCCGATATGTATATGTAAAATATTTTTTTAATATGGTACACCAATACAAACACCAAGATAGGCCTCCTTACAAAACTATTCTTATGGTTTAGATTAGTTATTAACTCCTTTGGCATTAGGTTCAGAACTTTAGTGAGCCAAATACCCAATTTCGTTAAGGCTAAGGGCACATTTTTCGAGCTCGAATAGGGTACACGAATTCCCAGGGCCGGCCCTGATAATTTTATATTTTATATAATAGATAATAAAAAGATATATTAAAAAAAAACTCGTATATTGCACGTGTTGAATAAAATATAATGTCATATGTTAATACAAATAGTCATCAAGATTTATTTTTTTAAAAATAAACATTGATGTACTATTTACTTATATTTTAACATTTTACTTTGTTTTTTATTTTAAATTTTGCATAAATGTAATTTTATATAATAAATAATAAAAAAGATATAACTTTAAAAAAACTCATATATTGCACGTGTTTAATATAATATAATGTTATATGTTAACACGTCAAGATTTATCTTTTAAAAATGAACTATAATGTACTATTTACTTATTATAACATTTTAATTTGTTAAATATGTATTCTTAACTATTTTTTTTGTTAAAAATAATCATTTATACTCTTATCTATTTTTTTGTTTAAAATTATTATTATTATTATTATTATTATTATTATTTAATATGATCATAATAAAAACAAATGTTTATCCTTATCTAAATATTTATTCTTATCTAACATTTTTGTTTAAAATTATTATTTTATTTAATATGCGAGATAAATAGGAAAATAAGGTGAGAAAGCACCAGAAAGTGACATGTGGCCAAAAAAGATTTTCATTTATTAGTATAGGAAGATTATTAAAGTAAATTACACGTTTTTTCCTTTATGTTTGTACCAAATTACAGGCGGTGTCCTTTGACTTTAAATTTAACGAGTTATGTCCTTAACATTTCAAAATTCTGCACGTTATGTCTTTTAGCTCTAACTCAGTTAGATTTTTTTGTTAAATATGGTCATATGCCTTGCACATGAGGGTATTCTTGTCATTTTACCTCCCAGAGACTAGGGGTGTTTAGAATTCGAAAAATTCGAAATTCGATTAAATTTGATTCGATTATCAAGAATTCATTTTGATTATAAGAATTCGAATTCGATTCAATTCGAGTCAAGTAAATCGAATACGAATTTATAATTTCAAATTCGATTCGATTCGAAATTCAAATAAAAATTATACAGTTTTATTTTTATTTTTATTTTTATATATAATACATATATAACTTTTATTGGGCTATACTATAAATTATTTTCAAATTTTATTTCAGATATTAAAATTAACCGTTACCAAACCCACTACATGACTCATAACGAAACCTAAGTAACAAATGTATCAATAGATTTCTAACCTTAAAAATATTAACTTGTAATGCGGAGTGGTTATTCCGGACTTCTTGTTTTGAAGTTTAGACTTATGGTGTTTTATTTAGAACTTTTTAATTTGCTATGGTGCTTTATGGCTGCGTTAAAATTTATGTTTCATTTTGATAGTTTTTTACATGTTTTAAAAGAATCTGAATCAAATCGAATTTATTCGAATTCGAATTTTTAATCGAACACGAACTGGGTTTTTTATTTGAATAAGAATTCGAATCGAATTCTGTATGTTTTAATCGAATACGAATCGAATTCGAATTCAAGGGAAAGTAAAAATTATTTGAATAATTCGATTCAAATAATTGGAAAATTCGATATTCGATTCGATGAACACCCCTACTAGAGATTGTTGAGTAAATAATTTGATATTCAATGGACTAATTGTGTAAGAAATAAAAAATAAATTATAAATATGAAAAACCTTGAATATTCTCTCTCTCTCTGACTCTCTCTCTGTCACACATCTGCAATGAATCCACCTGCAACGAAAAACCCAAATAGGGAAGTTCACAACCATCGCAACAAATATATGCAATGAATCCCAAATACCAAAATTGAGTAAGAAACTGCATAAACCAAGAACTGAAAAGAAATACCCAAATTAGATGCACCTAGTGTAGTCAGTAGGATTCTTTATTAACCAGAGAGTAGCAATTAAGGATATTAACAACTAAGAAAACTCCTAATGCAATGAATCTCAAATATGCTCAGGTGCATGTGGTGGTGCAAATTGGGTTCTTCCGGGCCCATATGTTATTGCTAACGGTTGTGTGTACTCAGTAGACGGTGGAGATAGCGATAGCCATAGCGGCAACTGCAGCTGAGCATTCTGTTTTGTCTCTGGTGATGTGGCGGTGGTTTGTACTTAGTAGACGGCGAAGATAGCGACGACGGTGGTGGAAGCTGCAGCTGAGCATTCTGTTTCGTCTCTGGTGATGTGGCAGTGGTGTGTACTCAGTAGACGGCGGAGATAGCGACGGCCATGGCGGCAGCTGCAACTGAGCATTCTGTTTCGTCTACGGTGATGTGGCAGTGGTGGTGGTTCAGATCTGAGCAATTGAGGCGGCTGAAAGTTGGTGGTGGGATTGTGGCGGCGGCTGAAGGGCAGTGGTGGGGGTGGTGGGGGTGGTGGTAGTGGGTGAAGAGAGAGAAGGTAGAAGAAAATGTGTGATGGAGAGAGAGTCAGAGAGAGAGAGAGAGAGAGAGAGAATATTCAAGGTTTTTAATATTTATAATTTATTTTTTATTTCTTACACAACTAGTACCTTGTATATTAAATTATTTACTCAACTGTCCCTAGGGAGGTAAAATGACAAGAATACCCTCATGTGTAAGGCACATGACCATGTTTAACAAAAAAAAATCTGATTGAGTTAAGGCTTAAGGACATAACGTGCAGGATTTTGAAACGTTAAGCACAAAGCTCGTCAAATTTAAAGGTAAAGGACACCACCTTCAATTTGGTACAAAAATAAAGGACAAAACTTGTAATTTACTCTTATTATTATTATTATTATTATTATTATTATTATTATTATTATTATTATTATTATTATTATTATTATTATTATTATTATTATTATTAAGTTAGTTTTGGTAGAAGACAACAATTTCATAGGAAGTGTATGTGAGAATTAAAGGACAAGTGTCATGGCTTGAAGGGTAATTTAGTTCTTTCTTACTTAAACAACTTTCTCCCTTAATTTTCAAACCGCTATAATTTTTTCATCCGTTAAAATTATATAAAATACACTATATTAACGAGCATTTCATTCTCTTTAATTCGAGCACCCTATTGCTATGATTTTCTTAAAAAAATTTACATGATTTTTAATACCCATTAGTTCATTACGTGATTACGTGATTTTGAATACCCAACACATTTTGAATATTCATTACGTGATTACACTTCAACATAAACCGTTACGTGATCACACATTCAATATAAATCCATTACGTGATTACACATTCAGTAAGATCTGTAATAACCAATGTTATTAGAATTTTGCTTATACCGTAATCACTCAGTGTGGTTTCACATAAAATATAGTATAATGAAATCACGTAATCACGAAATGGGTATTCAAAATCACGTAGTCACACAATAAATACATAGTCAACTATTGTTACGTAATTACGTAATCACTTACTGCGTTTTCACATACTATAATGAAATCACATAATCACGTAATGGGTATTCGAAATCATGTAGTCATGTGCTGGGTATTCAAAATCACATAATGAGTATTCAAAGTCATGTAATTTTTTTAAGAAAACTATAACAATATGTTGCTCGAATTAAAGAGAATTAAATGCTCATTAATACTACGGTGTAATTTAAAAAAAAAGTTAACGTATAAAAAATTTATAGTCATTTGAAGATCAGGGGGAGTTCAAGTGAGAAAGGACCAGCATACCCTTTCTCTATTTGTTTCTTCAATTGTGTGAACCTGAGATTTACAAAAATGCCCCTCCTAGTTTTGAGTCATCAATCTTGAGAGATCAATGACTGAGCTTGTCCTCTACACTTCACTTCGTACAATAAATCTCTCTTATACATAATCTCTTATCTTATTGTTATTGTTATACATTTAATAAACAAAGTGAAAAATACTCTAGCCTTGTGTTTTTCTATTCAATTACTACGGTGAGTGTCGATAGTGTGTCGATAGTGTAAATAAGAGAAATGATACTAACAGAATTCCCATCGGGGAGAGCAGGTAAATTTTACTAGTTCCAATTAGGGGAGGGGGGTGGTTCACTAGTGATAGAATTTATCACTCACAAGCACCAATCAAGTTTCGCCATGTCATCGACCATTTTTCCATCACTCACAACCATTTTTAGTGGGGGTGGTCATCACTCATCACCACACCCAACAATTTCCCCCCAACCAACAAATCCACTCACAAAACCAAACCATCACTCGTGAAGAAAATAACGAAAATTTGATTTCGTTGCACATTAACGCGTTAATGTTTATACCGACGGTAGATATAACGAGTGATGGATGGTGGCCGTGATAGTTTCACGCACCACCCCGTCCTCTCTTACAATATACAATTTTGTGGGTTGTGTGTGTCCCATCAAGAGAGGCATTGGTTGAACCAAAGATATGTCGGATATGTATGCTTTGATGGATGGTTGTGCCGTTCAAGCACCCCATCACACATTTTTGTTGTGCATTTAGCTACCTCCTTTTTTTTTTTTTTTTTTTTTTTTTTTTTTATCGGCTATTGCAAATGTATGTTCCCTAATGTGAGCTCGATAGTATCTCTCTAATGTTCCCTAATTTGTTCATTAAGTCATTTTTTGTTCATTGTCATCGTTTTCTATTATATAAATATTTTGTTTTCATTTTCAGAGATACATCCGTATTTATTCATATTGTATATGTCATTGTTGCACTAAGAAACTAATCTTTCGGCTTAATGATATTTCTTACTTTGTGGTAGGTAATGAGACCTATTGTGGGTAACAATGAAAAGTACGTACTCCAACGAGAATCGAAGTAGACTCAAACGCAAAACTAGAGATGCCAGTCGTATTGGGTTTACGGGTTTTAGATTGGAAAGTTGAATGGTTAAACCAGAGCATAACTCATAATTTTATTTATGTCAAAAAAAAATCAACCCTAACCCACATACACTAAAAGTCGTATAACTGAGCACAATCCGTTTAACCCATTTACCAAAACATGTCAAATGGTTTGAGGGGTTAGTGGTGAGTCGTAATCAAATTATAAAGGTGTTAATTCAATTGTTGGGTTGTAAATAATGGTCTAACAGGTCGACCTAGAGCCGGGCCGTAGGCCTATCTTTTAACGAGTTAAATTGGTCAACCCTGATATAGATTGTTTAATTAAACAAGCCAACCTAAACACAACATGCTTAAATCAACAGGTCAATCTGAACACAACCATTTAAACAAGTTAGATACTACAACCTAATACCCAAATATTTTTGTGTCATATTTCAGGACACTTCATCAACTGCCTTTAAAACACAACCAATATCCCTTTGATTTCAATTACAAATATCAATTCCAAGATGAACAATATGTTCATCATACATAGAGCAACATCAAACGTTAAAAAAGTATCACAAATCTGGATGAAAAAAAACCTCTCATCCAATCCAACCCAACCCGTTACAAAAAAAAAAAAAAAAAAAAAAAAAAAAAAATAGCGTCTAAAACTACCAAAAAAGTAAATAAAACGCGAATTCAGAAACCCGACTCACCAAGGGGCCATCAGGAAACAAAACAGCCTCACATTTTTAACGAGTTAAATATCTTTATCGTTTTTTCTTTATCAAAACGAGATCTCAGCGTACTTGGAAGCATTAAGGAATTCCTGAAATTACAAACCCAACAAGATTCATAAGCCAAACAAGATTAAATGGTTCGTATCCAGAATAAAGAAATGATTATGTGACCATTTGGGTTTGAACAATGTAAATAATGTCATATTATATTTTTGTTATCATATTTGAAACATAGTAATTTACATATGAAAAAAAAATTACGTTTTTTAAAAACTGTTCGGGTCAGCCCAGGTCAACGGTCAACTTATTTCAACCCGAGTTACTTTACCTCAGAATACCGTACATGATCATGATGCACATTAGAAGTCTTGACAATGGATTCCCATTTTGGTCCATTTGTAGGACTCTTTTCGATAGGAGCCGGTTGCATCTTCTTTGGAAATGGACTCCTTAGAGTCATCTTACGCCAAAGCCACGATTCCGATGGCGATTTAGGCAGCGGAGGGACATGAACCGAGCCACCCAGATCATTATTTGGCTTCATCTTGGCCTCGTTTGGTGTCGGGTTTGATGATTTTTCTATCCAATCTACGTACAATGTCTTCTCGGGTACTAGTTGAGGACTATCGCGTACCAAACGGGGAGTAAAGTGACTTTTCACATTAAGGGAAGGGCAAGTTTTAGGCTTAGCAATCTGATTCTGAACATCTTTTGGAACCCCAAGAAACCGGGCCCCATCATGGAATGGTGATCGAGGGGATTCGTTACGGTATGGGGATATGCGCCCGCTACGGGACAACCCTCGGTTAGGAGATGATGGTAATGAGTTACCCGAGCGAGTGAATGGACTTGATTTGTGTTGAGTTTCGTGTACTTCTTTCGGTCGAGTCTCGGCTCTTTTCATAATTACTGCATCCATAGCTTGCTGCAATACAGAAATTTTTAACATCCATCAAACAAAAGTTAACAATAAACTATTAAAGTCTCAAGAATTACCTTCTCAAGACTTGGAGTCAATGGTCCACTGTATGCAGTTCTTCGCGAGAGCGAGAGCCGTGGAACGGGTCCAGGAGACTCTGTAACCGGAGACTGGCTCTGATGAACCTTCGCTTTCGGTCCCGACATCCGATTCGAAACACACGAAGCCTGCTTCGTGCAGATTCGAGGGAGGAAGAATCTGAACCCCTTTTTACGCGGTTTCTTCTTAACCTCATCCTCAACATTATCAACCACAACACTTTCTTTATCCTCCTCATGGTTATATGCATTAACCGGATACTTCTCGAGCAGTAACGGTCTCAATTCGCCACTGTAAACCTTCTTCACATACTTCGGAGGCTCCAGAACCGTAGGCTCTTGCTTCTTCGCAACTTTTTGAGGCGTTTCAACGATCATCGACTTTGCTGCTGGTAAAAACCGATTCATTAGATAATCGCGTGTCTGGAAATCAGAACCGAACCCTTTCGAAGACTCTGCTTCACTGTTCTGTTCACTGAAATTGCACGAAATCGACATTGAAAGTGTTTCAATTGCTTCACCATCTCCATTAACATCTTCTGGTGATTGTTGATCAATCCGGATCGGCCCGGATGGAGATCTATGAGGATTTCGGGTGTTTTGGGGCTTCTGCTGCGAAACGGGCTTTTTATCATCTTTAACTTGGCCCGGAATCTGTTCCCAGTTGAAGGGAACCGCTGCGGGTTTTGTGACTTCCTGTTGGGGTTCCCATTGGGATCTAGCAACAGGAAGTGATTGTTGTCGGGTTGTTGTCGTTTTTTTAGCGGAATTGGGAGGTTTTCGGTCCGAATTTGAACCGGCTGCTGATAATCGTCGGACCGAGAGTAGAGGGGCATTCAAATCCAGCTGTTTTTCATCCATTTTCGAGCTTTCGATGCTAACCGAGTTCATAAACTACAAATTTAACATGGTAAAAACAGGAAACATTAAGCAATTAGTTCAATTAATATGTGAATTGTCTAATTTGCATAAAGTTAAAGTAGAAAACAGAGGAAATATCAAATTGGTAAAATCCCATGCTTGGCTTAAATTGAAAGGAAACAGGGGAACCACTTTAATGATGAAAGCACAAAACTTTATGAATTATAGATTCAAATTTTATAAAATGTTGTAATATTTCAAGTGGGTTTTCAAGAATCTTTAAAAATTAAAACCCAAATTAGCAATGTATAGTAAAATCATGCAATGTGCTCTTGAATTTTCTACAAGAAAACAGAGGCATTTTTACTAACTACTGAAACTTACCCTAAATACGAAATTTCTAAATGTGGAAACTATGAAGAACTAAAATTCCAGTGAAGAACATAAAGTATTATTTGGAATTTAGATTATTGAAGTTGAAAGAAGCAAGGTTGAGTAAGATAGTGTGTATAATGAACAGGGGATGATGCCAATTTGAAGTTTCTTGACAATGGGAAGTGAAATCAAGAAAGATTGATTATGTGTTTTTGGGGATGATGAAGAAACAGAAAATTAAGAAACTGTGGAAAATATAAAGTAGTTATTTGCTTACTAGTAGTGGAGAAATGAGTTTCCTGTAGAAATTTGTGGCCTTGAATGATGGCGAGGATTGAGGGGAAGATTGAAGTGAAGTCTTGATTGTTAAGTTGTGGGGTGTGGGGGTGTGAGTGGGGGTGGGGGTGGGTGGATAGGTGGGGTAGGGGTAGCATGAAGTATGATTAAGTAGGCTTTTGATTTAGCTAATGAGTAATAGACTAAGTATCCTATGTGGGACACAAATGAGACCAAAAAGAGAGGAAGGGAAGGTTGCTTTATTCATTTGTCAATGACTTGATTGCATTTAAAAATTGGAGTAAATTGTTACAATGGTTCATAAGTTTTGTTCACTTTTTTTTTTTTTTTTGCTTTACTTCAAAATTTAAACTTTTTAAATTTCCGTTCGTATAGTTTCAATTTTATTGTTATTTTCATTTAAATCAAAATCTGATTAGACTTTAGTTAATATTCAGTTTTTTTTTTGTTTTTTTCCTCATTTTTAATGAATGATAAAATGGTCCTTTAACATTTTATTATAACAATAAAGAAATCTGACCATTTTGTCATTTATTAAAAGGGAGGAAAAAGATAAAAATTTGGATGTTAACTGAAAAATATGACCAGATTTTGATTTTATATGAAAATAACAATAAAATTGAAACCACAAGAACCCAGATTTAAAAGATTTGAGTTTAGGACTAAAGTGGCAAAAATTACCAAATCTCAGAGACCATTTTGACAGTTTACTCTAAAAATATAATTAATAAAATAGCAGTTCTAAAAAACAGTTTTAATGAAAAATAATTAAGAACTTAGGCGAACACTAATGGAATCTTTCAAATATTATTTCTAGCTATTTGTTTACTTGATACTTATGGTCCGTTTCAGCAGTTCTAATTTACTAGAAGAGTAAACTTCTTTGCTTCTTTTGGTTTGGTCGTTTTAACGGTTTTGCCTCAATCATTTAAACACGGTCAATTTTCTCCAATAGTTTACTATGTTTTTCCCATTTTACTCCCCGTCTCTAACTCCATCCAAATTGTTTGTTAACTGAAAGGGTATTTTGGTAACTTTGTAGATAAATATTTAATCACTTACAGTTAAATTTTTAAATTCATTTTTGTCTTTCACATCTATATTTTTATAGATATATAACATTTTATATTCTCTCTCTCTATCCCCTCTCTACTCCTCTCTACCAACTTCCACCGCCACTAGACACCACCTGCCGACTTCCACCCACAAGCACCATTACTACCAGTTGTCACTGTGACAACCCGTCTTCCAGAACCTTTCTTTGTGTTTTTAATGTAATTTGTTTGAACATTTCGTGACTAGTTGGTGTGTTGATTTCTATGGAATGAGCTTATATGGTTATGTGTTATATAATTGTATTATGTATGGTAAAAATTGGTTGCACAAAAGGTTTGGACCGCACACTCTAAACACAACCGCACCATACACCTCTCGGCCCAACTCCACTATGCTTGACTCGAGACCAAAGATGCAACCCAAGATGGGTTCGGCCCGCCCACTCCTCTCATACGCATAATACACAAAGGGTTGTGTATTATCCTCATATTTGCAACTTAAGAAAACACCAAACCCTAAGCTTTCTCTCTCTCTCTCTCTTTGTTCGACGGCATCATCTCTCACCCGAAGCCCTCCCTCTCAATCAAGCTTGTCACATCAAACAATTCGGTTAGTGTTACATCTTTGTTAGTTGACATGATCTCGATTTCTATATGACAACTAGGGTTTCATGCTAGTGATGTTTATTAATGAGCTTATGTTGTGAAATCGGAACATGTGTTTAGATGAATAGATGATATACAAGCAGCTTTGGTTCGTGTGGCTAGGTTTGATGCCATAATCGATGATTGTATGTTGCGTGATGATTGGTTTTGTGACCAACTGATGATTGTTTGATCTAGCTCAATGATTTCAGGATTAATTAATTGGCCATGATGTAGGGTTACATGCTAGTCCTTGAATTCACTAATCTGATGATCTGTTTGAATGTGAAATTATTGACAAAACCTAGAGAAATATTTAGGGTGCGTGATTGTTGAATAATTGTGATTTGATCTGATTTGTGAAACTGCCAAAAATTGTTTGCTGATGTTACTAAAATAAATGAGCTGTGAATAAGGAAGTTTGTTACACCTTCTGATATCGACAAGGGTTGCGAGTCGAGAACCCACGGTCTCGACTCGAGACCACGCATCATCATCACACAGACAAGACTCGAGACCTCGGATGCGGGTCTTGTTGCGACTCGAGATCTGACTCGAGAACACCCACTCTCGAGTGATAAGTGCATAACTCGAGACCTCTAGTTACGACTCGAGAACACCTAGACGTCACACCGAGACCACACCGTCTTGACTCGAGATCCTTAGTCTCGACTCGAGACCACATGACTGTACATTCTGTTTTGGACTTGCATGCTGTTACGAGCCCAGCTATTTGGGACGCATACTTGGATTTTTCTTATTTACGTAGATGGGGCTATTGGATGTGTATGTGCACTGTTGATTAACTGAAGTATTTATACGTGTGTGCCATAATCAATACGTGTATGCAAATGTGTGTAGAAAACATACGTGCACTACCTAAATACGAACCTGACTTGTATGGTACACCTATGTTAGGACGTGGTTGACCACAATATAGCTTGATTGACCTTTCTGTGTATCTGCCGAGCAAACCAAGGTGAGTTCACACTTCCAAGGCATGGGATTCCCGGTGGGTTGGGAATGGTATTGATGGAATGATATTGATGGTTAAGATAGACTTGTACGTGCGCCACAACTAGACTACTTACCACTGTCCTCGGGTTGTGAAGGGCACTTACGTAAAACCTACGTAAACTTATGCATACTACTGTCCTCGGGTTGAGAAGGGCACTTACGTAAAACCTACGTAAATCTCACGCGTACCACTGTCCTCGGGATAAGAAGGACACTTACGTAAAACCTACGTAAAACTCGTACGTACCTCTGTTCTCGGATTGAGAAGAACACTTACATAAAACCTACGTAACCTCATACTGGTACAACTAGTCTAGTGCATATGACATGGGAAGCCCCCACTAATTGAACATACGACAGGCTTAGTTAATTACGCATGATGATGCAACGAGCTTACTATTTGTGAATAACGAACTCATTAACTGAACACCCTACTGTGAACTCGCTCAACTAGTTGTTGACTCTCTGTTACATGCCTTGCAGGACCATAGATACTAATGGAGCTTGCACTGGGAGGCGCGGTCGTTGTGGGCAAGGATCATGGATGTTATGTTAAACACTTTTTTAATATTTGAAAACTTGATACTTATGCTGGGATTTTTACATCATTGCTTCCGCTTCACACTTGTTTATGTTTAGTTTTGAAAATACCTTTCGTATTGATGAATGATTTTTACTATTTACTTATATGTTCAATATGATTGGTGGCTTGATCCTGGTCATGTCACGCCCCCATGCGGTGGTACTCCGCGTGTGGATTTTGGGGTGTGACAGATTGGTATCAGAGCCATTGGTTATAGCGAACTTGGTTTTAATAAAGGGAAAATGTTTTTGTTAAAACCAGACTATAACCTGTACAGTGCTCAACGATCCACAACGACGCCTCGCTCCACGTGTAAGACTCAACATTCTAGGTAATATGGTATATGTTTTATTGCCTACTTGCTAGATTACATAGAACTTTACTCATGGTATGCTTAGATACACATAACCACTATTGCTTGAGAACACTTGTGTGCTTACTCCCTTCAGTCATCGCACATTTTGCGAACCTCTCTCACTTATGTTCCCTTTGATATGAAGATCATGAGTAGACGCGTTAACATGACTCAAGCCCAGTTGACGGCTCTCATTAACGAACAAGTTGCTGCGGCACTTGCAGCCGCCTAAGCATGAGGTCAACACGTTCAGCAACCTGTTTGCACTTTCAAGAATTTCATGGACTATCGTCCTAGCACGTTCAGTGGCACTGAAGGAGCAGTTGGACTCCTCCATTGGTTTGAAAAGCTCGAGTCCGTGTTTGAGATGTGTGAATGCCCCGAGGCTCGCAGGGTGAAGTACGCCACTGGTACTCTAGAAGGCATTGCGCTGACTTGGTGGAATGCACAAGTTCAGATTTTAGGGCTGGCAGCTGCTAATGCCACTCCTTGGAATGATTTCAAGGAACTTATCAAGCGGGAATACTGCACACGTGATGACATCCACAAGTTAGAAGTGGAGTTCTTTCATTTGAAAATGACGGGGTCGGAATTTGAGGCTTATACTAAACGGTCGAACGAGCTGGCCATCTTGTGTCCAACTATGGTGGACCCTCCTATCAAGCGTATAGAGTTGTATCTCAAAGGGTTTGCACCAGAGATTCAAAGTCACGTGACATCGGCCAACCTTGATAATATCCAGGATATTCAACGTCTTGCTCATCGCCTCACGGATCAGACAGTGGAACAGAACAGTCTGCCAAAGCGTATCAGTGCAACTACTACCGCTACCACTTCTGCTACTCTTGCTACTCCCAGTGACAACAAGCGGAAATGGGATGGGGATTCCAGCAAGGGTTCAGCTACAGTTCAGTCTCAAGTTCAGCAGCGAAAGACTGACAACTATCAGAGCCCTGGTCAGCAATCTTCGGGTAATCAGGGATGGGGTGTATATCAAGGAAATCACCCAAGGTACAACAATTGTAACAGACACCACAGTGGCCAGTGCAACAAGGGTCGTTGTCAGAGGTGTCTCAAGATGGGTCATGAGGCCAAGGATTGTAGGAGCCCATGGCTTGTAACTCAGGATCGCCAGTAACAGCAGCAAACACCGCAGAATCAGCAACAAGGCAACAAGGGATGTTTTCATTGTGGCGCTGAAGGTCACTTCAAGAAACACTGCCCCTAGTTAAACGAAACCAGAACAACAACAACAATAACCAAGGCAATGGGAACAACAACCGAGGGAATAACAATGATGGGAAGAACGGCGCTAGGGGTCGTGCATTTGTGCTGGGGCAGGGTGACGCAAGGAACGATCCTAACGTGGTTATGGGTAAGTTTCTTCTCGACGACTTTTATGTTACTGTATTATTTGATTCGGGTGCGGATACCAGTTATATGTCTCTGAAAGTTAGTAAAACGCTCAAACGTACACCCACACTTCTGAACACTAAGCATGTCGTAGAGTTAGCTAACGGTAAAAGTCTAGAGGCCACACACATAGTTCAGGGTTGTAATCTTATCCTCGCTGGTCAGACTTTCTCTATCGATCTCATTCCTATAACTCTGGGTAGTTTCGACATCGTCATTGGTATGGATTGGTTATCCCAACAGCAAGCAGAGATCTTATGCAAGGAGAAGATTGTTCGTATTCCCTGTTCTGGTAAAGAACCTCTCGAAGTTCAAGGCGACAAGAGTGGTGCCGTAGTTGGCATCATCTCCTTCCTGAAGGCTCAGGAATGTTTGCGAAAGGGTCACACTGCCATTCTGGCAGTTGTTACTGACGCATCAACAAAAGGGAAGAGATTGGAGGACATTCCAGTAGTACGCGACTTTCCTCAGGTGTTTCCTGAAGATTTACCTGGGCTACCGCCTCATCGCCAGGTCGAATTCCAGATTGAACTAGCTCCAGGAGCAGCACCAATAGCTCGTGCCCCGTATCGCTTAGCTCCAACTGAACTGGAAGAACTGTCCAAACAATTACAAGAACTCTTGGATAAGGGTTTCATTCATCCTAGCTCTTCGCCTTGGGGAGCTCCAGTATTATTTGAGAAGAAGAAAGACGGTACTTTCAGGATGTGTATAGATTACCGCGAACTAAACAAGGTGACAGTGAAGAATCGCTATCCTCTTCCACGCATCAACGACCTGTTCGACCAATTGCAAGGGTCGAGCTACTACTCAAAGATAGATCTGAGGTCAGGCTACCATCAGCTGAGAGTCCGGGATGAGGACGTCTCCAAAACAGCATTCAGAACTCGCTATGGCCACTACGAGTTCCTAGTTATGCCATTCGGGTTCACAAACGCGCCTGCAGTCTTCATGGATCTTATGAACAGAGTGTGCAAGCCTTATTTAGACAAGTTTGTGATTGTCTTCATCGACGACATCCTGATCTACTCCAAGAGTCAGGAGGAACACGAGCAGCATTTGCGACTTATTTTGAAGCTCCTTCGAACAGAACAGTTGTACGCCAAGTTTTCAAAATGCGACTTCTGGCTTCGTGAAGTCCATTTTCTAGGCCACGTGGTAAACAAGGATGGGATTCATGTTGATCCATCCAAGGTAGACTCGATCAGGAACTGGCCTGCACCACGTACACCAACGGAAATACGCCAATTCTTGGGTTTGGCGGGTTACTACAGACGGTTCATCAAAGACTTCTCAAAGATTGCTCAACCACTTACACTACTGACACAGAAAGGTGTTACTTATCGTTGGGGCAATACACAGGAAACAGCTTTTCAGCACTTAAAGGATAAACTATGCAGCGCACCTATTCTTTCATTGCCAGAGGGCACGGACGATTTTGTGGTTTATTGTGATGCATCCATTCAGGGTCTTGGATGTGTGTTAATGCAGCGCGACAAGGTCATTGCTTACGCTTCGCGCCAACTTAAGGTCCATGAACGGAACTATACTATGCACGATTTAGAGCTGGGAGCTGTTGTTTTTGCACTTAAGATATGGCGACACTACCTGTACGGTACCAAGTGCACTATCTACACCGATCACAGGAGCCTCGAGCATATCTTCAAGCAGAAGGAATTGAACATGCGTCAACGTCGATGGGTTGAGCTACTTAATGATTACGAATGTGCCATCAAGTACCATTCGGGCAAAGCCAATGTTGTGGCTGACGCCCTCAGTCGAAAGGATACTACGCCTAGGCGCGTACGAGCACTACAACTTACTACTCAGTCTGGTCTTCCTGCTCAGATACGAGATGCTCAGGTAGAAGCATTGAAACCAGAAAACGTCAGGGCTGAAGCCTTACGTGGCTCAAGGCAACGATTAGAACAGAAGGAAGACGACGCCTATTATGTAACAGGGCGTATTTGGGTCCCACTATATGGCAACTTACACGAGCTTGTAATGGACGAAGCACATAAGTCTCGCTACTCGGTACATCCAGGTTCGGATAAAATGTTCCACGATTTCATAACTACGTATTGGTGGCCTAACATGAAAGCTCACATAGCAACATACGTTAGTAAGTGCTTGACTTGTGCGAGAGTCAAGTCGGAATACCAGAAACCATCAGGCCTACTTCAGCAACCCAAGATACCACAATGGAAATGGGAGGAAATTTCCATGGATTTTGTTATGGGCCTACCTAGATCTCAGCGTGGTAACGATACCATTTGGGTGATCGTGGATCGACTCAGCTCATTTCTTAGCTATCAAAGAAACGGATAAGTTCTCTACCTTAGCAGACGTCTACTTGAAAGAAGTTGTTTCGAGGCATGGAGTGCCAACTTCTATTATTTCGGATCGTGATGCACGATTTACTTCAGAACTATGGCAAGCAATGCACAAAGCTTTTGGCTCACGATTAGACATGAGCACAGCTTATCACCCTCAGACGGATGGGCAGTCTGAGCGCACTATCCAGACTCTAGAAGACATGCTTTGGGCGTGTGTTATTGATTTTGGCAACAGCTGGGAAAAGCATATCCCGTTAGTGGAGTTTTCATACAATAACAATTACCATACCAGCATCCAAGCCGCTCCATTCGAGGCATTGTACGGACGTAAATGCCGGTCACCTCTCTGTTGGGCAGAGGTGGGTGATAGTCAGATCACAGGTCCAGAACTTGTAGTTGATTCTACTGAACAGATTGCACAGATATGGCAACGCATGGCGGCGGCTCGTGACCGTCAGAAAAGTTACGCTGATAAGCGCAGCAAACCACTCGAGTTCCAAGTTGGGGATCGAGTGCTACTCAAAGTCTCACCCTGGAAGGGTGTGGTTCGTTTTGGCAAACGGGGTAAACTTAATCCACGGTATGTCGAACCGTTCGAAATCATAGAAAGAATAGGCAAAGTGGCCTACAAACTAAACCTACCAGCAGAACTTGGTGCAGTTCACAACGTTTTCCACGTGTCGAATATGAAGAAGTGTCTGTCAGATGAGACCCTCATAGTTCCTTTGAAGGAGCTCACCATCGACGAACAGTTGCGATTCGTCGAGGAACCAGTCGAAATCACAGACCGGGATGTTAAGGTCCTCAAGCACACCAGAATACCTCTTGTTCGAGTTCGTTGGAACTCCCGTCTTGGCCCAGAGTTCACCTGGGAACGCGAAGACCAAATGAAACAAAAGTATCCCCAATTGTTCGCAAACAGTACAACCACTACTAAGGCTGAAGCTACTGCGGAATTTCGGGACGAAATTCCAAACCAACGGGGGGAGGATGTGACACCCCAGGAAAAATAGGAAAACCATGCAACTTAACTAGCTTCCTCAGTGCGTACGTACCAAATTTCGGGATAAAATTTCTTTCAACTTGGGATAATGTGACAACCCGTCTCCCAGAACCTTTCTTTGTGTTTTTAATGTAACTTGTTTGAATATTTCGTGACTAGTTGGGGTGTTGATTTCTATGGAATGAGCTTATATGGTTATGTGTTATATAATTGTATTATGTATGGTAAAAATTGGTTGCACAAAAGGTTTGGACCGCACACTCTAAACACAACCGCACCATACACCTCTCGGCCCAACTCCACTATGCTTGACTCGAGACCAAAGATGCAACCCAAGATGGGTTCGGCCCGCCCACTCCTCTCATACGCATAATACACAAAGGGTTGTGTATTATCCTCATATTTGCAACTTAAGAAAACACCAAACCCTAAGCTTTCTCTCTCTCTCTCTCTCTCTCTTTGTTCGACGGCATCACCTCTCACCCGAAGCCCTCCCTCTCAATCAAGCTTGTCACATCACACGATTCGGTTAGTGTTACATCTTTGTTAGTTGACATGATCTCGATTTCTATATGACAACTAGGGTTTCATGCTAGTGATGTTTATTAATGAGCTTATGTTGTGAAATCGGAACATGTGTTTAGAAGAATAGATGATATACAAGCAGCTTTGGTTCGGGTATTGCATGATGTTCGTGTGGCTAGGTTTGATGCCATAATCGATGATTGTATGTTGTGTGATGATTGGTTTTGTGACCAACTGATGATTGTTTGATCTAGCTCAATGATTTCAGGATTAATTGATTGGCCATGATGTAGGGTTACATGCTAGTCCTTGAATTCGCTAATCTGATGATCTGTTTGAATGTGAAATTATTGACAAAACCTAGAGAAATATTTAGGGTGCATGATTGTTGAATAATTGTGATTTGATTTGATTTGTGAAACTGCCAAAAATTGTTTGCTGATGTTACGGAAATACATGAGTTGTGAATAAGGAAGTTTGTTACACCTTCTGATCTCGACAAGGGTTGCGAGTCAAGAACCCACGATCTCGACTCGAGACCACGCATCAACATCACACAGACAAGAATCAAGACCTCGGATACGGGTCTTGTTGCAACTCGAGACCTGACTCGAGAACACCCACTCTCGAGTGATAAGTGCATAACTCGAGACCTCTAGTTACGACTCGAGAACACCTAGACGTCACACCGAGACCACACCGTCTCGACTCGAGATCCTTAGTCTCGACTCGAGACCACATGACTGTACATTCTGTTTTGGACTTGCATGCTGTTACGAGCCCGGCTATTTGGGCCGCATACTTGGATTTTTCTTATTTACGTAGATGAGGCTATTGGATGTGTATGTGCACTGGTTATTAACTGAAGTATTTATACGTGTGTGCCATGATCAATACGTGTATGCAAATGTGTGTAGAAAACATACGTGCACTACCTAAATACGAACCTGACTTGTATGGTACACCTATGTTAGGACGTGGTTGACCACAATATAGCTTGATTGACCTTTCTGTGTATCTGCCGAGCAAACCAAGGTGAGTTCACACTTCCAAGGCATGGGATTCCCGGTGGGTTGGGAATGGTATTGATGGAATGATATTGATGGTTAAGATAGACTTGTACGTGCGCCACAACTAGACTACTTACCACTGTCCGCGGGTTGTGAAGGGCACTTACGTAAAACCTACGTAAACTTATGCATACTACTGTCCTCGGGTTGAGAAGGGCACTTACGTAAAGCCTACGTAAATCTCATGCGTACCACTGTCCTCGGGATAAGAAGGACACTTACGTAAAACCTACGTAAAACTCGTACGTACCTCTGTTCTCGGATTGAGAAGAACACTTACGTAAAACCTACGTAACCTCATAGTGGTACAACTAGTCTAGTGCATATGACATGGGAAGCCCCCACTAATTTAACATACGACAGACTTAGTTAATTACGCATGATGATGCAACGAACTTACTATTTGTGAATAACAAACTCATTAACTGAACACACTACTATGAACTCGCTCAACTAGTTGTTGACTCTCTGTTACATGCCTTGCAGGACCATAGGTACTAATGGAGCTTGCACTGGGAGGCGCGGTGGTTGTGGGCAAGGATCATGGATGTTATGTTAAACACTTTTATGATATTTCAAAACTTGATACTTATGCTGGGATTTTTACATCATTGCCTCCGCTTCACACTTGTTTATGTTTAGTTTTGAAAATACCTTTCATATTGATGCATGATTTTTACTATTTACTTATATGTTCAATATGATTGGTGGCTTGATCCTGGTCATGTCACGCCCTCATGCGGTGGTACTCCACGTGTGGGTTTTGGGGGTGTGACAGTCACACCCCCAAAATATCACATGCGGAAACTCCGCGGGAAGTGTGACGTACCAGGATCCAGCCACTAATCACATTGAACTATAACAATATAATAAATAAAAGATTCCATTTATTTCATAATATAGTTTCAAATCATAATATAAACCAAAACGTCAGCGGAAGCATAATGTAAGTCGTTAATCAACAGTTTCAAAACAAGTGTACGAAACCAAAGGACATGTATCCAAGAGACTCGATTCATGACCACTCTAGCACTCCCAAATAGCAAGTTCTATAACCATGAGTCTAACGACCTGCAAGCATGCAAACAAGTGTATCAGACAACGCTGGTGAGTTCAAAGTTTGTTAACACGTTAAGTTACCATATATGAGTTTAAAACATTTCAGAGATTCGGTGTTTTTAATAACTCGATTACCGCAGATGGCTCCAGATTATTTGCCCTTCCCCAATGCTCTATCAAACATTGGTCAAGTGGTTAAGGTAATTAGTTCACGACCGTCCTCCCCGGTACGTGTGAGGGTGCCAAACCTAATAGCGCTATCAACTAATAACCTCGTTGCCTCCCCAGCAACCAATTCGGTATATGATGGGACTTAATGATAGATATGAGTGTATTAACCAACATCCCAGGTTTAAAATTCCAGTCAACCCATTTACCCGGCATTCCTCCCCGGAACGTTATCAGATATCCCTCCCAGGGACGCATGCTTGAAAAAGGCAGTGAACTCACCTTAGATTTGCTCGGTATTTATCAAGTTACCCGTTCCAGTTAATCAACCAACCCTATCGTGGTTACCAATCAAGATCAGTTTCATAATCAACCAAGTCACATATATCACACAGATTACATTCAGTCACAAAGGTCATATTTCACATGTATCAAGAGCTCAGTTCTCATGCAAGTCCACATTCCATGTGCATGTTACATATTGTCACTTAGCTAGCAGGTGTGTAAATCACATGGTCAATTTAGATCCCTCATTCCTATTCAACATTATAATCATGCAACCAACAAAATCTTATAAACACACAATCCATTACCAAATACGTTGCTACTATTTGACTGTTTATCTAATGGCGAAGGTTCCTTATCGACGAAGAACCCTCAGCGACGAAGATTACTAACGGCGAAGATTATTCTTAGTCGAGTGCATGGGTGACGAAGAAGCCCCTGGCGAAGGGTACTGCCGACGTTCGCAAATGCGGAGAAGGGCTTAGGGTTTGACAGTTTTATGTTTAAATAGTGCGAATAGGGCCGAGTCGCACAACTGGGCTTCATTTGGGCCGTGGGTGACGAAGTTCATTCTTCGTCGAGCCCCTGTGTGGCGAAGAGTCATTCTTCATCGATTATGGATGGTGACGAAGACCCATCCTTCGTCGAGCCCACTTGTGGCGAAGAGTCATTCTTCGTCATTTGGGTTTCCATCACTCATTTGCAATTAAATAATTAAACATTACACATATAATCGACCAAGAATCATTATACTATAATCATACACTGCACATGACATCACGTAGAATAAATTGTAAAAACAGGATTGTGAAACTAGTGATTCGTAGGGAATAGACCTTGAAATCTCGGGTTGTCACATCATCCCCAACTTGAAAAAAAATTTTGTCCCGAAATTTGATACGCAATCCAAAGCAGCACGAAGTTAGATCAGGATGACTGTAGATTTTCCATGGGTGCCACATCATCCCCAACTTGAAAGGGAATTTCGTCCCGAAATTCACCAATTGCATCAGAATTAGATTGGTCAGTTAGGAACAGGTGGGGATACTTGAGCTTCATCTGATCTTCGCGTTCCCACGTGAACTCCGGTCCACGTCTTGAGTTCCAACGAACTCTCATGATTGGGATTCGACTATGCTTACAAACCTTGACTTCCCAGTCCATAATTTCGATAGGTTCTTCGATAAACTGCAATTTGTCGTCGTTTTTCAGTTCTTGAAACGGTACCATAAGTGTTTCATCAGACAAACACTTCTTTAGTTACGACACGTGGAAGATATCATGAACATTACCCAACTCAGCAGGTAACTCAATCTTGTAGGCCACTTTACTGATCCGTTCCAGGATTTTGAAAGGCCCTACATAATGTGGATTAAGCTTACCACGTTTTCCAAACCGTACGACACCCTTACAGGATGAGACTTTCAACATGACATGATCGCCTACCGCGAACTCCAAAGGTTTCCTACGCCTGTCAGCGTAGCTTTTCTAACGGTCACGCGCTGCCGCCATACGATTTCTAATCTGGATAATCTTTTCTGAAGTTTCGAGTACAAGTTCCGGGTCTGTGATCTGGCTGTCACCCACCTCAGCCCAACAAAGAGGTGAACGACATTTCCGTCCGTACAATGCTTAGAATGGAGCTGCCTGGATACTGGTATGGTAGTTGTTGTTATAAGAAAACTCTATCAAAGGCAAGTGTTTCTCCCAACCCTTGCCAAAATCAATCACGCACGCTCGCAGCATGTCTTCAAGTGTCTGGATGGTTCGTTCATTTTGACCATCCGTCTGTGGGTGATAAGCAGTGCTCATGTCGAGACGCGAGACGAACGATTTGTGCATCGACTGCCACAAATCCGAAATGAAATGCGGGTCACGATCAGAGATAATAGAGGTCGGCACCCCGTGCCTAGAAACCACTTCCTTCAGATAAACAGCTGCAAGTTGTGAGAACTTATCCGTTTCCTTGATTGCTAGAAAATGTACTGACTTCGTGAGACGATCAACGATCACCCAGATGGTATCATTTCTGTTTTGAGTTCTTGGCAAGCCTGTGACGAAATCCATTGTGATTTGCTCCCATTTCCACATGGGTATCTCTGGTTACTGAAGTAGACCCGAGGGTTTCTAATATTCCACTTTAACTTTAGCACAAGTCAGACACTTACTCACATGAGTCGCGATGTGAGCCTTCATCTTCGGCCACCAGTACAAAACTTTGAGATCCTGATACATCTTATCCGAACCCGGATGAACAGAGTATCGAGACTTGGGCGCTTCTGATGTGCACAAAATGCAACATATAAATTACATAAATTGTGGCATAAAACTAACCCTTTTTAGTACTAATGTTGGAAAAAGTGTGTTTTTGTCTTCCTTTTGTATTTTCAGGATTAAATGAGCTCAAATGAACAAAAGAAGCAAAAAGGCAGCTAAATCTAACATAAATACAAGAAAAGGAACAAGCGTGGCATGCCCGACCTCCCGACAACATCTTCCCAAGCAAAACAAGAGAACAGAAGGCTGAACACGCCCCGTGCTCAGTGAGCACGGGGGTGTGCTCAAGTGTCAACAGAAAAGACAAAGCTATAGAAGCTTCTATCACCCACCACGGGGGCGTGCCCAGCGGACACGGGGCCGTGGTCAACTATAAGATTCGCAGAATCTGAGGAAATCTTGATAGTACATATACGCTTCTTCACACGGGGTCGTACCCAGCGGACACGGGGGCGTGGTCAACTAATGCAGACAAACTGCAATTAATGAAGAAAGAGAAGGAGGATGGACATGGGGTCGTGCCCAATGGACACGGGGCCGTGCCCGAGCTGCTGTTAAGGCTATAAATAGGGGTGCTTGGCTCATTTGCAAACCATCCCTTGGCACACCACCTCTCTCACACTTCACCCACCCACCACCACCATCACAACACCATCATCCACCACCATCATCCATCATCCATCATAGAGTGTGTGAGTCGTCTAGGGATCCAAGATTGATCGTAAGAGTTCTTGACAATCAAAGGCCATGTTTGCCTAAGTCTCTTACATCACTTGGTGAAGACAAGTGTTTAGTGTAGAACTTTTTATTTTTAATCTTTTCACACTTTTTATTTGGTTATGTATTAATGACTTTAATAACTAGTTTCTTATATTGAAGGTGATTCTTCCTTATCGTTTGTCCGTGGTGTCTTGGCATTATTTTACTGTTTATATAAAATAAAAGATTTTCACCATTCATATCTCCACAGTCTATATGGAGATATGTTGGCTACCTGGTCGGGGGTTAAGGGAACGGTTTGGTAAGAGTCTTGCCTTGTTCAGTGTATAGATCCTACAAGGACCTGGGTCAACTTTAGTAGGGCCTCCTTCAATATCCACCAGTATTGGATGGCGGGGGTCCAAACTCTTTGATCCCCTCATATGTAAGCTACTATTAAAACTTTAACCCAGCTACTTAGGACTGTATCCCTGCTGACTCAGACTACTTAGCCGAGGGTAACGTCACCTTCAAAAGAGGGGCCTACCACATTATGCATTAATAACTTAATTAATTATCTTTCAATAATCCGAACCTTTAGGATTGTATCCTTGCTGACTCAAACTACTGGGTTGAGGGTAACGTCACCTTCAAAAGAGGGGCCTACTACAATAACTAAGATAATCTCTTAAAAAGTGCAAAAGTGCGGAAATAATCAAAGGTTACACTACACACGAGTCGGATCCAAGTGATTCATCTTGTCTATCTGTTTTTACTTTTGTTTTTATTTTTCAGCATTTTAGTTAGTTTTATTTTTCTAGTTTAAAAACCTTTTTTTCTAACTTTCGATTTGATTAGACGTTGAGGATAAACCGGTACTAAAAGCTCGTGTGTCCTTGGACGACCTCGGTATCTTGCCAACACTATACTATGCTCACGATGGGTGCAGTTGCCCATATGTGTGTTTAGTGTTAGTAAATATCGTGTTTTATAAATTTAAAACTTGGCTAAAAAGTGTAAAAGGGCTTAAAATATACATTAAAAATATAGCACACTACACGCGCATCAGCTTCGTCCATCACAAGTTCTCTAAGATTTCCAAACAAAGGGATCCATATTCGTTCCATGAAATAGAGAATACCATCAGATCTCTCTATAAGTCGTTTTTCCATGCCCCTCAAGTATTTTGTTTCAATGTTTTCCTCTTTCAACACTTCAGTTTGTGCAGAACGGATCTGGTCAGGTAGGTTAGATTGGATAGTGAGTTGTAAGGCGCGGGCACGTTTGGGTTTCGTTTCCTTTCGACTAAGGGCATCGGCTACTACGTTAGCCTTTCCTGGATGGTACTTGATTGCACAGTCGTAGTCGTTTGAGAGTTCTACCTAGCGACGCTGTCGCATATTTAATTCCTTCTGGTCAAAGATATGCTGAAGGCTCTTGTGGTCGGTATAAATAGTGCATTTAGTACCATACAAGTAATGCCTCCAGATTTTGAGCACAAACACCACGGCCCCCAACTCTAAGTCGTGAGTCGTGTAATTCTTCTCATGAACCTTCAACTGCCGAGAAGCGTAAGCTATCACCTTTTTGCGTTGCATTAACACAAAACCGAGACCTTGAATAGAAGCATCACAATATACCACAAAATCCTCAGTACCTTCCGGTAAGGACAGGATCGGTGCACTGCAGAGTTTTGTTTCAACAACTGGAAAGCATCTTCTTGTTTCGTTCCCCAAGAATATACGACACCTTTCTATGTTAGTGCGGTGAGGGGTTGAGCGATCTTTGAGAAGTCTTTGATAAATCTGCGATAATACCAGCGAGACCAAGAAATTATCGCACCTCCGAAGGATTCTTCGGTGCCGCCCAACTTCTGATAGCATCAATCTTTGCAGGATCCACGTGTATCGATTCATTCACAATGTGGCCAAGGAAGTGTACCTCCCGAATCCAGAAGTCACACTTAGAGAATTTCGCGTAAAGTTGCTCCTTCCTCAGAAGCTCCAAGAAAAGACGCAGGTGTCGCTCGTGATCCTCCTTGCTCTTTGAATAGATCAGAATGTTATCGATAAACATGATAACAAAATCGTCAAGATAAGGTTTGCATACACGGTTCATGAGATCCATGAAGACCGTTGGTGCGTTCGTCAACCCAAACGGCATAACCAGAAACTCATAATGACCATACCGCGTTCGAAAAGCCGTTTTAGGGACGTCCTCCTCTCGGACTCTCATCTGATGATAGCCTGATCTTACATCGATCTTCGAGTAAAAACTTGACACTTGCAACTGGTCAAACAAATCGTCGATGCGCGATAAAGGGTAGCGGTTCTTGACGGTCACCTTGTTGAGTTCCTGATAATCAATACACATACGAAAGGACCCGTCTTTCTTCTTCACAAACAGAACTGGGGCTCCCCAAGGCAAGGAACTGGGTCGGATAAAACCTCTATCCAACAGTTCTTGAAGTTGATTAGATAACTCTTGCAACTCCCCAGGTGCAAGAAGATAAGGAGCTCGAGCAATTGGGGCCGCTCCTGGTGTAAGGTCAATCTGAAATTCCACTTGAAGATGAGGAGGTAAACCAGGAAGTTCCTCAGGAAACACATCAGAAAATTCACGAACGACTGGCAGGTCTTCAGTCTTCCTCTCTTCAGGCTGAGGATCAGTAATAAGTGCTAAAATAGCAGGATACCCCTTTCGTAGACATTTCTGAGCTTTCATAGCTGAGATGATACCAACCATCGCCCCATTGCGAAGCCCTTGTGTAACAACTCTCAGTAAAATTAATGCTTAGGGTGGTAATTAGCTATTAAGAAAACCCTAATTGAGAAACCCAAGCAATTCTACACTAACCCTAAAATTTTCGAAACAATCGGAATCAGGATCAGGGCCCCTAAAACTCAGGGGGGGTTAAACCCTAAATCGATATTATCCCCTAAATTTGTTGTCTGAATTGAATTAAACAAAATTGTCAACTCACCCAAGCTACTGGACACGAAACCTACCCTACCCTAAATTGACATCCCAGGCGATACGCGGGAGGTTCCCCGAATTCTTCCGCGACACGCGGGAGATGCAAATTTTCAGTATAAATAGAGGGCCTTGGGACTTGAATCTGGGAGTTGAAACGACGGCCAAACGCTTTCTGTACGTCGAATTATTACAAATACAGTCCTAAAACACACACACTAATATCGAATCGCTGCCGCAAAACAGGGTAATCACTCGATCGCTATTACGATTCATTTTCCGAGATCAATATATCCAAAGAATGTTTAAGTGCCGCCCACATAGGGTTATACTTTGTCGTTCGTCGTTAATTCGATGAATGAGTTTAAGTATCGCACTTTGTCGTTCATTGTGAGAATTTGATCTTGTGAGTTATCGTAACTGCTGTATTGATCACTAACCCTGTTTTGTGTGCATTATTGTTGAAATTAGGTTAACAGGGCTAAAATCATATTCTATCCATATTAAATCTGCAATGTGAGTCATTATCTTTTTATCAAATGTTTTACAATACTCCAAATCAATTTTCAGAGTTATAATTACAGTGATTAAGTTTATGTAATCACCAAATTACAGCCGGTATGTGGGGTATTGTGCACAGTATTATTATTGTTTCATTCACATTAGGTGGGCGAGCCTAAAAATAAGTGATATACGTCACTCATTGGGACAGCCAATGGTGATATGACCACAGTCACAGAGCTGGTCTGTGACAAATACCTATTCTTGAAAGTTGGTTGATAATAAACATATGTAAAAACTCTTGATACTGTAAATTATAACAAATGTGTCGTTTTCAGTAAATAGAATGATTCACTCAGTATTTCCCCACTGACAAAACCTTTTTCAAACATGTTTCAGGTGATCTACTGTAAATCAGGAAAAGTGCTGAGGAGCATTTCAAGCTTAAAATAGTGGCTCAGTATAAAATAAAGAAATATGTTTTGAAATAAGAATTTATCACTAAAACTTATGTATTGTAAATTATCGGGGTTTATCCCGAATTGTGAAATAAAATAATCGGGAAAAGTTTTAGCTTTACAACGATCCTGATGTTAAAATTTCCGCTGCTAAAATCACATAAATAAATATCACGGGATTTCTGTCCCGCGGCTCCTGAAACGGGTCAAACTGGGTCGGGGGCCGTGACAAAAATAAGGTGGTATCAGAGCCACTGAGTTAAGCTAATTAAGTATTTAATAGATACTTAATCTTTCCTGATTACTGTTATGTGATTATGTGTTTTTAATTGACTATTTGTTAGTTACAGTATGGGTAAGCAAAAGTTGCAAGATATCTATCTTAAACTAGATAGGTCAGTCTACGAAGAGGGAAGTTCATCCAAAACTAAATTTTCAAAGCTCCCTACAATTCCTGAAGAAGGAATATTTGTGCGTAAAGCACAGTATGAAAACCCACTTTCTCCTAGAAAAAGGAGTATGATTATTAAGAAAAGTAAGGAGCAAATCCGAGAAAAGAGGATTAAAAAGGAAACCCAGGAGATAATTATTAAATCACCGTGGGAAGATAAGTTAGATGTAAAATGGACAAATTTGTATATGCTAGCTACTGTAGCGGAAAATGCAAATCTTTAAAGTACTCTAAATCTAGTACTAGTACTTCTCAGTAAGTAGATAAATAAAGCTGAGTGTGTGTTTTTTCTTGTATTTTGTACAAATAATGTGCAATAAAACTTTGATGTTTATTTGTTAAACTTTGTTCCAAAGTTTTAACTTAGCATTTCTGTGCATTTTGCATATATGCTACACAGCATGAGCGAGATATCTGAAGCTTTTCAGAACCTCAATCTTTACCCGGTGAATATAGAAGTTTCCCAAGAGTTTACTGGATACTTTGCTGATGTGGACCAACCTGTAGAATTCCATGCTCCACCTTTGACAAAGCCAAAACGAAAGAAAAAGAAGAATTATGTATGGGGTAGTCGTATTCGTAGGAAAAAGCCAGTTCCGGAACTTCCTAAAATAAACAACCCTTTAGAAAAAGAAAAAGAAATTGTAATCAAGGAGAGTTCTAAACAGCAAGAGATGGAAACTGAAGTTAGGAAAGATTCTAGGCAAATGGAAATACAGTTTGAGGAATATTCTAAGGAAATAGAAATGGAAGTAGGACAAGGTTCTAGACCAACTCAGATAGAAATCGGAGAGAGCTCCAATCAAAACCAAAACCAGGGAATAACTTTTCAGGATAAAATAGATTTTCTATTGGCAAACTGTGAAACTATTCAGCCTGTCAATACGAATGTTTTTACCTATCCTAGTGAAAATCCACTCCCTATGAATTTTGCACCAGCAATCCCAGAACCAATAGTCCACGCTCAACCTGTAGAAATGGAAGAATGGTGGACGAATGATTGGCAATTTCAAAATATTGTCAACGACCCTTATTCCTTCTTTCCGCAATTCGATCCAGAACCCCTACCTAATCCACCAATGAGCACTGAGAATATGGCTGAACTTCGCCATTTCGGTGAAGAGTTGATGGATGCAGGGAATAGAATCAGGGAGATAGGGGGACAGATTGCTTGGAAGTATGATGAAAGGGAAATGCGTTTTTAGAACAACAAATGGTGAGGGATAGGAAAATGGTAAAACTATAATTGTGTAATAGTATAGTAAATAGTGAAATCAGTCTGTAACATAACTCCAAATAAAACTTTGTAAAATACCTGTGTGTAGTGATGCATACTATAACGGATATGAAATGGAATCGAGAAATCGATAGTTTTGACTTTATGTGCATTATGAATTTTCTGAGTGTTTGTGTATAAATTGCTATTTATCAAGATACTAATTAATATATATTATCAGATGGATAATAATGGTAATGAACCGGTAAATGAAGCTAATCAGTCAGAGCAACATCCAGGGAATCAATATATGACTAGACAAGATATTGAAAATATTGTTGCTCAAGGGATAGCCAATGCTATTCCAGCATTTGTTGCTGCTGTAAAAAGTCCAATCGAACCGCAACATATCATTCCTAGTAAACGTACTACTGAAGATAACTTCAGTAATAGTATAAACGGTGGCCATAATCATGTTAATCATGATAATGAATCCCAGCACACGCCGCTCCCTAAGAAACAGAAAGCTACAACACTTGGTTGCACTTTCAAAGAATTCCTTGCTTGTAAACCCACTGAATTTGCAGGCAATGAAGGGGCAACTGCATCGCTACGTTGGTTTGAGAAAACCGAAGCAGTAATTGCAATAAGTAAGTGTGCCAAAGATGATCAGGTCATGTACGCATCGAATCTGTTTAAAGAAGGAGCACTGGAATGGTGGAACACTGTGTTACAAGCTAAAGGAAGAAATAGGGCTTATGCTATGACTTGGGAAGAATTCAAGAGTCTGGTAGAAAGAAAATTCTGTCCTGAGTATGAAAAGGAACAAATGGCAAATAAGTTCCTAACTCATCGGATGATAGGTGTGGATTGTCGTGGTTATACTTCGACATTCTTTGAATATGCTAGAGTAGTACCTAACCTGGCTTCGCCAGAATCGGTACTCATTTCTCGCTATATTTGGGGATTAATTAGCGAAATTCGAAATATCGTTAAGGCTGCGAGACCTCGCACTATTGACGATGCAGTAGAATTAGCTAATACCTTAACTGATGAACTGATACGCACACGAGACGAAGATAGGAAGAAGGAATTAGCTCAGAAAATTACCCAAGGATTTAGGATGGGTAATAGTAGTAATTTCAAGAAAAGAGGAACAGGGCAACCTTCAACTGTGCCATTTTGCAAAATTTGCAAAAAGAAACATTTTGGAAAATGTAACAAACTTTGCAATTTTTGCAAAACAACAGGACATCGGGAAGAAAACTGCAGAAAGAAATCCATAATTTGTTACAATTGTGGGGAAGCCGGACATATCAAACCAGAATGTCCTAAGTTAGTTAACCCAGTAGACAACAAACCCAAGGCAGCTGAAGGAGCTACTAAGAAGAATGCCAGAGCATTCCAGCTAACTACTCAAGAAGCAGAACTCATCCCGGATGTGATAGCCGGTACGTTTTTAGTTCACAACATTTATGCAAAAGTATTATTTGACTCTGGTGCAAACCAAAGTTTTATAAATACTTCATTCTGTCAAGCTCTTAAGTTACCTTTAACTACCGTTAGGCAGATTTTTACAGTCGAAACTGCAGATGGGAATTCAGTCAAAATCCATCAGGTTTTGCAAAAAGTAGAAATAGAACTCTTAGGTCATAAATTTACTGCAAACCTATTGCCTATGAAATTAGCCGAGTTTGATGTTGTGTTAGGAATGGATTGGTTAATAGCCAACCATGCTCAAATCATTTGTGATAGAAACTCTATAGAAATTCAAGCACCTACTGGATAGATAATTAAGATTTCAGGAGATAAACCTCGAAAGCCACTGAAGTTCATATCAGTAATGAAAGTTGCTAATTATGAACGGAAGCATGGAATAGTATATATGATTTCAGTAATCATTTGTACTAAAGGAAAAGAACTTAAGGAAATCCCTGTAGTCTCAGAATACCCAGATGTATTTCCAGAAGATTTACCTGGGTTACCACCAGATAGGGAGGTAGAATTTAGGATTCATCTAATTTCAGGAACTACACCGATAGCCAAGGCACCCTATCGATTAGCTCCTACCGAAATGTTAGAATTAAAGAAGCAATTAGATGAATTACTAAGCAAAGGATTTATACAACCTAGTTCATCCCCTTGGGGTGCACCGGTGTTGTTTGTGAAAAAGAAAGATGGATCGATGAGAATGTGTATCGATTATATAGAATTGAATAAGGTTACAATTAAGAATCGATACCCATTACCTAGGATTGATGATCTTTTCGATCAATTACAAGGCGCTAAATATTTTTCTAAGATAGACTTGCGCTCCGGATATCATCAATTAAAGGTTCAAGAAGAAGACATACCTAAAACTGCATTTAGGACTAGGTATGGACATTATGAGTTTACAGTCATGCCCTTTGGATTAACTAATGCACCCGCAACATTTATGGACATGATGAACAGGATCTGTAAACCATATTTGGATAAATTTGTAATTGTTTTCATAGACGATATACTTATTTATTCAAAAAGTCAGGTCGAACATTGCCAGCACTTGCATGCACTCTTAACTTTGTTAAGAAAAGAAAAGTTGTACGCTAAATTCTCGAAGTGTGAATTTTGGCTACAAGAAGTGCAATTTTTAGGACACATGGTGAATCACGAAGGTATTCACGTAGATCCTGCTAAGATAGAAGCAATTACCAATTGGCAGGTTCCGCAAACTGCAATGGAAATTAGAAGTTTTATAGGATTAGCTGGATATTATAGACGGTTTATTAAGGATTTTTCCAAGATAGCTGTACCATTAACTAAGCTAACCTGTAAAGCCACTAAGTTTGAGTGGGGATCTAAACAAGAAGAAGCCTTCAGAATCTTAAAGCAGAAATTAACCAATGCTCCAATCTTAGCCTTACCAGAAGGAACAGAAGATTTTGAGGTATATTGTGATGCTTCAAAATTAGGATACGGATGTGTGTTGATGCAACGCAAGAAGGTAATTGCGTATGCTTCCAGACAATTGAAAAAGCACGAAGAAAACTATACGACTCATGATTTAGAATTAGGAGCTATAGTTTTTGCCCTTAAGATATGGAGACATTATCTGTATGGAAGTAAGTTTATTGTTTATACAGATCATAAGAGTTTAAGGTATATATTTGGGCAAAAAGAGTTAAACATGAGGCAAAGAAGATGGATGGAAATCCTGAGTGATTACGACTGTGATATTCAATATCACGAAGGAAAGGCAAACGTAGTCGCAGACGCCTTAAGTCGTAAGTATCATGAGAAGCAAAGGCGAGTCCGTGCTCTTAGAATAAATCTACAAGTAGATTTAATGGAACAATTGAAAGAAATTCAGGAAACGGCAATTAAGGACGATGCCGAAGGAATGAAAGGTTACCTAAAAGAATTGGAACAAGGAAATGATGGAATTTGGAAATTCCACAAAAGCAGAATTTGGGTACCTAAACAGGGAAATTTAAGGTCAAAGATTTTAGACGAAGCTCATAAATCTAGGTATACTGTACATCCAGGAAACAATAAGATGTACCAAGATTTAAGAAAGAATTTCTGGTGGATAGGAATGAAGAAGGATATAGCCGAATACGTATCTAAGTGTTTAACTTGTTCACAAGTTAAAGCCAAACATCAGAAACCTTCAGGTCTACTACAACAGTTAGAAATGCCTGTATGGAAATGGGTACTCATAACAATGGACTTTGTTACTAAGTTACCCAAAACCAGAAAAGGTAATGATGCCATTTGGGTGATCGTAGACCGATTAACCAAATCCGCTCATTTTCTACCAATAAAGGAAACCTTTAACATGGAAAGGTTAGCCAAGTTGTACGTAGATGAAATAGTATCCTTACATGGAGTTCCACTCTCCATTGTATCGGATAGAGATAGTCGTTTCACTTCCCGTTTCTGGACAAGTTTCCAAGAATCAATGGGAACCCGACTCAATCTAAGTACCGCATATCATCCACAAACGGACGGACAAAGTGAAAGGACGATCCAAACTCTGGAAGACATGCTCCGTGCATGTGTAATTGACTTTGGAGGTAATTGGGATAATCATTTACCATTAATTGAATTCTCCTATAACAATAGTTATCACTCAAGTATCGAAGCCGCTCCATTCGAAGCACTGTATGGACGCAAGTGCAGAACTCCAGTATGTTGGGCAGCAATAGGAGAAAGTCAATTATCAGGTCCAGAAATCGTGCAAGAAACCACAGACAAGATAACACAAATCAAGGAAAGACTAAAGACGGCTCGAGATCGCCAGAAGAACTATGCAGACAATCGTCGCAAGCCACTCGAATTCCAGATAGGAGACAAAGTACTTTTGAAAATATCTCCTTGGAAAGGAGTAGTACGATTCGGTAAGAAAGGAAAACTGAGTCCAAGATATGTTGGACCATTCCCAGTGATTCAACGAATCGGACCAGTTGCTTATCGCTTACAACTACCAGAAGAACTCGCTGGAGTACATGATGTATTTCATGTATCCAATCTTAAGAAATGTCTATCAGACGAATCCCTAATAGTACCTCTTCAAGACGTAGAGGTAAATGAAAGGCTGAAATTCATAGAGAAACCTTTACAAATTGAAGACCGGAAAATCAAGTTTCTCAAACATAAGCGATTAGTACTGGTAAAAGTCAAATGGAATTCAAAAAGGGGACCAGAATATACTTGGGAGCTAGAGTCAGAAATGAATCGGAAATACCCTCATCTATTTCAGTAAATCTCGAGGACGAGATTCTTCTCAAGGTGGGGAGGATGTAATAACTCTCACTAAAATTAATGCTTAGGGTGGTAATTAGCTATTAAGAAAACCCTAATTGAGAAACCCAAGCAATTCTACACTAACCCTAAAATTTTCGAAACAATCGGAATCAGGATCAGGGCCCCTAAAACTCAGGGGGGGTTAAACCCTAAATCGATATTATCCCCTAAATTTGTTGTCTGAATTGAATTAAACAATATTGTCAACTCACCCAAGCTACTGGACACGAAACCTACCTTACCCTAAATTGACATCCCAGGCGATACGCGGGAGGTTCCCCGAATTCTTCCGCGACACGCGGGAGATGCAAATTTTCAGTATAAATAGAGGGCCTTGGGACTTGAATCTGGGAGTTGAAACGACGGCCAAACGCTTTCTGTACGTCGAATTATTACAAATACAGTCCTAAAACACACACAATAATATCGAATCGCTGCCGCAAAACAGGGTAATCACTCGATCGCTATTACGATTCATTTTCCGAGATCAATATATCCAAAGAATGTTTAAGTGCCGCCCACATAGGGTTATACTTTGTCGTTCGTCGTTAATTCGATGAATGAGTTTAAGTATCGCACTTTGTCGTTCATTGTGAGAATTTGATCTTGTGAGTTATCGTAACTGCTGTATTGATCACTAACCCTGTTTTGTGTGCATTATTGTTGAAATTAGGTTAACAGGGCTAAAATCATATTCTATCCATATTAAATCTGCAATGTGAGTCATTATCTTTTTATCAAATGTTTTACAATACTCCAAATCAATTTTCAGAGTTATAATTACAGTGATTAAGTTTATGTAATCACCAAATTACAGCCGGTATGTGGGGTATTGTGCACAGTATTATTATTGTTTCATTCACATTAGGTGGGCGAGCCTAAAAATAAGTGATATACGTCACTCATTGGGACAGCCAATGGTGATATGACCACAGTCACAGAGCTGGTCTGTGACAAATACCTATTCTTGAAAGTTGGTTGATAATAAACATATGTAAAAACTCTTGATACTGTAAATTATAACAAATGTGTCGTTTTCAGTAAATAGAATGATTCACTCAGTATTTCCCCGCTGACAAAACCTTTTTCAAACATGTTTCAGGTGATCTACTGTAAATCAGGAAAAGTGCTGAGGAGCATTTCAAGCTTAAAATAGTGGCTCAGTATAAAATAAAGAAATATGTTTTGAAATAAGAATTTATCACTAAAACTTATGTATTGTAAATTATCTGGGTTTATCCCGAATTGTGAAATAAAATAATCGGGAAAAGTTTTAGCTTTACAACGATCCTGATGTTAAAATTTCCGCTGCTAAAATCACATAAATAAAATCACGGGATTTCTGTCCCGCGGCTCCTGAAACGGGTCAAACCGGGTCGGGGGCCGTGACACCTTGAACCGATAAAAAGTCTCCACCGGGAAGAGGAATACGTACGATTTTCTCCTTACAAAAGATGTCAGCACGGTGCTTCGACAACCAGTCCATACCAACCACTACGTCGAAACTACCGAGGGTGACAGGAAGGAGATCAATGTCAAACACTTGACCCGCAAGATCAAGTTTGCATCCCATAATAATGTACGAGTCTTCAATCGTCTCACCATCAGCTAATTCTACTAAATGCTTAGTTTCTAGTGGTGTTGGAGTTAACCCTAATCGTTGACTGAACTCTAAGGACACATAACTCCAATCGGCACCGGAATCAAATAACACGGAAGCAAAAAGATTGTTCACAAAAAACGTACCAGTCACGACATTTCCGTCATTCCTAGCATCGCCAGCTCCCATCGTAAATACCCTTCCACGAGCACCGTTGCCCCCATTATTGCCATTATTGTTGTTCCCAACATTGTTATTCTGACGGTTGTTATCATTGGCGTTCTAGTTCAGCTGAGGGCAATCCCGCTTAATGTGACCCTCGTCCCCACACTGGAAACACCCCTTCCTATTGCCTTGGTTCTGATGGTGTTGCTGCCTTTGCTGTTGCTGATGCTGCTGATTCTGCTGCTGTTGTTGCTTTGGGAACGGAGCTCTACAGTTTCTTGCCATATGGCCCACTTTATCACACCTATGACAAGCTCAGACACATGGTCCATGATGATGATAACCACACTTGTTGCACTTTGGCTTCTTACCAACGTAGGAGCCTTGGCTTGGATTGCTGCTCTGGCCTTGGTTAACTGAGGACGATTGACTGAAACTACGATTATTATTGTTGTCAGGCCTTTTCTGCGATTGGCTTGCACTGGTCGCTTTGTCAGCATTGTTCCATTTACGCTTGCACATGTTTGCTAGCTCATGAGATCGTTTCGTGTAAGCCTCAATCTCGGACCCCTCCATCTTCAGATTGTAGTATTCGTTCTCGAGTTTCTGAATCTTGTCACGAGGACAGTACTCCTCTCGCATCAACTCCTTGAAATCGTCCCAAGTAGTTGCATTAGCCATCTCGATGCCCAACATTTGTACCTAGGCATTCCACCAAGTTAAGGCACCATCCTCCAAAGTGCCTGTAGTGTACTTCACCCGGTCCCCCACGGGACAGTTACACATAGCGAACACTGACTCAGCCTTCTCAAACCAACGTAATAACCCCACAGCCCCTTCAGGCCCACTGAATGTCTGTGGCTTACAATCCATGAACGTCTTGAACGTGCAAGCAGGCGGATTATTTTGATTCTGATTCGCTTGCTGACCTAATGGACGAAAGAAAATACAGCACACGGGTAAGAGTTTTGTACGCGACATAAGAATAAAGAGTATTTGGCACATTTCGTACCAACTTGATAGGTTGCCAAAGCCTCAGCCACACGTGTGTTAATCAAGTTTGTCAACTTGGCCTGGGTCATCGCAATGTGACCACATCCATGGCCTCATCCGCTCATGATTCTATATAAGAAAAGGGAAAAGGTTAAGGGTCGAGATAAGGTAGGAGTCAAACCTCACAATGACTTCTACAGACTACTGAGTTTACATCAGACAACAGAGCGAAACCCCTTTCACACTCGTTAAGTCTCACTAGGACTCACTCGCACCCCACATTATTATTATGTGTGCACCCATAATAACAATGCAGTGTGCATGTTTATCTCAGCTCCTCCCAACTTGTGCTAAAAGGTTCCTCATATTCGAGTAGCAAGACAAAAGACATCACAAAACATGAATCATGAAAGTCTAGAGAAATATCACATTGTGACTCTATCATCCACTTATCATAGGCAAGTAACACAATGAAATCAGTCTGTAATGCTAAGTGTTCAATCACATGCAAGCTCATACACAAGTGTACACTATATATGCTATACAGTAAGTAAACGAGATACGAACCTTGCAATCTGGAGCTGAGTGTCATGGTCGATTTCAAAACTGTTCGGATATAGTCTGGTTTTATGAAGGCGTTTTAAAACCTAGTTCACTATAACCAGTGGCTCTGATACCAAACTGTCACACCCCCAAAATACCACATGTGGAAACTCCGCGGGAAGTGCGACGTACCAGGATCCAGCCACTAATCACATTGAACTATAACAATATAATAATTAAAAGATTCCATTTATTTCATAATATAGTTTCAAATCATAATATAAACCAAAACGTCAGCGGAAGCAAAACGTAAATTGTTAATCAACTGTTTCAAAACAAGTGTACGAAACCAAAGAACATGTATCCAAGAGACTCGACCCATGACCACTGCAGCACTCCCAGATAGTAAGTTCTATAACCATGACTCTAACGACCTGCAAGCATGCAAACAAGTGTATCAGACAACGCTGGTGAGTTCAAAGTTTGTAAACACGTTAAGTTACCAGATACGAGTTTAAAACATTTCAGAGATTCGGTGTTGTTAATAACTCGATTACCGCAGATGGCTCCAGATTATTTGCCCTTCCCCAATGCTCTATCAAACATTGGTCAAGTGGTTAAGGTAATTAGTTCACGACCATCATCCGCGGTACGGTGTGAGGGTGCCAAACCTAATAGCGCTATCAACTAAGAACCCTGTTACCTCCCCGGCAACCAATTCAGTATATGATGGGACTTAATGATAGATATGAGTGTATTAACCAACATCCCAGGTTTAACATTCCAGTCAAACACATTTACCCGACATTCCTCCCCGGAACGTTACCAGATATCCCTTCCCGGGACGCATGCTTGAAAAAGGCAATGAACTCACCTTAGATTTTCTTGGTATTTATCAAGTTACCCGTTCCAGTTAATCAACCAACCCTACCATGGTTACCAATCAAGATCAGTTTCATAATCAACCAAGTCACGTAATCACACAGATTACATTCAGTCACAAAGGTCATGTTTCACATGTATCAAGAGCTCAGTTCTCGTGCAAGTCCACATTCCATGTGCATGTTACATATTGTCACTTAGCTAGCAGGTGTGCAAATCACATAGTCAATTCAGATCCCTCGTTCCTATTCAACATTATAATCCTGCAACCAACAAAATCTTATAAACACACAATCCATTACCAAATACGTTGCTACTGTTTGACTATTTATCTAATGACGAAGGTTCCTTATCGACGAAGAACCCTCAACGACGAAGATTACTAACGGAGAAGATTATTCTTCGTCGAGTGCATGGGTGACGAAGAAGCCCCTGGCGAAGGTTTAACCTTCGTCAGGTTTAAGTGTGACGAAGGATCCCGAGTTTCGTCAAAAGGCATGTCGACGAAGATTAATTATTCATCTACCTGGGAGTTCATTGCCTGCTCTTATCAGTTACGAGAATTCCTTAATTCCAGTAAACACATTCAACATTCCAAAACGAATCAAACCTTATGCTTTAGTCAGTTATCATTCATGATCATACAGTTTCATAGCAACAGTTTCTCCTTAATGCTCATAAATCAATTATTAGCGGCCCTAGACATCATCATGTTCATCATGTCACATTCTCGACTATTAAATAACCATATACAACAGATATCATAATATAACTTCAATCAAACAGAATTATTAAACCACATAATGAACATGAACAAATACAAACCATCGGATCCTCATCATGTATCTTCTAATTCCTTAGGTTAACAATGAACATCGAAACCCTAATCAACACAATATAGAAGTATGGTTTCTAATAAAGCCCTATATCCACAGTAGGTCTCAAATCATCACAAAACAGTTATTAAATAACAACGTAAAGTATGATAGATTGCTAACCGAATGACAAGATGATCATGAAAGTGCAAAAAGGGCTTCGGGGGAGAGGAAGGGTACTGCCGACGTTCGCAAATGCGGAGAAGAGCTTAGGGTTTGACAGTTTTATGTTTAAATAGTGCGAATAGGGCCGAGTCGCACAACTAGGCTTCATTTGGGTCGTGGGTGATGAAGTTCATTCTTCGTCGAGCCCCTGTGTGGCGAAGAGTCATTCTTCGTCGATTATGGATGGTGACGAAGACCCGTCCTTCGTTGAGCCCACTTGTGGCGAAGAGTCATTCTTCGTCATTTGGGTTTCCATCACTCATTTGCAATTAAACTATTAAACATTACACATATAATCGACCAAGAATCAGAATACTATAATCATACACTACACATGACATCACGTAGAATAAATTGTAAAAAAAACAGGATTGTGAAGCTAGTGATTCGTAGGGAATAAACCTTGAAATCTCGGGTTGTCACACCAGCAACCACCGTACACCAACAACCACCATCACCACCAGCAACAACCGTACCACCAGACACCACCATAACCAACCGCCATCAGCAACCACCCTCGTTAAAAACAGTTGTACCACCAGTGACCACCATAACCTCCGGTAACCAATCGCCATCAGGAAGAGCAGCTCAGCAGATCCGAGCGGATCTAAGCTGATCTAAGAAGATCTGAATCGATTGTGGAGAGTTTTTTCCCGACAGCGATGGTGGAGGGTTTTATTCGTTGGCAGGGATATAGTGGTGGCGTTGACTCGCGACGATGGTGGATGGTTTCTTCCGCATGGTTTCTTCCGGCAGCAGGGGTGGTTTGAGAGACAGTAGAGGTGGCAGATCTAGGGTTTTGTGGTTGCTCAAAATACAATGAGGGAAGGGTGATACAGAGGTGGTGGAGGTGAGAGAGAAGTGATAAAGAGTTGGAGCTTGGTGGTGGGGGTGACTACCGGCGGCTAGTTCAAGGTGGTAGTCGGGTAGGGTTGGTGGTGGTGGTCCGATGGAGCTGGTTCAAGGTGGTGGTCGGGTGAGGACCAAAATAGTAAAAACATAGTAAACTATTGGAGGAAAATAGCCATTTTTTAAATAATTGGGGCAAAACCGTTAAAACAACCAAACCATAAGAAACAAAACGAAAGTTTACTCTTATTAGAATTTTTTATTTTCACAGTAGGTGAATCTTATTTGAAGGTGTGTAGAAGAAAAGGAATAACTACTCCTTCAAGTATAAACATATAGGGACGGTAATGGGGCAGATATGGCTAATCTCATACTTATACTCGGTTGTAAAATCTTGTCTCATACTCGTCCCATTACCCGTCGACTATCTGACGGGTATTTACAAATCGTATATCGGGCAAATCCATAGGTATCAGGTATATCCATTAGAATTTTTATGTATATATACTTTTTTACTTTCTTTTATGATTTTATGTTTTAAAAGTCTATAAAATATATTAAATTAAGATAAATTACATACATATCATCACTACTATAATAATATTTGATGTATTGATAAATGTTAGAATAAATTGACATTTTAGTCTCTTAGGTTTGACCAAAAATACTACTTTAGTCCAAATGGTGTTTTTTCTGCCATTTTAGTCTAAACAGTTTTTTTCTGCCATTTTACTCCCGGACTTTTGTCACTTTTTGTCATTTTCATCCACCACCACCATCACCTCACACCACCCACCCCATCACAAACTTTTATCATCGTTACCACCTGCATGCACCGTCACCACCTACCCCACCACCATCACCACCCACCACATCCACCACCAGCCACTTTTCCGACACCCACGTCATCAACCAACACAGCTGCCATCATCGTATAACAACAACCACGACCATCAGCTTCATTGTAAATCGGCACACCACTATCCCCATAGCATCGAACCTACAAAAAAATGTGGTTTGACCAAAATGCCTCTAAGTTAACTGACTTTTTTGAAAAGAGATAGTAGGTTGGATGAAAATGACAAAAAATGACGAAAGTTAGTGACTAAAATCGCAAATAAAAACTATTTGGACTAAATGGACAGAAAAAAAGTATTTTGGACTAAAGTGACATTTTGGGTCAAACCTCAGGGACTAAAATAATAGTTTACTCTAAATGTAAATATATTATAATATTAATCTCAAAAAGTAATTTTGTATTTCATAGCATATAAATATGATTAATGTCATCAAAATATATGTTTCAAGTGAAAAGTTTATTTTTTTTTAAATAAAAAAGCTATAAGAATTATACACTACTTGGAAAATTAAGGGAAATTGGTCTGTAATAATCTCACCTAAACCTTATTGGCCATTTATTAATCCCACCTCAGAATATTCCCCTCACCAGTCCCACCTTTCACCTATTTTTCCTACAATGGTCCCCCGTTAAAAAACTTAACGGAGTTAAGCTTTTTTCCAAATTAGAAACAAATTTTTTAGGGCTTTTGATTAGAATGACGATACCAGTCCATTGATGTAAAACTTCACTCGAAACGGTGCTCCAAACGATGAAAACGACGCTTCAATTCGGGTGTTTAAATTTCCAATTAACCAAAATCAAGTCACTTGGAGCACCATTTCGAAGTAAGTTTTACATCAATGGACTCGTATCATCGTTCTGATCAAAAGCCCTAAAAAATCTGCTTGTAATTTGGAAAAAAGCTGAACTCCGTTAAGTTTTTTTTTAATGGGTGACCATTGTAGAAAAAATAGGTGAAATGTGGGACTGGTGGGGGGGATATTCTGAGGTGGGATTATTAATGGCCAATAAGGTCTAGGTGAGATTATTACAGGCCAATTCCCCGAAAATAAATATAAAACTCAAAATTTTCAGGTATATATTTCAGGTAAACGTGTATATAATTTCGGGTAAACAGGTCGGGTATCATCTAATCCCATACTTGTCCCATACCCGAGGAAAAATGTTTTTCCTACCAATACCTGGCCCAATACCCGTCGGGTATCGGATATACCTGTCCCAAATGCTTCAAATTTTGGATATACCCGTCGGACTTAGATATTTTTACCATCCCTACAAACATGGTATAATAGTATGATGTCATATAGATGAGCGGTGTCTGTATTAGCCATTAAATCATGCAAAGCTGATAACTTATTACATAAACTCATTATGAAAACATGACTTGACATGAAGTTAAACTCGGGTCCGGATCATAAACAAGTCGAAAAGTTAATGACAGATAAAAAAAGGTTTAATTGGCTACAACCCGTCATGTACGTTTATGACACAAATAACACCTTTAACTAATCATGTTAATTTAGTTAACAATTTCATTATGCCACATTTAAGACTCGTTTTGTAGATTTATAACTTTCTAAGAACATTCACATCCATTCTACCATATTTTCATTATAAATTACACTAAAAAACACTATATTTTATCTCTCTTTTTCAATTAAATAATATTTTTATACCTTTATCATTACCTTTTCTCTCTCCTCTATTCACAATCACTTTCAAAATATATTAAAAAATTAGGGTGAAGGGTATGGCCAATCACTTTAGGGTGTTTGAGTGAAATCCTACCCAATAATATTATGTCATGTCAACTCCCCATTCTACTCCCCATTTTGCACTCAATCAGGGGATACAATCAATCACCCTAGAGTGTTTGAGTAGTTTGAAAAATAAAAAAAATTGTGATTGGTTAAAAGGGGTTGGGACCCACCATTTTCTCACTCACTCTCTCTCTCACCCATTTTCGGTAAACACTCACCGAAATCTCACCCTCTCTCCAACTCAAACACTCACCCACAATCACAAGGTATAGTCACCGAATCGGTGACTCAAGTCACCGCTATACTCCCCGAGGGTTATACCCTCCACCCTTATAGAAGGTAAACAGTGTCCCCCCAAATATACAGATGAACAATAACATTTTTCTCTCATCTTCACTCACAACCACTTTCAAAATATATTAAAAATTATAGGGGATAAACAGTGTCCCTCTAAATATACAGATGAACAGTAATATTTTCTCTCTCCTCCACTCACAACCACTTTTTATACTTTTTATAATTTAAAAACATTACACAAAGAATTTGATGAGATGGATAAAATGCTCTAAATGATTAAATATGTCAAAATGCCGGCTAATGTAGGTTGTTAACAAATTTATGGCTTTAACTTTTTGATAGCTTTTATTTTCATGATGCCGGCTAATGTAGCTTGTTAACAAATTTATGGCTTTAACATTTCATAGCTTTTATTTTAACGTGTAAGTTGTGTCATATTAAATGTTTCATGTTATTTGTGTTATAAAACTTCTAATACGCAATCATGTTAAATTTGGTGTGTAGTGTCGTATATGCTTTAGTATTTAACTAAATGACACGTTTAGATTAGTCGTGTTCAGATTGAGTAATCATGTTAAACGTGTTCTTATGAACGCTACACGTTTTGCTTGATCTAAATTTATATATAGTTGATAAATGCATCTGTGTGTATTATGCCATTCCTGCATCATGAACCATGACCGTCTTCTCTTATACATGTAATATGGTCAAAAGCTTAAAATATCAATATAGTTCATTCATCAACACTTAATTCATATTTGGATCCTTATAAACCGTCAGGTAAAAACAGTTTAAAAGAACCGACAATAAAACCAAGCTGATAACCTATTTAGACGTTTTATTGGTTTAGAGACGAATACCAAACACCTCTAGTTGTAACTCACAGAGACGATTTTTCTACAATACCTGGTTATAAAAATCCCGACTAGCTTCCGATTAGTCGCTGATTAATCGCTAGTCCCAAGTTCACCGAGTAATTTTTATCTAATCGGCTAATTACTCAGTAGACGGTCAACCATGATCAAATCCAGTCCCAGTTGGACAAAAGTCGGTGGCAGTCTGGCGATTTCAGCCAGATTTTTGACCAAAACTTGTAAATTCCGACAATTAATCTTATCCAGTTAAAAATATGAGTCGAAGAAGGTGTTAAAACGTGTTTACTTAAAAAATACATATAAAAATGTGTTCTTAAACATATAAAATAAAACGTTATTTAAATCCCAATCCGACTAATCTCTTTTAATCCCGATTAATCGCTAGTCGGTACCCCACCGGCCGACTAGCGCCTAACGATTTCTTACAATCTTGCTATATACATGAGTTAATTACTGTTTTCGTCCCTGTGGTTTGTCAAAAATCATTATTTAAGTCCATTAGTTTAAAAATTGCAATTTCAGTCCCTGTGGTTTCACTTTCGTAACCATTTCAGTCCCTGTGGTTTCACTTTTGTAACCATTTCAATCCATTTATTCTATTAGTACAAGGACTGAAATGGTCATGAAAGTGAAACCACATAGAAATCGCAATTTTTAAACTAATGAACTGAAACAGTGATTTTTGACAAACCACATGGACGAAAACAATAATTAACTCTATATACATTGTACCATATAATACATCTTATAACATCGTTTTTAATAATTACTCACACCTAACTAGATCAGTCATTATTATTTTGTTATGAATACAACATGTTGATATGCTATCTACTACATTTAAATCAATTGATGGAATAGAAATTGAAATATGTTGGCGTGATAGTATTTTTGATTAGTTATATAAAGCAAGTAGATGCTTGATGGCACATGCAACAAGGCAAAAGTGTTGACATAAAGAAGGGACAGTTACGTCCAACGACCATCACAAGTACGACCAACTGACTGCCTTTTTTTGTCGTGTAATTTACCCGCCATTTATTTCACACTTCACACCCTTGTAGTAATGTTTATGGTTCGTTCTAGACCCTTGTTATAGGTTTCACAAGCAGAGCATATGAGTTGTGGACCCAACCATAGTACAATTTAGGTCCAAGGTCGCTTACACAATACTACTTGATGTTAAATTTATGTGTAACTAAAATTGCATGCTTAAACATTATGAAACAATAGTGAGAGAGTTTCATATATCCTTTCTTGAGGGAAGAATTTGACAGATTAGTCATTTGAAAGATTGTTGCGCCAGATGGTTTAAAAAAAAAAAAAAGAAAATTGGAAAATAATAATCCCATCATTCTGAAATTGGCCGATAATAATTTCAAGTCACTTATTAGCCAATAATAATCCGACATCGTCCAATTTTTTTTTTTTTTGTAAAATAGTCTGCCGTTAAAATAAGCTTAACGAAATTAAGTGTTTTCCGAGTTACAAACCGATGTTTTAGGGCTTTTGATCAGAATGAGGATACGAGTCGATTGATGTAAAACTTATCTCGAAATTGTGTTCAAAATGGCTTGAATTTTGTTAATTGGAAGTTAAACACCCGAATTGAAGCACCGTTTTCATGGGTTGGGGCAGTATTTCGAGGTAAGTTTTACATCAATCGACTCGTATCCTCATTCTGATCAAAAGCCCTAAAACATCGGTTTGTAATTCGGAAAAAGACTTAACTCCATTAAGTTATTTTAACAGCGGACTATTTTACAAAAAATTTGGACGAGGTCGGATTATTATTGGCTAATAACTGACTTGGGATTATTATCAGCCAATTTCAGAAAGATGGGATTATTATTTTCCAATTTGCCTAAAAAAGAAGACGCCGATGAAAATGTAAGCCTAAATCATATTTGATAGGTGCATGCGCGTTTTAGAGGAGAGTTCTCATGTGGATAAAAAAAGTAATTTAAAATAATTTATATAAGGTAGAGTTTGAGTTACATTTGTCGCTCAACAAAATATTCAATGTCTTTTCTTTCATGTCTTAAACTTATAAAACATTTCGTATTTTAAAAAAGATTAAAGACTCTATTGAACTTTATTCGTCGATTTTTCACAGAAATATATACTAAGTATTATATTTAATTAATTAATGATTATGACTATTTTGATTAGTTTTTATGTGTGGATTATAATTGTATATTTTGAATTGTATTGTGGTTTTAAATCAATTTATATGTATCATTTTAAGGTGTTTTTTCCTAGTTTTGTGTTTAAAACAATTTTCTTTTGTTGGTCATGACGTAGGGTGACGTTGATATTTTCTAAGTTTTGTTTTTTTAAGGCAAAGAGTATTTTCTTCATCACTAATTGTATAAACAATGCTTGGGTAAGCAAGACACTAGACCATACAACATTATACACACTCACCCATCTTTACGCTTATATTTTGTTGCAATCGACATTCATTCAATTTATATTAAAAGACACCCAGTTTTGCCACTCCAAGTTGATTCCTTTCACCCTATGCTTCGCCCGAAGAAAAGTTGCAGCTTGAACTTCGCCGAAAATCTTCTCAATATTTATACGTTTGCCTGAGAAAATTAGTTCGTTTCTTGCTTTCCAAATCTCCCAACATGTTGTCAACACTATTAATTGAATGTTAGGATCTGAATTTGAATTGTTGTGAATGTTTAAGATGAACAATGTAAGAAGATAAACAATTATGGAAATAATGCAGCGGAAGAATAAACTTTAAATCACAACAATGGAAGATTTGCTTTCATCATCATGCTTTTCATTGAAAGATTGTAATTACAATGATTCACGTATACATGAGAATTACAAACTCCCCCTCAGCCTGAGATCACTCCTGTTTGTTCATACAAAATGTCAAAAAGGAAAGTGATAAATAAAACAGTACATGCACTGTTCTTTTTATAATACAAAAGACATCTGAAGCATCTTGGCTGACGTCACCTAGACAGTGACCTCTAACAACCTCTAACATCTGCTAAATGCCTAAGTACTGTTACATTGAAAACTCTGATGAGCAGCATCAATTGAGTAATCCGCTGTTGAGCTTTAACATCTGCTGAGCCATTGCAGACTTTGCTTCTTCAGACTTTGTCTTCATAAGCAATGGGTGATCAGACCTTTGCTTCAACAGACTTTATCTTCAACCATGGTTCACTTTAGCAGACCTTTGTTATCAATAGACTTTCTCTTTGGCAGACTTTAGCTTTACCAGACCTTTGAGTGTAGCAGATGTTGATGCCTTGTCATTGGGGAGAGTAGTTTTTCTAAGCACTGTTTATTGTTGATCAGATGATGAATAGAACATTTTGGCTTTCCAATCATCTGTTCTTTTGGCGGGGTCCACATGATCCAACAATCTCTCCTAGAACAGATGATGCGAAAACACTTCTTTATTACTGATCTTTACTCCTCATCAGCATCTCCCTGATTTGCCCTTTGAATTGTAGTTCAAAGTTCATGGAAACCATGTCTTCAAAATCTCTTTCAAGTTCAAGGTCCAACAGATCTTGGAGATCACATGCATCCAGACCATATGCATTCTCCATTTTAAGCTTTTGAACACTACTATCTAATCTGAGCAGAGTCAATTCGTTGGTGTTTGAGGATGACTTCCACTTTAGAATTTTTGGATCAGTTGGTTTTCTGGGATGAAGTTTGGTTATTATGGCTTGATGACAAGTTTTGCAACTGTTTCTCTTAATTTGTCATTTGCAGGATCTGTGTAATACCTCAGCTGGCATCTAACTCCCTCTTTTTTGAAGTATTCAAACATCTGCTCATCAGCCTCAGCAGTCTGCTTCTGCCTTTTTACTTGTTTCAAGGCAGCTATGGATAAGTCAGATGCTGAGGGTAGCTTTTTAGATGTCTGGGTCTATTAAGGGATAACAACTGTTGGAGGATATACTAGCTTTTGAGGAACTGAAGGATCATATGCTCTAAGTTGTTCTAGTCTTTTGTAAGTTTCAACTATCATTGATTCAGACCATCTGGCAACAGATCTAGCACTACCATAACTTGCAGCAACAACCTCTATTCTCTTTCTTTTTCAGCTTCAATGCCTTGTCTGGATTAATTTGTTTGCCTTTCTTCCAATCTGGTAGAGTAGGCTTTAATGAAGGATCAAATAGTTATCACTGGAACGTTCTTTGCCTAATTTTCTTTGGCTGATATTTGAACAAGATCGTGATGCTTACGGACATGCAAATGGATCTAGATGAATACATCCTACTTTTTGGGATGTTGATATGGTAAAATTATATTTATTTCAATTTAAAATTTAAACGTATTTCAGGTATACATATCAGTATCCAAAGACAAAGAAAACTGGTTCATTTTAATGATAGATATGTAGTCATGATGTGCGTGAATTAAATATATTTTTGATTGAGTTTTTCTTCACGCAAATTTAGTTTTAAAAAATGGTTTTTCACCTAGGAACTAACTACACACACAAAAGGGCAAGTGTACCTGTCGGGTGGTAATATAGCTAATCGGCAAGAACCGGATATCAATCCGTGGATGCGGTGTCTCGATACTAAACTTTTGCTACTTTAAAACCTTTTTCAATTGATGAGTTTGATTTTTTTTAACTTAACATGCAAATAAATAAACTACTAAAAACTCTAGAAAAGAACAATATCTAAGAAAGGTTGTCTAAACTAAGTATCCACTAACTCAGATGTGACAACAAAGAGGAAGGGTTTGTGATGATGCAAGCTCTCATTTTAACTAAGTCCCCAATCAAGGCTTCCTAGTCATATAATTCTTAGGAAAACTTAAAATGAATTAACATTCTAATCACCTAAAAATTATTCTTTTAAGCCCACTTGCTAAGTTGATGTTAGTCTTTAATAATGTGTTATTTGTTTGTCAAAACTCCTAACTCTACAAATTAGGGAAAAGTAATATGAACAATACACTAATCACCCTAACTTGCTTTCAAATAGTTTGCACTATCATCATGTTCTTGATATGAACCACAAGCATGGTCATGCTAGCTAACAACTTTGGCCTAAATCATCAAACTAACATGAACACAAGCTATAGAATTCATAAAAACATACTTTTGATCTTTCCAAATCTAGATGCAAGAATTCATACACAAGCTCAAATCATCATTCATATCACATTAGCAATCACCATTCCTAGTTTCATGCTATGAATCATACTAACAAGTTAACATGATTTAATATCATAATCTTTACATGGGCTTTCCAACACAACATGTAAATACTTATAAGCAAACATTCATGAACAAGAACTTTAAGCATGCACATGAACTCCAAGAGCAAGATTAAGTGTCAACATGAATATTAACAAGAAAAATCATCACATCTACTTCCATGTTATCACATATTCATTAGCTTCAACAAAGTTTAGACAACACAAATGTTTAGCCCATAAGGCTCATGACTACCAAATCAAGCATAATAAAACATAAATTGTTCATAATGTAGTAAGCTAACGAAGTTAAAGACAACATTAAAATGATGTTTGAGTAGATCTTCAAGTGATTAAGTCCTCTTCAAGGCTCCCTCTTGGCTCTAACAAGCTTCCAAGACCAGATTCTTGAGAGAAAATTTCACCAAAATGCTCCAACTCCCCTCCAAATGAGCTAGAAACTCGTATTTAAGCTGCTGGGAGAATGGCACGACCATGCCACCTTTTGGCACGGTCGTGCTTGGCAAGTGTCAGAACCACTTTCTCGTATGTTGACCAAGTTTGCTACCATTTTTGGAAAAACCACGCTCAAAAGTTTCCGAGGTGGCACGATCATGCCGGGCCAAGGCGTGGTCATGCTTGCCGATAGTGCTCGGTAATGACTGAAGCGATCTCAGAAACGGGCTGATCAGATGATGATTTTGACTTGGCACGGTCGTGCCTGTGTCCGGCACTGTCGTGTGTGAGCTGGTCTTCGATGATCGTGGTGCTGGATGATAGTGCTGGCCGAGATTTCCGATGTTAGGAGGCCTCGCACGGTCGTGCGTGTGTATGGCACGGTAGTGCCATATCTGGCAGTTTGCTGGAATGCATCATTTTCGCTCCAAAAGCCTCCGTTTCAACATCGGGCCGAAGCCCGGACCTGTATTTTCACAAACAACTCAAATGAGTATTAAAATCAATGAAAATACAAAGAGCTTTCGCATAAACGGGGTGTATTTTACGTTTAAAAGATGTATAAATTCTTATACATCAAACATCCCCACACTTGACCTTTGCTTGTCCTCAAGCAAACTAAAATTTAATGAAACTCTCTTAATGGCAATCATCTCAACTAGCATTTCATAAGCACAAATAAATAACTCGGGTTATAACAATCAAGGAGTGCTCGATATAAAGAAAGAACCGAAAAGAGGGGTATGCAAAATATGTTTATGAGCAATGGTCCATCTTAGAAATCCCTACAAATTCACCAAGCATCTTCACGATGTTCACACACACTCGGCGAAGTATAGGTGCACATACAATTTGTGGAGTATGTTTAGAACACTCGATGCCAAGACGAAAACTATGCGATATCATAAGCTTGTGGAAGGATCAAATCTAATCACTCGGCAAAAATATAACATAAATCATGAGGTCTTGTTTGGGTTGTAACTTGGCTTGGGTTAAGGGTGTGGAAGTGGATTTTTAAAAGTGGCTAAAGCGGTTGTAACCCGACGGCTCGACTAACTTGGAATACAAGAAAATAGGACTATACAACTAAATAATAACTAGCCGAGAGCTCACCGACAAGTATTGCTTTTCACTCCCAAAATTGCTCTAACAAAGCCGACTGATAAGGCTTTTTCATCTATATTTCTTTGGGTTTTTTTGACCCATGCCTTAGAGAGAACTAAGTACGTCTACTTAGATAAAAATTCTTGATCATGAGGATACATAACAACTAAGAGGAAACTATACAAAAGCTACAAGTTAATCATTAACCGAACTGAGCTTCCAACCAAAAATGGGTTAAAAATATAAAAGACTAATTTGGCTAAGTGGCTAATATTTTGTGGTTTAAAAGAAATGAACGGGAAAGGCTCAAATTGGTTTAACTAGGGGAATGATTTGGGTAGGGAGATGAATAAAAAATGGCTAAAATAAAAAGGTTTCCTAATGCCTCAATCATTTCCATGCTTGTATTCTTGCTTTGTGGCCTCGAAATGTATACCTAACACAAGTTCTAAATCGCAAAAGTTATCCGGTTCACTCAATCTTTGCCCGCAAAAACATGAGCAAAAATAATCCTAAAGCTATAAGGCTCAAAGATAACTCACAGAAACGGACGTATTGGGAAAATATGCAAGGCAAACAAGTAGGTCAATCGCTTGATTTCTCATGCTCAATTTTATACAAAAAACATGTTACTTGACGGTTTTTCCTTGCACGAGCGAACCCCCTTTTGGCGTTTACCCTTAGTTATTTATAAAAAATTTTGGTGCTTATTTCGATACTTATGTTGATTTGATTAATATGCCACAAAAATTGTTAAAAGAGAGCTTTGCATTATTATTATTATTATTATTATTTTTATTATTATTATTATTATTATTATTTTTTTTTTTTGACAACAAAGCTCAAGCGATAGACCACTTCCCCACACTTGAATTGTACATCGCCCTCGATGTACAACAAAAAATTGAATAAGCAATGGAAATGCGAATTCAATACAAATAAAGGAAGGTAGGAACACGAAAACTCCCCTGAAATATAAAGGCTAGAATCGGAGCAAGATGAAGTAAAAAGGAGCATCCACAACGAACTACCAAGCCATCCACCAAGCCAACATCTCATTGTTTATTCAAAAGAATTTGAACCAACACTGCACATTTAGCAAACATGATCAAACTCACAAGAATTTTACCCAACCCATTTTTCCCTTGCCTTGGTTTTTTCATTTAACCTACTACTAAAGCAATAAAAACTAACACCTACGACGGAGGGGTGTACGTACAACGGAAAATGGCACACCCCTCAAACACGAAATGATGATAAAAATACGAGATGGGTAGCGGGACTAAAACCTGTCACCGGATCCCGAAGGACCGGCGTCGTCCCGGCGATCAAATCTAGATCTGCGTGAAAAGCGCGGCGGCGGCTGCATGTATGGGTTGTTGATTGAGTTCGCGATGTGCTGCTGCGAACCAAACAACCAGTCCATGTTGCGTCGGGTCTGCTCATACATGTCTTCCATGAAGTTCCCCTGCCTATGTTGTTCCGCGCGTATCAAACCCACATCTCGCCTCACCTCCTCCTAGTCTAAGGCAAGTCCGTCCATACGCCTTCAAAGATCCATCGATGACGGCTCGTAAGGACCGTAGGCACCATGCTCATAACCACCACCACCATACCCACCATACACCTGCTCCCAGTTTGAGCTGTCAAAACCATGGCCCATCTATCCAATCTGCATGTGGGGGTCCGCTCCCCCAGCGTCCCCATCCTGCCCCTGAACTGGAATATCGTGCATGTGTACGTTATGATCGCCACCATCACCCCCATCATCAATACCCTCATCAACTACAGGTAGCGGGTCCCAAATCCTTCCCAATTTGTCCACAAGCTTCGGGATACCGTCCACCTTCCGGGTCAAATGCATGGAGTTCAACTGTTGCAGATCAAGAAGGCCATAGTCACAAGCTTCAGTCAAGCTATCTAACCGGAACCAATAGAATTTTGCAATTTTGGTAACAAATGCCTCTCCGCATATTTGTGACGTGGGCATCGAGCCAGGACCTCGAATAAGCGACTCTGCAATGCTGACCGCCAAGTTGCAATTTGAGCCGGAAATGATGCAATAAAGGTGAAAAAGGTCGCGGGTGGTGATATTGCCCGTGCTGTCACCCTGACCTCCCATGACGTGGAAGATAGCACGCTCAATGACTCAGTGAAGTGGGTCAAGGATCCATGTTGCCTTGGCCGTCCGAGGGTCCCATACCCGACCCGGTACCGTGATTTGATCCTAGAAGGCTGCTTTATCTGCGTTTGGCTCCCAATCCTGCAAACTATCATGAAACAAGTCCGAGTCTATCTCATCATCCTCGTACAACCCTAACAGTTGGCCAAATCGGCTTGTTGGTGCCATTTCCTGCCCAAGCAGAATCTTACACCAACATTCTTGTCGTATACGTCCGGACAAGGGAAAGTGAATCGGAAAGATGCAAAGAACTCGATCACCAGCTCCACATACTGGGGCTCCGCTATCTCGAAAAGGCAGGACCAAGGAGGCGTCATGAGATCATCAAACCACTTGGATTGCCCGAGCAAGTCCAAGTCAACCATTTGTAGTCTCCTCATGGGCTCAATTAAGTGTCTTCTAGCCCATAACCTCTCCACCTTAGGTATGCAATACCCTTCCCTTGCATTGTTGTGGAACCGCAAGTACGAGTGATCCATCTGCAAGATTGACAAAAATTAATCAGCAGCAAAAAACAGACAAAAATATGTAACTAGACATTATGGCACGGTCGTGCCACCATATGGCACTACCGTGCCTGATCTGGTGACCAGCAAAATTATGAAGATTTCTGGGGAAATTATGAAGTTCTGGGTTTTTATTCCCCAGTCGCACGGTCGTGCCACCCCACTGCACTCTCGTGCTTGACCGATTTTCGGCTCTGATTTGAACAAATTTCCGAGTGGCACGATCGTGCCACCCATCGGCACCCTCGTGCCTGACCGATCTCCGGAAACAACGTCGAGTGATTTGAGCGATTTCGAAGCCGCATGATCGTGCCGCATAACGGCACCCTCGTGCCACTTGAATTTCTAGAAAAAGTTATGAAGATCTGACGAACATTATGAAGATCACAACCGTGCCTGGGTATGGCACCCTCGTGCGTGTCGGAAACCAGTTTTACGAAAACGCTCAAAACAGCCCCAAAACCCCGATTTTTTCACAGAATTTCTTAGGGGTTTTATAGATCGGTCATTTGTGGTTCAAACCAACACAAAAAACACGAAAACCAGGCTTGAATCGGGTGATTTAGACCAAGCCCTAAGAACTTAAAGAAAACTAACTATGAAGAATATAACAACAAAATCACTACAAACTAACAAGAAAAAGGAGGAATTCGTACCTGGATTGATTGTTGGGATGAAAGAAAACAAGAATTTCTTGGAGGAAGCTAGGAGATGCAGAGGATTCGTGAGTGCTTGGAGTGGGTTCAATGGAGGAAGAAGGAGTTATGAAGAAGAAGAATGGGTGGTGGTTGGATTTTTTATTAAAGGGGTTCTATTAATGCTCTGCAAAGGGCTGACACTTTCAGGTCTGGTAGTTCCAGATTTTACTGTTGGTAGTGCTTTATTTTCGGATTTTATTTGAGCAAAGTATATATATCTAAAGACAACTCCTTGAACCCGGGGTACTCACGAAGCATCTTCTACCAAGAAAAAGAACCGAACTAACATACCTGAGAACCGACAACAAGCTCTAACATCCCTCGCGACCAGAACGAACCGCAACCTGAAAAGAAATAGACAACCACACACAAAAAATAATAACAAAAATAATAAACACACAAACATGCTAAGTTTATTTACGAGTCTTCAGCTAGACTCACCACCCCGAATTCATTTGTTCTTAGGGTGGAGGGTAACAACCTCCTCACTCTAGTCAACGGGCCCTCCAACATAAGCCTTTAGCCTATGCACGTTGACTTTAAACAACTGGCCATCCTCATGGCCTATCTCCACGGTCCCGTAAGGAAACACTGACCGTACAGTGTAGGGACCCGACCACCGAGATTTGAGCTTACCAGGAAACAACTTGAGACGCGAGTTGTATAACAACACACGATCACCCACTCGGAATTCTTTCTTGTCCTTCAAGCGGGAATCATGAAGCGTCTTAGTACGTTCCTTGTACAGCTTGGAGCTTTCATACGCATCGTGCCTAAGCTCCTCCATCTCATGAGTCTGCACAAACCTATTTTCACCCGTAGCAGCCATATCAAGATTAACTTTGTTCAAAGCCCAGTATGCTTTGTGCTCGAGTTCAACATGCAAATGACAAGACTTCCCATAGACTAATTTAAACGGCATGGTGCCTGTAGGAGTCTTGTAGGCTGTCCGGAAAGCCCACAGTGCATCATCCAATTTCTCGGACCAATCCTTACGGCTAGAATTAACGATTTTCTCTAGAATCCGCTTGATACCCCGATTAGTGACCTAGACATGTCCGCTCGTCTATGGATGATATGGTGTAGAGAATCGGTGTTGCACACCATATCGGGACAATGCTTTCTAAAGCTGAGCATTACAGAAATGCGTCCCACGGTCGCTAATCAATGCCTTCGGGGCACCAAAGCGAGCAAACAACTTCTATAAAAAGCTCACCACTACCCTCGCATCATTAGTGGGCAAAGCCTATGCTTCAGCCCACTTTGAAACGTAATCAACAGTGACTAGGATGTAGCGGTTACCAAAAGAGGTCGGAAAAGGGCCCATGAAATCTAGCCCCCATACGTCAAAAACCTCACAAACTTGGATGTCGTTTTGTGGCATCTCATGGCGTGAAGAAATGTTGCTCGCCCCCTGGCAGGCATCACAGGACCTCGCCCACTCGTAGGCATCACGGAAAATAGTCGGCCAAAAGAATCCGGCGTCGAACACTTTCCTCACCGTGTTGTTCGCTCCGTGGTGGCCTCCCGTGGGTCCTTCGTGACAGTGGCGTAAAATATCCTTCGCCTCGTCACCATGCACGCATCGCCGGATCATCCGATCCGCTCCTACCTTAAACAAGTAATGGTCATCCCTAAAGTAATGCTTGACATCCGCAAAGAACTTTCGCTTCTTCTGATGGGTCATCCCCTTGATCAGAATGCCAATAGCTAAGTAGTTTGCAAAGTCAGCAAACCATGGGGAACCATCATTAGTCTCAATCCTCATGAGGAACTCGTGGGGGAATTTGTAATTGATGTTAGGCCCATGAGTTTCCTTTCCCTCGGAATGCTCAAGACGAGACAAATGATCGGCTGCCAAATTTTTAGCCCCTTTTTTATCACGGATTTCAATATCAAACTCTTGCAGCAACAAAATCCAACGTATCAATCTTGGTTTAGCATCCTCCTTGAAAAAAGATACCGAAGGGCTGCATGATCCGTGTACACAATGGTCTTCAAAAAGGACAAGATAAGATCGAAACTTATCGAAGGCAAAGACCACAGCTAGGAGCTCTTTCTCTATCGTGGTATAATGCTCCTGAGCGTCGTTCAAGGTCTTGCTCGCATAGTAAATTGGGTGAAAGTGCTTATCTTTCCTTTGACCCAAGACAGCCCCGACTGCGAAGTCACTCGCATCACACATCAACTCAAATGGTAGCTCCCAGTCGGGAGCGACCATGATCGGGGCATTCACCAACTTCTCCTTCAACAGTTCAAATGCTCGAAGGCATTCATTGGAGAAAACAAACTGGGCATCCTTCTCGAGGAGTTGAGTCATGGGACGGGCGATTTTGGAAAAGTCCTTTATGAATCGCCGGTAGAAACATGCATGACCTAGAAAACTCCTAATAGATTTCACGGATGTGGGAGGCGGGAGTTTTGAAATAGTCTCGACTTTGGCTCTGTCAACCTCGAGCCCCGCCTGTGAAATCTTGTGCCCAAGAACAATGCCCTCCTTCACCATGAAGTGGCATTTTTCCCAGTTCAACACAAGGTTGGCTTCTTCACATCTAGCCAACATCTTTTTCAGATTCCCGAGACACTGATGAAAAGAACTTCCAAACACAGAAAAATCATCCATAAAAACCTCCATGGAGTCCTCGATTATGTCATGAAAAAGGCCACCATACACCTCTGAAATGTGGCCGGGGCATTGCATAGTCCAAAGGGCATTCGCCGATAGGCGAATGTGCCATAGGGACATGTGAATGTCATCTTCTCCTGATCCTCAAGAGAGATGGGAATCTGAAAATAGCCCGAAAAACCATCAACGAAGCAGTAGTACATCCTGCCCGAAAACCTCTCCAACATCTGATCAATGAAAGGAAGTAGGAAATGATCCTTCCTCGTGGCATCATTGAGTTTGCGGTAGTCAATGCAAACTCTCCATCCGGTGACAGTACGAGTAGGAATCAACTCGTTCTTCTCATTAGTCACCACTGTCATGCCTCCTTTTTTCGGGACTACCTGTACAGGGCTAACCCTTGGTGAATCAGAGATTGGATATACCAAACCTGCATCAAGTAGTTCGATGACCTCTTTCTTCACAACCTCCTGCATGTTGGGGTTCAAACGCCTCTGATGCTGTACCACAGGTTTAAAGTCCTCCTCCATCAAGATCTTATGGGTACAAAAGGATGGATTAATCCCTTTTATATCCATAATCTTCCAAGCGATTGCCTTCTTATGCTGCTTCAGGATTTCAAGCAACCGATCCTTTTCCTCTCTCAACAATCCAGCAGAAATGATAACGGGCAGATGAGTCTCACCCTCCAAGAAAGCATATTACAAATGATCTGGAAGCTCCTTAAGCTCAATCGAAGGTGGATCCTCAATAGAAGGGCGTGCTTTAGGCTCAGCAACGCGATCCACAACCTCAAAAACCTCAGGACACGGGGGAGATGCATGACCTATCAGACAGGTCACCTCCTCAACTAATCGGTCCACACTAGGCGAACCAAAAGTCTCCCTCCTAGCAATTGTGTGTCCACAACATCCTCCTCGAATGTAGCATGGAGATGATCACTCACATATGTATCGATAGTCTCAATGAAGTAGAGTGTATCATCCTAACTCTGTGAGTGTTGCATGGATTTCCCAATATCAAAGGTAACCTCCTCATCATTAACCCTAAAAGTAAGTCTACCCGTGCAGACATCTATCAAGGCTCTCACAGTGGCTAGGAATGGGCGTCCTAAGATAAGTGGAACATTTTTGTCCTCGTCCATGTCTAGAATCACAAAATCGACAGGAAAGACAAACTTGTCGATTTTCACCAGCATATTCTCAACTATGCCTCGAGGGTACTTCACTGAACGGTCGGCTAGCTGCATGCTGATACGAGTCGGCTTGGGCTCTCCCAACTCTAGCTTAGCAAAAACCGCATATGGCATGAGGTTTATGCTAGCTCCAAGATCAGCTAATGCATTGCTGACCGACAAACCACCAATCAAACATGGGATAGTGAAACTCCCATGATCATTGATCTTCTTAGGTAGTTTGTTCTAAAGAACCGTTGAACACTCCTCATTCAAGGTCACCTACGAAAGCTCCCCAAGTTTCTTTTTGTTGGATAAGATATCCTTTAGAAACTTGGCATACTCGGGCATTTGAGCAAGTGCATCAACAAATGGTAAATTTATATGAAGTTGCTTAAAAAGCTCAAGGAATTTACCATAGTGTTCTTCCATTTTCTGCTTCTTCAACCTCCTCGGATATGGAATGGGAGGGACGTACTCTCTCACTGGCTCCTTGGGTCATGCGGTGCTTGCTCGGACTCGCCTCTGTTGCACCTCACCCGGAGACTCAGTCTCAATCTCCTCAACAATCTCATCATCAACCGGCTTTATTGGAACAGCCGGAGGGATGGGCTGAGCGGTCTTGCCGCTTCTCAATGTGATGGCCTTTGCAGTAGCATTTGGATTAGGCTCTGTGTTGCTTGGAAGGCCCCCGGTTGTCTCTCAGACAACATCTTGGCAATCTGGCCAACTTGGTTCTCAATGGTCTGCATGGAAGCCTTTTGGCTTCTCAATTCACTCTCGTGCCTCGTGAAACGACCGTCATACTCCCTAAAACGCTTCTCATTCTCAGCCTTTTAAGTGTTTTGACCAGCTAAGATTTGACTAAGCATATCATGCACACTAGGATCGCTAGAGGAAGGTGCCTACTGAGGTCGAGGTGGACCATATGCTCCATGAGCTGGAGCTGTGGGACGTGGAGCAAATCCGGGTGGATGCTGGTTAGAAGCGTCAGGCTTCCAACTGAAATTTGGGTGATTCTTCCACCCCGGATTATAGGTCTTGTTGTAGGGATTATTCTGAGGACGGTATTGGTTTCCCATGAAATCAACATGCTCATGTGACATCTCTCCCATCGGAAAATCGCCTACATGATATGCTCCTCCACTCGAAGAACCTCTCGAGTGCATTTCCATCACTCGATCAAATTTCGAAGATAAGGCATCCATACATGTTGTCATGGCTGTGTAGTCGTCCACCTGATGAACTCCCTGTCGAGAACTCTTTCCCCTCGGTGGATGCTGAGTTCGATTCTTTGCGGCACATTTCTCCAGAATCTCAAATGCCTCGGTGGCATTTTTCGTGCCGATATCTCCGCCAGAGTATGTATCAATCATCATCTGTCCCTGACTGTCCAATCCATGGTAGAAGATCTGACATTGTTGCCACTTGGGCAACCCGTGATGTGGGACCTTTCTCATGAGCTCTTTAAAACGCTCCCATGCCTCGTAAAGGGACTCATCCTCGTCCTGGCGAAAGTTCAGAATCTTGGTTCTCAACCGAACAATTTTCTCTGTAGGGAAATATTTCTGAAGGAACTTCTCAGCTAATTGATTCCATGAAGTGATAGATCCAGCTGGAAGTGAAAGAAGCCACTCCTTGGAAAAAGCCGAAGGCGGATAGCATCCGGTGATGCATCACGAATCCTAAACGTGGCACAAACCTCTAGAATCCCCGCGATGTGGACACTAGGATCCTCGTGATCCTTGCCATAAAATTGCACCGCATTCTGCAACATCGATATGGTGCCAGCCTTGATCTCGAAATTATTATTGTCAATTGTTGGTGCATTGATGCTCGCAGGTAAACCATCGAGTGACGGTTTTCCTATTTCATTCAAGATCCTCGTCTCCTCTGCGTACGCCATATCTATCCGAACCTCGTAGAATGTGTTGTCGTCCGCCGCGTCTGCCTCAATCGTCTCGGCTACCACGCGAAACTGCTCCCGCAGTCTCCGGTGAAGATCGCACTTCGGCTCCGATGAAGGATCAACGATATCAACAACGGGGGTTGAGGACATGCACGACCTGTAGGGAATAAGAAGGAGCACAATGCACTATATATATACAAAAACAAAGACAACTAACAAATAATCATTTTTTTTAAATAATCAAGCAAAGGAAAATAAAACAAGTAGACAAAAACTTTATACAATTTTCACAAGTGGCTAAATAAGCAACTCGAACTGTTCTCAAGAAGACCACATCCCCGGCAACGGCGCCAAAAACTTGATGTTCGTGAATTAAATATATTTTTGATTGAGTTTTGCTTCACACAAATTTAGTTTTAAAAATGGTTTTTCACCTAGGAACTAACTACACACACAAAAGGGCAAGTGTACCCATCGGGTGGTAATATAGCTAATCGGCAAGAACCGGATATCAATCCATGGATGTGGTGTCTCGATACTAAACTTTTGCTACTTTAAAGCCTTTTCAATTGATGGGTTTGATTTTTTTAACTTAACATGCAAATAAATAAACTACTAAAAACTCTAGAAAAGAACAATATCTAAGAAAGGTTGTCTAAACTAAGTATCCACTAACTCACATGTGACAACAAAGAGGAAGGGTTTGTCATGATGCAAGCTCTCATTTTAACTAAGTCCCCAATCAAGGCTTCCTAGTCATATAATTCTTAGGAAAACTTAAAATGAATTAACATTCTAATCACCTAAAAATTAATCTTTTAAGCTCACTTGCTAAAAACTTGGTTTCAATAGTTGGCACTATCATCATGTTCTTGATATGAACCACAAGCATGGTCATGCTAGCTAAAAACTTTGGCCTAAATCTTCAAACTAACATGAACACAAACTATAGAATTCATAAAAACATACTTTTGATCTTTCCAAATCTAGATGCAAGAATTCATACACAAGCTCAAATCATCATTCATACCACATTAGCAATCACCATTCCTAGTTTCATGCTATGAATCATACTAACAAGTTAACAAGATTCAATAATCATAATCTTTACATAGGCTTTCCAACACAACATGTAAATACTTATGAGCAAACATTCAAGAACAAGAACTTTAAGCATGCATATGAACTCCAAGAACAAGATTAAGTGTCAACATGAAGACTAACAAGAACAATCATCACATCTACTTCCATGTTATCACATATTCATTAGCTTCAACAAAGTTTAGATAACACAAATGTTTAGCCCATAAGGCTCACGCCTACCAAATCAATCATACTAAAACATAAATTGTTCATAATGTAGTAAGCTAACCAAGTTAAGGACAAGATTAAAATGATGTTTGAGTAGATCTTCAAGTGATTAAGTCCTCCTCAAAGCTCCCTCTTGGCTCCAACAATCTTCCAAGACCAGATTCTTGAGAGAAAATTTCACCAAAATGCTCCAACTCCCCTCCAAATGAGCTAGAAACTCGTATTTAAGCTTCTGGGAGATGGCACGACCATGCCACCTTTTGGCACGGTCGTGCTTGGCAAGTGTCAGAACCACTTTCTCGTATGTTGACCAAGTTTGCTACCATTTTGGGAAAAACCGCGCTCAAAAGTTTCCGAGGTGGCACAACCGTGCCGGGCCAAGGCGTGGTCGTGCTTGCCGATAGTGCTCGGTAATGACTGAAGCGATCTCGGAAACAGGCTGACCAGATGATGATTTTGACTTGGCACGGTCGTGCCTATGTCCGGCACTGTCGTGCGTGAGTTGATCTTCGATGATCGTGGTGCTGGATGATAGTGCTGGCCGAGAGTGCCGATGTTGGGAGGCCTCGCACGGTCGTGCGTGTGTATGGCATGGTAGTGCCATATCTGGCAGTTTGCTGGAATGCATCATTTTCGCTCCAAAAGCCTCTGTTTCAACACCGGGCCGAAGCCTGGACCTGTATTTTCACAAACAACTCAAATGAGTACCAAAATCAATGAAAATACAAAGAGTTTTGGCATAAACGGGGTGTATTTGACGTATAAAAGATGTATAAAGTCTTATACATCAAGTCACTACCAATTACTGTATATTTTTCCCAATAATCGCAATGCAATTAATTGTGCTGATTCGTTTTTCATCCATAAAAAAAATATACCAAATTTTATAGAATTCGAGTCTTTATTCTCATGTTTTCTTGGAGGTATATTGTATTGTCAAAACTCTAGAATAAACAAGTCTGATGCATTAGAGATTGAAGGGGATGTTGTGTGGCATGTTAACATTCGCCATGTTGGTCTAAATTCTGGGTGATAATTTGTGTTAGTGCATATTATGTATATCTGCCACTGTGCGAATATACTAGATAGAGCGTGTGTTGACTTTTGTATAGTTGAGATACGAACACATGACTTTGGAGAGGACGAGAGAGGTTCGTATAGATGTAACTTCGTACGGATGTAACCCATTCGTGTGGATGTAACTACATCCGCACGGAAGTGCTCATCCGTCCCAACCTCATGTATATATATATATATATATATAGGTTCGTGTGTTCGTTAGTTGTTAAGTTTTGGGATCCTAGAGGGAAAATGCTTGAGAAATTTTGTTTCTCCAGCTTGTAAACGATGTATGCTCTTTCGGTATGAATGGAAGCTTTCTACTTATGACTATTCTTACGATACTTCTACCGCATTAGCTTTATTCTATCCAAACTTCCGTCTAAACCCACCCGATCCTGAACTTACAATTTGTATATTACTACAAAATCTTGTTCAAAACCGTTCAATGAAGTAGGACGAAGGAAACCTACAAGATGCTTGTATGAGATACAAACGCTTTATCGCAGATGAATTCTGTGCTGGCCATTTCACACCTCCAAATATATGAATTATGTCCCCTAATTATGCTTGTAAAACCTTCTTTGTAATAATATGTATGCTTATCAGAAATTACATAAATTCTAAAAATTAGTTTCCCTTTCAAACACACAGATTAGTTACATAATTTACTATATAAAATAAAAAAAGCCACAATTAAAAATCCCCCAAGTGATGTGGAGAAGTATATCGAAATACATATTCTTGAAAATCTTCTAGATTAACTTGGATTGTTGCAGTTTGTGTTTGATCAACAGTTTCTTTCCTTGAATCATATCGGGAAGAAATCTGGGATGGCATTGGCTCTAAACACCGGTCATGATGATGGCCGTATGTCTTACCTTGACTACATTGTAGAGGAGTGGGTTCCTTTCCTCAGGATAAGATTTAATTGTTTTTTCGAGGATAAACCGCTTGTCATTTAGTAATATCCAGTGGTTGTAGATTAATTAGTCCACTGACTATCTCTCATTTAGATTTATGTGGAAGAGGATTTATAGCTTTTACATACATGTTTTTGTATACCTCATTGGTATAACACGCTAGAGCATAATGACTGCGGTCCTTTTCCCTTAAAAATCTTGAAACAACAATCATGTGCCCACATGGAAAACCAAAGAGTTCCCAAACACGACAACTGCATTTTCATTTCAAGAAATCAACATAGCCTTTCTTTTTCCCATCTTCAACATCAAAAGTGTAAACCCCGACGCCAACATTAGTCCACATTCTAGACCCTTCAATTTTCTTTTGAACTTTTTTCTCCGCCCACTCTCTAAGCAAGTATTTGCCTTGAATACCCTGATTTTGGCTATCATAAAACCATTTTTGAACAGATTGTCCAAAGAATTCTATGAGTTGCATGCTTGCCATTTTCTATGGATGTTTAGATAGAGCGTTGATAGACTCCACACTTTTTGATGTTATATAATGATATCAGTTGCCTGGATAGTGTGCTTTTGACCATTTCCCTAACCCGATACTTAAAATAGTGTTCCTTATTCTCAGAACTGCTGCACATGGCACGTTGAAAGATTCTTCACAATTGGAAATCCTATAAGCTTTACAAGTCTTTCACCAAAGTGGCTCGTGTACCTTCCTTTTATTTGACGATAAACATAGGTTCACCATTAAATGGCGACAACATAGCCCATGAAAAGCTTATGGAAACACGACCCTAATGGCTAAGTGTAATTCACCCGATCAGATTTGATCACCAAATTTGGATGTTAACCAATACGCTCTCTCAGCTTTGAGAAGAAGTAAGTCCAAGAGTCACCATCCTCAGATTTACCGATACCGTACGCAGCAGGAAAAATCTAGTTGTTTCCATCCATGCCAACAGCCAGGAACATTGTTCCTTTAAACTCATATTTCAAGTGTGGCGCATCTATGATAATCACCAGTCTTAAATTAGACATAAAACTCCGAATATGAAAGTGAATTAATATTAAAAAAAAATCAAGGTGAATTTTCGCCAATTAAAAAAATAACTACAAAGTAAATCATACTGACCACACACCAATGGCGACGAAGACCATTTCAAAGTGACTCTCTTCATTAGTGAAGATGTGAGTAACTGTTTCGGAATTTTCCTTCTTCAAATTGTGGCAATAAATTGGGAGTTTGGCAAAAGAATTTGCGTTGGTTCCTTGCAGAAGTTCTAATGCATTAAATTTCCCACACCAAGCTTGAATGTAATATATGTTCACTTCAAATTTTTGTGTAAGATCTTTGACTATGTCGTTGTAACGGTGTACGCAACTACTGTCTTTTAGTGGTTCTATTAGTAGGTTACCAAACACCCTTGGGTTTGCATGACGAAGATGTGGATACGTCTGCGTCTTCGAACATGTATGTTTATGATTGTAATATTTAACATAAAACACACTACAAGCTTTGCGACTACACGCCCTAATATGCCATTCACAATTATCAGCCAGACATGATGCTTCATAACGAGTTTTCAATAATCTATCTACTTTATACTCAAAATATTATGATAGACACATTTTTGCAAATTCGATTTTCATTTCTTCTTTGTTACGCAAAGCATAACCTTCGCAAAACCGACTTGATGAACTATATTTAGTTTTAGTGGAAAACTATTAGGGATTGGATTTTGAATTAAATTTTCAAATTTTGGTTTTTCTCCGTCAAAAAACTCATCGGTTTAAAAAAACAAGAGTATTTAAATCGGGAAATTTGAAATCATTTGAAGGTGCACAAGTAGATGAACCGACACCAACTTCTTGAACAACCTATAATTTATATAGTTCATGAGGATTGTTTTCAGCGAAGTTGAAAAGAAAAGATAGATCATGATCATTAATTATATCGATCGGATAAGAAAAGGTTGACATCTGGTAGGATAATCGTGTTATGTTTTGTTGCCCACGCATTTTAGAAACATATGTTAAGAAACTATGATATAAAATATTTGTTGGAGTTTTTAACCATGTCTAATAGAATCGACTTCAAATACATATTCGATGATCCCGTTAACGACTTCCCATTTTCCCCTGTTGTAAACCACAAATCTAACAGACATATTCGTTGAGAAATAATATTAGTAGAAAACGTGAAATTTCTAGATATAAGAAAAAAAAGTTACAGAAAACGTGATTATACAACATGAGTTGAAAAACATTGTACAAAAAATGAATCTCGCTTGTACAGAATCCCATAGCCGTTGGAGACGCCACACACACCGTACAAACGCCCGGTGTGTACGGTAGCGTCATACTCAGTTGTACGTTTTTTTAAGCTTGGAGACATCTCCAACAGTGTCCAGTAACGTCCGGGTCAGATTGAAACATCCTTATTAGTGTACGAAACGTCTGTGTCACTTGTGGCATCGCTAACGTCTAGGAAATGTATGTGGGACGTCTCAGTTTGTGTCAGGTAGGTAACGTCTCAGACGTCTGAGAGGGGTCGGTGTGTGTGTAAGGTGAGGCGTCTGTGACATCTGGGTAACATCTAACCGACATTACCTGAGACGTCCCTACCTACCTCCTAGCCGTTTCATCCACCTTTTGGCTAACACCTCATTGATAAATGTTGAGCCAAACGTTTCCTCTCGAGCCAAACGTCAGCGCGAAATGAAGCGCGACCAAGCCAGTCGTTTCCTCACACTTTGGGGCACGGTGGCGTCCTTCAGACGCTTCAACAAAAATCCGCCACATGCCATGTTTCTATTGGAGGACGCTACACATTAATCAATACAAAAAGACGCCTTACATGCAATTAGATTCGTGAAATGTCTCTCCGATGACAAATGCGGAGGTACAGTATCTTCTTAAATATACATATGAAGAGTAACTTTTTATTTTTCATCCGCTCACAACCACTTCCTAAAATACACAGAATTCACTCACAAATATATGCAGAACCTGCCATGAATGCTCTAAGTCTAAAGTCCTAATGTGAACAAAAGCTAGACTCAAGGAGTACTCCTTGTCTTTTGTCCAATAGGAAAAAGGGGGGGGGGCATTTTCATATATGTTTTTTTTCGGGTTCGGTTTTGTTTTTTCTAGTGTTGTGATCATTCCAAACATCAAATAACTATTTATACCAACTTTTTTTTTTGGAGAGGGGGGGGGGGATGAATAGGGGGTGAAAAAAACCGGGTAAAACCGGCTTGAAACGGTCATATTACCGTTTTTAGACGTTCAAATCGATCTAATGGTAAAAATCGGTTCGTAACCGGTTTTTTCATGTCAGTTCAGGAACCGGTTTCTCTCCAAACTGATTCGGGTCAGATTTTGATGTGAGGGTGTGGAACCGGTGAGGAACCGCCAGTTTGGATACTGAACCGGACCAAGTCAACATATCTTGGTTCAACCGGGTTTCGGGTCAGATTTCAAGAACCGTTCTTTGTTGTTCATCTCTAGTTCCGGTTAATCATACGTTCCTTTTGGTTCCAATACACAAACTCCATCTGGTGGGTCATCAGTTATTGGGCTTCAAACAAAAAATCAAATCAAATCAATGGATGCAAAGGAAAAGATATATAAGCCCATGTAATCATCATTCAGTTTAATTTAAATAAGCAAATTTGATTTTTGTTGTAATTATATTTTCGTTCGTTACTCTGGTCACTTTTCACATTTAGATACTTTTAAGGACATTATTTAACTTATTAACCATTGTCAATTTTTGTTTAATTTACTCATAAATTTACTGTTGGATTGACTTCATATTTTTACTTGCAACTTCAATTTTAAACACTTAGCATATGGGTTCATGAATATATCAACATTAAATCATATGGTTCAATATTCCTCTTTTCACATATTCTGACTCCTTACTAAAACCTTTCATATTATGGTAATACGATTTGGTTCAACTTAACAGTTAACACAATTCTCTTTATATAAGCATTTTATCAAATACTTAGTGTGCATAAACTATTCTTCCACTTATATATGCAATTAAAACATGGGTTTTAATTACTTCACCATAACTAATCTTTCCTATTGGTTTGTACACAACAAAGGCAATATAATTAACTCCATGCTACTATTCATTTTCATCTAGGTTAATTGAAAGTGTAGGCACAGACCACAAGGTGCACTACGATTCTATAGGATGTTACTTTTTTTTTTTTTTGAACGGCCAACGAATCCTCTAAATGGGCTACTGGCAAAATTCACCACATCAGGATACACTCGCCTTCCGAACCGGGGAAAACCCTCACCTAGGGCCGAAGCCCGTGAACACTCGCCCGAAGGCACGACAGTGCGGTGAGGTAAAACCCGCTCAGTTCAAGGATCGAACTAGCGATCGCCGCCTACTCGCCTAGTCTCCCATCATCACCAGGTGCCGCAGAAACTAAATGCTAGGGGTAGGAATTGAACTTGGGTCACTTGGAACACAAGGTCTCTCCCTTACCACTCCACCACTAGCTCATTGGCAGGATGTTACTAAATGTATCTTTTTTTTTTTGAATTTATCATTAATTAATTGTTACCCTCAAGAAATGTTACATGCATAATGTTTATTTAATTTAAATCACTTCATGTACTTACGTAAAATCGTAAATAGGACTATGACCTGATTTCAAATATATTTTTTCCTATTCGTCTCTATTTGATATTTAATTTAATTGATAATGATAATGATAATGATAATAATTATACTAAATTTAATCGTTAATAATTATACTTTAATTATGACGAAATATTTTTTTGTTCCCGGTTTGTTGTATGATTCTGCAATTTGTTTTGTTGGTTGGGAGGATGAAGGTTTTAATCAAATAGTTTTGAATTTGGAAGGCAATAGATTATCTAAAAACTTTTGTGAATTTCAACCCTTTTGTGAAGTTTAAAGAAAACCCAAAAACTTGAAGTTGGAAAATGGGTTGACAATCCGGATCGGGTTACAGAAGTTTCCTTTAACTATTATCGGGTTAAATTTAGAGGTTTGATGGTGCTTTGATTTTGTTGCGTGGTTGCAGATCTCGGTTTGGCTTTAATTTTTTGTTTTTTTATGATAAGTGCCATTTTGTTGTTATAAAAAATATGAGATATTGGTATTGTAAGATGTTTAGATTAAAAAGCTTTCACATCTATTATAAAAATTAGAACTTTTAAAGGGGTGAAATTTAAAAAGTTTAAAACTGTTATAAACCAGACATTTTAGGCCCAACCCATTACTTATGGGCTTTAGGGTTTCCAGCTATGTTTATTTCTATATATTGTAATGTTGAATACTCTTTGGTTTTATCACGTTATCAGCACCTTTGCCTCTGTGCACTGGGATTAACAGGCCATCTACAACAAATCATCTCAAATAGTTGTTTCATATCCCTAACCAGAGTTACCCGGGTATACATCATCCAAATCTCCACTTTGTTTTTTTTTATTGTTGTATAGTATACATACGTGTTTTTCAAATGATGAATCACAAGTTTCAAACTTACAAAGTGCTAATTATTAAATTAAATCGGTTTACAAATTGCATATTAGAAAACGTTTTTTTTTTCTCATTCATCTGATTTACCATCACAGAAAAGATGCAAACTTTTATTCTATATTTTTTTTTAAAATCAAATCAGTTTATAGATCTCATCCTTTGGAAATTGGATCAATAGAAATAGGTTTTTCCTAATCTGGCTTTTAGAACAACATAGGGTTTTTCCTATCAAATATATATCAATAACTCACAATCCGGAAACGATTTTAAGAATCGATCCGCATACAAATCAATGAATCGATCTCGATACCCAACGGCAGTCGGCGATTGTCCTCAACCGCCAACTGTTTATGTTGTGGTTCTTCAACCGTTACTGGATCCCTCGACATCATCGTCCCCTGCGTGAATGCTTCAAAAGATGTAGTGACAATATATCTTTTCTCCGACATCATCGTCCACTGCCGTGCAAGTTTTTCTCCGGCGAATTGGTACCATCGGCGGTCGAGTCGTTAGCCGTTGACTGGAGTTTGGCCGGATTTTGTTATCTTTTTGAGTCATGTATACTGGGGAAGGAGTAGGAGGGAGAAAGATGAAAGAGATGCCTAGAGGATTTCTCTGTAAAAGTTTCCAATCAAAAACCTAAAACTAAATAGTTCATCTTCTAGCGAACAGTGACCGGTGTTGTATCTTGTTTTTGCGATTTTGCCAGATCCCCTCTGCACAAGTTTTTTTCCTTCATCTCCGTCTCCATGCTCTGGAGTCTGGAAGATGAAATTTCTTGATACTAGCAACCTTTATTGATGGCAAATATGTTTTAATAATAAATATACATTCTAATATGTTGTGATACAACTGTAATCCATTAAAAGTCTGTCACATTATTTAATTAATTTTTTTTCAATTTTTTTTTTCCTTCAAAGTCTATAATACTAAAGTTGCATGTGACATTTTTTTAAATGGATTGATATTATACTTCAACGCACACAACATTTAATATTATATATATATAGTTTACATTTCATATGGTGAAATGGAATACAACTAACAATTCGATGAATTACATTTAAAACTTTCAATATTAATATTATATCAATATATCAACATCAATATCTAAGATTTTATTTTGGTGTGATTTTAATTTTATGATAATAAAAAAAAATATATAGAACCCGAAGTTCTAATTATAAAGAACCCGAAGTTTTCCTATAGTATCCACTATATATACATGCTTGTTATTAAACGCATGTCTCTTTCCTTTGTATACAAAATGTCGAACTTATCACATCTTGAATTCACTGCACTTGAAATCTCGGGCAACAACTACCTCTCTTAGACTCTCGATTCATTTGACAACAAATAATTTGGGGGGGACAATTATTGATGATAATCAAACTCTACCTCAAGATAAAGCGAAAGTTATGATATTTTTCCGCCATCATCTTCACGAAGATCTAAAGCGGGATTATCTAACTGTTGAGGACCCTCTTGAATTATGGACAAATATCAAAGAACGTTTTGACCACCAGAAGTTGGTCTTACTCCCCAAAGCCTGCTATGAATGGCTTCATTTACGACTACAGGATTCTAAGACTGTAGTGAATATAATTCTGCCTTATTCCGCATTACCTCTGAGTTAAAATTATGTGGTAAAAAAAAAGCGATGAAGATATGCTTGAAAAAAAAAAAAAAACGTTCCATGCCTCAAACATGCTCCTGTCGTAGCAAAACCGGGAACATAAATTTACTAAATATTCTGAATTGATATCATGTCTTCTGATCGCGGAGCAAAACAACAAGCTCCTACTACAAAACCATCAATCACGACCCGCCGGTGCAAGCCCATTCCCTGAAGCGAATGTGGCCAATTATTAAAGCAGACGAGTTAGAGGTAGAGGCCGCGGCCCCAGCAGAGGTCGTGGTCGTAGTCGAGGACGGGGATATACATGGCATCGAGAGTCCCAGAACACTAAAAATAGCGGTGGTGAATCGAGTCGACATGATACGGGGCGACCTTCAAAAGGGAAAAATAGCGGGAACCAAAGCAACATTTGTTATAAATGTGGGATGTCAAATCATTGGTCCCGCACATGTCGCACCCCTAAACACCTCATTGAGGCATCTCAACGCATAATGAAAAAAAAAGGGAAACTATGCTGAAACTAATTTAATTGAGGATAATGTACCTTTTATGCTTTACTTTTCATACTGTGACCTTTGTATTTTGAAACTCTTGCAATGTTTCATTTTACTTCTTTGTATTAACTTTTATTTATTTTTATTTCCTGAAGAATTATGTATAGTAGCTCCAGTAGAGCTATTATTGGTGATCAATGTTTGGTAGATAGTGGTAGTACTAACACTATTCTCAAAGATATGAAATTTTTCTCTGAGTTGTCTCCGGCAGAGACACCGATTAGTACTATATCTGGTGTCAGTAACCTTATCGAAGGCTCCGGCAGAGCACACATAACATTATCTTCGGGTACCAAATTAACTATTGATAATGCATTATATTCTAGTAAATCCAGAAGAAATTTACTTAGCTTTAAAGATATTCGAAAAAATGGTTACCACCTAAAAACAATATCTGAAAATAATATTGAATATCTTCAAATTACTTCAAACAAAAATGGCCAAGAAAAAATTGTTGAACAATTAGAAGCCTTATCCTCTGGATTATATTGTACTAATATTAATCCTATCGAATCATACATGGTGAGTAACCAAAAGCTGTTAGATAAAGATACATTCAATATATGGCATGACCGTCTAGGTCACCCTGGTAGCATAATGATGAGACGAATAATCAAAAGTGCAACTGGGCACCCTCTCAAAAACTTAAAAGTTTTGCTACCACAAGACTTATCATGTGCAGCATGCTCTCTGGGCAAACTTATAACTCGGCCCTCACAAACTAAATTGGTACATGAAACCCCATCATTTTTAGAAAGAATCCAAGGGGATATTTGTGGGCCTATTCATCCTCCGTGTGGACCATTCCGATATTTATTGGTCTTAATAGACGCATCCTCAAGGTGGTCACATGTGAGCCTTTTAGCTACTCGAAATGTAGCATTTGCCCGACTTTTAGCTCAAATCATACAATTGAGAGCCAATTTCCCCGATAATCAAATTAAAAACATCCGAATGGATAATGCGGGAGAGTTCACATCTCAAGCTTTTAATGACTATTGTATGTCAATTGGGATCAATGTTGAACATTCAGTACCTCATGTTCACACACAAAACGGTTTAGCTGAATCTCTGATTAAACGATTACAAATAATCGCTAGACCACTCTTAATGAGATGTAAATTACCATCTTCTGCATGGGGTCATGCTATTTTGCATGCCGCTGCACTGATTAGATTGAGACCAACTGCTGATCACGAATACTCCCCATTGCAACTGGTCTCCGGACGAGAACCAAGTTTGTCCCACCTTAGAATTTTTGGTTGTGCGGTATATGTACCAATACCGCCAGCACAACGTACTACAATGGGACCCCAAAGAAGACTGAGTATTTATATTGGCTTTAACTCTCCGTCCATAATTAAATATTTAGAACCAATGACGGGAGACATGTTTACAGCACGGTATGCTGACTGTCATTTTGATGAAACAATGTTCCCAGTCTTAGGGGGAGATAAGGACAAAGAAAGACTGGTAACACAAGAAATAATGTGGAATGCATCATCGCTATCAAATCTCGACCCCCGAAGTGGTCAATGTGAATATGAAGTCCAAAAGATTATACATTTGCAAAGAATAGCGAATGAATTACCAGATGCATTCACAGACACGAATAGAGTGACAAAGTCACATGTACCAGCATCAAATGCACCTGCTCGAATTGAAGTAATCCCAGAAGCGATTACTATACAACGAAAGCGTGGGAGACCAATCGGTTCCAAAGACAAAAACCCACGGAAACGAAAAGAGCAAAGTAACGCAGTTGGTGAAAACTCACAAAAGAGTATAAGTGAAACCCCGATAGACGTAAATGTCCCAGAAGAGACAACTATGAATCCAGAGGAAAATGAAGTTTCAGAAGAAACACCGGTACCGAACGAAAATGAGATCTCTATCAATTATGTACAAGATAGTACAATGTGGAACCGGAATAAAACACGTGTTGATGATATATTCGCATATGCTATAGCAACGGATGTAATCAATGAAAATGATTACGTACCAAAAACTTTAGAAGAGTGCATGCACAGAAATGATTGGCCAAGATGGCAAGAAGCCATAAATGCCGAATTGAAGTCGCTCGAAAAGCGACATGTTTTCGGACCTGTAGTCCGAACACCCATAGACGTCAAACCGGTAGGTTATAAATGGGTGTTTGCAATAAAAAGAAATGAAAAGAATGAGATTGTACGATATAAGGCTCGACTTGTAGCACAAGGGTTTTCCCAAATCCCAGGAGTTGATTATGAGGAAACGTATTCCCCTGTAGTGGATGCGATAACCCTTAGGTTCCTAATCGGCCTCACAATCTCTGAAGGACTTCATATGAGACTAATGGATGTCGTCACCGCATACTTATACGGGACACTTGAAAATGACATCTACATGAAAATCCCTAAAGGATTAAAATTGCCTGAAGCATTAAAATCAACACCTCGAGATATGTGTTCTATAAAGCTCCAGAGATCTTTATATGGTCTCAAACAATCTGGTCGTATGTGGTACAATTGACTTAGTGAATATCTCGAAAAAGAAGGATACAAGTCTGATGTAATTAGTCCATGTGTTTTTATAAAGAGATCACTCTCAAATTTCACTATAATAGCAGTCTATGTTGATGATATCAACATCATTGGATCTCCTGAAGAGATAGAGAAAGCTGCTCAGTTGTTAAAGAAGGAATTTGAAATGAAAGATCTTGGTATGACGAAATTATGTATCGGATTACAATTTGAGTATCTGTGCAATGGCACATTTGTCCATCAATCAAACTACATCCAGAAGATGTTAGTACGGTTCAATATGGATAAAGCACATCCGTTTAGCGTACCTATGGTTGTCCGACCGCTAGATCCATACAAGGATCCTTATCGCCCTCAAGAAGAAGGCGAAGAAGTACTTGGTCCAGAAGTACCGTACTTAAGCGCGATCGGTGCCCTTATGTATCTCGCAAATAACACAAGACCTGACATTGCATTTGCAGTACATGTACTAGCGAGATACAGTTCGAATCCAACACGTAGACACTGGAATGGCATAAAACATATATTCCGGTATATTTGCGGGACACAAGACTTAGGTCTTTTCTATCAGAGAGATCAAAAGTCCCAGCTTGTTGGGTATGCTGATGCCGGATATCTATCAGATCCCCACAAAGCAAAATCTCAGACAGGTTATGTATTCACATATGGTGGCACAGCAATTTCTTGGAAGTCAACTAAGCAAACACTTACAGCAATGTCATCAAATCATGCTGAATTGATTGCACTATATGACGCTGGTCGAGAATGCGTGTGGTTGAGATCAATGATTAATCACATACAAGAAGCATGCAGATTAGAACAGATCAAGAAGGAGCCGACAATTATTTATGAAGACAACGCTGCTTGCATAGCTCAGATCAGAGAAGGTTACATCAAGGGTGATTGAACAAAGCACATCTCACCAAAGTTCTTCTCAACATATGACTTGCAAAAGGAAGGGAAAATTGATGTTCGCCAGATTAAGTCAAGTGAAAATATAGCTGACCTGTTCACGAAATCTTTACCTAGAAGCAGTTTCGAGCAGCTATCACACAAGATCGGTCTTCGTAGATTGAAAGATGTTTGTTGAATTCAGGGGGAGAATTATACACGCTATACTCTTTTTCCCTTAACTAAGTTTTTTGTCCCACTGGGTTTTCTTAGTAAGGTTTTTAATGAGGCAGCATAGCTGATCCAGTAGTATCAGTTTATTTATTCAGGTCCTGAAGTACCTATTTAACATCATCCTGAAGTATGTTGTTAAACTGTGTTTAATTCTAAATGTCTGAGGGGGAGTGTTATAAACCAGACATTTTAGGCCCAACCCATTACTTATGGGCTTTAGGGTTTCCAGCTATGTTTATTTCTATATATTGTAATGTTGAATATTGTGAAGAATTGAATCAAGTTTATCCCTTATTCTCTTTGGTTTTTATCAAAAACTAATATTTTTGAAAAGGGGTATAAAAATTAAAAATGAGGGTAAATTTAGCAACACCCCGTCTATATCGCAACTCAATCTTCAGAGTTCCACATTGTCTAGAACAAACCCCTCAGCGCTATAAAACCTCAACAACCAGCAGACAAACTTTCCAAGTTAGACAAATAATACAAAAAATGATATGGTTGCCACCCTTAAAACAAATTTAGGTAGCGTTTGGTATGCAGGAATGAGAGGTGAAATGAAATAGACCATTGAGAAGGATGAAGAAAAGAGTGTTTGATTGGTCGATGAAATGGAATCGCCCATTCCAAAGTGCATTCCATTCCCTCATTACAACAAAAAGTAATTGTTCATTCCATTCTCACATGGTAACCAAACAACACATGAAATGATAATTATCTATTCGATTGCCTCATCCATTCCATTATTAAAATTGATTTGATATTAACTGAAAAAAATATATTTTTGTAAATTTCTAGCTTTTCAATTTGTTTTTGAACTTTATCATACAATTCAAGACCAATGATTATTTGAACTTTATCATACAATTCAAGACCAATGATTAATATCTTATATAATTTATTGAAGGACCAAAATTTAAAATAGTAACCAAAAGAGATGACCATATCTTAGTTTTTCAGTAGACGATCGAACGTTCAATACAATGTTGTGACCTGAATTTACTCAAACTTCGGAATATTATCAACGGTCTCAACGTAGCGCATGGGTTTGTGATGGTTCCATCTATTTATATCTAGTTTCGAATGTTATCAAACGATCTCGAGACTCTGTTTCTCTGATATAAAGATATGTATGTTATTAACGCCCTCTTCAACACGCAGGTTCGCTGAAACGGTACGACGTTAGTTTTTCAGGGTTTCACGCCCCACCGCAATACAAGGGTTTTAATGTTAGTTATATACAAATACCTGTAAATAAAATTCCAAAATAAACTACCATTACATATAATAAATACTAGCTATGTACAATATTTAAGCTAGATGTGTCGCTTTGACATGTTTCACTCATTACCATTACCATAAAATATAAAAACCAATTCACGTAAACTATTTTGTACTAATATTAATGCATTTGTATTATAATTATAGGGAGCCGTTAAGATACAAAAGGCCTTATCCTACTTCACGTATGCGACGCCCGTAACCATCAGATGAGGGATGTAATCACGCATGGAACAGTTAATAACGCATGGATCTGTTGGTTTTGTGATAATCACGCATCAGAGTCACAAAATCACGCATGGGAGTCACAAAATCACGTATGGAGCCCTTATAATCACGCATGGGAGCCTTTATTATACAAATCACGCACGTTATATGTTAATCACGCACGTTGTATTCTTGTCGCGTACGTTAACGTATGTTAAGGCTTTTTGTACATTATACTTTCTCTATAATTATAATTATAATATAATAAGGTGTGGCTAACATGCAATTATCAATTATCTAATATTCATAATAAACCAATCGGTTAAAAACGATATGTGTATAACCAGTTGGTTAAAATTGATATGTGTATATCACTATATCTTATTATAAAAACAATGAGTTGTCAATGTCTAACAACAATCATATCATTCTTATTATGATCTAATACTCAACCCATCGGACCATTATATCATATTCGATCATAATAAGAATAATATGATTAGATTTGGAAGTAGGAAAGACACTTACCTTTAGACAGTACGGCCAGTTGGTTAAAATTGATATGTGTATATCACTATATCTTATTATAAAAACAATGAGTTGTCAATGTCTAACAACAATCATATCATTCTTATTATGATCGAATACTCAACCCATCGGACCATTATATCATATTCGATCATAATAAGAATAATATGATTAGATTTGGAAGTAGGAAAGACACTTACCTATAGACAGTACGACAACTTGTCACTGCAGACTTGAATCAATGCTCAAAGTGTTTATATCCTTTCTTTCGTTGTTTTCGCTCCTCTCCTCGAATCTTTAGGTTTTTTTGTTTGTATAAGTCCGCGAAGTGGTAGGTAACATCGTCATTTATATTTGCAAGGTTTAACAGGATTTGAGGAAAGACCAATGGAAGGAAGTTCGGGAAAGACCGATGGAAGGAAGTTCGCAAATTTACAAGGATTTGAGGGAAGACCGATGGAAGGAAGTTCGTTCGACAAACGGTCATTATGAACACTTACTCCCTAACTTTTGGACACATCTTGTGCACTTTTTATTTTATATATGTTAACCCTTTTTCTAGTTTAATATATTTATTATAAATTCTTAAGGAAAGTCGGTAATGAGAAATAGGAAAACCACGAAACTAAACATTGAGCAAAGCCATTTGCGAAATAAACATGTCATGCATAACGAGGCACCTCATGTGTCTTAAGATGCAGAGGATGCATCTAAGATGAACATATGATGTGTCTATAGGTTGTATGTAATTACCTCTAAGATTGTACCATGGGTTTCTGTGCCTCCCATTTTTCCTTTTCCACCACGATTTCTAAATAAGCATAACTTTTTAATATGATAGTATTTAAAAAAAAAACAATTAAGATAATAAAATTGTCCTTAGTTCGTTGTAATTTTTTAAAAAAAAAATATTAACGTATGAAAAAGTTATGCTCATTTAAAAATCGTGGTGGAAAAGTAAAAAAATGCATAAGGTTGATGAAACGTGTCAACTTCTTATTCGCTTTCGACTTATGTGTCTACCTTAGACACATGAGGTGCCTCGTTGACGCATTTACCATAGACGTGTTCCATGTTTATTTTCGCATATGGCTTTGATGAATGTTTAGTTTCGTGATTTTTGCATAAGAAATTTATTGCAACATTATAGTTCTCTTACATGAGAAAAATACAAAATGTTACATCATGCTATCTTTTTTTATGAGGGTTGTCATTACGAACTTTATCTACTAAACACTATTAACAACTTTTGCGGAATGAAGAGTTCTTTGGAGGATTAGTTTATTTACTACAACACCGTTGGGACAATTTAAATATCTGGTAATCAATTTGGATGAATAATTCTGTAGATGGTGAAGATGATCAAAGAGGATGCTTTCATTTGGTTAATATATAGATGTATGTGTAATTCTCTAGTATGGGAAAAACGGTTTGTTTTCTATATTGGTAATTTTTTATAACTCGGGTCCTTTGGTTTGTCTTAAACTGCTTGTTGGGCTCTATGTTAATGTATAGAAGTTGTGTGGAAAAAACATATTTGGTGGTTACTCGTGAAACGATTATGTATGCAAACAGTAAGATTCTTCATATCCTACAGCCGACACTAAAGTGTATTCTTAGGTATGTTCACCGTACACACCACTCATAGTCATACTTCTTCAGATGCTGGTGGAGTTGGATGTCTTGACGATAAATCTACAATTTATTAGTTGTCTTTTTGGACCCAACTATGTCAAATGGAGTTCATAAAATCAACACATTGTTACTAGAGCTTAGTATTGTGCCTTTTTCATATGCATCTGCTAAGATTCAGTGTAATATGTCAAATGTATTATGTCCGGGTTACGTAAGTTTCATTTGTTTATTCTTTCTCCACCCGGTCTCTTTTTGGTATGAAAATACTAGAGCAAAATACCTTATAGGAAATCCGGTGATACAAAACATCTTGAGTTTAACTTACATTTTATGTGTGTTATGAATCTTATGGGCCCATCTCAACAACCTAATTCAAGAAGCCCAACAAGTAAATGGCCCAGTTAGCGGTTGATCGATGGTGATCGTTGAAGATATAAGCAAGACGGTTAGGAGAACGTAGGGCAAGAATGAATATTGTTGGTGTGTGTCTCCTTCTTCTTCTTCTTCCCATCTCTACTCTATAATTTCTGATTCCCATCCCCTTCTCTATTTCTATCATTTACTATTTTCAGACTTTCAGTTCTAAATTGTAATCACTCACTAATCAATATAAACCTATCCGATTTCATTCCTGTTTGAATTGTTGTTTAGTTGTGAAATTATCCATTCACAACAATGTGTGGCATGGTGTTATTTTTATGTCTATTTAGCTTGTCAATTTCTTGCCGAAAGGAGTAACATTTTAAATTGGGTCTGATTATCTTTGTACAGCCTTCATGTTGCTTCGGCCAGTTAGCATGTGAGTGGGTGTAGAGTGTTATCTCAACTTTGCTTTTCCAACCCTTCCTTCACATAGCAGGTTGAGAATGTTCTTGTATTGAAGCCTAATAACCCTAATTTAGGGTTTTGCTGGAATTGTTTAAGATATTTAATCAAGATTCAGAATGTCGGGCGTTCTTAGAAGGTTAGCGATCTGAAACCCTAACCTCAGGTATGTTCGCTGAAAGTTTGGTGTTTATTCAAGGACCTGGTGTTAAGATGTGAAGGTTTTCTTTGGATTAATGTTATACTCAAACTTATTGCTTGAGTAGTATGAGTTACCTTACCTGGAGTTTTTGAAGATCTTGAAGCCATGTCATCACGCATTGAAAATCTTTTTAACATGGTCAACTGTATTCTTCAAGATGCCTAGTTTACAGATAAAAAACGTTTCAACCAGTTTGTCCCCCAAGGAGAAAACTAGAATGGAGAACCTATTGAGGGGTAGTAGTCATTGCAGTTGCAAGGATGGATACAAAGTTGAACATTGAAGGGTGGGTCAGTGAAAAAATGGTGTGTCTGTTCAAATCTAGTGATTTGCTTCCAATCAGACATTGATGAAGTGTTATGTTCATTCTCACCGGTAACTATAAAAAAAGCATCACCGTCGTTCACCACACCAATCAATCCTACTGTTCCATATAGAAATCGTCACTGGTTTCCGATCAACATTTTTAATTAACCTAATAACAAATCAGGGTTTTCGCTTGCATCTCACGCAATCGCTTATACAAGATCAAGAAAGATTGTACCCCAAAATTTTATCACAAAATCTTATTTATCCCTCTAAATCCCGAGATCAGCGTTAATAATCGAACAAAATTAGCTGCTTCGAGTTGACACATCGTCGAATCTGATCTGTTATCATGAGAAAACTATGCAAACCCAAGGTGGTCGAATCTTAGTTAGGTTTTGGTGGTGGCATGAAATTAATGACAATGGTGAGGGTGTTTGGAAACAAGTGGATTGACGGTAATCCAGTTTACGTCTCAGTGCTAAACACTGGTTGCCTATGGTTAACGGTGACGAAGGTAAGTGTGGTGATGAGACGGTTGTAGATGCGGCTCCTTATGAATGGGCGCTGCTGCTTATTAGATGTTTTATTGGCTTTGTTACGAGTCCTAGTGTTAATGTGTTTAATCTTGTGATTTATGTAATATATGAATGGTCTTGGACTGGAATTCCAAATGAAGGTGTTGCTCGGATGCGTTTGCAGAGACTCGTTGACACATGGCATTGAATACGTCTGATACTAGTCACTGGAGGGATCATCGTAGGATTTGAAATAATTGACCAGATAAAGACCTCCTGAAAGCATTCCAGGCTGTCAGTGGCGGATCTTGACCTAAAACTCAGCATGGGCCGATGTTTTTTTGGAGATAAAATCAGCCTGGGCCGAACCAATACACATTTAAAAAAATTCTCGAAAACCTGAAATTTAACACTACTAGGCGAAAAAACCGCACGGGCCGAGGCCCGGTCCGGCCTCCTCTAAGCTCCTCCCCTGCAGGCTGTTGTAATTTTTTTCCAATTGTGAAAGCTTTCCAGGTAGTTGTAACTTTGGGCACTGGCTATTCTTTGGGTCCCAACGGACCTAGTGTGGACGCTGGGAAATCTTGTTCTAATGGATGCTCATGAATGATGGAGTACTTGTGAACTCTTGATGTGTGGTAAAATACACATATTTGTCCCGTGTAAAGTGTATAATTTTTGTATAGTTTTTATTAGTTTTTTAGTTTTTAGTGTTGTATTATATTAGAGTTAATTACTGTTTTCGTCCCTGTGGTTTATCAAAAATCACTATTTCAGTCAATTAGTTTAAAAATTGCGATTTCAGTCCCTGTGGTTTCAATTTCGTAACCATTTCAGTCCACCTTGTAACCATTTCAGTCCCTGTACTTAACAGAATAATGGATTGAAATGGTTACGAAAGTGAAACCCCAGGGACTAAAATCGTAATTTTTATACTAATGGACTGAAATAGTGATTTTTAACAAACCATAGGGACGAAAACAGTAATTAACTCATTATATTATTTTGTGTTTTGCGAGCTCCTGGTGCCAATGGAGCGAAAAGGAGTAATAAGGAAATAACCAGCCAGTTGAGCAGAGTAGAATGCCAGTGACCGAATTAAAATTGCGACTATTTTCCTTTAGTGGGCCGAGACCACTATCTCTATTTTATAAGTTAGAGGGCTACTATAATATAATTATATAATTAGATCGAGGGAAAAGGCTAGGCCCACATTAATATATAGTTTTATAATTTGAGTAAATTTAATTCATTGGTGTTTGTCGCATGAAGTTTGGGCTACTGCTATATTGCTATTAGTATTGGAGTGTGGACGAATGATAATAACAGAAGAGGCGGCTAAAAGAGTTTTTCTAATTTGTTTGATTTGGGCTAAAGAATGCATTGTGGGATCTTGGCCCACTTAATTTGTAGTGCACCTCAAACTCAAAAGAGTCCAGTTCGTGAGTTTTATAATGGACTCAAATTCATAGATTCTTAATATTAGGAGGCGGCAACTATTTTTTTTTCTTTTGAAGATCAAGAAAAGAGGCGGCTACCAATTATTATTACTAGGTTTTTTTAGTTGCGCGTTACGGCGAAACAGAGCAAATGATAATGTAAAATAAATGTTATCTGAAAATGTAGCATGCTGTTTAGAAAGCCAAACCGCTAGAATTAGTTCAGTTTATCATCGTATCATTTTACGATAGCAAATAAATACTTTATTTTTTAATATAAATTCGTTTTTAATAAAACTTATGTTAATCGAGGGTAAAAATTAAGCTCAACTACGTATTTAAGTTTTTAGAAACAAATTAACGAACATAAGTTATTAAATAAAAATCAAATTAATTGATAAAGTAAAGATAGATCTAAAAAAAGAAAAAAAATATTATTAAAAACAAAATAAATGATAACGGAAATATGGTTTTAGAAAAGGAAAAAATAAAAATACGTTAAAAGCTAAAAGTAAATAGAAAAAGATTATAGTATGTTAAAAGTCAAAAGTAAATATTAAAAAAACGTATTAATATAATAAAATATTAAAAAGCTACATATTATTTAAAATTTGAAATTACTATTTATGATACTTCGAAAACTATATATATAAAAAATTATAATATTTTAAAAAGTAAATATTAAAAAAAATATATTAATATAAGAAAATATTAAAAAAGCTATATATTATTTTAAATTTGAAATTACTATTCATGGTACTTCGAAAACTATATATATAAAATAAAATTGGTGGTTAGAGGCTGCGACACAAGGAGACGAACAGAAAGATAGACGGCTGAATGGGATTGGATGCAAACAGTAGAAGAGATTCAAGAAGGAGAAGGTGTTGGTCCAAGTTTCAAGTTTGAGATCAATAACCGGGTCGGTTCGCAAACGAGTTAGTTAAATTTTTATATATTTATCTTAGTCGAACTCATGAACATGATTTGTTATTTATTTGAGACCTGTTTATTTTTCTTGATGTTGATTCTTGGCTAAAAACCTTTTACTGCCTAGACCGTGATGATGGATTTATAAGTTTTGATTTTATTATGTTTAATTAGTTATTTATGGATTGTTCATAAAAGTAGTCGGTTTGTTATTTTGGTTTATTATATATGCATGCCTTAAATTGTTTTATTGTCTTTTGTTGCTTTGTATGAATTTTTGTGAGTGTCAATATCACGGAATAGATTCATACTTGGTTATAAATTTTGGTAAGTGTCTATATCACATAATAAATTTAAAATCTTTAGGGTTAATTTGCGCAATACACCTTAGAAGTAATAATTGGTAATTTAATAAATTAAAGTGTTCTACTAATTTCAATAGCTGTGAGGTGCGAAATTATTGTTAGGTCTTCGTCATTAAATGGCTAGGTAAGATATCTGTGAGGAGTCTAAACCAGTTTCCTTAGTAATTGTTGTCTAACAAGTTAAACGAAAATTCCAAACTTATCCTAGGTTTATAACCCATGAGGGAGTGGATATAAATAGAGTTCCATAAGTGTCTCCTTGAGAAGGGTCGAGGGTCTTGTTCGGTGTCTCGGTAGGTTTAGAATATAAAGATCCTGGTTCCATAATAATTAATAAACATAATAAAGTCATTATTAAAATAAATCAGGAATGTAGTCTAGGTAGTCGTTTCCATCAACTGAGTTAAAACCCAACTTAATTCGTGCTAGTTAATTTAGTTAATTTACTTTTAATTTGCAATTTTAGGATATTTAGAACCCCCTAAATATAAATATGGTTAGTTTCGTGTCCGTGTCAATTTAAGTCTAGATAGAGTTTAATTAACGTAATTAGAGAGTCTCATGGGTTCGATACTCGGACTTACTTTAGATATATTGAATTGATCGGTACACTTGCCGGTTGTGTGGTTTAGGTTTATATCGAGTCTAAATTTATAAATTTAAAGCTTAGAGTGTCTAATTTAGGTTAATTTAGTTTATTTTTATTTGACCACATTTAGCACATCAAGTTTTTGGCGCCGCTGCCGGGGATTCTTTGGCAATTGCGTTGATTACTTTGTTTGGACTTATTTGACATCATACGTTCTAGTTGCTTTTGTATATTGAGTCGTAGGAGTCTAATTGTCCGTGTCATTTATTTAATTTATTTATTTATTTTGAGTTTAGTAAATATGTGTGAAATTTGTGAAGGGCCCCATTTATAGTTAAATGCCCACAATATGAAGGGTCCTCTGCAATTATTATACTAATCCCTTTGTGCAGCCGCAGTCATATCATTCACAGGAGTATTTCACATATCAGTATGATGACCCGTATCAGCAGCCATATCGAGCAGAAAATAACCTATCCTTTGAAGAGATGCTTCATCAGCTAAAGGAGGTGACAATTGAATTAGTAGAAATAAGGAGAATACTGAACGTGTGACACCCCAGGGAAAACCAGTGAATAATACAGCTTACCTAGCTTCCTCAGTGAGTGCGTACCAAATTTCGGGACGAAATTTCTTTCAAGTTGGGGATAATGTGACAACTCGAGTTTCTGACTTTCACTTTCGCATTAAATGCGCGTTGACTTTGACTGTCTAGCTGTTTGAATTATGGATTTGTAATTGTACTCGTTGTGTTTTAGTGAGACATATAGTCATTGTGCCTATATGTGATGACTTGCTGTGGTAGAATATAATATTAGATTTATTATTAAAAACACTTAGTCTAGATCACGAAGCATGGCACACAGTTCGAAGGATCTCGAAACATATCCTTCGACTCGAAGGATCAGCTTCCGGTTCGAAGGATCTCGAAACATATCCTTCGACCAAAGACTCCATCCTTCGACATCTTTCGGCCCAGCCTTTCTAATGGGCTTGGCCCATTTCTGTAATACGTTTAAATACGTGATGCATGTAACCGGCAGTTAGTTTCTAAAAAAACCCTAATACCTTTCCCTCTCTCTCGAAGTCTTGGAGTCGGCTGAAAGTTCTTGTGCACCCGAAACCCCACTAGTTTCAATCCCCTAATCCGGTTAGTGTTTCACTATCATCGTTGATGACATGATGTTATTATTATTACATGCTTTGATTAAGAACGACTCGAATTGATTGTATGTTGAATGATAGGAATCGTATAAAGATGATCTTGTAGTTGTATGGCATGATAATAAGTTTAAATCGATTCAATGGTGCTTGTTATGTTACTGTGACGATGTATGCTCCGGATTGATAACTTGTTGATATATTAGTGAAATCGGGTTATTATGAAATCAGTTTACATGAGGTTGTTATGTCTTGATAGTAATCCGAATGAATATGGTTATTGTTCATGATTTCGGTTAGGGTTCTTGAGATTGAATATATGAAATGTGCTTGTTAATGATGATGACGGCTGTAGATGATTAGGGTTTCTGTTTCTGTAATTGACTGCATGATATCCGTAACTGATTGTGATCAAACGTAACTGTTAATTGTCGAAAGATATTGCTACTCGAAACATAGTTGTGGTCGAAAGATGCTTGTTAGTCGAACCATAGTAGTGTTGACCGAAGGATAGCTTTGACCGAACCATAGGAGCATTGACCGAAGGATAGCATTGACCGAAACATAATTAAGTTGACCGAAAGATGACAGTTGGTCGAAAGATGGCATTGGTTCGAAACATAACTTTCGGTCCGAAGGATAACTGTGATAACTGTGTATCGAAAGATCACTAATGTACCGAAAGATAAGGGTGGATCGAAAGATATATAATTATGAACATATTTTAATGTTGGAATGTATGTTTGATTTATTTGGCATGCCATGATTAGTGATGAATGTTAACATTGGTATTCGTGTACACTAGCTGATGGTTTGATGTGAAACAATACGTGTTGTGCCGATATGCAAATTGACTGCTATGTGAACCAATTAATTTCATGCGTAACATTTCGAGCATGAACTGATTTGCTATACGTGTATACATAGGACGTGATTAATTAACTGTGAGCACTTATTTAGCATACCGAGCAAACCAAGGTGAGTTCACACTCTTACCAAGGCATGGGGTTCCCGGGGTTGGGAATGGGATTGGAAGGTTGATTAGATACTCTATTGACACTATGACTAGACTACCACATCACTATCCTCGGTTGTGAAGGATACCTATAGTTACGAGTAGTCTAGTGGTTAAGGAAAACGTGGAACACCACCACAGGAAACGTGGAACACCACCACAGGAAACGTGGAACACCACCACAGGAAACGTGGAACACCACCACAGGAAACGTGGAACACCACCACAGGAAACGTGGAACACCACCACAGGAAACGTGGAACACCACCACCAGTAAAATATACAAACGGCCCAGTAGAGCCACCTATTATAATGAACTTACTATTACGCATTTCCTTTATGTGAACTCGCTCAACTAGTTTGTTGATCATTCTGTTACATGCCTTGCAGATCGCTAGGTACTTGGAGCTTGCACTTGAGAAGCGGGTCGTTGTGGACGAGGATCGTGGCTTTTCCGCTTTACTAATGTGATACTTAAAACTATTGACACTGGTTTACTTACTATGCTTCCGCAACACTTTTGAAACGATTTAATGTTTGGACACCTTTTGTATTGAATGGATGGTTTTCACTTACTTTATTTAATATTAAATGCATGTTCAATATGATTGGTGGCTTGATCCTGGTCAGTCACGCTCCCAAGCGGTGATACTCCGCAGGTGGATTTTGGGGGTGTGACAGATTGGTATCAGAGCCATTGGTTATAGAGAACTTGGTTTTAATATTGGAAAACGTTTTTATTAAAACCAGACTATAACCAGAACAGTGCTCTCAACGATCCACAACGACGCTTCGCTCCACGTGCAAGACTCAACTTCTTAGGTAATAAGGTTTATGTTTATTGCCTACATGCTAGAATTTGCTTAGAACTTTGCTCGTAGTATGCTTACATTACCTTGCTCACAACTTGTCATAGCATGAGAATACTTATGTGCTTACACTCTTCTGTCATCGCACTATTCGCGAACCTTTCTCACTTATGTTGCCTTTGATGTGAAGATCAATGGCCGCACGAATTACCATGACTCAAGCCCAGCTAGAGGCTCTCGTTGCTGCGGCAGTTGCAGCCGCCCAAGCAGGTCAACCCGCTCAGCAACAACCTGGGTGCACCTTCAAGAATTTCATGGAATGTCGTCCTAGTTCGTTCAGTGGCACGGAGGGAGCAGTTGGACTCCTCCACTGGTTTGAAAAGCTCGAGTCGGTTTTCGAAATGTGTGAATGCCCTGAGGCTCGCAGGGTGAAGTTCGCCACTGGCACACTTGAAGGGATTGCGCTCACTTGGTGGAATGCGCAAGTACAGATCTTAGGGTTGGCAGCTGCTAACGCCACACCCTGGAATGAATTCAAAGAACTGATTAAGAGGGAATATTGCACAAGAGAAGACATCCACAAGTTGGAGGATGAGTTGTATAATCTGAAGATGGTTGGTTCGGAAATCGAAGCTTACACCAAAAGGTCGAATGAGTTGGCTGTGTTGTGCCCAACTATGGTAGACCCTCCATACAAGCGCATCGAGTTGTATCTCAAGGGTTTGGCGCCAGAGATTCAGAGCCACGTGACGTCGGCTAACCTCAACAATATCCAGGAAATACAGCGTCTCGCTCATCGCATCACCGATCAGGCAGTGGATCAGAATAAACTGCCGAAGCGTATCAGTGCTACCGCTACCGCTACTGCTATTACTACACTTGCCACTCCCAGCGATAGTAAGAGAAAATGGGAGGGGGATTCTAGCAAGGGATCAGCATCGGTACAGTCGCAGTCTCAGCAGCGAAAGACGGACAGCTACCAGAGTCCAAGTCAGCACTCCTCAAGCAGTCATAAACAAGGAGGGTATCGAGGAAACCTTCCAAAGTGTAACACCTGCAACAAACATCACAGTGGCCAGTGCAATAAGGTTCGTTGTCAAAGATGCCTCAAGATGGGTCATGAGGCCAAAGACTGTAGGAGTCTACGGCCTGCAAATCAGAACCAGCAACTCCCACCGCCAGCTCCACAGAACCAGCAGCAGCAACCACAGCGTGGAAACCGGGGATGTTTCCAGTGTGGGGCAGAAGGACACTACAAACGCGATTGTCCTCAGTTGAACCAGAATCAGAACCACAACCATAACCAGGGCAACGGGAACAACGACAACAACGGGGGAAACAACAATAACAATGGCAACGAGGCAAGAGGTCGAGTTTTCATGTTAGGAGGAGGAGACGCAATGAACGCTAATTGAACTTATGACTTCTTTTTGGGGTTTTTCATTATTATGTTTCCGCTATTCGAACAAAGTTTGGTTTGAACATCAAATGTTTTGGGTTTTATGAATTATTTCAACTACTATATTTTATGATTGATGTGATAAATGGTTGGATATTATTGAACACACCCGCCGTATTTATGGACATTACGAACAGAGTGTGCAAACCCTACCTAGACAAAATGTTCTTGACTCCATCAACGACATTCTGATCTACTCCAAGAGTCAGGAGGAGCACGAGCAGCATCTTCGTCTTATTTTGGAACTCCTTCGGAAGGAACAGTTGTACGCCAAGCTTTCTAAATGCGACTTCTGGCTTCGTGAAGTCCACTTCTTAGGCCACGTAGTGAACAAGGATGGGATACATGACGATCCATCCAAGGTAGATTCGATCAGAAACTGGCCTGCACCGCGTACACCGACAGAAATACGTCAATTCTTGGGTCTGGCAGGTTACTACAGACGGTTTATTAGAGACTTTTCAAAGATCACGCAACCACTTACGCTACTGACACAGAAGGGTGTTACCTATCGCTGGGGAGAGCCCCAGGAGACTGCTTTTCAGCACCTAAAGGATAGACTTTGCAGTGCACCTATCCTCTCATTGCCAGAGGGCACAGACGACTTCGTGGTTTATTGTGATGCATCCATTCGGGGACTGGGATGTGTGTTAATGCAGCGCGACAAGGTTATCGCTTACGCCTCTCGTCAACTCAAGGTTCACGAGCGCAACTACACGTCGCACGATTTAGAGCTGGGAGCTGTTGTTTTCGCGCTTAAGATATGGCGACACTACCTGTACGGTACCAGGTGCACGATTTACACCGATCACAGGAGTCTCGAGCATATCCTTAAGCAAAAGGATTTGAATATGCGTCAACGCAGATGGGTTGAACTTCTAAACGACTACGAATGCGCCATCAAGTATCATCCAGGCAAAGCCAATGTTGTGGCTGATGCCCTCAGTCGAAAGGACACTTTACCTCGGCGCGTGCGAGCGCTACAGCTTACGATTCAGTCTAGCCTTCCTGCACAGATACGAGCTGCTCAGACAGAAGCACTGAAGCCCGAAAACGTCAAGGCTGAAGCCTTACGCGGCTCACGACAACAAATGGAACAGAAGACAGACGGCGCCTACTATGTAACGGGGCGTATTTGGATCCCACTTTATGGCGGCTTACGCGAACTTGTGATGGATGAAGCGCACAAGTCTCGCTACTCGGTACATCCAGGGTCGGATAAGATGTACCACGATATCAGAACAACTTATTGGTGGCCAAACATGAAAGCTCTTATCGCAACTTACGTCGGCAAGTGTTTAACTTGTGCAAGGGTTAAAATCGAGTACCAGAAACCATCAGGCCTGCTTCAGCAGCCTAAGATACCGCAATGGAAATGGGAAGAAATTTCCATGGATTTCGTTACGGGCTTACCTAGATCCCAGCGTGGGAATGACACTATTTGGGTGATCGTTGATCGGCTCACAAAGCCTGCTCACTTCTTGGCTATCAAAGAAACGGATAAGTTTTCTACCCTAGCAGACATCTACATGAAAGAAGTTGTTTCGAGGCACGGAGTGCCCACCTCTATTATTTCGGATCGCGATGCACGATTCACGTCAGAGCTATGGCAAGCAATGCATAAATCTTTCGGCTCACGTTTAGACATGAGCACAGCATATCATCCTCAGACGGATGGGCAGTCTGAGCGAACGATTCAAACACTTGAAGACATGCTTAGGGCATGCGTTATCGATTTCGGCAACGGCTGGGAAAAACACCTCCCATTGGTGGAGTTTTCGTACAATAACAGTTACCATACCAGCATTCAAGCCGCTCCATTCGAGGCATTGTACGGACGTAAATGCCGGTCACCTCTCTGTTGGGCAGAGGTGGGGGATAGTCAAATTACGGGTCCAGAGATTGTAGTGGACGCCACAGAAAAGATAGCACAGATACGACAACGCATGGCGGCAGCACGCGACCGTCAGAAAGCCTACGCGGACAAGCGTAGAAAGCCTTTGGAATTTCAGGTCGGGGACCGGGTATTATTGAAAGTCTCACCCTGGAAGGGTGTGGTACGTTTTGGCAAAAGGGGCAAACTGAATCCGCGGTACGTCGGACCATTCGAAATCTTAGAAAACATTGGCAAAGTAGCCTACAAGTTGAACTTACCAGCTGAACTCGGAGCAGTTCACAATGTCTTTCATGTGTCGAACTTAAAGAAGTGCTTATCAGATGAAACCCTCATCATTCCTTTTAAGGAACTCACTATCGACGAGCGGTTGCAGTTCGTCGAGGAACCAGTTGAAAACACGGACCGGGATGTTAAGGTCCTCAAGCACAAGAGAATCCCTCTTGTTCGAGTTCGTTGGAACTCCCAGCGTGGTCCAGAGTATACCTGGGAACGCGAAGACCAGATAAAAGAAAAGTACCCCCAGTTATTCGAAACCAATGCAACCACTACTGAGGCTGAAGCTACTACTACTGAATTTCGGGACGAAATTCCAAATCAACGGGGGGATGATGTGACACCCCAGGGAAAACCAGTGAATAATACAGCTTACCTAGCTTCCTCAGTGAGTGCGTACCAAATTTCGGGACGAAATTTCTTTCAAGTTGGGGATAATGTGACAACTCGAGTTTCTGACTTTCACTTTCGCATTAAATGCGCGTTGACTTTGACTGTCTAGCTGTTTGAATTATGGATTTGTAATTGTACTCGTTGTGTTTTAGTGAGACATATAGTCATTGTGCCTATATGTGATGACTTGCTGTGGTAGAATATAATATTAGATTTATTATTAAAAACACTTAGTCTAGATCACGAAGCATGGCACACAGTTCGAAGGATCTCGAAACATATCCTTCGACTCGAAGGATCAGCTTCCGGTTCGAAGGATCTCGAAACATATCCTTCGACCAAAGACTCCATCCTTCGACATCTTTCGGCCCAGCCTTTCTAATGGGCTTGGCCCATTTCTGTAATACGTTTAAATACGTGATGCATGTAACCGGCAGTTAGTTTCTAAAAAAAACCCTAATACCTTTCCCTCTCTCTCGAAGTCTTGGAGTCGGCTGAAAGTTCTTGTGCACCCGAAACCCCACTAGTTTCAATCCCCTAATCCGGTTAGTGTTTCACTATCATCGTTGATGACATGATGTTATTATTATTACATGCTTTGATTAAGAACGACTCGAATTGATTGTATGTTGAATGATAGGAATCGTATAAAGATGATCTTGTAGTTGTATGGCATGATAATAAGTTTAAATCGATTCAATGGTGCTTGTTATGTTACTGTGACGATGTATGCTCCGGATTGATAACTTGTTGATATATTAGTGAAATCGGGTTATTATGAAATCAGTTTACATGAGGTTGTTATGTCTTGATAGTAATCCGAATGAATATGGTTATTGTTCATGATTTCGGTTAGGGTTCTTGAGATTGAATATATGAAATGTGCTTGTTAATGATGATGACGGCTGTAGATGATTAGGGTTTCTGTTTCTGTAATTGACTGCATGATATCCGTAACTGATTGTGATCAAACGTAACTGTTAATTGTCGAAAGATATTGCTACTCGAAACATAGTTGTGGTCGAAAGATGCTTGTTAGTCGAACCATAGTAGTGTTGACCGAAGGATAGCTTTGACCGAACCATAGGAGCATTGACCGAAGGATAGCATTGACCGAAACATAATTAAGTTGACCGAAAGATGACAGTTGGTCGAAAGATGGCATTGGTTCGAAACATAACTTTCGGTCCGAAGGATAACTGTGATAACTGTGTATCGAAAGATCACTAATGTACCGAAAGATAAGGGTGGATCGAAAGATATATAATTATGAACATATTTTAATGTTGGAATGTATGTTTGATTTATTTGGCATGCCATGATTAGTGATGAATGTTAACATTGGTATTCGTGTACACTAGCTGATGGTTTGATGTGAAACAATACGTGTTGTGCCGATATGCAAATTGACTGCTATGTGAACCAATTAATTTCATGCGTAACATTTCGAGCATGAACTGATTTGCTATACGTGTATACATAGGACGTGATTAATTAACTGTGAGCACTTATTTAGCATACCGAGCAAACCAAGGTGAGTTCACACTCTTACCAAGGCATGGGGTTCCCGGGGTTGGGAATGGGATTGGAAGGTTGATTAGATACTCTATTGACACTATGACTAGACTACCACATCACTATCCTCGGTTGTGAAGGATACCTATAGTTACGAGTAGTCTAGTGGTTAAGGAAAACGTGGAACACCACCACAGGAAACGTGGAACACCACCACAGGAAACGTGGAACACCACCACAGGAAACGTGGAACACCACCACAGGAAACGTGGAACACCACCACAGGAAACGTGGAACACCACCACAGGAAACGTGGAACACCACCACCAGTAAAATATACAAACGGCCCAGTAGAGCCACCTATTATAATGAACTTACTATTACGCATTTCCTTTATGTGAACTCGCTCAACTAGTTTGTTGATCATTCTGTTACATGCCTTGCAGATCGCTAGGTACTTGGAGCTTGCACTTGAGAAGCGGGTCGTTGTGGACGAGGATCGTGGCTTTTCCGCTTTACTAATGTGATACTTAAAACTATTGACACTGGTTTACTTACTATGCTTCCGCAACACTTTTGAAACGATTTAATGTTTGGACACCTTTTGTATTGAATGGATGGTTTTCACTTACTTTATTTAATATTAAATGCATGTTCAATATGATTGGTGGCTTGATCCTGGTCAGTCACGCTCCCAAGCGGTGATACTCCGCAGGTGGATTTTGGGGGTGTGACAGAACGCCCCAGAAGCACACGTAGAACCGAAGACCATAATGAACGTCTCAGTCCCATCTCCGGTTCAGCAGGAAGAACGAAAAGAGAATACGGGTAAGTTCATAATTGATTTTTCGTGTAGTACTGAAGAGATAGATGCACAACTAGCTGCATATAAGAGACTGAAGGGAGAAGACCTAGAGGAAGAAGAAGAAGAGGAAGAAGAGAAGAAAGTGCAACCAGAACAACAACCGACATCTGGTTATACATATGATGCTAAAAGTAACTACCTCGGTTACATGACTCCTGGTGGAAAATTAATCCCAACATTTCCAGAACTAGGGAAGGAGCTGCCGTATAGGGATTACGATGATGAGTCAGATGAGTAGATCATTCAAGAAACAGAGACGAAAATGGACGACGAAGTCCCACCTCCGGTGCTACAGGTTACTGAAGACAATTTCTGGAGTGACTCTGATGACGAGATAGATGAAGAAAAATGGGCGGCGTATCAGAGGTTGTTATTGAAGGAAGAAGTTATTGAAGAAGAAGTGGAATTAGGGGATTCCACTGGTTGGATGTTTGATGAAGATGAGGAGGTTGATAAGTTCAGTGAGGAGTTAAAAGGTTTACCGGTTTATGTAAGCCCATAAACTATTAATCGGATATCACTAACACAATCAAAAGTGCGGAAAACTAATGAAAGTGATAAGAACAAGAACAATCGAATTGATTAGATTGCACACGACTATGAAACTCGTCTGGTACAATAATCACACAACTCGAAAATACCAAGAAGAACATAAATAAAACAGCAACCACCTGATGACCTAGGCTCACCCTATTTATAGTTACATAGGGTGACCTAAATACAAACTGGGCCAAACCCACATGCACACTATTAACTAAACAAGCCTAAATCATTTAATTAGCCCACATGGCTTATCCCAAGCCCACTAGACAACTAGGTCCAATAACATATAAATGTGTTTGATAAAGACAAGCGTAAACCTTACAATATCCCCCCTAGGTTTATGTTGTGTTTATCAAACTACTATCTTTCTCATGTCTTTGTGGGAAGATACTTCAGCTTTTCATCTTCAAACTTGGGCTTTTAGTTCTTCTTGATCATGATCAGCTTTGCTTGAAAAACTTGTTGAAAAGAATGCGAGAGGAGGATTCTCGTCAGCTCTTTTCTTTGTCAATATTTTCTCTTTCAAGCACGTTCACAGGTACTTCTTCAAATGTACTATCACTGTCAGATGATGACTCGTATCTGGTTCTTCTGACTCAGGCACATCTTGTTATTGCGATGCTTCATGCTTTGTCAGCAGCCAACAACATCTCAATCTTCAACAACCCCTGTTTCTTGCTTTAAATCAAGTTCTGCATATGCTCAAAAATTCATAAGCAACACTTCTGAGCAACAGAGGGAAATACCACATGAACACTTGGTACATCAAATTTATCTCAATGTTTAATGATTTATCAAATCTTCAAGAACGGTTAAAATTTTTAATAAAACAAATAAACACTCTATTTTTGGATTTTTGATTTTATAAAAATAGAACACTATTTTTTGAATTTTTATTTTTAAAATCTAACAATATAAACTACAACACAAATAAACAAAGAAACTAATATTCAACTACAGTAGCAATGGGATCAAATCACATTGTTTCGGGCCATTCTACACTTATCAACACTGATCTACTTTGGATGATCCGAGCGATTGCCAGTATGTCTGTCCACTTAAACTTATATCCTTAGACCTTTTCCATACGACGCTCTGTAATTGATTTATCATGTTTTAGTATATTTAATATGAACACCCAAACAAATTACAATCAAATCCTGGAATTTTAATCAGAACACTCTATCATGCATCCAGTTTCCCAACCACATATTTTCACAAGCCTGTTCTAGGATTCTAAAACCTTGACGGGACTTGGTTAAGAAGAGAACATAATAGATCATTTGCAGAGAGATGAATATAATATACAGATCAAATGAATTTTTCAATTTGATAAAGGTTTTTCAGGTTTCTTTTGGGCACTGGAGGGTCTCTTTCGGGTGTAATTGATCTATAGCGCGACAATGTACAGCTAGGTCAGCATGTATCTGGATGCAGCAGGAACTTGTTTTGGTCAAAAATCACACAAGGATAATACAACCAAATCCGATTTTGTGAGGTGTGATGCTTGAATGAATGGATAAATGTATGAACAATGTATGAATAAAATGAATGTTGGACACAAGGATTTATATGAGGAAAAAGCCCTTGATCAATGTATGATCTCCGGCACAAAAAACTTCGGGTGATGGAAACTACCGATCACCAACTATATTGAACAAGTAAAGGTTACAAATCGGGATGACAACAAGCTTGTTACAAGGATCACTAGTGTGCAAAAAGTGTGTAATCGCCGATAAGTTGCAGAGAGTTCTCAAGTAGTGTGTGTTTGCTAATTGTTCTATCTATTCAAGCTTGTTATCCCCTTATAAAAATAGAAATAAACTAGCTAACTAACAATCCGCAAAAGATGTTAGCTTCCCACAATCTCCATAACGTTCACGAAGACTATGCACGTGTGGAATTAGGAGGTATATTCCCCTGGAATCTCGGCAAGACCAAGTCCCATTCGAATACTCCTGCAAAACAAGTTCAAATATAGTAGAAACAACCGTTAGTATAAGGATAATAATGAGGATCCTGGATCCTTAAACCTGCAACGTCTTCTGAGGATCCTTAATTCAAACCGAACTGAGGATCCGTGATCCATACATTAGAAAATCCATCCCTAACAATTGCCCCCAAAATATGAGGAATTAATTGTAACTAAATGACTCATATTTTCTATTTGGTCCGGAACAACTTGGTTAGCGAAAAACTAGCCGTTGTAATCGGACTAGCCGTTACGAATATGACGTCAGCGATAAGACTACCTGCAAAATCATCATTATATATACAGGTTAGAGATAAGGATCAAATTGCATTTAAATTCGAGCGTTACTCTCCTTTAAATCATCATCCGGAGATCAAACATGTATCTCTCTTCTTCCTTCTCTCTAAATTTTCTTATCCTGATCCTCTATTCTCGAGCATCCATGGCGAAGATGACACTTCGATCCTCACCTGCTAAGGATCATAAGAGGGATAGTCCTCTGAAAAGCCAAGGTGTCGCCAAAAATCCTTCGTTGGAACTCTGCCGCTTCACTGACTCGGAAATTGATCGGATTCGCCATTGTTTTCCGGCAGAAACTGTCTTCAGATCCTTTGACTCTTCATTGAAGAGTGACTGTGTTTCCGACACTTGGGTTACTTTTGCAGCCACCCCTTTTCTGATAGGGTTTTCTTATCCTTTCCCTGCTTTTGCACAATCCTTCTTCACACTCACGGGCATGTGCTATGTCACACCCCGAAATTATCAGAGCATTGGCGTGACTGGACTGGTATCTTCATTGCACAGCGGAAGCAAATAAAGCTAAGACTTCTAGAAATTGAACGCCACTAAGTACTCGACTCTTCATGGTCCTCCTATTCCAACCGTGCCTTGTCTTAGAAATGCAACCTGAGAAAGAAACATGCGAAAAAGTCAACATAAAGTTGAGCGAGTTCATAGTTTGTTTGCAAAAGATTTGAAATAAATCTTTTTGAATTACCGGTTTTTGAAGTATTGTTGGAAAAACGAATTTAAAAATCATTTTCTCGTCAAGTTATATGGAAACTTTGTATAAATCAAGTATTCTTGTATGTATCATGTATTCTTGTATGTGTCATGTTTTCTTGTATGTATCATGTTTTCTTGTCTAGATTATGTATTCTTGTATGTATCAAGTTGTTAATGGGTTGCAAGGCCATTACCATGTGACACGACATAGGAAGTCAGCAAACCATAGGCATTTTTCTGTAGTCGATTCACAACTGAGACACAAAAACACTACTTGGTTCTAGTTGTCACCAAGAGTGGGGCTGCCCTGACACCCGTTAGATCTAACCTTTTGTTCTGCGGTCTTAGTATGTACACGATTAATGGTGCTTATGTTACCCTATTCGTGACACGATTTCTCGTATCATTCCTCAATTCTTGTATCATTTCTCAATTCTTGTATCTCTTTGTACTTGTATTTTCACGTAGTTTAGAAAACTAGAATTTGTGTGTATGCATATTTCGAAAAATACGCTTGTTTGCAAAACCGGTATAAAACATAAGCTTTTCGTAAACCATTTGTGTATGTTTAAAACTTGTTTGTAAAATGGTTTAGAAATATGTAATTCTTGTATGCTTTGCAAAAAGTGCATGTCTTTCCACCCCGAAAACATTTAAAAAATCTAAAACTGTAAAAAGGTGGGGTTATGAACTCACCTGAATATTCCTGTGCAAAGCTAGCTAAATTCGACTTCGCGATGTCGTTCCCAAGACGAGGCTCGCTAGCGTGTATTCTACAATATTCCTAACATGGAATATTTAATAAGTCTCTAATTGATGCGGTAACAAATCTACGTGTCACCGAGCTTTACCGAATCGCTAACTAAACGATTTGACGTAAATTGTTAACTTAATGAAAATGATTAAGTTATATTCGTTTAGCTTCGTTTTGTGAAGTCGTATGTTGATATATAGGAATATTCGTATGAAAGTAATATATAACAAACTTGTATGCGCGTCTTGAAAATTATCGAAATATGTGCATATGCCGTTTAGGCGTTTGATATAAATATAAAAGAGTTATACTTATTCTACAAAAGAATCGTCGAGTTGTATTTAAAAATAAATATATAATTATATTTATTTTTATAGAAAGGAGTCGTGTTGTTTGTCGTTTGAAAATAAATATAATCTATATTTATTTTATAGAAAGAGGTCGTGTAGTATGCTATTTGAAACAAATATATAACTATATTTGTTTTATGAAACAATCTCGTATTGTTCGACTTTTGAAATAAATATAAACTATATTTATTTTTACGAAACGATTTCGTATTGTTTGATATTCGAAGAGATTGTCGAAAGAAATAAAAGAATTGAAAATTTCACGTTTTATTTCATAAAAGCATTGTCGAAGTAATATCCAAATTGTCGTTTTGTTTGATGTTCGAAATAAATACATAATCTGTATTTTTTTTTTATAAAAGAATACGAGTTAACGACGTTCAAAATAAATATAACATTATATTTATTTGTAAAAGCGTTTGAAAATATCAAGGTTTGAAATATTATAAACTCGAATCCCATTAAATGTCGTTTTTGAAATATAATACGTGTCGTGTTTACGGGTTTTTCTCGAAAAACAGGCAGAGTTTCCTCTGTTTTTTGACGCCCCCGACAACATTGTCGTTATTTATTCAAAATTCAATCAACATATGTAATTTTGTAATATTGACGAAATATAAACTATCACTAAATTAAATCGGGTCGAGCGTAAGATTAATTCTATATAAAACACAAATATTAAACGCGTCATCAATTTTTACCAAGTCTTCACGCCGAAAAGTCGAGCCGTCTGACTGAGTTGACCGAGTCAGCTCTTGTTGACTGAGTTGAGGCGAGATGAACCGAGTCGAGCCGAGTTGGACCGAGTCAAGCTGAGTCGGACCGAGTTTGACCCGGGTTGACCCGAAATTCCAAATCTGAGCCCGAAGTTCCTGTTGACCAGCCGTTGACTTCTGACTATGTTGACCCGCTGTTGACCCGAGTTGACTCGGGTGTTGACCGAGTCAACCGGGTTTGACCCGAACCCGAGCACGAAACCCGAACCGAAGCTTCCATGGAACCCCAAACAACCAACCTGATGAACATCACCAGAAAGTAAAATCCAAACCATCTCGTGACTGAACCTTGAGCCGAAACAAACTGACCTGAACATGAACTCTTCTGGGCCGATTCTGACCGGACTCGAACCACTGCGAAGCCGTGAGACCCGTCGGACCAAGAGGAACCACTGGATCGAGGCACGGACCGCCGGAAAAACGGCGAAATCCGTTGGATAACAACAAGGACCACCGGTTCTCTCTCTCTCTCTCTCGTTCTTTCCCTGGTCGCACCGCCGCACGCCACCACCAGCTGGTGGTGGCAGCCGTTATTCTGTAACAGGGGGGGGTTACGTCGTTCGTCGGAGAAAACCACCGGAACTCCTCCGGTTGCTGTTGATGTCTGCCGCCATCAAATCGATGGTGGTGGCCGGCGATGTAAGAGAAAACGGGGTGTGGGTGGGTGTTTGTCAAACCACACGGCGTCGGAGATGGATTCCGGTGGCCGGTGAACCGCCATAACGGCGCCTGTCCTCCATCTCGGTGGCTGTCGGATCTCGAGAGGGGGGGGGGGGGGAAGGCGTCCGGTTGTGTGTGAGGGTTGTTGTGAATGTTCTGTAAGGATCGAGAGAGTGGAGAGACAGACTTTAAAGTCTGTGTGTTTGTTTGCAAAGATAAAGCATTCACATCCATCCCACTATATTTTCACCCTAAATTACACTACATTTTCTCCCTCTTTTTCAATTAAATAATATTTTTTATACTTTTATTATTACCTTTTCTCTCTCCTCCACTCACAACCAATTTCAAAATATATTAAAAAATTATAGGGAGGGAACAGTGTCCCCCCAAATATACAGATGAACAGTAACATTTTCTTTCTCCTCCACTCACAACCATTTTTTATACTCTTCATAATTTAAAAACACTACACACATAATATGATTCTTTGGATGTGAATGCTCTAAGGGTGTAAGGGGCACTCCCCTAAGAGGGGAGTCCCCTCTCTTACGCACCATCAATCAGCTAGTGCCACGACAACTTCCCTCTTAAATTCCCCTAACATCCCATTTTGATGGCGGCACTCCCCTCTTAGGGGACTTGAGTTTTTTTTTTTTTTTTTTTTTGTAAAATTATGCATGTTTATAAATTAAAAAAATATTAATAAAAATAAAAATTAAATAAAAAACATTTCATTAAATTAAAAAAAAACAACCTAGAAAAATAAAAATTACATTCAAACTAGAAAAATAAAAATTACATTCAAACTAGGAAAATATAAAAACAAACTACTCGTCGTCGGAACTCACTTCAAGGTGAGGTAGATCTAAACTTCCGAGATGCTCAACGAGATCGTGTTTTAGTCTCCAATGCGTGTCTTCGTCAATGAGCTCGCTATAAGCTGTATCATCGAAGACGGGTACGACTGGAGGATCTTGAATGTGTACCGGTGCTATCGCCCTTCCGTCGTCTTTTATAATCATGTTGTGTAAAATAAGGCACGTATACACGATGGACCTTATCTTTTTCACCGTTTTCGAACGCATTGGACGATTTAGTATTCACCACTTCGCCTTTAACACACCAAACGCCCTTTCCACATCTTTTCTTGCGGCCTCGTGTTGCCTCTTGAACTTTTTTCATTCGGGATGTGAGGATATGGAAAAGACTTCACAAACACGGACCAGGTAGGGTAGATCCCATCAGTAAGATAATACCCGCGTTTGTATTAGTGGTTGTTCACTTGAAATGGACAATTTGGCGCCGTTCCGTTTCGTTGAGCAAGAAATATTGGAGATTGTTGCAGCACGTTGATGTCGTTTTGTGAACCCGCCGGGCCACAAAAAGCATGCCAAATCCACAAATCTTGAGACGCCACCGCTTCTAACATAACCGTCGGGTATTGATGATCGCCTCTCATGTATTGTCCACGCAATTCTGTGGGGCACATTCTCCAGACGAAGTGTGTACAATCCAGACTACCCAACATACCAGGTAGGTGATGCCTCTTCTCATGAGCCTGATACAATAGCGCAACGTCGTGGGTCGTTGGTCTACGTAAGAATTCACTGGCATACCTTTTACAGATCGTCTCGCAGAAATATTCAAGGCACTCACGAGAGGTCCTTTCAGACATATTTAAATACTCGTCGTTTTCGTCTGGTGGGTTACCGGTTGCAAGTTGTTTAATCGCCGAAGTAACTTTTTGCAACGGCGTGAAACTTTTCTTCATTCTCCCGTCTAAGCCCTCTTTAAACCACTCGTCATACGCTTCCACGTCACTAACAATTTTTAGGAACAAAGACTTGGACATACGAAATCTCTGACGAAAAGTATCGACATTAAATTTTGGATTTTCAACAAAATAATCGGCCATGAGTGTCTCATGGCCTCCCTCACGATCTCGACGGACTACTTTTTTTTTTACTAGACGATGCCGTGTCTAGTAGCTCCGCTTGTTGGATGAGATTTTGGAAGAAAATTAAGCTACCATCGCTTGACGATGCATCTCCATCGTCGGGAAAGTCGGGTAGGGGAGAAAGAAACGGAAACTTGGAATCCATTTTGTGTTGTATTTGAAAGATTTGTGAGTTTGAGAGTGGTGGGTGTGGTAAAAAAATTGATTAGGTTGGTTATATTTATATTGTTAAAAAAATTGATTTTTTTTTAAATTTGACCGTTGCCAACGGTCCTTTTTTGAAAATCGTGCCATTCAACGCGGTGACTCCACACCGATTCGGGTCCCCGCTTGGATGGCGACGGTGTTCCCGATCGGTGGATAGGGTCACCGAAGCCCTCCCCACTGTACGCCCCGTTCACCCTTAGAGAGAGATGAGAGGCCTTTTGTTTTTTTATTTTGTTATGTGTGTGTTTGTCTGCAACAAGAAAATGAAAGTCAAGTGGGTGTAGCCCACTTTTATAGGCAGTTCAAGTGTAATGGGCTTTGGGTTTGGGCCCAAGGCCCACAAGCCCAAGGCTCGCGTTTTCAGTGGCCCGTTAATCTCTACGAATCCGTTAACGCACCCAGTTATCATAAAAAAAATATCGTAGTTAAATTTTTTAGGATCAAATTATGAATAATAGCGTCACTTGTCACGTTGGGCGCGTTCGTTTGCCGATTACGGTAAGAGGCGTAAGATGGCGTCGTTGCCGTTTTAATCTGTTTTTCGATCCGGTTTCGACCACGGATGTAAAAATTTAATTACGGAGCTAAAATATATCATAAAATTTTAATATTTATTGGCGTTGTCAGTATTTCGTACGGTTTCAGTCCGTTGCCATTTATCGTTTAGCAGGTTCTCTATGGACCGTCTTGCGCGTATTGTAAAGTCGATCAGGCGTTCCTTAGCACCTCCAAAGGCCTAATTAAGTTTATTTGTGTTGTAAACACTATTTACTGTCGCGTTAATCACCTGTTAATCACGTAATTTGGGGCGTAATTTACCGGTTGTCACATGCTACATACAGGCCATGCCCATGATGTGGAGAGTTCTTTACACCCTGGAAAACATCATAGAGCAAGACGATGTAGACATAGGAATGTCTGAGTTGAGTCAGCTATACAACCTTGTTAGCCATGGTTCGCACCGTTTCCTGTTCAAACATAAACCTGGTCAGCCTCATCCGATCCTCAAAACCACCAAAAACGATACCCATTGGAGAAACCAGTTCTTCTTTGTTAGGAGGGACTCAATCCCAGACGGGAAGGATCTCCCTAAAAAGTGGATCACCCAGGGTAGGATATGGGATCCTTAGACAAGGATCATAGTAGGTTTCTTTTTCTTTTGAGGATAACTGATCCTTTTTTATGTTTTTGCAGCTATCTCACTTTCTCACATCCAAGAAACACCTGCAACAAAGGAAAGGGTTGCTGCTTTCTGGAGCCTTGATCCTGCTGTAAGGACATTTCAAGTTAAAGCAAAGGATTCACAAGAAGTATCCTCCGGTTCCTTCACAATGTCAAGTAAGTATTCAAATTTGTGTATGTATAAACGTTTAAATGAAAGTAAAACAAGAATACTTATCTGTGTTTTGCATTTGTAGGCGCTAGAAAATCCTCAAAATCAGCCTCCAGGTTCAGTGTCAGTGATCTTGATGCGTCTGCTTCCTCCAAGTCCATCAAGAAGCAACTAGCTGCCAGCCCCAATGTCCCGAACCCTAAAGCCATGAACACTCGGGGCAAGGGTGCCAAGAAAAGAAATCCTCTGAACCCCTTGAAGGCCTTCCTTTCATCCAACACCAGTTCGAGGAGTACGTCTCTAAGGTAAGGATCCTGGATCCTTAAGTCTGATCGTCCCTTTCTGAGGATAACGGATCCTGACATGTGTTTTCCTTGTGCATAAATTTGCTGAGATCCAAATGCTCCTGGATCACAATCTTGAAGAGGCTGAGCAAAAGCACCTGGACTTCTAGAAGATGTTCCTGGCAAAGGACAAGAAAATCTCCTCCCTCGAAAATGAGATCAACCTGGTGAAGAGGGAGCTGGTCCTGACCCAAATTACAGCTCAGCAGGAGAAAGAGGAGGTGATGGAAGGGGCAAAGCTCTCTGCTACAATCGTCATACTCAAGATCAAGCTTCAAATGGCAAATGAGGCTAAGGACCTTCTTTTGACCGGTCTGCTTGGGACCAAGAGGCTTGGAAGCGAAAGCTGGCGGAGCTGGATGATGAAGAGGATGCTGAGGAGGTCTTGGCAATTGAGGCTGGTGGCAGTGGAGTGAAGGATCAAGCGGAAGGAGCAGCTGGTGGTGATGATGATGCGGCGAAGGTGTAGGCTGCAACAATGGGCGATGATGGATTTATCTAGACACGGCCGGAGCCCATTTTTTTATGGTTTAATGTTTTTTGGTGTTGATGTTTTTAAACAATGGTTTGTATGGTGAACAATAGTATTAGGGTTAAGGATCACTGATCCTTTGAACAATAGGGGGGTAACAAAGGTGGATGGGTCCTTCTGTTTGTGGAGGATGAAGCCTTTGGTGCCCCTTGCTTTTTATTTCCTGCACTTAGACTTTGTTAATATGGACACCCTTTACCTACCCCAGCGGACGGGCCACGTATTGCTGGTAGATGCTTAGGGTAGGTAATTTTGATAACCTTTGAAGGGTTTAACTTTTGATAAATAAATAAAACCTTAATCTTTTGGCTATTCAGTGTTGTTCATTGTGTATATTTACCTTTCAGTTGTTATTGTACAATTTCTTTGAATTTACAAGTTAGTAATGAAAGTATAGAAATTAGTTTAAGTCAAAGGGTTTAGGATATGATCAAGGATCAAATATCCTATAATCGAAAAATTCAAAAAATGAGATAATTTTAGGATCATATATCCTGTTGTCAAAAAATAAGGGTGACTTAGATAAATCAAGAATAAAGTTAATGTAATTAAGGATCATACTAGAGAATCCAAGTTAGGATCCTAAATCCTTGAAACTTACAATTATGATAACCAATAGACAAATCCTCATATAAGGTTAGGATCCTGGATCCTTAACTGTTTTACTTTGGAACCCTGAAAAGGAACATAACTTGGGACTAAGCCAACTGTAAAAGGAAAAGTTAGTAACTAGGGACAAACCCAACAATCTGGGGACAAGCCCAATAAACTGGGGACAAGCCCAAAAAACTAGGGACAAGCCCAAAAAACTGGGGACAAGCCCAAAGGATCTTGTGTAAACTGGAGTATGGCCCTCACTGGCGACTATCCAAACTTAGTGACATGAAAATGCCAAAACCTTAGCTAACGTGAAAACGTTAAAAACCTTAGGAACGGATGTATGGTACGTCTACCATTATACATAGGATCCTGAATACAGCCAGTACAATGAAATTGTCAGCCCCTAAAGCGGGTACTGGTCCCATTGCCTTTAACTGCACCAGGATCATCGTGCGCTACTGGCGAAGGTAGTGGATACCTTAAACTAGGGACAAGCCCAAAAAAAACTGGGGACAAGCCCAAAAAACTGGGGATAAACCCAAAAACTGAGGACGAACCCATAAAACTTAGGAGACTTCTGTGGATACTTGATCCTTTGTCAAGGATACATCAATCTTCTGTAAAACTCAGAACTTAGTGAAAAAAGGATAAAGGATGCAGGATCCTTTTCCTTGTAATAAAATAAATTAAAGGATTAGATAAATTAGAATCAGATCATTACCAGAATGAGGATCATCTATCCTCTGAGGATCCTTCATGGGTATCAGATATGAAGACAGCCAAGGAACCTAAATCCTTCTTACATGAAATATCTCTTTAAATGGACAACATTCCAAGCTTTTGGTAGAAAGTCACCTTCCATTGTTAATAATTGATATGCCCCCTTTCCTGCCTCAGCTTCAATAAGATAGGGGCCTTCCCACTTTGGTGCTAACTTGCCATCAGCAGGATTTGTGGTATTTCGGAATGCTTTTCTTAACACCATGTCACAAACTTGAAACTTTCTGATCCTGACAATCTTGTTATAAGCTCTAGCCATCCTTTGTTGATAGCTGGCCAATCTTATCCTTGCCAAATCCTTGAGTTCTTCTATGGCATCCATGTCTTGAACCAAGTTTTCAGCATTTCCTTCAGGATCACGGATGCTTGTTCTTGCAGTAGGGACCACCATCTCTGTAGGGATCACTGATTCTGCTCCAAACACCAAAGAAAATGGAGTCTGGCCAGTAGCATTCTTGGGAGTTGTCCTATCAGCCCATAGCACATAAGGTAGCTCTTCTGCCCAGTTTCCTTTCTTGGATCCAAGCTTCTTCTTCAAGTTGTTGATGATGATCTTGTTGGATGATTCTGCTTGACCATTAGCTTGTGGGTGGACTGGTGTTGATGTTATAATCTTAATCCCCCAGCTGTCACAAAAGTTAGTAGTTCTACTCCCAATAAATTGGGATCCATTATCATAAACAATTTCAGAAGGAATACCAAATCTGGTAATAATGTTTCTTTTAATAAAGAATATCACTTCATTTTCTCTGACTTAAGCAAAGGCTTCAGCTTCTATCCACTTGGAAAAGTAATCAGTCATGGCAAGTATAAACACTTTTCCTCCTGGTGCTTTGGGAAGTTTGCCAACTATATCCATTCCCCATCTCATGAATGGCCAAGAAGAGGATATAGGATGCAGGAGCTCTGCTGGTTGATGAAGGATATTGCTATGTCTCTGACAGGCATCACATTTCGTGGCATAATTCACAGCATCCTTCTTCATAGTAGGCCAATAGTATCCTGTCCTAAGGATCCTTGAGAACAGTGCTCTGCCCCCAGTGTGGTTTCCACAATCTCCTTCATGAAAATCCTTTAGGACTTCTTGAATTTCAGTATCCTCAATGCACCTTAGATATGGACCTGCAAGAGATCGTTTATATAACATGTTATTTAATATTGTAAATTGAGATACCTTGACTTTGAAAGCTCTGGGGTTTTCTCCTGTAGAGATCTCTCCATGTTGTATATATCTCATGATTGGAAGGATCCAGGATCTTGAATGTGATTGTGCACCATCACTAGGTATACTTGCAGAATCCTCTACTATTTCCATAGCTGTGTGATCCTCAATAGCAGGAGTCAGAATATAGATGATGGGAATTTTAATATCCTCTGGAATCTTCAATGATGATCCAAGGTTGGCCAAGGCATCAGCTTCTGCATTTTCTTCTCTGGGTACCTGTGTCAAACTAAAGGAAACAAAAGAGTCTGCCAATTTCTTGACTATCTCTAGGTATTTGATTAGTCTTTCACCTTTAACAGCATAGGAACCATTAAAGTGATTAGTAATTAATAATGAATCTACATGTACCTCAAGATACCTGATCCTCATGTGCTTGGCAATTTGCAAACAAGTTATCAAGGCTTCATATTCAGCCTCATTATTAGTAGTTTGAAACTCACAAGCTATTGAGTGGGGTATTATGTCCCCTGTGGCGATTTTAGTAGTACTCCAAGTCCAGCTCCCTTGACATTAGAGGCTCCATCTGTGAAGAGTATCCAAGGATCCTTGGTCTCTTCAAGCTGCTGAACTTCTAACTCAACTTCCCTTTGTAGATCACTACTGAAATCTGCCACAAAGTCAGCCAATGCTTGGGATTTAATGGCAGTTCTTGGTTCAAATCTTATATCATAAGCACTAAGCTTCACTGCCCATTTGGCCATCCTTCCTGACATTTCAGGTTTCCTGAGATCATTCTTAATTGGAAACTTAGTCTTAACAATGATAACATGAGTTTCAAAATAATGGCGTAATTTAGTAGATGCCATAATCAAAGCAAGGATAAGTTTTTCTAAATGTGAATACCTGGATTCAGCATCAAGCAAACTTTTACTTACATAATATACAGGATGTTGTGTACCTTCGTGATTGTCACACCCTGACTTTTGCGAAAGCGTATGATGTGTGACTGGTTTAATATCATTGCATTCAATCATAATAAACAACTACATGATTAAAACGATGTTCATCCATTCATAAAATTTGAGTATTACAAACGCTTGTTATTTAAGTTTTAAAACACAACCTTCGACTCAGTTACAAACCAACAAAATTGGATGACATCTAAACTTGAAGTCTACTTCTAGTAACAACACCTGCACCCAAGATCCATGTTGGTGCATACGTCTGTCGACTTTGTCTTCGTTCGAGTCTTAGAATAGTATTGAAAGATCAAGGCACGAAAAATGAGAAATGAATGTAATAAGGTGATTTCACACGAAATAGCACTTGGCAATTTCGTACGAAATCAGAGTTGATGGTATTTCGCACGAAATAACATTTGGCTATTTCGTACGAAATCAACATTGCTATTTCGTACGAAATAGCATGTTGGCTATTTCGTGCGAAATTAAAGATCTATAAATAGTTGCTTGGTCGTTTTATTTCGTACGAAATCTGTTTCTGACGCCGAATTGCTATCGAAGTGTCTCTGGCCTGTAAATTATTACAAGATCAATAAACAACACAAATTAATGATATTTTAGTGCAATACAAGCTGAACGAAGACTGTATCAATGAATTCCGCCTCTGATTCTGTCTAAGAACTCTTCTGATCGACTCGTATTGGTCGGAAAACAATCCTACAAGTGGTATCAAAGCTCAGGAGGAAGAGTTCTTGCCAAAACAACCATAAAATCTGATCTCTACACCTTCTTTTTCGAAATTGACAAGATTTCACGGTCAAAATGGATTGAATTTCACATATTACATGCGAAACAATGTTTTAATAAACCATTGAAAGAATTGGACCTTAATTCGGCTTAAAACTTGGTCAAATTAAAAAAAATCAGATCGAATATGATGACGTCAGCAGTATTTCGCGCGAAATAGGGTATTTCATTTGAAACTGTCACAGTATTTCACAGGAAATTAAGATTTTTAGACCTTATTTTGTACGAAATCACTTCTGTGGTATAATTTCGCACGAAATTACCTCTGTATTTCGTACAAAATCACTTCTTGAGTGTTAATTTCGCACGAAATCAATTTCTAGGACATTATTTCGCACGAAATCATCAGTTTTAACCTCATTTCATACGAAATAGGTTCTTATTTCGTGTGAAAGCAGTATTTCGTGTGAAAGAGTGATTTCGTTTGAAAATTTGTATTTCGCATCAAACTGATTTCGTATCAGTGTGTGATTTCGTTTGAAATTTTCAGTTTGTGTGAACCTTCATTGTTGTTTGAACTTCTGTTGAATTTGTGATACAGATTACTGAATCATGGAAGAGGAATTCTACAATGCGTTTGCTACACCAGTTGCTCCTGTTACAGCTGCTGAAACTCTTTATAGTGAGAATGAAACAGGAACGTACCAAAAACCGCCAAAGCTTATGTACATTGAGGATTTTAGAGGATGGCAAAATCGATTTGAAAACTGGGTGTAAGCTTACAAGTTTGACGCATGGTGTTCGTTAGAAGTGGATTATGAGAAACCAAAGAATGAACGTGGGCTTGAAAAAGTGTTTAATGACTATTCAGATGTAGAAAAATTGAAATACACTACTGAAAAAATGATGATTAGCATTCTTCAACAAGCAGTTAAAGAAGATATCTTTGTTTTGCTCCAACATTCGGGTACTACAAGATCAATTTGGACTGCATTGATTCAAAAATTCAAAGGAAGTGCAGATATGATCAAGAACAAAAAGGCTTTGCTAAAGAAATCATTTGACATGTTTGTAGCTTTTGAAAATGAAACAACAAAAATGACCATTGATAGATATTGTCACCTGGTCTTGGAAATGGGAAGATTGGACACAAAGAAAGACGATGATGAATGGGTTGATAAACTAGCTGATGCATTACCTTAGAACAAATGGGGAACTTATTTATTAATCTTAAAACACATGAGAAAATCTGAGAGTATGAATTTGGCAAAGTTTATTCAGAAGATTGAAGAGCATGAGTTGGATATTCAGAAAACAACAATCATGAGTAATCCAAATGATCAACAAGATGTCAGTTTATACTACAGAGGAAATAAATTTGAAGTTACTCCAAGTCCTAAGATTCAGACTGGTTTTAGTGCTGATAGTTCTTTTGGAACAAAGGGTAGTACTGTGACTCAGAGTGGTGGACCTTTGTCTTCGTATTCAAGCTTTGATCCAAATTTTACAACACCAAGTCCTCAACGACAGAATTCTACAAATCTGCAGTGCAACGTTACCTTGAACATTCAAAATGGTCAAAATCGTTCTCCGGAAATAGCTAAGCAACACATGGCATCATTTGTTGCTATGTTAGAATCATATGAAAGTTTAATTGCTGGCAAAATTGGAAATCCGATGTTTACCAAAGAGGATTATGACCAAATTGATGCTGAAGAACTTGAGTTGATGGACGTCTAGTGGTGTTTAGCCAGTGCTGTACGAAGGGCAGAAAAGTTTCAACAAATCACCGGAAGAGATGAGTTTAGGGAGATGTCTAAATCTCCGATAGGGTTTGACAAATCGAAGGTTACGTGTTTTGGTTGTCGAGAAAAAGGTCATTTTAAACGTGAGTGCAAAAACAAAGAAGCAAACGAAAGACAAGATCAGTCTGGAAAAAACAATTATTATCAAAAATCAATTTTTCATCAGATTGCTCAACAACCACAAACTGCACAAGCACGTGCTATTGAAGAAAAAGAGAAAAGAGCTTGTTATGGTATTGTTTTGGTCAAACATCACACAAGGATAATGTAACCAAACTTTATGTAATTGGGGTATGATGCTTGGTTAATTATAAAAGTAAAGGATCACTTTCGTGATAAAGATGCAAAGACACAATGATTTATACGAAGAAAAAGCCCTTGATCAGTATATGATCTCCGGCATAAAAAACCTCGGGTGATGGCAACTACCGATCACCAAACTTCAATATAAGAATAAAATGGTTACAACTTTGGATGATAATGAGCTGAGTACAAGGATCACTATTGCTTTTGGTGTCTAAGTGTGTGAGAGTTGCGTTGTATGTTGTGTGTGTTCTTCCGAATGAGGAAGAGTGGTATTTATATGTGTGTAGGTGACCTATTTTAGGTAGTTAAACTAATATTCAGCTCATTACCCCTTTGGAAATAAAAGACAATCTAGCCTAAATTGCCGCCCATAAATCAAGCCATGTTTCCATATCCTGTGCAACGTCTATCTCCGATTAAGCTCTTGCCATAATTGTGAAGACGCGTCCCTTGATCATGATGCTTAGAGCGTATCCTGCTAGATATTCCTGCAAAAATAACATTGCATTAAGCGAAGATGATCATTAGTATGAGGATCCTATAATGTCCCATGATCCTGATCCTGAAGTCCTGCTGAGGATCACTGCCTGCCAAAGAAACAAGGATCACTGGTTAGGATCACGTGTAAGGATCACCTATAATAAAAATCCAGCCCTAACAATTGCCCCCAAAATATAAGGAGTTAATTGTAAATAGACGAGTTATATTTTGTTTTGATCTTATCTCCAACGGACAACTCCGAATAACTAGCCGTTAATATTGAACTAGCCGTTGCGATCATTACGTCATGGATGTGACAATCCCTGCAAATCATGATTATAAATAGGAGATAGGGTTAGGATCATTTTGCATTTAAATTCAAGATACACTCCCTTTATATTCTGCACCGAAGATTGATCAGGTATTCTTCTCTTTCTCTCTTTCTTATCTCTTTGCTCTGTTTTCTGCTTCTACTCTGTTTCCGTCTCGTCACAAACATGTTGCTCCGGAATTCTCCACACAAGGATTCCAAGAAGGATAGTCCCTTAAAAAGCCAGGGGATTATCAAGGATTCTCCTACGGAGAGGTGTTGCTTCACTGATGTTCACATAGACAGAATTCGTCATTGCTTTCCGGCGAATGCTGTTTTCAAGTCCTTCACACCTACCGCTCTGAGTGACTCTGTTTCGGATACCTGGGTGGCTTTTCCTGCTACTCCATTTACCATAGGGTATTCATATCCTTTTCCATTGTTCACCCAATCTTTCTTTTCCTTAACCGGCATCTCATATATCCAAGCTATGCCGATGATCTGGAGGGTTCTGTATACCTTCGAGAGGATCATCGAGCAGGAAGGGATTGATCTGGGGATGGCGGAGTTAGCTGAGTTTTACGATCTCACCACCTTTGGTTCTCACCGGTATTTGTTGAAACGGAAAGCCGGGGAGGATCACCCTGTCTTCAAGGTTACTAAGAACGATACAAACTGGAAGCGTCGCTTTTTCTTTGTTAGGAGGGATTCCATCCCAGATGGGAAGGATCTGCCCAAGGAATGGGCCACTCATGGTAGGATAGAGGATCCTCGAAGGATCACTATCAACCCTGTCTCATATAATGAGGATCACTAATATCTCTTTTTATCTTTTGTGCAGCTATATCCATTGCTCATCTGAAATTAAGCCCTGCTGCAAAAGAGAGAGTCCTAGCTTTTAAAAAGCTTAATCCTGAAATCAGAAGTTTCCAAGTCACCGTCCAAGATTCTCAAGAAGTATCCTCTGCATCTGCCACTATGTCAAGTAAGTATCCTTATAGAAAATAAATTAAATGTAGGATTGTTTGATTAATAAAGCAACTTATCTTGTTTTTTTGATTGTGTAGGTGCTGGAAAGTCTGCCAGGTCTGTCAAATCTGCCTCCAAATTTGGGATAAGTGATCTTGCCAATGTCACATCTTCAAAGAAGAAGGCTCCTGCTGCCAGTCCTTCGGCTTCAGCCCCCAAGGCACCTATCCGGGGCAAGGGAAAAAAGAGGAAAACCTCTGAAGATCTCCAAGGATTTCCCCTCCTTCGTCAGCAATTCCTTGACTACGTGAATGAGGTAAGGATCACTGCCCCTGTTGGTTATCCGTTTCGAATATCCTGTTTCTTTGAGGATCATCCGGTTCTGAACTTACCTTACTTCCCTCTTTGCAGAAACTTGCCGAGATCGAGACCTATCTTGGCCATGTTGAGGATCAAGAGAGCCAGATTGCCGACCTTCAACAAATGGGCGTGCTTAAGGATCTCAAGATAGCAGATCTTGAGAAGGAACTCCGGGCCATGAAGGATGAGGCTGCTCAGAGGTTGATCGATATGGATAACGAGAAGCAGGAGATCACCCAAGACGCCAAGGTCTCCGCGGCAATTGCTATGTACAAGATACAACTTCAGATGGCTGAGGAGGCTCAGGATCCTACCTTTGACAAAAGCTCGTGGGACGTTGAAGGTTGGAAGGCAAGGCTGGCGGACCTGGAAGACGAGGATGAGGCTGAGGAGATCCCCATGCTGGAAGGCGGTGATGCTGAGAAGGATCAAGGTGGCAATGCTGGTGGTGACGAAGCAGCGAAGGTGTAGGCTGCATGATTGGGCGATGATGGATATTTCGAGACTAGGCCGGAGCCCAATTTTTTAGGATTGGTAGTGGTTTTTTGTGGTAGTGGTGTTTGTGGACAATTATGGTCTGTAATCTCTGAACAATAGATTTTAGGGTAAAGGATCCTGGATCCTTTGAACAATAGGTAGGATTACAAAAAGGTGGAGGGATCCTCTGTTTGGGGGATGAAGCCTTTGTGATCCTGCCGCTTTTACTTTCCTGCACAATGCTAAGACCGCATAGACAATGGACACCCTTTGCCAACCCATGTGGACGGGCCACGTTTTGCTGGTAGAAATGTGGGTTGGCAATTTTGACAACTTTTTGAAAGGGTTAATGATCCTTTTGTTTAATAATATATCTTTAACTTTTCTGGCTTATCTCGTGTTGGTATCCTTATCTTCTTGTTTCTTAGTTGTTTTTGTAGTGTATTTGTTTAAAGTGGCAAGAGTTGAAAATATATTTAATAAAGTTAGGATATGATCCTAGATCAAATATCCTGATATTGAAAATATTCAAAGTATTTTAGTTCAAGGATCATAGGTTTGGTTGTCAAAGTATAAGGGTCGGTTAGGATAATGAGTATAATCAAAATAGTCAAGGATCATACCTGAGGATCCAAGTTAGGATCCTAACCTTCAATCGAGACAATCGTAGATAAGATTTTGATGGATAATAAGGATTAAGGATCCTTATGTGTTTTACCTTTGACAATCCTGAAAAACGAAGCACAACTTGGGACTAAGCCAATGTAAGAAATAAATTAGTAACTAGGGACATGCCCAAAGGATAACTGGGGACAAGCCCAAAGGATAACTGGGGACAAGCCCGAAGGATCGTATGTAAACTGGAGTATGGCCCTTTCTGGCGATTATCCAAACTTAGTGACATGAAAATGTCAAAACCTTAGCTAACGTGAAAACGTTAGAAACCTTAGGAACGGATGTATGGTACGTCTACCATTATACGTAGGATCCTGGGTATAGCCAGTACGATGAGGTTTTCAGCCCCGGAAGTGGGTACTGGTCCCAAAGACGTGAACTATATCAGGATCATCGAGCGCTGCTGGCGGAAACTGGGGATAATCCCAAGGATAACTGGGGTTGGACCCAAGGATCTGAGGTGCTTTTGAAGATCTTTTGACGATATGCTGAGGATACCTGAACTATCATAACTCAAATGTTTTGTGAGTAGAGGATGAAGGATACATGATCCTTATCCTTAGGTAAAAAGTAAGGAAAATGCAATAGTTTCTAGGATAAGGATATTACCAGAGTAAGGATCACTGATATCACCGGGATCCTTCAAGGATTCTTCAATGTAAGGATCACATGCATGAAGGATCATGTTCACAGGAAATATTTCTTTAAGTGAACAGCATTCCAGGCTCTTGGCAATAAGTTTCCTTCCATGGTTAGCAACCTGTATGCCCCTTTTCCTGCTTCGGCTTCAATTAAGTAAGGGCCTTCCCATTTTGGTGCTAACTTTCCGTCAGCAGGATTAATAGTGTTTTGGAATGTTTTTCTCAACACCATATCTCCGACTTGGAACTTCCTTATCCTAACATTCTTGTTGTAGGCACCAGCCACTCTTTGTTGGTAGCTAGCCATCCTTATCCTAGCCAGATCCCTGATTTCCTCAATAGTATCCAAATCCTGAGCCAGGATTGCAGCATTTTCTTCAGGATCACGAGCACTTGTTCTAGCGGTTGGGATCACCATCTCTGTTGGGATCACTGCTTCTGCCCCAAATACTAAAGAAAAAGGTGTTTGACCAGTGGCGTTCTTGGGAGTTGTTCTATCAGCCCATAGCACATAAGGTAACTCCTCTGCCCATTTTCCCTTCTTAGATCCTAGCTTCTTCTTCAGATTGTTGATGATGATCTTGTTGGATGATTCTGCTTGACCATTGGCTTGTGGATGAACTGGTGTTGATGTTATCATCTTGATTCCCCAACTGTCACAAAAGTTAGTGGTTCTGCTTCCAATGAATTGGGAGCCATTATCACATACAATTTCAGAGGGAATGCCAAATCTAGTTATAATATTTCTTTTGATGAAGGATATGACTTCCTTTTCTCTGACTTGGGCGAAGGCTTCAGCTTCTATCCACTTAGAAAAATAGTCAGTCATGGCAAGTGTTTTGGTCAAAAATCACACAAGGATAATGTAACCAAACTTTATGAAAACGGGGTATGATGCTTGGTTAGTTATGAAAGTAAAGGATCACTTCTGTGATAAAGATGCAAAGACACGATGATTTATACGAGGAAAAAGCCCTTGATCAATGAATGATCTCCGGCATAAAAAACCTCGGGTGATGGCAACTACCGATCACCAACTTCAATATAACAAAAATGTGATTACAACTTTGGATGATAATGAGCTGAGTACAAGGATCACTATTGCTTTTGGTGTCTAAGCGTGTGAGAGTTACGTTGTATGTCGTGTGTGTTCTTCCGAATGAGGAAGAGTGGTATTTATACATGTGTAGGTGACCTATTTTAGGTAGCTAAACTAATATTCAGCTCATTACCCCTTTAGAAATGAGATACAATCTAGCCTAAATAGCCGCCCATAAATCAAGCCTAGTTTCCATATCCTGTGCAACGTCTTTCTTCGATTAAGCTCTTGCCATATTTGTGAAGACGCGTCCCTGGATCATGATGTCTAGAGCATATCCTGCTAGATGTTCCTGCAAAACAATATTGTATTGAGCGGAAGTAGCCGTTAGTATGAGGATCACCATAATGTCCCATGATCCTGATCCTGAAGTTCTGCCGAGGATCACTGTCTGCCAAAGAAACAAGGATCACTGGTTAGGATCATGTGTAAGGATCACCTATAATAAAATCCAGCCCTAACAATTGCCCCCAAAATATAAGGAGTTAATTGTAAATAGACGAGTTATATTTTGTTTCGATCTTATCTCTAACGGGCGACTCCAAGAAACTAGCCGTTATGCTCGGACTAGCCGTTGTGATCATTACGTCAGAGATGTGACAATCCTGCAGATCATGATTATAAATAGGAGATAGGGTGAGGATCAGTTTGTATTTAAATTCGAGATACACTCCCTTTATATTCTACACCGAAGATCGATCAGGTACTCTCCTCTTCTCTTTTTCTTCTCTCTACTCTCTTTGCTCTGTTTTCCGTTTCTACTTTGTTTCTGTTCCAAACATGTTGCTCCGGAATTCTCCGCACAAGGATTCCAAGAAGGATAGTCCCTTAAAAAGCCAGGGGATTATCAAGGATTCTCCTATGGAGAGGTGTTGCTTTAGTGATGCTCACGTAGACAAAATTCGTCATTGCTTTCCGGCGAATGCCGTTTTTAAATCCTTTGATCCTACTGCTTTGAGCGACTTTGTCTCGGATGTCTGGGTGGCTTTTCCTGCTACCCCGTTTGCTATAGGGTACTCGTATCCTTTTCCAGACTTTACCCAGTCTTTCTTTTCCTTAACCGGCATCTCTTACATCCAAGCTATGCCGATGATCTGGAGGGTTCTTTATACCTTCGAGAGGATCATCGAGCAGGAAGGGATTGATCTGGGGATGGCGGAGTTAGCTGAGTTTTATGATCTCACCACCTTCGGTTCTCACCGATATTTGTTGAAACGGAAAGCTGGGGAGGATCACCCAATCTTCAAAGTTACTAAGAATGATACAAACTGGAAACGTCGGTTTTTCTTTGTTAAGAGGGATTCCATCCCGGATGGGAAGGATCTGCCCAAGGAATGGGCCACTCATGGTAGGGTAGAGGATCCTCGAAGGATCACTATCAGTCCTGTCTCATATGATGAGGATCACTGATGTCTTTTTTCCTTTGTCTTTTATGCAGCTATTTCCATTGCTCGTCTGAAATTAACCCCCGCTGCAAAAGAGAGAGTGTTAGCTTTTAAAAAGCTTGATCCTGAAGTTAGAAGCTTCCAAATCACTATCCAAGATTCTCAAGAGATATCCTCTGCATCTGCCACAATGTCAAGTAAGTATCCTCATAGAAAGTAAGTTTTATGTAAAAGTATTTAATTTAATAAGGGAACTTATCTTGTTTTTGAATTGCGTAGGTGCTGGAAAATCTGCCAGGTCTGTTAAATCTGCCTCCAAATTTGGGATAAGTGATCTTGCCAATGTCACGTCTTCAAAGAAGAAGGCTCCTGCTGCCAGTCCTTCAGCATCAGCTCCTAAAGCGCCTATCCGAGGCAAAGGGAAGAAGAGGAAGGCTTCGGATGATCTCCAGGGTTTTCCCCTCCTCCGTCAGCAATTCCTCGACTACGTGAATGAAGTAAGGATCACTGCCCCTGTTGGTTATCCGTCTCGCATATCCTGTTTGTGTATCCTGCCTTTCTTGAGGATCATCTGATCCTAAGCTTATCTTTTTTCTCCTGTTGCAGAAACTTGCCGAGATTGAGACCTATCTTGGCCATGTTGAGGACCAGGAGAGCCAAATTGCCGATCTCCAGCAAATGGGTGTGTTAAAGGATCTCAAGATAGGAGATCTTGAGAAGGAACTCCGGGTCATGAAGGCTGAGGCTGCTCAGAGGTTGATCGATATGGATAACGAGAAGCAGGAGATCACCCAAGATGCTAAGGTCTCCGCGGCAATTGCTATGTATAAGATACAACTTCAGATGGCCGAGGAGGCTCAGGATCCTACCTTTGACAAAAGCTCGTGGGATGTTGAAGGTTGGAAGGCAAGGCTGGCAGACCTGGAGGACGAGGATGAGGCTGAGGAGATCCCCATGCTGGAAGGTGGTGGTGCTGAGAAGGATCAAGGCGGAGATGCTGGTGGTGACGAAGCAGCGAAGGAGTAGGCTGCATGATTGGGCGATGATGGATATTGTTGACTAGGCCGGAGCCCAATTTTTTAGATTTGGTAGTGGTTTTTTGTGGTTGTTGATGGTTTGAAACAATTATGGTCTGTAATCTCTGAACAATAGTTTCTTAGGGTTAAGGATCCTGGATCCTTTGAACAATAGGTAGGATTGCAAAAGGTGGAGGGATCCTCTGTTTGGGGGATGAAGCCTTTGTGATCCTGCCGCTTTAATTTTCCTGCACAATGCTAAGACCGCATAGACAATGGACACCCTTTGCCAACCCATGTGGACGGGCCACGTTTTGCTGGTAGAAATGTGGGTTGGCAATTTTGACAACTTTTTGAAAGGGTTAATGATCCTTTTGTTTAATAATATAACTTAACTTTTCTGGCTTATCTCGTGTTGTTATCCTTATCTTCTTGTTTCTTAGTTGTCTTTGTAATATATTTGCAAGAGTTGAAAATATATTTAATAAATTTAGGATATGATCCTAGATCAAATATCCTGATATTGAAAATATTCAAAGTATTTTAGTTCAAGGATCATAGGTTTGGTTGTCAAAGTATAAGGGTCGGTTAGGATAATGAATATAATCAAAATAGTCAAGGATCATACCTGAGGATCCAAGTCAGGATCCTAACCTTCAATCGAGACAATCGTGGATAAGACTTTGATGGATAATAAGGATTAAGGATCCTTATGTGTTTTACTTTTGACAAACCTGAAAAACGAAGCACAACTTGGGACTAAGCCAATGTAAGAAGTAAATTAGTAACTGGGGTCATGCCCAAAGGATAACTGAGAATGATCCCAGAGGATCACTGGGGACAAGCCCAAAGGATAACTGGGGACAAGCCCAAAGGATCGTATGTAAACTGGAGTATGGCCCTTTCTGGCGACTATCCAAACTTAGTGACATGAAAATGTCAAAACCTTAGCTAACGTGAAAACGTTAGAAACCTTAGGAACGGATGTATGGTACGTCTACCATTATACGTAGGATCCTAAATATAGCCAGTACGATGAGGTTGTCAGCCCCGAAAGTGGGTACTGGTCCCAAAGACGTGAACTATACCAGGATCATCGTGCGCTGCTGGCGGAAACTGGGGATAATCCCAAGGATAACTGGGGTTGGACCCAAGGATCTGTGGTGCTTTTGGAGATCTTTGACGATTTGCTGAAGATACCTGAACTATCATAACTCAAATGGTTTGTGAGTAGAGGATGAAGGATACATGATCCTTATCCTTAGGCAAAAAGTAAGAAAATGCAATAGTTTTAGGATAAGCATATTACCAGAGTAAGGATCACCGATATCTCCGGGATCCTTCAAGGATACTTCTATGTAAGGATCACATGCAGGAAGGATCATGTTCACATGAAATATTTCTTTAAGTGAACAGCATTCCAGGCTCTTGGTAACAAGTTTCCCTCCATGGTTAGCAACCTGTATGCCCCCTTTCCTACTTCAGCTTCAATCAAGTAGGGACCTTCCCATTTTGGTGCTAGCTTCCCATCAGCAGGATTGATAGTATTTTGAAATGCTTTTCTTAACACCATATCTCCGACTTGGAACTTCCTTATCCTGACATTTTTGTTGTAGGTACCAGCCATTCTTTGTTGGTAGCTTGCCATCCTTATTCTAGCTAAATCCCTGATTTCCTCAATAGTATCCAAATCCTGAGCTAGGATTGCAGCATTTTCTTCAGGATCACGAGCAATTGTTCTGGCAGTTGGGATCACCATCTCTGTTGGGATCACTGCTTCTGCCCCAAATACTAAAGAGAAAGGTGTTTGACCAGTGGCATTCTTGGGAGTTGTCCTATCAGCCCATAGCACATAAGGTAACTCCTCTGCCCATTTTCCTTTCTTGGATCCTAGCTTCTTCTTCAGATTGTTGATGATGATCTTGTTGGATGATTCTGCTTGACCATTGGCTTGTGGATGAACTGGTGTTGATGTTATCATCTTGATTCCCCAACTGTCACAAAAGTTAGTGGTTCTGCTTCCAATGAATTGGGAGCCATTATCACATACAATTTCAGAGGGAATGCCAAATCTAGTTATAATGTTTCTTTTAATGAAGGATATGACTTCCTTTTCTCTGACTTGAGCGAAGGCTTCAGCTTCTATCCACTTGGAAAAATAGTCAGTCATGGCAAGCATAAATACTTTTCCACCAGGTGCTTTAGGGAGCTTGCCAACTATATCCATTCCCCATCTCATGAATGGCCAAGAGGATGGTATGGGGTGTAGTAATTCAGCTGGTTGGTGAAGGATATTGCTATGTCTTTGGCAAGGATCACATTTCTTAGCATACTCTATAGCATCCCTTTTCATGGTTGGCCAGTAGTATCCTGTTCTAAGGATCCTTGAGAATAATGCCCTGCCCCCAGTGTGGTTTCCACAATCTCCTTCATGGAAGTCCCTCAACACTTCTTCAATTTCAGGATCCTCAATACATCTTAAATATGGTCCTGCGAGGGATCGTTTATATAGCGCATTATTCAAGATTGTAAATTGAGATACCTTGATCCTGAAAGCTCTAGGATTTTCTCCCATTGGAATCTCTCCGTTTTGCAAGTATTTCATGATTGGTGGGATCCATGATCCTGAATAAGATTGAGCTTCTTCACTAGGGATTACTGCAGTATCCTCTTCTATTTCCATGGCCACTTGATTTTCAATAGCAGGAGCCAGGATATGGATGATAGGGATACTTATATCTTCTGGAATCTTCAAGGATGATCCTAGGTTGGCCAATGCATCAGCCCCTGTGTTCTCCTCCCTTGGTACCTGTGTCAAGCTGAAAGAAACAAAAGAGAGTGCCAATTCTTTGACTATCTCTAAATATTTGGTTAGTTTTTCACCTTTAACAGCATAGGATCCGTTAAAGTGATTAGTGATCAATAATGAATCTACATATACTTTAAGATACTTTACCCCCATATCCTTAGCAATTTGTAAGCCAGCAATTAAGGCTTCATACTCAGCCTCATTGTTAGTTGCTTGGAACTCACAGGCTATGGAGTGGGGTATTATGTCCCCCTGTGGCGATTTTAGTAGGATCCCTAGCCCTGTGCCTTTGATATTTGAGGATCCGTCAGTGTGTAGTATCCAAGGATCCTTGGTCTCATCCAGCTGCTGAACCTCCAATTCTGCTTCTTTTTGTAGATCACTACTGAAATCAGCCACAAAGTCAGCTAGTGCTTGAGATTTAATAGCTGTTCTTGGTTCGTATCTTATATCATGGGCACTAAGCTTTACTGCCCACTTAGCCATTCTCCCTGACATATCTGGTTTCCTGAGGACATTCTTAATTGGAAAATTAGTTCTAACAACAATAGTATGGGATTCAAAATAATGTCTTAACTTAGTCGATGCCATGATTAATGCAAGGATAAGTTTTTCGAGGTGTGAGTACCTGGATTCGGCATCAAGTAGACTTTTACTTACATAGTAGATAGGATATTGTGTACCTTCGTGATCCTTAACAAGGACAGCACTTACAGCGGTTGAGGATACCGCCAGATATAAGGATAACACATCTCCTTTTTCCGGTTTTGCTAATGCTGGTGCTGAGGACATATACTCTTTTAGGGCTTGTAAAGCATTCTCATGCTTCTCAGTCCATTCGAACTTCTTATTCTTCCTTAGGATATCGTAAAATTCTCTGCATTTCTCTGAGGATTTCGATATGAATCTGTTCAAAGCTGCTATCCTGCCTGTCAGTCTTTGAACATCCTTGGCATTGGCAGGGGATTTGATATTTATTAATGCTTTGATTTGTTCCGGGCTTGCTTCAATGCCCCTCTGGGTTACCATGTATCCTAAGAACTTTCCTGCCTTAACACCAAAATGGCATTTTGAAGGATTAAGTTTCATATTGTAATTATCAAGGATATCGAATGCTTCTTCTAAGTCCCTTAGGTGATCCTCAGCTTTCTTTGACTTGACCACCATATCATCTATGTACACCTCCATAGTTTTTCCAATTTGATCTTTGAACATCATATTTACCAGCCTTTGATATGTTGCACCTGCATTTCTTAGTCCAAAAGGCATGGCAATATAACAATATAAACCGGTTGGGGTCATAAAGGCTGTATCCTCTTGGTCAGATGGTTCCATCTGGATTTGTTGGAACCCAGATGATGCATCCATAAAGGTTAACAGTTCATGCCCCGCTGTTGCATCCACCATGGAGTCAATGTGGGGTAATGGGAAAGGATCCTTGGGACATGCCTTATTCAGATCAGTGAAGTCGACACATACCCTCCACTTTCCATTTTTCTTTTGGACAACGACCACATTGGCTAACCATTTTGGATATTTTACCTCTCTGATCATACCTGCTCGAAGTAGTCTCTCTACTTCTTCTTGGATAATGGCATTCCTTTCTGGTGCAAACTTCCTCCTCTTTTGATGGATTGGTTTGATAGACCTGTCAATGCCAAGTTTGTGAGTAATAATATCCTTAGATATACCTGTCATATCTTCATGTTTCCAAGCAAAGGTAGATTTTCTTCTTTTGAGGAAGGATATCATGTCTTCTTTCATCTTGCCAAGGATCCCTGATCCGATATAGATTTTTGATTCAGGATCACTAGGATCCAAGAGGAGTTCATCCACATCTTGTTCCCTTGCCTCCAAGACATTCCTCGGAGGATACTGTAATTGCTATTGCTCCCTTGGCTTCGAGGTTGGCTTCATGGATGAGGTATAACAATCCTTAGCCTCCTGCTGATCACTGTCGATCTTGATTATCCCCCATGGGCTAGGGAGCTTCACACATTGATGGTAGGTAGATGGAACTGCTTTCATATCATGTATCCAAGGCCTGCCAAGGATAACGTTGCAACAAGATAAACAGTCAATAACACAAAATTTCTGATAATTATGTAATCCTTCCACGTAGATTGGGAGTTTGATGTCCCCCAGAGTTTTCTTCGTTTCCCCACTGAATCCTACAAGCACGGAGGATCTTGGTGTGATGTCTGATTCTGGGATTCCCATCTTCTTCAGGACATCAAGCTGGATAATGTTCACTGAGCTCCCTCCATCAATAAGGATCCTGCGGACAAAATGGTTAGAGATAAAGAGAGTGATAACTAAACTATCATGGTGAGGATCCTGAATGTTGATGCGATCATCCTCATCAAACGTTATCATCTTCCCTTCTGAGACACTTGATGTTCTAATAGGCCTTTCTCCATTATCCATTTTTGATTCTTTTGCATGTCTTTTGGCCGCCGAGAAGGATGTACCACAGATGTCTGATCCTCCTGATATAAAGTTGATCACTTGTGCATTTGCCGGAGGAGCTGGAGCTTTTTCGGGGATCCTTTCAGGATCCTGGGTCCTTTGCTTTTTTCTCCCCAACAATTCTTTTAGATGCCCCTTGCTTAGCAGGTATCCAATTTCTTTTCTTAAGGCTATGCAATCTTCAGTTAGATGCCCGAAATCCTCATGGTATGCACACCATTTTGACTTGTCTTTAGTCCCGGATGGTTTATCATTCTTCCTGGGCCATCTAGCTTTTTCACCTAGATTCTGCATTGCAAGGATCAGTTCACGATGATCAACGGAGAAACAATATTCTGAGATTGGAGGATAATCTTCATCATCCTCTTCTTGGTCAACAGCATGCACATTCTTGTTCTCATTTCTATGGTAGGATTTGAATTTGTTGTTCTTGAAGGAGGATCCTTGCTTCTCCTGTTTTGAGGATCCTACTTGTCTCTCCTGGATCCTCTTGTCATCCTCTAGCCGGATGAATCTGAGTGCTCGAGTTCTTACTTCATCTAGATTCCTGCATGGTGTCATAACAAGATCATCATAGAATAATGAATCCTTTAGCAGTCCCATTTTGAAGGCTTCAACAGCCGTAGCCATATCCAAGTTAGGAATGTCCAAGGATTCTTTACTAAATTTAGTTATATAATCCCTTAATGATTCATTATGATTTTGAGTTATCCTGTACAAATCACTAGTTAATTTTTCAAATTTTCTGCTACAAGAGAATTGGTTATTGATAAATTAACTAAATTAGCAAATGAAGTAATAGAGTAGGGGGGAAGACTTAGCAGCCATTTAAGAGCTGATCCTGTAAGAGTGGATCCAAATCCTTTACATAGGCATGCTTCCTTCAATTTTTCTGGGATAGGATTGATCTCCATCCTCTCCCTGTATTGTGCTATATGCTCCTCTGGATCCCTTGTACCATCATACAGCTTCATGGTAGGGATATGGAACCTTTTGGGTACCTCTGCATCACAAATTGGTGGTGCAAAGCGAGATACCTTGTGGCTTCCATCTGCAATCTCTGGGATAGGCTTGACTACCCCTGGAACACTTGAGATCATGTCCTTTAGTTTCTGTAATCCCTGGCCATAGCATGATGGTACCTGTTATCCTGCATGATCCAAGGTTAGTGGGTAGGATAATTATTTAAAGTGTTACCTCCATTGGGTTCAAGTTTAGGGAATCCATATTGCTGGGATTCTGGAACAACGGAGGACCAGTGGAAGCAATGGTCTGCATTGGAATGAAGTCCCCTTGATGGACATCTAGACTTCCTGTTTGCAAATTTTTTTAGGGATCCTGGCATCTGTAAGGATCCTGGTATCTGGGATGATCCTGGAACGAAGAGGATCTGTGAACCTGGGATGTTTCTGGAACAAAGGAGGATCCTTGGCCCTGGAATGATCCTGGAACAAAGTAGGATCCTTGAAACTGCTGTGCCCCTGGATAGGCTCCCGGATTCATAAAGGATCCCATGTATTGAGGATAGGATCCTACAGGCTGAAATGTGAGTCTGATGTCTGAGTCATTGCTGCCGAGTTGAGATGTGATCCTCTTGACTCCCCTATGATTTGCACGTCCGGGATCCTGATGGCTGGGAAGTGATCATTGGAGTATCAAA